>NW_022681469.1:6060000-7272500 GCF_009764315.1 Trachypithecus francoisi
GGAGAATCACTTGAACCCGCAAGGCAGAGGTTGCAGTGAGCCGCGATTGCACCACTGCACTCCAGCCTGGTGACAGAGCGAGACTGTCTCAAAAAAAAAAAAAACTGACATATTGAGTACAGCGTACACTGCTCAGGTGACAGCTCCTGTGAAATCTCAGAAATCACCACTGAAGAACTTATTCAGGTCACCTATACCCCCAAAACTATTGAAATTTAAAAAAAAAATTAAAAAGAAAACTGCTTAAGTAGTTTGCTAAACATGAATATATGGAAATCACTGATGCAAAAGAAAGGGAAAGGGGTATTCTGCTAACTATTTCCTTCAGTTGATTGTGTGTCAAACAGATGGAAATAAGGCTAAGTTCTTATCTGCCCTAGATGGCCTCGGATTTCTCTCTCCTCTGTCAGCGTTAAATATCTAGAGTGGACAACCTAGAGATCCTGCCTGAGAAAAGAGATACCACAGAAAAACCCAACCCTGATAACACAAATAGATTCTCAGTTTTACTCTAAAACTAATTGCATTTTTTCCTGAATTGTCTTGACATTATATTTATATTCATAATTAACACATTATAATGTGCAATTAGTTGAAGAAGATGAGAAAGTGGTTTTCCCAAATCTAATATATAAAATTTAACACTTTCCATCAAGTTATTTAAGAAAGAAAGATTACTTATAACAACCTGCATCATATCAAATTAATGGATTCTGCAACATCTCCAAGTAGGAGAAAAAAGTCTTTAGGGAAAAAGTGAAAGTGAAAATGTATGATGCAATAGCCACAGTAATTACATTTCCAGGAGAAAACATTTTCCTTTCCTTGAGTCAATTGAAGCAAGGTTATGTGTTTCTAGGAGGAATGAATCTCTTTTTCATCTGCCATGGCTTGCCTAAACAGAGTAAATCTTTTTACTTACCTTAAGCTCCCACAGTCACATGGCCACATAATGAAGCCGGAAGAAATGTCCCAGTAGACCAGAGCCGAGTAGAAGATTAAGGTAGATCTGAACCAAGTCGCTGCTCCTGAGTGCCTGGCTGGCCCTGCTGCACTGTTTTGCCTTGATCCTGATTTCCATGTCCCACTTCTTGTCTTTTTCCTGTCCGTTATGCCTAGTCCTAGCCTTTATTTTTGAAGTTTGAGCTTATTCTTCATCACCTTGTTCGTGAGCCTAGGGCTACTGAGTCTAGTATCTCTGAAAGAGGCTACAAGGACTATTTGTTTGAAACATCCTTTTATTCCCTAATGTCAATGTCCAGTATCAGAGTTTCTAGCCCCAGCTATTTTTGCCTCCCCTTAAGGACACATAGCAAGTTATTTCTTCTATTGAGGCAGACTCGCTCCACAGGAACTTCTAACCACTCCAGCTACTTCACAGTATTACTAAGGTGACTTGTAAATCAAGAAGAGGAAACAATTCAAGTCAAAGTTAGATCTCCATCATGGGTGCTTGAGAAGGCCTCTAACAGTGGGAAACATTTGAGAGTACACAACCTCTAGGGATGGCCTATTAAATATCTTGCACCATGGTCCTAACTGTTTTACAAATCTATGGTTTTATCTAAATCCTACATCTATATTTACCTCATAGCCACACTTTGGAGGCGTAAGATCTACATTATTTTAGGGTCTGAGGTAAAAGGTTACTCTTTAAGATGAGAAAGAAATTACGAGTTTGGGGGACAAAAGGAATTCACTTCAGAGTATGCCACAGAAAAGAGCTGGCTCAAAGACTATACCCCGAATTTTCAAGGCCATCCGATGATGGCCTCTCACACCACATCCCACAGACTAACTCATCTTCAAGCTGACAGTCCAGAGGAGTTGAGAGAAGCACAATTATGGGCCAATAGAGAGGAATAATATGTCTAGTTCAAGCAAGTGGCCTCTTCTCTCTGGGTATCTTTTGTATATCAGGTTATAGATGAGGAAAACAAGTCCATCTCCAGCTCCCAGGCTTTGATCACAGCATGAGGAGAACTGTACAAGCCCAAAGCACATTTGAGTGGTTTTACTAAAGGCACATCTCTGGGAGGCTTTCACGTCATTACTTAATGCAATGACTTAGCTGGGTCATTAACGTTGAAACCATTTTGCTGCATCACGTTTCTCTTGGTTGGCAATGCCCTTCTTCAGTTTGTAATCTCGATTGGCACATGTATGTTAGCTCATTCTTAGGAGCTGTTGAGTATTGATGCACCAATCTCCAGGCAGAAACAGACCTGCCACCCTGCATAGCCTGCACACATCCATTCTCTCCATGTGCCCCTGCACACATCCATTCTCTCCATGTGCCCCTGCACACATCCATTCTCTCCATGTGCCCCTGCACACATCCATTCTCTCCATGTGCCCTTTCTAAGTGATTTCTTCTTGAAATGGTGTCTGTGGTCTTGTCATAGGAGCAACACAAACAAGGATTGGTCCCCAATGTCCAGGACCTCACAGTGTAGGAGGGAAGACAAAGCACTCAGACAAAGACAGGATGGCACCATCAGTAATAAATGCCATGGCTATGACACATTGAAGAGTTAATGGCCTGGTCATTCTTACATGAAAAAGAGAACTACTTGTCAGGATTTATACATCACAAGATGGAATTATTTTTATTTGTAAGTGGGAATCTTAGTTCCATATTACTCCCTAGCTTCATGTCATATGACAGTTCATGTCCCTTCAAACAATACTACTCATTTTGCTTACTCTGCTTTCTATAAAACATCTAAAGTACACTTTCTCCTTCAACCAAGTGAATCTTACCCTGTATACAGATTATATTCTAAAAATAACTTGTATAAATTTAGACCCCATTACTTCAGCACCTATTGTTTTCCTCTCTTTTCAATTATGTGTATCACTTAGTAAATGCAGCATAATATACACTAAACTAAAAAGAATTTTATTGTTTTCTGTTTTATAGGAAGAATATGATTTTTTTTTCCAGATTGAATCTGGCTGTGCTGCCCAGGCTGGAGTGCAGTGGTGCGATCTCAGCTCACTGCAACCTCTGTCTCCTGGGTTCAAGTGAGTCTCCTGCTTCAGTCTCCCGAGTAGCTGAGATTACGGGCATGTGCCACCATGCCTGGCTGATTTTTTTGTATTTTTAGTGGAGACAGCGTTTCACCATGTTGGCCATGCTGGTCTTGAACTCCTGACCTCAAGTGATCTGCCCACCTCGACCTCCTAAAGTGCTTGGATTACCGGCGTGAGCCACCATACCAGACCAGAAGAATATGACATTTGGATCAAAGTTCCTGGGACGATGTCTTCTGCTTATTGATTAATAAGCTAATTTGCTTACTCTTTGGGCAGGCTTCAATATTTTTAAACGGTAATAATAATAGCTATTTTTAATGAACACTTACTATATTGAACCAATGATCATTATTGAATCTAACTTTTTTCCACTTAACATTCTAGATCTTGAAGACACAGTCTCTTTCTGTAATGAACTCAAATCAATGGCAATGAAAATGTAGTGGGAAAGACTTCCAGTTTCACCTCCAGCATGTAAAAAGCTTGGACGTCATCACTCTTTTTCTTACAGCAGGAAAAATCTGGACAAAGTGACAATCAATGACTCTCACTGAACTTATTAGGGAAGTGAGATAGTAGGGCAACCTCTCCCCAAATTCTGGAGAAACATGTAGGGAGTCCCAGCTGAAATCTGTTACCTAGAGCAGAAGTTGCTGGAGCCATAAACTGGCAAAAACGTTTAAATTCAACACGTAAGCATTTTGATGAATCCATTGAATCAAGCTGGATGCTGAGTATGATAAGCATAAGAATAATAAACATCTCAAGACCACACTCTTGGAGGTGGGGAATGCAGCCACACTTCCTTGAGCTTTACTTCTGAGAACTCCACCAAGTACACAAGATGAAAATCTGAGAAAAATGCATGTATGACTCTGGCAGAGAGAGAAACGATAAAATGTGCCCAGAGTAGTTTCCACAACGCAAGCCTGCTTTCTAGAGGAAAATATTTTTCCAGAGATTTATCCAGCAGGTAGAAGGGATCTCTTTCCACTCCAACACCCTCTAGTCTCCTTTCTCACCTACTAGGGAAAAAAATACATGTAAGTGGAATACCAGAGTAAGAAGAGATATCTGAGCAAAAGAAATAGTTGAAGTAATAATGGCACAGAACTGTCCAAAATTAATGGAAAACATCAAATCACAGTTCCTGAAGCTCAAAGACCACAAACTAGAATAAATACAACAAACAAACTAAACTAAAACAAAACAAAACTAGGCATATAATAATCAAAATGTTTAAATCGAGGACAGAAAATCTTGTGCAAAGCCAGAGAGGCATAAAAGATGTTACCTGTACAGGAACAAGGATAAGAATTACAGCAGACTTCTCGTTATAAACCGTGCAAGCATGAAGAGGTGCAGTGAAATTCTTAAAGGATTGAAAGGAAAAACCACAAACCCAGAATCAGAATGCTGTATTTGGTGAAACTATCTTTCAAACGTGAAGAAGAAATAAACACTTTCTCAGGTGAACAAAAACAGGAAAAAAAAAAAAAAAAAAACCACCAGCAAACTTGCCTTGAAAGAAATTATAAAAGTTTTTCAGGCAGAAGGAAAGTGATATAGGTTGAAGAAACATAGATCTACGTAAAGAAAAAAGAGTATCAGAGAGGAAATAAATAAAGATAATAAAGTAATTAATTCATCTTAATTTATATAAAATATAACAGTTTGCCCAAAGCATGAGTAATAACGATGTATTCAGTGATTAAGGACATGGATTAATAAAATGAATGAGAGCAATATCTCAAGGAACAAGAAATTGGAAATACTCTCTTGTAAGCACCTGCATTACATGAGGAGTAGTATAATGTTATTGGAAGGAAGTGGAAGAAGGATAAATACTAGTTAAAATTATATTTCAACCTCTAGGACAACCATAAAAATTTGTAAAAAGACATAGAATTGATATGCTAAGAAAGGAAGTAAAATGGACTCATATGAAATGTTTAATTAAAAATCAGAGGGCAGAAAAAGGAGGAAATAAAACACAAAACAAAGGCATCAAATATAAAGTTTAAAAATGGGCCGGGCGCAGTGGCTCAAGCCTGTAATCCCAGCACTTTGGGAGGCTGAGACGGGTGGATCACGAGGTCAGGAGATCGAGACCATCCTGGCTAACACCGTGAAACCCCGTCTCTACTAAAAAATACAAAAAACTAGCCAGGCGAGGTGGCGGGCACCTGTAGTCCCAGCTACTCAAGAGGCTGAGGCAGGAGAATGGCGTGAACCCGGGAGGCGGAGCTTGCAGTGAGCTGAGATCCAGCCACTGCACTCCAGCCTGGGCGACAGAGCGAGACTCCGTCTCAAAAAAAAAAAAAAAAAAAAAAAAAGGCACGTATTAATCCAAGTATGTAAACATTTAATTTAACACAAATAATCTAAATATACCAATCAACAGATTTTCAGTCACTTAAAAAACAAACAGAACAAACTAAATGTTATCTATAAGAAACCCATTTCAAATTTGGCAACTCAGGTTAAAAACAAAAGAATAGAATAATATTTGCCATGCTAATACTAACAAAAGAAAGCTAGAGTAGGCATATTAATTACAGACAATGCAGACTTCAAAACAAGGACTATTACTACAGATAAAGGAGGGCATTACTTAATGATAAAGAGGTGAATTATCCAAGAAGATATAACAATCCTTAACACATATGCATCTAATAAAAAGCATCAAAACATGTGACTCAAAAAAACTGACACTCCTTCAAGGAGAGAAAGACAAATCCACCATTATAACTGGAGACTGTATAAAGACATAATTCTCACACTGCTATAAAGACATAATTGACTCCCAGTTCTATAGGCTGTACAGGAAGCATGGTTGGGGAGACCTTAGAAAACTTACAATCATGGCAGAAGGCAAAGTCCTACATGGCTGGAGCGGAAGGAAGAGAGCGTGAAGGGCGAAGTGCTACATACTTGCAAACAACCAGATCTCATGAGAACTCTACTGTGAGAATAGCAAGAGGAAAGTCTGCCCCACGATTCAATTGCCTCCCACCAGGCCCCTCCTTCAACACATGGGAATTACGACTTGAGATGAGCATTGGGTGGGGACACAGAGCCAAATCTTATCAGAGACTTCAGTAAACATCTGTCAGTAATTGATAGACCAAGCAGACAGAAAATCAATAAGGATATCGACGATCTGAATACCACTGTTAATCAGCTTAATCTAATTTATAGGCTATGCCATCCAAAACAGCAGGTTTATCTCACGCTTGGGTGAAACATTCACCAAGATAGACCACATCCTGGGCCATAAAAAAACACTTCAACAAGTTTAAAAGAACAGAAGCTATAGGCATACATTGGAGATATTGTGAATCTGGTTTCAGACCACCACAATAAAGTGAATACTGCAATAATATGAGTCACACAAATTTCTTGGTTTCTAGTGCTTATAAAAATTATATTTGTACTATACTGTAATCTATTAAGTGTGTAATATCGTTATGTCTGTAAAAAGTATATACATTAATTTAAAAATATTTTCTTGCTAAAAAATGCTAATGATCATCTGAACTTTCAGAAAGAATCTTTTAACTGGTGGAGGGTTTTGCCTTGGTGTTGATGGCTGCTGAGTCATCAGAGTGGTAGTTGCTGAAGTGGCTGTGGCAAATTCTTAAAATAAGACAATAATAAAGTTTGCTTTGTCAATTGACCCTGCCTTTCACAAATGATTTCTCTGTAGCATGCAATGCTATTTGATAGCATTTTACACACAGTAGAACTTCCAAAATTAGAGTCAATCTTCTCAAACCCTGCTGCTGCTTTATCAACTAAGTTTATGTTGTCATTTCAACAATGTTCACAATATTTTCACCAGTAGTAGTTTCCATCTCAAGAAACCACTTTCTTTTCTCATGTCTGAGAAGTGACTCCTCATCTGTTTAAGTTTTGTTATGAGATCACAGCAATTCAGTCACATTTTCAGACTCCACTTATAATTCTTGTTCCTTTGCTATTCCCACCACATTTGAAGCGACTTCCTCCACTCAAGTCTTTGGCCACTCAAAGTCATTCACAAGGGTTGGAATCAACTTCTTCCACACTCCTGTTAATGCTGAAACATCGACTTACTCTTATGAATTATGAATGTTCTTAATGACATCTCAAATGATGTATCCTTTCCAGAAAGTTTTCACTTTACTTTGCCAAGATCCACCAGGAAATCACTGTCTATGGCAGCTACAGCCTTATGTAATGTATTTCTTAAATAATAAGACTTGAAAGTTGAAATTAGTCCTTGGTCCATGGGCGGTAGAATGGATGTTGCGACAGCATGCATAAAAACAACATTCATCTCTTTGTACCTCTCCAGCAGAATTATTGGGTGACCAGGTGCATTGTCAATGAGCAGTAATATGTTGAAAGGAATCTTTTTCTGAACAGCAGGTCTCAATAGTAGGCTTAAAATACTTAGTAAACCATGCTGTAAACAGATGTGCAGTTATCCAGGCTTTGTTATTCCATGTAGAGAACACAGGAAGAGTACCTTTAGCATAATTGTAAAGGACCGTAGGATTTATGAGATGGTAAATGAGCACTGCTTTCAACTTAAAGCAACCAGCTATATTAGCCCCTAAAAAAAAAAAAAAAAGAGCCAGCTTGTCCTTTGAAGCTTAGAAGCCAGGTATGGACTCCTCTTTAGCTGTGAAAGTCCTAGATGGCATCTTCCAAAATACGGCTGTTTCATTAACATTGAAAAATCTGTTGTTCGGTGCAGCCACCTTCATCGATTATGTTAGCTAGATCTTCTGGATAACTTGTGCAGCTTCTACATCAGCACTCACAGCTTCACCTTCCACTTTTATGTTACGGAGACAGCGTCTTTCTTCATGAACCAACCTCTCCTTGCTTCCAACTTTTCTTTTGCAGCTTCCTCACCTCTGTCAGTCTTCATAGAATTAAAGAGAGTTCAGGCCTCGCTCTGGATTAGGCTTTGTCTTAAGGGAATGCTGTGGCTGGTTTGATCTATCCAAACCACTCAAACTTTCTCCACATCAGCAATAAGACTGTGCTTTTTATCATTCATGTGTTCACTGGTGTAGCATTTTTCATTTCCTTCAAGAACTTTTTTTTTCATTTACAACTTGGCTAACTGTTTGCGCAGTGGCCTAGCTTCTGGCCCATCTCAGCTTTCAACAAGCCTTCTTCATTAAGCTTAATAATTTCTAGCTTTTTATTTAAAGTGAGAGATGCGTGACTCCCCAATTTCACTTGAACAATTAGAGGTCACTCTAGGGCTATTAACTGACCTAATTTTAATATTGTTGTGTCTCAGAGAAGAGCAGGCCCAAAGAGGTAGAGAACACAGGAAAATGGCCAGTAGGGCAGTCAGAATACACACAGCATTTCTCAATTAAGTTTGCCATCTTATATGGGCAGAACTCATGACACACAAAACAACTACAATAGTAACATCAAAGATCAATGATCACAGGTCACCATAGCAGACATAAGAATAATGAAAAAGTTTGAAATAATGTAAGAATTACTAAATATGACACTGAGACACAACACGAACACCCACTGTTGAAAGAATGGTGCCAACAGTCTCACTCAATGCAGAAAGGCCACAAACCTTCAATATGTAAAAAACTCAGTATCTGCAAAGTGCCATCAAGCAAGGTATACCCATATGTTCTCAGAGCACAATGAAATTAAGCTAAATATCAATAACAGAAAGATACCAGGAAATCCCAAAATATTTGGAAATTAAACAGTATGCTTCTAAATAATCCATGAGTAAAAGATGCCTCAAGAGGAATCAAAATTTATTTGGAACTAAATAAAATTAAAATACAAATTACTAAACTTTGTGGAAAGTAGTGAAAGCATGTGCTTGGAAGGAAACTTCTAGCATTAAATTCATATGTTATTAAAGAAGAAATATCTCAAACCAATAGTCTAAGCTTTCACCTTAAGAAACTGAAATCAAACGTAAGCCTAAATCAAGCAGAAATAAAAGAAATAATAAAAATTAGATCAAGGAATTTCTGCTTCCAAAGAAGATAAAGTTAGTGTACTTTCCCCTGTTTTTCCACTAAGTGCATCTAAAAACCCAAGAAGACTCTGAAAGGTAGAGGGGAGAAGGCAGCCTGGCTAAGGCATGAGCTCTGCGGAATAATGTGGTGCTGAGTTCCCTGGATTTTCTTTGTGTTTCATAAATTCCAGGCTAGAAGCTAAAGAAACCGACAACCCAAAAATGCCAAAGGACAAAGGAAACAGAAAACCTTCGGGCAATGACTGCTCTACTGTAGCCAACACACAGCAAATCTGTGGCCTCACCTCTACTCAATATAGGAAAGGTTGAGTGAGGAAGCTGAAATTTCCACCCTTGCAAAGATGTCATAAGACAAATCAACATTCCCTCTGGGGTAATGTCAGAGAAGATCAAATAGGCAGCCAGTACTTTCATCCCACCATCTGGTTGGGAGTGTCCACCCAGTACCACTGTGTCAGTGGAGACCACATGGAGAACCTGGACTTACACTGACACCTGGCAGTAAACAGGAGTCCCTCTTCCTCACTACTGGGTTGGTATCAAGTAGACCTAGTGGAAAGTCAGGACTTTCACCATCACCCAGTAGTAACCAGGTGTCCCCACAGCAATGTCAGGGAAGATGGCTCAGGCAGCCAGGAAAGTCAGGACTTTCACCATCACCCAGTAGTAACCAGATGTCCCCACAGCAGTGTCAGGGAAGATGACTCAGGGAGCCAGGAAAGTCAGGACTTTCACCATCACCTGGCAGTAACCAGGTGTCCCCACAGCAATGTCAGGGAAGATGACTCAGGCAGCCAGGAAAGTCAGGACTTTCACCATCACCCAGTAGTAACCAGATGTCCCCACAGCAGTGTCAGGGAAGACGGCGCAGGGAGCCAGAACTCCCAAACCCACAAGGCAGGAATGAGGGGCTCACCCTCAGTCACCAGAAGAGTCTGAGTTAGAAACCCTAAACTTCACCCCTACTTGGCAGCAAGGAGGTAGTGCCCCTGCCCCATCCTCTGTCAGAGAAATGTCAAAGAAAGCTAGATAAAACAAAGGGCTTAAAGAATGTAGTCTCAGAATGTAATACAAAAATGTTCAAGCTTCATATGAAAATTACTCATTATACTGAGAATCAGGGTCATCTTAAACTGAATGCAAAAATAAAATCAATAGATGCCAGCACCAGATTACAGAGATGTTAGAATTATATGACTCTAAAGCAGTGTAATAAAAATGTTTCAAAGGACAATTATAAGTATGCTTAAAAAAATAAAAACAAACTCAAAACTAGAAAGCCTAAACAAAAATATGACATCTCAGTGAAGAAATAGATGGCATAAATAAGAAAAAATGGAAATTTTAGAATAGAATATTCTAGTAATGGAATATGAAGCTCAATAAGTGATGCATAAGAGTGAAACAACAGAGTTTGCAAAATATGAGAAGCAAAAATTGATACAATCAGAAGGAGAAATAAACAAATCCACAATTATAGTTGGAGGCTTTGACACCTCTTTCTTACCAATTGACAGAGCTAGACAGAAAATCAACAAGGATATAGAAGAACTCAACGACACTATCAGCCAACAGGATTCAATCAACATTTATAAGACACTCTAACAACAGCAGAATACATCATCTTTTCAAGTTATCACAAAAAAAATACAAAAAGAAACTACATCCCTGGGCATGAAATAAACCTTAATAAAATTTTTAAAAATTGAAATAATAGAGTGTGTTCCTGATTACAATTAAACTAGGACAAAAAAAAAAGAAAGATAATAGGAAAATCTCCAAATATTTAAAACTAAAGAACACACTTCTAAATAATCCATGAGTAAAATAATAGATCTCAAGAAATATGGAAAAAAAGGCATTAACTGAAGAAAAATGATAATGGAACAGATCGAAAATTTTGGAACGCAACCGAAGCCATGCTGAAAGGAAAATTTATGGCACCAAAATGCTTACATTAGAAATAAGGAAAAGTCTTAAATCAGTCACATAACTTTCTGCCTGCAGAACCTATAAAAAAGAAGAACAAAATATACTCAAAGCTAGTAAAGGAAGGACATAATAATTATCAGAGCAGAAATCAATGCAATTGAAAACAGGAAAGCAAAAGAGAGAATATATTAAACAAAAAGCTGGCAAGGACATAGAGCAACAGTAATTCTCATCCATTTCTGGTGGAAATGCAAAATGGTACAGCCATGTTGGGAGACTGGCAATTTCTTACAAAGCTAAACACAGTCTTGCCATATATGATCCAGCAATGACTCTCCTGGGTATTTACCCAACCAACTGGAAAATATGTGTCTACCAAAAAAATAACTGAACATGAATATATATATTGTAGCACATGTTCATTCACAATCACCAAGACCTGGAAGTAGACAAGATGTCCTTCAATAGGTAAATCAATAAACTGTGCCACATCCACACTATGACTGTTATTTACTGCTAAAAAGAAATGAGGTATCAATCTAGGAAAAGACATGAAAAAATTTCAAATGCACATTGTCAAGATCTACATATTATAAGATTCCATTTATACGCCATCTGGAAAACCACTGGCAATGCAGAACAATGACTCTAGAGGATTTGAGGTGGCCCTCAAAAAGATGAAGCATAGGGTATTTTTTTTTAGGATGATGAAACTATTCTCTATGATACTGTAATGGTGGCTACATGACAATATGCATTTATCAAAACCCATAGACAGCACAAAAAGTGCTTAATGTATTTACATTTTTAAAAAAACATTTAGAAAGTTGTATTTCCCAGGATGGAATGCATAATGTGACTAAAGAATCGACCTGTATTATTCTCCCATACCTGGCGTTATAAAAGTATGAGTACACTTTACTGAAGATGTTGAGAGAAATGTGTAGACAAGTAACTTTGGAAATGAGTAGAGTCTGTAAGACTAAAGGCAAAAGGAACTGCTCATAAGCACTATTCCCTAGTTGATACAGTTGTTTCATATGGGTGTATGGGCTCACAGTTCTGAGACTGCTACACATTTATACTGTAATTGAACTACGAAGTAAATGAGAGTCAGATTTCTTACTCTTTGAGTGGGAGGTTATAGTTAAGCAAAGGGGGAGGCTAAAAGGATCCATGTGGTAATGGATTAAAGTTGGTGACCTCAGGATGAGCTATGTTTAGCTTTATCTAGATACAGATGGTAACATATAGAATATATATGTTAGCATTAACACTATATTTTATGCTGTCATATGAGAATGTCTGAAAGAAATGACACCCCAGTAGCAGTGAACACATATAGCATATAGATCTTGGTTTCTAATACCAACCTTCAACAAAAGAAACTAGAGTTCCTTGAAGAAATGACTGATTCTAGGATTGGAGCAGAAGGCATATGTAAGATGATCCTGGAGCATCTTGTAGTGCCACAAAGTAAGAAAGAGCCCCCACAAAAAACCCACATGAATAGGGGCATGTCAAAAGGGCATAGAAGCCAACTGAAGGAGCTTCCACTGGCCAAAGCTAGAGCAATCTGAACAAGATAAAGTTGTTTTATACTATCACCCAAAGTATAAAGTAATTATACATAAATTAATGCTGGTATAAATAAATGATCCAATACATAGATAGTGAAGGAAAAGAGGCATCTCCCATGTGGAAGAATTCCAAATAATTTATGTAGTTACTTACGTAGTTACTGAAGGAAGAGAGTGTGTAACTCTCTACTTTGTAAGAGTGGACTATGTCTAGGGACTTCCTTCCAAAAAGTACATTAGGCAAAGGGGGAAAAGAGCCCATCTAAGATGGAAAAACCTGACCAGCACCAACTTGGCTAAATCATCGAGGTGAATATTAACAGTCATGAATCATATTAACATTATGTATCTTTCAAAATATGAGGAAAACAGCACTTTACCTCAGTGGTCCTCCAAAAACCCACTACCCCAGTCTAATTATGAGAAAAATATCAGGCAAATTTTAATTAAGGGACATTCTACAAAATATCTGATCAATACTCCTCAACACTGTCAAGGTCATCAAGAACAAGGGGTCTGAGACACTGTCGCAGCCAACAGAAGCCTAAGGAAATGGGACCACTCCATGTAATGTGGCATCCTTCATGTGATCCTAGAGCAAAAAAAAGGGGGCATTAGGTAAATCTATGGAAATGTGAATAAAGTATGGGCCTCAGCTAGTCATATTATTTCAGTAGCGGTTCATCAATTATGACAAATACTAACATATGTACAATATACAATTATGTACAATATACAATAATATACAATACAATTATGACCATATTAATATAAAATAGAAGCACCCAAACTGGGTATCTGCTACATGAGAATTCTATATTATCTTCACAAATGTTCTGTAAACCTAAAACTATTGTAAAATTTCAAAATGCACGTAAATATAAAATGAAAAAATTATAAATATATGTAACGAATAAAGGTACAGGAAACCAGGGTGTGTCTAACCAGAATTTAAGCTTAGGGTTTCATAAACTTACACATTTAACTATTATTTTTCCAAAATTAACACATCCTGTTTGGAATAAAGGAATTGAAAAGGACACTTGAGTAATTGCAAAATCAGAGTCCTAAATTGCTTGCAAATAAATTCTGCATTGATATCCTTAAGTCCACATAGACTGAGAGCTGGTGAGCAAAATGCAGGCATCTACCCCTTAACAGAGGAATCCCTTGAAAATCAGACATCTGCACAAAAACCAGGATTTTATTTTCTACCATATTTAAGGCAAATCATATAAACAAAAAAACCTCCCACCAATTTTCTTGAAGATCACTAAAACACAGCAAAACACCCACATCTATGTAACAAACTGTCAAGTTAAAACTGTAACCACCAACACGATTGTTATAACAAATTGTCAAGTTAAAACTGTAACCACCAACACGATTGTTACCCATCGTTTTGGATGCAGCAAAGGGTCTTAGTTAAAAGCAAGAATATTTGAGATGCACAGTGCCTTTGTTGACACTCAGCACTTTTTAACGACATCCACAAGTGATTTGCACATTCTACCAATTACATTTGGGATGCAATGGAGGCTTTTGCTGCACATTTTGTTAAAATATATATTGAGTTTTAGGAAAATAAATAGATAGTTTTTCCTGTAAAAACATTGGCAAAAAAAAAAAAAAAACTTTCCATAATGAGAAATGTATGTTCTCTGAGGCTTGTGCATTAAAAACCAAAGGAAACAGTCCAAAGTACACCCAAGCACACATGCACATTCATCTGATTTATGACAAAGATGAGACTGCAGCGCAGTGAGGGAAAACATGATGTTTTCAATAAGCAGTGCTAAGCCAATTTTAAATCCATATGAAAGAAATATACTGAGCCCATCACAGAATACAAAAAAAATCAATACCAGATGGGTTGCATGTCTAAATGCAAATGATGTAATGAGCTTTTAGAGAAAACTATAGAGAACATCTTCATGACCTTGGAGCAAGCAAGATTTCTTAAAAAGGGCAAACAAGAACCTAAGGATAAAAGAAAAAAGTCATAAAGAAAATCATATTAAAATTAAGAACTTCTGTTCATCAAAAGACCCCAGCAAGAGAGTAAAATGCAATCCAGGGCCGGGTGTGATGGCTCACGCCTGTAATCCCGGTACTTTGGGAGGCTGAGGCAGGTGGATCATGAGGTCAGGAGTTCAAGACCAGCCTGGCCAACATGGTGAAACCCTATCTCTATTAAAAATACAAGAATTAGCTGGGCATAGTGGCGAGTGCCTGTAATCCCAGCTACTTGGGAGGCTGAGACAGGAGAATTGTTTGAACCCAGGAGAGGAGGTTGCAGAGAGCTGAGATTGCACCACTGCATGCCAGCCTGGGCAACAGGGCAAGACTCTGCCTCAGAAAAAAATAAATGCAATTCAAAGAGTGGAAGAAGATAATCATAAGTATATCCAACAAAGAACTCATATCCAGAATATATAAAGGACTCTTAGAAATCATTAAGAAAAAGATAGAGCATGTGATAAAAATTGACAAATGACTTGAGCAGATACTGCACAAAAGAAGGGTCCCAAATACCAATCAACATAAAAATGTGCCAACTTCACCAGCCCTCAAAGTTCAATACCACACCTCTCCTGCTAGAAACAGCTAAAAATACCAAGTGTTAAGGATGTTGAGAAAACCAAAATCTTATATATTGCTGGTTAGAGTGTAAATTGCTACAAACACTTTGGAAAACCATTTGATATTACCTATTAAAACTAAATCTATGGGCCGGGTATGGTGGCTCACACCTATAATCCCAGCACTTTGGAAGGCCAAGGCAGAAGGATCACTGGCACCCAGGAGTTCAAGGCCAGCCTGGGCAACATAGTGACACAGGTGCATGCCACCATGCCTAGCTAATTTTTTTTTATTTTGCTTTTTTGTCTCTACAAAAAATGATTTCTACAAACCATTCTCCACCAGAAAGAAAAGGCTACTCTGGAGAAGTAGCCAAATTCAGGACTGCAACAGGAAAGCAAAAGATGATACTGGAATATTGTCTTGTCCTAGCGTGTGAGAAAGTCTCATCATCACAGAATGGTGGGCACCTGCCAGATGGACACAGAAGCCAACTGGGGGGAACCCGGACTGGCTGGACCTGGGACAATATGATCAAGAAAAAAAGTAAAAATGGTAACAGATCATAACCCTATTTTACACAATTAGGAATGAGTCCCTATGGACGCAAGTGAATAAAAGTAGAGAAAAGAAAGCTTTTCCTTCTAGTAGAATGCCACCTAATAAATGTAAATGTTAGTCAAGTGCAATCATACAGTATTTATCTTTCTGCAGTGATACACGACTTTGACTTGCACCATTAATCATGTTGCTAACTTGATCATTTAGTTAGGGCGGTGTCTGTTTAGTTATCTGCTGTAAAGTTTGCTGTATGTCCCTTTGTCCTTAATAGTATTTTCTGAGGAGGTCCTTCAAGACTGCAAATGTCTTACTCTTCATGAAACATTCACCACTAGCATTATAGTATTCACTGATATTTCTTGCTGAACTGTTACCATCATTTTCTAATTTCTCATTTCATTTACATTTATCAGGTGACATTCTACTCTAAGGAAAATCTTTCTTTTCCCTACATTTATTTATTCATTTATTCAATTGCATCCATAGGGACTCATTCCTATTTGTGTAGAATAGGGTTCTGATCTGTTACTATCTTTACTTTTTTTTTCTTCATCATATTGTCCCAGTGTTGTCCCAGGTCCCGCCAGTCAGGGTTTCCCTGGGGTGGCTTCTGTGTCCATCTGGCAGGTCCCCACCATTCTGTGGTGACAGGACTTTCTCACATGCTAGCACAACACAATATTCCAGTCGCATCTTTGGCTTCCCTGTTCCAGTCCTGGATTTGTCCCCTTCCCCAAGGAGCCCTAGACCTTTCTAGTGGAGAATGGTTTAGAGAAGCCAAGACCTGGAAGTCCAGTGTGCTCATTGCTAGTTAGGTTTTCTGCTCTCATGCCCTCTCAGGTTCACACCAATACCTTTGATTCCAGTCCAGCGCCACAGGGCCTACTGGAGCCTTCTCCCTTTCCATGTGTGCAGCTGCCTTCTCTGGTAGTGAGACTCCTGGCTCCTCTTGTCTTCTATATACTTACTTATCAAATCCACATCTATAGGTAGCAACCTGCCACCATATGTCTAAATATGGGAGCTTCTCATCTCCCTGGAGCTCCAATACCCCACACTGAGATGGGGAACATGGTGAGGGAAAAAGAGCAGAAGAGAAAGGAGATAGGACTACTAGTTTTGAAATCACAAAGAAAACCTTCCATAATCGCCCCAAAAGAGAAAGTTGGAATGAAGAAGACCTGAGTTGGGAGAAATGAGGCTCCAGAGCACCCTGAACGATGTGCCCTACTCAGGGCTGGGTCTTCACAGGCTTTTCTCAGTCAAGGGTCTTCACAGGCTTTTCCCAGTCAAGGTGAGTCTGTGGCTCAGCTTCGTGTTCCACGTTCATCCACAGAACCAAATATTGCTGTCTGTTCATCCTCATCTAACACTGATGCCCAAGTATTCTAAAAATCCAAGGAATTTGCTTCTGTGTCATTGAGGCTCACCCCCACTAACCCACCCCAATGACTATCTGGCTGCCCTTAGCAAGTAAGTCTCTGCCTTTAAAAAATGGCAGAAGTTCATTCTGCTTATAAATTTGCTTTTGTCTTCTAGAGCAAAGTGCGCTTTTGAGAGGCCCAAGATTCTTCATTTTCTGAGCACATAACCTGACAGGTCTTGCCAAATGGAGGATTTAGAAAGCGCCCCACGTTAGAAAATGCAGGACTAACCAGGGGATCAACAGACTTCTGATTCGATGCACCTTCTCAGGGGCAAAAGGAAAGATGCTGTGGGCTGCCAGTCAGAAATGTTTCCTCTCTTGGGTGGAAAACTAAAAAATACAAAAGAAAAAATAGAGACCCTTTAGAAAATAAATATTGTGACATAAATGTTAGAAGAAATAAGAGAACAGCTATTTCAGATATTTTTACAAAAGGCATCCAGGATTTGCAGAAGAGCAAAGAATAGATATTCTGCTTTCCGTGCAAATATCTAGGCTCCAAAAGAGGGTAAGTCAAACATTTTTCCATAGGTAAGGCTGATGGAGGTTACAGCAGCTCCTTCTTTTAAAGCTATTCCATTAATGATAGCTCCCCACACTTTCAGAGACGTGGAATCAAGGAAATTTCAGCAAACTATAATTCTTCTAATCTTTTTATTGAAGTGCAGCATACATAGACATGCCTGATTGGGGTTTTGAGCTCAATAATTGGTTATAATTTATAAAACTAGTGTTAACCTGGGGAAAAAAATCTAATTTGCTTCCACAATCTTCACCTTAGCCATTCTGCTACCTCTTCTTGTCATAATTCACCATGCCATGTGTGACATATCCAGCAACCATTTTCAAGAAAACAGATGCTCAAAATGATACTTTTTTTAAAAAATTAAAAAAGGAAAAAAATAGTGACAAAGGACCATACGTGTTAGGTGAACAAAGAACCTTGATATCCCAGGAAAAGATCTTTATTATTAAGGAGGGTACCTTAGTAACATATTGAGAAGTTTTAGTTGCATCTACATCCTGACAGTAACTGACACTCTCCAAATATTTGCAAAATACTAATTGCCAGAAATTTCTGGCTACCGTCCTGTTGGCCTTAGCTACGTTTAAGGAAGGCAGGCACAGAAGCCTTATTTAAATAATCACCTCCTGACTTCACCTACTTCTAACAAGTGTTCAGACTTCAGGAAGACTGGGTATGACTGCGGCTCGTCCAGGATAGAGTTAGATGGTAGGTGCAAAGAAGACTGAGCATGTTGCCTGTAACAGAACAACTCAGTCCCGCTGAAAGGATAACGGGAGTTTCTCAAGGCAAGCTTTGATCCTATCTATCCAAATATAGATACAGAGCCACAACGTGAACAAATAAATAGCCTGAATGTGAGCCTGTTTGCAAACATTCCTTACAAAAAGAATGTGTGTAATAGAGACTCTAGGCTACAGCAAGGGGCTCCTCACACTTATAAATAATTGAGATGTTCAGGCCTTGGTTATGCAACAGCATCCTTGAGAGGGAATTGATAACAGGGGTTTATTCTGAGTATTTTCTCTGTGTAACATTTGCCATTTAAGTTTTGACTCAACTAGCGAGGTGTCACCAAAGCACAACATCAAGATGCAATGATTCTGGTCTAACACAAATCCTAAGATGTAGTCCTTTAATATTTTTACAGCATGGCACAAATATTTTTTGATGACCAGATGCCTACCTGTCGTGTAGAGTAGGGATGACTTCTCTGGTAGCTAAGCAGGCAATGAGAGCAGTGTTGATTAAGGTCAATATTCGAGGCGCTTCCTGGGTGCCATAGATTGTTTTGTCTGATGCCTCCAAATTGCACATTGAAATTTGAGCCCCAGTGTTGGGGCTGGGGCTTAGTGGGAGGTGTTTGGGTCCTGGGGGCAGATCCCTCATGAATAGATTACTGCCCTCCTTTGTTGAGGGATGGTGTGTGACTGAGTTCTCATTATAGCTACTTCGAGAACTGACTGTTATAAAGAGCCTGGTGGCCAGGCACGCTGGCTCACGCCTATAATCCCAGCACTTTGGGAGGCCGAGGCGGGCAGATCACGAGGTCAGGAGATTGAGACCATCCTGGCTAACACGGTGAAACCCCGTCTCTACTAAAAATACAAAAAAATTAGCCAGGTGTGGTGGCGGGCACCTGTAGTCCCAGCTACAGGGGAGGCTGAGGCAGGAGAATGGCGTGAACCCAGGAGGCGGAGCTTGCAGTGAGCTGAGATTGCACCACTGCACTCCAGCCTGGGGGACAGAGCAAGACTCCATCTCAGAAAAAAAAAAAAAAAAAAAACCCTCCTTGCTCTCTCTTGCTTCCTCTATTGCCTTGTGACCTCTGTACACATGGGTTTCCCTTTGCTTTCCACCATGAGTGGAAGCAGGCTGAGATCCTCACCAGAAGCAGATGCTGGCACCATCCTTCTTGTACAGTCCACAGAACCATGAGCCAAATGAGCCTCTTTACTTTATAAATGATCCAGCCTCCAGTATTTCTTTTCTAGAAATGCAAGCAGACTAAGACAGCGGATTTTCATAATCAGAATCCACCGTGAAGGTGCACAGAGCCAAGAGTAGCATTGGTAGTAAACAGCGAACTGTATTGTTGAAAACAGAGAACCGTATTGTTGAAGGCGCTTTGGTGTTGTATGTCTTGTATTTTTCATATTTCATATTTGTGCTCCTTCAGTACAGATCACAAGCCCGCCTCCTTCACTGGGATGCCAAATACACTGCAGTACCTTCCTCACTGTGCTACGTTCTCCCTCCCTCCTGGGCATGACGGACTGAATTCTCTCTCTCCTCCCCATCCCTAAATTCAAATGTTGAAGCCCTATCCCCTGGTACCTCAAAATATGACTGTATTTGGAGATAAGGCCTTTGAAAGGTGATGAAAGTAAAACGATGCTTCTGGTGAGGGCCCTAATGCAATCAGACTGGTGTCCTTATAAGAAGAGAGAACTTGGACAAAGGAACACCAGGAGAGCCCTTGCACAGAAGGAAAACCATGTGAGGAACAGTGAGAAGACGGCCGTCTGCAAGTCAGGGAGAGAGACCTCAGAAGAAATCAAACCTGCCACCATCTGGCTAGTGGGCTTCCAGCCTCCATAATTGTAAGAAAATTAATTTCTCTTGTTGAAGTCCCCCAGTCTGTGGTATTTGTTACAGCAGCCTGAGCAAACGCTGCTGTAACACTGGGGTTTCATTCCTGGAGAAAATAAGCAGAGACTTTCACCTGGACCTGTTCATGAAGATCACCCTGATGCTCTCCAGTACGCCTGAGTCTTTTCTCCTGAACTCATTTCAAGACAAAATTCCACTTTGCAGGAGCGGTGAAGCTCACCTCAAGGACCTTATGACTAAGGTTTTCAATTTACCAGCTTCCCTTGACGTGACCCTGTTCCCCAACCTGCCCCCACTTCGTTTTGCCATCTCTCTCCACTCTTCACCTTTCTTTCTCCTGTACATCTCATTCCTATTTGTGGCCGAATTTTTTAATTTGATTATAAAAATACATTTTAAATGGTAACCAATTTGTCTAAAATAACTTTTTAAATACATTGTGCATTGATAGCTTTCCATAAAGGGCATTTTCTCATGTATTCGTGAATATTGTTGGCTGATTTTGTTTATGGCTTTCAGTTACCCCTCTCATGGCCTCTCATAAATGTCTCGCACTCTCCTCTTCCAAAGTCCCAGAGGTTGATGCTGTGTTGAAATGACAGTGCATTTCTTCTCCAGGCTGAGAATGGCCTCTGCCTGTGCCAAGCCCTCCGATCTACCATGTACCTTGTGAGCCACCTACAGTTCTCCAGCACAGCCTTCCTTCCCACATGCATCCCACTGCTACCTTCCCCTCAACATGCCTGCCTCTGTCACCCAGGAATCACACATTTGACCTCTAGATCAATCATGCAACATAAGTGTGTGCATCCAGAATAGCCCTTTTCCTAGAATCCATACCAAAAACTGCTGTGATGTGCCCAAGTTTGCATATAACACATTTTCCAAGGTATCTAAGGCATCTAAAATAGTCATACACAGAAGGTAGTTGTCAGGGGCTGCGGGGAGGAAGAAGTGAGAAGTTGTCACTTGATGAGAATGATGCTCCAGTTACGCTGGATACGTGAGTTCTTCAGATTTGTGATATAACACAGTATAA
The DNA here is from genome assembly GCF_009764315.1 of Trachypithecus francoisi. NCBI lineage: Eukaryota > Metazoa > Chordata > Mammalia > Primates > Cercopithecidae > Trachypithecus > Trachypithecus francoisi. The sequence continues at coordinate 6,081,325 of NW_022681469.1, forward strand.
CAATATGGTATTGTGCACTTCAAAATATATGAAGAGTTCTCATGCTAAGTGCCCTTACCATGCACAAACAAAACAAAACACCACAAAAGAACACAAGACAATTTTTGAAAGTGATAAATACATTTAGTTTCTTGATAGTGGTGATGGTATCATGGGTATGTGTGTGTGTGCATACATATGTGTGTGTGTCATATGTGTTGTATTTGCATGTGTGTGTACATATCCAAAATCATGAAAATGTATGCTTTAAATATGTGTAAATTTTTATATCCATTATACCTTCATAAAACTTGAAAAACATACAGCAATGACACATATGAAAAGAAAGTAGGAGTGAGATTAAGGAGAGCCACTTTCTAGTCTCAGCTTTTTTGGGAGCGAATGGAGTAGTTTGCATAGGTTACAGTATTCTTTGTACCTCACTTTTCTCATCTAGCAAATGAGGAACTTGAACTAGAAAGTGTTGACAATTTCTTGCTGCTCATCAAAAAAGGTGATGCCAATGACTGTAATGTATGGTGTCACAAAAACCTTTAAATGGCATATTTAAAAGATTGCAGGAGGTTAATCAGCCTACACACCTTCTGATGAGATGAAATTTGGACGGAGAGCTGAGGACTAATAAAACACAAGTGGCTATAGAGAAGAAGACATTAAACTGAGATGTAGTTACTTATTTTTCTTGGCTTCTTGGTGAAATACCATAAATAAAGAAGGAAATGGTTGTGGCAGAAGTAACTTCAGCTGCCTTATTGAGCACCAAATGTCTTTGCCATCAATCAAAGACGGGGCAGACTCATCTAGAGCCTGATGGATTGAATCTTCCTGGTAGTCATTTCTGCTTTTGGAGAAATGAGAATATCTTTGTGTCTTCTTTTATCCCTAGCTTTTGATTATAAGCCCATAGCTCATTTGAGCATACTAGAAGTGTGCTTCTCTTGAGGCAGGTGTACAGGGAAGGGAAGTACTAGATCGACCCATGAGATGGTAAATGAACTCCAACTTGAAGGAAATATAGGGATAAGGTGCAGATTTGTTTGTTTTAGCCTTTCGTTTAGTGCTGAGTCAGGAAGCACACTAGGCTTTAGGGACATCCAACTCTCTGCCCTCTCCTGTACTTACAGTCCAATGGAAGATGTGTAACCATGGCCTGGGATAAGTGCTAGGATCAGGGGAAGAGAGGCACTTGATTCTACATCACACTGAGACTTCAATCTATCATCTGTTCTCTCTCAATGAGAAACTGTTGCTTAAAAAACAAGAACTAATGAAAATCCATTCAAGAAAAAAGGTCATAAAAGGGAAGGTCATACTCAACATGGAAAAGCAATTATGGGACGATGCCCATTCTCTGGGCATGTATCTAAAGACTTTTTCCACTTTCTCATTTCTAGCAAAGCCTTTGCACCAGGAGAAGCATTTCTCCTGAAGTCACACAGTAACAAAAGGTGATTTCATGTCCACTAACATGGAAACTGAATTTCCACGACTCCTGGCTTTTAGCAATGTCGGACCATATCTGTGTGTTCTTAAAGGAAGAGGTTGTGCACAGACCACTTTCGATAAGAGAATGATGGAGTTACCAATTAGAAGCCACTCCAAATTATCACTGAAATGAAAAGTACGTACTGCTGCTCCCCAAAATAAAGGCTATTTTTTAAAAAGACACAGAGAAAAATTCATATTACTAAGTGAAAGACTCTGAAAAAGCTATATATTGTATGAGTCTATGAAAAAGCTATATTTTGTATGTCATTGTGGGACATTCTGGAAAAAGGCAAAACTATGGAGACAGTAAGAGATCAGTGGTCACCAGCAGGTGGGAGGGAGGGAAGGATAAAGAGGTGTGGCACAGAGGATTTTTAGGGCTGTGAAGCTGGTCTGTATGATGCTCTCATGCTGGATACATGTCTTTACACATTTGTGCAAATGCATGGAATGTCCAACAGCAAGAGTGAATCCTAATGTAAACTGTGGACTTTGACTTTGGTAATTGTGTTGTGTCAACGCACATTCATGAATTGTGACAAACATACCACTCCCTATAGGATGTCAATAATGGAGAAGTCTATGCATGTGATGGAGAAGTCTCCGCAAGTGTGGGGCAGAGAGTTTTTGGAAACTCTCTGTACTTTCTGCTCAGTTTTTCTATGAATCTAAAACTCTTGCAAAAAGAATCTATAAAAAAATTTTAAGTAAATATCATGGTAGTTAATCTCAGTTTCTACAAGAGATGAAAAAATACCTGATTAGTAAAACACAAAATTATTCTGGTTTTATTCAGAACATATGCTGAATTCTCTATTTTATATTTGGATATAATCCCTCCTTAAAGGTATTACTATCTAAAAAAACTATTGTTGTTTCTTTGCTATAAAAATACTTTTTCTTAATATAATGACCTCTGATTTAATGCTGATTGAAAATGTATTAAGTGGTGAATGTTTCTGATGGCTAAGCAAGGTCTAAAGCCAGATGGAAGTGAGAAAGGAAATGAATTTCCCTACACAATAAAGGGAGCTGTATCTAGAGGGGTGGGATAGGGGAAAGATTTAAGATTTGACCTTATTGCTAAATAAGAGGACCAGCAAGCAACCCATTTAAGGTCATGAATTTTTAAAAATATGTATGCAAATTGTACTAATAGAACATTTTATTTCAGCAAATTCTGAATGACTGGTAGGTGAAAGCATTAGAAATTTTGCTTTTGGGAAGGTGCCAAATGATTCTCCCATTTGGGGCGCCCATGCAGCCGATCCAGTCCTTGCACAGACACCTGCTTCACTGGTTATATAGGTTTTTTGGGCTGTTTCACTTTAAATCCCAAGTTTTCAAATAACTTTAAGCCTCAAGTCCAACCTTAATTAAACCTTTGAAGAGCAAAAGACAATAAGCTTTAAAGATCCCCTGTTTGGCTCATAAAATCTCAGCACAACAAACCAGGAAATATTCAATTATTCCTAGGACACCATAAACATTTTATGGCTCAGTCCTATTATTCCTCTTAAGTCTCTTTATAGCAGGGATGTTTGGTCTGCATCACACCTCTCCTCCTCTCCCCTCGCATTTGATCTTTTTTATGTACTTGAACGATGGGTTTGCTTTTCAATTTACACTCTCTCCCTTCACTCCAGTGCTTTTGGGAGGAAAGGCAGGGAGGGGAGGAAAATGCTCTTGGAAGTAGAGAGAGTAGCAGCCATGTTTGTGTTTCTCTCATCAGCCTGCAAAGACATCGGAAACCTAGTAGCTCCCTAAGTCATACACGAGGTGCAATTGGAATTAATGCAAGCTGCACTGATTTACAAATGGCAGTGCCTAATGCACCAGAAATGTTGCTCTAAAAGCAGCGTTGGTCTTCACCCCACTGCACACTCCAGCTGCCACATCTGCACCAAATCCTCTGACTCGACGTCTCTTTGCTCCCCAGCCTACAGTCTCCTGCCAGCCAACCTCTATTCAACACTTTGGACTAAGTTCATTCATAGCAAGGATTAATGAAAATCAAGCTTAATATTAAAGTAACAAGACAGAGTCAAACTTGCTGCTAAATTAGCCTAACTGACCTTAGCCTTGATTCTAATTGCAGGGCTACTGCTTTGTTCTTAAGTAAAAATGTCTAACATCTATGGGTTGGTTGATGTTTGCTGCTGTCCTAGACACTCCACGTGTATTATCTCATTTAATCTTCATGAGAGCCCTACAGTGTGGTTGTTTTGTGATCCCCATTTTACAGGGGAGCTATTGGAAAAGGAGAAGTTAAATCATTTGCCCAAGATGAGAAAGTCAGAGAATAGAGGAAACAGGATTGCCCGGCAGAACACCGGACCTGAGCTTGGCCACTGTTCGTTCTACAAGGTCGTCCTTCTACAGTATCCCAGTTCTGGTAACAGGGTCTTTGCTTCCTTTCAATTCCCTAATTTGAGTCCTTTTCGAAACTGTCTCAAGACCCCGTGCCTCCCTAAGATTGACCTCCTGCATGACATTTCTCTTTTGGGGAAGAAGTTTTTGCCTTGAGTTTCACCGGTTCATCCAAGGCCCCATTGGCCCTGAGGCCAGCTCCCTTCATGTCTCAATCTCCAAATACCGTATGCTCCTGGGTTTCATACAATCCTATCTCCCACTGTTACATGTCCCCAGGAGATGTGTTCGGCTTTCCTGCATAAACTTCATCCCAAGCCAAGCATCTGAATTAGGATTGAATTGGAAAACACCCCTATACAAGGAGAGTTTGCAGTTTACTGTTCTAAAAGATAACTTGCATTTTTCTAGATGCCTAGACAGATGCTAATGGACCCCTCACCCCCATGCCAAGTAACCCTGGTGTCCCTGTAGTGTCAGTATGGTACCCACTAGAATTCTGTAAGCTAGACTGGCCTCTGCCTTCTCTGTGAACCCGATGTCTTGCCACACCAGGGAGACAATGGAGAAGTACTCTATACTGCTAGATGTCAATACCTCGTGAAGAAGTTGTTTGTATCCAATTAAATCCGTAGGAAAAATGTAAACGCTTCCCTCTTCTGCCTTTCTCAGTGATAGTCCTCACTATTTATGAGATATCTGATATAGTTTGGATATCTCTCCTCACCCCACCCAAATGTCATGTCGAATTGTAATCCCCAGTGCTAGAGGTGGGGGCTGGTAGAAGGTTCCTGGATCATGGGGGCGGATCCCTCATGGCTTGGTGCTTTGTTTGTGATACAGAGTTCTCAGGAGATCTGGTCATTGTAAAAGTGTGTGGCATCTCCCTCCCCACTGTCTCTCTCTCTCTCCCTCTCTTACTCCTGCTCCAGCCATGGGACATGTCTGCTCCCCCTTTGCCTTCTGCCATGAGGCCTCCCAAGAAGCTGAGCAGATGCTGGCCCCATGATTTCTGTACAGCCTGCAGAACCCTGAGCCAATTAAACCTCTTCTCTTTATAAATTACCTAGTCTCAGGTATTTCTTTATAGCAACATGAGACGGGACTACTACAGGGAGAAGGGGCTACATATATATTACAGATATTTTAAAAGTGAAAACAAGCACAGTTTATAGAAACTGCAAGTTTATGGGACTTAGTTGGGTCTGAAGCCCTGCATTCCAGTGCACAGAAAGATGCATGATTCCAGTTTAGATCTTTTGTTTCTGAAACTTTTTAAACTAAATTTTCCAGAACTGAGTTCCAAGAAGGTTCCTTCCTTAGAGTAAGACTTTCTGTGCCCCCACAAATGAGTAAGGTCAGGCAATCAGAGATGTAAGAGGGGACTGGGTGTATGAGGAATTTTCCTTGGGGGGATTTGGGACTCACAGAGAAAGGCTGGTCCCCAACCCCTTGTGAAGGGGAGTGGTGTTTAAATAATTCTCCTCCCTGGAGGTGAGGGAAGAGAAGACCATGGACCTGGTGGTAACTGCATGTCTCTGGGGTATCTGCTCAGTCCCAGCTCACTGAGCTACGGGGAGGAGCCACTGCTGGTGATGTGGCCACTGGGGAGAGGAAACATGAAGGTGTAGCCATAGAGAGAGGCCAGAGGACCCTCAGGGCCCAGTGTCATGGGGTCCAGGAGGTCATTCTGCCCACACACAGGCTCAGAACTAGGACTCCTTGTGTCCCAGCAGGGGCTCCATAGGACAATGAGCATGAGTCTCATTGGGGAGAGCAATACCTAGATGTGTCATTGGAACTGAGTCCTCTCAGGATTCAGGAGGGCACACACCCTAAAGACCCAACATGATGTGAATACACGTAGGAGGTTTAAATTAAGGAAGTGGCTCGTGTGACTATGGGAGCTGGCAAGTCCAAATTCTGTGAGGTGGGCCAGCAGACTGGAGACTCAGAGAAGAGCTGATGCTGCAGTTCAAATCCAAAGACCATCTGCTGCAGAATTCCCTCTTACTCCAGGGAGGTCAGTCTTTTATTTTACTAAGACCTTCAACTGATTAGATGAGGCCCACCTGCATTAGGGAGAGCCATCTGCTTTACTCAAAATTCACGGACTCAAAAACACCCTCACAGAAATATCCAGAATGATGTTCACCCAAATACCTGGGCACCACGGCCCAGCCAAGTGGACACATAACTGTAACCATCACACATACACATACTCCAGCTAGGATCACAAACAACACGGAAGCAGAAACTCACTACTGGCAGACTGCTAAGCAAACATCTTTTCCCTTTCCCTCCCTTGCTCCAGCTCCAGGGCGGTGAGCACAGAGAATCAGGAGGTGGAGAGAGAGGAGGCTAGGTGTGCTCCAGGCCTCTGGGGTCCTAACTTTAATCCTGTTGGCCTCCTGCTGACTTCAGCCATGGCTAGGCAGACAATCCCACACAGCGTGTCATTTCTACAGGAATCTACCCTGTAGCTAGATAGATTCCTGTAGAAATGATAAATGTTTGCAGTGATGGATGCCCCAGTTACCCTGCTTTGCTCATGACACATTGTGTGCATGTATCAAAATATTGCACGAACCCCATAAATACGTGCAATTATCATGTAGCAATAAAATGCAATTAATTGAAAAAACCATTTACAAATAAGCAAGACTATGTCCCAAGAAATGGCACACAGCTGTTTTAATGATGAAGGTGACTGAAAATGTTGTGAACCGAGTTAGGTGTTCAAGGCAGCCACTGTGCCGGAGGAGAGGGTGTCCCCCAACGCAGTGTTAGCAAGGATGGGAAGGGAAGCACATTTCATGCTTGTGTCCACAGTCAGGGTTGCAGTCAAGCCCAATCATACTGTTCTAGGACCCTAGCACTGTCCCTTGGCTCACAATCTGCCTGGTTTGCTTTGCAAAGTATATGTTTTGTCTCCTACCTTGACCTGTTATCCCAGGATCAGGCTAAATGCAGCCTATGCCTTGCTGTGATGTGCCAGGATGGCTGAGGCCAGGACAGTTGAGGTTCCCCATGTGTCTGCGTGTGGGCCGCCCCCAGAGCTCCCTGAGCCAGCTCCCCAACACCCACAGAAGCTCCAGGCTGCCTCACTGGTATTGCCACCAAACCTGCACTTGGCGTGGATACCAGGTCAGGTAAATAATTAGAGTAGCAGTCATAAGAGCAACAAATCAAGACGGTTGTCCAGCGGGATCTTCACAGAAGAGGGGACATGTGACCATGGGCCTCAAGAGAAGGATCTTGAGGGTTCCAGGTGAGGGCAACGTGTCATGGCAGCTGCCAAGGTGTTTGCTCCAAAGCACCAGCCCTGGATGGGAGCTGGGACATCCGGGAGTTCATCCCAGCCCAGTGGCTCATGATTTGTGTAAAGCTTGGGCAAATCACAGGTTGCTTCAGAAACCTCTACTTCCTAAAATTCTGCAAGTTTAAAAGTTCTAAAATATTCTTCAAAAATTATATTCTCTTGTATGTATGTTTTATTTTTGTCTTATTTTTAAATCTCAAAATTATTTTAAGCTCTACTGTTATTTAAAAAAAAAATTCAACCTAATTCACCAAGTCTCAGACTCCCTCCTCTCTTGACTTCATGGAGTCTATGGTCACAGGTCCAGCTTGCCCTGGGTGAATAAGGCAACCTTAAGAAAGGCTTTTAGGGAGAATATATGATGTGGACCTGATGGAAGTCCTTAAGGGAAGACTTCTAATATGGGCAAATTTTAGAATGATCCAAATGGAGTCTTGTTTTTAAAAATATTATGGGTAAATAATGTGAAAAGCCTCCTTCTACAAACACTTAGAAATACTGGATAAAATGATAACAAATAGGCCAGAAGTATGAAGGTGAAAGTACATTAAAAAAAATAAAATAAAGCTGAATCTCAGCCGGGCTTAGTGGTTCATGCCTGTAATCCCAGCACTTTGGGAGGCTGAGGCAGGCAGATTGCTTGAGGCCACGAATTCGAGACTGGCTTGGCCAACATGGTGAAACACCATCTGTACTAAAAATACAAAAATTAACCAGGTGTGGTGGCAGGTACCTGTAATCCCAGCTACTCGGGAGGCTGAGGCAAGAGAATCACTTGAGTCCAGGAGGTCAAGGTTGCAGTGAGCTAAGATTGCACCACAGTACTCCCGCCTGGGAGAGAGAGGGAGACCAGTCTTAAAAAAAAAAAAATTCTGGATCTCAAGGACCTGAAACATAGAGAACTGCAAGGCAGCAACTGGACTGTGAGCTGCGGCTGCTCAGGCCGAGGAGGTCACAGTACCCCAGGCGAAGGATGGGGTGGGTGCGGAGAGAGGGGTCCATGCAGGAAGGGAGCCCTGCGGGGTGTCTGGCCTAAGCATCATGGGGACAGGGCACGTGGTGGGTGCAGCAGGCTCCAAGCGGTATTGTGTAGACCCAGTGGAATCAGGTTTCCCACCACTGAGGGAGAAATCTGCAAAGGGAAAGACACTAAAATAAACTCTCTGAAAATACTGGCTTAGAATTGGAGGAATCAGTGTGAACTCACAGTTTTCAATGTGTCTATAGATCAATACAGATAAAAATGTAGATATAAATATTTATTTTGTGTGTTTGCACACGCATATGTGATGAGCCAGTATCAAGCAGTACACCTAGTGCCCAGGCCTTGGCTTCTTAACATTCTCCACCAGAAGAAGTCAGGGTTCCTTGCACATATGACAGATTCCAGGTTTCAGCAGAAAGGTATAAGATGATGTATTAGTCAGGGTTCTTTTACAGGGACAGAACTATAGGATTATATATATGTGTGTGTGTGTGTATATTAAACTTCCATATATATATATATATATATCCCATCTCTCCTTTTCACGTTTTCTGCCTGCTTTATTATATATATGGGAGATATATATAGGATATATATGAGATAAATATTTTATCCTATATAGGATATATATTTTAATATATATTATTTAAATATAAAGGTATAAAATATATCTTATATATATCTTTAAAATATATAGGATATATTAATATATATTATTTAAATATAAAGATATAAAATATATCTTTATATATAAAATATATCTTTATATATTTACATACTAAAAATATATATCCTATATATCCTTTATATCCTATATAGGATATAAATATTTTAACATATATAAAATATATCTTTATATATTTATATACTTTTATATGTTTAATATAAATATATATTTATATATAAAATATGAGATAAATATTTTATATATAAAATATTATATCCTATATGAGATATATTTTATATATAAGATATATATATATAATTATATTTAATTATACTCTATATAGGATATAAATATTTTATATATATAAAAAATATATCTCTCATATATCCTATATATATCTCCTACATATATAATAAAGCAGGCAGAAAATATGAAAAGGAGAGATGGGATATACATATATACTATATATATGGAGGTTTATTAAGTATAACTTACACTATCACAAGGTCCCACAATAGGCTGTTTGCAAGCCGAAGAGCAAGGAGAGTCAGCCCAAATCCCAAAACTGAAGAACTTGGAGTCTGATGTTTGACAGCAGGAAGCATCCAGCTTGGGAGGAAGATGTAGGCTGGGAGGCTAGGCCCATCTCTCCTTTTCACATTTTTTCTGCCTGCTTTATATTCGCTAGCTCATTAGATTGTGCTCACCAGATTAAGGGTGGATCTGCCTTCCCCAGCCCGCTGACTCAAATGTTAATCTCTTTTGGCAACACCCACACAGACACACTCAGGATTAATACTTTGTATCCCTCAATCCAGTCAAGTTGGCACTCAGTATTAACCATCACAGATGACATCTTTTACCATCTTCCAACACACAAGGAAGTGAGCAAAAACACAATGGGACATGTCACAAGACAGGAGCCTGCTTAAAGAGGTTCCCATGGACCACATTCGGAACAATTTAAACAAGAAAATAAATAATGGTAGTACGAGTTTATGACTTATCAAATAAAACAGGAAACCATGAGCCTACATGCACATAATACATTGAAAATTTGTAGAGAAATAAGACAGTTTTACAGTTTCAAAGTCCCTCGTCACAAAGTGCTCCTTGATTATAAAACGAATACGAGCAACTTTACCGTGGAGAATCCGGCACACCAGCCTTCATCACGCGAGCAAGGTGCACAGCATTCGTAAGAGACAAAACCAAACTGTGCCTCTCCTGAGAGGGTGCAATGAAGTGAACACAAGGCATCTCCATGATAGGGTTAGCTCCAGGGTGTGAATCCTGGACAGGAATGAGGAAAACGCTGTGCAAACCCACACCGAAGGACACTTCGTGAAATAACTGGCCTATGATCTTCAAAAGTGTCAAAGGACATAAAAGTCAAGGACAGAATGTAGACTTTTTCCAGATGTAAGAAGGTTAAAGAAATATGACAACATAAAGAATGTGTGATTCTAAGTTGGACCCTCCACTCTAAAGGAAATTACTGTAACATTCGTTGAGATGAGAATGAGGCCTTCACACGAGATAGCGCTAATGCAGGAGGAATGCTGCTTCCAGGATTTGATCGTTGGACTGCGATTAGGTAGGAGCATGTTCTTGTTTGTAGGAAACACACATGAAAGTATTAGACAGAGAGGTTGCATCAATGTTCTTTGTACTCTCATTGCAACTTTTCAGTAAGTCTGAGATTGTTTCAAATTTCTGTTAACTACAAATTAAGCTTAACCACTAAAATGAATAGAAATACAATTTATAACTGTCAAACCAGTAGAGAGAAAACAGAGATTATTGCTTCATGGGGTTTTCAAGAAAATAGTAAAGAGGAGGAGGAAAGCAAAACAAACAAGCAAAATATAGCAAACATTAGGCACAAATAAGGTTGCAGATATAAATAAATCAATATGCACAAGAAATGTAACTGTATAAATAAGTACACACAAGAAACATCATTGGATTAAGCTTCCCAGATATCAGATATATTTTAGTTGGTATGAAACTACTAACATTTAGCTAGGTGATAATATAAAGAGTCATTTCTAAATTCTGAGGTTGGAAATTATGGAAGAGGAAAATCTGTAGCAGAAAGAGACTAATGGAGAGAGTTGCTGCTGCACTATTAGTATCAGCGAAGTATGCCTGGCGTAGTGCGTGTACACTACCAGACTATAAAACAGAGAAATTGCCAGTCAGCTACAACAGTTTGGAACTGGTATGAAGCTAATACAGCTTCAAATTGAATCAATTAAAAATTGGAAGAATAGGATGGAAAATGTGATAAATCTAAAATGATAGTGATTTTATACCTATTTCAATAATGAATCCATTTAAGTTGTTAAGGATGCAGAGGATTTCAACACCAATATTTGAAGGTTGTTGTAAAGGACAAGTGTAGAATGCCACACCTAAAAGTTATTTTCCGGCATGCATAGAACAGTTTTAAAATTGATCATCTATTGGGGAGGCAAAGAAGCAACTCTTAGAAAATACCAAAGAATCAGTATTCTACAGTACCATGAATCTGGAATCCAGTTGTATATTGCCTCCCCCCTCCAACCCAAGGCTGGTAGCAGGCAGAGTAGGAGCTTTAAAATTCGTGGAAAGGAACCTTTCTGCTGCTAAATAAATCACATTGAAGTGTCTGCCTTGTACGCCCTAAAATAACTTTACCTGTCTTGGTGTTGGAACGAGCCCACGTCCTAACTTGTCCCCGTATTTTTCTGCCCTGCTATGCTTTGCAGTGAGGCCAATGCCTTATTACCCGAATCAGTGAAAAGCCTTGAAGGCCAAATCCCAAGGATGTAGCCACCTGCCCACCCACCTCTGAGTCCTCTCAGTCTCCCCAGGTACCCTTCTTAGGCCACCAGGGTACCAGACCATCTGTTACCTCTCAAATCTGGATTTATAAGTGACATAAGCTAATGTATGTTCTCTAAAACATAGGAATAGCCCTAAGTGACATGAAGACTTAAGATTGATGGTTTTTCCTTCACCTCCAAGTTGACACTTTGAGAAGAAATTAATTACTGAGTTTGGAACAGAGCAAGAGAGGGCAAGTGTGTGCGTGTGTGCGTGTGTGCGTGTGAGTGTAAGTGTGCGTGCATGTGTGCGTGAGTGTATGTGTGTGTGTGTGAGTGTACGCGTGTGTGTGCATGTGTGTGTGTGCGCATGTGTGGGTGAGTGTGAGTGTGCGAGTGTATGTGTGTGTGAGAGTGTGTGTGCGCATGTGTGGGTGAGTGTGAGTGTGCATGTGTGGGTGTATGTGTGTGCGTGTGTGTGTGTGAGTGTGCGTGCATGTGCACATGTGCGTGTGTCCATGTGTGCATGTGAGTGTAAGTGTGCATGAGTGTATGTGTGCGTGTGAGTGTATGCGTGTGTGTGTGTGCATGTGCGCATGTGTGTTTGGGTGAGTGTGAGTGTGCGAGTGTATGTGTGTGCATGTGAGTGTGCATGAGTGTGAGTGTGAGTGCATGTGTGTGTGTGACTGTGCACGCGTGTGGGTGTGAGTGTGTGCGGGTGTGCGTGCGTGTGTGAGTGCACGCGTGTGTGGGCGTGTGTGAGTGTGCACGTGTGACTGTGAGAGTGCGTGTGTGTGCTTGTGGGGGGTGTCTGTGTGTGTGCGTGCACACATGAGTGTGCTGTGTCTGTGTGCGTGTGCGAGTGTGTATGTGTGTGTGAGTGTGCGTGTGTGAGTGTATGTGTGCATGTGTGTGTATAAGTGTGTGTGTGTCATGTGAGTGTGGGGGTGTGTGTGCGCCTATGTGTATATGTGTGTGTGAGAGTGTGTGTGTGTGTGTGTGTGTGTGTGTGTGTGACTGCGTGTGATTGTGTGTGTGGAGGGGAGGCTGCACAATGTGAAGCCCAGAGAACCAAAGAGCAGCCTGGGGGGCCAAGGGCACCAGGGACAGGAGACATGGTTTTCTGGGGGGCCAAGGGCACCAGCGATAGGAGACATGGTTTTCCAGCAAATGTGAAAGAAACACAAAAATGAAAATGCAGGGCCTAGTGCCAAACTTCACCTGCTTCACAGTTTCCCTGAGTAACACCAAAATGAACAGAAAAGAGCTATTTTACCTTTAATTCATTCCTGGGCTACGATCTAATATACAGATCGGAGGGGAAGGGAGACAGGTGGGTTGGTGTTTTTTGTCTCTGATGCCCACTGTACCTAGACAGCACCTGGACGAAGCAGGTGTTCAGGGCACATGAGCTGGGACGCTTTTGGAGCCCTGCCCTGGTGCTCAGCAGACTGAGCTTGCAGCCCCACCGCTCAGTCATTTGCCTGCTTCTCTGCATCCAGTTTTCTTCACCAAGATGAGACAGTGCTGGACAGTGAACTCTGGAGTCATCTCCTGCTGCCACTTCTCTGAGGCTATCATCTCCTTATGGCCCCACACTTGAACATTAAGACAGCAATTTTTCAGTCCTTAAAAATATATGGTGGATGGAAAGATTAAAGAAACTCTAAAAAGTTTTCAGCCCAGAAATATAGATTTGTGAGTTTTCATGAGACTTTTAAACAACTCAGCCCTATACAAACCTCTGGCCTCGTGCTATTGTATGTGAATCTCTTCTCCAGTTTGCAGGAGAGGCATTCTTATTTTGAGAGATGCATATCGTAACCTCCCAGTAATACATGAATTGGCTGGTAAAATAGGACATAATCAGATATTTAGGAAACAGTGCCAATTTGTTAACATTACTTTTAGATTAAGAAAAAAAGCAAACAGAATTGTTAATTAGACATTTTGTGAATGCAGAGACATCTTCTGAGAAATGCTGCTGTGCTACACAAAGGCTATGATTTTCCCCAAAGAACTGTTTAGCACATTAAATTGAATGCCAAAAGAATAGAGTTTCCAATTAATCTTCCAAGTACATAGAAGATAACACTTTGATTTTTATCTGTCCTGCATTTTCAAGACAACACAAGCCAATGCTCATTTAATCTGGTCTTGGCTTTGGAAGGGTAGATCAATATGATAAATAAATCACATTGACTTTATTGGTATTTGGCTGAATATTAATAGACTTATTTGGTCTGCTTCGTGCAGACTGTCAGTATACACCAAGCAGAATTCATTGACGATAAGCTCTCAGGCAGTGGCTAGAAGCTTATTTCACGTAAGGGCATTGAGTCAACACTTTCCCAAAGTTATTGTGAGCAGATAATGCTCAGGGTATTATTTGAGGATAAATGGCAGTACCAATTTCCAATATGTAAATGAAGCTTAAATAGGACTTCTTCCATTTAAATTGGCTCATCTTCCATTTTTCCATCTACGCTAATGATTCCCAGCCTTTTTATCTGGCTGGTCACACTCAACAGGCATGGTTCACTATGGCAGGCACCCTCAAGGGAGAACGCGTGGGCTGAGGGAGGGGCCAATCCCTCAATCAGAAGGCTCCGCCAGCGGCGAACGAGGATGCCTGAGGCTATTTGGATTCGTGTTTCATTCCTTTCTCTCCTCAGTGAGTCCCCTGAGAAGTACCATCCACCCCGCCCCCAACACTGTGCAGGGCTCTGTGGCAGCGTGGGAGTAGTCCAATACATTCTCCAAATGACACACAGTCTGGGAAAGCAAGAGGCTGCTGCTCATCTTGTGCCCTTTAGCTCAGCATCCGCCCCGATCCAATGCTCAATCAAGTTAGCTGAATGAGCTGGTGAGCGGGAGTGCGGAAACAAAACAAAGCAAAAGTCCCTGAAATGTCTAAATATCTACACCAAGACAAGGGCCTCCGAATACACTGCCCAGGTTTTCTTAGGCACTGCCTCTCAACGCATTGATCCTTCTCAGGGGAAGAGGCCACCCTCACTGACCCAGAAAGTAACTCTTGGTGTGTTTGCCACATTTTCGAAACAACCAACTATATTTAAGTATGGAGATGGATTGTGGTATTAATATCAGACTCACCTGACAAACATGTATAATGGCTTTTCCTATATATGATTTTAAATTTCTAAAAGATTTAGTAATTACATATTACATGGATGCAGTATTATCATTTGAATTCTTTTTTTCCTTTGTCATCCAAGTCAGACAGGCATGTGAGAATCACAAACTCGGGTCAGACAGCCTGGCTGTGTAAGACCAGTAGACTCAATCTGAACACGTGATTTGGTGCCTTTAAACCACAATTTCTTCATTCATAAAGTGGAAATAATTAAACAAATATACGGAGAATGGGTTTACTAAATTTTAATAGAGCACCAAAATTTGGCTCTAACTCATTACTACTCCAAGAAGTGGACTTCTGACTCTTCCAGTAAACAACACTGGAATAACTACCACACTTGGCCCATTCACCAGATCTACCACGCTCTTGTCTGTATTTCAGAGCTTCATACCCAGATATCCGGAAAAATCAAATGCAGTTGGGCCATATCCTCGGAACGCAGCAGAGAGCAAGAAAAACGCTGTGCTGAGTGGTGGGGCGCCCGAGTCCTAGGCTCTGTTCTGTTACCGTTGACCTTGGGCAAGTCACTCCTCCTCATAGCCTCATTTCCCCCAACTGTCAATGAAAAAAATTCTTCCTTTAAAATTTTGGGGATCAAATGTAAAATATTCAGATAGGAATGTGCTTTCCAAAGTGTGATTAAAAGGGGTTCCTACACCACTGTCCTGGCAGACACAGCCAAGTCCAGAGGTGAGGAGAGAGCATGGGCTCAGAATAGCCTTCTGCAGAGATAACTTGAAGTCTCAGGAAGGCATGACATTCCTGGGTGGGGGGCTCACACCCACATGCGAGGGACTGAAGGGTTCCAAAGCAGCCATCTCCCCACTTCCCAATGGCTGGAGGCACTTGCTTCAGAGCATTCTCCCTGGGTTGAGGCATTACGCCCCCTGGAAGAAGTAACTTTAACAATTGCATATGGATTGTTTTTATCCCATTATCACTTAGCAGACAGAAGGCTATACAACAGAACAAAATAGAGGTGTTTTCCATGGAGAAGAGGAAAGATGAAGCATCCTGAGATGCTGTCGGATGAATGGAGGATCAGCAGGTGAAGAACCTTCAGGAAGGTCACTGAGACCTGAACTGGAGGAGAACTTTGTGTCAAGAGTTGAAGATGCCCCAGCATTTGGGTGGGGGGCCATGAAACTGTTAGAGACTGCCCTTGTCAAGCAGAAGAGGCAGATAAAGATCTCCATTTAGGCATGCCCTTCTAGGACCCAACTCGAGTTCACTCTGCAGGTCTGAGCTTCTCAGACACCTCCTGCCCGGCTTTGCCTCTGGTCTCATCTGACCTTTAGTGTTACTTGCAATTTCATATGTGTGTCAGTCTAATCTCTCAAACTAGATTACACATTAATGGGAATGGGGTTGATTCATGTTCGCTTCCTGGCCAACACCTTGCTTCTAGGACCTCGAGACTCAGCCTGTGCGACATGACCAGATTCCTGGTGGCCATCTCTGCAACGTGCAGAGTGGGATCAAAGACTTCTTCTGCCTGGAAGCTAACATATGCAAAACCATTTAGCTAAAGGGCAAGCTGCCTTTAGTCTAGCCTCTAAAGTTCATTGAAAGACTCCTACTTTTCATTTCT
The DNA here is from genome assembly GCF_009764315.1 of Trachypithecus francoisi. Taxonomy (NCBI): domain Eukaryota; kingdom Metazoa; phylum Chordata; class Mammalia; order Primates; family Cercopithecidae; genus Trachypithecus; species Trachypithecus francoisi. The sequence goes on from NW_022681469.1 coordinate 6,097,718, forward strand.
TTTCCACACTTGACCTTAAAGAGAGAGAGCATGTGCATTCATCGCCCATTTCCACTAAACCCTGCCCTAATATGTCAGCAGAAGGAGAGCCAAACACTGGTGTATGGAACAGCAAAACAAGATTGATTCACTCGTAAATCCATTCCCATTATATCACTTGCCCAATATGTTTGTCTTACTGAACAATAACACAAGTAGGGAGTGAAAAACCCACAGAATATATAGCAAAGTGCCATTCATGACAATGTGAATTAAGTAAGCATAATTTACCAGTTCTAATAAAATCACTTTTATGTATGTACCAGTCCTAATTCATTCTGACATGCTCTTAATTTCTATTTTGTTATTTGTGAAATAGAAACCTGACAATTCACTAAATCACCTCGAGCAGCTCCTTTTAAAATCTATTCCATTTGCTCGACACAAATTATTTTTTATTTAAGCATTGCACTGGATTTCAACAATTCGAAGTTTGCAGTAAGGCATAAATAAGTCAGATGGTTGCCTAATGACATAAACAAAAGGGGATTCATCAAAAGTATGACTCTGCCCTGACAGCCATAGTGTCTCAAATCCCACCATTTGTGTTGTTTCTTTAGGTTAAAGAATTTAACAAGGAGATCCTTATACCTGGCAGGGTCCCTGTCAAAATCAGAACAATGAATCCTGGAAAATTTGAAGAGTACTTATTTGCAAAGGGACTAATTACAAAGGCGTGGACAGAGGGTAGGGTAAGCAGAAGAGGAAGGCACCCAGGTCTAGCAGCTGTGGATCAGTCCTCGTCCTGAGCCGACTGGAACAAGTTGAAGAAAAGGTTACTGAGTTCTAGAAGGCAAGAAATCCTGCAGGGCAAACCTTCACGAAAGGACTGGATATTTTAGTAAAGGGGCACAGCTAGACCCACAGAGAGGGAGCCAATGGAATACATAGCCTGACCTCCGCCTCCTCCTACCTCTGCTCTCTTTCCAAGGGCTTTTTATTCTTAGACTGATTAGCCCTGAACAAGTAGCACAGGGAGCTGAAAAGAGAAGACCTGCAGCAAAGAGAGCGATGCAGGTTCAATGGCAGAGAGGGCAGGCCCTGCAAGGGAATTACAAGGCAGGACTCCCAAGGAATGATGAAAGAGAAACCTTACAGCACTATTTACAACAGCAAAGACTTGGAACCAACCCAAATACCCATCAATAATAGACTGGATAAAGAAAATGTGACACATATACACATGGATATATGCAGCCATAGACTACTATGCAGCCATAGAAAGAATGGAATACTATGCAGCCATAGAAAGAATGAGTCCATGTCCTTTGCAGGGACATGAATGAAGCTGGCAACCATTATTCTCAGCAAACTAACACAGGAACAGAAAACCATACACCACATGTTCTCACTCACAAGTGGGAGTTGAACAATGAGAACATGTGGGTACAGGGAGGGGAACATCACACACTGGGTTGAATATGGATTGTCAGGGCATGGGGGCAAGGCAGGGGAGAGTATTAGGACAAATACCTAATACATGCGGGGCTTAAAACCTAGATGGCAGGTTGATGGGTGCAGCAAACCACCATGGCACATGTGTACCTGTGTAACGAACCTGCACGTTCTACACATGTATCCCAGAACTGAAAGTAAAATAAATAATAATAATAATAATAATAATGATAAAAGAGAAACCTTGCGGACTTCCAGGTGGGAAGAGCCTCGACTGGGAACCAGGAAGGCTGGTCTTCCCGCCTGTCATTCACATTTCAGGGCTTGTAAAAAGAGCACTTGGGAGAAGGCACCTGGATTGTGTATTTTCTTTCAGTTGTTTGCAGAGAGGAAATTTGTTATTTACTTTGTCCCTCCTACGCAGGGTGGAAACCAAAGGTTCATTTTCCTTTATACTGTCTTTTATTTGTAGCCACAGTTTCACATGTAAATAAGTAAAAAATGAAGTCACTTTTCTTCAGCCATATTTTAATCTCTTTAGGACAGACCTTGTTGGACCTCTTTTATTCCTGGAAGAGTACACTTCGGGCAGAACTTCATCTCAATAAATATTGACTCATTGATTAAGGGGTGAAGAGCAAGTGTCATTCTTAGTAACAACAACAAAAACTGTGAACCATTTTAAAGGGGAAGTAAGATTACTTTTTACCACATTGAGTAAGGTAACCCATTATTAAGCAAAGTGACAGTTTGGAGAGTTTCTTTGCCTGCATTTTAGAGAGATAAGAGTTTGGGGGTTTCTATAGTTTTTGGGTTTAAAAAAAATAATCTGTGGGCATTATTTTGGTGTTCCAAAGAGAATGTTTAAGAAATGTACCGAATGCAAAGCAAGATGGCCGAATAGGAACAGCTCCAGTCTTCAACTCCCAGCGCGAGCGACACAGAAGACCGGTGATTTCTGCATTTTCAACTGAGGTACTGGGGTCATCTCACTAGGGAGTGCCGGACAATCGGTGCTGTTCAGCTGCTGCAGCCCGACCAGCGAGAGCTGAAGCAGGGCAAGGCATCGCCTCACCTGGGAAGCACAAGGGGGAAGGGAATCCCTTTTCCTAGCCAGGGGAACTGAGACACACAACACCTGGAAAATCGGGTAACTCCCACCCCAATACTGCGCTTTAAGCAAACGGGCACACCAGGAGAATATATCCCACACCTGGCCTGGAGGGTCCCACACCCACGGAGCCTCCCTCATTGCTAACACAGCAGTCTGTGGCGATCTAACTGCAAGGCAGCAGCGGGGCTGGGGGAGGGGCGCCCGCCATTGCTAAGGCTTAAGTAGGTAAACAAAGCCGCTGGGAAGCTCGAACTGGGTGGAGCTCACAGCAGCTCAAGGAAACCTGCCTGTCTCTGTAGAATCCACCTCTGGGGACAGGGCACAGATAAATAACAACAACAAAAAAGCAGCAGAACCTCTGCAGATGCAAACGACTCTGTCTGACAGCTTTGAAGAGAGCAGTGGATCTCCCAACACGGAGGTTGAGATCTGAGAACGGACAGACTGCCTGCTCAAGTGGGTCCCTGACCCCTGAGTAGCCTAACTGGGAGACATCCCCCACTAGGGGCAGTCTGACACCCCACACCTCACAGGGTGGAGTACACCCCTGAGAGGAAGCTTCCAAAGTAAGAATCAGATAGGTACACTCACTGTTCAGCAATATTCTCTCTTCTGCAACCTCTGCTGCTGATACCCAGGCAAACAGGGTCTAGAGTGGACCTCAAGCAATCTCCAACAGACCTACAGCTGAGGGTCCTGACTGTCAGAAGGAAAACTGTCAAACAGGAAGGACCTATACCAAAACCCCATCAGTACGTCACCATCATCAAAGACCAGAGACAGATAAAACCACAAAGATGGGGAAAAAGCAGGGCAGAAAAGCTGGAAATTCAGAAAATAAGAGCGCATCTCCCCCTGCAAAGGAGCGCAGCCCATCGCCAGCAACGGATCAAAGCTGGTCAGAGAATGACTTTGACGAGATGAGAGAAGAAGGCTTCAGTCCATCAAACTTCTCAGAGCTAAAGGAGGAATTACGTACCCAGCGCAAAGAAACTAAAAATCTTGAAAAAAGAGTGGAAGAATTGATAGCTAGACTAATTAATGCAGAGAAGATCATAAACGAAATGACAGAGATGAAAACCATGACACGAGAAATACGTGACAAATGCACAAGCTTCAGTAACCGACTCGATCAACTGGAAGAAAGAGTATCAGTGATTGAGGATCAAATGAATGAAATGAAGCGAGAAGAGAAACCAAAAGAAAAAAGAAGAAAAAGAAATGAACAAAGCCTGCAAGAAGTATGGGATTATGTAAAAAGACCAAATCTGCGTCTGATTGGGGTCCCTGAAAGTGAGGGAGAAGATGGAACCAAGTTGGAAAACACTCTTCAGGATATCATCCAGGAGAACTTCCACAACCTAGTAGGGCAGGCCAACATTCAAATTCAGGAAATACAGAGAATGCCACAAAGATACTCCTCGAGAAGAGCAACTCCAAGACACATAATTGCCAGATTCACCAAAGTTGAAATGAAGGAAAAAATCTTAAGGGCAGCCAGAGAGAAAGGTCGGGTTACCCACAAAGGGAAGCCCATCAGACTAACAGCAGATCTCTCGGCAGAAACTCTACAAGCCAGAAGAGAGTGGGGGCCAATATTCAACATTCTTAAAGAAAAGAATTTTAAACCTAGAATTTCATATCCAGCCAAACTAAGTTTCATAAGTGAAGGAGAAATAAAATCCTTTACAGATAAGCAAATGCTTAGAGATTTTGTCACCACCAGGCCTGCCTTACAAGAGACCCTGAAGGAAGCCCTAAACATGGAAAGGAACAACTGGTACCAGCCATTGCAAAAACATGCCAAAATGTAAAGACCATTGAGGCTAGGAAGAAACTGCATCAACTAACAAGCAAAATAACCAGTTAATATCATAATGGCAGGATCAAGTTCACACATAACAATATTAACCTTAAATGTTAATGGACTAAATGCTCCAATTAAAAGACACAGACTGGCAAACTGGATCAAGAGTCAAGACCCATCAGTCTGCTGTATTCAGGAGACCCATCTCACATGCAGAGACATACATAGGCTCAAAATAAAGGGATGGAGGAAGATCTACCAAGCAAATGGAGAACAAAAAAAAGCAGGGGTTGCAATCCTAGTCTCTGATAAAACAGACTTTAAACCATTAGAGATCAAAAGAGACAAAGAAGGACATTACATAATGGTAAAGGGATCAATTCAACAGGAAGAGCTAACTATCCTAAATATATATGCACCCAATACAGGAGCACCCAGATTCATAAAGCAAGTCCTTAGAGACTTACAAAGGGACTTAGACTCCCATACAATAATAATGGGAGACTTCAACACTCCACTGTCAACATTAGACAGATCAACGAGACAGAAAGTTAACAAGGATATCCAGGAATTGAACTCATCTCTGCACCAAGTGGACCTAATAGACATCTATAGAACTCTCCACCCCAAATCAACAGAATATACATTCTTCTCAGCACCACATCACACTTATTCCAAAATTAACCACATAATTGGAAGTAAAGCACTCCTCAGCAAATGTAAAAGAACAGAAATTATAACAAACTGTCTCTCAGACCACAGTGCAATCAAACTAGAACTCAGGACTAAGAAACTCAATCAAAACGCTCAACTACATGGAAACTGAACAACCTGCTCCTGAATGACTACTGGGTACATAACGAAATGAAGGCAGAAATAAAGATGTTCTTTGAAACCAATGAGAACAAAGATACAACATACCAGAATCTCTGGGACACATTTAAAGTAGTGTGTAGAGGGAAATTTATAGCACTAAATGCCCACAAGAGAAAGCAGGAAAGATCTAAAATTGACACTCTAACATCACAATTAAAAGAACTAGAGAGGCAAGAGCAAACACATTCAAAAGCTAGCAGAAGGCAAGAAATAACTAAGATCAGAGCAGAACTGAAGGAGATAGAAACACAAAAAACCCTCCAAAAAATCAATGAATCCAGGAGTTGGTTTTTTGAAAAGATCAACAAAATTGACAGACCACTAGCGAGACTAATAAAGAAGAAAAGAGAGAGGAATCAAATAGACGCAATAAAAAATGATAAAGGGGATATCACCACTGACCCCACAGAAATACAAACTACCATCAGAGAATACTATAAACACCTCTACGCAAATCAACTAGAAAATCTAGAAGAAATGGATAGTTTCCTGGACACTTACACTCTCCCAAGACTAAACCAGGAAGAAGCTGAATCTCTGAATAGACCAATAGCAGGCTCTGAAATTGAGGCAATAATTAATAGCCTACCCACCAAAAAAAGTCCAGGACCAGATGGATTCACAGCTGAATTCTACCAGAGGTACAAAGAGGAGCTGGTACCATTCCTTCTGAAACTATTCCAATCAATTGAAAAAGAGGGAATCCTCCCTAACTCATTTTATGAGGCCAACATCATCCTGATACCAAAGCCTGGCAGAGACACAACAAAAAAAGAGAATTTTAGACCATATCCCTGATGAACATCGATGCAAAAATCCTCAATAAAATACTGGCAAACCAGACTCAGCAGCACATCAAAAAGCTTATCCACAATGATCAAGTGGGCTTCATCCCTGGGATGCAAGGCTGGTTCAACATTCGCAAATTAATAAACGTAATCCAGCATATAAACAGAACCAAAGACAAGAACCACATGATTATCTCAATAGATGCAGAAAAGGCTTTTGACAAAATTCAACAGCCCTTCATGCTAAAAACACTCAATAAATTTGGCATTGATGGAACGTACCTCAAAATAATAAGAGCTATTTATGACAAACCCACAGCTAATATCATACTGAATGGGAAAAAACTGGAAAAATTCCCTTTGAAAACTAGCACAAGACAGGGATGCCCTCTCTCACCACTCCTCTTCAACATAGTGTTGGAAGTTCTGGCTAGGGCAATCAGGCAAGAGAAAGAAATCAAGGGTATTCAGTTAGGAAAAAGAAGAAGTCAAATTGTCCCTGTTTGCAGATGACATGATTGTATATTTAGAAAACCCCATCATCTCAGCCCAAAATCTCCTTAAGCTGATAAGCAACTTCAGCAAAGTCTCAGGATACAAAATTAATGTGCAAAAATCACAAGCATTCTTATACACCAGTAACAGACAAACAGAGAGCCAAATCAGGAATGAACTTCCATTCACAATTGCTTCAAAGAGAATAAAATACCTAGGAATCCAACTTACAAGGGATGTAAAGGACCTCTTCAAGGAGAACTACAAACCACTGCCCAGTGAAATAAAAGAGGACATAAACAAATGGAAGAACATACCATGCTCATGGATAGGAAGAATCAATATCGTGAAAATGGCCATACTGCCCAAGGTTATTTATAGATTCAATGCCATCCCCATCAAGCTACCCATGAGTTTCTTCACAGAATTGGAAAAAACGGCTTTAAAGTTCGTATGGAACCAAAAAAGAGCCCGCATTGCCAGGACAATCCTAAGTCAAAAGGACAAAGCTGGAGGCGTCACGCTACCTGACTTCAAACTACACTACAAGGCTACAGTAACCAAAACAGCATGGTACTGGTACCAAAACAGAGATATAGACCAATGGAACAGAACAGAGTCCTCAGAAATAATACCACACATCTACAGCCATCTGATCTTTGACAAACCTGAGAGAAACAAGAAATGGGGAAAGGATTCCCTATTTAATAAATGGTGCTGGGAAAATTGGCTAGCCATAAGTAGAAAGCTGAAACTGGATCCTTTCCTTACTCCTTATATGAAGATTAATTCAAGATGGATTAGAGACTTAAATGTTAGACCTAATACCATAAAAACCCTAGAAGAAAATCTAGGTAGTACCATTCAGGACATAGGCATGGGCAAGGACTTCATGTCTAAAACACCAAAAGCAACGGCAGCAAAAGCCAAAATTGACAAATGGGATCTAATTAAACTAAAGAGCTTCTGCACAGCAAAAGAAACTCCATCAGAGTGAACGGGCAACCTACAGAATGGGAGAAAATTTTTGCAATCTACTCATCTGACAAAGGGCTAATATCCAGAATCTACAAAGAACTCAAACAAATATACAAGAAAAAAACAAACAACCCCATCAAAAAGTGGGCAAAGGATATGAACAGACATTTCTCAAAAGAAGACATTCATACAGCCAACAGACATATGAAAAAATGCTCATCATCACTCGCCATCAGAGAAATGCAAATCAAAACCACAATGAGATAGCATCTCACACCAGTTAGAACGGCAATCATTAAAAAGTCAGGAAACAACAGGTGTTGGAGAGGATGTGGAGAAATAGGAACACTTTTACACTGTTGATGGGATTGTAAATTAGTTCAACCATTATGGAAAACAGTATGGCAATTCCTCAAGGATCTAGAACTAGATGTACCATATGACCCAGCCATCCCACTACTGGGTATATACCCAAAGGATTATAAATTATTCTACTACAAAGACACATGCACACGTATGTTTATTGTGGCACTATTCACAATAGCAAAGACTTGGAATCAACCCAAATGTCCATCTGTGACAGACTGGATTAAGAAAATGTGGCACATATACACCATGGAATACTATGGAGCCATAAAAAAGGATGAGTTTGCGTCCTTTGTAGGGACATGGATGCAGCTGGAAACCATCATTCTTAGCAAACTATCACAAGAACAGAAAACCAAACACTGCATGTTCTCACTCATAGGTGGGAACTGAACAATGAGCTCACTTGGACTCGGGAAGGGGAACATCACACACTGGGGCCTATCATGGGGAGGGGGGAGGGGGAGGGATTGCATTGGGGAGTTATACATGATATAAATGATGAATTGATGGGTGCTGACGAGTTGATGGGTGCAGCACACCAACATGGCACAAGTATACATATGTAACAAACCTGCACGTTATGCACATGTACACTAGAACTTAAAGTATAATAAAAACAAAAAAATAAAAAGAAATGTACCATGACCTTTTAATTTACCTTATCAAGTAGACTGAGCAGGCCCTTTGTAGTCTCAATTTGAGTATTAACTAGCTTTTCATAGCTCCTTCTTCAGAAGAAACAAAGATTCATAGACTAGCTTCTAGTCTATGAATCACAAATTAAGAGATTCTGAAGAATGAGGGAACTTACTTGCTTGCAAAAAGGATTTAAAACAACTAGCCTGAATTGATGAGATTATACTGTAATTTTTAACACAAGGGAATTAAGTCAAACAATGAAGAATAAAGTTTTTATAATCAGCTTTACTCCCTAAAAATACTGGGAGGATGAGTTCTGTGAATAAAACAAGTATTGGAATTTAGCAAAATGGGGCAGATTCAATAATGATCACTAATATAGGCAAAATGTGCAAAATCCGAGTCCACATTTTTTCACACCCCAGATAACACGGGTCTCTCCAGCAGCTCTCCCTCCCTGCTTCTTGCATGTATTCCAGAGCTACAGAAAGACAATCCCTGCTCGTTATTTCAGCTCGGTCGCCCTACCTTTCCCGTAGAGTAGGAAAATTTTCCAAACTCTCTCTCCTGATTTCATGTCACTTTCTTTCTTCCTCAACTGATGGACTGCAAGGAAGTCAGGATAATTTGTTTCCGTCTCCTCTGGATCCCCAGGACATAACATAAGCCCATTTAAAAAGCAGACACGCGGCAGCAGCTTTAGGAGAGCAATGGAAAGTTTCCATTAAACGTGTAGATAAAGTCATGTAAAGTAAGAGGTACAGGATCCTTAGAAACCATCTCATTAAACTATATACTAGGAGCATGAACCAGAGGATTCAGAGCCTCAATGGTTCCTGCCAATGTCATTGTTCTCTCATTCATTTCACAGCTCCATAACCCAGCGCCATTCCTCAGGTTGCTGTCTTCCTGTGACCTGTGGCCCTGCTTCCTTCTGGGTCCCAGTTGGTCAGCTTTTTAAAAACTTTGGGCCATTTGGTATTGACTTCAGACTCCCCCCTTCACTCTCAGTGCAAACCAAACTGACAATTTACTCCATATAGTTATGGGATTTAAAGCAGGAATCTCCTGCCGAGAAGGCATCTGATTATCTGAGCTATCTCAGAATATCCTAGGCCTTCCCACACTTCTCCCATATCTCTTCGGTCCTTTCCTTGTTTTAATGTTTATTATTCTAGGTCATTAAACCTCCATCAGCTTGTCCTAGTTTTATCCTCTACTACAGAAAATCAAAATGTGTAGAAATCCATATGCAGCTGGGATTGCAGCTTGGGACTCTGACCCTGGGCATAGCTAGATGCTGATGAAGTAGCCTTCCAGAGGTGTCCTCACACTTCCCAGAGGTGTACCAAGGAGATTCCTAGCAAAGAACTGATATTGAAAACAAAGTCAGAATTCTCAAGTTGAGTACGCAGAGAGTGGGCACTGCCAGAAACTGGGGGAAAAGAATCCGACTACAATGCAGTATCTATCTCTTCAATTCCTCATCACAGCCCGACTGACCTAAAGCATCCCAGGATGAAATGACTGCGAGGAATATCCAACTGAGAACTGGAAGAGCAGTTTGCTAAGAAAGCAAAGGATGTCTGCAGAATTGATTGTAACAGGTTTGGTAATGACACGAGGAAGTGCCCTTAGTGTAGACATGAGCACCTTGGCATCTGGCATAGGCAGCCTCCTTTGAATGATGGCAGCAGCACCTCCAATGACAATTGGTGGCACAGACACTGACCTGGCAATGCAGCAGTGGAAAGTATTACCACAGCAAGCCAGAGCAGCAAAGGGAGAATTGGTAATGATGTAGGACAGCCAAGGAAACTTTGTAAAACACATGAGAATCCCAGATATACATAACTGATTCCTGTTGTAACATCTCTTGGAAAGGTGAAACCAGCCTCTTTAGAGAAGTTTCTTCTTTGTTCCTATATTTTTTATTAGGTTGGTGCAAAAGTAATTGTGGTTTTGCTACTTTTATATATTTATTTTTAATTATTATACTTTAAGTTCTAGGGTACATGTGCACAATGTGCAGGTTTGTTACATAGGTATACATGTACTATGTGGTTTGCTGCACTCATCAACTCATTTACATTAGGTATATCTCCTAATGCTATCCCTCCCCCACCCCTCCACCCCGCAACAGGCCCCATGTGTGATGTTCCCCGCCCTGTGTCCAAGTGTTCTCACTGTTCAGTTCCCACCTATGAGTGAGAACATGTGGTGTTTGGTTTTCTGTCCTTGTGATAGTTTGCTTAGAATGATGGTTTCCAGCTTCATCCATGTCCCTACAAAGGATGTGAATTCATCCTCTCTTTATTGTTGCATAGTATTCCATGGTGTATACGGCCACATTTTCTTTATCCAGTCTATCATTGATGGACATTTGGGTTGGTTCCAAGTCTTTGCTATTGTGAATAGTGCTGCAATAAACATACGTGTGCATGTGTCTTTATAGTAGCATCATTTATAATACTTTGGGTATATACCCAATAACGGGATCGCTGGGTCAAATGGTATTTCTAGTTCTAGATCCTTGAGGAATCGCCACACTGTCTTCCACAATGGTTGAACCAATTTACACTCCCACCAACAGTGTAAAAGCATTCCTATTTCTCCACATCCTCTCCAGCATCTGTTGTTTCCCAACTTTTTAATGATCACCATTCTAACTGGCATGAGATGGTATCTCATTTTGGTTTGCTTTGCATTTCTCTGATGACCAGTGATAATGAGCATTTTTTCATATGTCTGTTGGCTCCAAAACTGTCTTCTTTTGAGAAGTGTCTGTTCATATCCTTTGCCCACTTTTTGATGGGGTTTTCTTTTTTCTTGTAAATTTGTTTAAGTTATTTGTAGATTTTGGATATTAGCCCTTTGTCATATAGGTAGATTGCAAAAATTTTCTCCCATTCTGTAGGTTGCCTGTTCACTCTGATGGTAGTTTCTTTTGCCTTTCAGAAGCTCTTTAGTTTAATTAGATACCATTTGTCTATTTTGGCTTTTGTTGCCGTTGCTTTTGGTGTTTTAGTCATGAAGTCCTTGCCCATGCCTACGTCCTGAATGGTATTGCCTAGGTTTTCTTCTAGGGTTTTTATGGTTTTAGGTCTAACATTTAAGTCTTTAATCCATCTTGAATTAATTTTTGTATAAGGTGTAAGGAAGGGATCCAGTTTCAGCTTTCTACATATGGCTAGCCAGCTTTCCCAGCACCATTTATTAAATAGGAATCCTTTCCCCCATTGCTTGTTTTTGTCAGGTTTGTCAAAGATCAGATGGTAGTAGATGCATGGTGTCATTTCTGAGGCCTCTATTCTGTTCCATTGGTTTATATCTCTGTTTTTGTACCAGTACCATGCTGTTTTGGTTACTGTAGCCTTGTAGTATAGTTTGAAGTCAGGTAGTGTGATGCCTCCAGCTTTGTTCTTTTGGCTTAGATTGTCTTGGCAATGTGGGCTCTTTTTTGGTTCCATATGAAATTTAAAGTAGTTTTCTCCAATTCTGTGAAGAAAGTCATTGGTAGCTTGATGGGGATGGCATTGAATCTATAAGTTTCCTTGGGCAGTATGGCCATTTTCACAATATTGATTCTTCCCGTCCATGAGCATGGAATGTTCTTCCATTTGTTTGTGTCCTCTTTTATTTCATTGAGCAGTGGTTTGTAGTTCTCCTTGAAGAGGTCCTTCACATCCCTTGTAAGTTGGATTCCTAGGTATTTTATTCTTTTTGTAGAACTTGTGAATGGGAGTTCACTCATGATTTGGCTCTCTATTTGTCTGTTATTGGTGTATAGGAATGCTTGTGATTTTTGCACATTGATTTTGTATCCTGAGACTTTGCTGAAGTTGCTTATCAGCTTAAGGAGGTTTTGGGCTGAGATGACAGGGTTTTCTAAATATACAATCACGTCATCTGAAAATTGGGACAATTTGACTTTCTCTCTTCCTAAATGAATACCCTTTATTCCTTTCTCTTGCCTGATTGCCCTGGCCAGAGCTTCCACCACTATGTTGAATAGGAGTGGTAAGAGAGGGCATCCTGCGTTGTGCCAGTTTTCAAAGGGAATGCTTCAAGTTTTTGCCCATTCAGTATGATATTGGCTGTGGGTTTGTCATAAATAGCTGTTATTATTTTGAGATATGTTCCATCAATACTTAGTTTATTAAGAGTTTTTAGCATGAAGGGCTGTTGAATTTTGTCAAAGGCCTTTTCTGCATCTATTGAGATAATCATGTGGTTTTTGTCATTGGATCTGTTTATGTGATGGATTACATTTATTGATTTGCATATGTTGAACCAGCCTTGCATTCCAGGGATGAAGCCCACTTGATCGTGGTAGATAAGCTTTTTGATGTGCTGCTAGATTTGGTTTGCCAGTATTTTATTGAGGATTTTCACATCAATGTTCCTCAGGGATATTGGTCTAAAATTCTCATTTTTTGTTGTGTCTCTGCCAGGCTTTGGTATCAGGATGATGCTGACCTTATAAAATTAGTTAGGAAGGATTCCCTCTTTTTCTGTTCATTGGAATAGTTTCAGAAGCAATGGTGCCAGCTCCTCTTTGTACCTCTGGTAGAATTCAGCTGCGAATCCATCTGGTCCTGGACTTTTTTTTGGTTGGTAGGCTATTAATTGTTGCCTCAATTTCAGAGCCTGTTATTGATGTATTCAGAGATTCAGCTTCTTCCTGGTTTAGTGTTGGGAGGATGTATGTATCCAGGAATTCATCCATTTCTTCTAGATTTTCCAGTTTATTTGCATAGAGGTGTTTATAGTATTCTCTGATGGTACTTTGTATTTCTGTGGGATTGGTGGTGATATCCCCTTTATCATTTTTTATTACGTCTATTTGATTCTTCTCTCTTTTCTTCTTTATTAGTCTTGCTAGCAGTCTATCAATTTTGTTGATCATTTCAAAAAACCAGCTCCTGGATTCATTGATTTTTTGAAGGGTGTTTTGTGTCTCTATCTCCTTCAGTTCTGCTCTGATCTTGGTTATTTCTTGCCTTCTGCTAGCTTTTGAATTTGTTTACTCCTTTCTTCTCTAGTTCTTTTAATTGTAATGTTAGGATGTTGATTTTAGATCTTTCTTCCTTTCTCCTGTGGGCATTTAGTGCTATAAATTTCCCTCTGCACACTGCTTTAAATGTGTCCCAGAGATTCTGGTACGTTGTGCCTTTGTTCTCATTGGTTTCAAAGGACATCTTTATTTCTGCCTTCATTTCATTATTTACCCAGTAGTCATTCAGGAGCAGGTTGTTTCCACGTAGTTGTCCGGTTGTGAGTGAGTTTCTTAATCCTGAGTTCTAATTTGATTGCACTGTGGTCTGAGAGACAATTTCTCGTGATTTCTGTTCTTTTACATTTGCTGAGGAGTGCTTTACTTCCAATTATGTGGTCAGTTTTAGAATAAGTGCAGTGTGGTGCTGAGAAGAATGTATATTCTGTTGATTTGGGTGGAGAGTTCTGTAGATGTCCATTAGGTCCATTTGGTGCAGAGCTGAGTTCAAGTCCTGGATATCTTTGTTAACCTTCTGTCTCGCTGATCTAATATTGACAGTGGGATGTTAAAGTCTCCCATTATTATTGTGTGGGAGTCTGAGTCTCTTTGTAGGTCTCTAAGGACTTGCTTTATGAATCTGGGTGCTCCTGTATTGGATGCATATATATTTAGGATATTTAGCTCTTCCTGTTGAATTGACCCCTTTCCATTATGTAATGCCCTTCTTTGTTTTTTTTTTGATCTTTAATGGCAAAAAAAAACTGCAATTACATTTGCACCAACCTAATAGCTATAAAAGGCTTTCCAATGATTTCAAAACTAAATTTACAGTTTTTGTCAGTAGAGACCAACAATACATCAGCCACATGCTTGTCTCAAAACTTAATCTTTTTAATATTGTGCTGACCATTTGATTAACTTTAATTTGAAAGGTATATTAGTCAGCTATCACTGCACTAGTGCTGTGTAACAAACCATTGCAAAACTTAAGTGCCTGCAACATGCATTTATATTTTTTCTTGCTCATGAGACAATTGGTCACCTAGAGCAACTCTGTTTTTGGCCATGAATCAACTGAACATGGCTCTAGGCTTTTTATGGAGCTCTGTTATACCCCACTTGCCTCCACATTTTCTTTGGACCAGCAGCTATCTGGGTCATGTTCTTCTAATGATGGATCATGGGAGTGCGAGAGGTCAAGTCAAAGTACTCAAACATGTTGATCCTGAAATTTTATTGAATTCATTTATCAAATCTAGGAGTCTTTTCAAGGGGTCTTTTGGGTTTTCTAGGTAGTAGATCATAATATAACATGATATATCTATGTAACAAAAATTCTATAAATAAAGAGAGAGAGAAGCAAAAAAAAAAAAAAAAAAAACCCACTCAACCACATTTAAGCTCTCACACCAAGTTCATTAAAATTTTATTGGCCAAGCCAAGCCACATGGTCAAGCCCAACCTTTATGGGGCAAAGAAATATACTCTCCCCATTCCAGCTCACAGAAGGCTACTTGCCAGGATAAGAGAGTGAAGAAATTAGTATAAGATATTCTGCAACACAACATCTAATTAACGTTTACTACTTCACTGGAAATAGAAACAATTGTTTTCATTATCCCTTTTTTCTAAAGCACTGCTTGCTAACTTGGCCATTGATTTATTCATTTAAAGTGCCTTGCTTGGCATAGACTTGCTTAATAAATTAAGCTTTGTTAAATAAATACAAGTATTAGAGAAAACTCCTATCATTGATTTTTTTTTCCCCAATGTTTCTTTGCTTCCTCTTATTTGGTTTTCTTATTTCAAAAACGCCCTGCTTTCTGTGTCTGGCTTATATCACTTAATGTCCTCCACGTTTACCCATGTTGTTACAAATGATTTCTACAATAAAGGATTTTGTTCTTTTCATGGCTAAATAGTATTCCATTGTGTATATATACCACATTTTCTTTTTTCTTTTTTTTTTTTTTTTTGATGGAGTCTCGCTCTGTCACTCAGGCTGGAATGTGGTGGCCTGATCTCAGCTCACTGCAACCTCTGCCTCCCCGGTTCAAGCAATTCGCCTGCCTCAGCCTCCCAAGTAGCTGGGACTACAGGCATGTGCCACCATGTCCAGCTAATTTTTGTATTTTTAGTAGAGATAGGATTTTACCACGTTGTCCAGGATAGTCTCCATCTCTTGACCTCATGATCTGCCTGCCTTGGCCTCCCAAAGTGCTGGGATTACAGGCGTGAGCCACTGTTCCCGACCACCACATTTTCTTTATTCACCCATCCATTGATGGATACTTACATTGACTCCATTTCTTGGCTATGGTGAATAGTACTACAATAAACACAGGAGTGCAAACATCTCTTTCACATACTGATTTCCTTTCCTTTGGATATATAGCCAGTAGTGGGATAGGTGGGATAGGAGAAGAGAAATAGGGAATGATACTAATGGTTATGGAATTACTGCTTTGTGTGATGAAAATGTTCCAAAATTGCTTGTAGTAATGATTGTACAATTCTGAATATACTAAAAATCATTGAATTATTATGATTTAAACGGGTAAATTGTATGATATATGACTTATATCTCAATAAAGCTGTTTTTTTAATTTAAAAAAAAAATGCCTTGCTTTATTTCCAAACTCCAACCTACTTTTTCTCATACTACCTTGGAGAAAGAGTAGTTTATTTTTAAATAAGACTGGTTCCAACTAACCCAATTCCAATAGGCCATGTTTCTGCTTCTCAAATCCATAATGCCTTTGTAGTTGTTAATATTAGGAGAAGTCTCTCAAGAAAAGGCTTCATTTATCGTAGCTGACTCCCCGCTCTCATCATACAGAAGCCAGGTGGCATAGGTGACATTGCTAAATAGGCTATCCAGAGCTAGTGACTCTAGGAAACCTACGTGGAGACAATAGGCCCAGCAATGGCCCCCAACACCAGGGACTGGTGCCGTCTCCACTGGGAAAGCAATGGGAGTAGCAGAGAAGCACAGCGCCCATAAAGAGCGTGCATTTATCCTCTCTTGATAGCTGCCTGGTCTCTCCCTTGTGGGAAAGAAAATAGATTAAGTAAAAGACAGAAAATCTATATCCACTATTTTTCTAAGTGGCTTATTATATCCACATGATATGTCTGTATTTATTAGCAGCCTTCACCTCTTGTCCTATTAGCATCACACCGTGACAGTGTTTGCATTTGCTTATCAGGCGTGGATTAAGAGATGATTGCTTCTGACTTGTTTGAGTGCAGAGAGGAACTAATTTGATTAGATAGAAAGCTGGAGCTGCCACGGCTGCCGTGGGAAGGAGCCGTCACCTCTCCACTCTGTTGCATTCAAGTGTGTCAATTGTTCCCTGAAAGGATGCCCAGTGATGCTGTCAGATGGCTCGGTCCTAAATACAGCTGAGCACAATTAAACAGTGATCACGCTAAGTATTTTCTTTCTGTTATGCAATTTCCCAAGGTAAGATACTTATTTACCTTGGGATCCTAAAAGCTCAAAAATAAATAAATAAAAATTAAATTAAAGGAATGAGATTGGAGCGGAAAGGAGCAAAAGCAAAAAGAGATTAAAATATTTAGATACAACTTTACCCATGCATGACACAAAAGCAGGCAAGGCCTGGCTCCTGCCCATCGGACCCTGGATACTGGTTGACATATTAATGCCCCTTTTCCTTCCAGACTCAGTCGTCTCCATTCAGTTTACAAGGCTCTCCAGTAACTCAGCCTTCTTCTCTATCCTGCCCTCAAAGAGGTATGCAAATCATTAGCCTGAAAACATAAGACGTTAGAGAGGTTCCCCAATGCTAAACACACACATAGAGCCTGGGGAGTGGCCGAGGGGTCTTTTCATATGGAAAAAGAGCAGGTGAGGAAAACAAATCTTGGTTCTACATGTGTAGAACTAAGATAGTCTTTTTATGGGAAATCAGATCACGTGTCATCTTCACTTCTTGACTTCCACAATGTATACGCCCCAGTGCTGTTCCTATGCCAATTGGTGATGCACACCAGCACGCACTGGCTTTAGTGATGTTTTTAATCATCTCTTTGAAAGAGACTTTCCCTGTCCAGTCATTTCTCAAGCTACAACGGCAGCCAATGGCCGATTCCTGCTCCTTGAAGATGGCTCTGGTTCCCTTAATATCCGACTGTACCACCCTTTTCTCATTTGTTGCCAGAGAAAGAAATATCATTTCACTGCGGAAGGTAACCAAGGAATGATGGGCGGAGCTTTCGGCAGGCCCTTCCCAGTAGTATAGCGATTTTAAAGTGTGACAAGAAAGCATCTAATTAGGACGTCTGAAATGCATGTGTTTTCACAAGCACAGTTACACTTCTGAACCCTCTCTGACCACAGACTAAAAGAAAAATAAGTCCAAATCCACTCTACGGCAATAAAAATAAAGGAAGGCACGAGAAGAGCAAGACCTCCACCAGGAAACGGTGTAATCACTGCATCTTGTCTAAGAAGTTCCAAAATTCCTTATTTTCTACAATTTAACTTAATTTCAACAACGAGCTCCCCCATCTTTCTGAAATCGTATGAAACACAAGTCAACTTCAGGCACTCTTACTCACCTCTGCCCAGGATCACTTCACAGTTCTGTGATCTGGCGCGGGGCCTCGGCGTGAGACAGCCGGCGTCTGTTCAGGTGGCTTCCTCCGGAGATGTCCGCTGCTCCTGCCTGCACAAAATAGTCTTTCCCCTCCTGTCATTCCAAAGCTAAAATGGCAGCCAGTGGCTGACTTTTCTTGCCCCCTGATGATGGCTTAAGTTCCCCTAACATGGACCTGCTCCTGCGTCACGCCTAGGCATGGACGTCTGTGACAAGAATGGCAAGGCTGCTCCTTTGGTGCTTCCTCCTTCTCCTCTTCTGGGAAGGCAGAGTCCAGTCATAGCACTGGCTCTTCCCCCTGCCTCAGGAGGTAAGATCTCTCTATCTCCTGCTTTTCCAAGCACATTTGTATCCATTAAACCCCAGCCTCTCTCTGCCTGTTCTTTCACAGGAGACTCTGATGGCTTATCAACCCTGGAACTAGAAAAAAAAAAGAAACTAGGCTATTTTTTCTCCAAATCAGAAAGGCCTTAGGGTCCAGGCCACCTCATGAGGCAAAGGAGATGTCTGCATTCCATTTTTCCCATGCCACAAAGACAAGGGAGGGGGCCATCCAAAAATGTCCATATTACCACATTGTAAACATTTATATCTGCCATATATTATTTCAATAAGTCTAATAGATCTCCTCTATAAAAACAAAGGTTTGGGGGTTGGTACTTTTGTTTCTGTCCACTGCAAAGACAACCCACAATGCCTGGAAGCAGAGTATAAGCCTTTGCTTTTTTTTTTTTTTGAGACGGAGTCTTGCTCTGTTGCCAGGCTAGAATGCAATGGTGCAATCTCGGCTCACAGCAACCTCTCCTCCCAGGTTCAAGTGATTCTCCTGCCTCAGCCTCCCAAGTAGCTGGGATTACAGGTGCCACCACACCCAGCTGGTTTTTGTATTTTTAGTAGAGACAGGGGTTCACCATGTTGGCTAGGCTGGTCTTGAACTACTGACCTCAGGTGATTCACCTGCCTCGGCGTCCCAAATTGCTGGGATTACAGACGTGAGCTACCGTGCCCAGCCCAGAGTGTAAGCCTTTTCAAAAGACAGTGCTCTCACAGCTTGCAGGCCAGACCAGGACTGTGCTAGGAGCCTGTTGACCACCTGGCAGCATCGAGCCCTGGCCACCTGACTTCAGCTTCTCTCCGCTGCCTGTGTTTTACCCCCTGCCCGGGTTCTACCCCCTGCCTGCATTCTCCCCACTGCCTGGGTTCTCCCCCCTGCCCGGGTTCTCCCTCCTTCCTGGGTTCTCCCTGCTGCCCGGGTTCTCCATCCTGCTCAGGTTCTCCCCACTGCTCAGGCTCTTCTCCCCTGCTTGGGTTCCCCACCTGCTTGGGTTCTCCTGCTGCCCGGGTTCTCCCCCCTGCTCAGGTTCCCCCCGATGCTGAGGTTCTCCCTGTTGCCATGCTCTGCCTGTGGATTTGGCTGTCTCCGATATCAGCACCTACCTGGATCATAGCTGAGTTTGCCAATGCCTCAAATGCTGTTCACCGGATTGCCTAACTGTGCATGATGGGATTAGACCTGCAACTGGGTTAGTCTCCCCTGTCCCCATCCTACTCCACACCAGCCAGGTTGCTTAGGTCTCAGACCGCAGCCCTGTGCCCTAGGTTACCCAGTTATCCCCACATGCAGACCCCATGCATACTAACCTACCACAGGTCCTGAGTTTCTCATTGACTGGCTTTGAGCTGGAGGTCAAAAACAGATTTTGTTTGTTCTAAGATTGTGTTGAATTGAATTGAATTGAATTGAAGACTCCTGGTTTCAATCTTCAAGGCCCTGGGCTGTTTGTCAGTGGGGTTGAAAGCAGGTGATTCAGGACAAATAGAAGAGTGTAGTGTTGGTAACAACATTTTTCCACATCGTTGCAATACTTCTGGTCCCCTTACTAAAGCCACCGTAAGGAAAGTTGCAGCTCACATTTCATCCTCTTCCCTCCCCATTGACTTATTCTGTGTCATATTTCATGACAGTCAGCAAGCTGCAAGTTCACTGACCTGAAAAACTAATTAGTGTCTCAACTAAGCTGTTAGAAGGCAAAAGTGTAACTGAGGTCACCACACTCAGATTAGCATGTCTTCTGGAGACAGGATGATGTAAGTGAAATGGGATAGAAGAAAATCTCTGAAGCATCTTGTACTGGTGGGGCACAACTCGGTGTCCCCCACATCACCCTTACAGGACACCAGCTCTGGACACAAAGGTGCCCATCTGCGGTGACGGTATGCTTGACTTTCCCTCCCCTTACTTTTTCCTACCAGAGAATCTCTGCCCAAGTCTACAGGGGCTCCCTGGGAGGCACCAGGGACCTCGCAGAAGAAACAGTGTTGCTACTGAGCTCATCAATGGGCTGTGAGTGCAGGAATGTGACCACCTGTCTCCCCAGAAGGACCAGCCTTATAAGGAAGAACAAGGGGTGACTGACAATTGTATTTCATTTATGGAAAGCCAGTCAGCAAGAATCCTGTGATCAAAAATATCCATCTTTATCCTTTTTCAACAAATACTGAGAAAATTTGGGAGAAAAGAAAAATTTTTCCTACTGTGAAACCTAAAGGGTGGTAGTTCCTCTCTCCCGCCCCATGCTCACTTTCCCTACTCCCTCTTCATTCATTCCTTCTCTTACACACACACACTCTCTCACACAAACACACACTCACACAGGCACACATATACACACAAACACGCACATCACATACACTCATACACACACACACACCACACACACACACACACAAAGATACTGCTTCCACACAGTGGACTTACCAAGATATATTCTCAACTGAGGTCAGTCTTTTTCATTAAAGGAATTTTCCTGCAAATATTAAAAACATAGCATCTTCTAATATATATATTATCCTTTTCAGTGGTGCATTTTAGGAAGATGCTCTGGCTCTAGTTCTGAGGACAGGTTCAGTTGGATGAGTCTGGAGGGAGAAAGACAGATTAGTCACTCTCAGGAATAATCCAAGAGGAGGCAGTGATGGTGTTAGGAAAGGAACAGGCATATTCCCTGGCCTCACAAACCTGCAGGTCCACTGAAGATCATATGAGCATTTACACCCACATTCCACAGTCCATGGTGCTACCTAGATTATGTGAGATCTCAGCAATGTCGGAGCTCTTAGGTCAACCTGCCCAAGTATTTCGGGTGGTTCTCAGCGTATCTCATACATTTGATTCTCAAACAAGCCCCAGTCCTGCAGCTCTCGGGTCAAGCCAAGTGTATGGTTTACAGGTACTTCAAAGGATGTGTCTTCATCCAGACTGCCAAAGCCTGGAGCTACCAGAACTGCCATGTGTTTTGATTTCTGCCCAGGGCTATTCTCTCCATGTTCAGTGCATGACGGAGAAAATGCCTCACATTCATGAGTAAAGAAGCCAGACACCCCGCCATCTTGACCTCTCTCTTTGTCTAGTCATTTGTCTGGTCTCAGGGAACTAAAATGCTTCTTTTTCACAGCCCCTCTACTGCCTTGCCAGTTATTTCTTGCAAGATGAGTACTTTCTTTCTGCTTCTACGTATCCAGTATCAGTGAACACTGACTTCTGCAATACCTACAATATTATAGATGAATGTTCTTAAGACCCAAAGAAATATTGTCGTTACAATCATACATGCATATAATGAAAATTCAACAGTAGAGGAAAGTTAAAGGATCAATATCCTCTGCCATAGACCCCACTTTCCCATCTGCCTTTCATATTTTAAAAGAATTGCTCAAATAATTACTATTTGACATTATCAAGATTATGTATCATTAGACTGCCTCTGGCAGTAATCATTACAATGGTACGTAATAATAGTGAACATTTATTACATATATTATGTGTATTACATATAACACATGCATTTATATACAGTAGTATATTAGTTCTTACAAAAACCCTGTAAGATGGCACAATAATCAGTGGGTAGGGTAGGACTCGAACTCAGGAAGTCTGGCTCCAGAGTCTGTGCCTGGAAACACTTTGTCTACAGTCTCTCAATATGTGGCCATCATATATTTATGATTTATGCATTTTAATAACATCTACTTACTCCCTACCACTCTTCATTTCCCCTTCCTGTTTCTACTAATTTTTATGTCTTATTAGTTTCAATTATATTACCCATTACTTATAGAGCTGTAAAAAACACTTAAAATTCTATTTTGGGGCCCCTCAATTTGATTTTCTCTTGACTTTCTGTTATATAAAGTAAGAAACTCAGTGGCTCTACAGGTTCTTCCAGCTCCCTTCATTCATTTTTACTTCCCCAAAACATACAGTGTTATAACTACTTTTAGTGTAAAGATTAACAACCAGAGATACAAAATAATGTTTAAATGTTAAATCTCTCAGGCTTTCTCTGTAAATTGTTGCCAAATATGAAAAATCAACATAGCATTATGTATAATATTGATAGTGCAAAGACTAGATACCATAGAATCAAGCAGTTAAACTGGCCTTATCAAGAAGGAAATGTGATCTATGTTATTGAAAGTGTCACACAAAATAAATTGTTCCAAGAACACAGATAAAAGAGGTTGTATCTTCTTACTGCCACAACCTGCTCAAAATCTTGCCGTGTTTTAGTTTGCTTTGACCTAGGCTCTAATTTCCTTAGAAAGCTGTTATTTTTTTTTTCTTGGATTTTTGTTTTGGTACAAAAGAAGACATGACATCACCACTCCATAGATCACTGCTTTCCTAACCAAACTCTTTGCTTCACTCTTCTACCTTTTCCCTCCAAATCCCTTGTCTTCCTGCTCTAATCTGGACTAGGTGTCTTCTAGGTCCACTTCACACCCTTGCTCCTGGGACCTCTCTCTCCCTGCAGACCTCAGTTGGATTCGCTGTTGAATCACTTGCATTTTGCAGGAGCACATTCTTGGTTGGTTGGTTGGTTTCCCAGAGGACAAAGATGAGAAATAACTTTTCTGATTCTTTACATATGGGAAATGCCTTTATTTTGCCTTATCACTGGCTCTTTTGACTGGTAAAGGAATCTATATTTTTAATCATTTCCCTTAGGCTTAAAAATATTTGTCTCAAGTTACAGTTAGATGGGAGGCATAAATTCTAGTGTTCTGTAGCACTGTATGGGGAATATGATTAATAATAATTTACTGAATGTTTTCAAAAGCTAGAAAAGAGGATTTTGAATGTTCACAACACAAAGAGATGATAAGTGTTCAAGGTGAAGGATATGCTAATTACCTTAATTAGATCATTACACACTATATACATGTATCAAAATATCACTCTGTATCTCATAAATCAGTACAATTATTATGAGTTAACTAAATTTTTTTTAAAAAGAATGTTCACAGCTAAGAGCAGAGGCCAGAAACCAATAGCCTGTGGGCCAAATGTGGCCCTCTGCCTGTTGTAAATAAAGTTGTATTGTATCAGAAGAAAGTATGCACTCCAGCCTGGGCAAGAGAGCGAGACTCTGTCTCAAAAAAAAAAAAAAAAAAAAAAAAAGAAATATTTGTCTCATTTCCTCACAACAGTTCTGATAATCATATTCTTATTCTTTGCAGAAAATGGTGTGTGTGCTTAATTTCATTCTCTCTGGAGCTTTTAGGATGTTTTACTCGTGCCTGGTTTCTTACATTTTAATTATGATATATCTAGCTATCAGATTCTTTTCCATTCACATTGTTAGCATCCATGGGTCCTTTTAACAGAAGGCTTTCACCTTTTCTCAATGTAGGGAAGTTTTACTGTTTTACATTTCCTCTCCTATATTCATTCTCTTCTCTCTTTCTTGAACTCCCATTATATGATTGATCCCATGGATTAGTTTACCAGGAACTTGACTTTGCAATCATATCCTCCATCTCTCAACCTTTTCTGCTCTATGCTCTGAAAATTTTCATCACATTTTCCTTTCACCACTTGCTCTGAATTGCTCATTTTGGCAATCATATTTATACAAGACAAGACATTTTTCCTTTTTTCATAGAGAGTCTTTTGTTCCAAATGCAATATTTTCTCAAAGCAAATTCAGACAATAGAAAACATTTAAAAATATATTTACGATATTGTCCTCCAAAAGATTAAGTTTGCCTGTAATTGTTCTCTAAGTAAAATAAACATCACAAAAGAAATGAAGATTGTCTGTCATATGTGTTAACTACTGATCTGATCAGTTAGTGCTATAGTTTGGATGTTTGTCCCGCACCAAAACCTCACATTGAAATTTTGACCCTTAGTTTTGGAAGTGGGTCTTAATAAGAGGTGTCTGGGTCATGAGGGTGGATCACTCATCAACGTCTTGGTGCTTTCCAAGTAATTAGTGGGTTCTCACTCATTAGTTCTTGCAAGAGCTTGTTGTTAAAAGGACCCTGGCACCTTCTCCTCTGCGTCCTCTCAACCCACGTGATCTCTGTACATGCTGCTTCCTCTTCATCTTCTACCATGATTGTGAGCTTCCTGAGGCCCTCACCAGAAGCAGAAGCTGGTGCCATGTTTCTTGTACAGCCACAGAACCATGAGCCAAATAAACCTCTTTTCCTTATAAACCACCCAGCCTCAGATGTTCCTTTATAGCAACACTAAATAGACTAAGACAGTTCGTATAGGTAACTGGAGCGGATTCCATCTGCTGCTGATGCTTGCCTTAATGAGAGTGACTGGGCTTTGTATGTTACTGGTGAGGTGTGTTATATGGCAGGTTCCACTTTAGGGCACCAGGCAATCAGGAAAATCTCACTGTCAATGGCAAAATAAGGACACTTTACATTGAGATGCCAACGCCCATCCTAGGGACTCTAGGAAGAGGTCCCATGTCTTCAGAAATGGTGTCACTGGTTTGTGCCTGGGTCTAAGTGCTTACTACCAGGTCTCAGTGGGTTTGGGGTAAGTCTGTGGCACAGCTGCTCTGCAGGAGGAAGTCTGACTATTCAGTGTGCATTTCCCCTTCCCACTCACCTCTACAAATCTGTGGATTCCATGCTCGTAACGTTCCCAGAGTCCTCCCAGTGAGACCAGCTCCCTCCTTCCCTGTGGTTTTCTCCAGCCTGCTCATACTGGAGCTTTGTTTACCTTGGCTTTGTTTACCTACCAGTAGGATCCCATCCTCTTCCCATCTTTAAGAAATTTCCCCAAATTTCTGATCTTCTGATAAGGCTCTCATTAGAAGTTATTTTTGTACTTCTTTATGGAAACTTTAAAGTGATTTTGATGGAGAAGGGAGATAAAGACGTGAACTCAAGTGGCCATCATGAACAAGAAACATTAAAGAACACCTGAGGTTGAGATGCCAACACCTGTCTAGGAACTCTAGGAAGCTCAAGTTCATAAAAAAGTGCAAATTTATCTTGGAGTTATAACTACTTGCAGCCTTTTTCTGCTGGTATCTTAGTTAACACTGGGGCAAGTAATGAATGAACAGGACATGGGACAAAACCTTTTCCAGGCATTGGACATTGAGAAAGAAAGGAAGACAGTGGTCTCTGGAGAAAAGAAGGCAAATAAGGACCTTGGCTAGGAGCAGATTTACGCCTCTATTAATGGATATTGAGTTATTTCCACTTTTTTGGCCATTGTGAATAGTTCTGCTATGAACATTCACATACAAGTGTTGTCTGAATAAATATTTTCAGTAGATTTGGTCACATATCTAGGAGTGGGAATTCTTGGTCATATAGAAATTCAGAAAATAGCTCATCGGTGTGGAGAAAACTGGCAAAAACTCAAATCACAGAACCAACCTCTCTGTCCTTTCCTTTGCATATTCCTCACCTCATCTATAACGTGGATAGGATGTAAGAATAAAATGAAATTCTATATATCAAAATGTTTTCAAAAGTAACAATGGCTTTATAGATGTATATGTTTCACAAGGTCCATTTTGTCAAATCTGTCCTTTTAACTAAAACCCTTAAATGTCAGTCCCATTGGAACACTACAGAGACTGTCACTCAGATAAAATCTTAGTCCTTTTAACAACTACAGGAGTAGGTTTAGAATAATTAGGTTAACCAAAAAGCTTGAATGATTGAGCTGCTCTGTGCTACAGTTCACATTCTTTAAGAAAAGAATAGTGCCATATAGGGTAAGACAATTAAAATTACTGCCCTCATTCAGACCCCATGACATTTGGAAGAAAGGCAAGCAGAGGCTAATAAATGTGTGTACAGGACTTTCATTCCGTATTCCTATTCTTTTTTTTTTTTTTTTTTTTTTTTGAGACGGAGTTTCACTCTTGTTGCCCAGGCTGGAGTGCAATAGTGCAATCTCGGCTCACTGCAACCTCCGCCTCCCAGGTTCAAGCGATCCTCCTGCCTCAGCCTCCCAAGTAGCTGGGGTTACAGGCATATGCCACCATGCCTGGCTAATTTTTTTGTATTTTTAGTAGAGACGGGGTTTCACTGTGTTGGCCAGGCTGGTCTCGAACTTCTGTCCTCGTGATCCTCCCGCCTCGGCCTCCCAAAGTGCTGGCCACCACACCTGGCCTCCTATTCTTTTTCTTAGGAGGCTGAGACTCAAATCTTTCCTGTGGAAACTCATTTTTGAGTCCAGTACATGGTTTATTTTTCACGTTCCCTTCACCATTGCTTGTCCTTAATTTGGATTTTTCAATTGCTTTAACATAAAGACTCAAAACTATTCCTTATTTTGAAATTTGAGGATTTTGTAGTCTCTTGGCTATGTCATATTATACTTTTATTAAATAGCAAGAAATCTATAACTTTTACTTGGTATCCATAAAGGTAAAATTTCTTTCTTTTTTTTTTCTTATCTAGGTCTCCTGATATAATCATTCTTCAAACTCCTCTTTTATTAGTTGATTCTTTATATATATACTTGAAACCATTTTCTGTATTTATTTTGAAGCCTCATAGCTATTTCTTAGTAGTGATTCCTTTACTTTACCTAATTCCATTTCTGGAGCACGTGTATAGTCCAGACACCGATTGTATCGGATGCTTTGAATCTCTTATTGGTCATGCTCATAACAAATCCAGTAGATGTCACTACCCTCATTTAACAGATGAAGCACATGTGGCCAAGTTATGTATGTGCCTGGGCTCCCACCGCTACCAATGGCAGAGCCAGGACTCAAGCCCAAGGTGTCTCCCTTTGAGCTTGTTGCTCCTTCTGCCACATTGCAGAGCCGCTGCAGCCAACAGCTCTATAATTCCAACCCACACTGCAACGCCTTCTGTTCCCACACACAAAATTATCATTTCATCCAAAATGACCTTTATAATTTACAAAGCCACTGACTAGTCTTTAACATCCATTTTAACCCTAACATTTGATATATGTGCCTTTTGGTTTGGCATATTTTAGAAATGTTACACAAGGGAATGATCGTCAATAATGATTCAGTCCTAGGACTAGAAAACAGTATTTTTCATTTTCAGCTTCCTTCCTTTTCAAACTCATATCCATCTTATTAAATGTCAGAAATCTACAACCACATCTCACATTTAAAAAAACCTAGAGGGTTATATGGAACCATTTCCCGAAGAGGTCAAAAACGCTTTATAATGAAGCAGTTGGGAGTTTGATTTGATAGACAGAAAACATAAGTGAATCACAGAAACATATTTGAGCTCACACAATTTGATGTGACAGGAAGGATATATCTTATTTAAACCAGTTTTTAAAATTTCAACTCGCATTTGATATTCCAAGAATTCAGATGCGAGAGAGCTAAGTTGTCCACCAACTAATCAGAACAGAACAGTCTCCAAGTATAGACAAACAGTAATATATTTAGAGAGGTGGGGACTGTCAGAAATTGCCTACCAACCTTCTATAAATTAGAAGAATGTATTTGTGGTCACTTGGTATTCTACCCAGCAGTTTGTCTGCTCATGGCAAATGCTCTTCTCTTCAGGGGCTGACATTGGCATGTATCGAGCTTGACTAAGTGAAAAATGGTCGCCAACACTTTCATGCTTAGTTTTAAATCTCTTTGGTATAAAAAGATGCTATGATGAATTTAGTTTAATAAACAAAATATAAGGCTGAGATTAGAAGTGTCAAAACACACACAATTTCTTGACTGACAGGTCACAAGGAGCGGTGCCCTGGACACACTAGATATCACCTTCCCTCCAGTTGGCAAATTTACCCTTTCAAATGGCTGGATGTTTTTTATGCAATCTGTAAAAGAGGCAGAATCTCAAGGGAAACCTGAGCAGAATCTCAAAGAAACTGCTCTGTTCTACATGATGAGATTTTAGGTTAATGTAACAATAATAACAACAAAAATCTATTTTTGAGATAACAGCACAGTCCTCGCACTGATACTTCCTGTTTCTGCTAAATTGGGGGTGAGGGAGGGCATCTGTTGTCGTGGTGTGGCCAGGGTGAGAAAGTGTTGGCGGTGGATGCTCACAGGAGCGAGAGCCAGACAAAAAGCCCCCAGGAAGAGCTCGGCCAGTGCTGCCCTTCCTCCTCCTCCTCCTCCTCCTCCTCCTCAGGACTGCTGTCTCCCTCCAGGCCTCCCACTGGAAGATACTTCCCCATTCGCTGGGAACTCACTGACAGAGCAGAAATGCAGAAATGTGGCTTGCAGAATCCCAGACCCAGCATCAGGGAAGAGACTGGTGCACAGCTGGGAGATATCACCTCATAAGCAGGGCAGGTGGCCCGTCACAGCCGTGAGCAAGAAGGACATGGAAGCATGGACCTGAGACCAAAGGTGGACAAAGAAACCGTCCCCAGTGGCAGGTCCTGAACCACCCAGTCAGCTCTTCTGTTGTCTCGCATCTGGTGTCTGCAACACTGAAATTAGGGGTGTCGAGGACCAACCTAGAGGTTCAGAGGTAAAACCACCCACCAAGGCGGCCCTCACAGCCCCTCAACTGATCACAGCTTCGGAAGGCTTCTTCCTGACCCTTGCCCCTGACCTTCCTTTACTGAGAGCATTTACTTTAGAGACATCATAACCATAAGCTATTTAGCTGCCCTTTTGAGATGTGAATCTTTTCAAAAGGCCTCTTGCCAGTTCTACAACCCAGGACTGTCTTTTTCAAGGACCTGGGAGCGCTCCCTTTGAGATGCAATTATCAAGGAAGATGGTGCTCTGTCTCCATGGGAGGTGGGTACCTAATATGCTTCAAGCTGTAAAACTACCTGCTGTCATGAAGACAGGAGACAGTTTACTTTCCCTTGGAGTGAAGCAAACTAGAAACACAGATGGCCTACAAG
The DNA here is from genome assembly GCF_009764315.1 of Trachypithecus francoisi. NCBI lineage: Eukaryota > Metazoa > Chordata > Mammalia > Primates > Cercopithecidae > Trachypithecus > Trachypithecus francoisi. The sequence goes on from NW_022681469.1 coordinate 6,126,994, forward strand.
CCCCACCCCAGCTCTTAAAAATTCCCCTGCCCTCTGTTTCAGCAAATCTGAGTATCTAGAATTGATCTGTGTTCTCTTCCCTACTGCTCTTAATAGTGTGGGAATAAAACCAACTTCTCTTTGCTCATCCTGTCCAGTGCAGTTTTTATTTAACAACACATTGAGGGTTTCCTAGCACCAGCGAGGGTCTTACGGCCGAAGGAATATTTTTCAGAATGTCATTTTAATCTGATGCCCAACATATTCACTAAAACAAAAGGGAGGGAGATTAAAATTAATTTAAAATATGTTTAAAATAAGGTTTATCTAGTGCCAACACATACAAACCCTACAGGGAAGACTTTTGCCACTATATAGAAGTTTCATAAAAATCCTTGCATCATTGTCAAATCTTTTAACTTTAATTACCTGCTTTGCACTTACTCTGGAAATAGCCAGAATTCAGCACATAAAAGTAAAGGAAATGCACTGCTGCTGTCAACATGCAATTCCATTTTGCTCGCCATGGAGATTTGCACCCCACGCTCTAGATTAGAACTCATTCAATATATTTACATAATATCATTGTCTCAAACTTAATGCATTCTGCTAAATAACATTACAGATCATTTTAAACTCACCTACAATCTCTATTGTTGTATTAAGAAATATATAAAGACTTAATGAAAATCCTATAAAATAAATAAGCAACAGCCAAACATTCACCTAGCAGCTCAGGTAATGAGGAAGAACACAATGAATAAGTACCAGCCCTGGTCGGAAAGCAAGTTGTTTTGCATCCACACTGAGGCAGATAACACAGATCCTTGCAGGACGTTTCTCATACTCTTCTTTTTCTGTAATGCCCAAGTGGATTTGCTTGGAGCAAAACAAAGTCTGCAGTCGTAACAGAATAATAACCTGAAGTGTTCTTCAAAACAATTCTCTTATGTGTAAGCATTTTTCTAAAAAAGAAAAATGCCATAGTTATATATTCAAAGTCAAATATGTCACAATTGAGAGATTCAAATCCCTTAATACAGCCTGGAAGCAAGCTCTCGTAAAGCACGGCATCAGGGAGCCTCTGACATCACTAGAAAAACTTAAACATATAAGAAACTTCTGCCTCCAAACAGAAAACAAAAACAAAACAAGGAAAACGACTTAGTACAGTTAAAGTTATTCTTCCTCATCTCAAGCCACAGAGGCTAAAGAACAGAGAACTCCTACACGTTGCATGGATTCCACTGGTGGCAGGGTTGCTGCAATAAGAGGCCCAAGAGCTCAACAGCGCAGTCATCTTCTCACTGAGCCCGTATCCCACTCATTCCCCTCAGGATTCTCAAGGAGGCAGCAACAGAGCTCAATGGCATAGAATCCAAGGGGGGTGAAGGGGAGGAGAGTCACCGTAAACAAACGGCCTCAGGGAGGTTTGCACACCTAACAGTCATCCAGCGTGTGCTTTGACTTATCTAACTCACAGCAGTTACCATTTCGGAATTCTAGCTCTTAAGTTTTTTACATTTAACTTCTGTATCTTGTCATTCTAAGTCAAGAAATACTAAAAATTACTTCCAAGAGGGCCTCTGAATAACGTTCACTCCTATTTGCAAACATTAATTAACACCTTTGAACATTTAAAAGTGCATTCATAAATTTTGAAGTATTCCAGGTGTCTGACAAACCTCCCAGTTCTTAAGTAATTCTTAAAATGTCCATTAAGTAAGCTTAAAACCACAATGAACATAATATTTTCCTAATGATCCTAATTGGATTTATGTTCTTGTGAGATTTTTCAATAGGATACTTTAGACTACCACTCTAAAGACCAACTTCTCCGAAACAATACAAGTAAAAACGAATTTAAAGATGAAGTTTCCTTAACACAAAATAGTATAATCAGTTCATAGTATTTTTAATATTATCATACTTAACTCCAAATCTTCGAGACGTGAAAGATGTTGAGCCGTAGAGGATGACCATGACCTTCTCAAGGTTGCATAAGGACAAGGGGATTTGAGAAAAGGGCAATTGAATTCTTACCTGTTTGGAGTGGTTATATTAACAACTCAGTTACTTCAAGAGGGAGACATAATTCAATACTACAGAGCTTCTTCCTGGTTAACATTTCCCAACAGCTAACCTTTGGCTCCTGATACACGGGCATCATAGAATGTGAAGTACCTGTTGAGAAGGATAGTCATGCATAGCCTGCGGACCTGACACAGCTGCATGAGGTGTGCCGTGGACCTGGAACATTTCCTTACATGGAGAGCAAGAGGCCTCAGCCCATGCTGTGTGCATGGTCTTGTTTGCGAATGACTTTCCCTGTTCCAGGTGATGTGTACTTTGCTCTGTTTGAACATGCGTGTGTCATACCGCGTTGGGGGTAGGGGACGGGGTACGGGTCTTGTGCCTGTTGCACAGGATGTGTGTGGTGCATGCCGACCAGCTCCTGCGCAGGCTGTGGGGTGAGACTTGCAGGCTTTGGGGAACCAATACTCGCTATCAAAGCTGATCTTGCTCTGTCTTTTCCCTTTGTGAGCACAGTGCTTTCCATCCAGTGCCTGTGTGAGTTGTGCCTTTCTTGGTGACCCTGACACCTGCAAATCATGTAGTGGGCCCAACCTGGGACTGCTGCTCCTGGTCCCTGGCCTTATTGGGCTCTTGCTCTCCTCTCTGCAGAGGAGAATTCTGCCCTGGAGGTGGTAACCTGTGTTACTTGCTTGACAATATCTCGTAATACAAAGTTTGGGATCTTAGACTTACATAAGAAACACTGCCACGTACGTAACCAAAACCCAATACGATATTTTTATCAAATAAGTTTTGGGAACAGTCTCAAGTTTCACTCCAAATACAGTGGTTAGAAGATTGGAATCACATATGGATGTTTTGGAAAGGAATACATGCTTCCGATTTTTGTGTTACTATGAGGAGTTCTAATAAGCAGTTCCCTGAAGACAACTGTATGAATTCATAATCTGGTAGCAACGTTTTTCTTTCTACATAATAGTTTGTTCCCTATATGTAATTATTTGACTGTGTTTTAGCTACATATTGGAGTTGACTAATAATGTGTTTTAATTTTGTACATTGATTGGGAGCTGATTTCTCATTATTTGACATTTTTGCACAGAAACTCTGATGTTCAGAAACTGATTTGTTGTAGAAAGGAGATGCCTGTCCACTCATCTACTCACAGAAGGCTGCCCCTTCCATCTAAGTTTATCATTTAATTCCATTTTGCACTCCTTTGGCTGCTCATATGAAAATATCTTCTCAAGGTCTTTGAATTTGAAGGAAATTATACTCTCCGTGGTTGGGATCATACAACTCTTACATATATTAAAATAATACCAAGTTGTAATTTGGATTTCTCTTAGTGATTTTATCTCACTTGCAAGTATAACCTGTAGCCTAATTCTACTGATATATATGAAAATAGCCTTTTACAGAGAGCTTAGAATAACCTAATAACACAGCTTCTGACGAGTAGCTTGGCCTGCGTCTGCCCTGACCGCAGAGCATAGATGTGATATTATAAGGGGAAGGGGAGAATGTGGCAGGCTTTCTGGAGGAAGCATTGTGAGTCCCCCACATTACAAGATTCCCCATGCACTGCCATTCTTCCTCCTTTATTCATTCAATAGGATTGTATACCTGTGATGTTCTGGGCATGGAACAGGGGCTGGGGATGTAGCAATGACTCAAATGGACAAAGCCCCCTACCCTATTTAGCCGAAATTCTTATGGGCAGAGGAAGCAGGCAATAAATTAAACAAAAATGAAATGCATCATGCGTGAGGTGGTGGTAGGTACCGGAGAGGAAGACACAAGAGACGCGGAGGATGACAGACGGTCACTGCCAAGGCGCCCAGGTAGCTGTGGTGGCTCCCCTGTTCCTTCCCCTAGGCCATTAGCCCAGCTGACTGCTCCTCCCACTCCTCTCCCTAACCCTAGCCTACCCAACCAACAGCCGCTAACCCACAAGAACAATGGCTTCCTCCTCTGAATAACTGTTTTTAACCAACTACTGTCCTAAAAGTTGCAGAACTTTGGCTGGCATCTCTTGCTAAAGCTCTATAAAAACTCGACCTACCCCACCGCCAACTTAGAATACTTCATCAGAATTCTTCTTGTGCCCCACATGCAAAATTCTAAGTCAAGACTTACGAATAATGATGTTCTGTTGGATTTTCTGAAGAGCTTTTGGTAGCATGACTTGGATTGGGATGGAACCCCTGCTGCTCAGCCCAGGCCACATCCAAGATCCAGCACCCTAAAGAGCCTCTGACACCTCATCTCCCCAGAGTCCCAGTGACGGGTGAGCCGAGTGAGTCCCGTAGGACCAATTCAACTCTCTGTTCCCTTATGCTGAAGGGACATGTAAGCTATTCACCTTTCCTCAGTAAGAAATTTCAGTTTCTGAGAGATGATGTAGAGGTTTAGTGCTGAGATTCTCAGGGGCTGATTTTTGTCTATTGTTTGTCCTCATGATTTGAATACGTGATCACCAGCGATCCGGTGAAGCCCCAGATCATTTTCCAACTTTTTATATGTACAAATATTATGGTGCCAGTGATACCACATATTGAAGATTTGGCAAAAGTTTTACCAAAGACAGTCTGGAATTTCAGTGGATTGTCTGTACAACTTGAATTATTAAGAAAATAATTCACCTACCTGGATCTTTACAGGAGGAAAGGGGTTCAAATTGGAATTATAGAACTGAACATTGCAATAATATAAATTGAGAAGCAGACAAATGGGTGTAATAAGAGATTAGACACGGGGAGGAGGTTATCTAACTGAAGGACAGGTCAGTAGAATATTAGTGTGGAGAATAAAGACTGGAGAAAGTAAAAGGAGGGCAAATACAGAAGTAAAGCATAAGTAATGTATAGTACATGGTAAAAACATGACATCATACTTGTAATTAGGGTCTCAAGAGAAAAGGGAGAGAAGGGGACACAATATTAGAAGAGATAAAAACAAGAATTTTTAGAAACTAACAAAATACACCAACTGATTTAAGAAGTGCTACAGATCTTACAGATGTGGATATAGACACAGATACATCTCTACAATGTTTAGTTCCATTAAACACCTGAAAATCAAAGACAGAAAAAAAATGTAAGCAGCAAGAGAACAAATAAGTGCACTTCCTTCAAAGGAACAGCAATAAGATTGGCAGCTGACTTCTCGGAAGAAACAATGGATGGCCACAGAGTGGAGAGCTGGGCAACGCTGCAGATGCTAAGCCCCTAAGTGGAGAAGCCCTGTTGATTGCCTCAGGCTCAGCTGAGACCAGAAGAGCCACACTCCAGGAGTAAGAACCCTATATTAGGACAGCTCTGGAAATTAGAAACCAAAAAAAACTGAAATAAGTCAGTCCATACACTATCTGCCTAATGAGGGGCAACTTAACCTTCTTTGGAGAAAAATAGCATTATTCTGGATCTCTACTAATTTTATTTCACAATGTCTTGCATCAATCATACATTTATGGCATTTGATTACAAAAACTAAAAACCAGGTATAAAACCATGACAGTGGCAACAGACCCACCGGTGATACAGATACCAGAGTTCTCAAACAGGATCTTTAATGTAAACAAACTATTATGTTCAATAAATTAGAGGAAAGGATGGAGAATTTCACCAGAAACTTGGGTCTAAAATTCATTAGGAAAGGAATTGCCAAATGGAAACTCTAGCACTGAAAAGTACAAATTAATTAATTAATATTAAAATTAATTAATTAATTAGAACGCAATAGATGGTATATATAGATAGATGTGTGTATATATATAGATAGAAAAGTATATTTTCTACTTTCACTAGATATACAAACTAAAGTACAAAAAGACAAAGGGATTGGGGAAATGGGGAGATGTTGGTAAAAAATTTCAGTTAGGCAGGGTGAATAAATTCTGCAGATCTGATGTACAGCATGGTGTCTATAGGTAATTATCCTCTATTGAATATATGAAATTTGTAAGACAGTAGATCTTAAATGTTCTTACCAGAAAAAAAATACTATGTGAAGCGATGGATATGTTTAATTAGTTTGATCATGGTCAACGCTTCATGTGTATGTATATCAAATCATCATCTTGCACACTATGAATATATATAATTTTTATTTGTCAATTTTACCTCATTAAAGCTGTGGGAAGGAAGGAATTGAAAAGACATAAATGGCCATATGATATATATTGGACATGATCAAAATCTCTAACATAAGTATAATCAAAGATCCAGAAAGAAAGAAAATATATCCAGGCCAGGCACGGTGGCTCACGCCTGTAATCCCAGCATTTTGGGAAGATGTGACAGGTGGATAAAGAGGTCAGGAGATCGAGCCCATCCTGTCTAACACACAGTGAAACCCTGTCTCTACTAAAAATACAAAAAAATTAGTCAGGCGTGGTGGCAGGTGCCTGTAGTCCCAGCTACTCAGAAGTCTGAGGCAGGAGAATAGCATGAACCCAGGAGGTAGAGTTTGCAGTGAGCCGAAATCACGCCACTGCACTCCAGCCTGGGCGACAGAGTGAGACCCCGTATCAAAAAAAAAAAAAAAATATATATATATATATATATATCTCCAAATGGTAACTTTTTTAAAGAGATTCTGTTTTGATGAAGGCATAAATACTACTGTAGAGAGCGAATCCTCTCTGACAGCCTAAAAAAGAAAGGTGAGTCAAGCTTAAGACGACAGCCAAGAAGGCTCCATAGCATCAGGGACATGATGGCTCCTTCTTTTGAAGAGAACTGTATGAAAAATAGATGAAAAGCAGCCACCCACAAGCAGACTGGATGATACCCAGCAGTCTAAGCTGCACCATGGCCCCGCCTGCGTACCCAGGCATGACAAGTAACACTCCTTGGAATGGAAGAAGACAGCTTGGAAATATCTCTCACAGACAAAGGTAAGTCCATCCTGGGGAGGAGCCAGTGAGTAGTATTACGGACTCACTGGAGACTCAAACACCCACTGGGATATAAGACAAGCAGGTAAGCCTGTGCAATGTGGAAACTTCACACAGTACAAACTGTCTCTGCAAATGTCCACCGAACTTCCACTGAAACCAGACACAGTGCGGTTCTGAGGACAGTGAAGATCGAAACAGTACAGGGAGAGAGCTCAGGCTAGAAATGACATAGCAATTCCCTGTACATCCCATGCTGTTTGGGGTACATAGAAAGGATTCCAAGACCATCCCAGGCCAGTCAGAAGTCTCATGCTCAGTTATAAGCCATGCATATTTGTAATACTGTCATTGAAACAAGAATGAAATTGACAAAATTTCACAGTGTAAAAACCTTTTGAAGAAATATTTCATTTTTTAATGAATGAGTTTGAGTTCAGCAATCTGAAAATAAATAGAACATCTTGATCTGTTCCTTCAATTTGTATAATCCAGAAAAGGAGCTTGATCTTTAATATTTTAGAAAGAGTAAAAGGACAGACTTTACTAAAACTTCTGAGGATTTGCAGGATGAATAAGGGGGCTAATTGTATTTTAACTTAGGAAAACCAAACGTAAGAGGAGAAACTGTGCAACAGCACAGAAGTCTATGATTAAGGAAACTAAAATCAGGGGGAAATCAAGGTCTGGACTCACGGGGTCATCAGAACACAGCTAATCAAGGATGCTTAACTACAGCTCACCTTCCTCTGTATTGTTACCTTCCATCTGGGACTCTAAGGAGATTTGGAAAAAAATCTCTTTACTCACAGATGGCTAACCTAACATCACGTAAAGATAATGCAGTCTCCTGCTTGCATATAATTAAGCCTACCTACTCACCTGCTTCTCTCTTACATATGAAAATCCTACAAACTTTTAAAGAATTTTGGCTAAGAAGCTCATCTTCTCTAACTTTGCTTCATAAAACACTATAATCATTCTCAGAGATTCAGAGCTCTCGGATCATTTCTATTAATAGTTTCGCAATTTAAAAACATAGTTTTCATCACAGGCAGACATTCTGGGGCCAATTGCAATTGAGAGCTGAGGCCAACATGCTTTCCTGTCCATGTTACAGGATTTAACACACAAATGACAATGGCCAGGCTTTATGGTTTTAGAAGTTTTACCCACAACCTCTGCAGCAATTGGTCCAGAATGGTCAGGACTTGCTCGGTGACTGTTAGCTTCCCTATTTTGTGCTCCTGCTTTCTACTCCAGACCAACCAGAGAAATCCAACTATGGCGCCAAAACTAGCTACATAAGATACCATGTTTGTACGTGAGTGGACTTTCAGCTTTCCCAGGCCAACAACCTCCAGTCACAGCATTTCTGAAGCCGTCTCTTCTTTTACCATAAATCTCTCCTGCTCCACTGCCTGCCCTTGAGTATCAGACAGGTGGAGGTGATGACGGTTGACTTCCTTGCTGTACCAAGCCCTGAATAAATAGCCTCTGTGTGTTCTCATTTGGGTGGGTGGTCTTTGTTTATTTCTGCAATGTGCTAAATAATTCTGGAAAAAGGCATCTTTTCTTACTCTGTGGTAAGCAATACTTAGATGAGGCAAAAATAACTTGTCTTCCAGAAGCAAGTATTTTCTGAGAAAAATAGCTAATGCTCAGAACCAACTCAGATCACTTACTAATTGAAACAAACATCTTACTCATTGATTTTCATTTCAAGAATTCCATCCTACAGTGCCCACCTATCCAAAGCTATCATAGCCTCTCCAATACCATATAGTTGCCCTCCTGAAATCATTCAGCCCAGGCCTCAGCCCCATAAATATGCACCCAGCTTCTCTCTGCTGGGTTACTATGAAGACTCTGTAAACATGGTATTCTCCCTTCCTTCAGTAAGTCTAGTAAATTTAGTTTTGCTTATTCAACACATTACATGGTGGTCTTTTGGGGAAATTGACAGCTGATAATCATGCAGATTGTGCCAGGATTAATCAAGACCCTCTTGCTACTGTGGCTCAGTAAACACAACTCAGAACTGCACAGAGCTCCTCTGAGGCCTCCTGAACTGCACACTCAGGGGCCTGAGCTGTGATCTCTTCTTGTCAAGTTCTCAAACACCAAGTTTACTTTGTTCCCTAGGGATGAGTAACCCTCTTTTGGAATCCTTAGATTATCTGGTCAAAATTTAAAACTCTTATTTTTGGTAGAGCATGTCTTGTTAATCTGTTCTTGTCTCTGTCTCTCTACTTTTGTTACTTCTGTTGTAAGTCTACAAGGGGAAATTTATGGGGAAAAGAAATTTATAAGGCATGGGGTGATAAATTTACTTTTACTATTGGCTCCAAGGCTGGTATAGAAGGTTGGCACAATCTTACAGAAAAACTTCAACAGATTACTCAGGTCACCTATATTAGTCTATATTAATAAGAAATATCGGTTAGTAGTTGTCTTTTCATGTGATATATTTGTCTGGTTTTGGAATCAGGGTAATCCTGGCCTCATAAAATAAATTGAAGAGTGTTCTATCCTCTTCTATTTTTTAGAAGAGTTTGTGAAGAATTGACATTAATTTCCTGTATGTTTTGTAGAATTCTGGGACTAGGCTTTTCTTGGTAAGAAGTTTTAAATTATGAATTTAATCTTTTTTTTTTATAGATCTTTACAGATTTTTTAATTCTTCTGAGTCAGTTTCTGTAGTCTGAGCCTTTCTAGGATATTTTTCTACTACTGGCATACAATTGTTCATAGTATTCCTTATACTTCTTTATTTCTGTAAGGTCTAGAATAATGTCCCCTCTTCGATCATGTTTATTAATTTGAGTTTTCTTTCTTTTTTCTTAGTCAATCTGGCTAAAGGTTTGTCAATTTTATTGATTTCAAAAGCCAGTTGTGTTTTTGTTAATTTTTCTCTGTTTTTCTCTAGGTTATTAATTTCCATTCTAACTGGTATTTATTTTCTTCTGCTTAATTAGGTTTAGTTTGTTCTGTTATAATTGTCTTAAGTTGTATATCCAAGTTATTGATTTGTAGTCTTTCTTCTAATGTAATACAGACATCTGCCCTATAGCTATGAAAATCTCTATAAGTGCTGCTTTAGTTGCATACCATAAGTTTTGTCATGCTGTGTCCCACTTACTTTCATTTATTTTAAATTATTTTATATTTTTGTGGTAGTCTGTTATTTAGATCTGTGTTTTTAATTTCTACATATATGTGAATTTTTCAAATTTCTGTTATTAATTTCTGCTTACATTTGATTGTTGTTGGGAACATACTTTGTATGATTTCAATTCTTTTGAATTTATTGTGGCTTGCACTATGGCCTAGCTTATAGTATGTCACAAAGAACATTTTATGTGCACTTGAGAAGAATGTATACTCTTATATTGTTGGGTATTCTGCAGCTATCTGCTAGGCCTAGCTGGTTTACAGTTTTGTTTGAGTCTTCTGTTTTCTTGTTGATCTTCTGCCTAGCTGTTCTATTCATTATTGAAACTGAGGTATTGAAGATTTCAACCATTATTGTCAAAATGTCTATTTCTTCCTTCAGTTGTGAGGGTTTTTTGTTTGTTTGTTTTTTGTTTTGCTTTGTTTTGTTTTTTGAGATGGAGTCTCGCTCTGTCACCAGGCTGGAGTGCAGGAGTGTGATCCCAGCTTACTGCAGCCTCCGCCTCCCAGGTTCAAGTGATTCTCCTGCCTCAGCCTCCCAAGTAGCTGGGACTACAGGCACCAACCACCATGTCTGGTTTATTTTTATACTTTTAGTACAGATGGGGTTTCATCATTTTGGCCAGGCTGATCTTGAACTCCTGACCTCAGGTGATCTGCCCATCTTAGCCTCCCAAAATGCTGGGATTACAGGCAATTGTGAGTTTTTAACTTATCTATTTTGGGGGCTCTGTTATTAGACATATTAATTGTTATATCTTCCTGATAGATTTTATTCATTTTTCATTATAAAATATCCCTTTTTATCTCTGGTAACACATTTTATCTTAAAATCCATTTCATCTCACATTAGTATAGCCATTCTAGCTTTCCTATCATTGCTGTTTGCATGATCTATCTTTTCTTACCCTTTAATTTTAGCCTATTTGTGTCTTTGAATTAAAAGTATCTCCTGTGCACAGCATACAATTCAATTTTGTCATTATAGTCAGTGTGACCATCTCTGTCTTTTGATTGGATTGCTTAATCCACTTACATTTAATGTTATTATGGGTGTAATTAGATTTATATCGAATTAACTTTTTTTGATATGTCTCATGTCTTTTCTTTTTGTTTCTATATACTTCTTTCATGTATTTCTTTTATGTAAAGTGAATATATTCTAGTGTAACATTGTAATTCCTTCAATAATTTTTAACTATATTGTTTGAATTATTTTCTTAGTGGTTACTTACATTAGTGTTTACCATGTACATCTTAACTGGGCAGAATCTACTTCAAATTTATACTAACTTAATTCCAGTGAGATACAGAAATGTCACTGCTATACAGCTCTATTTCTGTCTTCCCTTTTCTGTGCTACTGTTGTTGAACATAACATTATGTCTAACATATATTAATATATTTTATATGTTACCAACAGATATGAATTTATATTAGATATATTGGGGAAATATTTTATATATCAACAATAAATATATAATATTTATTGGGATATGTTGTTATATGCCAAAAATAAATATATAATATATAAATGTATATGTTATATAATATATATTTCTCAGCAACAAATATATAATATATAAATACATTTATGTAATATACAAATATATATAACATATATAGGTATATCCCAATAATTCATTGCTATAAATATATTTCATATAATTTTATGTATATTAAAAGAAGCTGAGAGAAGAAAGCAGAACATACATAAACAGCTTGTTGTATTAATTTTGTTTATAATTTCTGGTTCTCTTCATCTGTCCCTGTGGCTTAGAATTACCATCTGGTGTTATTACTCTAATATAGCTTTGCTCCTACCCATTTTTGTTCTGCTACTATTGGCAAATTTAGTACATTTCTAAATGTTACAGGCTCAACAATACAATTACGTGCATTTGTATTATATGATTGTTTTTTAAATCCAGTTAAAAGGAGGAGAGAGACATGTATTTATAGTGTCATTTATAATTACATAACTGCTTTCACCATTGTGTGTGTGTGTGTGTGTGCACGTGCGTGTGTGTGTGTGTGTGTGTGTATGCATGTGTTTGAATTACTGCCTGGGGTCACTTGCTTTTAACCTGAAAAACTCCAGTTTTATTGCTTCTAAAGTAGGTCCACTAACAACAAATTCTATCTGTTTTTTAAAAATCTGGGAATGTTGTTTATTTTACCTTCATTATTGAAAGATGATTTTGCTAAATATAAGATTCTTGGTTGGCAGATTGTTCTTTTACCACTTTCAATTTGTCATTCCATTGTCCTCTGGCCTCCATTGTTTCTAATGATAACACAGCTGTTAATCTTATTGGGGTTCCCTTATAAGTGACAAGTCATTCTTCTTTTGTTGTTTTCAAGATTCTTTTTTTTTTTTTTTTAATTTGGTTTTGAACAATTTGACTACCATATGTCAAGGTGTAGATCTTTTTGAGTTTTTCCTGCTTAGAGTTTATTGAGTTTCTTGAGTGTATAGATGCATGTTTTTCATCAAATCAGGGAATGTTTTGCCATTATTTCTCTGAATAAATTTTTGTTCCACTCTCTCTCTCCCCTTCTTCTGGTATTTTTATTATGAATATGTTGGTGCACTTATGACATTCTACATGTCTCTGAGGCTTTGTTTGTATTTTATTGGGTTTTTTTTTTTCCTCTTGTCCTTCAGATTGTATTGTTGCTAGCAGCCTATCTTCACTTTGGTAATTCTTCCTTCTGCCAGTTGAAATAGATTGTTGAGCCCATTTGTGAATTCTTCATTTCAGTTATTGTACATTTCAAATACTGAATTTTTATTTGTTTTCTTTTATAATTTCTGGCTATTGATATTCTCTATCTGATTAAACATTGTCATCATACATTATTTCCTTCAGTTCTTTAAATATATTTGTAATGGCTGCTTTAAAATCTTTGTTAAATCTGACATCTGGTTCCTTTCACAGGCAGTTTCTGCTACCTGTTTTTTTCCCCCTGTGTATGGGACATACCTTCCTTTTTCTCTGCGTGTCTCATAGTTTTGTGGAGTTTTTTAATTAAAAAATGAGCATTTAAATAATATATTGCAGCAACTCAGGATTCTTGTTCATTTCTTCCTCTCTGGTGTTTGGTATTGTTGTTTGATCTTATTTATTTGGTAAGCGACTGGCTTAAATCATATAAAATCACAGCAAGGACAAATTGGTCACTGTATTCAACCACGACTGGCGATCATCTGTAGTGTATGTCTCACTTATCACCACCATTAACCAGACAAATCTATGAAAAACAGGACAAGAACAAGGGTCCAATAATCAGGGTATCTGAGTATGTTTAAATGCCTTTCATATGGCCATCTTCCACAGTGGGTCTTAACTATTCTCTAGTGATTATTTACTTATTAGTGGAATGGACTGATGCTTTTCCTTACCAAAGAGCTATACCTCTGATAGTAGCAGAAGCATTGCTTAATTCTTTGTTTTCAATCTAAGGAATTCCAATCTAATGCTAATGAAAATCCTTTAAAATGTGTGATCCTGTCACTGGAAAGGTTTTGCAAACCCTTACCACTTACTCAGAAATTTCACAGCCCATACTACCCCTAATCTTAAGAAAATATTGAAAGAACAAATAGTATTCTTCAGGTAAAATTAGCGTAGTTTTCAGTGACCCTTTGCTTCTATCACCTAAGGTATTATCTTAGTTTTAATAACAATGCAATCAACTTCTTCTCGGATTCACTAACTCTCCCACTATAAGTTAGTAGCAGGTCATCCCCTGGCTGTAGTAATTGCATCTCTGATTCTAGATTGTGTCCTCTGGTAAGTGGAGTTGGAAAAATACTACAAGGGACTAATACAACAGATACAGCCTGAGCATCCATCGGCACAAGCACCGTTTGCTCAACATCCTCCTAAGCAACCTTGCATGACCTAAAACCTGGAAAAATAATTTTCCTACAGAGACTTCTGAAAGATGGCCCCCAACATCTGATGGGCATGATCTTATCAGACACAGTTAAGTTGCACAGTAAGAAAATCTCAAGAGTTTTGTCCTGAGATACACACCCTGCTACTTCAACCAGGACCCCAAAGACATAAAGGCATTTTTCAATCATTGAAAATTTGTCCTAGATGGAGACATGAAGCTACAAATTGGTATTCTCCAAGAGTGAACAGTTATTGGAAGAAAACACTTCCATCAAAGGCTTTCAGAGCAAGTAGACATCTGCATGAAGTAGATAAATTCAGCCCACAACCCATAGAACATCATCTAGATAACTGGAGTCACAGATTCTGATGCTTTCTCATGCTTTGTTTTCTATATTTTTAGGTAGCTTCTTTTCTCTTTATTTGCTGTAAAGTTCTGGGATATTAAGAAACATTTTTATTTATTAGTTATGGTACTCATACTGTCCTTATGATCAATATTTTTTTTTATTCTTAGCCACTACTTAGTATGAGTCCAATACCAAAATGTAATTTATTATTAATGACTTGGCAAAATACATAAACAAATGGACCACGTTTTGCATTCATTTTCCTTTGTGTGCCGTTTTCCTTTGATAACACATTCTTTTAATAATCAGTTGGATTCCTTGGTAATTAGACTCCAGCAGAAAGCATTTTTTAGGTTGAAAGCCACTCAACAGGAGAGCCAGCCAGAAATCAAAAGTCCCCTATCAGATTGTACATAATAAGAGGGTTTTCTATCTCCGCAGAAACAGTATTCAAGTGCCTTTCATAGGAAATGCCTTTTGTAACAGATCTTCTGTGGTAAGAAAGTTTCTAAAAGAGTTAGAAAAGCAGTTGCTATTTGGAAGTTGTCTCAGTTTTATAGACATTGTAAGAAAGAAGAACTGCTTAGGCTCCATGCGAAGCTCTCTTGCTTTAAATCCACCTAATGATCTCTATTCTAAACCAACCGTCGCTTGACACAGAACCACATTTGATGAGTGGGATCCAAACATTACTATATTATACCACGACAATATATCATCAGACCTGCTTGGGCCAAAGTTTAATTAGATTGTCCCTAATAACTGAATCTGGATTTGTGATGCAACAGGCTACTGGCTATGACCTGAAAATTTTACAGCAACCTGTTTTCTCTGTACATTACTTGTCTTCTAATAGTCCTCACTTGAGAGGAATTCTGTGAAAGGGAGCAGGTGGCAGTTCAGAACAGAGCTGAGTAGATAAGGTATATCCTTCTCAAGGTGGAGCATGTGCTGCCTTATAGGAAGAATATTGCACTCAAACATCTACAGATCTCTCTTGGATGTTTAATATGACAAAAAAAAATCTGGGAAACAAAGGTAACATGAAATTAGATAATTGAGCTAATATGGTTATGTATCTCTACAGATTGGGGGTGATACATTTTATTTTTGTTTAATGTGGGTGTTTTTATTTAATTTGGCTTAGCTGTGGACTATACACTTGGACCATAATTCTTCTCATAGTATTTTACGTGTTGTACTGCTCGGATGTGTCATCTGCAGTCTTTAGGGCTGCTGTACAGCACCTGTTCCATCAAAGGACCCAACAAATAAACTTTCAACAAAAAGCACAACAAACTCTGATGTGTATAAAGGTTGTAATAGCAAACATCAGAAACTTCACATGTGACCAAAGACAGTAAACAGTGGTGAAGATCAGAATTGATCACGTCCCCAGAAGGCAATGGTCTATCCTCTAATGTGGTTGAAGAATTATCAAGGGAAGTTGGCAATAACTGAAACCAACATGCTTTCCTATTCTTGTGTTATTCCAAAATCAAACATATCTTACTTTCCATGGCCTAAAAATCTTTGGAACAAACATCTTTTCTTGTTTTTGCTAAATAATTTACTGGGGGCAAGCAAAAATATCTCAGATACTTGCTCCAAGGAATCGTTGCTCCAGAAAGCTAACACCATAAACTAACAAAAGAAAAAATAAATCTCTACTTCTGAAGACTCACAACTGACTCATTAATACCCTCTTCAAGATCTTCCTCTCTCTGTGCCCACCAATTAATACTACTATAATATAATCTTTTCCCAAAGCCAGTTATCATCCTGCATAGTAGACCCACCTTAAAGTCATCTAGCCAGGGTACTAGAGTTTCATAAATCGCCTCTCTTGACTTTTTCCTTCTGAGACACTACTAATATTCTATCATGGCGGTGCTTTCCCTTACTGCCATAAATCTAATCAACTTAGCTTTTCTTGCTCAACAGATTTTACTGATGGTCTTTTCGGGGATTTGACAGTGGATAAGATCATTCATCCCTTTAACATACGGATCTGAAATCATACCTACCATAGAGGTGTGGTTCCCATTCTTGAAACCCTCTCTCAAAATATGAATTCTCTCTCTGAAGGCCAAACAATAATCTATTCTTTTGTCAGTGGGAATTTGGATTGTTTCCAGTTTTTGCATATTGTAAGTAGAGTGCTGTGAATATTATTGTACATATCTCCTGGTGCACTTGTCAAATAATTTTTCTTGTATATATACCTAGGAATGGGATACCTCCTGAACACAAGATGTGCAAATGTTCAACTTACATGAAAACACGAATCTTTAAAAAAAAAATTATCCCAGTTAATGTTCCCATCAGCAATGAGTACAAGTTCTTCCTGTGATCATACCTTCTACCATTTAATATTATCAAGTTCTTTAATTCTTCCAATAATCAATGAGGAAATGGAATATATAATCATATACTTATTGTCCATTTGTTTTTTCAATCTGTAGTAAAATGTCCACTTACATCTTATGCCCATTTTTATATTTTTATCTTTTTCTTGTTTTGCAGACATTTAATACATATTCTAATAATACTTTATTAGTTATGTGTGTTCTGTTTATCTTCTCTCAGTTTTTGAATTTTTATTTTTATGGTGTCTTTTCATGCATAAGAATTCTTTTTAAATTACTTTTATTGTATAAATTAAAAATATAGAACATAATGTTTTGATATGCATATACCTAGGGAAATTATTACTACTATCAAACAAATGGTCATATGAGTCATCTTTTATGGTTATCTTTTATGGACAAATATAAATGCTATATGTTATTTTATTTTATGGTGAACATCTTTTTCTTTGTTTTTAAAAAAAAATCCTTCCTCAAGGATATGTCTTCCTCTTTCAAAAAGACATTACATACTTTCTTTTTGAAATTTTTAAACAGTGCTACAGTAAGTCCTTAATTCATTTATATTTGATGGGTGGAGGAGGCAAAGGGTCAGACAGGAAGCAGGAACTCCAGTGTCTGCTTGGAGCCCACAGGGATGTCTCACTATTGTCACTTTCAGAGGAAGAGTGTAGGTAGAACTTACTTTAGGCTAACACAGACCAGAGTGGGGATCCCGACAAGAGTACACAGTCTCCTTTAGGACTTTCCTAGGTAGGAGTTGATGGGGCAATTCCACTTAATCGAACATGGCATAATTTGCAGTGTATGAAAAAAAAAAAAAAAAAAAAAACACATTGGCCAAATCTTCTCCCTTCTGATCTACACTGGAATTTGAAATTCCTTCATAACTAATGTATGAGTTGTAAGAGAATCAATTGTCAAATGCCCATGCTACAGCTTTACATTCAGGACAGCACAAACACACACAAAAAAATCAAAGACAAAAGAAATGCTAAAAATATTGCATTGCAAATAATGGTAAGATGTAAAATCAAGTGCAAAAGAAGACTAGAAGATTTCATATAACATGTATTAATTTGTCCTATATTTATTGTGCATATACCAGGAACCAGGAACTATGCTAAAGAGCAGGGAAGATATCACTGTCCATAGAATCCTTGGCGTAAATGACTAAATCAGGATTGTGGGAAATTCTAAGAGGCAAGAATACAGAACAATTGCATTTGACATATCCAGTAACTTCAGACCTATGTCCCTTAAACTTCATATCAGGTATAGCTTACCAGGCTGCCACTATCATTTCCAGGACCCAGGAATAAGTAAAAATGGAGACCCATATTCCTCACGCCCCAAGGTAATGTATTTACAAATACATTTTGTTGATTTATATTTTCATCTCATTGGCAAACTGAAATTTCATTTTATCGGCAACTTCAAATTTCATTTCATCATTTTCTTTGGCAAATATATCTCCATAATGGCTTAGAATTCTAGGTTTAAATTTAAAGTTGTCAAAATCATTAAAATTCTGTGCTGGCATTAAAATTCTCCTCACAAGGAGAGTCTCAAGTTCATCTGTGTAGCAGTTGCAAGCTGCACATCCCAGCTCAGTCCCTACTCCTTCCACAACCCCATAACATACAGCATCTGCCTGGCCACCAGTTATGTCTAGGGCTGTTCACTCCAGAGGCATCATCTGTCTTCAAGAGAATCACCTGGAAAGGAGACCCTTTCAGGTGCTGAACCCTGCCTTGGAGCAGGTGTGCAGAGAATGCCAAGGCCCTGGGTGCCTGGAACATGGTATGAAAATAGGCAGATGGGGTACAGGCTCTGAGTGGACACATACCCTGGGCCCACATACCCTCACCTCCATGGACAGAGCAACTGGAGGACCAGAGCCAAGTGCTCCCAGACATGGGGACCAGGGCAAAGGACCCTCTGGTCTCAGGGTAGGACTATAGCTCACCCCAATTGTTTTCTGTGGAAGGTTTTTTTAAATGGGGAAAACCAGACAATAAAACCTGAAAGAAAGTTGAAATAGTGGCCTGCTGTTAAAAAAACCATTATCAAACAAATAAAATAAATGACAAGTGTTGGTGAAGATGTGGAGAAATTTGAACCCCCTGTATGCTGATGATGGGAATGTAGAATGGAGCAGCTGCTATAGAAAATAGTATGAGGATTCCTCAAAAAAAAATTGAAATTAGAACTACTATATAATCCAGCAATCCTTCTCCTGGGTGTATATCCCAAAGAATAGAGATCAGTATTTCAAAGAGATGTTTGCCCTCCTGTGTTCACTGCAGCTTATTCACAGCAGTCAACGTATGGAAACAACCTAAAAGTCCATCAGTGGATGAGTGGATACAGAAAATATGGTATATAGATACACTGAAATATTCAGCCTTAAAAGATGTCCTGCCTTAGGCAACAACATGGATGAACCTTGAAGACATTATGCTGAGTGAAATAAACCAGTAACAAGTAGGACAAATACTTCATGACTCCACTTATATGAAGTATCTAACATAGTCAAACTTAAGAGAAGCAGGGAATACAATGGTGGTGCTAGGGATGAGGGGGAAGGGGAAATAGGGTTCAATGGGCAAAAAGGCTCTCTTATGCAAGATACATAAGTTCTAGAGATCTGTTGTGCAACATTGTACAGTCAAAAATACCATATTCTGCAGTATTATGAAGTGTTCTTACCAGGATAGTTTTAAAAATCTGTGTGTGTATGCATAAAGCAGGAGAGATAATATGTTAAATTGCCTATTAAATAGCAACGCATCGGTAACAAGACATAAAAAGACAAATAGTAAGGATCAATTTGCCATGTCAATGGTTTTATGGCCCTAAATTTCACTGAGGTATCCTGGTGGGAGGTTAAGATTTCTTTTCATTTTCAGGCCAGAAAGGGACCAAAGCTCAGCTCTGCCCTTGCATGAAAATTTTATTTTAATTCCTATTTGGTACACTTCTTCAATTATCTTCAAATCTTTAGTCAACTTTTTATTAAATTTATAACTAAGATTCAACTTTGCTGTAGGAAATTAAAGGAAAACCTACGAGTGATACAACAGAGCCACAAGGTAGCAAGGTGCCCCCCCCACCCCCGATACCAGAAGACAATAATAATTATAGTCACTAGCAGAGGACAGCTGCATGAACTGTAAGATCGTCAGTGGGAGAGGCAGCCTAGGGATAAATGACCAAACAAGCAGCAGAAAATCCCAAGATGCTGGTTTGAATACATGCGAGACAGGCTCACAGGGAACTTTCCTAAATATCTGAGAGACGTCGTAATGGGCATCTTCCTGGAAACTGGAGTGGGAGCTCCATATAATTAGCATACCAAAAACCAACCTCATCAAAGATCAGGAAAACATATAGGCTATCAAATTTTAACCTATTAGGTTGTCAAGGAGTTGAATGATAATATCCAGAATATGAAGAGAGGAGTGATTTGACATCATTACTGGTGGAAATATAAACTTAAATAATGTTTTTAAAGGGAATTGACAGTAGTATCAGAAACTAAAAATCAAAGACTTTTAATCCAAAATTCAGCTTCCAGAAGTATGTAATGATATATAGACAAAGATGGTCAACAAAGTACTGCTTTCTGATAAGAAAAGTTAAAGAACAAAGTAAATGTTCATAAACAAGAGAATCATCACAGAAATTAGAGAAAATCCATGCAAATTGATATAGTTTGGCCATGTCCCCACCCAAATCTTATCTTGAACTGTAGCTCCCATAATTCCCATGTGTGGTGGGAGGGACCCAGTGGGAGGTAACTGAATCATGAAGGCAGGTGTTTTCCATGCTGTTCTTGTGATTGTGAATAAGCCTCACAAGATCTGATGGTTTTATAAAGGGGAATTCCCCTGCACACTCTCTCGCCTGCTACCATGTAAGATGTGCCTTTGATCCTTCTTTGCCTTCAGCAATGATTTTGAGGCCTCCCCAGCCATGTGGAACTGTGAGTCAGTTAAACCTCTTTCCTTTATAAATTACCCCATCTCAGGTATGTCTTTATTAGCAGCATGAGAACAGACTAATACAGTAAATTGGTACCAGTGGAGTGGTGTGCTGCTGTAAAGATACCCAAAAATGTGGAAATGACTTTGGAACTGGGTAACAGGCAGAGGTTGGAACAATTTGGAGGGCTCAGAAGAAAATAGGAAAATGTGGGAAAGTTTGGAACTTCCTAGATACTTGGAGGGCTCAGAAGACAGAAAGATATGGGAAAGTTTGGAACTCCCTAGAGACTCGTCAAATAGCTTTGACCAAAATGCTGATAGTGATATGGACAATGAACTCCAGGCTGAGGTGGTCACACATGGAGATGAGGAACATGTTGAGAACTAGAGCAAAGGAGACTCCTGCTGTGCTTTACCAAAGAGACTGATGGCTTTTTGCCCCTGTCCTAGAGGTATGTGGAACTTTGAATTTGACAGACATATTTTGGGGTACCTGGAAGAAGAAATTTCTAAGTGGCAAAGCATTCAAGAGGAAGCAGAGCATAAAAGTTTGGAAAATTTGCAGCCTGATGATGTGATAGAAAAAAAACCTATTTTCTGGGAGGAAATTCAAGCCAGTTGCAGTAATATGCATAAGTAACAAGAAGCCCAACGTTAATCACCAAGACAATGGGGAAAATGTCCCCAGGGCATGTCAGAGACCTTCAAGGCAGCCCCTCCCATCACAGGCCTGGAGGCCTAGGAGGGAAGAATGGTTTCTTGGGCCAGGTCCAGAAACCCCCTGCTGTGTGCAGCCTAGGAACTTGGTGCCCTGCATTCCAGTTGCTCCAGTCATGGATAAAAGGGCCCAAGGCACAGCTCAGGCTATGGCTTCAGAGGGCACAAGCCCCAAGCCTTAACAGCTTCCACATCATGTTGAGCATGTGGGTGCATAGAAGTCAAGAATTGAGGTTTGGGAATCCCTCCCTAAATTTCAGAGGATGTATGGCAACACCTGGATGTCCAGGCATAAGTTTGTGCCAGTGGTGGGCCCACATGGAGAATTTCTGCTAGGGCAGTGCGGAAGGAAAATGTGGGGTTGGAGCCCCTGCCAGAATCCTCACTGGGACATTGCCTAATGCAGCTGTGAGAAGAGGACTACCATCCTCTAGACCCCAGAATGGTAGATCCAACAACAGCTTGCACCATGTGCCTGGAAAAGCCACAGACACTCAACGTCAGCCCATGAAAACAGCAAGGAGGGAGGCTGTACCCTGCAAAGTCACAGGGGTGTAGCTGCCCAAGACCACGGGAACCCACCTCTTACATCAGCATGACTTGGATGTGAGACATGAAAATAAAAGGAGATCATTTTTGAGCTTTAAGATTTGACTGCCCCACTGGATTTTGGACTTGCACGGGGCCTGTAGTCCTCTCATTTTGGCCAATTTCTCCCATTTGGAACAGGCGTATTTACCCAATGCCTGTACCCCCATTGTATCTAGGAATTAACTAACTTGCTTTTGATTTTACAGGGTCATAGGCAGAAGGGACTTGCCTTGTCTCAGATGAGACTTTGGACTGTGGACTTTTGAGTTAATGCTGAAATAAGTTAAGACTTTGGGTGACTGTCGAGAGAGCATGATTGGTTTTAAAATGAGAAGACATGGCATTTGGGAGGGGCTGGGGTGGGGTGATATGGTTTGGCTGTCTCTCCACCCAAATCTTATCTTGAATCTTAGCTCCCATAATTCCCATGTGTGGTGGGAGGTAACCAGTGGGAGGTAATTCAGTCATGAAAGTGGGTCATTCTTGTGCTGTTCTCATGATCGCAAATAAGTCTCATGAGATATGATGGTTTTATAAGGGGAGTTCCCTTGCCTGCTGCTAAGTAAGACGTGACTTTGCTCCTCATTCACCTTCTGCCATGATTGTGAGGCCTACCTAGCCATGTGGAACTGTGAGTCCATTAAACCTCTTTACTTTATAAGTTACTCAGTCTTGGGTATGTCTTTATTGGCAGTGTGAGAACAGACTAATTCACAAATACAACACACAATTGCCATTTCAAAAAAATAGACTAACTTTACATGTACAGGTGATCCCTAAACAATGCAGGAGTTAAGGGCCCCAACTTGTATGCAGTCCAAAATCCAAGTATAACTTTTGACTCTTCCAAAACTCAACTACTAATAGCCTACTGTTGACCAGAAGCCTTACTAATAACAAACAGTTAACACATATTTTATGTTTTCTATGTATGATGTACCATATTTTTATAACAAAGTAAGCTGGAGTAAAGAAATATTATTTAAAAATCATAAGGAAGAGAAAATATATTTACTATTCCTTAAGTAGAAGTGAATCATGATGGTCTTCATCCTTGCCCTCTTCACATTGAGTAGGCTGGGGAGGAGGAGAAAGAAAAGGAGGAATTGGTCATGCTGTCTCACGGGTGGCAGAGGCAGAAGAGATGGAGGTGGAAGCAGAGGCAGGCGTAATTGGTGCAATTTTTATCAAAAAACAAATCTATGTGTCAGTGAACCTACACAGTTCAAACCCATGTTGTTCAAGGGTCCATTGTATTGACTTTCATTCATGTCACTTTAGCCTGGATGGGAAAGGAGACATGAAATGGTGTTGTATAAATGAGCCGAGGGCAGCAAGAGTGAGAGAAAGAAGCTGTGAAACAGTGTTATATAAATGAACCAAGGGCTGCCCCTGTGAATTGGCCTCTAGGTTGCTTATTTCTTCACAGCAGGCTGAGACCTATTTGTTCAAAATCCTCCTAGCACCAAACTCAAAATGTTCCATATTCAACTGTTTTAGATACAAATCAAATATGCATATTTTTAGCCATTTAGAGCCTACCTGCTTTGTATGCCCACAAAACTGTGCCCAACATGTGCTAACCACATATAAGATAAACTCAAGGCTATAAAAATGCCAACTACTGCTGCACTTTGAGTTCTCTGACTCAGACTCCCCACCAGGCTGCTCAGCAACTTCACCTACACATCTGAGCCCCCCTCTAGTCCCCTCACCCCCTGGGATTCCCTTCCAGCCCTTCCTTCTGAGTGGTGGCCGCATCCTGTAGCTCTGGAAGGTCTCCTGCTATAAAGGACTTCCTTCCTTTTCATGTGAGCGCATCAAAGCATCACTTAAATAAAGGAAGGAAAAGGACGAAGGAGAAGCCTGTCCTCTTTGTTTCCTTCCATCCTCTGTTTCCAACTGGTGGAAACTCATCCACTGGGGAGTTAATACCTCTGCACACACTTGCTCATTATCTGGTCCCTTTTGCCTACACCCAAGCTACTAGAAATGACAAGAAGAGTCAGAAATTCTGGGCATGCAGTGCTTGGCCCAGCTGCCTGGCAGTTCCCATGGGGAGGGTAACGGGTCAGTCCACACAGCAGAACCATGTGGGTCCAAGCAATTGGTAGGCAGTGAAGTGTGGTAAGCCTCTGTGGATTCAGGAAGCAAACAAGGAATTCTAAGAAGATCCAGCAAATGTATCAGGTACATTTTTATGATATACTGTTACAGCAAATTGCCAGAAAAAAACAAATTGCATCATGTATATATATATATATATAATCATCATCTTGATTTCGGTATGTATCTTGTCATGTGCTTTTCATATCTTTCAAAGCACATGAAAACTGTTTACAGTGATTTTTCCTGGAAACTAGGGGTTTTCCTTTGTCAGTTTTTTTATTAGAGAAAGTAATGTATCTTTACCCAATTTTGAAAAATGTGAGGGTGTATAAAGTAAAAAGTGACTGTGATCCGTTTTTAGGTGCTGGATATTGAGTTCTATCAAATATGGGGTATGCCTTGCTTTTTTGGAAGGTAACATTTAGAGAACTGCCCTTGACCTCCCAGAATGGTCTATTCTACTCTGAAAGACAGAAATTAAAGAATATGATAGTACAATTGCTCCTTATAGCCTACTCTAGGAACAGCATTCACTGCCTATAATTGTGCAATGTCCCTCTCCTCAAGTAAGTCTCTGGAAAATTGTAGGACTTCACCCCTTAAAATCAATGATGTCACAAACTCCCCTAAATTAGCAAAATATTCCATTGCAATCCCTCAGTAGCAGAATGGGCCAGACCAGGATAATGGGCAGAAAAATCTCGCAAATAAAGCATATACAACTCATTAAGAATGGCTAATAGGAGTTTTCTAGACAGTCGACAGGACCAAGTGCAGATCTTTGAGTGGTTTATTTTTCTGTTTGTTTGCCAGAAATATAACTGAAAAACACTCCTTAACTCAGAAATAAATCTTGTAGGAAAAAACCCTGGAGTCAGAGAAAGCAATGAAAAACTCACACAGGAGCAAGCTATTGGTGTCTTGGTTTCTAAAAGAGCAAAGGAATCCAGGCTCCCTGATAAGGGGTCACGTTGATGAACGCTGGCGAGTGAAACACTGGAGACATGGACTTGGGGTGGGGGCAGGGAGGACAAGAAGAACGCATCGATCCAAAGGGAACACCTCAACCAGACTGGGATTCTGAGCAATTTCTCTGACCTGTGTGCCTTGAGGACCCAACCTACCGGGCAGCCAGTAAACCTGGCCATAAGCCACATTCCATGCTCCTTCCCCAACAATTTACACGTGAAAAAACTAGGTTCGAAAATATGAAGTTTTCATCCAAAATTATCCAATTGCTACATGGAAGATGAGTATGAAGGAAGACTCAACTCTGAATGCAGGTGCTATGGTCTGAATGTGTCCCCCGTAAGTTCATCTGTTGGAAACTTTATCTCCAATGCAGTAGTGTTGAGAGGTGGGACTTTCAGGCAATAACTGAGTCAAGAGGGCTCTGCTATGAATGGATTGATTCATTCATGGATTAAAGGATTGATGGGTTAATGAGTTATCATGGTGGGGGTGCTAGATATTGAGTTCTATCAAATATGGGGTACACCTTGCTTTTTTGGAAGGTAACATTTAGAGAATTCCCCTTGACCTCCCAGAATGGTCTATTCTACTCTGAAAGACAGAATTAAAAGATATGATAGTACAATCGCTCCTTATAGCCTACTCTAGGAACAGCATTCACTGCCTATAATTGTGCAATGTCCCTCCTCAGGTAAGTCTTATCACAAGAGCTAGTCTATTATCAAATCCAGTTTGGCTGTCTCTCATGAGCACCCTCATCATGTGATACCCTGTCCTGCCTTGGGATTCCACCAGCAAGATGGCCCTCACCAGATGCAGCCCCTCAACCTTAAACTTCCTAGCCTCCAGCAATGTAGGAAGTAACGTAAGTGTATTTTCTTTATAAATTACCCAGTCTCAGACATTCAGTTATAGCAACAGAAAATGGACTAGGACAATGGGGTTATGGTCTCACTACTAGCAAGTACTAAACGAGCAACACCCATACAAGTAGGACAGGGGCTCAGAGGTATAGCCCATCACTCCAGACTGGAGCAGACACAATGGCTTATAGAAAAAGGAGGTGCAACCTAGATGTGAAAAGAGGTGCAGTGGCTCAAGCCTGTAATCCCAGCACTTTGGGAGGCCAAAGCAGGAGGATCATGAAGTCAGGAGATCAAGACCATCCTGACCAATACGGTGAAACCCCATCTCTACTAAAATACAAAAAATTAGCCAGGCGTGGTGGCACACGCCTATAGTCGCAGCTACTCAGCAGGCTGAGACATGGGAATCACTTGAACCCAGGAGGCAGAAGTTGTAGTGAGCCGAGATCGCATCACTGCACTCGAGCCTATGAGACTCTGTCTCCAAAAAAAAACAAAACAAGAGGTGAAAGAGGGCACTGCAGATGAAGCACAGTGTGGGTACATTTTTCTAGAAGAAAGTGTACGTATGCAGGAGACACAAGGTTAGTTTAGATACACCATCATATTTGCATAGAGGAATAGCAGAAGATAAAGCTGGAAAGACACATGGGTCAGAATTTGGCAAACGTAGAATGCCAGCTTGAATTTTGTATTTTGAATGAAGTTTCAATGCACATGTTAGTCATTTTTTTTCTTATAGTGCATTGTATGGGGAAACTCTGAGAGTAGCTGTGCTGTTGATGTGTCTCTCGGGTTTTCTTGCTTTAATCGCCTTTAATGCCTCTTTGATTCCATCTCAAGTCTTCAGGATCCTGGATGGCTGGCATTCTAATATCTTCATGATTACAGAGGCTTAATTAAATGCCCTCAGATTGCGAAGTGCAGTATTGTAAGTCAGTCACCAAAATACCTACTCCAAGAGTGTCCTAAGTTTGTAGAAGTATGAGGGTCACTGAGTGGACTACCATTGTGTGAAAAAGAAATCAGAATTCCACACTTAGTCATTGTTAGGCATATCAGGGAAGAGAGGAAAGAAAACGGTTCTGATTGAGAGATGTTTAGATATTCAACACTTAAGGCATGAATGTTTTGGAGACAGTGCTGTAAGAGCATTTTCAGACAGCGTTCTGTTTTGATGTTTTCAAAGCTTTCCTTGAAGCCAGTCAAGACACAGAGCTATTTGCATATGAATGTAAAACAACAATGTTCCCTCACACTCCCTGAATACACAATTGCTAGAAAAGGACCTTAACTCCCTCCCTTCTTCTCCTGCTAGTTCTCTCCTTCTGCTAAGGTCGCTTCTTGTACGTGCTCTGAAGGAGGAGATGCTGGTGCTCTTTGGAGCCACAAGTAAAGATAATGAACAATTAACTCATGGGAAACACCTATGCCCTGAAAACTGGGCCAGAGAAAAGTTTTGATTTTTTTAAAAAGGAAAGTTTTGGATGGGCGTGGTGGCTTATGCCTGTAATCCCAGCACTTTGGGAGGCTAAGGCAGATGGATCACCTGGGGTCAGGAGTTCGAGACCAGCCTGACCAACATAGAGAAACCCTGTGTCTACTAAAAATACAAAATTAGCCAGGCGTGGTGGCACATGCCTGTAGTCCCAGCTACTCGGGAAGCTGAGGCAGGAGAATCGCTTGAACCCAGGAGGCGGAGGTTGCAGTAAGCCAAGATCATGCC
Organism: Trachypithecus francoisi; assembly: GCF_009764315.1. Classification (NCBI taxonomy): domain Eukaryota; kingdom Metazoa; phylum Chordata; class Mammalia; order Primates; family Cercopithecidae; genus Trachypithecus; species Trachypithecus francoisi. The sequence continues at coordinate 6,154,678 of NW_022681469.1, forward strand.
ATTGCACTCCAGGCTGGGTGACAAAAGTGAAAAACTCCATCTCAAACAAAACAAAACAAAACAAAAACAGTTTTATTGAAATACAATTTTTATAATTCGATGGTTTGAGATACATATACTTTGGGAAATGATTACTACAGTCAAGCAAATCAACATTTCCATCACCTCACATAGTTACCGATTTTTATTTAAAGGTTTGATCTTCTGCAAACTCAGAGCCATGTATCCTCAGCAGAAGGTCTGGGAAAGACATACAAAAAACACCTTCTGTCAAAATCAAGAATTGAACTCAGAGTCAAAGACAGAGTGAGAAGTCATGTCCAGCCTTGCATTTGTGGATAGGACCAGGAACAGAAGACAAGGATAATTAACTGGAATCAGTAGTCCAGCTTGGAACATTTGAGCCTACAATGGTTTCCCATTTCCTGTTAGAAAGGATGACCAAATAATTTGTTGGAGACACTTCTGCAGGCCAAAGGGCACGCTGGTGATACTAATTACCCCAGAACAAAACCTGTCCAGGACAAACCTGGACACATGTCGCCCTCCTGTTTGATCATATCCAAATCACTTTTCTTGTCATTCAGGGTCTGACACCAACTCACCTCACATGCTGTGTCCTCAATATGGTCACTTCTCAGGCTGGTCGTCTACTAGTCCTGAGAGCTACCTACACCTGGTTTTCCCATCCTGCAAAACACATGCACACATACTCACCTATGTGCATGGTACACATGCAGGGGCACACATGCACACTCACACATATGTGCACACATGTACACACAGGCACATGCACACACAAGCATGGGTGCCGGGCACATCCTTCTGACCCTAGAGTCTTCCATTGTTCCTCTGGAGTTCTGCCTTCTCCCATCTGACCCAATCCAAATTTCCCTCACTCCTCACAGTAGATCAAGTCAATCCCACCCCTACTCCCTTTATCCATCTTCATTTGATTTCACTCAGAGGGCTCTATGAGATTTCAACAAAAGCTACAGAATTAGAGGTCCTTGGTCTTCAACATCCAGACAAATTAATAGAGTGGAAAGAAAGCAAGCAAGGGAGAGAACCATCAGGCGCTGGTAACAGTGACTGTGTTCTGCTCTGTTGCTTGTCAAAACCATTTGGATTCCCCCAAGTGCCACTAGGACTCTCAGAAAACCTTCCCTTCATTGCAGCTGCACATAGCTGAGTGAGAACACACCACACGAACCACCTCCTCCCTCTCTGACCAGGTCTCCTGCTCCACACACATCCTGGCAGTCGTGGGGTCTTTTCCACACTCCCTGCCCCCTGTTTGGCTATCAACTGAACTGGAAGTCAGGAGCTCTGTTGCCAGTCCCCGTGGCTGTCCAGCCACATCACCATGGACACATGTGACCCCGGGCCCACTCTCCTTCTCTGTAAAATGAGCACACTCGACCTACTAGACCTCCCTCTAAAGGTTGTTAGAACAATGCAGAAGTGGTGTACTCATAAGTGCACAGAGTCTCCTGTGCTGAGCGGTGGACTGCTCCCTTACCCCTTCCTCCCCACTCTGTCCTGCCCATCTCCCTTGCTAGCTGGGTCTAGTTGACTGCTCCCTCCCAGCTTCCCCCTGCCCCAGGCAGAGACTGCTGCCCTCCTAACCACAGCTCCTGCCAGAGGCCCCTTCAGGGCTGCAGCCCTACCTGGTTCAGTTAACACCACCATTTCCTCCTTGCCCAGCAGCAAAGCCTCCTGCAGTGTGTGGCTAGCTTCAGCTCTCCCTGTTGCATCCCTAAACCTTAAAGCACAGTCCTCTGTAATCATTGCCTTTGTTGGGTTTCTGCAGCTACAACCTCTGGGTACAATTCTGTTTCCTGACAAGATCCTACCTGATGAAGCACAAAATGTAGTATGAAAGAAACATTGTAATGGGAGGTCCAATGATACCAATTAATATGATAAAAACAGTGCAAAGAGGACCTTTGGAAGGGACAGATGAATTGGAAGGGCAAGATTTCAGTGTGAACATTGCCCCAACCGGTTTCTTGAGAACAGTCACAGTTTACACCTATCACTCCTGCAAAATGATTTAACAGTGATGCAGGATTTTTCTCAGTCACTTTGCCAGCTGAGGACTTCTGGCTGGTGACGCCCCCACTGAGGCCTAACTCAGGCACACTACCTGCTGCAGGAGGGACCCTACTTGTTGCAGGAGGCACCCAGTCAAGTCTGGCTTGTGCACCAGCTCAGCCCACGGCTGGGCCAGGCGTGGAACCCCAGCCCACCTGTGTTATATCTTGTACCCACAGTCAGTGGTTTCCAAGCTCTTATTCCACGTCCAAGAAGAATGAGGATATGCTGACAATTGAAGGGGGAGGAGGGCAGAGAAGAATTTGATTGAGCGACGGAACAGCTCTCAGCAGAGAGGGGACATGGGGATGGTTCCCTATCCCCACAATCAGTTGTTTTCTCTCCCAGTGTGGCTGAGATTTTACGGGCTCAGAATAGCAGAATGCATGCTGATTGGTTTGTGAGTATGCAAAGAGAAGTTAAAGCAAAGACACCACTCAAAGGTGGGCACAGCAGTCTAGAAAACCAATTAAGAAAGGGTAGGTATATGTAAAATAGGTGAAGGGTGAGGGTCAATCAGAGGAAAGTGCGTCCAATGGGAAGACAGGTTCTCAATCCAGTCCATGGATTGGACTTGTAGCTTGGCTTTTAGGCTTTAAGCTGTCTTCGGCTTGGAGGTGGAGTTTCACTGGGGACCTGCCCCTATCTGCCTAGGCATTTGTCTGCCTCCTGCCACTGTCAATGGCACCCCCCTTCACTCTTGAAGTGTCCCAATTTGGATAATATAAGTTTAATGATGAGAAAGAGAAAAGCAGCTCCTGACCTCTGGAAGACAGCCTTGTATCCTGCTGCTGAAATCAACAATTTACACAACATCAACACTAGACAAGGCCATCTCTGATCGTGATGGATCAAGGCAAAAATAAGACTCTTTGTAATCATGTCTGAACACAGAGCATCATTGTGAGCAAACATACCACCATCCTAGCTGATGGGAGTTCCTGCCACTTCGTCCGTGAGCATGATTGGCCTCGGTCTAGTCTTCCTGTCTTCTCAGTGAGATCTATTAAGCTACCCATCTAGAGAATTAGCCCTGCTTCCTGACAGTAACCAGTCCACAGCAAAGCTCCACTTCCTGGGACCTTCCCCCAGCTCACCTCACAGAGGCCCAAGCTCCTGTAGTAGTAAGTCCTTTCTAACACTCTCTAACAGAGGTGCTGGCACTCCACAGTTCTCCATCATGGGCTTCTTCTTTTCGAGAGATTCAGCCCACTTAACGAAATGTCGACTCCAACTCATTCAATTCAGATACATTCCTGGTGGCTTTTGGCTGGTGGCTCAGACCGTGGTCAGCCTAGACTTGGAAAATAGAGAAGGGAGGCAGGGCTTTTAAGCCCGAATGAACACTTGAAATTGGAAATTAGCAAGGCAGGTCCCAAGAACTTTGAAAATTGCTATGAAATTGCTTAAATTTATCACTGTTGACCTATGCGTTATTTTCCTTTCCACATCATCATCTCTCAAATGATTACAAATCAATTTTAAGTTCCTACAATCCTGACTGCAATTCTTAAAACAAAAACCACAAGTGAATTTTCATGTCCCACAGAATGCCCAGATGAGCTCTTGGCTTATTCAATCCAGAAACAGCAGCAAGCACACTTATATATGGTGATGAGTGTTAAATAATATGCGTCCCCTCACGATTACTTTCCATTTGAAAATTAGATCTAAAAGACTGCCAAAATGCTGATCGCTTCTGAGGGGTATCGAGTCCCTGTGGCTGAATCATTCCATTTTCCAAAATACTTAACATAATTAAGTTTTGTCAGTGAGTAGCTTAGTTGCCCACATGGGATCACTTATGACTCATCTTAAAGCCAGGAAGCTAAAGGTTTGTGTTTTTGTTTCTAGAATCATCTTGTATGTGTAGCAGTAGGTCAGCATAATGGAATAAGCTGTCCTGTTATTTTTTCAGCCCTGGGCATTGAAGTTACTAATATCTCTGTGTTTTTTAGCGATGGCCTGAATTCTTTAAAGGCTGTCCAGTCTACTCAGTGAAGAGTGGCCTGGCAAAAATATCTCTTGCATGCAGAATCAGGACCAATGTAAATTTGCCACTGTGTTGGCACTGATCCTGTTCCTGCTGTCGTGCCTCAGAGGTAAGAGGTGACGTCCTCACCCAGCTCCTGCCATGCACCACCCCTCACCCTCCACCCCAGATATCCGCAGCACACTCTCAAAGAGGCTCTCCCGCTCTGCTTCTGTGCCACTGTGTACCCCCTCCCTGTCCCTCCACACCAAAACACCTCAGTAGTCACCTGCTCCTGTCTCCCTTCCTTGACATCCTACTTTCTGAATCACAGTTATGGATGGAGTCATTTGTTCTAACTGTGTTCCTCCCAGATAACCTATTTGCATTGATTCAGATTTACTGTTTACATATATTTGCTCAAGCCCAGAAGTGTGAATTAAACATTATAATAAGAAATTACTTATTATAAAAAATGTACAATGTACATTTTTTCGTGATGGACACCCTAAAAATTCTATTTGGCTACTATAAAATCTATGCGTGTCACAAAATTGCAAATGTACCCCGCAAATTTGTACAAATAAAAATATATAAATAAACATTAAAATCCCAGGTACTATCATTAAGCTTGAGGAGAAGGAATAGATGTGTTTATAGACAAGAATTTTAAAATAAAACAGAAATGTTAATAAAGAAATTGAGAGAAAAGAAAAATGAATGTAGGAAAAGAAAGCTAGCTAAGGTAAAGCCAGAAATAAAGTTAGAAGACAAAAGGCCTTTCCTGCTGTTCTGTTGCTAGAATCCTTCGAGGACTTTCACAAATTGACTTTAACAACTTTAACAGCTAAGGCCAGTGGGGGACTATGACCAATCTGGATTTCCAGTTGGAGCTACAACAGCCTCCCAGGGAATGGGGAGTGAATGAGAACACACAGCTGCCCACTAGGTCTGTATGCAGCCCATGCCTACCCATTTATATCAAAGGAAAGGCCCTGAGAGGTATGGCAGGGTAGCAAACTGTGGCAGTGCAGGGATGAGAGGGAGCACAGGTGTTATCTACCTGGGACAGGCACGCAGAGGACTGCAGAAGCACACCGCATTGGTCAGTATGCTCCAGAGAAACAAACCAAAACAAAACATGCATGAATACGTGTGTGTGTGTGTGTCTGTCTTTTTGTACGTGTGTGTGTGTGTATGTGTGTATAGACACAGAGAGTGGGTGGGGGTAAGGTATTAAAAGGTATTGGCTCACATGATTATGGAGACTGAGAAATTCCACAACCTGCCCTCTGCAGGCTGGAGACCTGGGAAGGCCAGTGGTGTCGTACAAAGGCCTGAGAGCCTGAGAGTCAATGGTACACATCCCAGTCCAAGCCTGAAGGCCTAGGAACCAGGACTTCCCAGGGAAGAAGATTCATGCCTCAGTCCAAGCAGTCATACAGAGGGAGGGTGAATTCAACCTTCCTCCGGCTTTTCGCTGTGTTCCAGTCTTGAATAGACGGGATAACACTCACCCACGCTGGGGAGTGCCAAGGGTTTTACTGAGTCCAGCAATTCAAATGCTCATCTCTTTTGGAAACAGCCTCGCAGAAATACCCAGAAACAGTGTTTAACCAGCTACCACCTGGACTTCCTGTGGCCCAGTCAAATTGACATATACAATGAACTGTCACACACATCAAGGAAATGTAAGGTACCATATGTCTATCAATAACCATCCCCAGAAGACTCGGGTCTAAGAGATGGAAGAAGAGTGAAAACAATGAGTTTTAAAACGTGCTGCTCAGAAAGTCAGAACTTCTGTATAATCCAATCATAGAATGTCAGAAATCATCTGAATTATCTAGTCCACACTTCCTGTTTATCTAAGAAATAAATAAACATACAGAATGATACCTGGGAAGGTAAAGTCAGACTTTATCCCAGGCCATCCATAGACAGATGAGGACAGGAAGCCAGATCTCTTGATCCCAGCTCAGTACAGGCCCCCTCAAGAGCTTTGTTCCATTTTCTTACTTGCTATCTTTTGGATAATAAGTCAATCAAGACCCTGGAAATTACTATTAGGACAAAATCCTCCATAATTCCCTACCTTAGTCGGATGAAGCCTTGTTATCCAGATGAAAATGTCTTTGCTCTCAAATGCAAACATATAATTAACTGAATAAATAAACAAATTAAGATACATGCACTCTGATCCCATGGTTAAACTGTTTCACCTCAGCAGTGCCACATGTGATTTTACCTAATAAATGATTATATTCTCTTCAATAAACGGAAACACGGCACACACACCTGAGCATGTCCCACGCGCCGGCCACTGAGTTAAGGATTGTGGGTTTTCCCATTAGACGGCAAGGACCTGGAAAGATAAATTTTTAATTACTTTTCTTTTTTTTTTTTTTTTTTTTTTTTTTGAGACGGAGTCTAGCTCTGTTGCCCAGGCTGGAGTGCAGTGGCCGGATCTCAGCTCACTGCAAGCTCCGCCTCCCGGGTTTACGCCATTCTCCTGCCTCAGCCTCCGAGTAGCTGGGACTACAGGCGCCCGCCACCTCGCCCGGCTAGTTTTCTGTATTTTTTAGTAGGGACGGGGTTTCACCGTGTTAGCCAGGATGGTCTCGATCTCCTGACCTCGTGATCCGCCCGTCTCGGCCTCCCAAAGTGCTGGGATTACAGGCTTGAGCCACCACGCCCGGCCTTAATTACTTTTCAAAACAGCAGTCTACAAATATGTATTGAATGCTGCAAGGCTACAAGGCAAAAGTGTGTGATGTCACTCACGTGGTGCTGGGGGGTGTGCCTGGGGCTGCTGTGCCCCCCTCTGTGCAGGTAAGAGCTGCCTCTGCCCGTTTCCAGAAATGCGCAGCAGCTTTCTGATAGAGCACCAAGCTTCCTCACACCAACCAAGAGAGCCCCCAGATGGGAGTGAAGATCCTGTCCAAGCCAACTAGAAGCCCACCTCCCCTCCCATCACCAGGGCGAGTTTTTACCCTCTTGTCCCCTCCCAACTCTTCTGGGGATTCAGGCTATGATTCTGCCCGCAAATCCAGGGAAAGCTACAGGTGGCAACCCCAGCATATCAGTTTTGGGGGATTTTGTTTTCGTTTTCCAGCTTTGCTGAGCTATGATTGGCAAATAAAAATTGACTACATTTAGAGTGCACACCATGACGCTTTGATTCACCTATACATTGTGGAACGATTCCCATAGTCAAGTTAATTACCGTATTTACCCCCTTACCTTGTTACCATTTTTTTTGTATGTGTGATAAGAACTCTTGAGAGCTACTCTCTAAGCAAACTTCACACATACATTTATCATGAACTATAGTCACTGTGCTGCACGTTAGACTCCCAGAACTTACTCATCTTATAACTGAAGGTTTGGACTCTGTGGCCAACATCTCCCAGCTTTCCCCAACCCCCAGATCCTGGCAACCATCGTTCTGTTCTGTTACTATGAGTTCAACTTTTTTTTACTCTACCTATCGGTGAGATCACAAGGTGTTAGTCTTTCTCTGCCTGGCTTGTTTCACTTAGCGTAATACCCTCCAGGTTCATCCACGTTGCAATGGCAGTATCTCCTTTTTAAGGTTGAATAGTATTCCACTGTGTATACGTATGTGTGTACATATATATACACCACATTGTCTTTATCTGTTCATCTGTGGGCGCACACTTCATTTGTTTCCATGTCTTAGCTATTATAAATAATGCTTCACATGGTTGACTATTGTGAGACCAGGCGAAGGTCAGGGTATCAGATCAGTACTCAGCAGTAAATGGTCTGCACACTCATAAGAGATAATTGAACTGGAGAAAGTTAAACGAAGGTGTCCTTTAGTGAATAAAGGGCACATGATCATGATGAACACAGTACCAATTTGAGGAAAAGTCACATGATATAAAAACCATGGCAATGCTGAGATAAGACAGATTAACCAAGGGGTCAGAGTGCAAGGTATCTTGATTTTTTTCATTTATTGTATGTTTATGTTTGAGAGGAAAACAAAAATTTTTTGAGACAGAGTCTCACTCTGTTGCCAGATTGGAGTGCAGTAGTGCAAGCTCAGCTCACTGCAACCTCCACCTCCCGGGTTCAAGTGATTCTCCTGCTTCAGCCTCCCGAGTAGCTGGGACTGCAGGTGCCACCACCATGCCCAGCCAATTTTTGTATTTTTAGTAGAGATGGGGTTTCACCATGTTGGCCAGGTTGACCTCGTGATCTGCCTGACTCGGCCTCCCAAAGTGCTGGGATAACAGACATGAGCCACCACACCCGGCCCCATTTTTTACTGGAGAGTGAGATCATCTGATAGAATAGTGATTGCCGAGGATTTGGGTTGAAAGAAACCAGTAAAAGTTCTATTTTGAGAGCTCCAAGGATCTTGATTCTTTTGTCACTTCAGGATGGAGATCCTGAGTGAATGTACTCAGCAAGCTAATGGCTTGCTGAATGGCTTTCCTCCAAATAGCAAACAGTGGAGGTGAGTCATTTTCCCAAATTACACCTGCTGGACTGCCCACAGACCCAGCCGAGGTTCTTAAAGGGAGGAGGCATCAATTCTGACTCCTAGGGGACATTTGGCAATGTCTGTAAATATTTTGTTTTTTGAATTGCATATATTTATGGGGTAGAAGTGATGTTTTGCTATATGTATATAGTGTGGAATGATTAAATCAAGCTCAAATAATATTCATTTTCCCAAATTACATCTGCTCTACTGCCCACAGACCCAGCCGAGGTTCTCAAAGGGAGGAGGCATCAACTGACTCCCAGGGGACATTTGGTAATGTCTGTAAATATTTTATTTTTTGAATTGCATATATTTATGGGGTAGAAGTGATGTTTTGCTGTATGTATACAATGTGGAATGATTAAATCAAGCTCAAATAATATATCTATCACCTCACTTATTTTTTGTGGTGAGACATTCAAAATTTACTCTCATTAGTTTTGAAATATATAATATATAATCATTAACTAAGGGGATAATGTCCAAAACATACAAGGAATTCAAACAACTCAACAGCAAGGAAACAAATAACCCAATTTGAAAATAGGCACAGGATCTGAACAGATGTTTCTCAAAAGAAGACAACAAATGGCCAACAGTTTCATAAAGAAAAGTCCAACATCATTAATCATTGGGGAAATGCAAATTAAAACCACAGTGAGCTATCACCTCACACCTGTTAGAATGGCTATTATCTGTAAACATTTTTGGTTGTCACACTCTGGGAAAGGGGGCTACTGGCATCTGGTGGGTGGAAGCCAGTGATGTTGCTAAACATTGTACAATGCACAGGACAGTCCCTCACAACAAAGAATTATCTACCAAAAATGTCAGTAGTTCTTGGGCTGAGAAGCCTTGCTGTTGCAGAGAATCACTGTGTGCCATGAGACATGGTGTGAAGGGTATGTATTGGGCACATGAATGGGGTAAAGGCTAGAGACAGAAAAAAGAATGGAAAACTCTGCAAGAAAAGGTTAGAAATGACCCTTGTTAGACGCAAGCCATGGAGCAGTTGAGTAGGGAGGTGAATAACCTGAAAAGGCTGAAAATTAATTTGGAGTCATCCCCTCCTCAACTGCTCCTCTTTCTCTGTGTTCCTCAAAAGTTCCAATCAACCTTCCATAAAGGGAGAAAGTTTGGGAGTAGAAAATTTTTCTTTTTACTTCGTCTCCTTAATTCATAGTTTTCCCTACAGGTAGAAGGAATGTTGCAGTATTCTCCATCTAAAAGTAACTGAATATTGGTATTTTAAAAAAGAAGCAGTTCAAATATGATTCTGTTTGAAGTGACATCTGATCTCTGAGTAGAGATAAAATATTGAGATAAATAGGGATGACTGAAAGTTCTATGGAAATATTTACCAAGTATCTCCTATATCCATTTTGTTACTCGTAACAAAAACATGATTCAAACCAGCTTAAATAATAAAGATACTTTTATTGGTTCTGGAAATTGCAAAGTCCACAGGCATGCCTTGATCTAGTGGTTCAATGATGTTCTCAAGAACATCTCTCTACTCTGTGAGAGGCTCAGGCTGTTTAAATGGTAAGGCTAACATTCATGGAACAGTGTGAGGACAGTACAAAAAAGAAGAATTTAACTATGTGCCAACTTGCACAGCACAGACTGAAAATGTTAGGAATTCTGAAAAGAATACTCTGACTTCCAAGAGGAGAAGAGACTAAAGTTGGCCTCAAAAGATGTATATGGTTTGCATCAAACGCAGAGGGAAATGGGGGCATGCTAAACAAGAACAAGCAGTGAATGAGACTGGAGACTTGCCTGCCTTGAGCAGAGTGAGAAACCAACCCCCACCTCCAGATTGATTTCCTCTACTGAGTACCTGGCTTCACCATCCACGGTGACCATGCTTGCTTATTTATTTTGACAAGCTCATTTAATTTGAGCAAAAAGAACATTTCATTGAAATGGAAAATATTTGGGTAGTCAATTCCTTTTACCAGTTTTGCCTTCTAGGAGAAGCATTCTACCTATCACTTTTCTTCTTCAAAACCATTAGTCAATCAGCAAGAAACAGAACCCGCGCTTTTGCTGTGCAGGCTGGTGACAAATGAGAGTGGTAATTTCCCTGAGCAGGCACTTTGGTTTGCCATTTGCCTAACCAGCAGCAGACAAACACAGTGTCTAGATAATGTCTTTAAGATTGCAATGGCCTTTTATAAGAGATAACTCAGAGTGATTAGAAATGCTACGACTGCGGACTTAAAAGAATGTGGCTCAGCCATGAAGGATTGCTTCCGTATGAACACATATACTTATTGCAGGCACAGAGCTAATAAATCCTTTCTAGTTATTCTGCTTAGTATGAAGGACAACTTAGAAGTATGTCCTCTAACTTTCTTACAGAATGCCTTTGTCCCATTCAGGAACATGTGTGTGGCTCACTGGTCTTTGTTGGAATGTCGGCAGAAGGTTTCAGATGAGATATACAGATATAAGACATATAAAGATCGCCACAGGCTGACTTCACTATAAAACTCATAAGCTTTCACTTGCCAATATTCATGCAGTTCTTTAATCAAGGTCAGCTGGCTCACCATTGCTGCCTATGGAGCCCATCTATAAATTCAAATGGTACAACATACAAAACATTGATCCACAGCAAGTGAGAGTAACAGCAGCAATAATGGTACCAATATTGAGAAGTTCTTTGAAATTCTCTGGTGCAAACACAGCAAAAAATGTATATATTATTAATAGCTTTTTGTTGTTGTTCTTGTTGTTGTTTGAGATGGAGTCTTGCCCTGTCACCCAGGCTGGCGTGCAGTGGGCTCACGACAATCTCTGCCTCCTGGGTTAAAACAATTCTCATGCCTCAGCCTCCCGAATAGCTGGGATAACATAGCATGTCACCATACCCAGCTAATTTTTGTATTTTTAGTAAAGACAGTGTTTCACCATATTGGCCAGGCTGGTCTCGAACTCCTGGCCTCAAGTAATTCACCCAACTCGACCTGCCAAAGTGCTGGGATTACAGGTGTGGCCGCCATGCCTGGCCTAATAGCTTCTTAAGCCTAGAATTTCAATTGTTTATAAAGATTTCACACACAAGTCACTGGTCAGTGCCTTAGTCCATTCAGGCAGCTGGAACAACATACCTTAGACTGGGTAATTGATAAACACCATAAATGAATTGCTCGCAGTTCTACATTTAGAACTGAAAAGTCCAAGAGCAGGGCGCCAGCAGATTCAGTGTCTGGTGAGGGCTCACCCTCTGCTTCAAAGAGGGTGCCTTCTAGCAGTGTCCTCCCATGGCAGAAGGGGTGAATGAAATCCCTTGGGCCTCATTTATAAGGGCACATATCCCATTCATGAGGGTTACGCCTCATAAGTAACTGCCTCCTGAAGCCCCACCTCTTAATAGTATTGCACTGGAGATTAGGTTCTAATATATGCATTTTGTGGGTATACAAACAGTTCCACTTTATTTGCAAAGAAAAAAGTCATAAAATATCCAACCACATTTGTTAACGCCTTGACGTTTAGTCCCTTTTTCATCAGCACTTCTTTAAAAATAGCAGTTGATGTTTTATTTCATCATGTTTAATAAAACTTTATAGTTTATGGACCTCAGTAGACTTCTTAATTAAGGCTGATGTTGGTAACATTGCCAAAAGTCACACGACCTAGGCAAGATACATAATTCCTCCCCACTGTGGCCAGGAAACTATTTCCAGACAAGAAATAGTTTCCTGGCAAGAAATCCTTATGTAGGCAAGAAATCTTGGAAGTGCAGAAATACAAAAGAAAATGTCTGAATTCCAGTTTCCCTGAAGAAAATTTTGCAGCTGTATGCTTCCTAGCTCCAGAGAGCCTAAGAGGCAGGACCAGTACAACTCCCTAACAGAATGAGATAAGCATGGATACTTTTACAAGTATTGATGGATACCACCAAGTGTGTTTAAGATTAGGAACTACTTAGTTATGGAACCAGTGATTAAACCCCATATGAGAAGCTGATCTCCAAGGTGAGCAGAGTTAAAGAAGCATGGTTCACTTTTATTTGTGCTACCACTCAACCCTTATTAGCCAAACTGTATTATAGTTACATGCAAAACCCTTCATGGAAAAATCACTCTACAATCAATGAAGTATGAGAAACTGTGAATTAGTCAAGTCCCAGCAGGAAACAGAGAGAACGGTCAAATTAGGTATTTTGAAATGAGTGCCATAAGGTATAGACAACATACAAGAAAATCACAAGATAGTGCAGTCTGTGGGTGCTATTTGCACTTTGCTGCAAGGGGAGTGAGCAGTCACCAAAACAGACAGAAGGCTGTGCAAAGAAGGCCCTGACAACAGCTGTGACTGTCAGTCAAGGTATAGAACCAGCTGTCAGCCACCCACAGGAGGGAGCCAGGGGAGGAAATACTTAGCTATTCTCTATTCTTTCCCTCTTACCTACTGAGTCCCCGCTGTCCAAACCCAACTGGAAAGGAGAGCAAGGGGGCTTGTTATGGAATTGGAACAGACTAGCCTGCCAGGGAACAGAGCAGGGTGGAGAATGGTGGAGAGTGAGTCTGGAGGATCAAACAGAAGCCCAGTTCACCTTGCTTGCTACCCTTGCATTTTGGAGAGCAACATGACATATTAGCTTGTTAAAGGCCTTGAGAGGTTCTCTTAAACAGAAAGTTGTTTAGTAATGTTTTGCCTATTGTTTCCCTGATTCATTTGACCTCAGCCTGTTTTCTTTCACATAACATGCTGTTCTGTGGAACCCACTGGGGTAAATACTGTTCTTAACTGACCACTTCTCTGTGAATCCACTTACGCATTTATTCACGCCTTCACAAAATGTCAATGGAGCATCCCAGTGGGTGAGGCACTGTTGGATACAGATGTGAACAGGATGGTTATGATAGCCTCACTTTCCATATTTACCCAGCACAGATCTGATGTTATTACAATTGTAGCACAGCCACCTGGATTGCTGTCACTGCATCCTACTGGTATCCTTGCTTCTGGTCTTACTCCTCCCCACTCTCCTCCACCTGTGGGTAAAAATGCAAATCAGATTCTGCCACTACTAACACTTTTTAACGATGTTCCATTGATCGTAAGATACAGTGAAAAGATAATATGCTAGTGTGGTTTCCAACGCCCTTCAAGATCTGGCCTGTCCAGCTTAATTTTATCATTCTCTTCAATCATACTGAACTGACCGTTTTTCATTTTCCTAAATATATTTTATTCTTCCCTGGACTTTTTCTCCCCTCTTCTCCATGACCTTGTTGAGTACTCTAAGAAGTCTCTGATGACTCTGCCGCATCTGATTCCAGTGCCCTTCTCTGTGTTCCCATAATATTCTGTTGTTTCTCTATTTTAATAGGTTTTACCCTTCACTGAAATTGCCCCTTCCATGTCTAAATCTCCTCCCAGACAGAAAATGAGTCTAATTTCAATCCAAAATTGTGTCCAATATGATCACATTTATATCTCTGGTATCTAGCACATAATAGATGGTCTATGAATATTTGTTGAATAAATAAATACAGGATTAGTTACTGCCTTTTCATTGTAGCAACTTTCAATATACAAGCACAACAAATCATGGGAGGCCCAACAAATCATGTCCCTTGCCTTTTCATGAGATTCCATTATCATCTCCCTAGAAGACAGAGATATGGGCCCAGCAAGATGGAAGTGAGGTGAAATTTTAAAAAGAGAACTCTGAAAAGCGGTCCCCTTTAAAAAGTGCTGTATACAATGTTCACCCATTTTATAATCTTGCCTGAGATTTCAACTTGTTTCCAAGTCAAAATGCATGAGAGAACTGTGATAAAAGTTTTTGTTCAATTACACAGCCAGTCAACAATTACTGTGCAACCTGAGAAGAAATAAGAGAGAATAAGAAATGTCACCTCTGCCCCCCAATTAACAAAAACATTCACCCAGAGGTCTGTGGAAAATTAAGATGCAGAAAGGAGAAACCAGCGGAATGCTTTGGAATCTTATCAAAAGCAGGGAGGCATCCCCAAACTATGGGGGTGGCGGCCTCTCACCGAAGAGTGCAGCCAGGTGCACATTACCTGTGGTTGCAAAAGCAAAGGGGACAAAGAAAAAGGAGAGGAAAAGCATCAAAAGGCACCTGAGGGGAACGTGGAAGAAACAGGATTCACAGACAGAAGTAAATACAAAGAAAAGGTCAATCTAACAATGAATAAAATCCAGCTTGCTACAAAGTAGTGATCTAATTTTCTTTTCTGTTTTTCCCTTTTATATAAAATGGACACATCTGAAGTCCTAGCCAAAGCAATCAGACAAGAGAAAGAAAGAAAGGTCATCCAAATCAGTAAAGAGGAAGTCAAATTGTCGCTGTTTGCTGATGATATGATCACATACTTAGAAAACTCTAAAGACTCATCCAAAAGCTCCTAGAAGTGGCAAATAAATTCGGAAAAGTTTTAGGATACAAAATTAACGTACACAAATCAGCAGCTCTGCTATACACCAACAGTAACCAAGCTGAGAATCAAATCCAGAAATCAACTCCTTTCACAATAGTTGAAAAGAAAAGAAAATACTTAGTAATATACCTAACCAAGGACATGAAAGACCTCTACAAGGAAAACTACAAAACACTGCTAAAAGAAATCATCAATGACACAAACCAATGGAAACACACCCCACGCTCATAGATGTAGAATCAATGTTGTGAAAATGACCAGACTGCCAAAAGCAATCTATGAACTCAATGCAATTCCCATCAAAATACCATCATCCTTCTTCACAGAACTGAAAAAAAAAAAAGCAATCCTAAAATTCGTATGAAACCAAAAAGGAGCCCACATAGCCAAAGCAAGACTAAGCAAAAAGAACAAATCTGGAAGCATCACATTAACTGATTTCAACCTGTACTATAAGACCATAGTCACCAAAACAGCATGGTACTGGTATAAAAACAGGCACATATACCAATGTAACAGCATAGAGAACCCAGAAATTAAGCCAAATACTTACAGCCAACTGATCTTCGACAAAGCAAACAAAAACATAAAGTGGGGAAAGAACACCCTATTCAATAAATGATGTTAGGAAAATTGGCAAGCTACAGGTAGAAGAATAAAACTGGATCCCCATCTCTCATCTTATACAAAGATAAACTCAAGATTGATCAAAGACTTAAATCTAAGACGTAAAACTGTAAAGATTCTGGAAGATAACATCAGAAAAACTCTTCTAGACATTGGCTTAGGCAAAGACTTCATGACCAAGAATCCAAAAGCAAATGCAACAAAAACAAAGATAAATAGATGGGACTTAATTAACTAAAAAGCTTCTGCACAGCAAAAGAAGTAATCAGCAGAGTTAAGAGACAACCCACAGAGTGGGAGAGAATCTTCACAATCTATATATCCAACAAAGGACTAATATCCAGAATCTGCAAAGAACTCAAACAAATCAGCAAGAATAAAATCAACAATCCCAACAAAATGTGTGCTAAGGACATGAATAGACAATTCTCAAAAAAATATACAAATGACCAATGAACATATGAAAAAATGCTCAACATCACAATTATTCAGGGAAATGTAAATCAAAATGACAGTGCAATACCACCTCACTCCTGCAAGAATGGCCATAATAAAAAAATAATAGATGTTGGCATGGATGTGGTGAAAAAAGAACACCTTTACACTGTTGGTGGGAATGTAAACTAGTACAACCACTATGAAAAACAGTGTGAAGATTCCTTAAAGAACTTAAAGTAGATCTACTGTTGATCCAGCAATCCCACTACTAGGTTCTGATCCAGAGGAAAAGAAGTCATTACATGAAAAAGATACTTGCACCTGCATGTTTCTAGCAGCACAATTCGCAATTGCAAAAATATGGAACCAGCCCAAAGGCCCATCAATCAACGAGTGGATAAAGAAACTGTAGTGTGTATACATACACACACACACACACACACACACACATATACATACCATGGAATACTACTCAGCTATAAAAGGGAAAGAAATAATGGCATTTGCAGCAACCTGGATGGAATTGGAGACTATTATTCTAAGTAAAGTAACTTAGGAATGGAAAACCAAACATCGTATGTTTTTACTCTGATATGGTTTGGCTGTGTCCCCAACAAAATCTCATTTTGAATTGTAGCTCCCATAATTCCCATGTATAGTAGGAGGAACCCAGGGGGAGATAATTGAATCATGGGGGCTGTTTCCCCCATAATATTCTCATGGTAGTCTCAGGAGATCTGATGGTTTTATAAGGGAAAACCTCTTTCACTTGATTCTCACTCTCTCTTGCCTGCCACCATGTAAGACATGCCTTTAGCCTTCTGCCATGATTGTGAGGCCTCCCCAGCCATGTGGAACTGAGAGTCAATTAAACTCTTTCCTTTATAAATTACCCAGTCTCAGATATGTCTTTATGAGGAGTGTGAGAACAAACTAATACACACTCATAAGTGGGAGCCAAACTATAAGGACACAAAGGCTTAAAAATGGTACATTGGACTTTGGGGACTCAGGGAAAAGGGTTGGGGGTGGCAAGGGATAAAAGACTACACACTGGGTACAGTGCACACTGTTCAGGTGATGGTGCACCAAAAACTCAAGAGATCACCAATAAAGAACTTATTCAAGTAAGCAAACTCCACCTGTTCCCCAAAATCTTATTTAATTAAAAAAAAGTTAAAACTTAAAAAGGTAATATTGATTATTTAATATTTTAATGAGGACAAAAATTCTTGCTATTGTTAACTAAAACAAAAAATAAATATGTCTTAGTTAATCTTTATTAAATAAATAAATAAAATTGACCCATCTGATAGAAACTTGATGTTGGTGATCGGAGTCTAGTGAATCAGCTGGGTTGAGCAACAGCCAGGGTATGGGAGAAAATAGTCAGGAAATCTGATTTTTAGTCTTGGCTTGCTACTCATCACAGTTTTTCCCAGAAAAGTTCCTGTACCTCAGTTTTCTTGTCTGCAAAATGAGAGAATATCACCTGGATACCTCGCGAGTTGATTATTTCAAGCGAAGCTTGGAAAATAAAGCAATATACAAATCTAAGAAATATGTTTTTGAGGGAAGATGCTCTATGACATGGGCTGATAAACTACACCATTGGGCCCAGTCCAACCTGCCATCGGCTCATGTAGGTAAAGTCTTGTTGAAGCACAACCATGTCCATTTGTTTACTATTGTCCCTGGCTGCTTTTGCACAACAACAGCAGAGCTGAGTAATCAGAGACCATATGGCCCACAAAGCCTAAAATATTTACTATCTAGCTCTGTATTTTAAAAAACTTGCCAACATCGATCTAGCATGTAGCTTTGAACTTCATAAATGAATGTATAAAGGTGATTTTAATGAATTATTTTATGTCTACTGCATGTATCTTTGTCTTCTTTCTAAACGGTCATAGCCCCAAATCTCCTTCCTCATTATAAAGTGACATGGTAGAAAGTCTCCTTTTGATTTTGTGGCTTTTCAATTTGACTATAGTTCCCTTAAGAGACTACACAATGTTCATTGTATTTTAGGGACGCCCTCCTCAGAATTTACCTGTGGAGTGTGTTCATTGGAAAGCCAATTCTTCCTTTAGTTAGAGTGGATTTGAATACTGGAAACACCAACATAGGTGGACACAAATGTGAAGAAGAAACAATTTCAAGTGTTGCTCTGCCATCTTTGAGGCTTCCAGGCCCCAAAGGAGTCCAATGAGTTCCCCTGCTCCCTGCCTTGCCTGTTCCCCTGTTGGCTGGACCAGTGTCCCCTATCAGTCCCCAATCTCAAGTGTCTCCATCCCCTGCCACCCCATGAAACAAACAAGCCAATCACATCCTCCCATAGGCACCAGGGGCCACCACACCTCCTTGATTCTGCAAAGCCTGCCTCCACACCCCTCTGGTCCACTCTGTTCCTGAGTGCACCCCTCGTGAGGCCCCGCCTAGTGTGTGGTGTCCTCTTCCCCAGGCAGGCTGTGGGTATACGTAACTAACAAACTGCTGTTGATCACGTCTGTCCAGCTCAAGGTGTCATGTATTCAGCTACCTTGTGCAATTGAAGGGGGCAGGGAGGTATTCTTCCTCAGCCAGCATGGTGAATAATGATAGAATGGTGTGCAGCTGGGAGCCACCAGCAGCCAGGCTATGGGTAAATGATCTCTAAAGAAAGGATCTTGGCAAAGCACCATAATATTCATTAAAGTGAATCCCTTCCACTGCACAGATCAACTTGCTTTTTACATTAAGTTTGTTTCCTTTGAGTAAAGCACTGGGACCACTGAGCACCAAAGAGATTCTTCCCTATGCCCATTGTGTGGCAGCAGGCCTACCTCCCACTGGTAATGAGTCAGTTTTCCCTGCAGATTGTGACTTTTCTCTTCTGGATGGTTTCTTGGCACTAAGTGATCAAGCAGCAGCCGTAGGTAAAAGTTCTATGAGACTCTCATCATGTCCACTGGTGGAAGTAATTTCCTTCTGGAAGCCAGGACCTCTTAACATGTAGAGCATGAAATTGCAGGGACCAGAGCATAAATTTCAAGTGAGTAGAAGAGAGCCATGAAGAATGTGGTGTTATCTCTATTTTCCATTCCTTACACCAAGTGAAGACACAGCTGTGTCATGTAACAGTCATTGATTTAGGGTGTCTATGCTGTCCTGGAAAAGAGCACCTGTGGTAAATTTAAAAAGGCTGCAGATTTTTTGCTACTGGTCCCACTGAGATGTCATTGAGAGGGAGAGTCTATATCCCCTCCTCCTGAATCTGGGCTGGGACTGTGACTTCTGTGGTTAATAGTGTGCTACAGAAGTGATACCCCATGACTTTCAAGGCTGGGTCATAAGAAACCTTGCAGCTAGGCCTGGAATATTTGCACTTGGGATCATCCCTCTTGGAATAAGCCAAGAGGCTATGAGAAGCCCAAGCCACACGGAGAAGCCACCAGTAAGGGCTCCAGTTGATCACCCCTGTTGAACTCCCAGCCAATAACCAGCATCAACTTTAAGCTACTGTGGCTAGAGGGATGAGTTGCGGGAAAGGTGCCAACACAATAATAGAAGATATGTGGTCTGGGCCACCTGCTCATGTAGCTTACTTGTACCTGCTGGATTTGTTCTTGCCTACACCTACATGCACCATTTCTGTTTTATGATGAAGTTCTTCTGGGCTCACTTGCCTATATCTTTGTGGGTGTGACCCAATGCAGCTCATGATGGGGCACTGATCAGCTGGTCACCTGATGCTCCATGGTCAAACACTGTGTCTCTACCAGAGCCCAGAAGAGGGCATGACAGGAGCTACTTTTGGAATGCTATATAGTTATCTCCTATGGTTGGTAATGTCCTTGCTCCCAGTAGATCCTAAAGAGATACATTCTGATTATCCAGTTGAAGCTTGCCAAATGTTCCACACAGCATCCTTTCCTACCTTTCTGATACCTACAGGGTCATACATTGTCAGGTCAAATGGCAAAAATGGGAGGACCAGCTCTGCTGCAGCCTGGAAATGATGTAGATGCCTGCCTGGGCTTTGGTTCCACTCAAAAATTCATAACCGCCATGTCTCTTCTAAATGGGTACCATCAGTATTCCGAAGTGCCAAAGATGTTGACTCCATCATCCAGGGTGCTTGTCAAATTCTTCTCTTCTTTCTTGGCTGTGGGCAATACTAGATTCAACAATTCATCCTTTATTTAGAGGGGATGTCCCAGCAAGGCCCAGACTTCCAGACACCTACACATTTTGTGACGATGACAGATCCCTGAACCTTCACAACATTTATTTTTCCATCCTCTGAACAATGCGAACGTATGCCTCATCAAGTTCTCTAACATATTTGCCATTTCTTGTTCATCCAGCATGATGAACATGATGCCATAGATACAGTGCACCCACGTAGTATCACACACAATTCCTAGATGGTCCAGGGATCTTCAGACTATAAAATAACAGATGGTGGGGGAGTTAACATAACCACAGAGCAAGACTCTGAACATTTACTGTTGTGCTTTTCACAAAAACATAAGCTGTTTTTGATCCACCTCCCTGATGAAGATGTTAAAAATATATTCGCCGTCTCATCAGATGCATACCTAACAGAGGAAACGGTGTTAATCATGGCTTAGTATGTGCAATTATCTGGTCCTTTTGATCCTTTCTTCTACCATCTGTCATGACAGCTCTGGCATTTCTGCTTCACTTACTCTGGGCCATTGATTTTGTCAAGAATTTCAAGAGCCTTCCTGGCAATGTATCAGCCCCTTTCCCATGGTCCTTGCCAGTTGTTCTCTCTTCTATCATAAGGTATTGCTTCCACATCCATAACCTCTCCTTCACCCAATTCTATGTTATGTCCCCCTTGATCCAGCACCCTTGGGACACACTCCAATGCCTGCTAGTAGACCCTGGAGGACTTCAGATTATGAGCTTCTTCCTCACTTGGCAGCTCAGCATGACCCTCTTTGGGCTCTGCTGGGATTTGACACTTGTTATTAGATTACTGCCAGAAACACCCTGAAGGGGAAGGCATTGTCTTTTAAGAAACCTGACTCTTTTGAGATCTCTGCGTAATCTTCAAGCAAAGAGTCATGTTTTAGCAAGATGGAATAGGCCACTTCTTTAGCACAAGCAATGTGAGAGATGCTGGATGCTCAAGTCTCAAGAGCATCTACTCATCCACCCTCATCTCAGACCTCAGGTTTCTACTCTGTTATGGGGCTTAATTTTGTCTTCCCCAAAATATGCTGAAGTCCCAATCTCCAAGACCTGGGAAAGTGACCTTATTTGGAAATAAAGTCTTTACTGAGGTAATCAAGTTAAAATAAGATCGTTATAGTGAACCATAATTAAATATAACTGTTGTTCTTATACAAAGGGGATATCTGGACACAGAAACAGACATAACACAGGTAGAACGCCGCATGAAGATGAAGGCAGAGATTGGGGTGATGCATCTAGATGCCAAAAAACACCAAAGACAGAAAACCACTAGAAGATAGGGAAGAGGCACAAAACAGATTCTCCCTCACAGTCCCCAGAAGGAACCCACCCTGCCAACACTTCTGTCTGGGGCCTCCAGCCTGCAGAACCGTAAGACAACCAATTCCTGTGGTTGAGCCACTCAGTCTGCAGTGCTTTGTTACCAGAACCCAAGGACACTAACACAAACTCCTTCACTTCTGGGGTTCCCAGGCTGATAGGAACTGCACTTCTATGTGGCTCTCTCTCTTGCCTGTTTGGATCGTCTATTCTGGGGGAAGTGTCAAAAGCAGCCCCATTGAAAGGCCCACATGGTGAGGAAATGAAGCCTCCTGCCAGGTCACATGAGTGAGCTTGGGCACAGGACTTCCATCCCCCATTGAGATGGCCATAGTCCTGGCCAACAGCTTGACTGCAACCTCAAGAGACACCTTGAGCCCGATCTACCCAGCTAAGTCAAGCCTGTTCATAGTTTGTTTTTTTTTTGTTGTTGTTGTTTTTTTGAGACAGAGTTTTGCTCTTGTTGCCCAGGCTGGTGTACAATGGCACAATCTCAGCTCATTGCAACCTCCACCTTCCGGTTCAAGGGATTCTTCTGTCTCAGCCTCCCAAGTAGCTGGGATTACAGGTGCCCACCACCACGCCTGGCTAAGATGGGGTTTCGCCATGTTGGCCAGGCTGGTCTTGAACTCCTGACCTCAGGTGATCCATCCACCTTGGCCTACCAAAGTGCTGGGATTATAGTCATGAGCCATGGCACCCGGCAAGCCTGTTCATAATTTGAAGCTGCTAAGGTTTGGGCTCCACTGTGGTGCTACAGTAGTTAATGCAGACGGCCTTCAGGGTTTCACAGACTGAGACATTTTCATCTGTATTCCTCATTAACAAGCTCATTCGGAGGGTAGTACAAGGTTAGGACATTTTTACTGGGAACAGAGCAGTTTGTTGTGTCAAAAATTAATGTGCTTAAGATAGCTAAGTAGGAACAGCTCCAGCCTGCAGCTCCCAGCGAGACTGATGCAGAAAGCAGGTGATTTCTGCATTTCCAACTGAAGTATACGGCTCATCTCACTGGGACTGGTTAGACAGTGGGATCAGCCCACAGAGGGTGAGCCAAAGCAGGGTGGGGCATCGCCTCACCTGGGAAGTGCAGGAGTCGGGGAACTCCCTCCCCTAGCCAAGGGAAGCCCTGAGGGACTGTGCCATGAGGAATCATGCTATGAGGCCCAGATGCTATGCTTTTCCCATGGTATTCACAACCTGCAGACCAGGGGATTCCCTCCAGTGCCTATACCATCAGGGCCCTGGGTTTCAAGCACAAAACTGGGCAGCCATTTGGGCAGACACCAAGCTAGCTACAGGAGGTTTTTTTTTCATACCCCAGTGGTACCTGGAATGCCAGCGAGACAGAACTGTTCACCCCACTGGATATGGGGCTGAAACCAAGGAGCCAAGTGGTCTAGCTCAGCAGATCCTACCCCCATGGAGCCCAGGAAGCTAAGGTCCACTGGCTTGAAATTCTCACTGCCAGTGCAGCAGTCTGAAGTCCACCAGGGATGCTGGAGCTTGGTAGGGGAAGGGGAGTCTGCCATTACTGAGGCTTGAGCAGGCAGTTTCCCCCTCACAGTGTAAACAAACCTGCAGGGAAGTTCCAACGGGGCAGAGCCCACCGCAGCTCAGCAAAGCCATTATAGCCAGACTGTCTCTCCAGGTTCCTTCTCTCCAGTCAAGGCATCTCTGAAAGAAAGGCAGCAGCCCATCAGGGGCTTATAGATAAAAGTCCCTTCTCCCCTGGGACAGAGAACCTAGGGAAAGGGGTGGATGTGAGCACAGCCTCAGCAGACTTAAACGTTTCTGCCTGCCAGCTCTGAAGACAGCATAGGCTCTCCCAGCACAGCACTCGAGCTCTGCTAAGGGTCAGACTGCCTCCTCAACCACTTGACCCCCATGCCTTCTGACTGGAAGACACCTCCCAGTAGGGGTTGACAGACACTTCATACCTGAGAGCTCCGACTGGCAATTAGCAGGTGTCCCTCTGGGATGAAGCTACCAGAGGAAGGAACAGGCAGCAATCTTTGCTGTTCTGCAGACTCTGCTGGTGACACCCAGGCAAACAGGATCTGGAGTGGACCTCCAGCAAACTCCAGCAGACTTGCAGCAGAGGAGCCTGACTGTTAGAAAGAAAACTAACAAACAGAAAGGAACAGCATCAACATCAACACAAAGAATGTCCACACAAAAACCCCATCTAAAGGTCACCAGCATCAAAGACCAAAGATAGATAAATCCATAAGATAGGGGAAAAAACAGCACAAAAAGAGTGAAAATTCCCCAAACCAGAATGCCTCTTCTCCTCCAAAAGATCACAACTCCTCGCCAGCAAGGGAACAAAACTGAATGGAAAATGAGTTTGATGAATTGACAGAAGTAGGCTTCAGAAGGTAATAACAAACTCCTCCAAGTTAAAGGAGCATGTTCTAACCCAATACAAGGAAGCTAAGAACTTTGATAAAAGGTTACAGGAACTGCTAACTAGAAAAACCAGTTTAAAGAAGAACATAAATGACCTGATGGAGCTGAAAAACACAGCACAAGAACTTCATGAAGCATACACAAGTGTCAATAGCTGAATTCATCAAGTGGAAGAAAGGATATCAAAGATTGAAGATCCACTTAATGAAATAAAGCATGAAGACAAGATTAGAGAAAAAAGGATGAAAAAGAACGAACAAAGCCTCCAAGAAATATGGGACTATGTGAAAAGACCAAATCTACATTTGATTGGTGTACCTGAAAGTGATGGGGAGAATGGAAGCAAATTGGAACACACTCATCAGGATATTATCCAGGAGAACTTCCCCAACCTAGCAAGACAGGCCAACATTCAAATTCAGGAAATACAGAGAACACCACAAATATACTCCACAAGAAGAACAACCCCAAGACACATAATCATCAGATTCACCAAGGTTGAAATGAAGGAAAAAATGTTAAAGGCAGCCAGACAGAAAGGTTGGGTTACCTACAAAGGGAAGCCCATCAGACTAACAGTGGATATCCCTGCAGAAACCCTACAAGCCAGAAGAGAATGGGGGCCAATATTCAACATTCTTAAAGAAAAGAATTTTCAACCCAGAATTTCATATCCAGCCAAACTAAGCTTCAGAAGCAAATGAGAAATAAAATCCTTTACCGAAAAGCAAATGCTGAGAGATTTTGTCACCACCAGGCCTGCCTTACAAGAGCTCCTGAAGGAAGCACTAAACATGGAATGGAAAAACTGGTACCAGCCACTGCAAAAACATACCAAATTGTAAAGACCATCAACACTATGAAGAAACTGCATCAACTAATGGGCAAAATAACCAGCTAGCATCATAACAACAGTATCAAAATCACACATAACAGTATTAACCTTAAATGTAAATGGGCTAAATGCCCCAATTAAGACACAGAGTGGCAAATTGGATAAAGAGTCAAGACGTATTGGTGTGCTGTATTCAGGAGACCAATCTCACATGCAAAGACACACATAGGCTCAAAATAAAGGGATGGAGGAAGATTTACCAAGCAAATGGAAAGAAGAAAAAAAAAAGCAGGGGTTCTAACCCTAGTCTCTCATAAAACAGACTTTAAACCAACAAAGATCACAAAAGACAAAGAAAGGCATTACACAATGATAAAGGGATCAATGCAACAAGAAGAGCTAACTATCCTAAATATATATGCACCCAGATTCATAAAGCAAGTTCCTAGAGACCTACAAAGAGACTTCGACTCCCACACAATAATAGTGGGAGACTTTAACACCCCACTGTCAATATTAGACAGATCAACAGGACAGAAAATTAACAAGGATATTCAGGATTTGAACACAGCTCTGGACCAAGCAGACCTAATAGATATCTACAGAACTCTCCACCCAAAATCAACAGAATATACATTATTCTCAGCACCACATGGCACTTATTCTAAACTTGAGCATATAATTGGAAGTAAAACACTTCTCAACAAAAGCAAAAGAAGAGAAATCGTAACAGTCTCTCAAACCATAGTGCAATCAAATTAGAATTCAGGATTAAGAAACTCACTCAAAACTGCACAACTACATGGAAACGAGATAACTGTTCTTGAAAGACTATTGGGTAAATAACAAAATTAAGGTAGACATAAATAAGTTTTTTGAAACAAGTGAGAACAAAGATACAATGTACCGGAATATATGGGACACAGCTTAAGCAGTGTTTAGAGGGAAATTTATAGCACTAAATGCCCACAGGAGAAGGCGGGAAAGATCTAAAACTGACACCCTAACATCACAATTAAAAGAACTAGAGAAGCAAGAGCAAACAAATTCAAAAGCTAGCAGGAAACAAGAAATAACTAAGATCGGAGCAGAACTGAAGGAGATAGAGACACAAAAAAACCCTTCAAAAAATCAGTGAATCCAGGAGCTAGTTTTTTGAAACTATTAACAAAATAGATAGACTGCTAGCCAGACTAATAAAAAAGAAAAGAGAGATGGATCAAATAGACACAGTAAAAAAATGATAAAGGGGATATGACTACTGATCCCTCAGAAATACAAACTATCATCAGAGAATACTATAAACACCTCTATACAAATAAACTAGAAAATCTAGAAGAAATTGATAAATTCCTAGACACATACACTCTCCCAAGTCTAAACCAAGAAGAAGTTGAATCCCTGAATAGACTAATAACAAGTTCTGAAATTGAGGCAGTAATGAATAGCCTACCAACCAAAAAAAAAAAAAAAAAAGCCCAGGACCAGAAGGATTCACAGCTGAATTCTACCAGAGGTACAAAGAGCGGCTGGTAGCATTCCTTCTGAAACTATTCCAACAATAGAAAAAGAGGGTCTCCTTCCTAACTCATTTTATGAGTCCAGCATCATCCTGATACCAAAACCCAGCAGAGACACATGAAAAAAGAAAATTTCGGGCCAATATCCCTGATGAACATCAATGCGAAAATCTTCAATAAAATACTGGCAAACTGAATCCAGCAGCATATCAAAAAGCTTATCCACCACTATCAAATCGGTTTCATCCCTGGGATGCAAGGATGGTACAACATCAATAAATGTAATCCATCATATAAACAGAACTAGTGACAAAAACCGTGTGATTATCTCAATAGATGCAGAAAAGGACTTTGATATAATTCAACACCGCTTCAGGCTAAAAGCTTTCAATGAACTAGGTATTGATGGAACCTATCCCAAAAAACAAGAGCTATTTATGACAGCCAATATTGTACTGAATGGGCAAAAGATGGAAGCATTTCCTTTGAAAACTGGCACAAGACAAGGATACACTCTCTTACCACTCCTATTCAACAAAATCTGTCCAGGGCAATTAGGCAAGAGAAAGAAATAAAGGTATTCAAATAGGAAGAGAGGAAGTCCAATTGTCTCTGTTTGCAGATGACACGATTGTACATTTAGAAAACCCCATCATCTCAGCCCAAAATCTTCTTAAGCTGATAAGCAACTTCAGCAAAGTCTCAGGATACAAATAATTGTGCAAAAATCACAAGCATTTCTACACACCAATAATAGACAAACAGCCAAATCATGAGTGAACTCCCATTCACAATTGCTACAAAGAGAATAAAATACCTAGGAATACAACTTACAAGGGATGTGAGGGACCTCTTCAAGGAGAACTACAAACCACTGCTCAAGGAAATAAGAAAGGACACAAACAAATGGAAAAATATTTCATGCTCATGGATAGGATGAATCAATATCATGAAAATGGCCATACTGCCTAAAGTAATTTACAGATTCAATGCTATCGTCATCAACTTACCATTGACTTTCTTCACAGAATTATTACGGATCTAAAAAAGAGCCTGTATAGCCACGACAATACTAAGTAAAAAGAATAAAGCTGGAGGCATCATTCTACCTGACTTCAAACTACACTACAAGGCTACAGTAACAAAAACAGCATGGTACTGGTACCAAAACATATATATAGACCAATGGAACAGAACAGAGGTCTCAGAAATAATGCCAAACATCTACTACCATCTGATCTTTGACAAACCTGACAAAAACAAGCAATGGGGAAAGGATTCCCTA
Source organism: Trachypithecus francoisi (assembly GCF_009764315.1). NCBI lineage: Eukaryota > Metazoa > Chordata > Mammalia > Primates > Cercopithecidae > Trachypithecus > Trachypithecus francoisi. The sequence continues at coordinate 6,182,340 of NW_022681469.1, forward strand.
TTTAATAAATGGTGTTGGGAAAACTGGCTAGCCATATACAGAAAACCGTAACTGGATCCTTTCCTTACACCTTATACAAAAATTAACTCAAGATAGATTAAAGACTTAAACATAAGACCTAAAACCATAAAAACCCTAGAAGAAAACCTAGGTAATACCATTCAGGACATAGGCATGGGCAAAGACTTTATGACTAAAACACCAAAAGCAAGGACAACAAAAGCCAAAATTGACAAATGGGATCTAATTAAACTAAAGAGCTTCTGCACAGCAAAAGAAACTATCATCAGAGTGAACAGGTAACCTACAGAATGAGAGAAAAATTTTGCAATCTATCCATCTGACAAAGGGCTAATATCCAGAATCTACAAGGAACTTAAGTTTACAAGAAAAAAAAAACAATTCCATCAAAAAGTGGGTGAAGAATATGAACAGACACTTCTCAAAAGAAGACATTTATGTGGTCAACAAACATGAACAAAAGCGCATCATCCCTAGTCATTAGAGAAATGCAAATCAAAACCATAATAAGATATCATCTCATGCCAGTAAGAATGGGGATCATTAAAAAGTCGGGAAACAACAGATGCTGGAGAGCATGTGGAGAAATAGGAACACTTTTACACTGTTGATGGGAGTGTAAATTAGTTCAACCATTGTGGGAGACAGTGTAGTGATTCCTCAAGGATCTAGAACCAGAAATACCATTTGACCTGGCAATCCCATTACTGGGTACATACCCAAAGGATTATAAATCATGCTACTATAAAGACACATGAACACGTATGTTTATTGTGGCACTATTCACAATAGCAAAGACTTGGAACCAACCTAAATGCCCATCAGTGATAGACTGGATAGAGACAATGTGGCACATATACACCATGGAATACTATGTAGCCATATAAAAGGATGAGTTCATGTCCTATGCGGGGACATGGATGAAGCTGGAAACCATCATTCTCAGTAAACTGACACAGGAACAGAAAACCAAAAACTGCATGTTCTCACTCAAAAGTGGGAGCGGAACAATGATAACACATGGACACAGGGAGGGGAACATCCCACACTGGGGCCTGTTGGTGGGTGGGGAGCCAGAGGAGGGATAGGATTAGGAGAAATACCTAATGTAGATGATGGGTTGACCGGTGCAGCAAACCTTCATGGCATGTGTATACCTGTATAACAAACCTGCACGTTCTGCACATGTGTCCCAGAACTTAAAATATAATTTTTTTAAAAGAGAAATCTCTCAAATCAGTAATTCAGCATTTGGAAGTTATGTTTTCACAATGTATTGCTGTGAAGGGTCAAAAATAAACAAAAATTATATGGTAACAAAATTAATGCGCTTGAGCACTAAAGAACAAAGATTCAGTCCTTTAACACAAAGATAATCATAGATTACTGTGCTCACCAACACCCCCTTCTCAGGGCCACTGCAGTCAAATCCAGCTGCTGAGAATATGGGCTGAGAGCTCACAGCTGCACTTCCCACTGGAATTACCCTCAACCACGTGGAACTGCATCAGCCACAGTTATGACCTGTCAGGACTTATCGATTCAGGGACACAAAGGATGAGCCCCTTGGTTCAAACTGGGAGAAATATGAAGATGTATCCGCGCTTCAGGTAGAACTGGCTGGAGCAACAGTTGCAACCACACTGCAGTTCAGTTTTTACCTCTGCCCAATCCTGCATACCTTACTTCCTTACCATTTCAATGGTTAGTCCCCCTTGTCATTTATTTTGTACATCGTGCTTTCATCTTTTCTCAACTAAAAGAGCTGGTGCTTTGTGATGTTTGTTAACTTTCCAAAAAAAAGGAAGAAGGTTTCAATTTACATATTTGGTACACTCTTTTCTACATTCTTATTCCTATTTTAACTTTACTACTTCCTTCTGTGTGCTTCCTTTGGGTTTGCTTTGTTTCCTTTGGATCCCTAATTTTTTGAACTGATACTTGATTCATTTATTTCCATTCTTAATGATCAGTGTTTAGTCCTATGAATTTTCTTCTAATCACTGCTTTAAATACATCACACAGATTTGATAGGTCATTTCCACTATCATTGGTTTTGAGAAATTCTTTAATACCAACTTACATTTCCCCTTTTACCCAAGAGTTATTTAATAAAATTTTACTAGATGGAAGGGATCTTCTTTCTTTCAGGATTTTGTTAATAATCTCAAGTTTTATTGTATTGTAAAATAAAAATTTGTTTATAGTGTTTTACTTTTTGAAAGTCTCTATTAATATTTGTTAATATACAGTTAATTTTTGTAAATATTCCATGTAAACTTGAGAAGAAGGCATATTCTCTGTTACGAGAATATCTAGTTTGGTATGTATCCACAGATTATCTTTATAATATTATTTTGGTCTTCCATATCCTCCACAGATTTTTGTCAACATGATCTGTCCTGTACTGAAACTGATGTGTGGATATCTCCTTTGTGTTTCCATTACATCTCCTTGCATCTCCTGTAATTTTTATTTCATAAACATGATTATTGTGTGAATTGGTATAGACAAGTTTATTACCATTGTATCTCCATTAAAAATTACATTTAGCATTTTAAAACATCCTTATTTGTCACACTTAATACTTTCAGACTTCAATTCTGATATTTGGATTAGCAATCTCTTCTCTCACTGTTTTCACTCGCCCGGTATACTTTTTCATCTCTTTATATTTAACCTTTCTGAAGTATTTCATTGTAGGTGTCTTTCTTGTTAGATAAGTCTTCGATTGTATAACAAATTAAAATCTTTGTATTTTAACAGTGCATTCATAATTGTCAACATAACTAATACTCCAAATAGTAACTTGGTCGTAATATTTTAAGTAGTATGTTATTTTTGCTATGCTCTTTTCTCTGCATGACATGCGTGTTTTGCTCTTTATTTTTAAAACCTTTATTCTTTTGTATTTAGGAATTTTGTATTTTTGTTGTAGTGTTTCTCTTTGTACCCATTTTTTTCAGCAGCACCAGCGCTGTTTTCCTATTTAACTTTTTCCTATCTGATATATCAATATTTAATGACATACTACAACTCCCACCTACTTTCTAAAAGACAACAAGTGGTTCATTTTTCCTTTCCCTCTGTCTTTTCCTCTCATTGTTAAAGTCATATTATTTCTATTTTTCATGACATGTAACATTTGTATGCTAGTCTTTCTTCCTTGCCTCTGCCTCTGTTTTAGCCTTGTATGTACAATTACATTGCTATGCAGATGACTGGTCGTTTTGCTGACATTTTTATAGTCATCTCATTTCAATGAAGCTCACCCCTGGTTAGATACACAATTCCCTATGTTGCTTTATGCCTAAAACGGCTTTCTGTAATCTTGGCTCTTAAAACAGTTTGACTAGAAATAAAGATCCTTTTCCACATTTCCTTTCACATGGGTTTTTTTTATTCTGTTCCATTTTTGCTTTGCCTTTCTTTTTATGTTGTTTTTAAGAACTCTAATTACAGTTTAATTATTTTCTCTCATATGTTACTTAATGTTTTTGCCTGAAAGTATTGGGATTAAACTTGTGCTCTAAATTTCAAACTTAGTTAAAAAGAAGACATTTATATAGCAGTGAATTTTAAAAGACAATAAATAACTAAATTCTAAAACTGGTCTAATAAAAAAAGAGCTTGTTTTATCTTGGAAGTCCAATGGTTTTACTAGAGTACATCTTGAAGTTCGTTAGTCACACCTGCTCTATCTTCCCGGGTATTCAGTGAGCTCCTTCATTATGTAAAGTTGTGTTATTTTATTCCTGAAAAGTTTTCTGGATTCAAGTTAAATATTAATTCTGCTCTATTGTTTGGTTTTCTACATCAATAACTTCAATTTTATGTATGTTGTTTCTTATTGATCTTCCAGTCAACCACTCTCTCCTGGGCCTTTTTACATCTTCCTTCACCTTATTTTCATTTGCAGACTATTTTCTTGCATTTCGTCAATTCTCTTTATTATCTTCCATTTCAGTCTTCTTCACTCTGAGACGATTTTGTCTTTTTTTTTTTTTTCATTTCTTTGCTAAGTTCAATCAATTCTGTTCATTTTTTCTGCTTTTTCTGTCTATTTTTGCTTTCAGTTTTCGGATTTCTAATTCAAAGTGGTTCTTCAGATTTGTTTTAGTATATTTAACTCATTTTGAATCATTTCTTACATTTTTATTTTGCTTCATAGTTGTTTCTGGAGAGAAGTTTCATCCAGTGAAAATGTGTTAATTCTCACCTTTTGTGTCTTTGTGGTACCTTCGCATAGACTTATTCCATTTCATCCTGTGTCCGGAATTGGTTCCTTCCATTGGGTTCTTGGTCTCACTGACTTCAAGAACGACGCTGCGGACCCTCCCAGTGAGCTGTTACAGTTCTTAAAAGATGGTGTGCCCGGAGTTCGTTCCTTCAGATGTTCAGATGTGTCCCAAATTTCTTCTTTCCAGTCGGTTCATGGTCTCACTGACTTCAGGAGTGAAGCTGCAGACCTTCGCAGTGAGTGTTACAGCTCTTAAAGGCAGCACGTTCGGAGCTGTTTGTTCCTCCCTGTGGGTTGGTGGGTTCGTGGTTTCACTAACTTCAGGAATGAAGTCACAGACCCTCACAGTGAGTGTTACAGCTCATAAAGGTAGTGCAGACCCAAAGAGTGAGCAGCAGCAAGACTTATGATGAATAGCAAAAGAAGACAACCTCCACGTTTTGGAACAGGACCCAATCCAGTTGCTGCTGCTGGTTGGGGGTGGCCAGCTTTTATATCCTTATTTGGCCCCACCCACATCCTGCTGATTGGTCCATTTTACAGAGCGCTGATTCGTCCATTTTACAGAGTGCCGATTGGTGTGTTTTTACAGAGTGCTGATTGGTGCATTTACAATCCTTTAGCTAGACACAGAGTGCTGATTGGTGCGTTTACAATCCTCTAGTTAGACAGAAAAGTTCCCCAAGTCCCCACTCGACCCAGAAGCCCAGCTGGCTTCACCTCTCAATACTATTCATTTTGCATATTTGTGGTGGTTTACAAGATTTCTAGTTTAATGACTTGTCATCCTCCTCTGTCTGTATAGCACAGTCTAGATTTTTTTCAGGGATGAGATTTCTGTTGATGCAGGAAGTGGTTATGTACCCTCTGACTTTCACATTACCCTTTGCCTTGTAAAACTGTAACTTTTCTTTTCACTTCTTTTATTTTTTACCACTCAGTCACTAGAGTCATTCCCTCTTAGTTTTTCATCTTTTTCTCTCAGAAGTTATACCTTTTGAAGACTGTCACCTCAAATCACATGTATTATAAGTCTCTTCCCTGTAATCAGCACTGTGATGCAGTAATGTACTTTTTTTTTTCAGTATTTTCACAGTTAGGATAACTTTATCATCCTGGTGGCAGTTTTAGAACGATTTTAGATCTACTGCTCACTCCCTTCTTCTCTCTTCTATGCAAATTGTTTTTTTTAATTTTTATTAGACTGCCTTTGCCTACAACAAAGGTTGCAGCAGAGCCTGAGTTGTATGTGGTTCTCAAGGTTCTTCCCTTGTGTGGTCTACTGTATTGTGGTGCGGTGGATTTAGGCAGCTATCATTGTCCCCAAGTACCTAGAAGAAAACAAGTACCTTTTTTAAGATCTGTATAGTCTTAACTTATGCTCTAAATTTACAACTTAATTAAAAAGAAGACATTTATACAGCAGTGAATGTTAAAAGATGATAAATAACTAAATTCCAAAACTGGTCCAATAAAAAACTTTACAGCAATTTGGATATGAGAACGAATTTTGAGAGACAGGCTATGGCATAGTGTTTAAGAAGGCAGGCTCTGGAGTCAGTCAGCAGTGACTTTGAATCATAGCCCTGCTACTCACCAGCGGTGCTGTCTCAGGTAAGGATTTTTATGCTCATTTTACAGATCAGGAAGCTGAGGTCTAGAGAGTTAATCACATACCCACTCTCACTGAATACTAATAGCTATGTGAAATAATGCATAAAAAAGGGGCTTTCGTTAGAGTTTATGATGCATAGCAAATGTTCACAAAGTATTAGCCATTATTATTAACAAAATAATGAAAGAAATTAGGAAAGGCTTCATAGAGTATCAGGGCTTAATGTGTACATTAAAACCTAGGTGATAATGCTGAAAGGGTTTCCTAGGAGAGTTACAGCATGAGTAAAGATGTAGGAGCAATCCGTGGGCCTGATACATGTGCAAAAGATGGTGACGGGGGAGTTGCAGGAAGATGAGACAATCCTTTCCCCCATCTCGTGATGTATTTGGAAAGCAGTGGTAGAGAATATTGGATTGATTTGCGCGCCTGATTGTGGATGGAACTGAATGAGTTTGAGGACTTAGGATTTACCTAATCCAGAGCTTCTGGAAAAACTTGTCCAGATAAATTTAACAATATGCTCTAATACAAATGTGTTCTGAGTCTATATACATTTGGAATGATAATATTCAGTACAGCTAACATAATTTCCCTATGTAAAAACACTCTGAGCTTCAGTAAGCTGGTTTGCATAACGAATCTTCAAACTGCAGATATCATGTTCAGCAATATTTCTGAAACTTGAGTATCATCTGTGACCCTTTTAATGTAAAAATAAAATAAAACACAGAGGTGTCAGTTTGACTAGGGAAGAAATAGAACTCAGAACAGGGCCGGGCACGGTGACTCACACCTGTAATCCTAGCACTTTGGGAGGCCGAGGCAGGTGGATCACCTGAGGTCAGGAGTTCGAAACCAGCCTGGCCAACATGGTGAAACCCCATCTCACTAAAAACACAAAAATTAGCTGGACATAGTGGCAGGCATCTGTAACCCTGGCTACTCAGGAGGCTGAGGCAGGAGAATGGCTTGAACCCAGAGGCGGAGGTTGCAGTAAGCAGAGATCATGCCACTGCGCTCCAGCCTGGGTGACAGAGTTAGAGACTCTGTCTCAATAATAATAATAATTAAAAATAAAAATAAAAAATAAGAACTCAGATCAGTCTGAAATCGGCCTGCTAAGGGATGCTGTTCAGAAACTGACCGTTGCCACTTCATCCAGAAGCAACTGAAAGGCGTAGAGGACATTAAACTCTAATGATAAAGGCTGAAGTTTTTCCATGATGCAATCCTCTTTCCACTTGAGGGGCACTGTTTATTCCCCTCTATTTACACGGTGAGGTCTGAAGATACAAGAAGCCATTAATTCATCTGCTTTCCCCAGTTATCTTCACACATCTCTGTAACCTTTTCATTCAAGTCATCTTGCATCCTACGATTGTCTATGGGCGCCTTCCTGTCAATCACATCACCCTCTGCTCGGGTTTAAATGTGGTCCCTGAAGGTTCGTGTGTTGGAAACTTGGTTGCCGTTGGGGCAGTGTGGAGAGGCGAGGCTTTGGGTCATGAGGGCCCACCCTCATGCGTGGATTAACTCTGTTATCACAGGAGTGCTGTTTCCACCACATGCTGTGTCTTGGCCTCCATGCCAGGAAGCAGAGCAGGCTCCTCTGTTTTTGGGACTCTGCAGTGGAAGGAATGCCAACTCTTTTTTTCTAATTTTTAGTTTTTAAATGTTGTGGGTACATACTATGTGAATATATCTAAGAGGTATATGAGATACTTGATACGGGCATGCAGTGCATAATAATCACATCTTTGTGTTACAAACAATTCAATTACTCTCTTTTAGCTATTTTTAAATGTATAAGTAAATGATTTTGACTATAGTAACCCTGTTTTGCTGTTACATACTAGTTTTATTCATTCCTTGTAACATTATTTGTACTCATTTAACCATCTCCACCTCCCCAGCATCCCCCTATACCTTTTCCAGCCTCTGGTAACCATTATTTTTCCCTCTATCTCCATGAATTCAATTGTTCTGGTTTTTACATCCCACAAATAAGTGAGAACATGCAGTCTTTTCCTGTGCCTGGCTTATTTCACTTAACATGATGACCTCCAGTTCCATCCATGTCATTCCAAATGACAGGCTCTCATTCTTTTCATGGCTGAATAGTCCTCCATTGTGTGCATGTACCATATCTTTTTTATCCATTCATCTGTTGTTGGACACAGGTTGCTTCCAAATCTTGGCTATTGTGAATAGTGCTGCAATAAATATGGGAGTGCAGATACCTCTTCAATATACTAATTTCCCTTCTTTCCCCTGCTATTTTCCTGGTATATACCCAGCAGTGGGATTGCTGGATCCTATGGTAGCTCTATTTTTAGTTCTGGAGAAACTGCCAAACTGTCCTCCATAGTGGTTGTTCTAATTTACATTCTTACCTCTGTGTACAAGAGTTCCCTTTTCTCCACATCCTCTCCAGGACTTGTTATTACCCATCTTTTGAATAAAAGCCAATGCTGACTCTTGCAAAACCAAATGAATTTCATTCTCTCCTTCCTCTGTCCCATGTGATGCCTGCACCCATCCCACCTCCATACTTATCCTACCAAGCCTCCAGTATATCTTGGATTCTGCATTACTAAGAGTATGGTTTATTTTTGGGGGGGAGGGGGCTGAATCTATCATAAAACAGTCGTATTGCCTCAAAGAAAAACCAAAATACTGAACATGTGAGCTTATGTAATCTTTTAGTGGTGACTTTAGAAATGGACTCACATCAAGGCTTGAAAGAGCTCCCCCAGCTCTTATGGAGTCTGCAACTCTCCAAGGCACAACTCTTGTGCATCTGTGTCTCTATTGAGGGGCATGCCCATCTGGAGGGGCTCCAGCATCTTTTTGCCTTGTCTCAGAGCCTGCAGAAATGACTTGTTTGTCTTCCCAAAAGCCTACAATGCATCAGCCGTGCCTTGAAGCTGCTGTGATGGTCCTTGTTTATCCTGGACAGACAGCAGAGTTTGAGTTAGAGCTGCTGGATTCACCTTCACTCTCTAGGAACAGTTTCCACTCTCACAAATTCAGAGTCCAATGTAAGGGTCTTATACATCACGATGAGCCTCTCGTGAAATCTGTAGATCATCTAATCGTATCAGCCAAGGCTAACATGGCTACACCTGCACTCTTTCTCCCTCTCTCTTCGCCTTTGTTGATCACCAGGTGCCCATCCAAGACCTGGCCAGCACATTCTTCAACTTGGTGCTGTAAATCAAAAAGCATCTGAGACAGGTCTCAATCAATGTAGAAGTTTATTTTTATTTTGCTAAGGTTAAAGACATGCCTGGGAGGGAGCTCATTGCCTTTCTTTAAAGATGATTTTGAGAACTTCAATAACCAATGAGGCAAAGCAGGCTGGAGAGGAAAGAGGGAGGGTATGGTCACATTACTGAATCCACTTGATGCAAGAGAAAAAGGAGCAGGTAGGGGAACCATATGCATTCACCTTCTCACACTCAGTACATCGCAGCACTTTACACAAAATAAGGTGAACATATAGTAGGTACTTGGAGGGATATTTAACTTTTTGTTTGTAGCTCTTTGCTTAAGAACAAAAGGAAAGGCAGTTTTTTGCATGACTCAGCTTTCAGCTTCAATTTTCTTTTGTCAGAGTGAATTGAAAATCCCAAGTCTTTATTTTCTTTTCACAGTGCCATCAGAGGCTTCTGGCATTTCCTAATTCATCAGGAATTTTCAGAAGACAACTGATCTCTTTCCATCTATTTTCCAAGAATATTACTGGTATTGTTTTGAAAAAGAATTGGATTGGATTCAAAGGGCTGTACTCTATGCATGTTACAAGCAATTCACAAGTATGTTTGTTGATTCTAGACTTGGTTACCTCCCATAATAGCTGTGATGCTCAGCCCAAAAATTCAAGAGAGATAAACAACAACAACAACAATATTCCTTTTGTCCACCATCTTCATTACTTACTGAAGTCCCCATTCCGCCAGAACTCTGTTCTGATTAGGATTTTCCCATCTCCAAAGTGCCCAGGCATCTGTGGAGGAGAATCAGTCTTCAGCCACCAGCCCACACAGCTTGCTCCCGAGGTGTCTACAGGTCCCTGCTGTAAGTGGCCCACCAGCATCTTCAGAAACACTGTCAGTCCCATCCCTCTAGAGATTTTGTGCAGCCAGCTCCCTCTGAGTTCTGGCTGCAACTGCCTCTGGGCTCTGGCTACAGCTCCCTCTGAGCTCTGGCTGCAGCTCCCTCTGAGCTCTGGCTGCATCTCTAGCAGAAATTCTGAGTAACAGGAGCCAAAAGTCAGTTGTGGTCTCGGTACTGGTCACTCCCTTGCTTCTGCGAGATTTTCTCAATTTGCCCCAAATTCTCCTAAGCTCCGAGCCTGGAGGATGGGTCATACCCACCTCTTTACCTTAAACTCTCCCACACACTTACATTCTTGACATGAAATATTAAACCTGCTCCCTGCTCATATGGGTGAATGGATAAAGGGAAATTGTGGGAGGAAAAAGGAAGGAGTCATAAATTAATATTGTAAAACATCATTTTGCTGTATGTGTAAAAAATACTGATGAAAGAGGAGAGAAAACAAAATTATTCCCACACAGGGACAACCATCACCGCTGCAGTGGAGCCTCCTTTCACGGGCGAGATTGGGGGAAAATTATCAGTAAAGCTTGGCTTTAAAATTCAATAGAACTGTCCCAGATGGACCCCTGACAATGACCCATCACAAGGCATGAAATTCGGAGTCACAGGAGCCAAAATTCTGTATGAAGGTGGTTTTACTGCAGAGGTAAGGAGAGATGACAAAGAACGTCCTTTCCTGCTGGGAAGCAAGAAAGGGGCCCTGTTGTGGTGGTGCCTGCTACACCTTCGGGCTCGGTGGATCTGACAGTGCCCAGTTCCTGACGGGCAGCTCCAGGTTCATGGCATTGGATGGCCCATGGTCACAGCATGCAATGCCTGCTAGGAGCAGGGAAGTGAGATGGGGAAAGCAGCAAAGGCAGTAACAGTGCACTCATGAGTGATTTATTGCTGTGAGAAGGTGGGGACCCAACACCCCTCTGAATTTCCCTATTGAGGGCCAAGGCGGCTGGCATATTTGTCCATAATCTCCCACCCCTCATAGGTCGAGAGGAGGCAGAGGCACAGGGAGTCTTTGTCATGCAGGACCCTTCCCTGGGTCTCTGGGGCAGGACAGGGGATCTGAGTAGGACACCAAAGTGACAGTCAGGGCACAGGTGGCAAAAAAAATTGGGAAGAAGACAGAGAAAGAGGAAAAGAATCACAAGAAAGGGCAAAGCTGAGGCTGCCTCTGTCCCTAATAAGGGAGTCAAATTCAGGGGTCCCCTAAAGGTTGCTGTCCTTCTACACACAGCCACTCCTCAAACAAACTCAATACTTCCACAATTCCATCTTCAGTACAAAGAAAACAACAAAGGCATAAGCCCTAGTTGAGCTCCATATCAACGCAGTCTTACCAGACAGCCTCTGCTGCACATTAGGTAAGAGCAGAAGCCTGGGGCCACTCTGTCTGTATCCAAAGTCCTGCTCTGACTTTGGGTGAGGTTTAGTACCTCTGGTTGCTTCAGGGTCCTCTTCTGCAGACCAGGGACACTAACACAGGTCCTGTGATGGTTAATTTTAAGTGTCAGTCTAACTGGATGAAAGGATGCCCAGGTAGCTGGTGAGACATTATTTGTGGGTGTGCCTGTGAAGGTGTTTGCAAAAGAGATTAGCATTTGAATCAGCAGACTGTGTAAGGGAGATCTCCCCTCACCAACGTGGTTGGGCACCAACCCATCCCTCGAAGGCTCAAATAGAATCAAAAGGCAGCAGAAGCATGAATTTGCTTTCTCTTCTGGACCTGGGACATCCATCTTTTCCGGCCCTCAGACACCGGCACTCCTGCTCTCAAGTCTTCAGACTCACACTGAGTCTGAAGCCACTGGCTGTTCTGGTTCTCCAGGTATTTTTGTTGTTCGTTTTTTGTTTGTTTGTTTTGAGACAAGGTATGGCTCTGTTGCCCAGGCTGGGATGCAGTGCTGCGATCTCGGCTCACTGCAACCTCTGTCTCCCAGGCTCAAGCGATGCTCCCACCTCAGCAGGACACCCTCTCTCGAGTTGCTGGGACTACAGGTGTGTGCCACTGTGCTCGGCTAACTTTTGTATTTTTGGTAGAGATGGGGTTTTGCCATGTTGCCCAGGCTGGTCACGAACTCCTGGACTCAAGTAATCTGCTGACCTCAGCCTCCCAAAGTGCTTGGATTACAGTCATGAGCCACCACACCTGGCATGGTTATCCAGTTTGCAGAAAGTAGATTGTGGGACTTCTTGGCCTCCACAATCACGTGACCCAATTTCCATTTTGTGTGTGTGTGTGTGTGTGTGTGTGTGTGTGTGTGTGTGATGTTTCTCTGGAGAACCTTGACTAATACAGGTCCATAATCCCATATTCACAATTCCAAAACACAAGAAGCTCTGAGAAATTTCGTTTCATAACTTTTCAGCAGCACTTTGACCTGAACTAAAATTAGGTAATTTATAGTCTAGGTTTTCCCCATTAATCATAAATATTCATATACTGCTTTGAGAAAATGGTAACATGTTTAATAATGAGACGCTGCTGAGGATATAACACTATATGTGGTATAGGCAGCATAAAAAGATAGGAAAAGACTTTTATTCAAATCACATCTGGTCTGAAGGACTTTAGATGGGGAGTGTGTGGAACTGTCCACCTGTGTTGTGACTGCAGTTTCCCCCATTAGTGATGATTCCAGATGCAAACAGCCGTACATGACAAACACACATGTAGTGCTTACCACGGATCAGGCACTGTTTGAAGCCATTCACATGTAATAACTTATTTATGTATTGCTTACAACCCCCAAACATTTGTGTCTTAAATCATCATCAATATCGAAACTTTCCAGTTACAATCACAAGGGACCAACATTGTGGGCAGGAAAATCTTCATGAGTTACAGGTTTTGTAAAAATGTAAAACTGGACTTGTGAAGCTAGCCCCCTTGTGATGAACTGGGAGTAGACTATCCGCACCACACTGAGAGCGAGTCCAGGACAGAGAGAACCCCCTTCGCTGTGGATGCAGCCGCTCATGACGTTTCATCATCAGCTCATGATGTTCCATCGCGGTGCAGAAGGCTGGCTCCACAGGTAACTGTGCACGAGAGCTGTCAAGAGCCGACTTACATCCAGATGAGAAACCATTAGGCGCAGAGTGAGAAGAGTTGGGTGCAGGGAGGGAAAGACAGATGGCCAAGCAGGAGGGAGCTTGCAGTTTGGAAAGCTTGCCTGACTTTTTTATTTTTTTATTTTTATTCTAATGTTATTTTATTTTATTTTTTGAGACAGGGTCTTGCTCTGTCACCCGGGCTGGAGTGCAGTGGTGCAATCTTGGCTCACTGCAACCTCCGCCTCCTGGGTTCAAGCAATTCTCCTGCCTCAGCCTCCCGAGTAGCTGGAATTACACATGCTCACCAGAACGCCTGGCTAAGTTTTATATTTTTAGTAGAGACGGGGTTTTGCCATGTTGGCCACGCTGGTCTCGAACTCCTGACCTCAGATGATCCACTCACCTCGGCCTCCCAAAGTGCTGGGATTACAGGCATGAGCCACCACGTCCAGAGGGCTTTTTTATTTAAAATGACGCCCCTTAGTCATTGGTGAGGTGCCGTGCTAGTAATGTCAGCACTCACTCAGGAGGCTGGACAGGGAACGCACCAAAGCAGGATTTGAGCTGGCCGAGGGGTGGCATCCAGCCTCTGAAGGCCTCGCACTCACAGTAGATGGCTAAGTCCTCCCCACAATATGTTTGTTATTGACATTCTTACTGCTAAATGACTGAACTGAAAGATGGATACTGCGGGAAAGCAAATCCACACTGACTTAGCTTGCAGGTGGAATGTTCCTCCAATTGAGATGATCTGCCCAGACACCGGAATCATAATATGATAGAAAGAAAAAGGGCGATGTCGCCGCACGCAGAGGAGTGGCGCAGGAAAGCACAGGGTTTGCCAACAACTCGGCAAGGTGCCAGCTCGGATGTTCCTCATTTTGTTTTTAATGGCTGACTCACTCTCATCACGTTTTCTGTAGCGTAAGAAATGTGGAAGGACCTGGCATGACGCTGGTCTTACAGTTGTCAAAGCCAGAATCGGTATTTTTTTCTGGATATTCTGGGTATGTATGAATCTAGTTGTTACTAGATGAGTAATAGAGGAGGTGGACATGGTAAAAAATAATAACAATAATGATAATATACCCTATTCACATGCTGTTTAAAATGTACAAGGAACTTTAATGCACAATTAATCCTAATAATGCCAGGAAATAATTAGGACATTATCCAATTTTACAGAAGCAAACCTCATGAAGAGTAAATAATTACTCACAATTGGGAGTGACAAAGCATGAAATAGGAGTCACGGTCTTCTGGCCCTTAGAAGATGCTCAAGAATAAATGTTTGAGTTGAATTTCAAGTAAAAAATTAGCATATCCTATGAGAAGTATAGTTTATACCTTGTTGGGCATAGAGGAAAGAACAATAAAGAAAGCATAGACATCCCAGCACTTTGGGAGGCCGAGACGGGCGGATCACGAGGTCAGGAGATCGAGACCATCCTGGCTAACATGGTGAAACCCCGTCTCTACTAAAAATACAAAAAACTAGCTGGGCGAGGTGGCGGGCGCCTGTAGTCTCAGCTACTCAGGAGGCTGAGGCAGGAGAATGGCGTGAACCCGGGAGGCGGAGCTTGCAGTGAGCCGAGATTGCGCCACTGCACTCCAGCCTGGGCGACAGAGCGAGACTCCGCCTCAAAAAAAAAAAAAAAAAAAAAAAAGAAAGCATAGACAAAGGGCTAGAAATTAGAACACTTTTCTTTTTTTTCTTTTTTGTTTTTTTGTTTTGTTTTTTGAGATGGAGTTTCGCTCTTATTGCCCAGGCTGGAGTGCAGTGGCATGATCTCTGCTCACCGCAACCTCCACTTCCTGGGTTCAAGCAATTCTCCTGCCTCAGTCTCCCAAGTAGCTAGGATTACAGGTACCCACCACCACACCTGAATAATTTTTTTTTTTTTTTTTGTATTTTTAGTAGAGACGGGGTTTCTCCATGTTGGTCAGGCTTGTCTTGAACTCCTGAACTCAGGTGATCCGCCTGCCTCGGCCTCGCAAAGTGCTGGGATGACAGGTGTGAGCCATCGCGCCCGGTCAGTTAGAATACTTTTCATACAGCCGTGCTGTTCTGACCTGAAGAATTCACTAAAGTTATTTAATAGTAAAAACATCTAAATGGACTTCATGAGAAAAATACAGGTCAGATAGAAATATTTAGGTATTCGCCTATGTTACCCTTAAATTCAAGCTTTACTCATTGAATTCCACCCAGGTTCCACAGCAGGCTTAAACAAAATGTGTCCGTTTCTTGCCGAATCCATATGGAACATATGATAGTAAATTAGCTTGACTGATACTTGAATTCATATAACTGAGTTTTGGTCAATTGAGGGTAAGCCCTCTGAAAGACTTTACACGTGAGTCTTTGATGCTACTATAGCAGACATCAGTTTTTAAACTGCTCTTTGGAAAGAACCATCAATCCACTTCAGCATCTTTTATTTTTAGCATCTTTCCAGGTGCTACGTCCTCAAGCTTGGAGGGCAAATTTAATATTTAGAAGTAGCCAAAGTCATTATGAGTCCAGTTTTAAGGTAAACTACTACCATTTTTGGTCAAAGGCTAACCTAGTATAACTGATTTAGCTTAAATTGCTTCTTAAGAGAATTCCTAGAGTTTTTAAAAGGTAATGCCGTTTTTTGCCATATGTTTGGAAATGTAGTGCCCTCCTCCCTCCAAAAGAACACTTTTAAAACTACCATTTATTTTAGTGCATAGTTCCGATAGGCAGCTAGTAAACCTTTTACTTTATGTCTTCTCACTAGTGTTAGTATAATGTCTTCAATCATGCATAAGTTCCACATACGACAGTTCTCGTGTTCAGGGCAGCTTCCATCAAAAGGCTCTTGGGAATTCTGGAAAGATGGTGAAGTAGAAAGCATCAAGAATCCATCTCCTCACCTAGACAACTGCAGTGGAAAAATCTGCCTCATGTAACTATCTTAGAAATCTGGAATGACTTGGAGGCTTTCCTTGGAGGCTCCAGGGGAAGGCTTGGATGCCCCTAATTTTGGTCAATTTCAGCTTTTAGCACACTAGCAGTTATCCATCCTTCACCCCCAGCCCTGTGGCTGGCAGCTGGGCATGTGTTCTTGGAGGAGCTTGCACACAGCTTGTGGGTGGGCAAGAAGCACCCTGTCCTCCAAATATCAGAGATCTGTGCTTTGATCACTAATTACTATTTCTGATCACAGAGGTGCAGTCACAGGGTCTGGAAGCCACTGTTGCTTTACCTCCCCGGGCTGGTGTTGCTAGCCCCTCTCCCTGTGACTGAAGCGACTTCCGGCAAATTTAAACAGCCAGTGCCCTTTCCTCCTTGATTAATCTTTTCCTTTTCCCCCTGTAAGAGCCAACCATTAAAGACCAGGACATTCTAAAGCAACCACATTTACAGGAAAAAATAGAAACTGTCTGTACATGCCCAGGGAAAGACGTAGGCTCAGGAAAGACCTGAGAAAACTTTAAGTTTATACTTCAGGCTGATCCTTGGCACAGAGACAAACTACAGTCACCAAAAAATGAAAACAATAAATAAAAACAATAACAGAAGCAGCAAACTCTAGGGAAGGGGGAGAATCTGCTTTCCAGAGCTCCCACATTATTAGATTCAAATGTCCAGTCTTCGACAACAATGAAGAAAACTGTAAAGCCTATGAAGAAACAGCAAAGCATGGCACACTCAAAGAAAAAAATTATCCAACAGAAACTGTCCCTGAAAAAGATCTGATGACGGATCTGCTAGACAAAAAGTTTTAAATAACCATCTTAGAGATGTTTGAAGAACTAAAGGAAGATAAAGAAAAAGTCAATAAAATGATGTATGAACAAAATGGAAATATCAATAAAGATAAAGAAAGTTTAAAAACAAACAAAAAGGAATCTTGGAGCTGAAAGGTACCATAACTAAAATTTAAAATTTCTAGAGAGTGATTCAAAGGCAGATTTGAGCAGGGAGAAGAAAGAATTAGAGAACTTGAAAATAGGACAATAAGAATGATCAAGTCTGTGGAACAGAAAGAAAAAATAATCGGATAAAACAAACAGAGCCAAAGGGACACATGAGACTTCCCTTTGGGAACCAACACATGCATTGTGGGAATACCAGAAGGAGAAGCGAGAGAGAAAGGGGAAGAGAAAAAATTTTTAAATAATCACTGAAAACTTCCCAAACTTGTTGGAAGACAAGAATATAAACATTCAAGAAGCTCAACAAATTTCAAGAAAAACTCAAAAAGACCCACACAATATAATCAAAGAGAGTCTCAAAAACAGCAAGAGACAAGAAACTCATCACATAGAAGTGACTGTCACTAAGATTAACAATAGATTTATCATGAAAAACTTTGGAAGCCATGAGGCAGTGGGCCAATACCTGCAAAGTGTTAAAAAAAAAAAAACCACACACACACACACACACACGTCAACCAAGAATCCTATATCCAGCAAAACTGTGTTTGCAAAAGTGAGGGAGAAATTAAGACATCCACAGATGAAAAAAAGCTGAGGGGTTCATAACTACTAGACCTGCCCTACAAGAAATGGTCAACAGAGTTCTGCAGGGTGAAATGAAAGAACACTAGATAGTAACTCAAAGCTATATAAAAAAATAAGACCGGGTGTCTTATTTTGGTGGCTTATGCCTGTAATCCCAACACTTTAGGAGGCCAAGGCAGGTGGATCACGAGGTCAGGAGTTTGAGAAAAAGTAAAGATCTCAACAATGGTAAGCATATAGACAATTTTAAAAGCTAGTTTTGTTATAACAGTCTATTTTCTACATGATTTAAGAGAGATCAATAACAGGAGAAATATTGGAAAACTCATAAATATATGGAAATTAAACAGCTTGCTTCTGAAAAACCAATGGGTCAAGCAAGAAGTTAAAAGAGAAATGTAAAAATATCTTGAGACAAGCTAAAATGAAAATACAACATACAGACATTTATGGGATGCAGCAAAAGCAATTCTGGGAGGGAAATGTATAGTAATAAACACCTACATCAAAAAGAAGACTATCTCAAATAAACAACCTAAAGTTAAACCTCAAGGAAGTAGAAAAAGATCAAAGTAAGCCTAAACAGCAGAAGGAAAGAAATAAAGATTAGAGCATAGACTAATACATTGAAAGAATAACAACTATGAATCTAAAAGCTAGTATGATTATAACTTTGTTTTGTAACTCCACATTTTGTTTTCTACATAATTTAGGAGACTAATACATTGTAAAGAATTATTACTTTATACTTGGAAACACACCACGTACAAACGTACATCAGAAATATCATGGGCTCAGGTCCAGACTCTACCACAATAAAGCAAATAGCATAACAAAGAAAGTCACACAAACTTTTTGGTTTCCCAGTGCATATAAAAGTTATGTTAATGCTATTCTATTGTCTATTATGTATCTAATAGCAATATGTCTTTAAAATGTACATACTTCAATTTAAAAATCCTATATTTCTAAAAATGCTAATAAGGTAAGCACATGCTGTTGAAAAAAATCATGCTAATAGACTTGCTCGACACAGGGTTCCTGCAAACCATTAATTTGTAAAACATTCGAGACAAAGTGCAATAAAGACAAAACAATAAAATTAGGTATGCTTATAAAAGGATGTAATTTTGTGGAATCAACAACTAAAAGGAGTGGGGATGGAGCTGTACAAAAGCAGAGTATTTGTATGTTGTTACAGTTAAACTAATATAAATTTAGAGTATTATAACCTTAGGATGTTATAGTCCCTATGATATCCATAAAAGAAAATAGCTATAGAACATACACAAAAGGAAATGATAAAACATTTCAACATTTCAATACCAAAAAAATTAAACACAAAAGAAGACAGTGATGCAAGAAATGAGAAACAAAACAGCTATAAGATGTATAGAAAACAGGTAGTAAAATGACAAAAGTAAGTCCTTTCTTATCATTGTCCAATAAAAGACAAAGAGTAGCAGAATGCATAAAAATACATGATCTAATTATATATTGACTACAAGAGGCTCACTTTAGATCCAAAGACACAAATAGGTTGAAAGTGAAGGAATGGAAAAAGGTTGAAGAACTCATGCAAATATTCACCAAAAGAGAGCAGGGATGGCTATAAAGGTTCAATGTCTCTTATCTAAAATACTTGGAACCAGACATGTTTTAAATTTTAGATTTTTTATTTTAAAATATTTGCATTACATTTACTGATCCAGCATATCAAATTCAAAAGTTCAGAACCTAAAATGCTCCAACGAGCATTTCCTTCAGGCATCATATGATTGCCCAAAAAGTTGCAGATTTTTAAAAATTTACAAAAGACAAAGAAAGACATATATTAATAAAAATGTTAATAGAGTAAGAAGTTATAACAATTATAGGCCAGGCATGGTGGCTGAAGCCTGTAATCTCAGCACTTTGGGAGGCCAACGCAAGAGAATCACTTGAGCTCAGAAGTTTCAGACCACTCTGGACAACATGGTGAGGCCCCATCTCTACCGAAAATTAAAAACAAAAAACAAAACAAACAAACAAACAAAACAAAGCCAGGTGTGGTAGTGCGTGCCAGTAGTCACAGCTATTTGGGAGACTGAGGAGGGAGGATTGTTTGAGCCTTGGAGGTGCAGACTGCAGTGAGCTATGATCATGGCACTGCACTCTAGCCTGGGCAGCAGAGTGAGACCCTGTCTCAAAAAAAAACAAGAAGTTATAACAATTATAAACATTTAAACACTTAATAACAGATCATTAAAATAGACAAAGCAAAACTGATAGAATTGAAGGCAAAATAGTTCTATAATAATTGAAGGCAAAATAGTTCTATAATAATAGTTAAAGACTTCAATGCCCCCCTTCTCAGTAATGGATAGAACAACATACAGAGGATAAATAAGGAAAGAGAGGACTTAACCATACAATAAACCAACTAAATTTAACACACATACAGAACACTCTGCCCAATAGTGACAACATACACATTCCTCATAAGTGCACATGGGACATTTTGCAGGATATGCCATATGCTGGCCCACTAATTAAGCCTCAGTAGATTTTAAAAGATAGATGTCATGCAACATATCTTCAACCACAACAGATGAAGTTAAAAATAAGTAACAGGAATAAACTAAAAATTCACAAATTTGTGGAAATTAAATAACACACTCCTAAACAACCAATAGGTCAAAGAAGATATTACAAAGGAAGCTAGAAAATAATACTTAGACATAAATGAAAACAAAAACACAGCATACCAAAATTTATGGAATGCAATGAAAGCACTACTGAAAAGAAATTTTATAGCTATAAACACTTACATTTAAAAAAAGATTTCAAATTAACAACCTAACTTTACAACTTTAGAAACCAGAAAAAGATCAACAAACTAAACTAAACCCAAATCTAGCAGAAGGAAGGTAATAATAAAGATTAGAACAGAGGTAAGTGAAATAGAGAATACAAAAACAATAGAGAAAATCAATAAAACCAAAGCTGGTTCTTTGAAAAGATCAACAAAATTGAGAAACCTTTAGCTAGATGGATTCAAATTCAAAAAGAAAGACGACTCAAATTATTAAAATCAGAAATGAAAGTAGGGACATTGCTACTCGTTCCACAGAAATAAAAAGAATTATGAGAGAGTACTATGTACAATAGTACAACAAAAATTGAATAACCTAGATAATTTGGACGAATTTCTAGAATAACAAGACCTACCAAGACTAAATTGCAAAGAAATGGAAAATCTGAATAGATCTATAACTAATAAAGAGATTGAATTGGTAATCAAAAATCTCCTAAAAAAGAAATGCCCTGCACCTAATGGCTTCACTGGTGAATTTTACCAAACATTTAAAGAACTAATACCAATTTTTCTCAAACTTTTTCAAAAAATTTAAGAGGAAGGAACACTTCGTAACTCATTCTATGAGGCCAGCATTACCCTGAAATCAAAGCCAAAGATACTATTGAAAAGAAAACTCTATCCCTTATGCATATTGATGCAAAAATTCTCAAACAAATACTAGCAAATCAAATTCAACAGCATATTAAAAGAATCATACACTATGACAAAGTAGGATTTATTCCTAAGTTGCAAGTGTGGTGCAACATACAAAAATTGATCAGTGTAACACGATCCATTAACAGAATGAAGGGAAAAGCCAAGTGATTATCTTAAGAGACGTAGAAAAAGCACTTGACAAAATTACATTCAAGAAACCAAAAATAGAAGGAAGTTACCTCAACATAATAAAAAGTCACATATGAAAAACCCACAGCAAACATTGTATACTCAATGGAGGAAAGACTGAAAGCTTTTCCTCCAAGATCAGGAACAAGGCAAAGATGCTCACTTGCATCATTTCTAGTCAACATCATACTGGATATTCTAGCCAGAGAAGTTAGGCATGAAAAATACATAAAATGCGTTTAAATTGAGAAGGAAGAAGTAAAATTATCTCTATTCAGAGATGATACGATCTTATATATTGGAAACTCTAAAGATTCCCCCCAAAAAACTTAGAATTAATAGGTTTAGCAAAGTAGCAAGATATAGAGTCAACACATAAAAATCAGTTGCATTTCTAATCACTAACAATTAACAATATGAAAAGGAATTTACAAAAATAATTCCATTTAAAATAATATATAAAAGAATAAAATAATTAGAAATTAATTCGACCAAGGAGGTGAAAGACTTGTATAATGAACACAATAAAACATTGCTAATACAGAGAAACTAAAAAGGTCACAAACAAATGGAAATATGCCCCATGTTCACGGATTGGAAGACAATACTGTTAAGATGACAATACTATTCAAAGCAATTTACAGATTTATGCAATTCCTATCAAAACCACAATGATTGCTTGCAGAGATAGAAAAATCTATTCTAAAATTAATATGGAATCTCAAGGAACCCTAACTAACCACAACAATCTTGCAAAGAAAACAAAGTTGGAAGATTCACACTTTCTGATCTCAAAACTTACTACAGAGTTACAATAATCAAAACAGTGTGGTATTGGCATTAAGACAGACATATTGACCACTGGAATAGAATAGAAAGCCCAGGAATACCTACTTATATAATATGATCAAATGATTTTCAACAAGGGTGCCAAGACCATAAAATGGGGAAAAGACCATTTTTTCAACATATGGTGCTGGGAAAACTAAATATCTACATGCAAAAGAATAAAGTTGGCTCTTTACCTAATACCATACACAAAGTCAAAATGGATCAAAGACTTAAATGTAAGACTTAAAAGTATAAAACTCTTAGAAGAAAACATAGGACAAAAGCTTCATGACATTGCACTTGGCAATGATTTCTTGATTATAACACTAAAAATACAGGCAATGAAATAAAAAAATAGACAAACTGGATTTCATGAAAATTACAAATTTTGTGCATCTCAATGCAATATCAAAGTAAAAAGGCAACCCACAGAATAGGATAAAATACTTGCAAATAATATATTTATTAAGAAATTAATATCCAGAATATATAAAGAACTCCTAAAACTCAACAACAATAAACAGTTCAATTCAAAAATGGGCAAAGGATTTAAAGAGACATTGCTCCATAGAATATATAAAATGGCCAATAAGCACATGATAAAATGTTCATCATCACTAATTATTTGGGAAATGTAAATCAAAACTACAATGAGATACCACTTCACACCCATTAGGATGGCTTCTATAAAATAAAATAAAAACAGAAAATAACAAGTATTGGCAAGGATGTGGGGAAATTGGAACTCTTTGCATGGTTGTTGGGAATGTAAACTGTTACAGCCACTGTAGAAAAATGTATGTTGTTTCCTGAAAAAATTAAAGATATAATTACTATGTGATTCAACAATTACACTTCTGTTTTACCAAACATTAACCGGAATAGAATAGATTTTTAACCACGATAGAATATTCTCACTCCACCTAAGATGCCAAGTTGCTCTGCTCTTTTATAACTAACAGTTTAAAATATACGAGAAATGCTTCAGCTTGCTTACTAAACTCCAAGAGCTAAGCTTCTATGCAATGTTCTTTAAATGTCTGGTAAAATTCACCAGTGAAGCCATTAGGTCCAGGGCATTTCTTTTTTAGGAGATTTTTGATTACTGATTCAAAAGAATGTAAAACAGCATCTCCAAAAGATATGCGTACAACCTTGTTTATAGCTGTATTCCTCCCAATATCTAAATGTGGAAGTAACCCAAGTGTCCATTAACAGATGAATGGATGAGTAAAATGCGGTCTACACAGAGAATGGATTATTAGCCCTACAAAGAAAGAAAAGCCTGTCACATGTGCAACACGGATGAAACTTGAAGACATTATGCTATGTGCAATAAGCCAATCACAAAAGGACAAATGCTTTATAATTCCACTTACATGAGATACTTACATTAGAATCAGAGACAAAGTAGAATGGTGGTTACCAGGGGCTCGGGTAAAAGGGAATGGAGAGCTATTGTTTAATGGGTACAGAGTTTCGGTTTTGTGAAATGAAAAGAGACGTGGAGACAGATGGTGGTGATGGTTGTGCAACATTATAAATGCATTTAATGCCAATGAACTGTAAATTTAAAATGGCTAAGATAATAAACTTTCTGTTATGTGATATTTTACCACAATAAAAACAACCGTGGGGAATAAAAGGTCCTGGGTACAGGCTTACACCAGAGACTTCACTCTTCCGACAGAAAAGAAGAAAACAAAATTCCTCGTGTTTGCCTACGTTTCCTCTTCTCTGATTCCATTTTTATTTGAGCAGAAAATGAAAATATAGAACTACATTTTTCAAGATAATACCATGCCACTCATTTCCATAAGCCCCTTATGATTTTTAACCAGAATAGAATATTCTCACTCCACCTAAGATGCCAAGTTGCTCTGCTCTTTTATAACTAACAGCTTAAAATTTACGAGAAATGCTTCAGCTTGCTTACTAAACTCTGAGAGCTAAGCTTCTGTGCAATGTTTACACCTGGTAGCTAATTCCACTTGCATTAGCAAGGAAGCTTTTTGTGATGACCTAGCAAGTCTTGCTTTAAATGTATTTGTTTTAAGACAAAGCCTTGAAGCAAAGATATAAGGTATATCCTCCACATCCAAGTATAACACCTGAACAGACACAGCCTCACGCCTAACATTTTGTAGTTGTCGTGTTTACATCTGAAGGTAGTCTCTTGCTGAAAGAGTCATATTTCCCTCTTTAACGTGTTTTGATTTACTGTTCTGCTGTGTTTCAGACAAAACTCTTAGTAGAAGATGTTTATCTTAGCAGAAGACGTTTATCAAAGGAAGATAAGCAAAGTTGCGTGTTGCCTACTCTAGTTAGGGATATCATTATTTTCCATTAAGTATGAGTCTCTCAGCTACAGCCTAGGAGTGAATTTAGCACTTTCGGAAATTATATTTACTCTCGGAAGCAACTAAGACACTATATAGCCAATTACTGATCCAGAGCAATAAAGTTAGCGCATGATAGTTTTCCAAATTCATTAGAATAATGAAGTTCTACCCAAGTTGAAAATCTGCACTGACACACCTCTTATTTGTCACCACGGATATCTCCTTACTCCCATCCTTATCCTGCGATGGCGTGGATTCTAAAGTAAGAAAGAAACAACCTCAACATCTAACATCTACTAAACTCCAAGCACTTAATCATAACCTGACACATAGTAGGTGCCCAGAAAACAAAGTATCGAGTGAAATAGTACAAGTCACTGTCCTAGACACAGACGAAGGGAAGAGGCCAGAGGGAAAGGTAGGGATGTTGGCGACAGCATTATGTTGGGTCTTTGCTCTCAAGGAGCTTGCAATCTGATTCAGATAAGGCATCATAATGTGAAAGTTAATTAATTTGTGTCGTATTATCTCTATAATCCCACAGAAGGAGAAGAGCCTCACATGTTTAAAAAATAGACAGAAAATCATTGAGCCTAGCTACAACATAGTGCAGAGTGTGAGGATACGAGACAGGGAGTCAATGACGGGCCACAGACAGCAAGGAGCCTGTTCATTCTGACAATCAGAATCCCCTGATAGGTTTTAGGAGGCAAATGAGAGCTTGAAAAGTCACTGTAGTTGCCAGTGGAAGAATGACTGGAATGGGTGAAAGAGAAAGCAGAGAGACCTTTGAGGAAGCTTTTGCCTTACACCAGATGAAAAGTGAAGTCAATAAGGTCTACAGTCACAAAAATGGAGAAAGCCAATGCAATGGTGATCTATGTCGGAGATGAAGGTCTTGCTGTGTTTGCAGATGAACCAGATGGTCAAGGTCGGGTAAAAGATATCAAGTGAAGGATGTTCTGTAAATGTTTAGCAGGTAACCTGTCACCTCTCCACATGAACCCTGAATGGTTCTCTTCCAGACTCCCCCACTTCAGAAAAACAGCAGCCATGAACTTTATTTGCACAAATGAATTCTGAGATGTGTATTCACCCAAGCAGCGGTGTCAAGTAAATGGTTGGACACATGAGTCAGAACTCAGCTTAGTGGTCAAGACTGGAAGCACCAGCATCCAGGAGATTTTCACAGCAATAGAACTGGACAGAATCGTTGAAAGAATAAATGAAGATAGAGATGAAATAAGATCTCAGGTCAAAACCCTGGAACACCCCAGCATTTATGATGCAGGCAGTTGGGGAGAAGCCCACAGAGGAGACTGAGGAGAAGAGGCCAGAGAAGTAGCAGGAAACCCTATTTGAAGCCAAGAATGAGAAGATTTTCAAGGAAGGAACCATGTCAGATGCTGCTAAGTTGCCATGTGAGAGGAAGAATAAAATGTCACGTTTGGAAAGACTGAAGTTGTGGATAAATTTGACAAGACTGGTATCTATACAGTGACAGAAATAGAAGCCACAGGGAAATGTTTGCAATAAAATAAAAAACACCAGACATCACCTAACCGTACCACAGAGGAGAAAATTCTCAGGCCTTTTGCCCAAGCACAAACTTTGACTTTCTGTGATCGTGAATACACAGCCTTTGCCACCTCTCCAGTGTCAGTGGAATGTATGCTCCAAAAGGCCAGAAGCCAGGCATGGAACTGCATCATACGACGAACTTCCTAGGAACAGGGTACCTACCAGTTCCTCTAACATGCATTATTGTTCATATTCTATGTGCATAAGTATTAATCTAGAGTCCCTGGAGTTAAGGATTTAAGAGGGACTATATGAGACTATATCCAAAATTATGTACAAATGCATTTTTCTAGTGAAAGAGTCTAAAGCTTTTAACAAATTTTCAAGGGGTCCATGACTCCCCCTCAAAAAATGAAATATTAAGAACTTTTCCCTACACCAAAGAAATTATACAGCTCACCAAACTGAGAGAGACTTTCTCTGAGATCAAGCTCCTATGAGAGCATCATTTATCATCATCCAGGGCACTAAGTAACATTTGCTCCACAGTCAAAGAAACTCCAAATAGCCAAGCAGCCTAATAAATCACCCACCCATCTCAACTAGCACTCCTCTAAGCTTTTAAAGGCTTTGAATCCAGGGAAATGTCACTTCTGGGCATGGAGCTTCAGAGGCTGATAAATGCTCAACGATCCATCAAATTGTATGAGGACAGTGCAGAGCTTGAGTAGGAAGCCACACTGTGCTATGCCTACAGAATCATAGCTCAAGCACAAAGCACTATCTGACAAGGGTCCTCCTAATTCAATTTCTAAAATCAGTTCCCATCAGGAACTCCTGCTGTGGGTAAGATATGGTGGCTGGCTTATAAGTGGTACTCGGCATTCTGATTGGATCAATGCTATCTCAAGGGTTTCACTCCCTTTGGATACGTGGGCAAAGGCTGCTAGAAATGTTCGGCAATGATAGTGAATCTGCTTGTTCCAAGAATATAAAGGAATTTTAGGACATTCGTGCTCTTCAAAGTGCCAGAGGTGAAGCATAAATTGGTTCTCTATGTCCGCAGAGCAGCGGTGCACTTCTTGCAAGCCACCATGAATGGGTCAGATGTGAAGTTTTGACCTCACCTAAAATTCAGGTTTAACTCCTCGGCTGCCACCACCATATTTGGTCACTACAGAGTCAGAGCTCACATCCAATCAGGAACATGACACTTAACTACTAGTGGAAACATAGCTGTCTGTATTCTGAAATATCCTTCCTTGGGAGTACTCTTTCAATCTTCAGTCAAAACACACAAAGGTACAAAATATTCAATGCCCAAAGGCATGGCAGGGGCTCAAGGCAGGGATAATACCTCTCACACACATTTTTTCCAGTCATGAAATTTCAAGACAAGAGATGTCTATTCAGTGACTTCTCTTTTCGTTTTTCAATCCCTGGCATCCAGCACAGTGCCTGGCATGTAGAAGGAGCACAATTTTTTTAATCAATAAATCAAATATGGAGAGATTAGAGGAATACTCTATCAGTCAGGGTCTGATCAGAAAACAGAAACCAGGCTAGGATTTCACACAAACGGAATTTAATATGGGGAACGGCTTATGCAGGTATCAGAAGATGGGGATGCCTAAAGAGACAATGAGGCAAACTAGCTTCTAGCAACAGCAGGTGCCATTCTCAGTCCCGGGTAGGAAGCAGGTCTCCCAGGGCTGAGAGCTGGATAAGCACAGTGGGGCTGCCTGGCCACAGTCTGGAGTACAGAGGGAAGGAAAAGGGCTGCCCCTACGAGAGCCAGAGCACTGAGGAGGTGCTTCCTGAGATAGAAAGCAGGTGAAAAAGCCCTGACTTCTCTCCTTCCACCCTCCTGTCTTGCACTAGAGTGTCCATTGGCAGAGGGCAGGGGAGGCTAAGAGATGTAGCTGTGATCCACAGCAGAGCACACAAAGATGGTGAACAGGCAGCTGACTCCCACAAATACTCCTTACGATACAAAGAGCATATGACAATTTCCCAAGGAGTTAACTAGTATGAATTAGTGATAGCATCAAGGAATGCATGAGATACACACGCTTTAAAGGGTACTGTAAGGCTATGGAAGTGTGAAAAGAGCAGTAGAAACAGTAAGCCCTGAAGCCATCCCCAAGAAGGAGAGATGCCTCTCAGAAGACAGGCTGGGGCATTCCCCTCTAGGACTCTAGGACTCAGCACACAAAAGGTGTTCATTAAAAAGACATGGACTGAGGCCGGATGGGGTGGCTCACGCCTGTAATCCCAGCACTTTGGGAGGCCAAGGCTGGTGGATCACGAGGTCAGGAGATAGAGACCATCCTGGCTAACACGGTGAAACCCCGTCTCTACTAAAAAATACAAAAACCTAGCCGGGTGTGGTGGCGGACACCTGTAGTCCCAGCTACTCCGGAGGCTGAGGCAGAAGAATGGTGTGAACCCGGGAGGCAGAGCTTGCAGTGAGCCGAGATCGCACCACTGCACTCCAGCCTGGGCAACAGAGCCAGACTCCGTCTCAAAATAAAAATTAAAAAAAAAAAAGAAAAAGACATGGACTTGACTGATTTCCATTGTTGACGAGAATGGTCTGGAAGGGTTTTTTCATGGAGCACATGAATGGTTTCCTGCTTTTGAAAGAGGAGAAGAAGTAAATAGAAAAGGAGATTACAGGAATTCTAGAATGGTGGCCAAAGGCATGTAGAGGCTGAAACGAAGAACAGAGACATAACCTTGGGCCCAGCATGGCTTGCCTCCGCGCACCACTCGTGCTCTGGGTCTCTCGAATTACTCCGGAGCTAATGTGTCTCCATCTCAACATTATAAAATCTTTGAAGGTAGGAATGGCTCTACGTCATCTTGTCCCAAACCTCTCAGTTCTCAAAGTGTTGTTCAGCTGCTGGTTTCACATCGCCTGTCTCCCCTTGACCTCTCCCTTGAATCCCTCTCCCCACCCGTCACCCTTTTATTTCAAGAAGGTGGATAAAGTCCACATGTTTATATCTCCTCCTCTCTAAATTTCCACTGAAACAAAAGAGACAAGAAAAATCTATAGGTCACTGGAAAACAAAAAGGGTGCAAACAGGAAAAATAATAGTTAGGGAACTTCTGCGTAGTAGGACGACGATGGATGTGGACAACTGGGAGTGAATAGGCAACTGACTCCCACAATGAGGGTGCAGACAAACCAGCCGGCGCAACAGAGGCTATGAGGATGCGGACAAACCAGCCGGCACAGCAGCGGTGGAAGCGGGGAGTGAAGTCAGAAGCGCTCTGCCCTTCGGGCACTTTTTCCTTGCCCCTCTCGGGTGAGATTCCCATTCTTCCCACTCTCTCCAGCAAGAGCTTAAGTCATTTCTGTTTCCTCTCCAAGGAAGGAAGATGTAATCGTGTAACTGGTCAGGACCGGAGGCTCCTATTTCACTGGGTCTCAAAAGCAAGAATGGGCCAAGTGCTTGTCCCCTGTGCAGGTGTGACAGATGCCTCTACCACCTTCACTCCTTGCCTTCTCTGCTTCTGCCCAGGTGCACAGGCCATCTGGAGGGAGCATTTCTCCCTTGCAGCATCTCTGCTTGTAACAAAGACACATTTATCAACTCAGAATGCATCAACTCTAAGGATGGATTCATCAGATTCAGTCTTGAGTTTGAGGCAGATCCCAGCTACCTTGAAGGCAAGTGTCAATCTTCAATCTAGTTTTTTTCTTAGTGGAAATATAATTATTCAAAAAAAGCACACATTTCAAAACAGTTTTATTAGGCAGGACGTGCCTTTTAGGGCTTACAGGACACTCTTGTCACTTTAGATAAAGTTCTCTCTGTTCTACTAGCTTTTTCTCTACACATAAGGTGCATCAGCTAAGACCTAGGCAGGATAAAGGGAGGCACGGACCCTCGAATCCTCAACAGGAACCATTCCCTAACCATTCTCGAGGGAAAAGCCTCTTGTAGGTACCTCCTCCCTGGCAGGGTAAGGAGTACACTAAGGAAATGAATGCTGAGGCTTAGAGTTCTCAGATACTTCACTCCCATTGATTAATCAGGACCTGCCATAAAGTGTAAAGAAACATTAACAGGCAATGAATAGTCACCAGCTATTAGAATAAACAGCCACAAACAGGGAACTAATTTCAAAAATTTCACAAATTTCCAAAAACTTCTTCATCGCCAAGACAATTTGCTGACGTCTCCTAGAAAACTGTGAAACACAGAAGTCCACTCTGATGGTCGTATAAATGGTGCACCCTCCCAGCAATATCACAGCAAGCAATTTCACTGCTGTGTCTGTTGCCTTTTACTTTTTAGGCAGAGCCAGCAAATTTTCAGTTAAGTGAATATCATCATTACCTTTAACGCAATATTGAAGAATTGACTCCTAATTAAGGTTCATAAAAGAAAAAGTCATCAGGCCGGGCGCGGTGGCTCAAGCCTGTAATCCCAGCACTTTGGGAGGCCGAGACGGGCGGATCACGAGGTCAGGAGATCGAAACCATCCTGGCTAACACGGTGAAACCCCGTCTCTACTAAAAAATACAAAAAATTAGCCGGGCGAGATGGCGGGCGCCTGTAGTCCCAGCTACTCGGGAGGCTGAGGCAGGAGAATGGCGTAAAACCCGGGAGGCGGAGCTTGCAGTGAGCTGAGATCCGGCCACTGCACTCCAGCCTGGGCGACAGAGCCAGACTCCGTCTCAAAAAAAAAAAAAAAGAAAAGAAAAAAGAAAAAAAAAAAGAAAAGAAAAAGTCATCAATAACTAAAATTCAAAAGGAGTCATAAAAATCTTTCCAGGATGACTGGAGAGAATGGAGAGCATGCAGAAGGCCAGGAGGAAGGAGCTGAGCTGGGGATTTTGTTCATAAGCTGCCTTCTGTGTAGGTGATTGCCTCTCTCTCATCTTCTCTGGTTGGTAGAAACCTTCCTCTTTTTTTCCTGTAGTAATTTAGTTTTACATCTTATTTCCATTGACAAGTGGTTTTCTTTGAAAATTTAAAGAGAGACCTAAAAAGATGATCATTGCAATAACTCAAGATATATCAGTAATCTTAGTAGGTTAAATTCCCTATTAAAACGCATATTATGAGAGTGTAAGTACATGCTGTTTACAACAGACTTATCCAAAATCAGATGGCACAAGAAAAAAAATAATAAATAAAGTAATAGATGAGATACATGGAGAAAATGCTAACAAAGGAATCAGGTGTAGCAATACTAATATGATTTCAAAGCAAACATTCTTAAATGGCAGAAAGAAATAATTTCATATTGATTAAAGAGATAATTCACAAAGAAAATACAACAGTCATGAATCTTCAGGCATATAACAAACCACCAAAATATCTACAGCAAAAGATATATAAATTCAAGGAGAAACTGGAAAAGCAGAAACACATTTCTCAAAATAGATTCAATTTTTAAAATGAGATTTTAGAATTTGACTAACAAGACTAATGAATTTGGTATATTATTGACTAATTATAAAATTTTACACCCAAAACCAAAGTAAGCATTTTAAAGGACTAATAGGATATTTAATAAGAATTGTACTAGTTAATAAACATAATCTTCATATGTTCTTCCTAAAGTAGAAATCATACAGAACATGGTTTTTGAACATTACTCAATGAAACTAGAAAAGAAGAATGAAGAATAGGATAGTCAAAATAAATCTAAGCACATAGAAAATATAAAATACTCAAATCTTTTGGACAAAAGAAGAAATCAAAATAAAAGCTGCAAATCTCAGTTGAGTTTAAAGAAAAAAGAGGCTTACAGGCCAAAATCAACAGCTTTCCACATTGGACAACTGTTTGCATTTGTCTGTAACTTGCCTGTTAATTGCCTGTATCCCTTTTCTATTCAGTTGTTGCCTTCTCGTCTGTATGTGGAGGGAAATCCACCCTTTGTTATCTGTGTTGCCCCTGCTTTCTTTCAGACTTTCGCTCCTATTTTGATTTTCTTTTCTGGTGTCTTTACACATACATTTTAAATTTTTATGTGGCTAGGATTGTCAGTCTTCTTCTTTCTGTGTTTCTAGTCTTACTCAAGCAGATAATCCTCCTCCGCCCACATTACAAAACTATTATCCTCAAATTTCTTTTCAGTCACCTATATTTTTATCTTTAGTACATTTGAAATTTATTTTGGGTATGATTGGTATAAGAGGTCTAGTTGCTTCTTATAAGAAGCCAGTTATGCCAGATCGATCGAGTGGGGTTCCTTTCCCCTTTGACGTGGACAGCAATCTTGATAGCATATTTAATTCTGTAGTGACAGCTCCCTCTGGCTCATTCTCCTCCCTCGTCCGCTTTTAAAGACTCTTGTGATTATACTGGGTCCACCCAGGTAACCCAGGATCTTCTCTATTTTATGTACATATGTATATACGTATGTATGTACTGTTACTGCTGTTAGTAGTAGGGACATCATTTATTCTTTATTCTTTATTTTTTATTTTTTATTTCCATAGGTTTTGGGGGAACAGGTAGTGTTTTAAAGGACATGAATAAGTTCTTTAGTGGTGATTTCTGAGATTTTGGTGCACCCATCACCTGAGCAGTATGTACTGTACCCAATGTGTAGTCTTTTATCCCTCACCCCCTCCCATCTTTCTCCCCAAGTCCTCAAAGTCCATTGTATCATTCTTATGCATTTGCATTCTCATAGCTTACCTCCCACTTATAAGTGAAAACATATGATGTTTGGTTTTCCATTCCTGAGTTTCTTCCCTTAGAATAATAGTCTCCAATTCCATCCAGCTCGCTGTGAATGCCATTATTTCATTCCTTTTCATGGCTGAGTAGTATTTCATGGTATATATATACCACAATTTCTTTATTCACTCATTGATTGATGCACATGTAGGCTGGTTTCATATTTTTGGAATTGCAAGTTGTGCTGCTATAAACATGCATGTGCAAGAATCTTTTTCATATAATGACTTATTTTCCTCTGGGTAGATACCCAGGAGTGGGGTTGCTGGATCAAATGGTAGATCTACTTTTAGTTCTTCAAGGAATCTCCACACTGTTTTTCATAGTGGTTGTACTAGTTTACATTCCCACTGGCAGTGTAGAAGTGTTCTCTTTTCACCACATCCATGCCAACATCTATTATTTTTTTATTATGGCCATTCCTGCAGGGGAGCAAGGTGGTATCACGTTGTGGTTTTGATTTGCATTTCCCTAATCATTAATGATGTCGAGCATTTTATCATGTATTTGTTGGCCATTTGTATATCTCCTTTTGAGAATTGTCTATTCATGTCCTTAGCCCACTTTTTGATAGAATTGTTTGTTTTTTTCTTGCTAATTTGTTTGAGTTCCTTCTAGATTCTGGATATCAGTCCTTTGTTGGATGTATACATTGTGAAGATTTTCTCCCACTCGGTGGGTTGTCTGTTTATTCTGCTGATTGTTTCTTTTGCTATACAGAAGCTTTTTAGTTTAATTAAGTCCCATATATTTATCTTTGTTTTTGTTGCATTTGCTTTTGAGTTCTTGGTCATGAAGCCTTTGCCTAAGCCAATATCTAGAAGGGTTTTTCTGATGTTATCTCCTAGAACTTTTATGGTTTCAGGTCTTAGATTTAAGTCCTTGATCCATCTTAAGTTGATTTTTGTATAAGCTGAGAGATGAGGATCGTTTCATTCTTCTATATGTGGCTTGACAATTACAGGATAATCTTTATTTTAAAATCAGCTAATAAACAACTCAATTCCATCTGCACCTTAATTACCCTTTTCCATGTAACCTAATATATCCACAGGTTCCAAGAGTAAGAACATGGACGTTATCTTGCTACCACAGAGTATATGACTGGACCTGTCACCTCCCTCTCTGAAGCTAGAAGTCCAGGGCTGCCTGTCCCCACCTGCATGAGATCATGAGGGCGCCCCACCTGGGCATATGAACTCAGAGCTTGCGTGCTCACTTGCTACACAGGCATGAAAAGACTTAAGAAGCAAGAGAAATGGGGAACAAAGGGCCCTGCTCCTGCTAACCAGAGTTCAACAGGTGCCAGATGAAACCAGTTTAGCCATACTTAACAAACCAGTTGCTCTTACGTGCATGGGTAGGGAGTGAACTAGTGGCCAATCAGACCAGAAGTCCTTCCCCCAGGCAAGCATTCATTGATCACTTGCCTCCTGGCTCTCACATCCATTACCTCCACTTCCCCTATTTGCTCTGTGTTCAGGACATTCCATTTTCCAGGTTGCCATGCCAAATGGCTTTCTGGTGATTTTGGCCAATAAGAGGTACATGTGGAAGACTGAGGAGGAAGGAAAAGGAGGAAGGGAATCAGGCTTTACTCCCTCCCTCCACTGCCTCAGGCCGATTTCCAACTTCTTCATCAATAGCTCTCACCAAAGTCTTCTCCCTAGATCTTCCAGAACCTGACAAAAGGCCCCAGGTCCTCGATTGTGGTCACACTACCTCCTTCAATTGTCCCCTCACACACAGACAAGGCAATGTCTTCCTGCTGTTCCTAATCCATCCATTGTCTTAGTGTCCTACTTGACTTTTCTGGTCTTTTGTCATCGATGGACACTGTTCCCTATATTCAGTTCCCTCTGTTCAAAGATGTAGAGTGGTTTCTGCTTCCGTGGGTTTGAACTAATATATGGTAGTAAATTCCCTCTCGAAAACATGAATGTAATAGAATCAGGGCCCAGATATCCAAAACAGCTCTCACTAGAGTCAAAAGTAAGTAGAGCTTCACAGGGACATATAGTAGCTCCAACTGCAAAAGTAGATGACTAAAGACAAACATTATCAAAATACTTTCAGGGTTGAATTTTTCAGATAGAAAATATTGCTGCCACTGTCTCCATTTCCAGACTGATTCACCTACACAATGCAGTCCTTGTGCATAAGCCAAGCTTGTGTGTGTCAAGAAGTAGCGATGCTGTAAGACACAATGATCTAACTTTGGGGTTTACACAAATAAGCTAAGGGGCCAGTTTAAAAAAATAAAATGTATATGCTCCAACTTCAAACATTTAGAAGTTCTAGGTGAAGCCCCTAATCTGCATTTCAGTACACCAAGTGATTCTGACACCCATATTCCACGGACTACCTGCTGAGAAACTCAATATGATCAGTGGTCTCCAGAAGGTTATTTCAATGTTCTTGGCCTCAGCTTCCCCATCTGTCACATAGGAATGGATACAACAACCTCAAAAATATGCCATAGGATTGAAAAACCTCCTTTATTATAAAGCATCCGGTCTATGCAGGGTAAGGATAGCAAAAGAGAAAGGGATTGCATGCATCCTACATATTAATTTTTGCTCAGTATTCAAGACAAGCATCATTCTTTGATATTCTTATTTTAACAACATATTTTAATGTCTTGGGATATTAATATTGGTGATGCAGATCTGTACTCAGAATGTGTCCCAAATTTCTTGAGTTGATACAGAATAGAAACAGTTAATCTAAGCCCAATATCAATTTAAGTTAGAAAGTCTCTACTTCTGGTATAACGTAAAAAGCTATCTGACAGATAAGAGATATCAGCCGTATTTTTTTAAAATGCTTATTAACTTTGCAATTTGGTACACTAAACTAAATTTTTAAAAAACTCGGAATATTTAATTAAGACTAGTTGAATTATTTATGTTAAGGGAATCAGTTCATAAGGCCCAATAATCTTTGAAAAGTTACTTCTTTTAAATGTAGTTATAAAATGTTAAAAACTACTCTGTTGACAACTCTTCAGAAGCTAAACCTCACTATCTCCTAACTTCCTGCCCTACCCTCAGAAATTAGCCAATTGAAGAACCAGCCAACATACACAGCAATTTAGAGATCCCTTGATAATACAGCATCCAATTGTTACTTAATCATGAATAAAATGGTTTTAAAGTGAGTTAACATGCTAATAGCATCAACATTAACAGCCCCATTTATTTTTCACATTATGTGAATAATTCGTGGGTAGAGCTCTCTGCCTGAATGGAGCTTTGTTGTCTCACTGGGTAAATATCCCACAAATCCCACCCATTGCACAATCTGCTACACAGATATGTGCACACACTTCTGCAAAGTATTAGGGTGGGAATCAGGGTCAAGCAGAAGTAAAAATTGTGATGCATATGAGCATGGAGACATAAAAAGGAATAGTAGAGAATTGGAGGGAATTCTAGAAAATAAAGAGCAAATCAATTGTCTTTGTTTGGAATCTATGATTTTCAAAATCTTTTACAACCAGGAAATGTTTCCAGTGGAGAGAAAAATGTGTAATACCTCAGTGTCTCAAAGGAGGTTGGATTCAAAAGTACCAAGAAAGCCTTGGGATGGCCACCATGCCACAGGTTTGGAAATAGAGAATTTGACAGCTATAGGTAGTCACAGACATCTATGAATAGGGGAGAGGGATTGCAGTAATCAAGTGTCCCAAGTCCAGTGCTTTCCACAAAGAACACTGGCAATAGAGGTCCACACATAAGGGAGCAGACTTTGTGTCCACGTCCGTATCCTTGATCAGTGAAGATGCAGTAACAAGGCAGATCTTCCTTCCCTCTGCCCTTCCTTAGAACAGAAGGCTGTTCTACAGATATATGGAAGCTTCTATAATTCTGAGACTCTGCATAAGTCTAGAATTCCAAAGACAAATTCAAAATGAGAATGCAGGTTGAAATAAGAAATGTAAGGGAAACTATGCTACAACTAGATCAGGTAAGTCAACGAAGCAGGAAAATTAAATGTCAAAGAAATATCCATCCAACCACTGACCCACTATCTGCCTGAATAACTAGAAAGATAGAACTAATGAAAACTGAGCTTAGATCTGCAAAATGTAAGTCATTTCTGTATCTTCCATGAAAGACAAAGAGAACCAATGTTAGGGACCTGACTAGCTATTTTTCAGAAACTCTTTAACAACAGGCCAATAACACAGTAGCCAGTTAATGTTTGATACGCAGTGGAAACCACACCACCAACATATCCATCTAATTGTTCAAACATAATTATCAAGACAATCACAAATGATATGATAACGTTGTTAAATGCTATCGCTCAACTAAGAATTTTCTGGAAATTTGTTCACTGATAGCCTATGGTGTGGGTAAAGCAAATAAGTTCTATTAAAATGGTCACTTAGTGACCTGGAAGAATCCCCGATGTTGCTGGGTTCCCTGCAGAAGACAGACCAGAGACAGGAAGCTACAAATTGCCTTTGGTCTAACTACTGATATAGTAAAGTTCTAACTAGTAATTATTTTTCCTGTATTAGCAGTGCACACACATACAGACACACAAATACCCTTGCTAATAGATTCTAGGAACACAATTACACTTGGGTAGGGGTCTTCCGAACAGTCTGTCAACTATCAAACCTGAAAACAACCAGCTTCCCTGCAAAGACAATCAGTACTTTCCATTCCATTTGCACATACTTAATATAATGATTATAATGTATACTATCAAAACAACTAACATTGAGCCCTTACTATGTTCTAGGCACTATGAAAGGTGTTTTATATATAATATCTCATTGAATCTTTAAAATAGCCTTTTGAAACAAGCCGAGAAGTTCTTATAATTCCCA
Organism: Trachypithecus francoisi; assembly: GCF_009764315.1. Taxonomy (NCBI): domain Eukaryota; kingdom Metazoa; phylum Chordata; class Mammalia; order Primates; family Cercopithecidae; genus Trachypithecus; species Trachypithecus francoisi. Next base: position 6,219,824 of record NW_022681469.1, read on the forward strand.
CAGTATCAATAGACAATCAAAACTCATGAGTCTCGAGTGCATTAACCCAGGATTGCCACGCTAGCAAAGACAAAACAAGACCTGAATCCAGCCTTTTAGGTCTAGACCAGTGTTCTTTACACTATCACATAATTTTTTTAGTAAACATTATTTATTTCCATTTTTTTCTCCATTGTACTTTACACTATTTTCTTAGCTTTCTATTTTGAAAAAAGATTCACAGGTCAAAGGGTACAAAGTTGAGTTATATTTAATGAATAAGTCTAAACATCTAATGCACAGCATGAGGATGGTAGTTAATAATATTGTACTCTGAAAATTTGCTAAGAGCGTAGCTTTTAGGTGTTCTTACCACACACAAACACACATTAACTATGTGAAACAATAAATATGCTAATTGGATTGAGTGTAATAATCATTTCACTACGTGTGTATATATAATATATTATACATGTTATATATTTATATATATAATTTCACTGTGTGTGTGTGTGTGTATATATATATATCAAAACATCATGTTGTATGACTTGAATATATACAATTGAAAAAAAGATTCACAGGAAGTTCCAAGAAACATACAGGGGAGTCCTATGTACCCTTCACCCGGTTTCCCCCAAGGGTAACATCTTGCCTAACCACCCTAGAATACCAAAATCAGGAAGCTGACATTGATATAATCCACAGAACTTATTCAGATTTCACCAATTATGCATGCACTCATTTGTGTGTGTTCACATAACTCAATGACATTTTATCACACGTGTGGTTCCAAGTGGCTACCACCACAATCAGGATTTCCAACATCATCACAATGATCCCTCAGCTAGCCCTTTTATAGACACACCTACACCCTCCCCTTCATCCCAAATCCCTGACAACCACTAATTTGCTCTCTGTTTCTGTAATTATGTTTCTCAGTATTTGTAATTCATTTCAATATTCATAATTATATGACCAAAGTCATATTTTAAATATCACATAGTATATACCCTTTTGAGGTTGACATTTTTCACTCAACATCATTCCCTGGAACTTAATCCAAGTTACTGTAGGGATCAATAGCTCACTCCCATTTATTGCTGAATAGTATTTCACGGTATGGTTGTGCCAGTTTGTCTAGCCATACATCCATTAAAGAACATTTGGTGGTTTTTAGCTTGGGGCTCTTGAAAATAAAGCTGCTATCACATTCGAGTACAAGTTTCTCCATGAAAATAAGTTTTCATTTCTCTGAAATAAATGGCCAAGCACGCAACTGCTAGGTCGTATGGCAAGTCCATTTTATGAAGGTTTACGAAGAACTGCCAAACGATTTTCAGAGCAGCTGTACCAGCTTACATTCCTAGCAGCAATGTGCAAGTGATCTGGTTTCTCTGCACCCTTGACTAGCATTTGGTGTTATCATTATTTTTTACTTTATCCTTTCTAATAGGTATGTGGTAATGTCTCACTGTGGTTTTTTTGTTTTTTTGTTTTTTGGGGCTTTTTTTGAGATGGAGTCTCCCTCTGTCACCCAGACTGGAGTGCAGTGGTGCAATCTCAGCTCACTGCAACCTCTGCCTCCCAGGTTCAAGTGATTCTCCTGCCTCAGCCTTCTGGGTAGCTGAGGTTACAGGCACCCACCACCATGCCCGGCTAATTTTTGTATTTTTAGTAGAGTCGGGGTTTTGCCATGATGGCCAGGCTGGTCTTGAACACCTGACCTCAAGTCATCCACTTGCCTTGGTCTCCCAAAGTGCTGGGATTACAGGTGTGAGTCACCGGGTCCAACCTCATTGTGGTTTCAGTTTGCATTCCCTAATTATTAATGAAGTTGGATATCTTCTTGCATCATGAAATATCAGTCTGTGTTTTATCCATTTTCTAATAGAATGTTTATTTTTTGAGAGTGGAGAGTTTCCTGTATATTCTAGATTCAAGTCCTTTGTAGAACACGTGATTGCCCACAGACTTGGATACTTGTCTGTAATACCTGAGAGCTGGTAAGGGCTTTAAAAATGAAATTCCATCATGTTGTAGCTCATGGAATTAAATGTATCAGGAATGTAAACACTCACTGTGCATAATGAAATTCCATCATGTTGTAGCTCATGGAATTAAATGTATCAGGAATGTAAACACTCACCGTGCACTTCGTCGGGGATCCAGCAGAAAGCCTGGGCCTGGCTTTCACAGAAGCAAAAACTAGAGACATTAGACCAAGGATATTCAAGCACAGAACTGTGAGGTGTGGACAGCACCTGCGAGGAGGGTGTGGCCTGAGGGAGATGCTCTAGGGTGGGCTCCAGGGTTCCTCCTCACCCCCGTCGCCCTGCCTCTCGCCTGCGGGGCTTCTCGCCATCTGTGCAGCTCACGCGCCACCTTGTGGGCCCTGCGAGCTCAGCAGGACCCCGCAGAAAGCAGGCTCATGCTTAGAAAACACCTGGTGTGTTCTCACCCAAGCTGGTCTCCAGGAATGATCTGTGCACCACACTGTCTACCCTTGCGACATTCATCTCCTACAATTGCTTCCAAGAGGAAAACTAGTTTGGGTAGTAATCACTGGTTTATTCTTTGTGATTGATAAACCACCAGAAGGGTGGGAGATAGCTGAGAGGCCCCAAACGGCAGGGGAATCCCGTAACTACACATACCCAGGCCTACGGGTCTCCTCCTGTGGCTTCATGCTCGCTCTACAGAGTGCTGCTTGGCAGATGGAGCTCACCTGCCCAGCAGGACATTCACCTTGAGGAAGGGGATCTCAGGGCAGCCTTTCTTTGACTATTAGGATAGAGGCTGCAATGGGCTTTTCTCCTGGCGTTGCCACTGATGTGTGCTGTGTTGCAAGAGCATGCACCAGGAAAGGCCAAGCTCAATTCCTGTCTCATTTTAAACAATCAGAATGTAAGAACCAAGGGAAACAGTGACTGCATTAACTTTTTCCTTTTGAATGAAAAATAAAGATTTGTATCTGACACAGGCTTAACCAATAGCACAAACATTTAAAATGGCAGCTGTCATCATAATTAGATCATCTAGCCCAGGAGCTTTTCTTTAAATAGAAGCTTATATTGCAACCCAAACATGTAAGGAACATAAATGTGGTGGGAAGCAGGAAGAGGGGAAGAGAGTATGAGCCCAGGGGCCCCCAAGACCTCTCAACGGCAGATCCAGAAGAACTGAGAAACCCACTACCATGTTGTAAATGGTAAAAGGGATCCAGAAATGATGACCTCCCAAAAGACACATGACTAATTAGGGCAGAACCAGGATTAGAATCCAAGTTACTTACCTGGTTCCTCATGAAACCTTCATGCTAAATATTTGGTGTCTCAATACCTTGTTTCAATGGACTCTTCATGCCAGAGATCAAGGTGTTTCTTTATGGGGCATGAAACAGCATTGTCACTTTCTCCAAGTTTAGCAAAAAGCTGAAACCGTAAAAGGAGGCATCATGCCACACAGGAAAGTACCCACAGGTCGTTTTTCTAAGGTCTCCAGAAGCCCAGCCTGGGTTCTCACTGCCACACCCTCCCAGACACAGAAAAGGAAACTGTTACAGGCACTCCTTCCCTTTGGTCTTTGCCTTCGGTGAGTCTGTGGAGAAAAGCCTTTGCCACCACACAACAGCCCCAAATTTTCCTATTCTTCTCCATCAGTGGATCACTATGGAGACGCTGAAACAGCTGAGCACAAACTACAGCTCTGAGGGAAGGGCTCAGACGGGCAATTCTGAGGGTGAAGGAGGGAACTCATCTACCCAGAGGGCAGAGGGAGGGATAAGGGGTCATGCAGGAGAGGGGCTTCAATGACGGGAAAGCACAGAAGTCCTGCCTCCCAGGATGGAGAACAGATAGTTAGAAAAGGGATGAACACTGCACAGTGACAGCTGAGTTCCAGGCCTTTACCTTTTGCTGACAGCCAGGCCTGGGGGAGCAAGTCCTATCTTGGGAGGAAATCAGATGTCTACCTTCTGGCCATTTGCCTGTGGCCCAGAGAATTAATATCAGACAATTTCATTTTAGCAGACTTTTGCAAACTCCACCAAATTGACACATACGAATTTCTTTTCTTCAGGATTGCTCTTTCTAATCCAATCAACGGAAGATGCTGAGTCATGGCAGAACCTGAATCACAGCATTTGCAGAGAGGAGCACAGAGCAGTGGACCTGGACCGTACATGAAGTGGACACCAAGCCTGATCAGAAAGAGTATGTTCTACTTTCACGACCTTGGGTCTCCAAGAAGTACAGCTCCCTGTGTAAAGAGGGCTTTCAATCCCTTGTCATCACCAGAGTTTGGAACCAATTATATTTCACCTGGCCCCAGAGGTACCTATGTTAATTAAGACAACAGCAGCTGCTAAATAGCTCACCCTTGAAACCTCAGTGGTCTAACTCAATAAAAGTTTGTCACCCAGGTAAAGTCCAAAAGGAATGTTGCTGGTCATTGAGTGACGTTCCTTGAAGTGATACTTTATAAATCAAGATTCCTTCCATTCTATGTCACTTTCAGTTACCACCCACAGTTTCAGAATTCACCTGGGAAGGTAAAAGAACGTGAATAATTGCCCTAGGGATGCTCGGATGGGCCAGGCCTTGAAGTGGTGCATGCCAATTTCACTCGCATTCTATTGGCTAGAGAGTAGTCATATGACCAGACTGAACTGCAAGGGATTCTAGGAGATGTAGTCCAACTGCCCAGGAAGAGGGCACCAACACAAGGCAGTCTCAGAAGTCACATGGTCACTTTGGTATAATTTTCCTTGGTAAATTTTTCTGAGGCCACTATGGACATCCTGGACTTCTGTGCAGAAAAATGTGTAAAAGTACTTGCATAATGCCTTTCCAGAACCTGCCAGTGATGTTATTTGAAATACTTAATTTTAGAGAACAGTGGAATATATCAGTAAACCATTTTAATTGTGTACTACTTTAGAACTTGCAAAATGATTTCTCATTCTTTCATTTGATTTTCTTAGCGCTCTTCTCTCAGTGTCTATAAGATTCATTCAGTCAGGAAATATTAACTGATTTCCCATTTTGCCAGGCTCTGGTCTGGGCACTAGGGATATAGTGGTGAAAAGAAAAAAGACCCCTGCACTCATTTTTCCTGCATCCAAGGAAAAGCAGCTTATATTTACAAGTTTCAGGGGCTAAGAGTCCCAAAAAACAAAACTAGGATGAAATGATGGGAGGATAAGATCACATGGGATAAAGTATGTGTTAAAATGTTCTTGGGATTTTGTTTTAATCAGTGTGGTAAGATGACAGACATAGAGACAACTGCCTTGAAAAAAGAGTTTATTACTCACAGTTCCCTACAGGAGGGGGATGCCATGCCCTGCAGTGCCACATAGGGAAGCACCAGGATTGGCCAGGAGGCAGTGCAAACAAGGAGAAAGCATGGGCAAGAGCCATTATTTTAAATTTCACAGGAAAGAGTGAGGGGGTTAGGCTGGGCAGGCAAAGCAAGTTTAGGATTGGATACTTTGGATAATTTCAGTGGGCTTTTGACTACAGCAATAGTCCTGAGTTGTCTGGTACCTGGCCCTGGGATGATTTAGGGCAGGAGGAATATTGGCTTGGTGTGTGACTTAGATAAAGGAAGTGGTTGAGGCATGGGTTTTGGATTGGTTGGTTTGCATATGGGCATGCTTAACATGGTGAAACCCCATCTCTACTAAAAATACAAAAATTAGCCAGGCATGGTGGCACATGCCTGTAATCCCAGCTACTTGGGAGTCTGAGATGCGAGAATCACTTGAACCCAGGAGGTGGAGGTTGCAGTGAGCCAAGATTGAGATTGTACTCCAGCGTGAGGGACAGAACAAGACTCCATCTCAAAAAAAAGAAAGAAAAGAAAAGAAAAGAAAAGAAAAGAAAAGAAAAGAAAGAAAGAAAGAAAGAAAGGAAGGAAGGAAGGAAGGAAGGAAGGAAGGAAGGAAAGAAAAGAAAGAAAGAAGAAAGAGAGAGAGAGAGAGAGAGAGAGAAAGAAAGAAAGAGAGAGAAAGAAGCAAGCATTCTTGCCGGCAAGTTGTTTCCTATTCCTCGGAGCCAGCCCTGGAGGGGCAGTTTCTCCAGGATAAGCAAAGCCCCAAGATGTCAAAACATCATAAAACACAGAAAATAAAAACATGATTAATACAATGCAGCAGGGGGCACACAAACTTAGAATGGAGGGTCAGCAAAGGCTTTCTTGAGAAGTTGGTATTGGAGATGAGATCAGAATCGCATGAAGATGCCAGCCACACAAAGATCCAGAGGAAGAGCACACCAGGCAAAAGCACAAGGCAAACACAAGCTTAGCCCAGTCCAAGAGGAGGGAAAGGGCCAGCATGGCTGCAGTAGGGAGTGAAGAAAGGGTAGTAGAAGATGAGGCCAGACAGGCAGAACTCTGGAGGCCACAGCAGGACTTTGGGTTTTATTAGGACTGCAATAGGAAGCTATTAAAGGGTTTTGCACAGAGCCATGTCATCTGATTTGCATTTTTAAAAGGTCACTCTGACTGGTGAGGAGAACAGATTGCATACGGGCACCAGTGGGAAGCAGTGAGATGAGTCAAGCAGGGCGTGCACTAAAGCATCACCAGAGAAGTAAGACACAGCTCCTTCCGCTTTGTCTGTCTAACCCTGACACTCTGGCATGCCTGTACTTTATGTGGCTTGGCTCAAACGTGACCTTTGTTTGAAACATATCATCGTTTATCACTTTTTTTTCATAAATCATTCTCAAAGTGATCCTCCCACACTTTTCTTGCCTGTCATGCTATTGATGGTAAGAAAGACCCCAGCTGAGAACTCTCTATGGATTGTCCAGTGTGTGCCCCCAAGTGTTTGCTAACTCTGGGAGATATAAATAACGTTTATTGGATAATGGTCCTAACCTATAAAGAACTGAAACATTCTACTGCAAACCCAAGAGGATATGCATAACTCAAAGGAAGAGAGATTATCCCTAAGATAGAGAGCTCCATCCTAGATGATTCAGAGCAGGATTCACGAGGAGGTAAGACATAAGCTGATCTCTAAAGAGTTGGAATTGTACTTCTTGAACCTCAGAGCACTGAAGATAGGCAGAATATCCCAGAGCCTATCACCCATTCACACTGCAACAGAAAAACATTTTTTTCATAAAGAATTGAAAGGAGTATAACAGAAAAAATGCTATTATAAACTGTCAAGTTCCAGTTTGATGACTTGCTTATGATTTATTTCATAACAGAAAAATATAAAGGGGTATAAACCATTATAAATGTTAAAAGTAATTCAGTGATTTTAAAAGACTTACCTTGATCATAAGTTATATATTATTTAAATAGCACAAATTCACAGGCTTGTCAAAGTTGAAGATGTATCATACTCAAAAATTGCAGAATGGGGCATTCTATGCGTCTATTACACAATAGGAGAATGGCCAATTCCTATTTGTACCACAGTATACACACATTTTAAATTTCAGATTGTGGAAAAGCATAAGTCAAAAAATACTGTTGACTCAAATACACATCAGTCACTCTACTTTGAAGAGGTAACCAATCAGTTGAAGCTAAACAAATTGTCATTTATAATCAAACAGCAGCAATTAAAGCCCATGACCAACTCAAGGCAACACAAATGAGACACCAATAACATATCTACTTGCAGAGAAAGGATGTATCTGTGTGGGCACACACATAGAAGCATGCGGTGACCTTAGAAAGACACAATCTTCTTAGGTGATCATTGAATTACCACCCTGGAATGCTCTATTTATCTTGTGAACATTATTGGTAATTTTCCATAACAGATTTTGTGAATTGTCAGTGGGTAAGGCCTTTCATGTAAAAAGAAAAGTCTACAAAATTGCTTGTCATTTGCCTAAGAGAACCAAGGGATCAATTTGCAACTTGTCAGGAGAAAAAAGCTTCCTGCCCCTAGATGCTAATACTACCAATATAGTTCGAATATTTGTCCCCACTCAAATCTCACGTGGAACTGTAATCCCTAATACTGGAGGTGGGGCCTGGTGGGAGTTGTTTGGGTCATGGCGGCAGATCCTTCATGGCTTGGTGCTGTGTTCATGATAGTGAGTTCTCACGAGATCTGGCCATTTAAAAGTGTATGGCACCCCTTAAACACACACTCTTTCTCTTTCTCTCTTGCTCCTGCTTTCATGTAATATGTCTGCTCCCTCTTCGCCTTCTGACATGACTGTAAGCTTCCTGAGGCCTCCCAAGAAGCTGAAGAAATGTTGGCACCAGGCTTCCTGAAAAGCCTGGAGAACCATGAGACAATTTAATCTCTTTTCTTTATAAATTTCCCAATCTTAGGTATATTTATAGAAATGCAAGAATGGTCTAACATAGAAAATTGGTACCAGGAGTGGGGCATTGCTATAAAGATACCTGAGAATGTGCAAGCAGCTTTGGAACTGGGTAATGGACAGAGGTTGAAAGAGTTTGGAAGGCTCAGAAGAAGACAGGAAGATGAGGGAAAGTTCAGAACTTCTTAGAGACTAGTTAGCTTGTTGTGACCAAAATGCTGATAGTGATATGGATAGCGAAGTCCAAGCTGAGGAGGTCTCAGATGGAAATGAGGAATTTATTGAGAAAATGAGTGAATGTCACCCTTGTTACACCTTATCAAAGAACTTGGCTGCATTCTGTTTATGTCCTAGGGATCTGTGGAACGTTGAATTTCAAAGTGATGCTTTAGGGTACTACCTGGCAGAAGAAATATCTAGGCAGCAAAGTGTTCAAGAAGTGTTGCAGCTGCTTCTAACAGCCTACACTTAGATGTAGAAGCAAAGGAATAAGTTAAAACATATTTAAAAGAAAAGCAGAGTGTAAAAGTTTGCATACTTTGTGGCCTGGCTATGTGGCAGAGAAAGAAAAAGCTTTTTCCGGAGAGGAATTTAAGCAGGCTGTGCAACAATAACTTGCTAGAGATATTTGCATAACTAAAAGGGAGCCAAGTGCTACTATCCAACACAGTGGAGAAAAGGCCTGAAATGCATTTCAGAGACTGCACTCCCGCCTGAGTGACAGAGAGAGACCCTGTCCCAGACAAACAAACAAAGAGAAAAATAGTCAGGTGCTCACCTCCTTGGAGGAGATTTTCATGAACCCCTCAGTTTAGAGGGTTACGTACCATTTTAGAGCTTGTAATGTTGTATTTTAACTGTGAATTAGCATCTCTTCTCCACTTATCCTGGCATGTTCTTGCAGCCAGGGGCTATTCTCACATCTTTAGTATCTCCAGGGCCTGCCACAGTGTCTCCTACTTATTAGATGCTCAAATCTCTGTGGAATGCATGGAAGCCTCTGTGGAATGCGTGTCCTGCCCCCAGTGCCAGAATGTGTGGCTTATCATTAAGGATATGAAAAAAAAATGAGTGAAAATAAACCTCTAGGGATTTACAGAATGATTTATTTCCTGGATTTTCTGTTTAAAAAATTAATTTACTTGTTCAGACTCACAGACTGACACAAATTTTCTATGGAGCCATTCACTAAAGGGTGTTCATGCAACTACTGCCATGCAATGGAATTGCCTGAGTTTACTGATGGACAGTTTCTGATATAACATGTTTACAATGCTGAAAAATCCTTTAATAACAAATATTTTAAAACTCTGCTAAATCAAGCCATGTTTGAATGACATCAGACTTCAGCAGACCTACGCCTGCTATATAGTTACTACCCATTTTTAAGTAGTTTCATTTATATTTTAGAAAAGAAGTACCCCCTTTAAGAGATCAGTTTTACTTAAAATAGGACTAAGACTCTCAAAAGAATGTTTCTTCATCACATCATCTTTCTTAGTGAAAACAAAAATTCATCTGATACTCCCTCTGCACAGCCTCCTTCCTAACTCTGAGACCCCAGGGACAAGGGAAGCAGGGAAGATCGTCTTACTGTTACATTTTCCATGGAAGCCTCCCCTTGAATCTGTGAGTGGTGGTCTGTAAAGCAGGTGTCATAATTGCCTGGTGGGCTTACTACCGCGTGTCCCTCCCCCAGCTCTGTTGTTTTAAGATTTGACCTAGATGTTCAAGGTTCTGAGGTTGTATTTACCTTTTGGAGCAATAGGAGAATGGTTAAACCATGGGCTTTTTTCATTAGTGCCTTTTCCTGTGTGGCTACAATCCTTATCCTGGGAGCAGAAGATAAGCCCACATGGAGGTCCCAGAGCACTAAGACTACACTAAGGCAGATGCTTTGATACAAATATTTATTTTCTTCTTCCAAAGCCTGATTCACTAACCTAAACAATATCTTTATTATTTTTCTCTGGATTTGTAATCCATGTTATTAGAACAACGAAGCCATCAGTGTTCACGTATAGGTTAAAATGTCCTTAGATTGCCCCAGGCATAAAGGGAATGGAACCATGTATTAGTCCGTTTTCATGCTGCTGATGAAGACATACCAGAGACTGGGGAATTTGGGTGGAGACACAGCCAGACCATATCAAACCAGTTTACATGTTCAAACCAGTTTACAGTTCAGTATTGACTTGAACAAAGGCCAGAGAGGTCTGTGAACCTCGAAGCTGGCTCCCACTGACTGAGAATCACACGTGCAGAGCCCTCCCCACCGATGCCTTGTCACCATTTGCCTTTAGAACTTAGCTGCTACCCTAGGGAAATAGGGAAGGAAGAACCCCAGATTAGTATTAAAAAACTCTTTTTTTTGAGATGGAGTCTCGCTTTGTCACCAGGCTGGAGTGCAATAGCACAATCTCAGCTCACCGTAACCTCCGCCTCCTGGGTTCAAGCAATTCTCCTGCCTCAGCCTCCTGAGTAGCTGCGATTATAGGCGTGTGCCACCACACCCGGCTAATTTTTGTATTTTTAGTAAAGACGGGGTTTCACCATGTTGGCCAGGCTGGTCTCGAACTCCTGACCTCAAGTGATCTGCCCACCTCAGCCTCCCAAAGTGCTGGGATTACAGGCATGAGCCACTGCGCCCAGCCTAATATGAAATTTCTATCACCCCAACAGAATGACGTTTCAAATTAGATGTTAAATTTTGGAAATATAAGTTGCATTTTCTAGACACCTAATTTGTCAATAGAAATTTGATTCCAATAAATGAGATTTATCTAGAATCTCTAGAAATCCTCATACAGTCGTGAACTGTTTAAAACCCTACAAATAGAACCAAGGCAACCGGAGGCAGTGACTAGGACCCCTGGAGGGAATAGTGAGTTAGACCTTCAGGCATCATGGATGACTTGCAAAATCATGAGCTGTAACGAAGCTGCAGTTGGACAAATATGAGAAAATGTTTTAAATGTCCTGGGTAGACGCAGATGGAGCATTAAAAAAAGAAGAAAGGAGGCCGGGTGTGGTGGCTCATGACTGTAATCCCAGCACTTTGGGAGGCCGAGGTGGGTGGATCACGAGGTCAGGAGATTAAGACCATCCTGGCTAACACACGGTGAGACCCTGTCTCTACTAAAAATACAAAAAATTAGCTAGACATGATGTCGGGCACCTGTAGTCCCAGCCACTCCGGAGGCTGAGGCAGGAGGACCGCAAATCACTTGAACCCAGGAGGCAGAGGTTGCAGTGAGCCGAGATCATGCCACTGCACTCCAGCCTGGACAATAGAGCGAGATTCATCTAAAAAAAAAAAAAGGAAGAAGAAGAAGAAGAAGGAGGAGGAGGAGGAGGAGGAGGAGAGGAAGAGGAAGAGGAAGAGGAAGAGGAAGAAAAGAAGAAGAGAAGAAGAAGAAGAAGAAGAGAAGAAGAAGAAGAAGAAGAAGAAGAAGAAAGAAGAAGAAGAAGAAGAAGAAGAAGAAGAAGAAGAAGAAGAAGAAGAAGAAGAAGAAGGAAGAAGGAAGAAGGAAGAAGGAAGAAGGAAGAAAGAAGGAAGAAGGAAGAAGGAAGAAGGAAGAAGGAAGAAGGAAGAAGAAGAAGAAGAAGAAAGAATGTAGCTTTGCTACAGCAAAGCTTCCTGATAGATTAAATTCTTTGGGTACCAGAAGAACACTTCAAAAAAGAAAAGTGTGTAAAATGAGATATACAACCTCTGCCCTGGTCTCAGACTTCCTCCAAGTACTGCAAAGGCAAGAGTGACTCCTGCACCACCATCTCCAGCCACTAAGGCACTGAAATCCCAACTTCCAGCAAATGACACGCCCATTCCACTGCTGTTTATATTTAAGGGCTGGGAATGCACACTGAGGTTGTGCTTGGAGAAGGCGGCACGCCCTCCCAGTTAGAAAGCACTGCCCAAGTGCAGAGGGAGAGGGTTTCTGGGAGATCTCCGGAGGCCCTGTTGTTGTGTTGTGATTGTGGTTGCTCTGCTTTACCTGTAAGAAAAGCAAACATCAAGGTATTTGTGCACACAGCTACTAGTGGAAGCTAGGGTGCGCTTCCTGGGAGTTGGGATTTCTCAGAAAGCCAGCGGAAGCTAAGGAAAGTGTCCATTGGTCCTGGGAGAGGCTGGTCTCTCTCCCTCTCACTTCAAGGCAGTCAAGACAGAGAGACTGGACATGAATCTGAACGAGAGGCCATGACTGGAGAGTCACACTGGGGAACCAGCTCACATTACCTAATGCCTGTAAATGAGAAAGAGTGCCTCACCCCTCAGGTATATGTACAGATTGCAGGCTTACGTCAGCCCAAAGCAAGCTTTGCTTCCATCCTTTCCCATGGCTGCGTGGGTGACAAGCACCTTGAAGAATGCAGTCTGGGAGTCAGATGCAGTTTCCATCCTGGTACGGTCGGGGGAGGATGGAAAGTAAATTTTCTTTGAAGGCATGTAATGACTTATAAGGGCTAAACAGTATTTTTTAACATTTCTTGCATTTTGTAGCATTACCTGGGCCTTCTCCAATTGTCAGACAGGCCATTTTGTACTCATTACCACCGAAGCAAAGACTAACAGAAGGGAAAAAAGGCAAAGACAACCAAGTCTTACATTTTAAATGGCATAAGCCACGGACTCACAGGAATTAAAAAAGACTTCTGCAAAGAAAATTGATTTGGCAGAAAAATACAAATTAAGTGAAAAGCTTCCTGTCCCTGACATGTGGCTGGGAGAGAACAGTCTGGGGAGGGAACAAGAGCTTAGGTGTGGCAGAGCTGAGATCCTTGGGTTTGGGGAAATGCAGGACACAAAATGGAAACTCAGAACGGACATGAGAGTCTGCACCTGGGAGGAACCTGCTCCCCTTGCCTCAGTGGAGCATGGGAGGCAGCAAGCACCAGAGTGTACGGTGCTCCCTGGGCAGTGCTCTCAGGTGTAACTGGGTAGATGGAACCACAGAATCCAGAACCTGTGTGATGGCTAATTTCATGTGTCAACTTTGACAGGCTATGGTGTCCAGTTGCTTGGCCAAGCACTATTCTACATGTTGTGACGATGTTCTGTAGATGCGATTAAAATGCACAGTTAATTGACTTTAAGTAGAGAAAATTACCCTCCATTCTATGAGTGGGCCTCATCCAACCAGCTGAAGGCCTTAAAAGCAAAAACTGAAAATTCCTGGAAAAGAAGAAATTCTGCCTCAAGACTGCAAAGTAGAAATCGTGCCTGAGTTTCCAGCCTGCCAGTTTTCCCTGTGGAGTCCTGACTCAAGACCCCAGCATCTGCTCTTGCTGGAGTTTCCGGTCTGCTGGCCTGCCCTGCGGAGGTCAGAATTGCCATCCCTGCGATTGCAGGAACCTACTGCTTAATTGCTCAGGAATAATACATTTTTACATTTATCTATGCCAATATTTTAGAACAAAGCAATTCTTTAAAATCCACCCCCCCACACACATACGCATACACACATACACACACAGAGTTACATACCACATAAAGACATTTCTGTCCATGATGAACCATGTATACAACAGTGGTCCCATAAGATTATAATGAAGCTGAAAAATTCCTGTCACCTAGTGATGCCATAATCATGATAAAGTCATAGCCCAACTCATTACTCACATGTCTGTGGTGATGCAGATGTAAACAAACCTACTGCACTACCAGTTATATAAAAGTACCTATAGCACATATAATTATGCAGTACCTAGTACTTGATGGTTATAATAAATATGTTACTGGTTTATATATTTACTGTACTTTTATCGCTATTTTAAAGTGTACTTCTACGTACAAAAAAAAATTTAACTGGAAAACAGGCTTGGCAGGTCCTTCAGGAGGCATCCCAGAAGAAAGCATTGGTGTCATAGGAGAGGACAGCTCCATGCATGTTATTGTCCCTGGAGACCTTCCCATGGGACAAAACAAAGAGGTGGAAAACATGACACTGACGATCCTAACCATGTGTAGGCCCAGGTTATGTGCGCATTTGTGTCTTCATTTTTAACAACAAAAAAGTTTAAAAAGTAAAATCAATCAATAAATAAAAATTTTAAAAATAGAAAGAAGGCCGGGCGCGGTGGCTCAAGCCTGTAATCCCAGTACTTTGGGAGGCCGAGGCGGGCGGATCACGAGATCAGGAGATCAAGACCATCCTGGCTAACCCGGTGAAACCCCGTCTCTACTAAAAAAAAAAATACAAAAAACTAGCCGAGCGAGGTGGCGGGCGCCTGTAGTCCCAGCTACTCGGGAGGCTGAGGCAGGAGAATGGCATGAACCCGGGAGGCGGAGCTTGCAGTGAGCTGAGATCCGGCCACTGCACTCCAGCCCGGGCGACAGAGCGAGACTCCGTCTCAAAAAAAAAAAAAAAAAAGAAAGAAGCTTATGGAATAAAGATATAAAGAAAAGACTTTTGTATAGCTGTGCAATGCATTGTAAGCCAGGTGTTATTATTACAAAAGTTAAAAAGTTACAGTAAGCTATGGTTAATTTATAATATTTTTCTTTAAATTTAGTGTAGCCTGGCCAGGTGCGGTGGCTCACGCCTGTAATCCCAGCACTTTGGGAGGCTGAGGTAGGCAGATCACAAGGTGAGCAGTTCAAGACCAGCCTGGCCAATATGGTAAAAACCCATCTCTACTAAAAATAGCAAAAAAAAAAAAAAATTAGCCAGGTGTGGTGGCGGCACCTGTCATCCCAGCTACTCAGGAGGCTGAGGCAGGAGAATCGCTTGAACCCGGGAGGCGGAGGTTGCCGTGAGCCAAGACCACACCATTGCACTCCAATCTGGGTGACAGAATGAGACTTAGTCTCAAAAAAAAAAAAATTTAGTGTAGCCTAAGTGTACAGTGTTAATAAAGTCTACAGTGGTTTACAGTAATGTCTAGGCCTTCACATCCACTCAGCACTCATTCACTGACTCACCTAGAGCAATTTCCAGCCCTGCAAACTCCACTCATGGTAAATGCCTTATTAAAGTGTACCATTTTTATCTTTTATACTGTGTTTTTACTGTACCTTCACTATGGAAGTATATGTTTAGATATACAAATACCATTGTGTTAACATGGCCTTACTTACCAATACATTTTTCAGAACATATCCCTGTCATTAAGCAATACATTACTGTATATCTAAATTGTATATGTAAAGTGTAACTGTATATCTAAAGTGTAAAACTAATTAAGCTTTATTTTGTATTAGTCCATTCCTACATAGCTATAAGAAATACCTGAGACTAGGTAATTTATAAAGAAAAGAGGTTTAATTGGCTCATGGTTCTGCAGGCTGTTCAGGAACCATAGTGGCTTCTGCTTCTGAGGAGGCCTCAGGAAGCTTGCAGTCAAGGTGGAAGGTGAAAGAGAAGCAGGCACACCTTAAATGGCCACAGTAGGAAGAAGAGAGAAAGAGGGAGGTGCTGCACACTTTTAAACAAGATTTCATAAGAACCCTATCACAAGACAGCACCAAAAGGATAGTGCTAAACCATTCATGAAGGATCCACCCCATGATCTAATCACCTCCCACCAGGCCTCACCTCCCACATTGGGGACTACAATTTAATATGAGCTTTAGATGGGGACACAGATCCAAACCACATCAATGTCAATAAACATCATATTGGTTATATTTCACAGGAGAACCCTGACTTCTGATGCATCCCTCATGGTATAGGAAATGTTGACCAATACTCAACCCTGAGAGTAGCACAGAAATGATAAGAAACCTTAAAAACTGCATAGAATTGGGTGTGTTGAGAACAACATAATTTCCGCATGTTCTGGAGAGGGTGCCGAAGACTCTGGCTCAGGAGGGACACTGAGAGTGGCAGTGAGGATTGATTCTCAGCAATGTGCCTGGAGGGGTGCCAGGGAGGAGCAACGCTAGTCAATGCTTGTCCCCAGAAATGGGATGTAATCCTGAAGAAGGGAAGAAAGGGAAATCAAAAATTATTGAGACTGGCAGAATGAGGGCTTGAATACGAATTGAGGTCAGATATTTTTAAAATTTGTAGTCAGAGATTCATGTTTACTATAAAAGTCTATAATTTAATTATAATTCACAATGTAAGTAAAACCTAATTCCCTATACACAAATGTATTTGTTGCCAATGGTAGCAACAAGCACTAATTTTTTACGTGTCCTTAATATTGATATGTAAATGACTTCAATAACAAACCTCTAAAAGAAAAAAAATCCCTGCCTACCAATGTCTTTGCTCCCCATCCAGGCATTGTCATATTTGTTACCTTAATTCTGGCTTCTCATTCTCTAGGCAGTTTGGCCTGCATTATTGGCCTTTCGTCATTCAGTCTGTTAGTCGATGTTGCTATTTGATATCCTACACTCTGAAACCAGTGTTCCTGGATCGACCATGCCTGATTTCATTGCCCTGCTTGGCTGAAACTCTTTTGATATGGTTTGGCTATGTCCCCACCCAAAATCTCATCCTGAATTGTAATCTCCATAATCCTCATAATCCCAATGCATCAAGAGCAGGCCCAGGTGGAGGTCATTGGATCTGGGGACAGTTTCCCCCATGCTGTTCTCACGATAGTGAGTTCTCACGAGATCTGATGGTTTTATAAGGGGCTCTTCCCCCTTCACTCAGCACTCCTCCTTCCTGCCACCTTGTGAAGAAGGTGGCCTGATTCCCCTTCACCTTCTGCCATGCTTATAAGTTTCCTGAGGCCTCCCCAGCCATGCTGAACTGTGAGTCAATTAAGCCTCTTTTCTTTATAAATTATCCAGTCTCAGGCAGTTCTTTACAGCGGTATGAACACAGACTGATACGTCCTTGAACTTTATCTTTGGACAATTGGACTTATAGCCTCTACCAGCCCAAACTCATGCCCATCCCTCAACCCAGCCCTGATCCCTGCCACAAGATGATCTGTAGGACTCAGACATAGAAGAACTCTATGAAGCCACCAGCCTCCCCCCAACCCCCCAAAAATAGACATATAAAGAGGACAAAGCAAAAAGACCCTAAAGAAGAGAAGGTAAAACTGTGAAGCATGAGTATTTCCACATTTCACACCAAACTAGATGACCATATCATGAACATATCACGATTGCCAAGGCACAAACACATATTTATTCAGAGCTGGCAACATAAGTAATTTTCAGTTTCAAAGCAATGAAAAGTGTTGATACGAATAATACATTTTTATCTATGCCAATATTTTAAAACAAAGCAGCAATGTCTTATTTGTGCAAATCTATCTGTTTCACATTATGTTCTAGTATGAGTGTTTTAGTAGAAATTCCATTTGAAATGTGAAATTGTTTATGCTACTGATACAAATTCAAAACAATCCGCCATCTACGGATTTACCATTGTAATGGATTTTTAAACATGTTTATTATTATGGAATTACTAAGGAAAAGACAGCCCGCAGATGTAGCACAAGTGTGGTTCTCTTCACATTCCCCAAAGATATTTCTCTTGCAGAGATTCAAAGTCTGTGAGCAGTAGAGACACCCTAAGGAGATATATGTTCAGCCATAGAAAAGAGGGAACTTTAGCTCAAAGCTAAATTGTAGGAAATGTAGACCAATATCTTTGCTTCATCTCTGTTGACTTCTAAAGTTTCCAGAATAACAATTCAAATGGAAAGAAAATATATTGGTAGCTTAAACACAAGAAAAAAAATGTAGAAACCTAAGCTGTTGATTCCAGCGGTAATTCCAAATCACTACCAGAATTGTAAAACATTAAATGTTGCAAGTCATGTCATGTCTAGATGTAGTGGTGAGATCTACTCTGGCCAGTTGCTGGGGCTCATCATCTTGCCACAATGGTGAAGTTTTACATGTCCAGTGGTCCAGAGTGCATCAACATATCCTTTCACGGAACAGGGAGGCTGGGCTCTTTTATGTGCCTGAAAAATACTGCAGCCATGGTATGGAAGAGCAGGCAGACTATGCCCCATACAACCGCCTGCCCCAGCAGCTCCCTGCTAAATAGGACCTGCCTTCTGCATCAGGTCCACAATGCAGCCACCATGCCCTCTAATATGCATTTCAGCTGCAGCCGAGGTTCCTCTGAGAGCCCAACCCGCAGAGGCTGGTGACCCCCTCTTTGACTCCCACAGCACTGGCTGCTGCCACCACTGCTGCCGTGGCCCCTGACACCCCAGGACCAGGAAGGGGGTGAAGAAACCAGGCACATTCACATGCCCCTAACAGCAAAATCTGGTGTTGCTCCAGTAGGAGAGAAGCACCAGCAAGCCACGTGCCCCAAGCTGCCATCCTCCATTGCTCCAGCTGAAGGGGCCTGCCTTCCCCAGGGAAAAGCCCGCAGTGCGGCTACCCTGCTCCCCACACAGCCATTCTAGCTGCCGCTCAGAGCCCTTTGGAGATCCCAGCCCCACAGGCCTATGATCTGCCTTGGGGCTCCCACTGCCCGAGCGTCAGCCACTGCCTGTGCGTTCTGCCTGGCCCCCGCTGGGAGTTTTGCTGATGACCTTCAGACCAGCCCACCCCCTAACAACCTGAATTTTGGGGGCCTGAGAACAAGCCAACTGGCCCAGTCTCGGTCCCAGTTCAGTCCCTTCATGACTCATACGCACCATCCAGTGGGCCATCTAGGGGCCTGGGGGTTAGGGGTTTACCTAACTCCATCTACTAATGTAGCCACCTGACCACTCCCCACCAGGGTCTGAGTCAGACCAACCTCACCAGCCAGTACACCACAGCTGACACTCACCTGCACATGCTGAAAAGGGGAGCCCCTCCCGCTCTCAATACAAAGCAACAGCATTACCACATTGGAGAACAGGCAGGCCACAAAGCCACAAAGCTGTCTACAGCAGGCTGAGTGAGGAGCTTCCACCCCGAAACCACTCCTATAAAGAACCACAAGACAGACATCTTTCATGGCTGTCAGCTACACTGTGGCCTAGAGAGGTGTGGCCTAGAGATAGACAGGTGTGCAGGTCTGAACTGAGAGTCATGAGCCCCAAGACAGAATGTGACAGGGAAACAGATCTTATTCCTGCCTATCTAGGATGTGGAGCCAGTGCATCCCTCCTCACCCCTTGCAGAGACTTTGGTGTGTTCCACTGGTTCTCCCCCAGTCACTCCCATCAGAGCTAGTGCCGACACTCATCATTGAGGTATTTGTGGGCAAGCCAGGTGGTCAAGCTGTGCCCAGTTTTGTCCCCCTCTCACCCCCCCACCGAACAGGAAGTTTAGGGCACTGGAAATTCCAGGGTCCAACCCATCACTTGAAAGAACAGAGAGCATCTCACAGTAAACATAGATCAAGTACATGCCCATCTGCTATTGCCACAACTGGCTGTCACCTTGAAGCACATCCTATTGGCCTGTACCTCAAGCTGCAGAACCCAATAGAAAACATGACAACAGAAGTTCACGGGGTGATAAAGGCAAGGTCAAAAGACTGTACTCAACATTCTATACAGTCACATCCTTGGCGTAGGGGGACTTCCCACCCAAACAAAAGTGAATTCAAAAATAAGCAGTGGCAGCTTCTATAGATGAGAAGGAACCAGCCCAAGAACTCCAGTGCCATGAGGAAACAGAATGTTGAGACCACCCTAAAGGACCACACCATCTCTCTAGCAATGAATCATCACCAAAATGAACATGTTGAAATGACAGATAAATAATTCAAAATATGGATTGTAAGAAAGTTCAATTAGATCCAAGAGAAAGCTGAAAATCAACACAAAGAAATCAGAAAAACAATTCAGGAAATGAAAGATAAGGGAAACATTAAAACAATGGCAACAAACAAGTAAACCGAATGTATTCATCAGGGTTCTTGAGAGGGACAGAACTAATTGGATCAATATACATATAAAGGGGAGTTTATTAAATATTAGTGAAAAGCCTGCAGCTCAGCTACCCTGCTCCCCACGCAGCCATTCCAGTTACTGCTCAGAGTCCTTTTGAGATCCCAGCCCCACAGGCCTATCTGCCATGGGGCTCCCACTGCCCAAGCATCAACCACTGCCTGTGTGTTCTGCCTGCCCCCGCCTGAGAGTTTTGCTGATGACCTCCAGACCAGCCCACCCACTAACAACCAGCATCTGAATTCTGGGGACCTGAGAGCAAGCCCACTGGCCCAGTCTCGGTCCCAGTTTAGTCCCTTCAGGTCTCATACACATCATCCAGTGGGTGTATGGGGCTCATCATCTTGTCACAATGGTAAAGTTTTATATGTCCAGTGGTTCAGAGTGCATCAACATATCCTTTCATGGAATTGGGAGGCTGTGCTCTTTTATGTGCCTGAAAAATACTGCAGCCATGGTATGGAAGAGCAGGCAGACTATGCCCCATACAACCACCTGCCCCAGCAGCTCCCTGCTAAATAGGACCTGCCTTCTTCTGCATCAGGTCCACAATGCAGTCACCATGCCCTCTAATATGCATTTCAGCTGCAGCCGAGGTTCTTCTGAGAGCCCAACCCGCAGAGGCTGGTGACCCCCTCTTTGACTCCCACAGCAGTGGCTGCTGCCACCACTGCCACCATGGTCCCTGACACTCCAGGACCAGGAAGGGGGTGAAGAAACCATGCACCTTAACATGCCCCTAACAGCAAAATCCGGTGCTGCTCCAGCAGGAGGGAAGTGCCAACAAACCACATGCCCCAAGCTGCCATCCTCTACTGCTACAGCTGAAGGGGCCTGCCTTCCCCAGGGAAAAGTCCACAGCTCGGCTACCCTGCTCCCAGCCACTCCAGCTGCCACTCAAAGCCCTTTGGAGATCCCAACCCCACAGCCTGGGATCTAGGGGCCTGGGGGTTGGGGGTTTACCTAGCCCCTTCCACTAATGCGGACACTCACATGATCACAAGGCCCCACAATAGGCCATCTGCAAGTTGAGGAGCAAGTAGAGCCAGTCTGAGTTCCAAAACTGAAGAACTTGGAGTCCGATGTTCAAGGGCAAGAAGCATCCAGCACAGGAGAAAGATGTAGGATGGGAAACTAGGCCATCAAGTCTTTTCATGTTTTTCTGCCTGCTTTATATTCTAGCTGCCCTGGCAGCTGATTAGATGGTGCCCACCCAGATTAAGGGTAGGTCCGCCTTTCCCAGCCCACTGACTCAAATGTTAATCTCATTTGGCAACACTCTCACTGACACACCCAGGATCAATGCTTCGCATCATTCAATCCAATCATCCATCACACAGAACTTCTGAAAATGAGAAATTTACTGAAGAAATTTTAAAGCACAGTTAGTATATAACACAGTTAGTATATATTGTTAGTCTATAACAATAGACGAGATCGAGCAGAAAAAAGAATTTCAGAGCTTGAAGAATTTCAGAGCTTGAAGATTGGTCTTTTAAATTAACCCAGTCAGATAAAAATACAAAGGAATTTTTTTTAATGAACAAAGCCTTCAGTAAATTTAGGATTATGTAAGGCAACCAACCTACAACTTATTGGCATTCCTGAGAGAGATGAAGAAAAAGGAGGAAGCCTGGAAAATATGCTTGAGGAAATAGTTCAGGAAAATTTTCCTGATTTTGATAGAGACATAGACATATAAATGCAAGAAATTCAGAAAACACCTGAAAGATGTCATACAAATGAATATCACCAAGGCATATAGTTACCAGACTATACAGGGTCAATGTGAAAAAATAAATGTTAAAAGCAGATAAAGAGAAGTGTCAAATCACCAATAAAAGAAATCCCATCTGACAAACAACAGGCTTATCAACAGAAACTTTATAAGCCAAAAGAGATTGGGGACCTATTTTTAGCCTCCTTAAAGAAAAAATATGCCAGTCAAGAATTTTATATGCTGCCAAACTAAGCTTCACAAATAAAAAAGAAATAAAGTATTTCCTAGAAAAGCAAATCCTAAGGGAAGTCATCACCACTAGACTGGCCCTACAAGAAATGCTCGGAGGAATTCTAAAAATGGAAATGAATGTATATTACTCACTATCATAAAAGCACATTTAACTAGAAAGCTCAAAGATCCTATAAAGCAATTACATGATTGAGACTTTAAGGCAATTACACAATTGAGACTTTAAGGCAACTAGCTAATAAAACTATGACAGAAACAAAACCTCACATATCAATATTAACCTTGAACATAAACGGCCTAAATGCTCCAATTAAAAAATATAGACTGAAAAATTGGATTTTGTAAAACAAGACACAGCCCTCTACTGCCTACTAGAGACCTACCTAATGGCTAGAGACACCTACAATCTCAAAGTAAAGGGGTGAAAAAAGATATATTATGCAAATGGAAAACATAATAAAGCAGTTACAGCCTTTCTTATATCAGATATAACAGACTTTAAACCAACAACAGTAAAAAAAAAAAAAAAAAAAAAAGGCAAAGGCCATTATGTAATAATGAAGGGTTTTGTACAACAAGTTTTAACTATCCTAAATATATACATACCAACACCAGAGCACCTAGATTCATAAAACAAATACTACCAGACCTGAGAAAAGAGATTGACAGCAATATAATAATAGTGGGGGAGTTCAGCACCCCCACAACAGTACTAAACAGGTCTTCAAGTCAGAAAGTCAACAAATGAACTCTGGACTTAAACTGGACTATATATCAAAAAGATCTAATAGACATTTATAGAACATTCTACCCAACAACTGCAGAATATACATTTTTCTCATCTGTACATGGAACATTCTCTAAAATTGACCATATTCTTGGCCACAAAGCAAGCCTCGATAAACTAAAAAAAAATTAAAATCACACTGTCTTCTCAGACCTCTGTGGAATAAAGTTAGAAAACCAGAGGAACTCTCAAAACTACATAGGTAAGGGGATCCTAAACAACTTGCTCCTGAATGACTTTTGGGTAAACAATGAAATTAAAGCAGAAATAAAAACATTTTTGAAATTAATGAAAATAGAGACACAACATACCAAAACCTCTGGGATACAGCAAAAGCAGTGCTAAGAGGAAAGTTTATAGCATTAAATGGCTACACCAAAAAGGTAGAACTCAAATTAACAAACTAATGTCACAACTTAAGGAACTAGAACGACAAGAAGAAATCAAACCCAAAGCTAGCAGAAAAAAAGAAATAGCAAAGATATGAGCAGAACTAAATAAGATGAGACTCAAAAAGAAAAAAAGATACAAAGGATCAGTGAGACAAAAAGCTGGTTCTTTGAAAGGATAAACAAAGTTGGCTAGTTTAATCAAGAAAAAAATCAGAAGATTCAAGTAAGCACAATCAGAAAATGATAAATTACAACTGATATCACAAAAATACAAAATAATAATACAGCGATTATTATTAATGTCTCTATGTACACAAACTAGAAAAACTTCAGGAAATGAATAAATTCCTAGAAACATGCAACCTCCCAAGATTGAAACAGGAAGAAATAGAAATTCTGAACAGACCAATAATGACTAATGAAATTGAAACAGTAATTAAAAATCTTGCAACAAAAAAATCCCAGGACCAGATAGATTCATGGCTGAATCTCACCAGATGTATGAGGAACAGTTGATACCAATATTACTGAAATTATTCCAAAATATAGAGAGAGGGATTCCTCCCTAACTCATTCTATTAAACCAGTATCACCCTGATACCAAAATCAGTCAAAGACACAACAAGTAAAGAAAACTACAGACCAGTATCCCTGATGAACACAGATGCAAAAATCCTCAACAAAATACTACCAAACAAAATCCGAGAGCACAGCAAACAGATAATTCAACACAATCAAGTGGGTTTTATTCTAGAGATGCAAGGATGGCTCAACATTTGCAAATCAATAAATGCAATCCTCCACATAAACAGAATTAAAATCAAAATGATATGACATCTCAATAGATGCAGAGAAAACATTTTACAAAATTCAACATTCCATCATGATAAAGACCCTCAGCAAACTAAGCTTTGAACGAACATACCTCAAAATAATAAAAGCCACCTATGACAAGCCATCTATGGATTTGGTTTGCTAGTATTTTGTTGAGGATTTTTGCATCTATGTTCATCAGGGATACTGGTCTGTAGTTTTCTTCATTTGTGGTGCCTTTGTCTGAATTTGGTATCAGGGTAATACTGGTTTAATAGAATTAGCCAACATCATACTGAACAGGAAAAAGTTGAAAGTATTCCCTTAAGAACTGGAACAAGACAAGGATGTTCATTCTTATCATTCCTATTCAACGTAGGACTGGCAGTCCTAGCTAGAGCAATTAGGCATGAGAAAGAAATTAAAACCATCCAAATTAAAAGAGAATTCAAATTATCTGTTTGCTGATGACATGATCTTATGCCTCGAAAACCCAAAAGACTCCTAGACCTGATAAACAACTTCAGTAAAGTTTTAGGATGTAAAGCCAACATACAATAATCAGTAGCATTTTTATACACCAACAACATTCAAACTTAGCAGGAACTCAATCCCACATCCAGTAGCCACAGAAAAAAAATAACATATGTAGGAATACAATTAGCCAAGGAGGTGAAAAAACTCTATAAGAAGAATTACAAAACACTAACGAAAGAAATTATAGATGACACAAACAAATGGAAAAAATATTTTATGCTCATGAATTGGAAGAATTAATACCATTAAAATGATCATACTTCCCAAAGCAATTTATAGATTCCATTCAACACCTTTGAAATTACCAACGTCATTGTTCACAGAACTAGAAAAAAAAATCCTAAAGTTCATATGAAACCAAAAAAGAGCCCAAACAACCGAAGCAATTCTAAGCAAAAAGAACAAAGCTGGAGGCATCACATCACCTGACTTCAAATTATACCACAAGGCTATAGTGACTAAAACAGCATGGTACTAGTACAAAAATAGACACACAGATTAATGGAACAGAATAGAGAACACAGAAATCAAGCCACATACCTTCAATGAACTGATTTTTGACAAAGTTGACAAAAATAAACAATGGGGAAAGGACACCCTATTCAATAAATGGTCCTGGGAAAACTGGCTAACCATATGCAGAAGAATGAAACTGAACCCCATCACCATATACAAAAATTAACTCAAGATGAAGTAAAAACTTAAATGTAATACCTGAAACTAAAAGATTTTAGAAGAAAGGCTAGAAAACACTCTCCTAGACATTGACTTCAGCCAAGAATTCATGACTAACACCCCCGAAGCAAATCCAACAAAAACACAAATTAATATCTGGGACCCAATTAAACCAAACAGCTTCTGCACAGTGAAAGAGGTAATAATCAACAGAGTAACAGACCACCTACAAAATGGAAGAAAACATATGCATATTATGTCTCTGACACAGGACTAATAGCCAGAATCTATAAGGAACTAAAACAACTCAATGAGAAACAAACAACCCCTTTAAAAAGTGAGCAAAGATCAATGTCAAGAAGCATTTTTCTTAAGAATATACATTTTTCAAAATAAGACAAACAGGTGGCCAAAAAACATACGAAGAAATGCTCAACATCGCTAATCATCAGAGAAATAAGACCCATGAATTTCTATTTCTCATCAAATATTGAAAATTTCCAGCTATTGTTACTTCAAATATTCTTGGGGCCTCAAAAATCTGTTTTCTTCTTTTGCAACTCAAGTGACACATGTTATTCTACTTGATATTGTCTCACAGGACACTGAGGCTCTGTTCAATTCTTTTCCAGTAAGTTTCCTCTCAGTGTTTTATTTTGGATAGTTTTTATTATCCAGTTTTCTCCTTTCCTGACCATTTACCTGTAGTGCCTAATCTGTTGTTAAGAGCACCCAGCTAACTTTGTATTTTATATATTATGTCTTTCAGTTTATCATCACCATTTGGTTCATTTTCATAGCTTTTATTTCTCTATTAAGATCTTTCCTCATTATACTCCTGGTTTCCTTTAAATCCTTGAGCATATTTATGACCACTGTTTTGAAGTATGTTTCCTCTAATTACATCAGATCTGTCATTTCCGTTTCTGTTCTACTGACTAATTTTTTTCTTGATTCTTGGTTACTGCTGCTTTTTCACACATCTAATGACGTTTTTCTTGTGTTGCACATAGAACTCCCCTGAACTATGACTCTGAGGTGGAGATTATAATGTAGTGCATTTATTGGGGAGAACTTTAGAACCAACACTTGCAGAAAGGAGGAAAAGAAAGTAAGAATGGATAGAAGGAGAAATTAAGCTGCTGTAGAGTCCCAAAGAAAGCACCAGTTGACCCCACCATAAGCTCTGGAATTGGTGTGGCTTTGCAGCGATTTCCCAGCTTGAAGAAAGGAAACCAGGCCTTCATACTCCTTTGTCAATCAGTTATTGGGTGAGGTGTAGGCTACTCCAATAAGGAGGTGTGGCTTGAGACAAGGCAACTCTTTTTACTGAGGCAAACCCTTAAGGAGTCTAACAACTGAAGGCTGCCGGCCAAAAGCAATCACAGCAACCAGGGACATAAGATCTTTATCAAGCAATCTGTATCACACACACAGTATTCTCTGTGGTTTGCATGCTGAACATTATGAATTCTACCTTGTTTGCAATGTGGATTTTGTCGTCTTTCTTTCGAGAATATCAAGGTTTGCTTTGCCATAGTTAATTTACTTGCAAATCATCCTTGTCTTTTTGAAGTTTATTATGAGTTTTGTTATGAAGAATCTATAGTAGTGGCTCTAACTGGGGGTCAATTTTTTTAATTTTCACAACTGGAGACTGCTAGTGGCATACAGTGGGTAGAGGCCAGGGATGCTGCTAAATATTCTATATTGCATGGTACAGATGCCTCTCCAACAAAGGATCATCAGGCCCAGAATATTAATAATGCAAGGATGAGAAACCATGGTGTGTAGTAGCCATTACTGTAGGGCTAATCAAGGCCTTCTCCTAAATCATGGCATTCTAGAGGTGACAATGGAGTGTCCAGAGAGCTCAACATGGTATCTCTGCCCCAGATGGTCAAACTTCAATACCTTCTCAGCCTGTGAAAGAGCAAGGAGCTCTGTGGAGCCCACAGCGCCCTAGCAGTGGCTCATTGCTTGGTCCCATTGAATCTCACCTAGTGAAATACAGTTTAGTATTCAGACAAGAAAACCGCTTTGCAGATTTGTGGAGCTCTTTTTCTATGTAGATCCCTCCTCTCCAGCACTCTACCCTGCAAAATCCATCAACCCTTAGCAGCCCCCAACCCCCATCTCTGTCCCTAGTTCAGCAAAACGGGTGTGCTCAATTTGCCTCCCTCTCCCTACATCATGGCTCAGAAATGAAGGAAACCAAAATAGTTCTCCAGAAAGTGTTGAGAATTGCCAAGTGAAAGACACTGAAAATGTGGGGAGCTCTCTGCCTCTGCCCCTGTTTGCCATACACCAGGACATTCATCCTTCCTTCCTGGGGACAGCATCTGCTCATCAGCCTGGAGAGGGCCCCAGCCGGCACCAGGGGAATCTGGGGGCAGGTTACACTGCCTTCCCACAGGTTCACTCCTTTTAAAAGACTGGAGCTGCCCTCTCCTTTGCCTTGTTGCTGTGTAGGATTTATGACTGTTTGTGAAAATACTCCGTAAGCAAAGACCCTAAGCCTTAAGAGAGAAATACTTTTGAACTGAGGCCTCTCCCATGTGCTGGGTACAAACTTGTGCTTTTCTTTTGTTAATCTGACTTGTTTTCAGGAGAGTGTCTCAATTAAGAACCTAAAAAAAGGAAAGAAAAGACATTGTTTTCTCTCTCTTACAGACACTGCTTCCAGTCAGAGACCAAGGTGAATGCAATGCTCGCCTTGGTTCTTCCTTCTTTCTTAGATTGCAGGCCGGTGCTGCTAACATTTGGAAACAGTTGTTTTATAGATAGTGTCCAACCTCAGAGCAAACAGGGGGAGGTTAGTCTAATGCCTGATGCTTCATCATGAGCACAAGCAAAACTCTCTTATAATCAGGTCTTGGTGAATTTCCTTCTTTATTTCCCTTCCTTGTCCCACCCTCACTTCCCCTTCATTCTTCTATGTATTTGTCTATGTGCATACATGTGTTTGACACAGACAAATTACAGATAAATTGAACATTAGACAAATCTCCCATGAACATTAAAATCTTACTCATGTCATTAAATACAATTCACCTGTCCCCAAATCCATAAACAGCACTCTGACAAAACAGACCTACAAAACCAGTCCAAAATGTTTTAATCTTTCTGCTTAACATTTTGGATTTCATTTAAAAAGTAGCTCCTCAGTCATGAAGCCTGCCTCGTTGCTCAAAACTGGAAGGGCACCTGGCCTTGGCTGCCTTTAAGCCTCGTTGTTGGAGGCTTTTCTTTGAATGCTGTGGAAGCGATGCAGAACAGGCAAGCCTCAAAATTGAGGTACAGCAGGGAGGATTCTCAGTTTCATCCAGGAAGGAATTCAAGGGCAAGCTGGTGGTGTTAGGTGGCAACTCTTACTGAAGCAGCTGTGTACAGCAGCAGAGGTACTGCTCCTTGCAAAGTAGGGCTGCCCCATAGGCAGGGAGCCAAGAGTAGCAGCTCAGAGGCAATTCTGCACTCATATTTATACCCACTTTTAATTCCATGCAAATTAAGGGGTGGTTTATGCAGAAATTTCTACAATGAGGGTGGTGATATGATTTGGCTCTGTGTCCCCACCCAAGTCTCATCTTGAATTGTACTCCCATAAATCTCACGTGTTGTGGGAGGGATCTGGTAGGAGATATTTGAATCATGGGGGCCATTTCCCCCATACTGTTCTCGTGGTAGTGAATAAGTCTCACGAGATCTGGTGGTTTTATCAGGAGTTCCCGCTTTTGCATCTTCCTCATTTTCTCTTGCCACTGCCATGTAAGAAGTGCCTTTCACCTCCCACCATGATTCTGAGACCTCCCCAGCCATATGGAACTGTAAGTCCAATTAAACCTCTTTTTCTTCCCAGTCTTGGGTATGTCTTTATCAGCAGCATGAAAATGGACTAATACAGGTGGTAACTTGCAGGTTGTCAGGTAGTTGCCATGGAAAGGAGTGGTAACTTCTGGGTGTTGCCCTGGCAATGGTAGACTGACATGGCACACTGGTGGGCATGTCTTATGCGGAGGAGCTTCCACCCTGGACCTGTTTTAGCTAGTCCTCAATGTGGTCCTTTGTGCAATCCCCACCTCTGGAGTCGAGTTCTGCCTCCTACCTCACAAGGTTTGGTATATCCTGAAAGCACATCCTTCCAGGCTCCTCCTGCAGCCCTTCTGCTCTGGAGGAAATATGTCTCCTTGGATGGGAACAGCCTCACCTCCTGCTTGCCTATGATAGGTGATGGGTTGAATAGTGATGTCAATGACTTCTTCGACTGTAGGGTCACAGGATTGTTTGCGTGGACTCCTGGGGTTCTACCAAATCATTCATATTTCACGTGAGAGGAACTTGCTTTTGTATACATCTCCGAACTGCCAGTTAACCATCTTTTTCAGCTCTCATCAAATTTTATTTTCACTTGAACAATTTTTGCACTCCTAGAATACTCACAGCAATGTCTCAAATGGCTTGTTCTTGTTTACATACAAGAACAAAACGTATGGCAGCCTCAGTCACATCACAATTTAAAGTCATTACTGAATTTGGCATTCTGCACTTTTGAAGTTTGAGTTAAATCTTCTAAGAACCATTGGCTTTTTTAACGGTCTCATGTTTATCAGCTGCACTGACCGTTGATGCCCTTGGGTGGGAGGGGCACATTTTCTACAGAAATGGAATTGATCACTAGGTCAGTGAGTGAGCACCTGAAAGTAGAAAACAACAAACTGTGTGGCCATGGGAATATCCAGACACAGTGACCGCTGGCTTCCCCTTTGCCTAAGTGACCACTCTTCCCTGTGGAGTAGACTCAGAGGCTGCAGATTCAGGTGTCTCCCTCAGTAACATTACATCGTGGCTGGACCCTCGGTGTTACTCATGAAGAGCTGGAATCATGAATACTAAAATACCCCACATAACAGCTGGAAGGGGCCTTGAGAACCCAAACCCCTACTGAACAAAGAGAAGACCTTTTGCTTAAGATTGCATCAATCTGAAATTTACTGAAATTCCACAACAGTACTCTCTGCTTATCCCTGAACGGTTTATCGCAAGCGTTTCCCAAAGTCATTATAGTCGGTAAGCACTTGTTTGGCAACTTAGTTAATGGCTTTAAAATATTCCATTATATAGATGTACCATATGTCAACCATTCCCCTATGCTTGGGACATTTCTGTTGCTTAATTCTTTCTAATCTGGTACCCTTGAGAGATAGGAGTAGCTGGATTTTCCAGGCCAGCTAAGAATTCCAAAGCCTAGCTGGGGAAGGTGACCATACCCACCTTTAAACACGGGTCTTGTAACTCAGCTCACACCCAATCAATCAGGTAGTAAAGAGGGCTTACTAAAATACAAATTAAGCTAAAGAAGGAGGTAAAGAAATAGTCAAATCATTTATCACCTGAGAGCATAGGAGGAGGGACAATGATCGGGATATAAAACCAGGCATTCGAGCAGGGAGCAGCAACCCCCTTTGGGTCCCCTCCCATTGTATGGGAGCTCTGTTTTCACTCTGTTAAATCTTGCAACTGCACTCTTCTGGTCCGTGTTTGTTATGGCTTGAGCTGAGCTTTCGCTCGCCATCCACCACTGCTGTTTGCCGCCGTAGCAGACCCACCGCTGACTTACACCCCTCTGGATCCGGCAGGGTGTCCACCGCGCTTCTCATCCAGCGAGGGGCCCACTGCTGCTCCCAATCGGGCGAAAGGCTCGCCCTTGTTCCTGCACGGCTAAGTGCCTGAGTTTGTCCTAATCGAGCTGAACACTAGTCGCTGGGTTCCACAGTTCTCTTCCGTGACTCACAGCTTCTAACAGAGCTATAACACTCACCGCACGGCCCAATGTTTCATTCCTTGGAATCCATGAGGCCAAGAACCCCAGATCAGCGAACAAAAGGCTTGCTGCCATCTTGGGAGCCGCCCGCCACTCTCTTGGGAGCTCTAAACAGGAATGTGCTACCTCTGCCACCTCAGAGATGAGGTGGGGACAATCCAAGGTAGAAAGGCTTTAAAGAGACACCAGTATTGCAGAGAGATAGTTTTCAGGCTTCCAGAACATGTTAGAACTCACCATATAGTGCATTGTGCTATCTGCAAACTAAACAGGGAAACACACTTAAATAAGTTATGAATTGGAGTCCTTAATAGATGAACCCACTGAGGAAAAATGAAACAGGTTGAGGGTGAGAAATCAGGAATGGGAAAGTGGAAGAGGTAAGACGAGATCAGAGGAACACAGGGAGGCATTTGCCCTTGACCCTAGGAGGGGTACAGCTGCAACAGGCCTCACCAGGCCCCACACAAAGTGACCTTGGGTGACCATAAGCAGCTCAGCAGGATCAGTGTGAAACCACCTTTGCAAAAATTACAACAGTGAAAAAATGATGATGTGAAAGAGATCTGATCTGACCAATTCCCACCTTGTCTTTAACCTCCAAACTGCCCTTAGTCCTTCCTGGCCCTAAGCCAAGCTCACTTCAGGAGACATTTAGTCTATAGTTTAAATGATAATAACCCTTCCTCCAAACTAAACCATGTTTGTAAAACTGAGGACAGACCACCAGGTTTGGAGGATAAGGAGCCTGAATGCTGGTAAGGTGTAGACATAAACGATATCCAGCCATTATTCTGGAGGTCACAGGATTTGCAACTTCTCCAATTACTCCCGCAAATAACATCACACTTGTAGAAGCTAAGATTGGCCTTTTAAGGTGTCTGTTCAGGTTTTTGCATTTCTGATGACTGATGGTTCCACCCAGAAGCAGCCTGAGCCCACAAGAGGACCATTTTCCACACTCCTATGATTACACCCCCAACCGATCAGCAGCATCCATTCCCTAGCCTGCCAAACTACCCTTTGAAAACCCTAGCCTCCAAATTTTCATGGAGACTGATTTGAGTAATAAAACCCCAGCCTCCAATTCAGCTGGCTCTGTGTGAATTAAATTCTTTCTCTATTGCAATCCTCTGCTTGATAAGTTGGCTGTATCTGGGGAGTGGGCCAAATGAATTCATTGAGTGGTTACAGGTAATGAGATCTTGGGAAGCCCAGGTGTAGTGTGAGCTCTGACCAGATTGATGCAGCCGTATACAAAAGGCCTTCTCTTTGTTCAGTAGGGGTTGGGGTCTCAAGTTCCCTTCCAGCTGTATATCATCTATAGGGGATTGGTCCTGTTACTACGTATCTCCACCAACAATTACGTACAGCCCCTGTGTTAGCAAACAACTTGAAGAATAAGTAAAATCAGTTTGATTAGTTCAATTTAAATATAGAAACCAAAGACTCAAAGCCATGTGTGTATTCTTGAAAAACCATGAATAATTTTCACTTCTGGATGAATCTATGTCACAGGAAAATAGGAGAACAAATTAATTTCTTTACCAAAAAGTTCTTTATTCAAGTCAGAGTTTACATTTACAGTTCTCACTTATTTGAATTATACTGTCCAAAGTTGCAAGGGAGAAATGAAATCCTAGTTCTTCTTAGGCAAGTAGAGCATTAACGTGGCATCCAAGGAACAGCAGGTGGCTGTTGTGTTTTAATAGTCACTCTCCTTAGATGTCACATCCCCGCCCATGATTGCATCAGAAGGCAAGAGGCCTGGCGGGTCATTCATCTGACAGGTTGTTCAGCCCAAACCCCTGCATATTTGTTTCTCTAAACTCAATTATTCTACAGGCTCATATTATGTTGAATTACACATCTCGCAATATTTGAAATAGCTCATTTGTTCTGGGAATTACATGCCTCTAATTGTATCATGAAAATGCTGACAGCCAGCAGAATGGTAATGAAACATCTCCTACCAGCAGCGGTGGTTGCAAGAACGTGAAGCCATCAGGAATGCTTAAACATTGCTACAGTGCCATTCAGGTGCAAAATGTATGGCAGCAGACGCTATCAGGAACAACAATGATTTGTGTTTATGCCATTCACCCCTCCAGAGAGTTGTACTGTAAACCTTACAGCCTATGGGTTTGCTTCCTGTCTTACAGCTTAAAAGACTAGTCAGTTATGGCCGGGCGCAGTGGCTCATGCCTGTAATCCCAGCACTTTGGGAGGCTGAGGTGGGCGGATCATGAGGTCAGGAGATCAAGACCATCCTGGCTAACACAGTGAAACCCTGTCTCTACTAAAAATACAAAAAATTAGCCAGGCATGGTGGTGGGCACCTGTAGTCCCAGCTACTTGGGAGGCTGAAGCTGGAGAATGGTGTGAACCTGGGAGGCGGAGCTTGCAGTGAGCCGAGATCACACCACTGCACTCCAGCCTGGGTGACAGGGCAAGACTCCGTCCAAATAACCATTTGGCCACTAACAAGAGATTGCACAGGAAACAGCAGTGACCTCCCATAATGAAGGTCATGATGTGCCACCCAGATTCTCCCCAGGGCTGAAGGATTTTTCCTCAGCTGCTGAGATTGTTCTGTCCAACATGCCTAAGATACTGCCTTCGGCAGATTCCCCCCCGCCCCCCCATGAAGAGAACCTGTCACTCCATTGATGGCCAAGGGAAGCCAACACCTAAGATTGTCCAATCTGGGATTAAAAGGCCAGGTCCCATCAGCCATGGGATGACTCTAAAAGCCCACCCAGCTTCAGGGCTCCCAGTGGAGCTGGCTGAGGCCTTTTTGAGACTGGATCAATGTCATGTTTACCTCTGCTCAATCCTACTTTCCACAGGTGCCAGTCCAGAAAACACTTCCTGCTAAAATTCCTGCACTCCAGTCTCCATCTCAGAGTGTGCCTGACTCCATTATCCCTTTCCCTTCCAATTTAAACTGGTTTTTTTTTTTTTTTTTTTTCCCCCAGAGGCAGAGTCTTGCTCTCTCACTCAGGCTGGAGTGCAGTGGCGCGATCTCAGCTCACTGCAACCTCCGCCCCTCGGGTGCAAACAATTCTCGTGCTTCAGCTTCCCAAATAGCTGGGATTACAGGTGTGCACCACCACACCTGGCTAATTTTTGTATTTTTAGTAGAGACAGTGTTTCACCATGTTGGCCAGGCTGGTTTCGAACTCCTACCTGAAGTGATCCGCCCACCTTGGCCTCCCAAAGTGTGTGGATTACAGGCATGAGTCAATGCATCTGGCCTTAAACTGGCTTTCGAGGTCCCTCAAATTTAGTCCTACCTCCTTCAATAAGGCCAGACTTCTCACTCTCTGCCGTTCATGCTGTGAAAGGAAAATAAATCTTGGGTCCCAAGATCACTAAATTAAAGGGAAAAATCAAGCTGGGAACTACTTAGGGCAAGCCTGCCTCCCACTCTTCAAAGTCATCCCTCTGCTCACTGAGATAAATGCATATATGATTGCATTTTTGGAAAGGTGAATCAGAAACTCAAAAAGAATGCAACCCTTTGTCTCTCACCTACCTATAACCTAGATGCCCCCTTCCTGCTTAGAGTTGTCCCACCTTTCCAGACCAAACCAATGTTCATCTTAGATATGTTGATTGATGTCTCATGTCTCCTTGAAATGTGTTAACCAAACTGTGCTACGACCACCTTGGGCTCATGTCTTCAGAACCTCCTGAGGCTGTGTCATGGGCACATGTCCTAAACCTTGGCAAAATAAACTTTCTACGTTAACTGAGACCCATCTCAGATTTTGGGAGTTCACAATGCCATATTCATTTCCATAACTGTGTCTTTTTATTCTCTTCCAACTCGGGGGATTTTTTTTTTACCCTAAATATTAATTGCTAAGCAGGAGAACTTAGTTAAAAAAATGACAGTTCAAAGGTTTCTCAGAGATTAGCATAGATGAGAACAAAACCAACATATAAATGTGGCAGCCAATTTTGATAGAAGAAAACAGCTATCACTATAACCACTTCAAGAGTGATCCAGGTGCCATGGGGATTTCACAATGCCTAGCCCTGAGCTGCACAACAGGACTAAGGGAAAGTGATAAGAAGAAAGGAAAAAGATGGTGAGACACTAGAGAAGAGGAGAATGTGAGTCTTGACACAGGCAACACTGCTTACTCCAAATTTACCAATCCAGTGTTGCAGCCCATCAAGGGCCAGCTCTAGAGAAAAACTGGGTATCTACATTCCTGAGAAGTGCTCCACTTCTGATGTCTAATAATGGCTTCACTTTTTTGTTAGGATGGGGCAGGGGGAACACTGAGAAGTGATATTGTAAAACTCCTTAGTTCTAACTCTACATTGAGCTCAGAGAGGCCAGATGCCTTGGCCAAGATCACAAAGTTAAAAAAAAGCAAATCTTACCATTTCAACTGTGGTAGCCTTTTCACTACCTTGAAATACCTCTTAAGTGTAATAGACCAATGACACCAAATAGCACTTTTACTGTGACAGACATACCACAGGCCGCTTATTAAAGAATTAAATCTATAATGGTAACATTTCAGGCAACTTGCAGAATTTTAGTTCATATTAAACAAATGCAAATCCTTCATAATCCTTTTTCAAAAATAACTTAAAACTGATTTTTATGCTAACAAAAGCCAAATTTCCAAAATCGATTAATATAATCCAAAACTCTCAATTACACTTTCTTGAGGAGGTTCATTCTTTGAGATCATTTTTCCTAGGGCCCAAAAATCTTTTTAGTACAGGGTTGAGCAAGCACATGAGGGGCACTCTAGGCTGTATTCATCCAACCAGAATCCTACCAACAATAGTTATTGAACCATGTTATAGCATACCTAAGTTTCAGTCAACAAAATCTGTTAACACTTATTAAAGTATTTAGTCTATTGTGGAATTGATAAATTTTGTCGTTAAGCAGAATTATTAATTTCTACTTTAAACTCTAATAAGTTACACCAAGTTTTACTGTCCCTTGCAATTTACAATGAAAGAAAACAATCCAGTGTAAAAAAAAAAAAAAAAAACCTCATCCATAGACTCATCAATTTTCATAATAAAAGTGTTCAATGGCTCTTTGGAAATTACAGTAACAGAATACCTGTGGTTGACATGGTTTGGATGTTTGGTCCTCTCCAAATCTCATGTTGAAATGTGATCCCCAATGTTGGCCATGGGGCCTAGTAGGAGGTGTTGGGTCATGGGGGTGGATCCTTTATGAATGGCTTGGCGTCATCCTCGTGGTAATGAGTGAGTTCTCACTCTGTGAGTTCATGTGAGATCCGGTTGTTGAAAAGAGCCTGGCGTCTCTCTTGCTCCCTCTCTTGCCATGTGATGCCCTGGTTCCCCTTCCCCTGCTCCCACGATTACAAGTTTCCTGAGGCCCTCAGCAGAAGCAGATGTAGGCACTAGGCTTTGTGTACAGCCTGAAGAACCATGAGCCACATAAACCTCTTTCTTTATAAATTACCCAGCCTCAGGTATTCCTTTATAGAAATGTAAATGAAATAACACAGTGGTTTACTTGAAAATATGGTATGTATATCAGGATTTTCTGAGGCACTTATAAAAAATGCCTGAGCCCACCATAGGCATACATAACAGACTCCCCAGGGGTAGGTGCAGGCATCTGCTTTTTAACAAGTTCTCTAGATAAGTCTGCTAAAGAGTCAAGCTTAAGATATATCATAACCCCATCATAACAGACAAATATGGTCCTAAACCTGGAAGATATTCCTTTTCCTGGCTTGTTTTTTTTCTGTCCTAAAAGCTCTGGAAAGTCCACCTTTTCCATGAAGATGTCTTATATCGGTGGGAGCCAGTGGGGACAATGGCAATTTCTTTCTTTTTTTTTTTTTTGACAATGGCAATTTCTAAAACCACATGCCAATCATGGCAACTATCCAAAACCTAAGAAACATCCTAACACACACACACACACAGAAAATACTCTACACGTGAAAGCACTTAGGACAGTTTTGCCAATGAGAAAGTCTCAACTTTAATGCTATACTATATGCACTAGGCACGTCATGAGGTTGGGTGAACTTAAATCATAGTTCAATGCGTTGCTGGCGCTCACAGCAATATCAACCTCTTTTCTCTTTTGTATAAATTAAAAATCACTCAAAAATGAAGTCATTGCTTTGTAAATAAAATTTACAATACAAATATTTTAGAGCCATGGTTAACTATTTTAATTATTATAATAAATAAGAAAGCTCATAACATAGGGAGAAAGTGAAGAAATGATTCTCCAGGTTTTTTATGATAATTTGGTCATTAGTGGCTAAGTGCCTGCCGCTCTTGTTGAATGCAAACATATAACTTTTTAACACCTAGCTATTAATAAATTATTTTTTAACATTGTAATTAGAAAGAAGATCTTTCTATGACGTTGGTTTCAATTTGCATACATAGTATGCTCTCTCCAACAAAATAGAAACCAAGCAAGCATCTTCAGCTTCAAAAGTTACAGAATTATGAGACCAAATAAATTCTACTAAATATTACAGGGTTACAAAGTTAATTGGCTCTCTCAGAATGTTGCTGCTAATTATATATAAATTCTCCACCAAAACTCTAACAGAATCAATGGTAGTCTGTCTCTCTCTCAATCTCTCTCTCGCTCTCTTTCTCTCTCTCAGTATCTCTTTTCTGGCATCAAGACAAAGATGGGAAGGAGAAAATCTTGGACTTGAAACTTACTGACATTCTCTGGCCATGGGTTCTCAAGGGAATGCTAAGCCAACAAGGCGGCACTGCCCATGTGTGTGCTGACGGCAGGGTCACTATTTGTATGGTCATTCCCAACACCATGTTTATCCCTCAACCCCTCTACCCCAGGCTTTGCCTCTGACTCTGGAAAGAGTACAAGTTCTCATCTTGCCTTTTTTCCTTTCTCCTTAAGTTAAAAGGCAGGCTCCCATTCCAAGTTTCCCTCAAAGATCCTAGTTTGCCATGTGTGTTTCTGGTTCCACAATAGTTTTCTCCAATTTTAATTTCACCTCCAATTTGAATGGTTTAGACCTACTTTGCGGGGAAGTCTGACTATGGTTTAGATCACTGTGCCTCCTCATTCAGGTTCCAGCAGGATACTTAAGTTGATGTCCTACCCTGTTTTGTGTTTCTACAACAGAATACCTGAGACTGGGTAATTGATAAAGAACAGAACTATATTTTCTCACAGTTCTGGAGGCTGGGAAGTCCAAAATCCAGGCACTGGCATTTGGCAAGGGCCTTCTTGCTGCATCATCCCATGGCAGAAGGCAGAAAGGCAAAGAGACAATAGGGGATCTAATTCACCCTCATAATGGTATTCATCCCATGAGAGAGGAGTCCTCATGGCCTGGTCATTTCTTTAAAGTCTCACTCTTAATACTATTAGAATGGCGATTAGATTTCAACATGATTTTGGAGGGCACAAACATTCAAACCATAGTAGTTGGCATACATTTAATCTAAAATTTGAACTCCATGTCCTCTGTTTTGATGAGTGATCATCTGTACCTGGCTTCATTCTTTCCAGTGCCCTAAGGCTGGGTTCCCCTGTCCCTATCTTGGCCAAGATCACTGACATTAAACACCCACCTAAGTTATGGTTTTTTACAATTATTCAATTCACTGTCTTTTCTTTTGCAGGAATATCTATAACTGAAACCTTAACTTAAAAAGCCTATTACTGGTTTTCAGTCTTACCTCTTAACTAACATGGGAGGAGCTAGTCTCATTATCTCACAAATATACAGGATATAGAAGTGGTAGACATTAAATCTGCCTTACATAGAAGTACAGTAGACATCA
Source organism: Trachypithecus francoisi (assembly GCF_009764315.1). Classification (NCBI taxonomy): domain Eukaryota; kingdom Metazoa; phylum Chordata; class Mammalia; order Primates; family Cercopithecidae; genus Trachypithecus; species Trachypithecus francoisi. Next base: position 6,258,732 of record NW_022681469.1, read on the forward strand.
AGCTTCATTCTAGGAGTTTATGATCACAAGGATGGCCCTCCATTCCCCAAATAGTCTATCTTCTCCCTGACTTTTTAAAACCCCATAATAAAGGACAGAGCCTTTTCTTAAAACTAAGATATTCAGGATGTCAGCTTGCATATACAGCACCTTCACAAGAATTAGCCAAAGGCACTGCATGAGGCACAGAAGTTATAAATGGCACCCTTATTTTTTTAAAACATCCACAGCGACTCAGGACTTGACAAGTGGAGAGTGGCCTGGATTCAGCCCAGCCAGTTTCCCCCTTGGCCAGGTGCTCTTGCACAGGGCACTGCCAGTACAACCGTAAGTCCTGGCCCCACAGATTCCTTCAGAAGACAGGCTTCAACTTAGATTCATGTAGTGAGCATGCCTTTCTAAATCAGTGTTTGAAAGCATGAAAAGAAGAGCAAGAAAAGAGGGCAGATAATACTTGATAAAAGAAAGAGGTAATCCAGTAGAAGGGAAAGGGAAAATCAGAAACCCAATAACAAACTTTTATTTACTTAATAATTTAACACATGCAACTTAGCCTGCCTGGGACAATTATCCCTGCAGGCAAAGCTCAGATTAATCTTTCTATGTATCCCTACGATCCCACTTGGAGTATAACCCATAGTAAGTCTTCAGTAAGCTTGTTGGTTTATGGAGGAAAGGGAAGGAGTAATTAGCTGGCTTCTTATGAGCCTAAATGATTCAACTAAAACCTGCTTAAAAGCTATGGCTCACATGAATGTGTTTCAGCAGACCACTCACTTAGTAATTGTAGTTTAAATGGATTAGCCACAAGTTTCAATGATTCAGAGATTATGTGGGAAATACACACATCCAGTGTGTATGTTAGATATATGAAAGACACTAACAATTTTTATAAATAATCTTTAAAGGGCCAAGGGAAAAGTATATCCCTGCCCCACTCAATTTCAGCAAAGATCAAAGAATATAGCACAGCATAAAGGTAACTTGGCTCCTAGCCTTGATTTCTTTGTTATTGGTTTACCATTAACAGTGGGGATAAAAAAGATTAGATAAATTATCCAGCAAACATAAAAATCTTAAAGTATTTGAATAGAACACATGCATGATTAAGTATTTAGGGAGCTACACAGCTTTGTTGTCTTGTCATAAAACCCCCGATATACTCTAGCTAGACTAAATTTCCCTTTAGGGAACAAATACAAAATAACAAATTTGTCTCTAAGACTAAATTGAGGGTTTAAGTTTATTACAGGACTATTGGTCCAAAGGCATTTTGTTAATAAAAACTCACAAATCGTTGAGCTAAATATTCATGGAACAACAACTGCAGCTATATAACTTACTTCTGAATCAAGAAGTTATAACAAAAATGTAGAATTCCAAATATTTAATAATATCAAGGGACTCGGTATCATTTGTCACAAATAAAGACACTTGAGCTAGAACTTTACCTTGAATAAAAATTGTAATTTTTAGCTCACAAGAGCAGGCAATTGAAAGAAAATGCTTTATTCTAAATAGTTCAGTGTTGTCTTTAGAGGTGTAATTCTAGAATGGCAGCATAAAGAGCATAGTACCTCTCTTCCCCAGAAAAAAAAATAAACCACTTAACTAGCGAAAAATTATTTTTTAAACAATTACCTAAAATGTCTACAAATTGTTCTGAGGGCATTTAGCAAATGGGGAAATATTCATTTAAGAAATCTATGAAATCTCAGTAACATCTGCCAGAGTCTGAAGCATTTAAGCTGCTCACCCACCCCAGTTCTGTGTAACTTTACTACATGTGTTCTGCCCTGGGCAGGTGCAGACAAGACAGGTGCTCTCTTTCTACCTGACTTTCAATTTAGGGTTACAGTTTCACTTTGAGAGGGGAAGGCCACTGGCACTTCTCATGCTCCCTGAAATTTCAGGCAGGCATGGCTCCAAGGATGAAGTTCCATTCCCTCACTGGCTCTTTCATGCCGGGCAGAATGTCTAAATGTCTGCCCCAGGAACCTCAGGCTGACAATACTGAGGCTCTGATCGGTTCCATCAAAACTTGCTGATAGGGCAGAGGTTCCACACCAGGAGGGACAAGCCCAGAAGACTAAATGCTACTCTTGTAGGGCAGGTATGTCACTCCAAGAGAAGCAGAGTAGAATATGAATGGATTAAATAAGCCAATCAAAACACAGAGATTATCAGACTGACTTTTCAAAGAAGAGCAAAGGCTATGCTATCTACAAGAGAAACATTTTAGATTCAGTGATACACAAGGGGTAAAACGAAAGGATGGAAAAATAGTGTGCTAACAGCATTCATGAGAGAGGTGGAGCGGTTATATGAGAATCAGACTAAATAGACATTAAAACAGAAAAGGCTATTATAAACGAAGGACATTTGATAATAATAAAAGGGTCAGTCTAGGCCGGGCGCGGTGGCTCAAGCCTGTAATCCCAGCACTTTGGGAGGCCGAGACGGGCGGATCACGAGGTCAGGAGATCGAGACCATCCTGGCTAACACGGTGAAACCCCGTCTCTACTAAAAATACAAAAACTAGCCGGGCGAGGTGGCGGGCGCCTGTAGTCCCAGCTACTCGGGAGGCTGAGGCAGAAGAATGGCGTGAACCCGGGAGGCGGAGCTTGCAGTGAGCTGAGATCCGGCCACTGCACTCCAGCCTGGGCGACAGAGCGAGACTCCGCCTCAAAAAAAAAAAAAAAAAAAGGGTCAGTCTATCAGGAAATCATAACCATTATAAACACATAAGGTTGCCACTGCTGTGCTCGCTTACTGTGAACCTGGTACCTCTTTTAAGCTGAGGAGACTCTGGCAGTCATCACGGTCAAGGGAAAGTGCAAGGAAGGAGTTAAGACTGAGAACAATGATCATATTGATTTGAAGGTGGCGGGACAGGATGATTCTGGGGTGCCGTTTAAGATTAAGAGGCATACACCCCTTAGTAAACTAATGAAAGCCTATTGTGAATGACAGGGATTGTCAATGAGGCAGATCAGATTCCAATTTGACTGGCAACCAATCAATGAAACACACAAAACTGCACAGTTGGAAATGGAGGATGAAGGTAAAATGGATGCGTTCCAACAGCAGATGGGAGTGTCTACCGAGAAGGTAGCCTACTTCTTTCCTCCAGAACTCTGTTCTTCCCGGACCAAGATGACACTCTCAGTTAGAAAACCACAATTTGGTTCCACCACATCCTGATTATCGTAGTATAGTTTTCTCTATTCTTTCATTTCCCCCTTCTCCATTCCTTTATTATACATAAAGTAGCTGGTATGAGTGCACAAGCATATTGTATTTTTTAAATTAAACAGCCAGTGGTATATTGTGGTTGACATCAAGTGGAGACAGGATGGGGAATAACACTGATTCTGTAAAGATACCCCGTTTCTCCATTAGCAGCATGCTCATTCAGCTCTTATCTTTATATTCCAGTAAGTTATTTTGCTCTCACCGTTTTAACAACAAAAAAGCACAAAAATTCCTGCATACCTTGTTCAGTTGGAGAATTTTTTTTTTTTTTTTTTTTTTTTTTTTGAGACAGAGTCTCGCTCTGTCGCCCAGGCTGGAGTGCAGTGGCCGGATCTCAGCTCACTGCAAGATCGGCCTCCCGGGTTTACGCCATTCTCCTGCCTCAGCCTCCGGAGTAGCTGGGACTACAGGCGCCCGCCACCTCGCCCGGCTAGTTTTTTTTTGTATCTTTTAGTAGAAACAGGGTTTCACCATGTTAGCCAGGATGGTCTCCATCTCCTGACCTTGTGATCCGCCCGTCTCGGCCTCCCAAAGTGCTGGGATTACAGGCTTGAGCCACCGCGCCCGGCCGAGTTGGAGAATTTTAATGTTTTTCATATATCACTGTAAAACTAAACAATTTTATAACTTTTTGCATGTAGCTGTTACATGTACATCAATCTGTCTTTAGGCAGGGATACTCTTTAAAAAAAGAATTCTAATTAGTTTTCCCTTCGAGTCAAGGATCTTCTTGCTTAAATAAGCTTCTTGTTTAAAATGAAAATATATATACATATATATATTTACATATAACAACAAAGCTGCAAAGTATTGGAACTAACAGAATTGAGAGAAGAAATACAATGCAATAAAGGACTTGAACAACACTATGAAACAACTAGACCTAACAGATCTCTATAGAACACTCTACTCAAACATAGCAGAATACATATTCTTTTTAAGTCCACATGAAACATTCTCCAGCGCAGACTATATTTTATGTCATAACAAGTTTTAAGAAAGTTAAGGCCAGGTGCAGTGGCTTATGCCTGTAATCCCAGCACTTTGGGAGGCTGAGATGGATGGATCACCTGAGGTCAAGAGTTTGAGACCAGCCTGGCCAACATGGCCAGTAGAGTTTACTGTTGCTATCAAAAATACAAAAATTAGCCGGGCATGGAGGCACGTGCCTGTAGTACCAGCTACTCAGGAGGCTGAGGCAGGAGAATAGCTTGAACCCAGGAAGTGGAGGTTGCAGTGAGCCAAGATCATGCCACTGCACTCCAGCCTGGGCAACAGAGGGAGACTGTAAACAGTATGGTACTGGTACATACAGTAAACAGTATGGTACTGGTACATACAGTATGGTATGGTACTGGTACCAAAACGGACACATAGACCAATGGAACAGAATTGAGAACTCAGAAATAAGAACACACATCTACAACCATCTGCTCTTTAACAAACCTGACAAAAACAAGCAATGGAGAAAGGATTTCCTAATTAATAAATAGTGTGGGGAGAACTGGCTAGCCATATGCAGAAAATTGAAACTGGACCACTTTTTTACACCTTATACAAGAATTAACTCAAGATGGATTGAAGACTTCAATGTGAAACCCAAAGCTATAAAGACCCTACAAGAAAATCTAGGCAATATCATTCAGGACATAGGCATGAGCAACGATTTCATGATGAAAACACCAAAAGCAATTGCAACAAAAATAAAAATTAACAAATGGGATCTAATTAAACTAAAGAGCTTCTACACAGCAAAAGAAACTATCACCAAAACGAACAGACAACCTACAGAATGAGAGATAATTTTTGCAATCTATCCATCTTACAAAGGTCTAATGCCCAGAGTCTACAAGGAACTTAAACAAATTGACAAGAAAAAAAAATAAGCAATCCCATTAAAAAGTGGGCAAAGGGAATAGGAGGCAGGACTAGATTGCAGCTCCCACTCGGACAGACAGAGCAGTGTGTGGAGACTCACATCGTGAACTTTTGTTCCAGAGCTATTGCAGGAATATACCAGGAAAGCCAAGAGAATTCACAGACCCTCTGAAGGAAGCAGATTGCTCCTTCAGGACCTGGAAGACACCCCAAATACTGTGAGTGTCCATGCTGTGAAAGTGGGAAAGGGGGATCATTGCCCCTGAACACATACCTTCACTGGGGAACCTAAGGGTCCAGATCACAGGAGAAGGATTTGACCTTACCTACAGCTGAGTCAAATTAGAGAGCTGAGAGAAATGCAGGGGTAGAGGAAGCAACAGGAAAAGCCCTGTGGGCTCTCTAGGTGCCCTGGGAAGCCATTTCTGCCTTGTCTCACGGAGGTCTTTGGGGAGGGCTGCCAGGGGAATTGGGAAAAGACGACAGGAGAAAGGAAACCTCCAGCTGAACTTTGTGGCAATTCCAACTGAATATGAAGTCTCTTGGCCAGAACACGGGGTGGGGGTGCAAATTCGGTGTGCAGACTCAGTAAGAGGAGAGGCACAAAAGGCCTGCTTGCTTTCTCAGAGGACAGGTGGTAGCCAGGGACAAATTCTCAGCCCTGCTCACCCACTGCCTGGAAACAAACTCAGTGCTGCTGTGGGTGGTAGGCAAGGTTGGAATGAGACTAGCCTTTTGGATTACATGGGAGCTGGGGAGCTGGATGAGGCCTGTAACTGCCAGTTCTCCCTGACATCCCTGACAACCTGCATGACACAGCAGAGGCAGCCATAATCCTTCTGGGAACATAATTCCATTGATCTGGAAACCACACCTCCAGCCAGCACAGCAGCCACAGCAAGCCCCTTCCAAGGAGAGCCTGAGCTCAGACATGCCTAACCCTGTCCCCACCTGATGGTCCTTCCCTACCCACCCTGGTAACTGAAGACAAAGGGCATATTCTCTTGGGAGTTCTAAAGCCCCACTCACCTCGTGATCCTCCCTACACACCACAGCTGATGCTCTCTTGAAAGTGTCACCTCCTGACAGGAGATCGCAAAAACAGTGCATTAAACAACCAAAACGAAGGACCCTCACAGAATCCATTTCACACCCCTGCCACCTCCACTGGAGTGGGCGCTGGTATCCATGGCTGAGAGATCTGAAGACAGTTCACATCAAAAGACTCTGTGCAGACAACCCCCAGTACCAGCCTGGAGCCTGCTAGCCCTGCTGGGTGGCTAGATCCAGAAGAGCACTAACAATCACTACATCTGGGCTTTCAGGAAGCCACATCCCTAGGAAAAGAGGGAGAGTACTACATCAAGGGAACACCTCATGGGACAACTGAATCTGAATAGTAGCCTTGAGCCCCCGATCTTCCCTCTGACGTAGCCTACCCAAATGAGAAGGAACCGGAAAAACAATACTGGTAATATGACAAAACATGTTTCTTTAGCACCTCCCAAAAATCACACTAGCTCACCAGCAATGGATCCAAAAACAAGAAGAAATTCCTGATTTACCTGAAAAAGAATTCAGAAGGTTGATTATTAAGCTAATCAAGGAGACACAAGAGAAAGGTGAAGTCTAATTTAAGGAAATTTAAAAAAATGATAAAAGAAATGAGGTGAGAAATCTTCAGTGAAAGAGACAGCATAAATAAAAAACAATCACAATTTCAGGAAATAAAGGACACACTTAGAGAAATGCAAAACATTCTGGAAAGTCTCAGCAATAGAATTAAACAAGCAGAAGAAAGGACTTCAGAGCTCAAAGACAAGGTTTTTGAATTAACCCCAACCAACAAAGACAAAGAAAAAAAGAATTAAAAAATGAACAAAGCCTCCAAGAAATTTGGGTTTATGTTAAGCGACCAAACCTAAGAATAATTGGCATTCCTGAGGAAGAAAAGAAATCTAAAAGTATGAAAAATATATTCGGGGGAATAATCAAGGAAAAATTCCCCAGCCTTGCTAGAGATCTAGACATCCAAATACAAGAAGCTCAAAGAACACCTGAGAAATTCATTGCAAAAGATCATTGCTGAGGCACATTGTCATCAGGTTATCTAAAGTCAAGACAAAAAAAAAGAATTGGTAACCTATAAAGGAAAACCTATCAGATTAACAGCAGATTTCTTAGCAGAAACCCTATAAGCCAGAAGCATTGGAGCCCTAACATTAGCCTCCTTAAACGAAACAATTATCAGCCAAGATTTTTGTATCCAGCGAAACTAAGCTTCATCAATGAAGGAAAGAATAGTCTTTTTCAGACAAACAAACGTTGAGAGAATTCAGCACTACCAAGCCAGCACTACAAGAATTGCTAAAAGGAGCTCATAAAAACAAATACTGGAAACACATTGAAACAGAACCTCCTTAAAGCATAAATCTCACAGGACCTATAAAACAAAAATCAAACAAATAAAAAGCCCAAGGTATACAGGCAACAAAGAGCAGCATGAAAGGAATAGTAGTACCTCACATTTCAATACTAATGTTGAATGTAAATGACTTAAATGCCCCACTTAAAAGATATAGAATTGCAAAAGGATTAAGAATTCACCAATCAAGTATTTGCTGCCTTCAAGACATTCACCTAATATATAAGGACTTACATAAACTTAAGGTAAAGGGGTGGAAAAAGATATTCCATGTAAATGGGCACCAAAAGTAAGCAGGAGTAGCTATTCTTATATCAGACAAAACAATCTTTAAAGCAACAGCAGTTAAAAAAGACAAAGACAGACATTATATAATGTTAAAAGGCCTTGTCCAACAGGAAAATATCACAGTCCTACACATATGTGCACCTAACACTGGAGATCCAAGATTTATAAACAATTACTACTAGACCTAAGTAATTAGATAGACAGCAACACTATAATAGTCAGAGACTTCAATACTCCACTGACAGCACTAGACAGGTCATCAAGACGTGAAGTCAACAAAGACACAATAGATTTAAACTATGCCCTGGAACAAATGAACTTAACAGGTATTTACAGAACATTCTACCCCACAACCACAGAATACACATTCTATTCATCAGCACATGGAACTTTCTCCAAGATAGACCATATGATAGGCCACAAAACAAGTCTCAATAAATTTAAGAAACTTGAAATTATATCAAATCCTCTCTCAGTAGAATAAAACTGGAAATCAACTCCAAAAAGAATCTTCAAAACCATGCAAATACATGGAAATTAAATAATCTGCTCCTGAATAATCACTGGGTCAACAATGAAATCAAGAGAGAAATTTAGAAATTCCTTGAACTTAACAATAATAGTGACACAACCTATCCAAACCTCTGGGATACAGCAAACGCAGTGCTAAGAGGAAAGTTCGTAGCCTTAAATGCCTACATCAAAAAGTCTGAAAGAGCACAATTAGACAATCTAAGATCACACCTCAAGGAACTAGGGAAACATGAACAAACCAAACCCAAACCCAGCAGAGAAAAGGAAACAACCAAGATCGGAGCAGAACTCAGTGAAACTGAAACGACAACAACAACAAAATACAAAAGAGAAATGAAACAAAAAGCTGGTTCTTTGAAAAGATGAATAAAATTGATACACCATTAGCAAGATTAACCAAGAAAAGAAGAGAGAAGATTCAAATAAGCTCAACTAGAAATGAAACAGAAGGTATTACAACTGACATCTCAGAAATACAAAAGATCATTCAAGTTTACTATGAATACCTTTATATGCATAAACTAGAAAATCTAGAGGAGATAGATAAATTCCTGGAAAGACACAACCCTCCTAGCTTAAATCAGGAAGAATTAGATACCCTGAACAGGCCAATAACAAGTAGCAAGATTGAAATGGTAATTTAAAAAATTAGCAATAAAAAACAGTCCAGGACCGGAAGGCTTCACAGCTGAATTCTACCAGACATTCAAAGAAGAATTGGTATTAATCCTGTTGACACTATTCCACAAGACAGAGAAAAAGGAAATCCCCCCAAAATCACTCTATGAAGCCAGTCACCCTAATATAAAACCAGGAAAGGACATAACCAAAAAAGAAAACTACAGACCAATATCCCTGATGAACATAGATGCCAAAATCCTTAACAAAATACTAGCTAACCAAATCCAACAGTGTATCAAAAAGATAATCCACCATGATCAAGTAGGTTTCATACCAAAGATGCAAGGATGGTTTAACGTATGCAAGTCAATAAATGTGGTACACCACATAAACAGAATTAAAAATAAAAATCGCATGATCATCTCAATAGATGCAGAAAAAGTATCTGAGAAAATCATTTATGATTTAAATCCTCAGCAAAATTGGCATACAAGGGGCATGCCTCAATGTAATAAAAGCCATCTGTGATAAACCCACAGCCAACATAATACTGAATGGGGAAAAGTTGAAAGAATTCCCTCTAAGAACTAGAACAAGACAAGTATGCCCATTCTCACCACTCTTCTTCAACATAGTCCTGGAAGTCCTACCCAGAGCAATCAGACAAGAGAAAGAAATAAAGGTCATCCAAATCGGTAAAGAGGAAGTCAAACTGTCACTATTTGCTGATGATATGACAGTATACCTAGAAAACCCTAAAGACTCCTCCAAAAAGCTCCTAAAGCTGATAAATAAATTCAGCAAAGTTTCAGGATACAAAATTAATGTACACAAATCAGTAGCTCTGCTATACACCAACAGTGACCAAGCTGAGAATCAAATCAAGAACTTAACCAGTTTTACAATAACTGCAAAAAACAATAAAATACTTAGGAATATACCTAACCAAGGAGGTGAAAGACCTCTACAAGGAAAACTACAAAACGCTGCTTAAAGAAATTATCAATGACACAAACAAATGGAAACAAATCCCAGGATCATGGATAAGTAGAATCAATATTGTAAAAATGACCACACTGCCAAAAGCAATCTACAAACTCAATGCAATTTCCACCAAAATACCACCATTATTCTTCACAGAACTTGAAAAAACAATCTAAAATTCATATAAAACCAGAAAAGAGCCCACATGGCCAAAGCAAGACTAAACAGCATCACATTACCTGATTTCAAACTATACTGTAAGGCCACAGTCACCAAAACAGTATGGTACTGGTATAAAAATAGGCACATAGACCAATGGAACAGAATAGAGAGCCCAGAAACAAATCCAAATACTTACAGCCAATTGATCTTTAATGAAGCAAGCAAAAACATAAAGTGGGGAAAGGACACCCTATTCAACAAATGGTGCTGGAATAACTGGCTAGCCACATGTAGAAGAATGAAACTGGATCCTTATTTTTCACCTTATACAAAAGTCAACTCAAGATGTATCAAGGACTTAAATCTAAGATGTGAAACCACAAAAATTCTAGAAGATAACATCAGAAAAACCCTTCTAGACATTGGCTTAGGCAAAGACTTCATAACTAAGAACCCAAAAGCAAATGCAACAAAAACAAAGATAAATAGATAGGACTTAATTAAACTAAAAAGCTTTTTTGCAGGGCAAAAGGAACAGTCAGCAGAGTAAACAGACAACCCACAGAGTGGGAGAAAATCTTCACAATCTATACATCTGACAAAGGACTAATATCCAGACTGTACAATGAACTCAAACAAATCAGTAAGAAAAAAACAAACAAACACATCAAAAAGTGGGCTAAGGATATGAATAGACAATTTTCAAAAGAATATAAACAAATGGCCAACAAACATATGATAAAATGCTCAACATCACTAATGATCAGGGAAACGCAAATCAAAACCATAATGCGATACCACCTTACTCCCGGCAAGAATGACTATTATCAGAAAATCAAAATATAATAGATGTTGGCACGGATGTGGTGAAAAGGGGACACCTCTACACTACTGGTGGGAATGTAAACTAGTACAACCACTATGGAAAACAGTGTGGAGATTCCTTAAGGAACTAAAAGTAGATCTACCATTTGATCCAGCAATCTCACTACTGGGTATCCAACCAAAGAAAAAGAAATCATTATACAAAAAAGATACTTGCACACACATGTTTACATCAGCACAATTCACAGTTGCAAAAATGTGGAGCCAGCCCAAATTCCCATCAATAAATGAATGGATAAAGAAACTGTGGCGTATATATACGATGGAATACTACTCAGCCACAAAACGGAATTAATTAATGACATTCGCAGCAACCTGGATGGGATTGGAGACTGTTATTCTAAGTGAAAAAACTCAGGATTAGAAAACCAAACATCATATGTTCTCACTTATAAGTGAGAGCTCAGCTATGAAGATGCAAAAGCTTAAGAATGATATAATGGACTTTATAGACTCGAAGAAAAGGGTGGGAGTGGGGCGAGGGATAAAAGACCACACATTGGGTACAGTGTACACTGCTCAGGTGAAGGGTGCACCAAAATCTCACAAATCACCACTAAAGAACTTACTAATGTAACAAAAAACCACCTATTCCCCCAAAACCTATGGAAATAAAAAATTTAAAAATAAAGTGGATACTTTTTTAAAAAGTGGACGAAGGACATAAACAGACACTTCTCCAAAGAAGACATACATGTGGCCAAAAATCATGAAACAAAGCTCAACACCACTGATCATTAGAGAAATGCAAATCAAAACCACAATGAGCTACTATCTCAAACCAGTCAGAATGGTGATTATTAAAAAGTCAAGAAACAACAGATGCTGACGAGGTTGCAGAGAAATAGGAACACTTACACTGTTGGTGGGAATGTAAATCATTTCAACCACTGTGGAAGATGGTGTGATGATTCAAAAATCTAGATTCAAAAATCTAGAACCAGAAATATCATTTGACCCAGCAATGCCATTACTGGATATATATCCAAAGGGATATACATTATTCTATCATAAAGACACACATGCATGTGTATGTTCGCTGCAGCACTATTCACAATAGCAAAGACATGGAATCAACCCAAATGCCCATCAACAATAAACTGGATAAAGAAAATGTGGTACACATACATCATGGAATACTATGCAGCCATAAAAACGAATGAAATCATGTCCTTTTCAGGGACATGAATGAAACTGGAAGGCATTATCCTCAGCAAACTAACACAAGAACAGAAAACCAAACACAGCATGTTCTCACTTATAAGTAGGAGCTGAATAAAGAGAACACATGGCCATAGGGAGGGAAACAACACACACCAGAGCCTGTTGGTAGAGGGTCAGGGAGAGGGAGAGCATCAGGAAAAATAGTTAATGCATGTTGGGCTTAATACCTAGGTGATGGGTTGATGGGTGCCGCGAGCCACCATGATACATGTTTACCTATGTAACAAACCTCCACATCCTGTACATGCACCCCAGAACTTAAAATTTTTAAATATTTTAAAATTTTAAAAAAGAAATTTGATCCCAATGTTGGAATTGGGGCCTAATGGGAGGGGTTTGGGTCATGAGGGCAGATCCCTCATCAGTGGCTCGGCACCATCATCACAGCAGTGAGTGAGTTCTTGCCCTATTAGTTCCACTATTAAAACGAGTCTGACATGTCCTCCCTCCCTTTCTTTCTCTGGCTTCCTCTCTTACCACTAATGTCTGCACATGCTTACTTCCCTTCCACCAGGAGTGCAAGCAACCTGAAGCCCTCACCAGAAGCAAATGCTGGTTCCATGCTTCTTGTACAGCCTGCAGAACTGTGAGTCAAATAAACCTCTTTCTGTATAAAAAAATAAAAATCAATTGTGCTTCTATACACTAACAGTGAACAATCTCAAAATTAAATTAGGAAAATAGTTTCGTTTTAATAGCACCAAAAAAACAGTAAAATACTTTAGTATAAAATTAATCAAAAAAGTGCAAGACTTGTATGCTGAAAGCTACAAAATATTGTTGAAATAAACTAAAGATCTAATTGAAAGATATTCTGTGATCATGCCTTGAAAGAGTTAACATTATTAACATGACAATATTCCCAAATTCATGTACAGATTTAATCACTGTCAACATCCTAGCTGCCTTTTTTTACACAAACTGACAATCTGATTCTAAAATTCATATGGAAATACAATTACAATATCCCCAGTATAAGCAAAACAGTGTTTAAAAATAACACAGCTGGAGGACTCACGCTTCCTGATTTCAAAACCTATTACAGGGCTGGGCATGGTGGCTCACGCCTGTAATCCCCGTACTATGGGAGGCCGAGGCAGGCAGATCGCTTGAGCCCAGGAGTTTGAGACCAGTCTGGGCAAAATGGTGAGACCCCATCTCTACATAAAGTACCAAAAATTAGCTGGTCATAGTGGTGCACGTGCCTCTGTAGTCCCAGCTACTCGGGAGGCCAAGGTAGGAAAATCACCTGAGCTCAGGTATTCAAGGCTGCAATGAGCAGTGATCACACCACCACACTCCAGCCTGGATGAAAGAGCGAGATCCCGTCTAAAAAAAAAAACAAACTATTGCAAAGCTACAGTAAGCAAGACTGTGTGGTCCTAGCATAGGGATAGAAATATAGATCTATGGGATAGAACCAAGAATCCAGAAACGAAGCCTCACATTTATGATTGATTTATTTTTCACAAGGGTTTGAGGACAATTAAATGGAGAAAGAAGAGTCTCTTCAACAAATGGTGCTAGGAAAACTGTGTATATACATACAAAAGAATACATTTGGATCCTACCTCACAATGCATACAAAAATTAACTCAAGATAGACCCAAGTCCTAAATGTAGAGCTAAAACTGCAAAACTCTTAGAAGAAAACATAAGTGCAATTCTTTGTGACTCAGATTAGACAATAGTTTCTTAGATCTGACACCAAAAGCATAAGAAACCAAAGAAAAATAGATAAGCTAATCTTCATCAAAATTAAAAACTTGTGCACCAAAGGACACTATCAAGAAAGTGAAAAGAGAATCCACAAAATGGCTGAAAGTATTTTTAATTATATATCTGACAAGGATCTATATCCAAAATACAAAAAGAAATTTTACAACAAAAAGACAGATAACCTGATTTTAAAATCAGCAAGAGGTAAGAATAGTTATTTCTCCAAAGATATAAATATGGTCAATAAGCACATAAAAGAATGCTTAATATCATTAGCTATCAGGAAATGCAAATCACCACCACAATGAGGTACCACTTCACACTCTCTAGGCTATAACCAAACAAACAGATAATAACAAGCATTGGTGGGGATGTGTAAAATCAAAATTCTCGTATTGGTAGGAGTGTGAAAACAGTTTGCAAGTTTATCAAAATATTAAACATGGAGTTATCACATTATTTAGAAATTCTATTCTTAGGAATACACTCAAGATAAAGAAAATGTATGTCCACACAAGTATTGATAGCATTATTCGTGATAGCCAAAATCAATCTAAATGGCCATAAAGTGATGAATGGATTAAAAATATGGTATATCCATGCAATCAAATACTGTTTGGCAATGAAACAGAATTAAGTGTTGACACAGCTAACTACAGGATGAATCTTAAAAACATCATAATAAGTAAAAGAAGCCAGTCACAAAAGTCAGAAAATATCACATATTATATGATTGTTCATATAGGAAATATCCAGAATGCATAAATCTCTAGAGATAGGAAATGGTTACCTAGGTGTTAGGTGAGAAGGGAGGGTGAGGAGTGAGTGCTAATGTGTACAGTAACTTTGGGGGAGTAAAAATATTCTAAACTTAGATTTGGGGGCTGGTTGCACAATTCTGTGAATATCCTTAAAATCAAAGACTTGTACACTTTAAATGGGTGGACTTTATTAATTATATCTTAATAAAGACACTTTAAATGGGTGGACTTTATTAATTATATCTTAATAAAGACGTTTCAGAAAAGATTGCCTTTAAAAATGCATCTTTTGCTAGATTCCTTCTAGAGTCATTGTGCATGTGGTTTAGGATGGTGTGAAGAATTCCTTCAAACCCTCAGAGGAACAGCGAGAGGATTAAAGAAAACAGAGAGGGGGAGAATGGAGGTGAGATGGGGGTAAAACGAGAGAAGGAAGTGGGAAGAAAGAGGTGGGGGAAGCCAAGGTAAATTGGTAAGTTACTTTAAGATAACAATTGTTTTTCATAAATTCACATGACAACAATTAATATGGACAGCACACTACCCCCTTGGCATTATCCACACTGCAGGAAAACAATACAATATTTTTTGCTGTAGGGTTGCCAAATAAAACATAGTATGTCTAGTTACATTTGAATTCTGGATAAACAATAAATAAATGTTTAGCATAGGTATGTCCAAAATATGGCATGGGACAGACGTATAATAAATATGTATTTGTTATTGATCTGAAATTCGCATTTAACTAGGTGGCTTGTATTTTTATTTGCTATACCTGGCAAAGTTTTGGCAAGTTTGAATAACTGGGGGCTGTAGGGTGGTTTCTAGTTGCTTGGTACCTAGCCCTGGGTAATTTAGGGCCGGTGGAAAAATGACTTTGTGTGTGAGAGTTTCACAAGGAGGCAGCTGGGGGCGTGGGCTCTGGATTGGTTGGTTTGCACAGGAAAGTCATGCTCTAGGGCCAGGCCTCTGTTACTTGTAAAATTAATGGATAATTACATCAAGAAAAGATGGCATATGGACACAATGGAATATTATTCAGCCTTTAAGAAGAAGGAAATTCAGCCATTTGCAGCAAGATGGATGAACCTTGAAGACATTACACTAAGTGAAATAAACCAGTCACAGAAGGACAAATACTGCATGATTCCATTTGTATGACGTATCTAAAATAGTCAAACTTACAGAAGCAGAGAGTAGAATGGTGGTTGCCCAGGCTGTGGAAAAGGAAAAGGAGGAATTGTGGACTAATGGGTGTAAAGCTTTAGTTATACAAGATGAATAAATCCTGGAGCTCTAAGGAACAGCACTGCCCCTATTGTTAACAGGACTTAAAAAGGTGCACTTAAAAAGGTGGTTAAGAGAAATGATCTCAGGTTAAGTGTCCTGACCACAAAACAGGAGGTGGGGGCAGGAAGAAACTTTGGAGGTGATGGATATTTTTATTACTTTGATTGTAGTGATGGTTTCCCAAGTGTATGCATACATTCAAACCCATCAAATTGTATACATTAAATATATACAGTTTTTTGGTATATCAATCACACCTCAATAAAGCTATTTTTAAAATACCGTGGGCCTCAAGAAAAGAGTAGGCTTTTGGACTCCAGAGGAAGAACAATCACCAGAATCCTAGTAAAAGGAATAGGTTATTCAAGCAAGCCTGCCATAACAGCATTATTACAAGCACCTTGGGAGGACAAGTGAAGACAGTGGGGTTGGGGGAAGGCAGGCGTGTCCCAGCTGAGAAAGTGAGCCTAGAGACGGAACAGCAAGACATGGGCACGTGAAACAGGGCAAGCACGTAGGAGATTACCTGAGCAAGTGTCTAGATAAAGTCAAAGACGGTTTCTAGGAAGAGGAGGAACTGGGACCAGGGAGACACTGTCAAGACTGGGACATGAGAGATGGTAGAGGTACAATTACACACACGGGCAGCGAGAGGCAACTCGGTCTTAGCCTTTCCATTTGTGCAGCACTCTGACTTTCAGCGGCTCTTGCACGGTAGGCAGGACCTGATCCCACTGTGTTCCACGTGTTCAGATCAGCAGGACTGCTGGGAACACTTGTGTAGATTGTACAAAGCACGGTGCTGAGGACCAGCATTCACATCACGGGGCACCGTCTGTGGCCACGCACTGTCTGATGTGCAAAGCTGCAAATCAGAGAACCCAGGGAGGGCTTTGATTACAGTTAGTGACCAAGAAAAGATCAGCAATGGGAGTATAAGCCAGTGAAAACTTTCTGGAAGGAAACATAGCAATAGGTGAACAAAAATGTTAAACCTTTGGAGCCAGCAATTCCTCTGCCTCTGGGAATTTAGCTTTACAAAATAACCATGGATATGCACAAAGAGTTAGTACAAAGGACGGTCGTGGCTCAGTGCTCCTTGTAAGAAACAACCTTCATATCCAAAATCTGGGGATTGGTTAAAATCATTCTAAATGTTTTAGATAGAGGACATGCATTACAAGAAATTGGTTTTCAGCAAGTCCATCTCTAGGTAATTTATCAGGGAATGGTGAGGCAACCCAAGGCTAGCGACAGCAGGCAAAGCCTGCCGTTTCATGGTAGTGGCTGTTCTGGGGCAGGAAGCTCCAGACCTCAAGACAGGTGCCACTGCTGATGCCAAGGTGAGGGAGAATAATACCTTGCAGCCTCCCTTCCTCCTTCCTTCCAGCTTCCCCCTGTGTCTCCCGGTGGCCTCACCAGGATGGAGATCAATGCTAAAGGCATCCTGGAAAATGTGGTCCCCATGACACAGAGCGGATTAGAAGGGTGGGAAGAACGTGAGTTCAGATGAAGAACAGCGTGAGAGGATTGCATTTATATACAGTGTGCACATGGGGAGAGATAATAGGCAAAATAGGCCTCTCTCTAGCTGTTGAGATTATGCGTGGAATTGTATTCTCGTCCATGTTTACCAAGTTATCTACACAAGCAAGTGAAGTGGATGCAGGGAGTGCTGGCCAGCATCCCTCCCAGCTGACGGAGATGCTCACTCCTGGGAGGCCAGATGGAGTTGCTCTTCAAACCCTCTGCCCTTGGCTGGAGACAGCCACCGGCCCAATGCCATGAGGGTGGCGGGTGGCCGGCTGTATCCCATGCCCGATTTTTGAAGGAAAATTAAGGCCTGCCTTCACCCCATTTCACGGTAACTCCAAGGGCCATCCCAGACCAAGACTGCCTTTAGAATCAGGGAAGGCAACCAGTACTGCCGGGAGCGGGGCAAGTGCAGGTGGGAACACTCCAGAGGGTGCTGGATCCAGGAAGCAGAGCATGTTTGTTGTGACAGAAATGCTTTCCCATGGCAAAGGACAAACACCAAACGATATCACACCATCCACCGGTGGTCACTGATTTTCAAAAAGCAGCTTTTGCTACATGAGGCTATTGTTCCAGGTGCCAGGCTCTGGCGATCTTCCCCTCCCCTCCCCATTCCCACCTAAGGTTAGTAACAGCTCTTTCCATTGCGGCCCCCTTTACTCGGCCCAGAGCTTTGTAAACAGTCCCATTATCAAATCCCCCTCAAATCATCCTGCTTCCATTCTGTCACCTCTTTCCTGTGGGAACCCTGACTGATGCAGCAGCCCACACCACGCCCGTGGCAGGAGCTTTCAGTGAATTTCCAAATTAGTGGGCATGGGTGTGGGCTGAGCCCGCAACGGAACCAGCCTTGTGCTGTCATTCACCCGTCTCCCTTCTCACTCGTCCTGAAGTTCTAGCCATCTTTTTTCATGCTGCAGGAGCTTCATGCCCTAAAGTCCCAGTGATTACAAAGAAACATCTTTGTAGTGGGATTGATTGGAAGTCGTTAATCCAGTTTTATGTAAGAGAATACCAATAACACCATAGAAAGCATTACTTTTAATTAACAAAAGCAATTAGCACTAATTTAAAAGCTCTCACATTTGTCAAAGAGCCCATTTCACCTTAATTGCTAGGTGTGTTAAATAGGCAATTAAAAACAAATTAAAATGAAGACCATAGATAAAAGGGGGCAGGCAAACACATCTGTGACAGCGAGCAGGTAGAAATGCTCCTCTGCTTCAAAATGCAAAACTGCACTTCACAGCCATTATACCAACTCCTGGCCTGGGATGCTTAAGAAGACACGATCGTAGATATGTATTAAGGGATTCATTTAAAAAACAAAGTAAGCAAACTTGAATTCTGGCACAGAAAGGTAGAATTCTTTCTGGAATTTCACACAATCCTCACATGAGTACTCCATGTCTCCTTTGCAAGTTCTACAAGGAATCTGGAAACCATTCTGCCCTCCAGCTGCTTAGAGTGATGCTGTCGTGGAAGACGCTGTTTTAAGTGCTCAGGTAGATGGAAAAGATGTTAAGTACAGTAAACACACTCAGGAACTAAGAGCTCGTTAGAGGGTGTCATAATCAGACAGGGTTTAATGAGAGAAGTAGAATTTAAATCAGACCTTGAAATATGAGTTGGAAATATTTTAAACAAGAAAGAAAAAAACAAGAGCATTCAAACGATATCATACCATCTACCCAGTGGTCACTGATTTTCTAAAAGCAGCTTTCAGGCAAGAAGAGTAACCTAAACAAAGGCTCAGAGGTTGGAACTGAAACCAACAGGTCTTAGATGAATGCTATGTACTTACTAAGTGCTAAGATGTGTTGTACAGATATTTGTAAGAGGTGTTGGTTTGAAGTGTGTCTTTTGGAGTGAGTTGAGCCCTAGGAGAGCAGTGAATATTTTTCAGCTGGGTAAGTTATAGGACAATCCTGGCACGCCACCCCGACTCAGTGATGGGCTGGCTGTTCTGTGAGCAGCAATAAGAGAATT
Organism: Trachypithecus francoisi; assembly: GCF_009764315.1. Classification (NCBI taxonomy): domain Eukaryota; kingdom Metazoa; phylum Chordata; class Mammalia; order Primates; family Cercopithecidae; genus Trachypithecus; species Trachypithecus francoisi. Next base: position 6,278,284 of record NW_022681469.1, read on the forward strand.
CTGTAATTCTCCAACAGTCATTGGCTGCCGGAGGACAAGGTGGGGGTCAGGGTTTAACTCTAGCCCTAATGCAAATGTGTGACCTTCTGTAAGTCACTTCTTCTTGAGGTCGTTCTGTCCATGGAGGTGGGAGTGACACGTTATCAGCTTAACCAAGGACATGAAGGTATGAACACGTAAAGTTCTTTCGAGGCCTCACACGAGTGAATTAACAGATACTCAGTATGACTAAGTTGTTATGACCTCACTGACAGAAGGACAAAGTTTGGAGACATGATATGCTATTTACATTATATGCTATTTCAGTGGTTGGTTTATTGAAAGCAAAAACATTCAAGGCTTCATTACTTTGAAAGCATTCATATTACAAAAGGTCTTGAGTTGATGTCACCAGCCCACATGAAAAATTTCTACCCTCGGGGATTTCTGAATTTTTCAAGACCATTGCAATTAAAATCAAATGTGAGGCACAGACATTTGTTTGGAAGAAGGTGGGAGTGGTGTGGGGATGAATAATAAAATGGTAGGTATCTCAAGATTCAAAGTCCAGATTTAAAAATTTCTAACTCCAAATGATGGAACAAAGTCAATACATTGCCAGATGACTTATAATCCTAAGGCTAACTCAGTGACCCCAGTGCATAGAAGAGGGAGCCATATACAAATCTCAAAAAGCTGCCAAGCTCTGATCCCAGAAAATATACGTGTGTGTGTGTGTGTGTGTGTGTGTGTGTGCTTGTGTGTATGTGTAATATCACATCCCAAGCTCAGGAGTATCTGATAGAGGTTGACATAAAGGACTTGCTAGATGATGGTACCAACCCCCAAAGGACATGTGGAAATCCTGGAGTATTGCTGTGGAGCAAATGTGTGGGGAAAACTTGATGTTAGGAGAGAGAGGGGCAGAGATGCCTAACACTTTGAAATACACAAGGTAGACCAACCCAGCGAGAGTCATCTTACCCAAAATGCAATAGCATCCATTGACAAACACCAGGATGGCCTTGCAGTCACTCCCACTTAACTCAGCCAAGCAGTCTCCTGGCCAAATGCTCTTCTTCCTGCTTACATGGACCTCAGTGAAGACAAAAGCTTTATCATCCAAGAAAGAGGACAGACAAGGAGGCTGCCCAATGGGTGTTGTTTTACTTACAATACCAGTTGTGACAAGTTTCTCTTAACAGAGTTTCAGGAAACATAGGAAATATTCTCAGAAGTTTACACAACCCTTTTTAATGTAAGCCCAATCATCTCACAAAACTCAGATCAGAGTTCCAAATCAATTGTTCCCAAACTGTATAGACTGTATTTAGGAGTCTGATGGCTAAAGGATAAATGGTTCCTCTTTGAGATCATGAACCCAATTCTAAAAGTGACTGTGGTGATGGCTGCACATATTTGTGGATATCCTGAAACCCACTGAATGTTATGCCTTTAATAGGAAAACTGGAGGATATGTGAAATATCTCAATAAAGCTGCTTTTAAAGTGGAAGGAAATTTAAGACATTTCCCCCAAAAAGAAAGTTAATAAATTTGTTGCTATCAGACCAGCCCTTCAAGAAATATTAATGGGAGTCCTTCAGGCTGAAAGAAAAGGACACTAACAGTAACTTGAGTCCACACAAAGAAATAAAGAGCACCAGTTCAGACAGCCACATGGGCTGGCCATGGTGGCTCACGCCTGTAATCCCAGCACTTTGGGAGGCCAAGGCGGGTGCATTACCTGAGGTCAGGAGGGTAAGACCAGCCTGGTCAACATGGTAAAACCCGTTCTCTACTAAAATACAAAATTAGCTGGGCATGATGGTGTGCACCTGTAATCCTAGCTGCTTGGGAGGCTGAGGCAGGAGAATAGCTTGAATCAGGAGGTGGAGGTTGCAGTGAGCGCTCCAGCCTGGGCAACAAAAATGAGACTCAGTCTCAAAAAAAAAAAAAAAAAAAAAAAGATGGCCACATGAGTGAACATAAAAGTCAGTATTAATATAGTCTTTTGTTCACAATTCCTTTTTTAAAATCTATTTTAAAACACAGCTACATAATGCAATAGTTAGAAATCTAACTTGATGGGCACATGATATATTAAAGTGAAATTTGTGAAAATAATAGCATAAAAGGGGGTATAGAGCTACATAGAAGTAAAGGTTTATGTACTATTGAAGTTAAATTGCTATTAACCTGGACTAGGTTGTTACAAATTAAGAGATGAATGATAAACCCAAGGGCAATCACTAAGAAAATGCCTCAAAAAATGTATAGTAAAGGAAATGGCAATATAATTACAATTCTACACTAGAAAAATTCTACACTTGTTTTGTGTGTGTTTGTTTGTTTGAGATGGAGTCTCGCTTTGTCACCCAGGCTGGAGTACAGTGGTGCAATCTTGGCTCACTGCAACCTCCGCCTCCTGGGTTCAAGGATTCTCCTACCTCAGCCTCCTAGGTATCTGGGATTACAGGCACATGTCACCACGCCCAGCTAATTTGTATTTTTAGTAGAGATGGGGTTTCACCGTGTTATCCAGGATGGTCTCGATCTCCTCACCTCGTGATCCACCCGCTTCAGCCTCCCAAAGTACTGGGATTACAGGTGTGAGTCACTGCACCCAACTTACACTTGTTTGTTTAACACAAAAGAATGTAATATTGGGAGAATTGAATACCCAAAGAGATATACTACATTTAGAAAAAGTTAATACTAATTTCCAGAAAAGAAGTGCTGGGATTACAGGTGTGAGCCACTGCACCCAGTTTACACTTGTTTATTTAACACAAGAGAATGCAATATTGGGAGAATTGAATACCAAAAGAGATATACTACATTTAGAAAAAGTTGATAATAATTTCCAGAAAAGAAATAGAAAAAATTATTTAAAAGTTATATCCCTCACACTTTGGGAGGCCAAGGCGGGCGGATCACGAGGTCAGGAGACCAAGAGCATCCTGGCTAACACAGTGAAATCCCGTCTCTACTAAAAATACAAAAAATTAGCCGGGCGCGGTAGTGGGCCTCTGTAGTCCCAGCTACTTGGGAGACTGAGGCAGGAGAATGGCATGAACCTGGGAGGCGGAGTATGCAGTGAGCCAAGATCGCGCCACTGCACTCCAGCCTGGGGCACAGAGAGACTCTGTCTAAAAAAAAAAAAAAGGTTATATCCCTCAAAACGCTATGATTTCACAGATAAATCTATAAAACTACATTATCCTAATGCCTATTAAATTATTTCAGAGCACAACAGAAAAAGGAAGAAAACTCACAGATTCCTTAAGAATTGCATGTACCTTTGATATTCCATTCTCATAAAGATTGAACCAAAACAAAATTCTACAAACCAATCTCATCTATAGCTAACAATGTAAAAATCTTAAATAAAATAATGGCAAAAAATCAATGACATTCCTAATATTAAGAAATCATGACTATATAGGATATATTCCAGGAATGCAAGGATGGCTGTATAATGAGAAATCTATATGTGTAATTCATCTTTCAAAAAGATCTAAGAAGAAATATATCTCATGTTTATTTTTAATAGGTATAGAAAAGATCAAATGCCAGAAAACGCCCACAAAATCAACATTTAGTCCTGGTAAGTACATTAATAAAATAGGAATCAATAGATACGTCCTTCACATGCAAATGGATATACACTTCAGTCCAAAAGCCAGCATCTTACATAATGCAGAAATACTAGGCACATCTCCCTTAATAGAGAGGGGGGGGAAATGCCCATTATCTTCCCTATTACTCAATATTTAACTTTGTATTGGATATTGTTATAGTTTAGATGTTTGTCCCCTCCAAATCTCATATTGAAATGTGATCCCAGTGTTAAAGCTGGGGCCTAGTAAGAGGTGTTTGGGCCAGCAGGTTGGATCCCTCGTGAATGGCTTGCTGTCCTCTCTGCTGTAATGAGTTTACATTTTCCTATGCTATCTTGGAATTATCAAGTCTACTCTTAATTTTAGTTTCTGGTATACAAGAAAAGTTTTTTCTTTTATTTTCATTTTTTTGCAGAAAAACAATTCAACATTAACTCACGATCAAAAAAATATTTTATGCAAATGGCAGGAGGGAACTTGCTAGAAAATGAAAATATTCTAAGTCTAGCTGGTGGTGATGCCAGTACAGTTCTATAAAGGTGTTAAGAATCACTGAATTGTACATTTACAGTGGGCAAATTTTGTGATATGTAAATTACACTTCATTAAAGCTGTTTAAAAAAATGTTTTAGCAAGAATAGAAGGAACTTCTTTAACCTGAAACCTCTGAAAAACATACTTACTGAGTATTATCTCCATCAAATATCTCCAATAAAGTACAGTAAAAGACATTAGCAGTCTTTTGGCCAGGCGCAGTGGCTCACGCCTGTAATGCCAGCACTTTGGGAGGCCAAGGCGGGAGGATCACGAAGTCAGGAGATCGAGACCATCCTGGTTAACGCAGTGAAACCCCGTCTCTACTAAAAATACAAAAAATTAGCCGGGCGTGGTGGTGGCGCCTGTAGTCCCAGCTACTCGGGAGGCTAAGGCAGGAGAATGGCATGAACCTGGGAGGCGGAGCTTGCAATGAGCCGAGATCGTGCCACTGCACTCCAGCCTGGGCGACAGAGCGAGACTCCGTCTCAAAAAAAAAAAAAAAGACATTAGCAGTCTTTCATGCCAAGTCTTATGGCAAGTGCAATAAGATAAGAAAAAAGAGATTAGAGGTATGCCTTGTTCATGGATGAATAGATACAATGTACTAATTACATTAATTTCTTTCAAATTAATGTATAAATTCAATGTAATTTCTATTGAAATAGATAAACAGAATATAAGAGAAATCTGTGCTCAAATGTTCATCTTTCTTATCTAAGAGATGAACACGGCAGGGCGCGGTGGCTCAAGCCTGTAATCCCAGCACTTTGGGAGGCCGAGGCGGGCGAATCACAAGGTCAGGAGATGGAGACCATCCTGGCTAACACAGTGAAACCCCGTCTCTATTAAAAATACAAAAAATTAGCCAGGCGTGGTGGCGGGAGCCTGTAGTCCCAGCTACTCGGGAGGCTGAGGCAGGAGAATGGCGTGAACCCGGGAGACGGAGCTTGCAGTGAGCTGAGATCTGGCCACTGCACTCCAGCCTGGGCGACAGAGCGAGACTCCGCCTCAAAAAAAAAAAAAAAAAAAAGAGAGATGAACACCTCCGCTACCTAGAGTCAATCCTTGCACTGGCAAAGGTAACGGATCACACCCTCTCTCATCTACCCATGAACTTTAATCCTGCAACTATTCCCTATTTCTTCTTTATTATTGAATTCTCTCTATTGATTGGATATTTCTTATCAACATACATACATCACAGGTGGGCAAGTCCCACAGAAAGAAGTGTTGAATTTACAATCAATAAAACATGTGTTTTTGGCACATGGATAAACACCAGATCAATGAAACACAATTAGCTCATAAAAGGACCAAGGACTTGCTCTCTGAAGTCTATGAAAGAAGCCACTACTGGTCCAGGTGCCCTCTTCTCTAACTATACTCAGGTGCTGGTGACCTCATCTAGTTCTATGGCTTTCATTACTATCTATATACAACCACATTTACATCTGCAAGCCTGATTTTCTTCCTGAGCTCCTGGAACTTATTTACAGGTGCTTACCAGACATCTCCATGTCTAACAAGCATGTCAAACTTAATATTTTTTAAGATAACAAATCCTTTCATTATATTGAAAAAAAAGTAAGATAATACTGTATTTGCAAGAATGTGAAGAAATAAGTAGATTGTAGGTAAAAGAGTAAGCCAGTATATTTTCTAAGGAAAGAAATCTGGTAGGATCTATCAAACTTGCAAATGCAAATTTCTTTTACCTGAAAATTCCATTTCTAGAAATTTATCCTTACACTTGTGTGGAATTGTATATTAATAACTATGTCTTTTAGCCATAAAATGTTTAGAAATCATTGAAATAATCTATGGGGCTAGTTAAATAAATTATATACAACCATACTATGTGCTATTTTTTCTTTCTGGGTTTTAAAAAAGTGTTATTGAAATGGTATACATTTATAGTGTACAGTGTGAGGTTTTGTTATACATATACATAGTAAAATGATTAATCAAGCTAATTAACATAATCATCTCTTCACATAATGACCACTCGTGAGTGTGTGTGTGTGTAGTGAGAACACAAGTTCTACTCTTAGCAAATTTTATTTATACAGTACAGTATTATTAAGTATAGCTGGAACTCTCTGGCTGCTGCAAGGACAGGATTTTTACTGCTTGGTCTAAATCTTATCAGGCAGCATCGGGATATGGTGTGTCTGACACTCGCCAGTGCCAATGCCGTCCCTTAGGCAGCTTGAAAGGTGAGCCTTGGGCCGCTCTCAGGTTCCCTGCACCTCCTCTGTCCCCTGGATCCGGGCTGATTACCTGTCTTAGCTAACACCTCAGCCTAATGACACCGAGGGCTGGTGCATCCCGCACCTCATCCCTCCTTCCTGTTCAATGTCCTCCTCAGAGGGACCAGCGTTTTGGCCAGAACCAGTGCATCTTCCCAGCCACCAGCAGAACACACAGAGTCTCTGACCATCTTTCCCGTCCACAATGCAAGTGAAACGCCACATCACAGGATCTGACCTTCCCTGTGGCAGCCGAAGAGGCAGCTGATACTCCAGGAGGCAGAACAGGTCAATATCACGAGGCCAAGGGCAGACAGGGCAGAGAACCTTGCTCTCCCTTCTCCCAAACTGACTGTTGCAAAGCATGGGGTTTCTTCCATGTGGCTGAGCAGGGGCACAAGCACAGTGACCCAGTGTGTCTCCCAGCAGCTCCAAGGAAAGCAAGGCCAATGCTCTCACACGGACCTGGACTTCTTCCCCACCCCTGCCCCCTACCCTCTCCATCGCTCTCTGCCCTGGGATAGCACAGCCTGTAGCACCTGCAGGTCAAACCTTGCCCGAAGCTCTGCTGTCTTTGAACCAGCTGTCACCTGGTTTTCTCATCTGACCATTAAATGAAACCCAACAGCCTCCCTCCTGAGCACCGGATGTGTAGGGCACGTGCTGGTGTGAGCTGGAGAGAGTTCACATCCAGACAGACCTCAGCTAGATGCGGGCTTTGCCACTAACCAGCTGTGCAGCCATAAACAAGGTACTTCCTCTCTGAATTTTCTCTAGCAGGAACTTCACAAAAATCTTGCAAGGTGATTAAACAGAAATTGGCCTACTTGACAGATAAATACTGAGACAAAGTTGAGTAACTTTCCCAAGTTCACACAGTGAGTGGCTGTGTTACGTACAACTCTTCCTCTCAGCCGGGTGCCGTGGCTCATGCCTGTGATCCCAGCACTTTGGGAGGCCAAGGCAGGCAGATCACCTGAGGTCAGGAGTTAAAGATCAGCCTGGCCAACATGGTGAAACCCTATCTCTACTAAAAATACAAAAATTCGCCAGGTGTGGTGCTGGGCACCTGTAATCCCAGCTACTCCCAAGGCTGAGGCACAAGAATCACTTGAAGGCGGAGGTTGCCGAGAGCCGAGATTGTACCACTGCACTCCAGCCTGGGTGATACAGCAAGACTTCGTCTCAAAAAATAAATACATAAAAATCTGCCTCTCATTTATTTCTCCACAAATGTTTGTGTTTTATTTGATATGCTCAACAATTACTGCAGCCAGCTACAATGTTTTACTCTCTCTTATTTGAAAGGAAGATTAATAGGCACACTCAAGTTCTCTCTATGACACTAAAGCAACCACTTTAAAAGGCATTATTTCATGAAACACAGATGCAGCATCATGGAGACCAAAATAAAAGTTTCATAAACTAGTTTAGTAAATTGAGTGTCACACACTGTATATACATCCACACTGCCAAAAAATTCAGTTGCTGACTATGAAATTGTTGCCAGCCATATGCTAACATCAAAAGTAAATCCTGTAGGCTGCTACAGGGTTTTTCATTGTTTCAGGGGACCAGCATCTCAAAGCACTGCTGAGAGCCACAGCCCGTATCCTCCACCGTCATGCGCAGCCTCGGCACTCCAGCTGACATTGTGTCAGCCCGTGCCCAGGTGGCGTCCACAGAGGCATCTGCATAAGTCTGGATGCCAAGAAAAACCGTGGAATGTACAACCCACGCTCGTAGGAGTCCCATTCCTGACAGTGCTGGAAAATCGTTTCCTATAGGAAGCCTTGACTGTTAAGCTATAAAACACAACACTGACAGTGTCATAGACAGAGCCTCAGCTGCCCACATACACTTGCTCCAACTCTGCCATCTGTGCCCACTGTGCACTATGATGGGGTCCTCAACGTTTTCTCAGTGAGTCTCTTTGAGTTGCTGTGAAGTGTCAAGATGGCCACTGAAAGAGCAGGGAAGTAGGAAGTGTCAGCACAAAGTCTGAGGTGGAAAAGCAGCCTGTTGAAGTCCCTGCCGGGATCCCTGAGCCACAGGAGAACTCTTACCTACCGAGGAGTCCCATGGGCCATGGAGGGTGGGATGACATGGACCCCAGCAAGGTCGCCAGGTACCAGGCGGGTAAGACGCCAAAACTGTTGGGTAGATCGAGGTCTACTTATTCCAGAATCCCACCACAGCCCTGCTCTATTTTCTGTTCACATGTGCTATGTGCAAGAAAGGGCACGTTGGTGTTACTGCTGGACAACTTTCCGTGACCCAGCCTTTCTCTGAGCACACACTCATTGGCAGCCTCCTGTGGGCAAGCACTGTTCTAGACACGAAGGACAGAGCCGTAAGGAGCAGAGCCTGTGCCTTCAGGGGCTTTTGCTTTACTGGGGAAGACTAAACAAGCAATAACAAAGACATCATCCTTAAAGCATTGTACCATAGAGTGTGATTAATGCAATTCAGAAAACAGGGCGCTAGGAGTGTGAGTCAAGGGAAAAGGATGCTATTCTTGATGTGGAGGATAAGGTGAGGCCTCTCAAAGGTGGGATGTCACTTGATTAGACCTGGGGGAGAAGAATGAAGGAAAGGGTGTTCCGCACCCAGAACAAACAGGGGCATGTGCCGGCTGAGGTTGTGTTTTCTCACAGTTTCATATTCAGGGTTCTGGGGCAGAACAGCTCGGGAGGTTTAAAATAGAAAATGGGGCCGGGCACAGTGGTGCACACCTGTAATCCCAGAATTTTAGGAAGTCAAGGCAAGTGGATCACCTGAGCCCAGGAGTTTGAGACCAGCCTGGGCAACACAGCGAGATCCCATCTCTATATAAAGTACAAAAAATTAGCCACACATGGTGGCAGGCGCCTATAGTCCCAGCTACTCCGGAGGCTGAGGTGGAAGGATCGCTTGAGCCTGGAAGGCAGAGGTTGCAGTAAGCAGAGTTGTGCCACTGTACTCCAGCCTGGGCAACAGAGTTAGACCTTGTCTCAAAAAAATTTTTTAAAATACATAAAAAATAAAATGTGCTGATGTGACTGGAGCCTGGAGGGGTGGTTTGAGTGTTAGACATCGTGGGAGGGAGGGCTGGGGCGGCCACACGGGGCCCGCAGGATGCTAAACAGATTTCATTCTGTGAGTGGGGCAGCAAGGGAAGGTTTAAGTAAGGGCATGTCATGCTTTCAGTGACTACTGAGAAGAAGGTAGAAGCTAACTTATTTTATATCTACTGCCTATCTGAAGCTGAGAATACACCATCCTCCTGCCCCCCAGCAAATTCATGGTTTGTCTAAAACTGTTAGCTCAAGATTTGCGAAGAGCTAAATAGCACTGGAGTTTCCCATGAGGATACTAAATGGGATACGGTATAACGCCACAGCCTGCATTCCGAGTTCTCTTTATTGAAGCAATATCGTGGGCAGCTCAAGGGACCCCAACTTCATTACTCTGCACAGCTGTGCCCAGCTCTATCCTAAATATACCGCTATTTGGAAGGATACTAGATATACAAAGAGCCAGAGAAAATAATGTGTGAACTTTAGAAAAGCTAAGGTTTCCTGCTCAATGCACGATAATGTTTTCAAAGCAGCCTGCCCAGCAAGAGGTCAGCAGGGTGGAAGCGGAGAACATCAGAGCGTAGGTCTTTTATTTCCAGCCGTCCCATCCCACCCTGATCCTATGTCTACTTACAGGTTATAGGGGGGAAAGCACATTATTGAGGCTTTGTTGAATTTCTTAAATCCTGAAAATATTGCCTAAAATGGTTACAAGATGGCAAAATACTTTCTGTTAAAATTTACATTCCGAAGATGTGCAAACAGCAAATAACACGTGAAAAGATGTTCAACACCATTAGTCATTAGAGAAATGCAAATCAAAGTCACACTGAGATGCTGCTTCATACCCACTGGGATGGCAATAATAAAAAATCAGAAATTAACGGTGTTGGCAAGGATTTGGGGAAACTGGAGCCCTCAGACGTTGCTGGTGGGAGTTTGAAGTGGTGCAGCTGCTGTGGAAAACAGTTTGGCAGTTCCTCAAAAAATTAACTATGCAATTGTCGTACAAACCAGCAATTCCACTCCTAATATGGACCCCAAAGAACTGAAAAGAAGGACTCAAAAAATATATGAGTGTGCATGGTGCACTCTTCACAAGAGTCAAAGAGTGGAAGCAACCCAAATATTTATGAATGCATGAGTGGATGAACAAATTGTTTATATGCATACAATGGAATATTACTCAGCCATAAAAAGGAATAAAGTTCTGATATAGGCCATAACGAAAGACCAATAAAGACCAATATTATATGATTCCATTTATATGAAATATCCAAAACAGATCAATCACAGCGACAGAAAGCAAATTGGCATTTCCCGGGAGCTAGCAGGTTGCGGGGATAGGGGGTAGCTGGATACAGGAATTTATTTTGGGGTGAGGAAAGTGTTTTGGAACTACATAGAGTTGGTGGTTGCAGAATATTTGAATGTACTAAATACCAGTGAATTGTACACTTAAAGGGGTTAATTTTATATTGCATAAATTTCACCTCAATAAAAAAATAGCCTATGTTCAGCCAACACTTTCTGAAATAGAAATCCCCCCAGCTCAGCCCTCCACATCCCACAGTGCTTAACTTCCCTTGTCCAAAAGAGTTCCAACATTCTCCAGCAGCCTCTGGTCTCCCCTCCCTCCACCATGATAGACTGCAATGGGAGTGATGGAACCAGGAGAAAGGAAGAGGTCATATATTATGAGTTTCTGTTCTAGCTTTTTTTTCTTTTGAGATGGAGTCTCACTCCGTCTCCCAGGCTGGAGTGCAGTGGTGCAATCTCGGCTTACTGCAATATCTGCCTCCTGGGTTCAAGTGATTCTCCTGCCTCAGCCTCCCGAGTAGCTAGGATTACAGGCGTGCACCACCACACCCAGCTAATTTTTGTATTTTTAGGGCCAGTATTCACATAGGGGAATCTTTGAGGCCAAAATACTGAAAGTGTAAGTAGTGTGATCTTAGTCACTGAATAAACTTGAATTTGAACTAGTTCATATCTCTGGGTGTAAAGAGTAATGCATCCCTTCTTATCTAACTGATAGAGCTTTGTGATAAGCAACTTCACTTTTATAAGTGAAAGAGTTCTGAATAGAACATAGCGTTGTAATAAGATTTCCTAAGTTATTATACTTTTATGCATAATATCTCCTTTTCCTACCTGCAGTTAGGATGTTTAAAGAGTGAGACATGTTTGGAAATTAAATATTCTAATATCAAATTGCCATACACATTCATTACAAATGTACCAGAAAAAGACAAATAACTATCTTATTTCCCACGCTCAATTACTGGATACTGACGAAATTTATCTTTGAAGATTGAGAAGGCACTTTGTGGTCAGTATTTATATCCCCAACTCTCAAGCAGCAGATGCAAATAAAGCCAGTGGGAATTTGGACTAACAGGACGCCAGATATTGATGTGCTTAGAGACATGCTGGCTTATAGGAAAGGACAAATAATGGAACGAATGGGCCAATGCAACACAAAGCTGACTTCTGGTATAAATGTGTGGTTCCACAGACTTGAATAAGAGCCACAGCCGTTCACTAGCTGGCCCGGTGGCTCTGAATCATTCTCTTCCTGGTTTTCATCAGCAAGAGGAGGGTGATGTCACCTAGCTAGAGAAGGCTGCAGGACAGATCGATTCAAGAAGATGAAAACGATGTTCTGCCTAATGTATGTGAATGTCTTGAGAGGAGATTTGCACAACAGGGAGAGAACTGGGGATTAAATGAGTAATCAGTACCTAGAATACTAAGGAAAGAACAAGAGAAGGGGGAAGGAGGGGGAGAATGGAGTGGGTGGCAGAAAGAAAGGAAAAGAGATAGGAGGGGAAGAGAGAGGAGGGGAAGAGAAAGCGGGGAGGGGAGGGGAGGGGTGGGCAGAGGAAGGGAAGGGAAGGGAAGGGAAGGGAAGAGAAGGCAAGGGAAGGGAAGGCAAGGGAAGGGAAGGGAAGGGAAGGGGGAAGGAAGAAAAGGAAGGAGAGAGGAAGGGGAGAGGGAGGGTAGAAAGAAGGGAGGAACAAAGGAGGGAAGAAAGGAAAGAAGCTATGCTATATCAAAAAGAAAAGAAACCATAGTATGCTACAGAGCCCAGCTCTAATGAGATTTACATAGTCATAGTAATGTAAACACCAACATGTGATTTAACTAAAATTATACTAATAGCATATTGGGAAGACGGGAACAGAACAAATGTGTATATATAGAGTAGTGAAGAAATTGGGTGAAAAAAGGCTAAATCCTCAGCTTTCTTAATGGGAAAACAAGACAATGCCTAAAGCTGAAACATTTAGAAAGCAGAAATATAAGCATGATAATTGGAGTTATAGATGTAAATACCAACAAAATATGCTGGAAGAGTTCAAAGTAATAGCTTCAGTTCAAAGTGATAGCTTCTGGGGAGAATACTAGAGGAGGAGAAATATTCTCTTTCATAACTGGTTTTGTAAAATAATTTCACTCTTTAAAACATATGTGTGCATCTTTTTGTTCAAAAATAAAAACTACGTTTTAAAAGTGTAATGGATGGCATGAATCTTGTAGATCGAGAAAGTCAAGAGTCATAATTTTAGAGGCTTCCCACTTTACACCCTTCACCCAGGGAGTAGGAATTGAGCCCAGGGTAGGAATGGAGCGCTGTGCCCCACAGCACGCTGCTATGGTAAGATCATCATAGACTGGGACAGGCTTGAAGTCAGGCCAGAAGTCAAGTCCAAGTTGTGCTGATGACTTGCCGAGTGAACTTAGGTAAGTTGCAACCTCCAAGTTCCATTTCTTAATCAGAAAATAGAGGGTGCTACCCAGTTCACAGTTCCCCCTTGGTGTCAGGGGACACCGTGAAAATGTGGGAGTGTGTCCCTCAATCCACACTCACCTTTCCTGTTAAGGACATTGGCTGGATTCTTGGAGAATAATTCCAAAAACACTCAGCTGGAGACCTTATCTGAGCCCAGAGTTCCTTAAACAGCCAAGGGTGCCGCAAGGAGAGAAGCAATCACTGCCCAGCAGGGGAGGGGCATTGGTGCACCCGCCCAGTCACGCACACTTGACTTGTTATAGCTGGGCTTAGAAACAGAGACGCTGACAACACAAAGAGGCTCAGCCTCCTGGGGAGCCATTTTCTCCTTTTCATGGCTCCAGTGTACAATTGACTAAGATCAATCTCAGGCTTCACTAAACAAGTGAATTCTTTTTATGCAAACAATTTGTCTTACGTTTAGGTAGGAACACATCTCCTCCTGGTGTCTCACGCTTGCAGATATACTGCACTCATCTTTTTGGTTTTTTTTTCTTTTTTTGAGATGGAGTCTTACTCTGTCACCCAGGCTGGAGTACAACGGTGCGATCTCGGCTCACTGCAACCTCTGCCTCCTGCGTTCAAGCAATTCTCCTGCCTCAACCTCCCGAGTAGCTGGGATTACAGGTGCCTGACACCATGCCCAGCTAATTTTTTATTTTTAGTAGACATGGGGTTTCACTGTGTTGGCCAACCTGGTCTCGAACTCCTGACCTCAGGAGATCCACCCGCCTTGGCCTCCCAAAGTGCTGGGATTATGGGCATGAGCCACCGCACCCAGGCTGTACTCATCTTAGATCAAGAGTCACACTGTCCAAGTCTTAATATCCCAGTGGAAGACAGACACAGAACAGCACTGAGCCTCGTCTAGTTCTCCCATGTCAACCCCACAGCGTTTAGGTTCAGGCCAATCAAATTAAGTTCCCACCATAACTTGACACAAGGCAGGTTCTTCCCACTCTCATGAAACCTTCAGTGTCCCTAGGCATTAGGTACTAGCCCCACTTTACTAATAAGTCAATGAAGATTCACAGATTATAAATTCCTTAGGAGCAAGTTATTTAGTGGCCACTTTCATGCAAGCCCAGCACAGCTTCCTTAAGGTAGCTGCTGGGCAGCTTCATGCTCACAGAACAACAGAATGAAAAGGAACGGAGGCAGAGCAACACTACATCCAGGTGGAACTTGCCCCTAATTGCTTCACATTATTGATCAAAGTCTCATCAGGAAATTGAACTTGAAAAGCCCCCAGCCACAGTCACTCAGACCATCAACAATGCATTGCCAAGTGGAAAGTTTCTGAGCACCTGTTTTAATGAAAATAATTATAATTAACAAACTGATTAGTGTCAAAAAGTCCTACCTGAATGCAGTTCTTATTAAGATGAGCATTCCCCACCCCAGACACTGTTATTAATTTGCCTTCTCAACTGTACAGCTGCCACCAGGGGCTGCTGGTAGTAGATACTGGCTGTTGGTCTGTCCAGCAACCATTTCCCCTTTGTTCTGATACACAGCTTAGTGACTCGCATGTAGGTTTGTCTTTGGTTTAGGTACTCATCCAATCAGTTGATTCAAGGGGCAGGGCTACAGAAAGTTTACACCGAATTCACACATAGGAGCTGTTCCTCCAGTAGACAGTAGCTCGCTGTTGCCCAAGGCACAGCCCTGCTCCAGAACTCTAGAGTTCTGTCTACAGCTTCTCCATCAATTTCAGAGCATCCTGACCCAGTGTGGATGCTCCAAGCACCGCCATACCTCCTAGTTTAAGAGGCTTGAGAATTAGGGCAGCTTGCACCTGCCTTGAACTGTCTACTTGTTCTGCCTTCTTGTTCTGTCTTCCCGAACACTGACAGCTTTCCCATTTGCCCATAAGTGGGTCAGGGCAATACTCTCCAAAGTGCTTATGCTGCCTTCAAAATCTGAAGAGGCACACCCAACACACACCTCTTTCTTATCAGTAAGAGGGTCAAGTTCAATAACTTCTCGTTCCCCTTACAGGGGATATCCCAGCATGTCCCAAACCATCAGACCCCTACAAACTTCACTGATATGGCAGCCTCCCAAATATTCCTGGGGTTTTCACTCCCATGCTCTGTCTCACTTATGAGTTACTAAGGCATTTAGGATACCTGCTACTTTCGGTTTTATCAGATTCAATTAGCAGATTGTCATCAATACTATGGATTAGTGTGGCAGTGTGTGAAATGTTGAGATGTTCAAGGTCTCTGTGGAATAGATGGTAACAAACAGCTAAAAGTTCACATAGCCACAGGCTGAGACAGAGAATGAGAACCTGTTTCTCCTTTCTGAAGATGAAACTGATTTTGATCTTCCTTATTGATGACTACCAAGAAGAACCCATTTGATTTCGCTTCTAGGTCATTACCTAAGAGAAATGAAAACAGGGAGCTCTATAGAGGCAGAACTTGGAACAGTCGTTTCTTAGGACTTGCAGGGAGGGGCTAGGGAGATAGGGGGATAAAGGGTACAGGGTTTCTTTTTGAGATGATTAAACCTTTCTAAAACTGACTGTGGTGATGGTTGCACATATATGGAATTTACTAAAAGCCATTGAATTGTACACTTTAAGTGGATAAATAATATAATATGTGAATTGTATCTTAACAGAGCTGATCTAAACAAAGAAGAAGGAGAAAGATGAGGGAGAGGAGGAGGAGGAGAAAAAGAGGAGGAGAAGGAGGAAGAGATAGAAGAAAAAGGAAGAGAAGAAGAAAACATTTTCAAGTCAGAAACCATGTATCAAATGGCAGAGGCTGTGTTGGTCCACTCCAGTGAAGATATCCCCCCCTAGTAAGACCCAGAGCCAGCGTGGCCGTTGTGACTGGAGTTACAACCTAGATAACTAATCATTGTCTACTATCACCTGCCATGATACATCCTGTGTTTACAGAAACCTGGCTGGTGAATTAATCAGGCATATGATTGAAACCACCATCCAGCATCCTTTATTTTTGGTGATACTAATCTCTGCAATGACTCAAACGCGAGCGGGTTTCAAAAGCTTCCCCTCATCCCTTCCTACCATAAAGCTCCTTACTTCACTGTATCAGGCTGTTCTTGCACTGCTCTAAAGAAATACCTGCGACTGAGTGATTTGTAAGAAAAGCTGTTGAATTGGCTCACAGCGCTGCAGGCTGTACAGGAAGCCTAGCAGCATCCGCTTCTGGAGAGGCCTCGGGAATCTTCCAGTTATGATGGGAGGCAAAGCAGGAACAGGGACATCACATAGTGAGAATGGGAGCAAGAGAAAAAGAGAAAGAGAGGGGTGCGCACACACTTTTAGATGACAAGATCTCATGTGAACTCAGAGCAAGAGCCTGCTTATCACCAAGGGGTTGACCCAAGCTATTCATGAAGGACCTGCCCCTGTGATCCAAACATCTCCCACCAGCCCTCACCTCCAACATGGGGATCACAATTCAACATTTGGCAGGGACATGCTTTCAAACCGTATCACTCACAGATCAGGAAATTAACCTTAGGGTTCACTCTGCTGCCAAGTCTATCCCAATGTAGAATCAGAAATGATACAATTCACCTGATCACACTGATCAATTCATATTATTGCAATTCCCACTCATAAATTACTGGATAGTGATGAAATCTCATATTATCATAGTATCACTGGAGTTAGGGCTACCTATTATTTCAGTAATTGCATTTTTGTTGTTTTTACAACATATTTTACTTTTCTTAGCAGATCTCACACATAGCAGGGATCTAATGAGTGACAGCTAGGAAGACAGTGAGTAGGACTGATGGAATGTTGTAATTGTTCATCTCACCACCAACAGTGAATGTGTACAGGATGTTCACGGTGCAGTTCCATCCAGTTCGGTTCAGTTACTAAGTAGTGATCAATGCATCCAACAAATAGTATTAGGTTGGTGCAAAAGTAATTGCGGTTTTGTCATTAAAAACTGCAATTACATTTTCTGGTGGTGGTTGTTGTTGTTGTTGTTGTTGTTGTTGTTGTCGCTTGAGGCAGTCTCACTCTGTCACCCATGATAGAATGGAATGGCACCATTTCGACTCACTGCAACTTCTACCTCCTGGGTTCAAGCGATTCTCCTGCCTAGCTAGGATTACAGGTGTGCGCCACCACTCCTGGCTAATTTTTGTATTTTTGGTAGAGACGGTGTTTCGCCATGTTAGCCAGGCTAGTCTTGAACTCCTGGCCTCAAGTGATCTGCCCGCCTTGGCTTCCCAAAATGCTGGAATTACAGGTGTGAGCCACCATGGTCCACAATTACTTTTACACCAACCTAATCATAGCATATTGGTAATGAAATCAACTGTTTCAAAACCTCACCCATCTAAAACAGAATTAACATTCACTAAAACGTCAGCATATTCTGTCTTCTATAATATTTATTTTACGGCTCCAGGTTTTTATCTCTGGATTAAACTCATATCTCATATTCACACAAAATATGCATTAATAATAACAGAAGTATAATTCTTTATTCCTTCTAGGCAGGTTTGTATCCAAGGAAAGAAAATTCTTAACTGAATGAAGGTAGCTCCCCGAGGGCTATATGTTTGCCAAGTAATCATTTCAAGCAGTGCTTAGGATACGTGTGAGCTTCATGTTCATATCATGCAGACTTCTACCTACTCTGCCTTCAGTGGTCATAAACTTCAACTGAATAATTGTATTTGGTGGTGCATCTTCCCATGTCACGGGACATAGAATCCCAAGTAGAGAGAATCAAGAGAAGGGGAAAGAGAGCTGCATGACTGGAGAGACACAGTGAAAAGGTTTGTACACCCAGAGATGGAAGCTGGGAGGGAAATAAGGAGCCACATGTGAAGCAGGCAGCTCTGTCCCTGCCCCAGCCCGTCATTCTCACCTGATACACTGTGTCATGCCTGTGCCCTCGAGAAGCACATGCTGAGATGGAGGTAGGAGTGACAGAGATTTATGGAGGGGTGAGGAGGGGAGAGTGCCTGCGAAAGATAAAGAGAGAAGAAGAAAGATGGAATATCATCTCATACTGTGGAATAGCACTAATAAAGTCTCTGCACACTCATTGGGGAGCTTCAGGGCAAAAATTGCCCATCGGAGGTTCGGGACAGAAGTGGTGAGAAGCCTCTACTCCTCTCACCGTGGAGCTCAGCAACGGCCTGGGGCCTCTCAGGTTGAGCACAGCCTCATTTTAAAAGCCAAGGTGGACTCTGAAGGTGCTGACAGCTGGGCGTCGTGAGTGGACTGCACTTCTTGCAGCTGAACAAATTCTGCATGGTGGCCGAGGTCTATGTATGGAGCACAGCTGCATGGTGGCTGAGGTCTATGCATGGAGCACAGCTGCACGGTGGCCGAGGTCTATGTATGGAGCACAGCTGCATGGTGGCCGAGGTCTATGCATGGAGCACAGCTGCACGGTGGCCGAGGTCTATGTATGGAGCACAGCTGCACGGTGGCCGAGGTCTATGCATGGAGCACAGCTGCATGGTGGCCGAGGTCTATGCATGGGGCACAGCTGCATGGTGGCCGAGGTCTATGCTTGGGGCACAGCTGCACGGTGGCTGACACCTGTGTGAAGGGCACATCTTCATGGTGCCTGAGGCCCATGTGTAGGACACACCATCATGGTGGCTGAGGTCTGTGTGGGGGGCACACCTCCATGATGGCTATGTCCACCCAATGCACCTCCATACATGTACATGGAGAAGATTCCCTGAAGTTCCCCTGAGCCTCCCTTTCTGAGGGGAGATTGAGAAATGGGGGTCAATGGCACAAGCTGTGCCCTGTCATGCAATTGCAGCCCATCCTCATCACCTTCCTCCTCCACTGTACTTTATAACTTCCCCTCTTCCTCTGTTGTCATCACCTCTGCTGCTCTCAATGGCTTACCTGGTGTTTTGGATTTGCATTGTATCCTCCAGAAAAGTATACTGAGGTTGTCAATCCAAGTACCTGTGAATGTGACTTTATTTAGAAATAGAGTCTTTGCAGATGTAATTAGTTAAGATGATGCCAAACTGGAGAAAGGTAGGCTCTGATTGAAAATGACTGGAGTCCATAGAAGAACAGAAACACAAAGGGAAAATGGCCAAAGTGAAGGCAGAGGCAGCAATTGGAGAGATACATCCACAAGTCAAGGATTTCCAGGAGCTCCCCGAAGCAGGAAAAGGCAAGGAAGGATTCTCTCCAGCGTGTTTCAGAGGGAGTGGCCCTGCTGACAGTGTGTTTTCAGACTTCTAGAGAAAATGAATTTCTGTGATTCGAAGCCTCCCAGTCTGAGTACTTTGTAGCAGCAGCCCGGGAAAACTAAAGATGATCCAGTCCTGCTTAAAGGGGTCTGAGTCCCTGAGGATCATTCCGATTTTAGGCCAGGGTTGCTATTCTTGTCGATTCACAATCACAATCAGACAAGGGAGTACCCAGGGGAGACAAGAGGATCGCTGGAGTCCCACGCTGGATGCTCACACTGGAGTCCCATGTTCCCTTCCTGGTCTTACACAGCAGCAACCCTATCTTCCCCTGCTAATCAGGGCCACTTATCCCTAAGACAGCAACCCCTCTTCTTGTCTGCTGGCCCCCGGGCACAGAGAGTCCGAAGTACCCAGCCAGCAACCATAATTCACATCTCACCGGGACCTTTACCAAGTCTCCTGGAAAGAATATGCACCCTTTGGGGACCATGACCTCCACCCCTGCAAAGCCCAGAGTTGTGGGCATGGGAAACAAAATGTCCTCCAGTGGAGCGTCATCTGTGCAGGCAATTTGCCACTAGCTGGAAGATATGTATGTATTTTCACTCGGGCCACTTCTCCTTCCACACAAGTGGGTGACCAGCCAAGCCCAACACTTTGTCCCTTAGGAGGACTTTCCCTGGCAACTGTCTTCAAGGGCACCCCCAAATGCAGTTATAATGCAGCTGCATCTATTTGTGGTTTGTACCCAATACTGAGCCACCGTATCTGTAAACCAAGTTCTGGTTTTTCTTCTCCTTCAGCTTGTCATATGGAATCCCTTTGTAAGGCCACAGGGACCTGGAGGACGGGCTACTGCAGCCATAAGGGGCAGTAGGAGTGTCTGGGGTCCCTGTTCATGCAGCTTCCACAGGCCTCAGGCCACCCTGGGACATATCATTTCCAGCTTACACTGGACCACTGCTGGGCCCTTCTGACTTTGTGACTTGGTAGGTCTGACAACCCACTCATGATAGGCCATTTCCGGTGCATAGTCCTTTGGTGCTCCACAGCCACGCATTACCAGAGCCCAGTAGCACATAAGATGCACATAAGAAGCTGTTTGCAAAGGATCTGTAACTCCCTACTGCAGGCGGCATGGCGTGCCCCAGAGCCCCACTGGATGTGTGGCGTCATGGAAGAGGAAACCAGGGCGAATGCCAGGTCAGTAAACGGGTGCTGCTGGATTAAATCCAGAGATCCTGATTCTGGAGTCTGAGCTCTGAACTTCTGAGTATGGAGGACCATTCAGTTTGCTCAGGGACCGAGAGAGTTTCTCAGCTGTCAGGGAAGGAGAGATGAGCACAAATGTAAAGAAAGTGCTCATGAGAGTCACAGTGATGCCACACCATCTTCAGGCCCCAGCCTGGGCTGCAGGAATAAGGATGAAATGGTTTTTAATTTAATTCTGCTTTCTTCCTAGGGGTAGACATATGTGTGCATGGGGAGGGGGGAGAGGTCTGACCGACCCTATGCTATGAGCTCGGGCAGGACACCTGCTGAGTTCCCAGAGGATGAGAGGGTAGGTGTCATTCAGCAGACTTTTCTTTTAAATACTTTATGTAACAAAGCTGCACGTTCTGCACATGGGATACAGGCGATACATGTGCAGAACGTGCAGGTTTGTTACACAGGTATAGATGTGCCATGTTGGTTTGCTGCACCTATCAACCTGTCATCTAATTTCTCCTAATGCTGTCCCTCCCCTAGCCCCCATCCTCCGACAGGCCCCGGTGTGTGATGTTCCCCTCCCTGTGTCCGTGTCTTCTCATTGTTCAGCTCCCACTTATCAGTAAGAACATGCAGTGTTTGGTTTTCTGTTCCTGTGTTAGTTTGCTGAGAATGATGGTTTCCAGCTTCAACCATGTCCCTGCAAAGGACATGAACTCATCCTTTTTTTGTGGCTGCATAGTACACTCCTCTCTGCACTGTGCAGATATGCTCTTGATAGCCCAACCTATAGAACAGTTCTGCAGACATGTATGGTCATATTCAACTCCCAGCAATGAGTACAGATGAAGCTCAACTTGGGACCATCGCCAAGCCAGAAAACCGTCATGTTCTCAAAATACTAAGAGGGTAAGGGCAAAGGTGCTGCCACTTCTCCTCCATCAAACTTCATCTTCCCTTCCCCTCTCTGTCTCTCAGTAAAAAAGTGTTTCCTCCAATAAATACTGTAGAAACTTTTTGGTTTTTTTTTTTCTTTTCCTGAAGTGTAATTTTATTCATGCTGTGCTTACCTTAAACATAAGCGTATTGGAAGAGCTCCCAGACATTCTGCATATTTTTAAAACATTTCAAGCTGATTTTCCTTGGTAAAAACAACCTTCCATCTTCCTGGAAGTGTCTTCAGCAGCCAATGCTTCCTTTGAGGACCACCTTCTACTGCATGCGAAGACTTTAAAGGGGGAATACTTTAGCTGGCATTGAGCAGAAGAATAAAAAGCTCTAAATAATCATTGTTCCCCCTTCCAAGGAGGATAAACAACATGGATTTTCCATGGTAAAGAAACACTTCTAAGGTGATTTTCCCAGGAACTTCTCAGATTCTAAGCTCCTAACTCTTCTGTCTCCTGCAGAACTCTCTTGTCTATGAAGCAAGACAAGTCTGCCTAAAGTGTTAGAATGCCTGCGTGCTATGACTTCGTTATAGGTTGCTAATTTTTGTGTGTTTAAAATGAAGTGAAGACTGCATTGCAGCTAGTCAGGAGGTGCACCTCACCTCCTAGCTCTAAATACATGTGCTCCATCATGACCTCAGGCATGGCATTTGATTTAAATTTATTTCAGTAGCCACTGAAGGCCATTAATCAAGTTCAGTGTTCCTCAAAGTCTGGCCCAGGGATGACCTATGTCAGAATCATTTGGATTGCTTGTTTAAAAAAAAAAAAACACACACAGATTTTCTGGTTCTTACTCCAAAATTACTGAATCAGAATCTCTAAGGGTGATAACTACAAATAGCCATTTTAAACAGTTTCCCTGCATGACTTATAAACGTTGAAAAGTTTGAGAGCCATTACCCCACAGAGTGATTACTCTTCCATGTCTTGTCCTAGCCTGGTCCTTGGGAGCAACCCTTGGACTGACAGTAAAGAATATGCAATTAGAAGGAACGGATGTGGGGTTATGAGACTCAGGATGAGGATCTGACTTTGCCTTGAATGTGCCACTTAACTGACATCTTCATGAATCCTCTTTTCTGACGTCTGAAACAATAATGATAGTATTTCTTCTTTGCCAAAAGAGTTGTTGCAAAAATTTCAAGACATAATAAATGTAAAAGCATTTCATAGACTTAAATTCTCCTTTTTAATTTTTTTAACCACCTAAACCTTAGAGAAAGTTTGCCATACAAACTTTTTGTATTGCAACACAGTCCCAAAAAAACAAGCCTTTTTTCTTTTCTGAGCCATTTGAGAGTAAGTTGCCATCCTAAAGCTTTAGTGGGTATTTTCTACAATCTAGGATGGTCTCTTATATAACCATAATTCAACCATCAAAATCAGGAAACTTGCAGTGATATGTCACCAACATCTAATTCTTTGACTCCCCTCAAGTTTTGCCAGCTGCCTCGATACATTTTTTAGAGCAAGAGAAATCCTGTTCAAGCATCACACATTATATTTAGTTATCATTGATCTTTATGTAGGATTAATTAAAACAACTTTCAGGTCTTTCCTTGACTTCCATGACCTGGATCCTTTTGAAGATTGCAGGCTAATTATTTGGTAGAATAGCCCTCAATTTGGATTTGCCTGGCATTTTCTTGTGGTTACATCTGGGTGACACATCTGTGGCTGCAGCAGCTCAGACATGACCCTGCGCTCTCCTCATTGCATCCGTCGGGTGCCGCACGACTTGTATTTCTTCCATTACTGGAGATTTCACTCTGACCACATGGACAGGCGGTATCTTCCAGGCATCTTCATGTAAAGTTATTCTTTCCTTTTTTTGTAATTAGTAAATATTTTATGGGAAGATACTCTGAAACAGTGTAAATACCCATGCCTCATCAAAATTTCAATCTATTTATTTGCCTATTTATATTGGTATGAACTCCCGGCTATTTACTCAATGGTTTAACATCTGTCACTATCATTATCTATTTGACCCTCAGATCCCCTCTGGTGTGGGCAGTGGGAGGTCCTCTACATGGCTTCTGTGTCCCTTTGGCTCATCCCCATCATTCTTTGAGCACTTTCTTGTTTGCTGGCCAAACAGGAGGGTCTGTTCTCACCTTTACTTTCTCTTCTCCAGCCCTGGTATCAGCCATTTCTCCAAAAAGCCATAGTTCATTGTTGTGGAGAATAATATTTAGAAGCCAAATTTGGGCACTTGGGGTACTCATTGCAGTAGGAGTATTGTTGCTCCCAGTTCCTCTCAGTGAACAGAGCTAGGGAATATCTCTGCGTGTGTGCATGTGTACAACACACACATTTACATCTATATTCCTTTAACTATTTGTATGTCCATATTTTCATACATATAGATAGGTTGTATATTCTTAATATACATAAAATCATTTCATTCATACAAAATTATTTGTTTGCATAAATATCTCCAATGTCAATCCAACATTGCAGTGTTCATACCAGCTATTTCCCTTCTGATATGGTTTGGCCATGTCACCACCCAAATCTCATCTTCAACTGTAGCTCTGATAATTCCCACGTGTGAAAGGGACCCTGTGGGAGATAACTGAATCACGGGGACGGTTCTCCCACACTGTTGTCGTGGGAGTAAGTCTCACGAGATCTGATGTTTTTTTCCAGGGTTTCCCCTTTTGCTTGGTTCACATTTTCTCTCTTGCCAGCTGCCATGTAAGATGTGCCTTTCTCTTTCCGCCATGATTGTGAGGCCTCTCCAGCAACGTGGAACTGTGAGTGCATTAAACCTCTTTTTCTTTGTAATTCACCCAGTCTTGGATATGTCTTTGTCAGAAGCATGAAAACAGACTAATACAGCTTTCCATATCTGTAACTCCATTCTGGCAACTCCCTTCTCCCATAAGAAATCTGGCTTCTCGTATCTTTAATGTATTTACTTCACTGATGTATTTACTTCACTTCTCATATCTTTAATGTATTTACTTCCCTTGTGTGCGATCAGCCTCTCACATCAGCCTCTACCCCCTCCTCTAGATAAGACACCCTCCTCACCCCCTCAAGGTCCAACACCCCATGCCAGGCCCCTCACCAGGATGCCCCACCCTGCTAGGATTCTGACACCATGCTCTGTGCTACTGTAGCCCACTACCCCACTGCCAGCACAGACACCAGTGTGATCCACCTTACCACTGGCTTAAAGATTAAGGTGTTCAGAAAAATACAAGCGGAAAAACCACTTTTAGGATTCTTTTAAAATTTTTTACGTTTAGTCCTAAGACGTGTTATTTATCAAAAACTGTAAGGAGATCTTTTAGGTATAATTAGTCTCAAAAGAAGAGATTTGCTGCCCATTTTCATTATCTGGGAGTTCTTAGGACACCAGAGGGCTGGGGGCACCTGTGTCACTGCTCCGCATTCATGCTGAGAAAGATGTAACCTACAAGGCAACCTTCAAGCATCAGAGCACAGTGAAGAACTGCTTAAGTGCCTGACTCTGGACGGTATCCCAGGGACAGTGTGATGAAAATAAACAGCATCTGTGCTAGAGAGGTTTAGTATCCAGGAGAAGGATTCAGACACATAAACAAGAGCAGTTAACACATAGCCACGCTATGATGGGCACTTACGAAGGGACCACTGGGGACCAAGGAAGGTTCTGTAGTTTATCTGATGGGATCTGGAAGGGGCTGCATTACAGAAAGTGGTGCTTGTGATGTTATTTTAGGCAGAAGGACCATGCGTATAGGTTAGGAGAACCATTAATAAAAGTCGGATGTAAGGGCGTTTGAGAGTGATGAGGAAGGTCTTGTATCTGCCATGCTGCATTAATTGGGGGACGACTGGCAGGTCTTTTAGCAAACTGTGTGTGAGTAGAGCAGGTTAGGGAATACTGTATATCCTACTTCAAAAACTAGGTCTTGAGGAACCAACAGGAAGAAGACTGGAACTCCTTCATAAAATTTTACTTTTTTATTTTATTCATTTATTTATTTTTGAGACAGAGTCTCACTCTGTCACCCAGGCTGGAGTGCAATGGTGCGATCTCAGCTCACTTCAGTCTCTGCCTCCTGGGTTTAAGTGATTCTCGTGCCTCAGCCTCCCGAGTAGCTGGGACGACAGAGGCGCGCCACTACACCCAGTTAATTTTTGTATTTTTAGTAGAGACAGGGTTTTACCATGTTGGCCAGGCTGGCCTCAAAATCCTGACCTCAGGTGATCTGCCAGCCTCAGCCTCCCAAAGTGCTGAGATTACAAGAGTGAGCCACCAGGCCTGGCCCTAAAATTTTGCATCTGATGAAATCTGTTTGGAAGTAGCATTCCAAACCAAAGGGTACCATGACGTATATGGAATCTAGGACTCTAAGCAAAGTCTCACACACAGCACAGGTGTTGGCCAGACCAAAGAAGAATGACGTTGGGTAGAGCATTGACTGGAGGCTGATACGAAGTGGGTCTACTCTCCCGCTGACCAGGAAAAACAGTCGTAAGAATCCAAAAGCCTACTCTATTTCCAGTTGCCTTGGCCCTGATGTAATGGAAGCAATGAGAAGCTCATTTCCTGGGTGTACTCATCTGTGTCCATCTCAAATTTCCCTCTGTCTCTAGCACCTGATTACGCTAAAAAACAAAACAAAACAAAACAAAAAAAACCTTAACCCCAACTTTTACCTCTTTTTCCTAAAAGTCTTGTTTTTGTTTCATGTACTATAAAGTCAAATAATGTGTATTTACGATTAAAAGCTAAATACATGCTCGGCGCCATGGTTCACACCTGTAATCCTAGCACTTTGGGAGGCTGAGGCATGTGGATCACCTGAGATCAGGAGTTCAAGACCAGCCTGACCAACATGGTGAAACCCTGTCTCTACTAAAATTACAAAAATTAACCAGGCATGGTGGGTGCCTGTAATCCCAGCTACTCGGGAGGCTGAGGCAGGAGAATCGCTTGAATCCGGGAGGCGGAGGTTGTAGTGAGCCGAGATCGCGCCACTGCACCCCAGCCTGAGCGAGACTCCATCTAAAAAAAAAAAAAAAAGCTAAATGCAGGTTTCCGTCTTTCAGGACAACACAAGAATGACCTATTCTTGCCCACACCTGAGATGTAACTGTCTTTGCCAAATTCCTGTGGCACCTCTGCTTTTACTTTTATTTTTTGGTAGTCTTCAAAAATATTAAATATTTTTGTCCTTTGTAGAGCTTAATTATTTCTGAATATAGTAATGCTTACAATATTGGGGAATTAAGGGATTTATTAAATCTAATATATTGGTTAAATAAGGATATAACTTTAATCACATTTTCCGACACATATATTCTAACATTTTGTTCACTCTTCACACCTCTGCTTTTAACGTAAAATCCTTTCTTGAAACTGAGAGATGAATGGCATCAAATGCATATCATCTCAGATCACCTGCTTCATTTCTAATCGATGCTGCATCTCTCCTTCACATTACATTTGCTGAGTGATGTATACAGAAGAAAAGATTGACAGAAAGGCCATAGGTGCAGGGAGCTTTCTTGCTTTGATTGAATTTTGGATTAAAGCCTTCTTCAGGGATTTATGATTAAGCAGTAATTCCAAATGTGAACGGTTTCTGCCATAAAACTGGAAATAAACACTATCAGAATTGAACATAGCCATTCTTTGTATTGTATACAATAAGAGATTAAAGGAAACCCAAGTGCAAAGCTCCTTTCAAATATGTTCTTGGCAAAAGTCAGCATCCATGGAAAAATTCCCATTTTAGACTCTGCTCTGAGTCTGAAGTAAGAGTTAGTGAGGGGAGAGAAGCTTATTGGACACAGGTAATGACCATGGGGGCTGCAGCATTCGTGTGTGGTTTTACTTGCCCTCATAGCCCACAGGCCATGGGGGATCTGTATCTTTCGGCATGCAGGACCTGATAGGGGTTGGTTTGTGCAGAGAGTGGAGAGATTCCCCGAATCCCACAGGCTGTGCTAGCCTCAGGACGCTGTCTTCCCCGAGTCAAACAGGCTCTTGCTGGTTCTCCTTTCTGTATTCGCATCAGGTCTGCCCACCCGCACAATTCTGTCACTTGCACATCCACCTCTATGGCTGAAACTACCACTGAGATCGAGTCATCGCATGCTTCTGCCCCGGGTAGCAGCAGGGAGTCAGAGCCTGCAATGGCAGCAAATTGCAGAAAGAACCACGCAGCAGTCTTGAGTCATCTCCTCCCTTGCTCAGTGCCTGTTCACTCACATCTGCACCTGCTGTTTCAGGAGAATCTAAAATGTTAAAAATGCTGCTTGCGTTTTTCAGAATTGCAGCTATCTACTCTTGGACTCTGCGACGAAGAAAATGAAACAATATGATCTGCCATTTTTAGGAGTGGTCACAGGAAAATCCCATTTTACCTTCACAAAGACTTGTGCCTACTGCCACGTTGACTCAGATTATCCATGGGAGGAAGAGTCTTTGCACTAGAAAGAATGACCGTGTGCAGCTTTGAGGGCTTCCAAATCTGCTTTACATTCTATAAATTAATATATTCAGTTGGGAAGGTTATAGGAAGGAAAAGGACTTTTTGAAATCAACCAGGCCACTATCTGGTTTTCAAATCATTGTTAGACATTCCTAATATTTTAGGGTTTGCAAACACCCTAATTTCAATTGTATGGATTATTACATCTATCTCTGTCTCTATCTCTTTATCCCTCCTAGTTTTAATTTAGAGGTTTTAATATTGCTTCAGAAACTACTGGTGGAAATGTAAAAGTCAGGGTTGTTAATAGTTTCATCTAGTATTTTGGAAGACCTTCAATAACATCATTAAAAATATAATGATTCCTCCTTTTTGCCGCAATCCAGAGGGATTTTAATTTTCTTTTCCTGTTGGTCCTAGAGAGGACATGTTGTAATTAGAGAGCTCTTGTGCCTCCCTGTGGCGGCTCATTTATATTGTGTCAAATTCTGTGCCAGGTTCCGGGAAGTAAATGAAAAGATACAAACTATCATTTATTCTTCTGTGCCTTTCACATGACACAGAAAAGAAGTGTTTTGGAATATTTTAGGTATGGAGCACAAGAAACTACTGATTTCTTGAAAAGGGGTGATGGGCATTAGTATACTTTTGATTGTAAATAGAATGAGTGAACTCAACCTGAATTAAAATGAAAAGAACAATAAGAAAATTATTTGGCCCTGTAATTGGATGTCTACAGTCAGGGCAGATGTCCAAACTGGTTAATTCAGTAGCTCAATGATGGTATCAAAAATACTGGTTTTCTGTTTCTCCCCTGTTTACAAAGGGGAGGCTGGTTCCCCCACAGACACACATGCGCTCAGTGCTTCTTCAGAATAGCTATAAAGAGAGATTCAGTGGCTTCCAGCAGCTTTTCCAAGACAAGTGAGGGACTTCCTTTTCCAGAAGGCTCTAGAAACACTTCCTCATGCCCCATTGGCCAGAATTAGGTCATCTGTCCTTTCCTCAACCAATCATGGGCAAGGAGGAGGAGCACAATCAGGCATGGATTAATAAGGGCCCATCTCTAGAGTGGGGACCCTGGTTCCCTGCTGCACATGGACTGTGAGAGGAAGGGGTGAAAACACCTGAACAAAACCCAAGTTTCTCTTAGGAATGGAAAAGGGAAAGTTATTGCTGGGGACCAGCCAACAATGTCCACTACAGGTACTGAGGCAGAAATCAAATGATTACAGAAGGGAATCTTCCATAGCTGTACGAACACATTGCTAGACCAGGATTTGGAGCCAAATGCTTTCAAGGCCCAAGCAGGTAACAAATGAATGAACAGGCTGGTGTCCTTTCATAAGAATGGCAGGATTTTGTCCAACTGAGTGTGCATGCCTGTAATCCCAGCACTTTGGGAGGCTGAGACGGGCGGATCACGAGGTCAGGAGATCGAGACCATCCTGGCTAACACGGTGAAACCCCTCTCTACTAAAAATACAAAAAACTGGCGGGCGCCTGTAGTCCCAGCTACTCCAGAGGCTGAGGTAGGAGAATGGCGTAAACCCGGGAGGCGGAGCTTGCAGTGAGCTGAGATCCAGCCACTGCACTCCAGCCCGGGCGACAGGGCAAGACTCCGTCTCAAAAATAAATAAATAAATAAATAAAGCATTCCTATCTTACTTAAACAAAAACCTATTCCAATCCAATCAAAATACTTCTGTTGGTGAAATCTCCTCAGAGGGTGGCAGTTTCCTGACCTCTCCAGGAAAACTAACAGATTTTGTAGAATTGTCATTTGGAATTAGAAGGAGAAAACAGTCACAATCCAAGTTATCTAATTTTGTGAATCATGAATAGCAAGTCAAGATAAGCCGTTAATAATAACAATCAAGTAATCACAAACTGTGAAAGCTATCAGAATCAAAATGAACTCACTAATGTTAGGGAAAACCTGGCAAATAGAGCCAGAGAAGACCATGAAGAGAGGTTTCTCTTGCATGAATGCCTGATAACAAAAACTGTCACAAAAGACTGCAAAAACTATAACCTTGCATATCAAAACCTTACACAAAAAAACACTTCTCCAGGACCATCTGCCCTGCAACTGCCTGTCCAACCTCAGTAACAAGGACCAGTGTCGTCCTTGTTACTGATCTTCACAGCCAAAGATAATTATTTCAAAACCATTGTGGAATCTCCTCATTTTCTCCTTGAAAACCCATTGTCTTCTTTTACCTCCCTGAATACACACGCCATTTACTATGGTATGTGGATTCCCATAGCAATGCGCTCTCTATTCCCAAATTTCTTTTAGAGAGCCTCGGTCTGTTTTGTTTAGGTTGACAAAACACTACACTGTTATTTATTTTTTTATCCTTATTTTATCATTTTAAGATCCAGACTTTTTTTATTTATTTATTTATTTTTTGAGACAGAATCTCACTCTGTTGCCCAGGCTGGAGTGCAGTGGTACAATCTTGGCTCACGGCAGCCTCCACCTCCTGGGTTCAAGGGATTCTCATGCCTCAGCCTCCCAAGTAGCTGGGACTATAGACGTGTGCCAATACGCCCAGCTGATTTTTGTATTTTTAGCAGAAATGGGGTTTGCCCATATTGGCCAGGCTGATCTTGAACTCCTGGCCTCAAATGATCCACCTGCCTAGGCCTCCCAAAGTGCTGGGATTACAGGTGTGAGTCACCGCGCCCGGCCAAGATCCAGGCTTTTTAAAGATTCCATTTCATTTAATGGACAACCTTTCTCCTAGCCTTGAAACCCCAGAGGGCCCTCTGCTCCACCTCCTTTACTCTCAGGATTGGACAAAGAGCCACCAAGTCCTTCAGAGGCACCTGTGCACCGTCACTCAACACCTTCCCCTTCCTGGCCTGACACACATCGCTCAGGGCTGCCGCATGGCCTCCCATCTGGTTCCTCTTATCTTCTCTTTTCTGCTCTCAGGGGGATTTTCCTGGAATCGCTTACCTGCGCCATGTAAAGGCTCAGTATCTCAAGTGGTTCTGCTTTGTCTGCAGGTCAGAAACCAAAGCCGGGGCTCTGTATGATCGTGTCTTATGGAATCTGGCTCCAGTCCTGCCTGCCGCCTGTCCCCTCTGGACTGTGGGCCTCCTCGCCTGTCCTCATCCAGGAAGCTTTAAGTCAACCCTTCCTTTTGTCTGTATGTGTCCCACCCCCTCCCTGCTCAGCATAAGCTCCCCACCCACCCTCACAGCTTTTTCCCGTATAGGCTTCCTTCCAACAGCAACCATCAATTCAGAGCCACACAGCTCCCAGGGGCACTACTGGACAACATCTGCATGATCTTAGTGGATTGCCTGGTGTCTCCTCCCAGATGAGTTCTCTGCGTCTCTATACCAGCAGCAAGTGGCAGAGTGCTTAGCAAAGTTTAGCAAAGTGGCTGCTGCAGACGCACTTGATGACCTCGGGCAGCCCTGCCACTCAGGACGGGCCTGCCCTTCTCCCACCTCCACTTCCCCACCTGCTCTCCCTCAGCGTGACACAGTGGCTTTGAGGACCACGAGAGGCCTTATCAAAGTGGATAAGTCATTGCATGTTCAGGGAGCACAGCGTCCGAGGTGCTAAGCCTGGAGAGCCAGGGGGCACACAGCAGGGTGCAGCCTGTGCACCTGACCCATCAGCCTTCTTCCTGCTTGCCCCGAGACCTTCACCCCCACTTCTCCTCCAAACCTGCACTGACCCTCTATGCCCAGATCCCCCGCCCCAGATCTCCCCCATGGCCGGTCCTTTTCCTCCCTTCTCCTCTCGGTCCTGTGCAGCCTCCGGTGCAGAGTGTAAATCCGACCCACTGGCCAGTGTGAATGACCCAATCGCAGACTGTACCAAAGTGCAGGGAGCTAAGATTGAACATTAATAAGCTGGTCCTAAAAATTATGAAATTATGAATAAGAATCTTGTTTGTTATTATCAGTGGGCTCCATATCCACAGATCCAACCAACCAAGGATTAAAAATACTGGGGGGAAAATGGATGGTTGCATCTTTACTAAACACATATAGACATTTTTTTCTAGTCGCTATTACCTAAACAATACAGCATAACAATTCTCTCCATAGCATTTACATTGTATTAGGTGTTATAGGTAATCTAGAGATGATTTAAAGGACATGGAAGAATGTGCATAGGTTACACACAAATACTACACTCATTTTCTAGAAAGGACTTGAGCATCTGTGGATTCTGAGGTCCGTGGGGGTCCTGGAACTCGTCCCCCATGAACACTGAGGGATAACAGTACTTTACATCGCCTAATGCCCTGCCCCCAGCTTATATTCATTTCTTGAATCCAAGCTTTTGAATATAGTTGAAAGAGCTAGACAGGCCTTATCTACATTTGAATTCATATCCACACAGACTCAAAGATTAATATCCACCCCAAAGGTATTTGGGTGATCGCACGTGGACTTATATAAGTCATCAAGCCCTAGCCTCATGTGCTCAGGAATTATCCCCCAAGCCCCAATCTTAGTTCAGACAGAAGTCTTGAATTATTCTGTTTTTATCTAAAGCTATTGAGTCACATTTCTCCCCTAAGATTCTAGACTCTTACCCTGATCTTGCTTTGTTTGAATCTTCCACAGCACAGAGCTGGGTGAGCGCTCAGTAATGCTTGCTGTGTTGACATTTTTAACCCTTCTTACAGAATCCCATCTCTAAGGCTAACACTGCCTCTGGGCCTAACCTGCCTAGGCCCCTTCAAGCGGACCGTTTAATTTGGAATTATGTATTAGTTGCTGACTTTTGCCTTATCTGATTGTGGTGTGAACTTTCCGCGGGGCTCTGTTATTTTACTTCTACTCAAATATTCAGAAAAGCCTCCAGTATCTGTCACAGCCTTTCAACATTTTCATTTATTCCCATCAAATGTCAAAGTCGTGCTCTAGTGATCACTGGCATTCCAGTAGCGCATGCTCATCCTCCAGGCCTCTGGTTGTCTCAAGCACTCGGGGCCGGGTAAGGAGATAAGGCCGCCGCTGCAGCAGTGGAGGAAGGGAGGCTGCACAAGGTCAGCGGAGCAGGCACAGCCCCGGCCTCCTCAGCTCCTCCCTGCCCAGTGACAGGTCAGGTGCCCCTGGCCACCCTTTCCTTCTCCCCTAACCACCCTATTTAAAATGCTACCCTCCCATATCTGCCACACTCCCTCTCTCCTTCCCTGCATAGTTTTCTCCATAACACTTATCACTAACCAAAATCCATCTCATTTACTGTTTTATTTGTTATCATCGACACCATAAAGCCACATTTTTGTTTGTTTGTTTTGCCCATTGCTGTGTTTCCAATGCCCAAAATAGTACCTGCACGACCTGGTAAGTGCACAGATATTTGAATGAATGAATAAGCCAATAACTAAGCAAATAGCATCTCCTGCCCAGGATCATCCCAGGATGCCCTTTCTCATCCCACATTCGTCCTCCTGCCCAGGATCATCCCAGGATGCTTTTTCGCATCTGACATTCGTCGTAGCTGTCACAGAGCTCGCACTCTGTCTGTCTCCATGATTATACATCACTATGTGCCAATTTGCGGACACAGCCATGACTATTTGTGGACCAAATGAACCCAAACCTTCTATTTCTGAATCCCATATTCAACCCACTGCACCACAGTGATCATTTAATAAAACTAAGACCTCGGGTTAACTTAACTCCACTACCTTATCCTTGAAGCTAGGAGAGACAGAAAACCCAACATCCCAGCATAGGAGTTATCATTCCTGACCCCAGGTGTTCGTAGCTCAGGTGTGGGCAAGTCAGCAGACTCATTCAGAAGCTCCTTCCCTTTTCTCATTTTCTCAGTGTTGTGTGATCCCTTGGAAGATGAAGCCTTGCTGGCCTCGGACAACCTGACACTACAACTCGTTTCTCTGCCTTTCTGCTCCCCAGAACACTTTCATACTGAAGTCAGCTGTGCGCCTTTTCTCCCCTCTCAACGCCATTAGCTTTTAGAAACCTACGTGTGTAACTGAGGGGTTCACACCACCCAGAAGGTCCTATTAAAAAGCTATATAGCATCTTCCTTTGCCTGAAGATAAATTTTTATTTCCTTTTTGATTTCTTGTTTGACCCGTTGGTTGTGGTTCGAACCATTGGTTGTGAAGGAGTGTATTGTTTCATTTCATATATTTGTGAATTTTCCAAAATCCCTCCTGGTATTGATGTCTAGTTTCATACCATTGTGGTCAAAAAAGATACTTGATATGATTTTAATCTTCTCAAATTTCCTAAGACTGGTTTTGTGGCCTAACATTTGACCCGCCCTGGAGACCGTTCCGTGTGCACTTGCGAAGAATGTGTCTCCTGCTGCTGTTGGGTGTTCTGCAAATATGTTAGATCCATGAGGTCCACCACAGTGTTGTTCAAGGCTGCTGTTACCACAAAAAGTAATAACATTGATGATAATAATAATAAAGGGACCAGGAGGAAACTCTGGGAGGCGATGGATACATTTATGGCCTTGATGGTGGTGAGGGTTTCACGGTTGTGTGCATATCCCCAGGAGGAAACTCTGGGAGGTGATGGATACATTTACATCCTTGATGGTGGTGATGGTTTCATGGTTGTGTGCTATCCCCAGATGCATCAAGTGGTGTGTATTAAACATACAAGGCTTTTCACATGTCAGTCACTCAGTAAAGAAGGTACAGAACAGGCTGGGCACAGTGGCTCACGCCTGTAATCCCAACATTTTGGGAGGCCAAGGCAGGCAGATAGAGGTCAGGAGTTCGAGACCAGCCTGGCCAACATAGTGAAACCCTGTCTCTGCTAAAAATACAAAAAAATTAGCCAGGCATGGTGGTGAGCACCTGTAATCCCAGCTACTCAGGAGGCTGAGGCAGGAGAATCACTTGAACCCAGGAGGTGGAGGTTGCAGTGAGCAGAGATTGCACTCCAGCCCAGGTGACAGTGTGAGACTCTGTCTCAAAAAAAAAAAAAAAGAGGATGGTACAGAACAAATAAGAATGTCAGGCCCAGGGTGTGTGGGCTGTTTTGCAAACCCTAACAACTGTGTTAACTGCATGTGCTTTAAGCTGGGGATCGAGTTGGGGTGGCTCTGGGCTGTGCAAGTGAGTGTCCTGCTCTGGGAGGAGAGCCCTCCCCAGGCCTACACAGGCGATCGCCCCATCAGAGCCCCTTAGGCAGCTCCACTTCACCGCAACCACTGCTGCTGACATGCTCGACATTTCAGAAATGAAAGCACAGACACAACTCCTTCTTGCTCTGCTTGGCCTTGAAAAAACAGCTCTCCGGGGAGGCCCTACGTCCAACAGAGGTACACCAGGGGCTGTGGAAGGGACAGAGGCACTTTCCTGCTCTCACCTGGCTGTGGAGCGGGGAGGATCCCGGCACCTGAGGATTCTCTTTCTCAACATGAGGCCATTCTTGAGCTTGCCTTTGAGCCCACAGCCCTGCTCACAGCTCCGTGAACTGGGGGCATGATGCAGTTTGGGTATCTGTCCCTCTAAACCTCATGTTGAACTGTAACCCCCAGTGCTGGA
Organism: Trachypithecus francoisi; assembly: GCF_009764315.1. Taxonomy (NCBI): domain Eukaryota; kingdom Metazoa; phylum Chordata; class Mammalia; order Primates; family Cercopithecidae; genus Trachypithecus; species Trachypithecus francoisi. The sequence continues at coordinate 6,313,824 of NW_022681469.1, forward strand.
GATGGGGCTGGTGGGAGGTGATTGGATCCTGGGAGTGGATTTCTCATGGATGGTTCAGCACTGTCCCCTTGGGGCTGCCCTCTCCATAACGAGTTCTCACAGGATCTGGCTGTTTAAAAGCTTGTGGCCTCTTTCCCCTCCTTGCTTGCTCCTGCTCCTGCCGTGTGATCCGCCAGCTTCCCCTTTGTCTCCCCCAATGACTGTAAGCTTCCTGACTCACCGCTGGAAGCAGAGCAGATGCTGGCGCCACACTCCCTGTGCAGCCTGCAGAACTGCGAGCCGATGAAACCTCCTTCCTTTATAAATTACCCAGACTCAGGCATCGCTTTGTAGCAAGGCAAGAACGGCCTCCTATAGGGTAGTAGTAGATATTTTCCAGGTGAATCTCCACTGTGGCTGCTGCACACCCCGTGCCAGTGCGCTTTGGAGAAAGGGCTGACCCGAGTGCTCAGAGACGGCTCCAGCAGCAGCTTCACCTCCTCCCCGTGAGCAATGCCAGCTCCCAGCATACCCAGGAGCACTTGGCAGGGGCACACAGAGCTACTGGAGGTCGGCCCAGGCAGCTGGCTCACAGCTGTGTTGACAAGCCAGGGCCACCTCAGGGGACTGAGCTGGGGACCTCCTTCCTTGCAGCATGGACTGCACCTCAGCTTCCTGAGGGACCCACAGATCCCCGCCCGGCAGGAAGGGCTTTGGACAGCTGTTTCTTTCCGATTTCTCCTGGAAACATCCGTCATTTAATCCAGCTGCTGAAGGACCACCTGGTCATTCTTTCCTCTTAACTATAAGGTTGCTCTGGCACTGCCCCGTAAGAAGGGAGAGCAGAGGCAGCTCCTCGCTGGAAAGCTGCTCACGGCATGTTCAGGTGGGGTTAGGGGTAGGGTGAGGGGTTATTTTGTTTGTTTGCAATTTTTTTCCTTTTTAAGCAGAAAACAGGTCAGCTGCCTCCCATCTCTCACCCCTGGACAAAGGCATTCCCCTGGCCTGGGGATTCCCCTGACCTCTGCACAGAGGTAAGAGATGTGGGGCAGCTGACCTTCTCTCTGGCTAACCCTCGTTTAGCAACTCCCCAAGAGGCTCAGCTCCTTAATCTATAATGCGTGCTGCGGGAATCACTTCTGCCCTGCCGCGTGGCAGTGTGGTTGAGTGGTCTCCATCTGCCCCCTCCTCCATGTCGACTTTAAGTTTCTTTAGGAAAAGAATTCAGTTTGGCGATGTGTCAATGTTGGATACTCTTGAGGCTGAGAAGAAATCTAAAACATATGCCTCACATCCTTCCCCAGATTCTCATATGAACGCACCTCCCATCTACCAAACTACCACAGCGATCACTGAGGATAATAGAACAAAAAGAGATAATGCGTGTACAGTTCTTAAAACAATATTTTTTTTTTGGCTGGGCGCAGTGGCTCACGCCTGTAATCCCAGCACTTTAGGAGGCCGAGGAGGGCGGGTCACGAGGTCAGGAGATCGAGACCATCCTGGCTAATACGGTGAAACCCCTTCTCTATTAAAAATAAAAAATAAAAAACTAGCTGGGTGTGGTGGCAGGCGCCTGTAGTCCCAGCTACTCGGCAGGCTGAGGTGGGAGAATGGCGTGAACCCAGGAGGCGGAGCTTGCAGTGAGCAGAGATTGTGCCACTGCACTCCAGCCTGGATGACAGAGCCAGAGTCCGTCTCAACAAAAAAAGAAAGGAAGAAACTGGGAGCCGGACGCATAGTAGTGGCTCATGCCCATAATCCCAGCACTTTGGGAGGCCGAAGGGAGCAGATCACTTGAGGTCAAGAGTTCGAGTTTGAAACCAGCCTGGCCAACACAGTGAAACCCATCTCTACTAAAAACACAAAATTAACGAGCATGGTGGTGCGCACCCATAATCTCAGCTACTCAGGAGGCTAAGGCAAGAGAATCGCTTGAACCTGAGAGGCAGAGGTTGCAGTGAGCCAAGATTGTGCCACTGCACTCCAGCCTAGGTGACAAGAACGAAACTCCATCTCAAAAAACAAAAAAAGAAAAGAAACTGGGGCTCAAGGAGGATAAATGACCAGCTTAAATTTGCACACTTAGTAATTGATAAAGTCAGGACTCAAATCCAGGCCTTGTGACTATGGACTAAAGTTTTTTTCCATTTTGTATTCTGCTCTCTGCCCTCATCTACAAATCCACAAAGCGTTACTTCACAGCTTCTTTCTTTAATCTCCCTTTATAAATCAAGAGTAAAGATTCCACATGAAGCTCTGAATTGCTTCTATTTCAGCCCGAGTCCAGTGCTTCGCCAGCGCTTACATTTCACATTCCCCGCGCTCCACCACCCAGGTAGATTCCTCCCATTATGCCCAGCAAGTCGACCATGTAATTGATCGTGGCTATTACTCTCTGGAGGGTTATGAGTGCCATCAGATCTGGGGAGTAGACTCACACTCTAGTTCTCATTTAAAATGTTTAAATAAGGAAAAGAGTTATGACATTTGAACATAAAAATGATCTTTTAATTAAAAGGTGATATTGTATTTGGTCCCTGATTTTTACATCTGGTACTTATGTGACTTTCCCCCTAGTTCTTTGGGAATGTTTGCAGGGAGGGGTTTTTTTGTTGTTGTTTATTTGGGGATTTTTTTTTTTCCTTTCAAAGGGAAAAAGAGAACAACCTAAGTATGAAATTCTCTTTCACACTGTCAGGGTGTCAGCCTGGCCCAGCTTGGCATATAGGCAGCAGGACACAGCTGAATTACAGATAAGCAATGACCCTGGAGGTTTCTGCTTCACCCACACTCACAGTGGCAGACTTAAAACATTCATGTAGAGCTGTAAACAACATTAAAATTTCAGATTTGAGTAACTCCATGGAGGTATGGAAAGAAAGTTATCCCTGAAAGCTTCCAGCTCTCCTCCTTACATTCTATGCTCATGAAGTGCTTTCTGATTTTACATTGTGATCCCATCTCTGTCATTATCATAACCTTCTGAGGAGGGGATGGCAGTACTTTAAGGTCTGAAATGAAGATTCAAGATGAGGTGCTGATGGGTCATCTGGCAAAATGTGGGAGGCCCCAAATGGCCTAGCTCCAAGTTCCCCATGCACTCAACTCCTACAGCCAAGATCCTAGAGCCAAACAACCCTCCCTGTCACAAGGGTCTGGCACAGGCCCTACCTATCCTGGAGTGGCAGATGGCAGTTCCCTGCCAGCCTGTGCAATTACTCAGACAAGCCAGCCTCAGCCTCCTGCAGCGGTCAGGCACATCTCACCATCTTGTTACCACAAAGCCTGCCTCCTACAGCCCCTGCTTGTTCATTCCGTTCCTAAGCACAGTTGCTGTGTGGTCCTCACGGCATGTGGCACCGTCTTCCCCTGGGCGGTGAGTCTATGTGATTGATAATGTGCTATCAATCTCATCTGTCCAGTGTTGGATACTGTGTGTTTCACCATCCCCATAACCCTAGGGGAAGAATCCCTGCCTCACCACAGTGTGAAGGGGAGGTGATTTTAAAAATGGATATATTAGCCTCGTTTCAAAAATGTTGAGAAATATTAGCCCAAGACATATGGTTATTAAATAATGGGGCATCTTAGATCTTCAGACTTGAATCCCAAAGCTCTTTCCTGCTTCATTCTGCTATGTTTTAGTTGAGATCCCCCAGAAGCAGACCCTGAGCTGGGGATTTTGGAACACATGATTTATTAGGGAAGTGCCTGCAGGAGAGACCACTAAGCAGGTGGAACAAGGAGGGAAATTAATGGGAACCAGCGAGGCCATGGAGGAAGTTTCCAGGGAAAGTCACAGCCTCCGTCTGAGCCCACAGGGAGCCCTGATGTATAAATGCATTTCAGATTTTTTCCCATCTTGAACTTAATTAAACTAAAAAGCTCTCCACCACCAAATAAATAATCAACAGAGTGAACAGAAAACCTAAAAAATGGTAGAAAATATTTGCAAACTGTGCATCCACTAGAGGATTAATATCCAGAATTTATAAGGAACTCAAACAACTCAACTAAAAAATAACAATAATCATCTCATTAAAAAGTGGGCAAAGAATATGAATAGGCATTTTTCTAGGTAAGACATACAAATTGCCAACAGACATATGAAAAAATGGTCAACATCATTATTCATCAGAGAAACACAAATTAAAACCACACCAGTTAGAATGGCTTTTAGCAAAAAGACCAAACATAACAGATATAGGTGAGGATGTAGAAACAAAGGGAACTCTTCTACACTGCTGGTGAGAACGAAAATAAGTACAACCTTTATGGAAAACGGTATGGGGATTTCTCAAAGAACTAAAAACAGAACTGCCATTCAGTCCGGCACTTCTACTACTGGGTATCTGCCCAAAGGAAAAGAAGTCAGTATGTACAAAAGCTACCTACATCCATACGTTTGTTGCAGCACTATTCACAATAGCAAAGATATTGTGAATATCTTTATGAATATCAACCTACATGCCCATGATCAGAAGACAGGATAAGGATAATGTGGTTTATATACACAATGGAATACTGCTCAGCCATAAAAAGAATAAAATCATGTATTTTCCAACAACATGGATTGAACTGAAGGCCATTACCTTAAGTGAAACAGATCAGACACTGACAAATACTACCTGTTCTCACTTATACGTGAGAGCTAAATAATGTGCATGCATGGACATAGAGTGTGGAATAATAGACACTGGAGACTCAAAAGTGGGGGTGGTGGGGGTGGATGATGAGAGATTACTTAATGGGGGTACGTGACGGATGGATGATGAATACCCTAAAAGCCCTGAAATCTGTGCATGTCACAAAATGATACTTATACCTCATAAATTTATACAAATAAAAAATAAATAGTGAAACCCCGTCTCTACTAAAAATACAAAAATAGCTGGACATGGTGGCATGTGTCTGTCATCCCAGTTACTCAGGAGGCTGAGGCAGGAAAATTGCTTGAACCAGTGAGTCGGAGGTTGCAGAGAGCCGGGATGGTGCCACTGTACTCCAGCCTGGCGACACAGTGAGACTCCATCTCAAATACATACATACATACATACATACACACACACACACACACAATTTTTTTAAGTTAGTTTACTATCTTAACATGGAAAAAAAGGCCGGGCGCGGTGGCTCAAGCCTGTAATCCCAGCACTGTGGGAGGCGGAGACGGGCGAATCACGAGGTCAGGAGATCGAGACCATCCTGGCTAACACGGTGAAACCCCGTCTCTACTAAAAAATACAAAAAACTAGCCGGGCGAGGTGGCAGGCGCCTGTAGTCCCAGCTACTCGGGAGGCTGAGGCAGGAGAATAGCGTGAACCCGGGAGGTGGAGCTTGCAGCGAGCTGAGATCTGGCCACTGCACTCCAGCCTGGGCGACAGAGCAAGACTCCGTCTCAAAAAAAAAAAAAAAAAAAAAAGGAAAAAAAAAGATTTTGTCCCATTCTGAAGCCATGCTAAGCCTTACCAGTGAGTTACTGGCTCTGGCTGACCCCAAGGGGATGTGAACCCTCAGACACCTCTGGTCTCTACAAGGCCATGCAGCAGGCAGCCCCTAGTCAAAGAACCATCCTCATAAGGAGGCCACAGCTGTGGGCTGCTTGCAGCGAGAATGCCAGATAGACTGCAGAATGCCTAGTTAAATTTAAATTTCAGATAAACAATGAATAATGTTTTCATATATCTATATGTGTGTGTGTGTGTATTTTATATATATATATATATATATATATTCCAAATATTAGATGGAAAATACTTATACTAAAATGTCTTTATTATCTCTCTGAAATTTAAATTTAAATGGGCCTCCTATGTTTTTATTTGCTAACCCTGGTAGCCCTATTTGCTGTAAACCAAATGCATACGGGGGATGTGCATACAGCCCTGGCGAAGAGAATGGGGCGTCCGGATGGAGCAGCGAGAGCGCCCACCATTGTGCTGCACTTCAGGACTCCACACTGCCTTGCAACATCATATTATTTCATCTCTCAATGCTCTCCAGCCTCTATAAACTCTCCAGACTGATCAGGATGGCCTGAATATAAAAAACTAGAGCATGCTCTATTTTTGCTTCTTCCATGGACAAAACTTCCTAACACTCAATTCCTTTCTTCACACATGACCATCTTCCCCATTCTTCCAGCGAACTCACTCAGCCCCCATGTTTTCCCACACAGCTCCTCCTGTCCATTTCAGCTGACAAAGATGTCTGTCTCCACTGAAGCACCCATTCAACTTCTTATCCAACAACCATTTAGTGACTGCCTACTAGACACAGGGGTATCCTTGGAGAGAAGAAGTCCATGTGGCCAGGCACAGTGGCTCACGCCTGTAATCCCAGCACTTTGGGAGGCCAAGGTGGTTGGATCATCTGAGCTCAGAAGTTTGAGACCAGCCTGGTCAGCATGGTGAAACCCCATCTCTACTAAAAAACACAAAAATTAGCTGGGCATGGTGGTGTACACCTCTAGTCCCAGCTACTAGGGAGGCTGAGGCAGGAAAATCGCTTGAACCTGGGAGGTGGAGGTTACAGTTAGCCAAGATCATACCACTGCCCTGTAGCCTGGGTGACAGAGCAATACTCCATCTCAAAAAAAAAAAAAAAAGAAGAAGAAGAAGTCCATGTGGTGCAGCCCAGTCCTCTAGAAAGGTTTTGCAAGATGCAATGGGAAGGTAGACAAGAGATGCCTACATCAGAGCAAGGCGTCAGTTCACTCTGCAGATGTGTGGAGGATATGACACACCCTTGAGTTGAGGTTTGAAGGAAGAAAGGAAGTTAGATACAAAAGGAAGCAGGAGGAGATCATTGGGGTGGGAGTGCGAAGATAAACTAATGAAGAAATTAAGGAGCGGCAGGATGGAGTCTATCATATCATGGCCCTGGGAATGGCTCTGCTTTAAGTACTTTTAGGTGGCAGACTCAGCAGGGTGGACTTTTTTGGGTTTGAGACACAGAAGGGCAGTAAATAAAAAGGACTCACCTACAACAGTGGTTCTCACACTTGTCTGAGCACTAAAATCCCCCATGAATACTTTAAAAAGCACACATTTCTGGGATCTTGTGGTCAGCCAGGTTTAGGACTGCTCACCTAAGACGACAGACATATTTTTTTGCACGTTGGTAGAAGAGAAAGAGTGTGGGGGAAATCACTATTCTCAGACATGGGAGATTCTATAAGCACTAATCAGCTCTGAGTGTCTCGGGGAGGCCCCTCACTCTTTGGGCCACCCCTCCACTGCCCCCAGCCCTACCCCTTAATCTCACAGGGCCTGAGTCTGCTCTTTCCCCTCACGCCATGCAAGGCACTGCTCACATATCTTACTTCAAGTGATATGCTCCCAGAAAGCTGTATACCAGTTGTATAAACTTTTAAATTTAGATTAGCTTTTCTTAAAAAACAAACAAACAAACAAAAAACTGAATTCTGTGAAAAATACTTCTACTAGGTCAGAATCACCACTTCATTTTCTTTACATATATAGTGAAGACATACAATGATTCTCCTATTTAGCGAACAGTTCAATTCTGAAAATCTCTGTTGTTCTGAAGGTAAAATGATTGTCCCAAGTGACCAAGGCATAAAAGTCTATGTGAGGATGAGCCACGGAGTAGTCAGGCCTTGGTCTGATTTTGGTTTTCAATTCTCCATTAAGTTTTCACCTTGTTTCGGAGGCAGGTGCAATGCCATCGCACGCCCTCTCAGTCTGGCTTGTCCCAACGTGGCGCTTGGTCCCAGTTGCCCCCTCTCCTGGCTTCCCCTGCCAGCCTAGGCTTTATCAAAACATGCACCGGACTTTGATCTAAAGGAAGAATACTGCACTTGATAACATGTCATTTAATCCTAATTAAATGCCAATCACAAGCTCAGATGCCTTCTTATAAATGCAGTTTATTTTTTACGTGACTACAGAATTCACTCTTTTCAGCTGAAATTGTATCAAAGCTATTAAACCTTCAAAAACTTAAAATCTTCTACATTTCCATTTAATATAGCATAACAATGTTTTCTGCCACCCTTTCTGTTCTAAAACCCATAACATTCAAGGAGAATATACATGAGAAATGCAAAGTCCATCCTTGGTGAAATTAAGAGTCTCTGCTCCCACTGTCCCACGCGAAGGAGGCTGCCATGCTCAGGGAAAACTGGGCCGGGGTATGAGATGACCTAGGCACCAGTACCTACATTTTTAGACTTCAATGTGGCAGATAATTTTCCAAAATAGGGGGTATACACCTTGAGAGGCAGAAACAGTAACTACTGGTTCAGAGACAAAAGACTGTCGTATTGGACTGGCTCCAAGAGCCTTCCTGGATCCATTTTAACACCAGAGAATCAGAATAATTAAAGATGAATAAGGAAATGCATCAACACCCACTTGCCCGTGTGGTGCAGCTCAGGGGAGGCTGCATGGGCCTGGCAGCTCCTGTGGTGCAGTGCAGGGGAGGCTGCATGGGCCTGGCAGTTCCTGTGGTGCAGCTCAGGAGAGGATGCATGGGCCTGGCAGCCCTGTGGTGCAGTGCAGGGGAGGCTGCATGGGCCTGGCAGTTCCTGTGGTGCAGTGCAGGGGAGGCTGCATGGGCCTGGCAGCCCTGTAGTGTGGTGCAGGGGAGGCTGCATGGGCCTGGCAGTTCCTGTGGTGCAGTGCAGGGGAGGCTGCATGGGCCTGGCAGCCCTGTAGTGCAGTGCAGGGGAGGCTGCATGGGCCTGGCAGTTCCTGTGGTGCAGTGCAGGGGACAATGGTCCACACACATCCACACACTCTCACCCAGTGAGGCAAGAGGGAAACTAGGGCATGGCCGCTGAAGTCACCACTCCCACAGATCGGTCCACAGGACTGGCACCCAACTCAGCTCCAGCATCCCTTATCACCACCAGTCACCAAATACTTCCACAACCTATAAAATCCTCTCCCCCTCCACCGCACCCCAAACCCACTGTAGAAAAGACTTCCTGGATACCATAGGTCACCTCCTTTACCCTGTCCACACGCTTTCTCTGGAATCATCAGTCCTCACCAGTTCTCACCATCATACATTATCTGATGGACACCAAGTCTCAGCATCTTTTCTAAGCCTCTCAGCTTCCTTCAGTAACAACCATCACTGCCATGACTTATTACAGAAAGAAAATGTTTTGTATAATGGACTCAACCAAAGAAACTCACCTGCATGAAGCCAAATTAATCAATTCAAAGGTATAATAACAGAAGCTCCTGGAGAAGCTCATGCTTAACTGCCAATTATTAACCACAGACCAATAGTTTTCAAAATGTTTCATGGAGCCCTAGATTTGAAGAAAGATGCTTCCGTGGATGATGGAGATCAGGTCAAAGGGCTCTGGATCAGCCATTCCCAGTACACACATGCGTACTTAGGCACACAGGCCTGCGTGCTTGCACACGTGCACATACACACACATATAGAAAAGGAAATAGGACCTAATATGCGTGAACTTAAAATTTGAAAGCACTGAGCAGATTTGAAGAATCTGATGGGAAAAATAATACTACAAGCAGAAAAAAATGTACAAAATAGGCATTTTGAATGAAAACATTCAAAAATGACACAAAACGAGGAGACAGCTAGAAAGCACCTCAGGAGCAGCAAAACACAAGGAAAGAAAAAATGAATTTAAACTAACTCATTGAAGTTGTAGCAATAGAAGTTGATAAAATCAAAAGGCCCAAATAAATCCTCTTTGGTCTGCACCCATCATCCTGCAAGTCTCAGTTAAGCACCGTCTCCTGGAAGGGGCCATCAGACCCCAGTCTCCCAATTTTTCCCCCAGGGCGTCTTTCTCTTCCTTAAATCATAGTCACAGTTTATTTTTTCTTTAACTTGCCACAGTGTTCATTGTAAACATCTCCACAGCGTGAGCTCCCCGAGGAAAGGGGCCATGGCTGTTTTGTTCAGCCCTGCATTCCCAGGGAGTATGCAGGCCATGGCAGCCACTACAGAAACGGATGAATGGAGTCGGACCTGAGGCCTTGGGTGGACAGGAAGTGGACACATTGGGTGCAGGTGGACAGCGGTCCACGCACATCCACAACACCTGTCCAGCGAGGCAGGGGGGAATCCAGGGCACAGCCACTGAGGTCACCACCCCCACAGACCATAGGTCCACAGGACTGGCACCCAACTCAGGTCCAGCATCCCTTATCACCACCAGTCACCAAATAAATACCTCCACGATGTATAAAATAGGTTGAAAAAATGAATTAAAAACAACTCATTGAATAAATGAATTAAGAACAACACATTGGGCTGGGTGTGGTGCCTCACACCTATAATCCAACACTTTGGGAGGCCGAGGCGGGTGGATCACCTGAGGTCAGGAGTTCGAGACCAGCCTGACCAACATGGCAAAACCCCATCTCTACTAAAAATACAAAAATTAGCCGGGCGTGATGGTCCATGCCTGTAATCCCAGCTACTAAGGAGGCTGAGGCAGGAGAATCACTTGAACCTGGGAAGCGGAGGTTGCAGTGTGCCAAGATCGTGCCACTGCACTCCAGCCTGGGTGACAGAGTGAGACCCCATCTCAAAACATACACACATGCAAACACACACACATTGGGTAGACAAGAAGTGGAGGTCTGTGCTCTGAGAGGCAAGACCAGCCCCAGAGCTGACTCCACAGAAGTCAATGGGCCTCACAGGGTATTCTGTTTCATCCCCTTTTCTAATGGTCATTCATTCCCTTATCTCAGTTGTTTTTTGTTTGTTTGTTTGTTTGTTTGCTTTTAACAAAGTAAAAATTTCTATCTTTGTTCCTGAGAAAGCTCCTCACTGTGTCACGGCTGCCCAGCAAATCTTGGAATTTGCCTTCCAAGGCTAACTCTTCAGGAAACAACTCCTCCTTTTTCTACCTCCCCCTGGCTTCTGGCATCATAGTTTCTTCATCATTCTTCCAAACATCAGAACTTCAGTTTCTCTAATTGCACATAATGGGAAATGTCGATACGTTTCTTATACGAGGTCATCATAGAGTTGCTCTTGGGCATGAGGCAATGTTGTCTGATTTCTCTCCAATATGTATTGATACAACCCCATGTAGGCAGTCAGCAGGCAGATGCCCGAATGCTGTAGCCATTTATGCAGACAGGGCTGCAAATGATTGTGTAAGCACTGTAGGCCCAGCCACAGACTAACCCAGCACCCTCCACTCCCTGCTGCATGCCCTGCATTCTTTTCAATAGTCATTACCCCTGACATTTTATAACTACTTATCTGTTCATTATCTCTACCTCAACTAGAAAATGTAAAATCTATTAGAGTGCGAACATTCTTTTCACTGTTATATGAAGAGCACTATGCATAAATGTGTTAAAGTGGGAATAGAAATTAAGCATTGGGAAAAACAAACACCAGAGTCTTCTCTTACGAAGTGATCATCTAGCAGGCAAGGCAGACAAGTAATTAAATAATTATTTGTGTGCTCATAATTGGGATAATTATCTTGATTTCTCCTTTGGAAGCAATGTGTTCAAATGAACAGCTATTTAAATGTCTAGCAGTATATTTCATTTTATTTAAGAGATAATTGTGTAATGACTGTCAGAAATTGCACTTTGCAGAGAGAGAGCAGAATACCCTGCAGGCCCTGACAGACTATTACCTTGAAATAGTGCATAAAATAGAATTAATATTATAATATTTGTCATCTAAAAGCAAATTATGGAGGGAGAATGCAGGAGAAACATGCAGCAATGGTAGACATGCTTTCAAAATGTGTAACTGTTGGAAAAGAGACAGAAATACCAAAAGTAGACAGACTTGAAAAAGGTCAGTGATCTAGGGTCATTGAGAACAAGAATAACTAATCTACACGTCTCCATAGCTTCGGAGAGCACCAGGTGTTCAATAAGTCTTAATGCCCTAAGGAACATCCTGAATCTTCAAGACTGGCTGAAGTTCAATATATTTTGTATAATACTCCTTCACTTGTGAGAACTTTTCCATTCCAAATTACAGGTAAACATTTAGATGTGTAAAGACTTTGGTCATTATTTTTATATACCAGGTGCCAATATATTTATTTCTAATAATCTGCTATAAATGAGGAGGTCAGGAAAACCTAAACAAGACAACAATAGGAGGACATCTAGTCTACAAAGCAGAGCTCTGAACCCATCTGGTCTAAAGAGCAGAACTCTCCTTCAGTAACTGGTAGGAGAGCTGGATGTCGGGAGGCAGGTCAGGGCATTAGCCAAGTCACGCTTCCTTGCCTTCAGATGCCTACAGGAAAAGTGATTCAGGAATAGACAAATTACCACATTTATTTTTCTTCCAGACATATATATTCTGGTTTGTTTCTTTCCAAAGAATCCTCAGGCACAGATTATTAGCTACTATTGATCCTACAATCCCCATTATTAATGTAAAGTCACATCCACTCCCTGGCCAAGCAATCTCAGTGCTTGGACTTTTTTGTCTTTTCCTAATAGTATGTCCTCACTGATCATTCTTTTCTTCCATCATCAATCATTCATCACTATCTCCCACTTTTCTTTCTCTAACTATTCTTATTTCTCCCTGCTTTATTATCTACTGCTTTATTTTCTTGCATAATGATAGTTCTATTCAATTTGCCAAACCACCACATGCTTAGACATTTATGGATTCTCAGGCACATACATTGTATAACCTGACTTCCAAAGGAAATTACAGGAGGCCCCTACAAGTCTCCTCATTGGTCTTTCTTTCTCCAGCAGAGAGGTTAAGAACAGAAGTTTCCAATCAAAAGGCCTGGGTTAAATCCCTAACTCCTGCTCACCAGTTGTATCATCTTGGTAAAATATTAAACCTCTCTAGGTCTCAGTTTTCTCATGTATAAGGATAATAATATCTACTTATTAAATTACTGTGAAGATTTTCAAAGATGATGCACTTAGGAACTTAGCACAAGGCTTGGCACAGCTTCCATTCAAGTGCTTACCACTTACAACAACCCCATTGCCTCTGGCTTCATGTTCCCTTCCCAAGGCTTGGGTTAAGCTCCCACTGACGACGCTCAGTGCAGACACTTGACTCTTCACATCCAGGTTCCTTCCTTCTCTGGGTTAAGAAAGGAGTAACCCATCCATGGGTTTCAAACCTAGATGAACATAAGAATCACCTGTAGAGTTAAAGATATGCCGATACTGAAACTTCACTCCAGATTTACAGAGTCACAGTCTTTAAGGATGGTGAGGTGCAACCAGGACACAGAAAGACAGGTTCACGTTAGCTCCACCTTCCCATGAGTCTGTGATTCTAGATTCCCTCTGTCTCCTTCTGATTATCTGAAATCCAATCATTTCATGCTCAACAAGGTGAAAGCCAAGGCCATGTACCAAAAAAATGATTAAATTCTGCCTAGCGAACTTGCACATAATTCTCAAGAATATTTCCTGGACTGGAAATAAAACACTTGGACAGAAAAGTGGGTTTTTAACTCCGTTAAAAGAGGGGAAGAGAAACTTTGTGAAGACTATTACAAATTCCCAAACTCTGCTTCCAAGACCCCACAGAGGAAACTTGGAAAAGTAAGTTCTTCCTTATTAAACAGCTTTCTGTAATAATTGCATCACATTTGTCTCATGCAAAAAGACACTGAAAAGATAGCCAAGTTATTTGTGGTTTCTTCTGTGTGGGATGCATATAGATACCTATAAATCTTCTAGACATGACCAGACAGCATCAATAAACTTGAATGATGGCCCAGCACTCACATAATTAAGAAGAATTAATCCTACAGACTCTGCAATGATAGGTGAGTTGTCCATAAGAGCCTTGTCAGCACTTCAAATATTTCTCAACTGACAAAGATTGGACATTTGGGAAAAGCAAATATATGTACTCAGACACAATCTGACAAGATCTACTAAGATGAATCAACCTCCCAACTCTGGGGGAAAAAAAGAAAAGGTATGTTAGGAAAGCAGACAGTAAGCAAAGTTTTATCTCTCAGACTCTAGAAGTCAGAGAAAGGTTAACTTCACAAATGTAGCTGATAAGGAAATGACCCAGAGTGATTTTACTACAGAACAGGAACATAGTCTATAGCACAACCACTCAAAGTGTGACTTGCTCACTGGTGCCAGTCTGCAAACCATCCCAGTTCACAAGCCGTTAGTGCTGGAGCTTAAGTCAATGCCATTAAGCACACATTCAGTTTCGCCTTCTTTTTGTTCATAACAAGACTCAACGAAAGAAGTATTGTGTTGCTTTAAATTTTGATGCAAGCTCTTAACCTTATCGAAGACCTGTAACAATCTGCAGTCATCCAGAGTAGCACCCATCTAGAGTAGCCTCTTGGCTCTGATCATTTCACCCCTGCAGTGGGACCCATCCAGATCCCTCTTTGGGAATGAGGTGCTCATTCCTGCAGCTGGACGTGTCACAGCTCCAGGAGCTATTCTGGACCAGAGGGAGATGACCCACCTAAGGCCATTCCATCTTCTTGGGGAGATCTTGCACCCAGTGATGGGTTGATGCAGGGGTACAAAGACCTGTCCTCCATGCCTCAATGTGGACAGCTCTTAAGAGTCAACCTGAGGCCTCTGCTGTGATTGCTTCTTCCACCCAGTCCTGTTCCCTTCACAACTCACAGGTATTGTTCACAAAAGACCATCACCTCCCATCAATGAACTTCCTTAATGCAAATCTCAGCATCTATGTTCCAGGGGACTTAACCTGTGACATTCTGCTACTCACAGAAAACATTATGAAGGACTTCCCAGGATCTGAAGATAAAACAGGAATAGCATGAAGGCCTTTGAGGTCCTCTGTGATATGGCTAAGCCCATCTTTCTAAATTCATCTCCCAGCATCGGCCCTGCCCCGCCCACTGCTCTTCTCATCTCCTGGCATGGGCCCTGCCCCACCCTTTGCGCTTCTCATCTTCCAGCATGAGCTGCCCCCCAACCCAACAGTATTTCAGTTCACCAAGGTATTAACCTAATTTTGTTTTTTGTTTGTTTTTTGTTTTTTGTTTTTTGTTTTTTTTGCATACAGGAATACATGCTCTTTTGTATTCTGCCACTTAAATTATTATATAGATCAACTTGAATAATATTCATTTTTTTCCAAAAATATATGAGATACCCCTGTGCATCAGAGGCAAACCCTGTGCTTTGCACAATTTCTCTTTCCCTCACCCCTCCTGTGTGTCTCTCTGTATCTCTCTCAGTCTCTTTCTCTGTTCCTGTCTCTGTGTGTGTCTCTCTGTCTCTCTCTTCACTCTTGAGACAGAGACAGGGAGATTGTATACCTTTGCTCTATCAGCCTGCTCTTATGTCCTTTGGAGATAAGCACCTTGCCTTTAGATTGTGCCCCACTGAAAGGCAAACACTTCAGAAGGATTACCATTAAGGCATTTCTGTTTGCTTAGAGAATAGATGTATGGATCATAATCTGTAGGGGAAGAATAAGGCATAGTCATAGACCCAAAACAGAGGATTGAAGGCATAGTCATAGATCCAAAATATAGGCACTCTCTAGCCAGAAGAAACCCGCATAGTGAGCTCTAGGCAGCCAAAAACAGAGAGTGAAGGAGAGAAAAACAGTATACACTGGCAAGATTCCAGAAGTGCCTGCTAGATGGGTATTTAGCTCCTCCTGGATAGAGGTGAGCACAGTGGGGAAACCAATCAGGAAACTGGTCAGGAAAGACAATGGAGAGACTATAGTCGGGGAGATTAAATTCAAGTTTATCCTACTTGGGCTAGGGTATCTGTTGGCTTTTAACTACTTATATGTGCGTGTGTAAAAAAGAGAGTGTGTGTGTGTGCACGCGCATGCGTGTGCATATATGTGTACATATATAAGGTGTATGAATGTATTTAGGCAGGCACATCTGCACGTTAATGTCATCAGACTTGTGATCTTCCAGCTTCCTCTTCTGCAGTAGGGTATGCTTTCCTTGAGGTCTAGGAACTGTTTTGGAGAGAAGACTGTCAGCCAGGGTAACAGTCTTCTGTTACCCATCTTTAAGCCAATAAATAAAGATGAATGCCTAACTAGAGAACTCACCAATTAACCACCCTGCACATTTTCTCAGTTCCCTGGATATAATTTTCCTGGGTCTGCAGATACCCTCACCTAAAGCAGGTTGGACATTTCTTACTGACTCTCACTCACCCATCTTATTCTTCAGTTGCTTCTCTCCAGTGTTTGCTTTACTCTTCCCAGCTTGAAGGAGACAGCAGCAAAGACCTCAAAGTCCATTTTGTCCTGTGCCATGTGTCACCATCTGCCTCTTTCTTGTTCCTCATCTTGCTCCGAACATACATTTTCTTTAAAAGCCTTTTGATGTCCTAAGCATTTTTCATGGTCACTTTTGCCCTTACTGACACTTTTCAAAAAAAAATTCAAAACACTCTTTCAGACTCATTCTGCATTTGTGGCCCTTCCCTGACTCTTGAACTTGTGCTATTAAAATTAGAATTAAATTCTTATTGCATCAAAAAGGACCCATGTAATTTCATCAAATATGTTCTCCCTTTTCTTATTTTTTTTTTTTTTTTTTTGAGACAGAGTCTCACTCTGTTGCCTGGGCTGGAGTGCAGTGGTATAATCTCAGCTCACTCCAACCTCCACCTCCCGGGTTCAAGTGATTCTCCTGCCTCAGCCCCCCGAGTGGATGGGATTACAGGCACATGCCATCACCACTGGTTAATTTTTGTATTTTTAGTAGAGACGGGATTTCACCATGTCAGCCAGGCTGGTCTCGAACTCCTGACTTCAGATGCTCTGCCTGCCTCAGCCTCCCAAAGTGCTGGAATTACAGGTGTGAGCCACTACACCCAATGCCCTTTTCTTACTTTTTAAGATCAATGATATGACTTTCAATGGCAAAAACTGCAATTACTTTTGTACCAGCCTAATAAGGACTACCATTTCTTCATCATCGACTTGTTGTCTGAACATTACATGCACTCTCACTAATTCTTATAGAAGTGGTATTCCTACTTTATTCCTACTACAGAAGAGAAAGCTGGAAGGCCACAGAGCTCGGGTTTAAGATGAAAAGAGACGCCAAAGCCCATGGTCAGCGTTACACCATGTTCCCTCTCACAATTACATTGCCAGGGTTTCAAATTTCTATCATTTTTCTTTCCTCTTGAGACACACGTTATTGTTCAGTCTCTGATTTATCTCACGTGGATCCCTTCCTCGGGCCTGAAGTCGGCTTTCCTAAGCTTTTCCTAAGGTGGATGTCTGGCAATGCCCTGTCTTGGCCTTTACGAATTTTACAAGACACGGGCACCTTCCCCCAGGTTCTCTCTGCTCTCAGTGAGTTCATTATTTGTTCTCAAAATAACATATCTTCTCATCATCCTCTCTGCTTCATGGGAAAGGGAAACTATAGCAAACTAAACCAGGAATCAAGCAATTTAACATCACAACCACAGTGACCAATTTTGTGTTAGGATCATAGACCGAAATTTGCCTGGCAGGGAAAGTCCCGACAGCCCTAAGCAAGGTTTTCAGAGGTCATTTACTCTTTCTCTCTGGAGGACACTTGAAGCAGAGGCTGAGGATTGTCTACCCAAGTGCTTCCTGCCCTCCTTCCCTACGTCTCCACCTTCACACACACTCCATGCAGCAGGCTCATACTGTATCCTCCCTTGACCTCCACTTGCTGTGTAGAAATATGGAGGTAGGTAGCCACACATATCGCCAGCTCCCATCTTGCCATCTGGTGACCATAGGCTATAGAGTGGAACATCTGAAAAGAAGCCTGGGCCTTTTTGGCATAATTCGTCTTCAACCCTGGTGACTACTCTCACTCTGACCTCCAGTGTTTAAGAAAGTAAATTCCCTATTGTTCAAGCCAATGTGAGTTGGGGATTTTTTGTGGCTTACAGTTCCTAAGTTCCTAGGCTTCAAGGAAAGCATACCCTACTCTTAGGATGAAATACTTGCACCTCTTCTTGGAGAGTATAACCTACAATTCAGGGAAAGGACATGCTAATTGTGGTGACTAATGCTGGTGCTTCTTAAACTTTTCCACCAGGATACCACCAGTCAGAGGAGAGTGGTCAGAGATGACGGTATCCTGGACCCAGAGTCAGAGGCAGCTCACTACAATCACAAATGTTCCTTGAAGTTTCATATTTTAATGTAAAAAAGTCGTGAATAAATTATAGTCTACTCCATGGTCATGAATAGGAAAGGACGAATTTTTCCAAACCTTTGTGGAAACGTGGTCCTCCAAGAAGCGGTTTTGCAAACCCTTCTAGCAATACTGCCACATACCCAGGGGGTCCTGGCACCTCAGCTACAGAATCACAAACCAGATGGAAGTAAAAACCAGGGCTGAGCCCATCAGGCCAAAACTCTTGGAGCTTTATCCTTACTTCACACCACAGCTGCAGGAACAGGAAGGCAGCACAATCATTATGTTTCCAACCATTAGAATTCATAGGGTGCTTTATATTTCAACACAGTGTTTTCAGATATACTACTTTACTTTATTTTCACTATACAATCTGTGATACATGTAATTATTGTTCCCATTTTACAGGGAAAAAACCTGAAGACCTGTCCAACTGTCTTATTTAAGATCACAGAACTTAGAGCCAAGTCTCAAATTTGGAATTCCTTACTTTAGAATCTATGCTTTTCCTACTAGATGACACTACCTGTCAATATTTTTGAGCTGTGAGTTGGCAATATTCCCAGCTGAGGAAACTGGGACCCCAGGAAATGTATCATAATTTGCTCAAGAGTTCAAGGTTGGTAAATAGTGAGCTCAACTTTCAAACCCAGATCTACCTCATTTAAAGCCCTATGCTGAATCCACTGCACTTAGGGGTCCAGTCTCATCAAAATAAGGCAAGTGGGTATTGCATGCCAGCCACCATTTTAACTCTTTGTTTATCACTAACTATGTGAATTATTATGATCATCATCCTCATTTTACAAAAGGGAAACAGAGATGCAATGCAACTGAATAATGTGCCCAAAGTGATGTGACTAGTAAGTGGCAGTGACAAGATTTAAACTCAGGCATTCTGGCTCCAACGTCAGTGTTCTCAGCCACTACATTTGTTGCCTCTATGGCAGAAAAGGCAGAACATGTACATCCTGACAACCAGCTCAAGGCAGGCATTGGATAAAAATGCCTGTTCTCCAGCACTTAGAACAGGTGGATGGGTGGATGGGTAGATGGGTGGGTAAATGGATGGAGGTGGGGATGAGTGGGAGGATTGGTGGACAGGCAAATGAGCAGATGGACAGGTAGGTGGATGGATGAGTGGGTGGAAGGGTGGATGGGTGGGTAGGTGAGTAGATGGATGAATGGGAAAATGGATGGGTGGATTTGTAGTTGGATAGATATATAAATGAATGGAGGGGTAGATGAGTAGATAGATGGGTAGATGCGTATATGGGTGGATAGATGTGAAGATGAATGAGTGGATGGATGAGTGAATGGAAAGCTAAAACAGATAAGGCACATAGAGAGAGAGACAAGGGAACAAGCTGCATAGAGCCTTGGTGTTTTGAGTGAAATACCATATATAGAATCGACTGGGACTTGTATCTGGTACATAATACACACGTAGTCAGTCAATAAATACTGGCTAAACATATAATATAAACCCACACAACAATAATCCTATAAAATAAGTATTAATAAGCCCACTTTCTAAGGTGCAGAAACTGAGGCTCATTCAAGCTAAATAACATGCTCAAAATCACACAGCTAATAAGTTATTAGAACCTAGGTTCTAATATGAATCTGTCTGACAGCAAAGCCCCATGCTGTGCTATCTCCCACTGGTAGACAATATCAGATGATAACCCTGAAGCTGCCCCGGCTCTCTGATGGTCACATCGTACACCGGCCTCTCAATAGCGTTCCATGTGTATATGTGTGAGAGTGGAGGCAATGTGGGCAAGGTGGGAGAGAGTTTGTCTTTTACTGAGATTTCACCTGCCTTGCGGTTTAAAACAAAATCATCCATTTAAGGATTATTTCCCTTTTGCCCCATCAAATCATTGCAGAAACAAAGACTGTTCTTGCAATCATAAGCTTTCATTGTTGAAGGTTTTGAATTAATAAGATAAAATTGTCTGATCCATGCTTTTTAGAGAGCTCTTCACAGCTGCATTCTTAACCTCAGCATTAGTCACCAGGAGCATCACTGAAGCTCACCTGTCATTCTTCTGTGACACGACAAGCTCCCACATGTTGAAAGTGCCATCCCCCAATGGGAAACAATCTTCTTCCTTCCAGAGATACAGCAAAACTCTTCCCACAATACTTCCCGCCAACATACGTCTTCTCCATAAGTTGAGAGTCCTGCAATCCTGTGGGGGAAATCAGAGAACCAGGTATGGGCTGCAAAGGAATCATGGGACTTTAAGAGCCAAAAAAGATCTGAGAGATCATTGAATCCCCTTCACATTATGAGGGGAGACAGAAGCAGATCAGGAGAAAAACATCATCCTCAAGGCCTCAGCCTCAGGTGAGAACTTTGCATGGTCTCCAGGTAATGGCAGGCTGATACCCTCTGGGAGAGGGGGCTGCACTGCTTCTTCCTGCCTGGAGGCTTCAGGGGGACCTGGGAATTTCACATTCTCAGAGCATCCTTTCAGCACCGCTACCCCAGATCTTAGCAGAGGAAACTTGTCAAAGTAAAGGAGTCAACATCCTTGGCAGTCCTGCCATGTTATGATTAAATCTGGGGACTGATTTTCTCCACAGTTTTCCCTCTAGCTGCAGATGAGGGTCTCCTGAAATGCTGCCATGAAAACCTTCAGGCTAGCACAGCACACCCTGAGTTGATGCTTGGATGACCTGCACCTCTCATTCTGTTTCTTCAAGGTGTGGATCCCAATTTACCTCCCTGGTAGTTAGCATTACCCCATTCCTGTGTGTGTGTGTGTGTGTGTGTGTGTGTGTGTGTGTGTGAGAGAGAGAGAGAGAGAGAGAGAGAGAGAGAGAGAGATACAGAGTCTCGCTTTGCCACCGAGGCTGGAGTGCAGTGGCGCACAATCTTGGTCCACTGCAACCTCCACCTCTCAGGTTGAAGTAATACTCCTGCCTCAGCCTCCCAAGTAGCTGGGATTACAGGTGGGCACCACCATGCCCGGCTAATTTTTGTGTTTTTAGGAGAGATGGGGTTTCACCATGTTGGTCAGGCTGATCTCGAACTCCTGACCTCAAGTGATCTGCCTGCCTCCACCTCCTAAAGTGCTAGGATTACAGGCATGAGCCACAGTGCTCATTCCTTTCAATTGCTAGAGTTATTGCATAAATCAATGCCCTCACTTTCACCTAGACCTCATCCAAATCTGCCCCAGTTGAGAGTCTTGGTTATCGTAGTGTTGCCACAGGTCAGGGCTGATAACCAGCCCACTGATTTCCAGTGACAGGATTCTTATATTCATATAACCATGAAGCAATCCAATTTCAGAATCCTATCCTGAAGGCCTGTTTCACAGGGTCACTTCCAAGATAAATTGTGTTAATCTGATTCCCCAGAAAGTAGACTCTGATTCAAAGACTTTTTCACAGAGAGTTTACTTTGGGTGGTGATGCCAAGAAACAAAAAGTGATTCATGGAATAAAATTCAAGTTATTAATCTACCATAGACAACTGGAGCTCAAATCCAATGGAAATCATCTAGGAACCATGTAGAATTGCTCTATCACAGGATGGAGAGGTCGGTTATTTATCCACTAACTCCCACCCACCGTTGGCTAAGCATTCCCCAGAGGCATTGACTTCATTATACTTTGGGTTGTACATGTGTGTGGTTGGGCAGCCTTGAGTAGCCTCTGAGAAAGCTGATGAGCAAAGAGCGGCTGTGTCGTTTGCAGTTTGTGTAATACTGGCAGCGGGGCATGGAGCTGTCCATGTAGCAGTGCTGAAATCAGGTCCGGGGCCATGGTACAGAGCATCACAAGTATCAGCTACCACACCTAGGAAGACACGTGAGTACCACGGAGTGTGAGACAAACCCCAGAAAGTTCAGAGGCCTGCCACGTGGTTGCACTTCCTAGCAGCACTGTCCGATAGAACTTTCTGCACTGATAGAAATGTCCTGTGGATAGGCTATCCCACACAGTAGCCTCTGGCCACGCATGACTCTTGAGCGTCTCTAAGATGTGGCTAGTGTGATTAGAGAACTAAATTTTTATTTTATTTGTATTTTAATATTCCTATGTGGTGAATGATTACTATACCAAACAATACGGTTCTAGAGTACCAATAACCTGAAGCATGTCAGGATATCCCTCTTAGGATAAGAGACAAGTTACTACACCTTGTACTGCTCATGTAAAGAGAGAGGCATGGTGATTGATGAACTTCTTGGCATTTGGTAGCAACATATTCACCTTGAGAAATTCTATTCCTATTTATGTAAGGAGTAACACATAAGAAGGCTTCCAGTTTTAGGGCCTAGAGCAATAAAAGTCACTACAGTAGATTCCAGCTGCAGTCCAAGCTGCCTTACTATTGACACTTATGACCTCGGAGAACCAATTATAGTGGATGTGTCTGCAGCAGAAAGAGATGATAGAGGGGTCTCTGGCCACCCCTAGTAGCAGAATCCTGAGGTCCTGGAGAAAGGCTGTGTGTCCTTTGGCAACAACTATTCTCCATTGGAAAAGGCACTCATGACCTGTTTTATCTGAGCACCTGATAATGGGAGGTCAGATGACTGAGCATCTCAAACTGCTACTTCTACATGCACCATGGAGAGTCAACGGCAGAACTGCATGAACTGGATATTTTCCCGTCCACCAAATCATAAACTTGTACATGCACAGCAGTACCTGGATAAGAGAATGCTTCACCCATCACCATAATACCCAACACAGTATGGCCGCAGTCCATACTACACGTGATGTGGCAATGAGAGGGCTGATGAGTCTTGTACCCATGAAATGTACTGATCTTCTAAGCACCTAGCACCCAGTAGCAGCTAGTGATGTAAGAAGGCCTAAGGAGGGCCTGTTGTGGGTCAGCTAGAAGCTACACCCTGCAAAGCTAGGTGCTTCCTGCTGGATTCAGTCTGTGCTTTGCCTGTGACCAATAAGAGATGCCTTCTCCCCCATAATCAGAAGTTTGTGAACAAATGAGTAGAACTGGGAGGACCCTCCCACCATAATGCCAAATAACCCATGGGGATAATTTGTGCTTTCAGACACCACTCTCGCCTCTAAGCTTAGGCTGAGAGTACAAGGTGCTCAAGAGAGGAATGCTGCCAGCAGAAAACATCCTCATGGATGGGATGAGCTGAAATCTGAGATAGTCCCCTGGTCATTTGGGGAGCTTAATGCTATTGAGCCAACAAGAAGAGAAAGAGATCACAGAACTGGTCAGGATGGTTGATCCCAATTATCTAAAGGAACGTGGATTGCTGCTACACCACTGGGCAAGGAAGACCAGATGTGGATCCTTCAGAGCTCACTGGGGTGCTCTCAGTTCTCCCTTTTCCAGCAGCTCTTGTAAATGGCAACATGCATCACCTGATAGAGACAAGACTGCCAATGATTAAATTCTATAGGAATCAAACTTTGGGTCACCCCATTATGTGAAAAACCGTGTCCATCTGAAGTGTTAGTGGAGATTAAGGAGAATGTGAACCAGGTGGTAGGAGAAGTCAGCCACAATTATTAACATCAGTCTTTTTTTTTTTTTTTTTTTTAACAGTAGCTCTATCCCCCAGGCTGGAGTGCAGTGGCGCCATCTCAGCTCATTGAAACCTCTGCCTCTCGGGTTCAAGCAATGCTCCTGCCTCAGCCTCCCAAATAGCTGGGATTACAGGTGCCCAACACCATGCCTGGCTAATTTTTGTATTTTTAGGAGGGATGGGGTTTTGCCATGTTAGCCAGGCTGGTCTTAAACTCCTGACCTCAGGTAATCCATCCGCCTCAGCCTCCCAAAGTGCTGGGATTACAGGTTTAAGCCACTGAGCTCGGCCAACATCAGCCTTTTAACCAGCTACAGAAAGGAAGCTTTGGAAGCTATATTTTAGATAAATGAATCTTTCTTTCCCCTGGCCTTTTCTAATGCAACATTCCATGAAAACTCTGGTGGCAGCACATGTAGACATTAGGTGGGAATGATGGAATGTAACACTCCATGAGGGCATGGCAGCGGTTCACATTTGTGTGTCCCCATGTCCATATTAGGGACATGAGGTTTTCACCTGGATAAAAATGAGAGTGAGGCCTGGCGCATGCCTGTAATCCCAGCACTTTGGGAGGCTGAAGCGGGTGGATCTTGAAGTCAGGAGAATGAGACCATCCCAGCTGATACGGTGAAACCTCACCTCTACTAAAAATACAAAAAAAAAAAAAAAATTAGCCAGGCATGGTGGCAGGCACCTGTAGTCCCAGGTACTCGGGAGGCTGAGGCAGGAGAATCACTTGAACCCAGGAGGCAGAGGCTGCAGTCAGCTGAGATCGTGACGCTGCACTCCAGCCTGGGCAACAGGGCAAGACTCCACCTAAAAAAAAAAAAAAAAAAAAGAGTGGATGCTATGTGGCAAAATGGGCGAACAGCTTCTCTTTTCCCCTCCACATTCACTCCCCACTAACCTCCATATGCCTATGCCCCAGGATGCTGACCTTTGTAGAAAGTCCCCTGATTGCAGTTTTGATGTGGCCAGTGGGCATCACTGTCAGATTGGAGAGAACAGGGAGAGTGATTGGGGGTCCTTATTTTCTCAGCTTCCCCTCTCCTGGGTCACCATGGGCTTGCCATATCTCTCCATCAAAGAAGACAGCCTTTGTCAGCGTCCCTCTACACACAGCTGTGTTCTCTGGATTCAGCTGCCCAATCTCCTTGAAGGTCCAGGGTAGTAATGGGCCCATGGCTGCTAACCCCAGGGTCCTACTACTCCCTTCCAGGCTTCCTAAAACCTGCCTGGGCCTCCTACACATAGTCTCTTTGCTAAATTCCCCTCCATATCCCAGTGTGAATTTGCCGTCTGTTTCCTGTCAGGATCTGACCAATATGTCTTTATAATTTATGTTTCTATCTAATTCATTTACAAACTTCACAATCTCATAACAAAATATTTGTTCTGTATCTTACAATTGGGAGACTCACTTAGTGGTTGAAAAACATCTCACTGTCTAATGAAGTTGACCACTGTGTCAGGCACTGGGCCAGCCCCTCGGGACATAAAAATGCATGGAGAAATCACTTCTCAAGAGGAGTCCACGGTCTGGTGGCAGAGAGTCACACTGATGTCAGCAGTGCACAGGATGCGTTATGGTAGAAATGGCCCAGTGGTCCCCGGCAGCAGAGTGAAAGGGGCATCTACCCGGAGGAACACAGCAGGGTTGTAGAGAACAGGTAAAAACTGAATAGCTTTAGAGAATGAGGGTCACAGGGAATAAGCAAGAAATCAGAGAATGGTAGATCACTGAAGGGCCAAAGGAAGGCGGAAGAGGAAGTGGGGGCGACATGGGAGCAGCGTGTCCTTCACAAAACACCCACATCATCCAGAGCTGGATGGACACTGTTTTGGAACACAAAACCCACCCAGTGTATCTGCTAAGCGAAACAGCTACAGGGTAGATGCGTTCACTAAGTCACCCACCATAACTCTTTCCTCCAACATCAGGCATGAGCAGGGAATATCCCCAAATGCACCTCTTGAGTGAATACTCAACTTCTTGTGTCTTTCAAGCCTTTGCTGGAAACTTTAATTCTTGTGCATTTCAAATGAACCCGGAATATGAGATATTGGTCACTAAGAGCAATTACATGGCTGCTCGTACGTGGTAAGAAATTGTCTTAAGACTATTCCATGACTTTTCCCTGTGGAGTGTAATCTGTTGCTAGGCTGGAAAACGGACTGGGAACAGATAGATCAGTAAGGCAATCATTCTCAGTGCAGCCCCCGCAAAGCCACCTCAGTGGCCAAGGAGAGAGAACGTGCAAGGAATGTGTGATCATTCTCCAGGTGTCACAGGCTCAGGAGTAAAGATCGGGTGATGTATTCCCGGCTGGAGGGAATGCGGGTGCTGATTATGTGCAGCTGTGCCAGGCGAGGGTGTTGGCATTTGAGGGACAGTCACTTGTCAAGGGACCTGTTTAATCTCCTGTCAGCCCATTATCATAGCTAAACAGCTTTAATCTGGCTTCACCACTCTGATTAAAACTGTCCACAAAGGAACTATTGCTTTACAAGATCAAGCATGGTAAACAGTGTGTGTATCAATTGGTTTATTATAGGGCAGATGGGCGTGTCCAGAATCAGAGAGACAAACCACATTTCCTCTCCAGGTGAGGACTCACAGGGCCAGGTCTGTGTCACATTGAGAGTCAATGCCTCCTAAGCACCTCGATGTGCACCACTCCTGTGTCACACATGCCCCTCTTTAAAAATGCTACATGATTTATAGATATATAACATTTTAACTTAATAATCATGCCTCTATGTGTAGAGCACCTCATGGTTTTTGAGATCCTTCATCATACATTATTTAACTCTATCTTCACAAAAAAAGAGAGGCAACTGCCATAGACACATTTGACCAATCAGGGAACAGAGGCTTAAAAAAGTAGTGACTTTCCCAAGTTCAAATAGCACCTTCCTTTCTCATTCCTCCTCCTCCTCATTCTCTTCCTCCTTCATCTTTTTTATGATCATTATCTTCATTATTATTTCCTTCTCTCTTTAATTAAATGGCTACCACATACAGATTGAGCATCCCACATCTGAAAATCTGAAATCTGCAGTGTTCCAAAATCTGAATTTTTTTTTTTTTTTTTTTTTTTTTGAGATGGAGTCTCACTCTGTCACCCAGGCACAATCTTGGCTTACAGCAACGTCCGCCTCCCGGGTTCAAGTGATTCTTCTGCCTCAGCCTCCCCAATAGCTGGGATTACAGGCACCTGCCACCATGCCTGGCTAATTTTTGTATTTTTAGTAGATACGGGGTTTCACCATCTTGACCAGGCTGGTCTCAAATTCCCAACCCTTAGGTGATCCACCTGCCTCAGCTTCCCAAAGTGCTGGGATTACAGGCATGAGCCACCATACCCGGTCCAAAATCTGAAACTTTTTGAGTGCTGACCCAAAGGAAATGCTCATGGGAGCATCTCAGATTTTGGACTTTTAGATTGAGGATGCTCAACTTGTAAGCATAATGTAAATATTCCAAAATCTGAAAAAGTCTGAAACACTTCCAATCCCATGCATTTCAAATAAGGGATCCTCAACCTGTACAATGTGTTGTATTGGACACATTATGGACATGGCTATTTTTCAGTATACTCAGGGGTTAATATTTTTATCACTTTTCATATAAATGATGGATGAGGCATAAAAAATTAAGTGCCTGTGGTGGTTAATTTTCTGTGTCAACTTGACTGGGCTAAGGGATGCCCAGATAGCTGGTGAAATATGATTTCTGGAACATCTGTGAGGGTGTTTGGGGAAGAAATTGGCATTTGAATTGATAAACTGAGTAAAGAATATCTGCCCTCCCCAGTGTGGCTGGGGATCATGCAATCCTCTGAGGCTCTGAATAGGACAAAAAGGCAAGGAAGGGCGAATTCTCTCTCCCTTCCTTCTTGAGCTGGCACGTCCACCTTCTCCTGCCTCAGACCTTGGTGCTCCTGGTTCTGGAGCCTTGGACCCTGGACTTATACCAACAGTCCCCTCCTCACCCCTAACCCCTGTCTCTCGGAACTTCAGACTCAAACTGAATACATCATCAGTTCTCCTGGTTCTGCAGCTCGCAGATGTCCAACCAGCAGGTTGTGCGGCTTCTCGGCCTGTGTAATCACGTGAGCTGCTTCTCATAGTAAACCTCCTCTTACACATCTGTGTCTATCCTGTTAGCTCTGTTTCTCCAGAGAACCTCAACTAATGTCAAGCTGGACCTAGCTAGCCACACACATATCTAGGAAAAGGCAGAACCACGGTTAGAATCTAGCTTTTGCTGATACCGAAGAGCAAGCTAATAGTTTCCCTCACAAGACTAAGAACTGTTACTTCTGTTTTTAAAAAAAAAGTTTTATCTAAATGCACCACCTTTTCTCTCATACACTCTTATTTTTATAGTCATTATCGTCATCAATCTCTCCCTAAAGAGGTGGATTGAGGAGCTGTGTTTTTATCTCCTCATGAGGGCTGGGGAGACCAGGCACAGGCTTGACCAGCAGCAGCCATGTGGGAGTCAGGAGTGGATCTTGGTGTGTTCCCATGGAAAGCCCAGCACTGGCCTTACCAGCTCCTACTATCTCAACTCTACCACCTTTCCTCAAAGTGCAGATAAACGGAGAAGGGGAAGCAGAAGGAGGAGCTAGGAGAAATACTGCTGGGGACACAACAAGGAACAAAACAGATGTGGTCCCTGCTCTTGGGGACTAAATCGTTCAGTGGAAGGGACAGAGGATCATCAAAAGTACTTCTAAACAATTATTAAATTAAGAGAATCCAAAATTAACTTCAGAGGCAATGAGATATTTGCAAAGTGAAATATGCACAAAGAGTAGGAGATTTGCAAAGTGAAATGTGTGCAAAGAGTGCTTCATGGTTATATCACTTAAGAGATAAGAAGGTACAAGTGGAGTAGGTAGCACAGATCAGTAGACACATCTCCTCACAGTCTAGCCCAATACTAGTCAATATCCACTGACTGCTATTTGTCCTCCAGAAAGAAAGCTAGGGGAGTAAACCAACAACGGCCAAATGAGCTACAGCTGGCCCTAGAAACCCTGGGAAGAAGCAGATGTATCTTCAGCCATCACTCCCTCTGCCAGCTTCTCCTCCCCATGCCTGCAGTGGAGCCCTGTGCTCTCTCACTCCCCTCCTCCTTCACCATATCCAAACTTGTCCTCAGAAAAACATGACCACACAATGAGAAGATCACAGCACAAGAGCCAAAACTCTCAATCCTTTATGTCTCTCAAACACTAGAGTTGTATGACTTTAGGCATTTCCTTCCCTTAGTAACAATTAGATGGGAGAGATGAGCCCTTTGGGTGAGCTCAGCCTGCCTTTGTGGTAACAAGAGAAAGGGAAAGCACTCAAAGGAATGAACTGCCACTGTTTCTGAAAACTTGTCAATTCATACAGGCCAACATCCCAGGAGGATGAATTCTACAGTCCTTGAATCCTTAGAATCCTTCTATGCAGGAATGGCCACCCCGTAGAACTGGTGACATGATGTTGATTTACAAACATTGAAAGTACTTACACTGACTGTAATAATAGCAGAAAAAATGGGATCTGCATGCCCCCAAGAAGTTCCAAAGCTTACAGCAATTGCATCATCATTTTTATTTGCAACACAACACTTTACTTGAGCTGCGTTATTCATTTTCCAGCGTGCATACCTCTCCCAACCTGCTCTGGGTTTCCTCCAAGAAGAAACAAGGAGAGGTTTGTTCATTCCTTGATATTTCTCCTAAATGTTCACGTAGGAACCATGAGATGGGCATTCACCCCCTCAATGAGTTTTAGGAGGGTCTCACTCTCTGTTGCTCATCATAAATTAATTTGTTGAGGATGCCCAATGACTGGAGTTGCCAGGTGAAGACCTGCTCTGTCGAGTTACAAATGGAGATTTGGCTCCATATGGTCACATTCTTAGAAAGAAGTAGCAGAGCAGGGATTTGAGCCAAGGAAACATGGCCTTAGAATCCTTTCTTGGGTAGGGAGGGTGAGGAATGGGGAGTTGGTCAAAAGGCACAAAGTTCCAGTTAGGATAGGTAAGTTCTGGAGATCCATTGTACGGCTGATGACTAGAGTTAATAATACTATAGTGCATACACAAGGTTATGTTGGGACTAACCATCATAAGATGAAAATATTGTAGCTAAAAATGCATTTAATGCCGGGCGCGGTGGCTCACGCCTGTAATCCCTGCACTTTGGGAGGCTGAGGCGGGCGGATCACGAGGTCAGGAGATCGAGACCATCCTGGCTAACACAGTGAAACCCCGTCTCTACTAAAAATACAAAAAATTAGCCGGGCGCGGTGGCAGCGCCTGTAGTCCCAGCTACTCAGGAGGCTGAGGCAGGAGAATGGCGCGAACCCGGGAGGCGGAGCTTGCAGTGAGCCAAGATTGCACCACTGCACTCCAGCCCGGGCGACAGAGAGAGACTCTGTCTCAAAAAAAATAAAATAAAATAAAAATAAAAATGCATTTAATACACCTAAACTACCATCATAGCTTACCCTAGCCTACCTTCAATGTACTCAGAATACTTACATCAGCCTACAATTAGGCAAAGTCATCTAACACAAAGCCTTTTTTGTTTGTTTGTTTTGAGATGGAGTCTTGCTCTGTCTCCCAGGCTGGAGTGCAGTGGCGTGATCTTGGCTCACTGCAAGCTCTACCTCCCGGGTTCACGCCGTTCTCCTGCCTCAGCTTCCCGAGTAGCTGGGACTACAGGCACCCACCACCACCACATCTGGCTAATTTTTTGTATTTTTAGTAGAGATGGGGTTTCACCATGTTAGCCAGGATGGTCTCGATCTCCTGACCTCGTGATCCACCCACCTTGGCCTCCCAAAGTGCTGGGATTACAGGCGTGAGTCACAGCACCGGCCCACAAAGCCTATTTTGTAATAAAGTATTCAATATCTCATGTAATTTATTGACGTTCTGGAATGCGTATGGCTTTCACACCATTGCAAAGCCAAAATATTATAACTTCAAGACCATTGAGAGTGCTTCTTAACTCTCCTGACCACACACACAATTAGCATGTGAAGTGATTAATATGTTAATTAGCTTGATTTAATCATTTCATTATATATATCAAAACATCATATTGTATATGTAAATATATACAATTTTAATGTATTCATTATACCTTATTAAAGCTGAGAGAGGGAAGAGAAATACAAAACAAAATAAAAAGAAAATGTAATAACGGCTTGGATGAATTGCTGTCAGACTTTCCAAACCAGCCATTTCTTCTAACTTGTCATTAGTCAAGAAATGCCCTGTACTACGATTGTTTCTGTCAATATTATGCTAGCTTAAAGTAACAACATAAGAAACAAACAAATAAATCTTTTGGGGATTTAAAATTATTAGACAAATTAGGTACAGGACAAAACTATTTCTAAGGACAAAGCTGTTAATTCATAATGTAATTGTAACTTGAAAATAAAATTCTTTTCATCAGTCATCCTTCCCCTCTCAGTCCCCCAGCAAAAAAGACTCTATCCTATTCACTGCAACACTATAACCATAGGAGTAATCTAGTTCCTGGTGGAAGGGAAGAGAAGATTTTTCACGAAGCGTGACAGAGGTAAGAAAGTGGAGAGAACACCTTCACCATCCATGACACTTGGCTGGGAAACGGCCCTGGATATTTTCAGAGATGACAATGTCTGTTTCATTTTGTTGTATCTTTGAGGATAATGAAACTTCCAGGAAAGCTGTGCCCTTGCCTGCTTTTGTTACTCCTCTTCTTGGGGGAAGTTTTTTTTCCTTTTGAGGAAAGTCACTATAAAGACATCAGATGAAGACAATGGCTCTTCTCTGCAGTCAGTCAGAGTTTCCACACATACTAAAACTCTATCCTTTTATGAGAAGCGGTAGATGAAAAGGAGAAGGCGGGGAAAGCAGGGGCTTTGTGTAGACAGATCTAGCATAGCATCATGGCTCTTCCTTTCTGAGTTATTTGACCTTGAGCCTCCTTTTCTTTGCTTGTAAAGGAAGGCAAATTCTACCCACCTTGCAGTGTTGTCGTGAGAATCAAATGAGAAAACGTATGCAAAGCACAATGCCTAGCAAATGGTGGGCATTCTGGTAATACAATTTTCCCTTTCCATTTTGTCATGTTTTCCTTCTTCTTGTCTGCCTTTCTTCCATACACCCCTGGTCTCTCTTTTATCTCTGCTCAGCCTTGCCTCTCAGATCCTTCATGCATCAAATGTTCTTCCTTCCGGCTCCTTGTATTCATCTCCTGATGACAGTCCTTCACTCCAGCCAGGTAACCTTCTTAGTCTGCTCTGCATACACCTAATAGAGCATCTCCACACTTACTTGATCACTGAACCTCTGGGGCTTCACAAGCCCATCTCTCTTCTTCCTGCAGAATAACGAACATCACTTCATCACTCACTCTTGCTTCAGTGCATTAGTTCATGCCATTTCCCATGCAGACTTCTCAGACTTCTAAGCTTGGTTCCTCAACTTTGTCCAAGGAGCTTTCTATAACAAAGCATCATTAGCTGAATTATCAGGGACATGTCTTTGCTGAAGTTGGCAGACCTTGGATAGGAGATAGTTAAGGATGATGGGGTGGGTTGCAGGCCCAGCAGCCGGCAAATCAGGAGGGGATTTGCTTGGAGCAACTAAGCTAAGAGACTGGACATCTGTCTTTGAGGTTGGGAACATAGCAGAGAAGGATCCTGGCTCTTAAAGGATAGAGCTACTGGCACTAGAGCTGGAGACCAGACAGGCACCCTGTACTATTAATAGAACTACAAAAGGCACAGAGAAGAAAGACCAGCTGGAAACTGGACACTGATGCCAAGCCTTTGACCTGCCACTGGCGTGTGTAGGTTCTGAGCTGTCCTGCAGGCCATGGGGACTGTGATTCATTATCTATTGCGGCTGTGACTAATTACTACAGGCTCAGCAGTTTAAGATGACACAAATCTATTATCTTGCCATTTCTGTGGGTCAGAAGTTCAACACGAGTCTTGCCAGGTTGAAATCAAGGTGTCTGCAGGCTGCATTTCTTTCTGGAGGCTCTGGGGAAGAACCCATTTCCAAGCTCACTCGGGTTACTGGCTGAACTCAATTTCTTGTGGTTGTAGGACTGAGGTCCCCATTTCCTTGCTGGCCACCAGCTAAGGGCCACCCTCAGTTCCTGGGAACTCCCCTTTAGTCCTCACACATGGGTCCCTGCATCTCAGAGCCAGCAATCAGGCGGTGATTCCGCTTCAAGCTTGCAGTCTCTCGTGCCCATCCACTACATCTCTCTGACTCCAGCTGGGCAAAATTCTCTATTTTCAAGGGCTCATGTGATTACAGTGGCCCATAGAGACAATTCAGGATAAGTTTCCTCTATTAAGGTCCATAATTTTAATCACATTCGCAAAGTTTCTTTTCCATGTAAGGTAATACACTCATAAGTTCCAGGGATTAGGGTGATGACACCTTCGTGGAAGGTACTATTCGGCTACCAAAGGTTGATTTCATAGAAATAGAAATAGTGCTTACCAGAAGCTGGGAAGTTGGAAGGGTGGAGGATTGGGGAGATGTTGGTTAAAGCACACAACATTTCAGTTAGACAGGAGGAATAAGTTCAATAAACTTGTGCAACATGGTGACTATGGTTAATAACATACTACATTCTTGAAAAAATGCTAACAGAGTGCATATTAAGTGTTCTCACCATAAAAGTTGTAACTATGTGAGGTAATGTGTATTTTAGTTAGATTTATGCATTCACAATGTACGTATGTGTGTATGTATATGTGTGTATATATAATCTCTCATAAAAGACACATGAAGAATGCATAGTGTACCTGTGAGGAATTTATTTTCTTTTGTTTTTCTCCAATTTATATCTGTTTCTTCAGACTTTTTTTTTTTTCTTTCTGAGACGGAATTTTGCTCTTGTCGCCCAGGCTGGAGTGCAGTGGCGTGATCTCAGCTCACTGCAACCTCTGTCTCCCTGGTTCAAGCGATTCTCCTGCCTCAGCCTCCCAAGTAGCTGGGATTACAGGCGCCCACCACCATGCCCAGATAATTTTGGCATTTTTAGTAAAGACAGGGTTTCACCATGTGGGCCAGTCTGGTCTCAAACTCCTGACCTCAGGTGATCTGCCCACCTCAGCCTCCCAAAGTGCTGGGATTATAGGTGCGAGACACTATGCCTAGCCTGTTTCTTCAGACATTAACTCTCTATCAGTCTTCTTGTTAACATGGACTGCTTGATTGAAGTTACATCTTGCTGATGTGTTTACATACCACTTTTGAAGAGATGAAGGGCAAATTATTATTAATAATATTAATGATGCATTACAGTGGTGCAGTTTTGTATCTCAGACAGCACTTTTATATGCCCTATTTCAGTTCATGTTTGGTTGTTTTGGTTTTTGGTTTTTTGTTTTGAGACAGAGTCTCACTCTGTCACCCAGGCTGGAGTACAATGGCACAATCTTGGCTCACTGCAACCTCCACCTGCTGGGTTCAAGCAATTCTTCTGCCTCAGTCTCCCAAGTAGCTGGGATTACAGGTGCACACCACCACACCCAGCTAATTTTTATATTTGTAATAGAGACACGGTTTCATCATGTTGACCAGGCTGCTCTCAAACTCCTGACCTCAGATGATCCACCCACCTCGGCCTCCCATGAGTCACCACGCCTGGCCGCTCAGTTCATGCTTTAAACATTTCTGTACCATAGGGAAGGCTTTTCTACAGCACACTCTCAACATTTACAAGTGATTTTTTTCCAGAAGCCTTCTCAGATCCTCAAAATCAGTGATTTCCCCCATAAAATGGAATAAAATGCACCTGAAAGGCTTAAAGAATAACTTCAGACATGATAAAGAGAGAACAACAATGTCTTATGGTGAGGAAGAAGCTAGAGTCCCAGGCACTGAGCTCAGAGCTGCCGCTCCAGGCCCAAGGCCTCGGAGATCTCCCCGCCTGTGACCAGTGGCCCCCACTCAGCCTCTCAGCACTGAGCTCAGGGCTGTGGTTCCAGGCCCAAGGCCTCGGAGATCTTCCTGCCTGTGATCAGCGGCCCTCACTCACCCTCTCAGCCCACTTCAGCCACTGCCTCTTCCTGGCCATGTCATGGCCCATCAATCACCTGTGATGGTGGACACTGAGGACGCTGAGGTTCCAAGGGTCTACTGCAGGATGACAAACTGTCATGGTTCATTGCCAGCATTTCCCCACACCACCCCCGTTGGCAGATGCCCCTCACTGTTTATGGAAATACCTCGCAGTCATCTCTGAACTTGGCCTCCAATCTTTCTTTGGCACAGTGTTCTAAGCAGCCACAACCAATCACTTAGAATTGGTGCGAAGCTTGCTCTCTCATCACTCTGGTGCTATATTAGTATTCTGCCATTCTAATGTAATCAGAAAGATTCTATATGATTTAACCAGGCTCAGAGAACTGTGCGGTATCAGAATGGGAAGTGCCCTTGGGGACTGAGATCAATCCATTTATTTAATAGATGGAAACTAGAGAAGTGATGTGGATTGCCCAGGGGAATCTATGGAAAGGACCAGGCCTAGATTTTCCTGCCCAGTCATCTACTAACATTATTAATAGGCTTTCCAAAGAAGAGGCTGGGCACAGTGGCTCACACCTGTAATCCCAGCACTTTGGGAGGCCAAGGTGGATGGATCACTTGAGGCCAGGAGTTTGAGACCAGGCTGGCCAACATGGAGAAACCTCATCTCTACTAAAAACATAAAAATAAGCCAGGCGTGGTGGCGCACATCTATAATCCCAGCTACTTAGGTGGCTGAGGCAGCAGAATCACTTGAACCTGGGAGGCAGAGGTTGCAGTGAGTAGAGATTGAGCCTCTGCACTCCCGCCTGGGTGACAGGGTGAGACCAGCTCAAAAACATAAACAAACAAGCAAAAAAAGAGAATCCCCTTGTGCTCCCCATTCTGAGTTATAAAATTATAGACCATCTGAGTCCAAAGGCACCCTAGTGCCCACCTGACCCCACTTCCCATCCACTATGGCCATTGTCAGAATGTGCCCAGCATCAGGGAGTTCTTTGTCAAGAACCCTTTCCATTTTGGGTCCTAACTGAATTAAAATCTTCCTCCCTAGAGCTCTCAAAAATTGGCCCTAGTTTTACCCTTTACAAGAGCCCCACAAACTGGTGAATGTATCTTCTTTTCCTGGGAGGATAGAAGTTTAATTTAGTTAAATGCATCGATCTCCAGATGGTTCCTACAACGTAAATCAAACGGTGACCCTCCTGAGCACGATTCTGGGTGGGTGGGAAATATTTTTAGGTAAACTGATGTTCTGTGAGGAACTTTAAAACAGCTCCTTCTAGACTGCTGCTTTCTCCTACACGCAGGGCCAGGCCTGGGCTCCTGGGAGCAACGGCCCTGAGTGGGGCACCTGCAGCCAGAAAGCCACAGCCAGGCTGCTGTCACTCAGGCTGCCATGGAGGGCCCCTGCCCATCATCCAGATGTCACCTTAAAAGAACTTTCTGAGGGTGAAAATGGCTTCCTCTAGGTGTGCGAGTTTCTCCCAATCTGCATTTTGACAGATGGTAATTTTTTTTCCACAATGTAAGCCGTTTGACATGAAGAGTGTGCTTTTCCAAGGCACGTTTGAACTGATCGTTCGCCATCAGCTTTTGACAAAGCTACATATTATCGGAAATACCAAAGGCACAGCTCTCCTCTCCACCATAACTCACGAAGCATATTAGGCACTGAAATTCTAATACCTCATTTTCATGACAAACGATGCAACAAGCGCCCAAAATGGCTGCCATGAATCTCCGTTGCTGACTGTGATTGCCCTAGGAGAAGGAAACTGTGGAACACTTAACCTCTCTGCTTCAGCACGTGGTTGCATGAGGCACAGGGGACAGCTGGCCACGCGTCAAGCCTGTCATTCACATGGCTTTGGCACCCTCGTAACCTGGAGTGGACTGACTTGTGAAGCACAGGAACACGTCAGGAAACTGGAAGGATAGCAGGAACACCGACATGGCCCCAAACGCCGGGCCTTGGTGCGGAGCTGACTGACAGCTGCAGGAGTGCAGCCTTCCCACCCAAGCAGCACATTCATCATGGTTGAAGATGGCTCTCCAGGGGCCCTGTGAGAGTATCGGAGGCTTTCCAAATCATCGGTAAGTCTTCATTTTACTTAATTGGTATGCAAACAGAAACACAAGCCAATGCGTCTATCAACCCTGGAGTCCCCAAGTACACACTCAGCCTTAGTTATGACACTTTTCCCTACAGAGCAGAGCTCAGAAGTAGAAAATGGGCTGACTTGACCCTCCTGTAGGAGACCCAAGCAACTAAAATACAAGGGGCTTGCATTAGTCAGGGTTCTGTGGAGACACAGAACCTTTGTACATATACATATACATATACATACACATACACACACATATATGTATATACACACATATATACATACCCATATATAGAAATAGAACATATATCTATATATATATGAGCCAATTCCCAACAAATACACGAGTCACTCTCTCTCTCTGTCACTCTCTCTCTCCATATACATGTGAAAAAACAGCATATATATATATATATATATATATGCCAATTCCCTATAGCAGTAAATCTCTCTCTCTCTCTCTCTCCCTGTCCATATGGAAAAGGAGAGACAGAGATTTACTGCTGTAGGGAATTGGCTCATAAGATTATGGAGGACAGAAAGTCCCAGGATCTGCAGGCTGAGTCTGCAGGCTGGAGACCCAGGAGTGCTGATGGTGTAGCTGCAGGGTTGAGACCCAAAAATAGCTGATGTTTTGGCTTGAGTTTGAAGGTAGGAAAGAATGGATGTCCCAGCTCAAAGGCAGGCAGGAGGAATTCATGCTTTTCTAGCTTTCTTTGTCCTATTTAGGCCTTTGCCTAAATGAAGCCCACCCACTCTGCCTGACTCGGCCTACCCGTTCAAATGTTAATCTCATCCAGAATCACCCTCGCAGACACACACAGAACAATTTTTGACCAAAGGTCTGGGCCCTCTGTAGCCCAGTCAAACAGTACATAAAATTAACCATCACAGGACTTTCTTGTCAGCACACTCGTATAAGGCAAATCAGTGGCCCCAAGATCTCTGTGGTGTAAAACCTTGGAGGAGATGGATAAAATTGTTTCTAGAAAGAAAATACACTACTGAGAGGCAGAGATGAATTTTTAGAGACAGAAAAAAGAGACAGAAAGAAAGACAGACTAAATTTGTATCTATGTTTAAAGACTGTAATTTAGAGCGGATGCGGGATTTTGGGGGTCTTTCTTTTTGTTTTTTGAGTGGGGAATTTCTCCGACAAAGCAGTCAACATGTGCTCCCAAATCACTTAGTAAGTAGAATAAAACAAAAAAAAAGTCTACAAATTTGAGATTTTGGAACTCTTTGTCTAAGCAATGTAGAAGTTGGCATCATAGAAGCAGAAAGATTTGTCTTTCTTCATTAAAAAGTTCTAAATCAGCTGGGTAGGGTGATTCAATGGGTAGGGTGATTCATATGTGTAATCCCAGCACTTTGGGAGGCTGAGGCGGGTGGATCACGAGGTCAGGAGATTGAGACCATCCTGGCTAACACGGTGAAACCCCGTCTCACTAAACACACACACACACACACACCACACACACACACACAAAAATTAGCCGGGCGTGGTGGCGGGCACCTGTAGTCCCAGCTACTCAGGAGGCTGAGGCAGGAGAATGGTGTAAACCTGGGAGGCGGAGCTTGCAGTGAGCCAAGATTGCGCCGCTGCACTCCAGCCTGGGTGACAGAGCAAGACTCTGTCCCAAAAATAAAAATAAAAAATACAAATTAAAATAAAAGAAAAGAAAAAGTTCTAAATCTGTGACAACCAGGAAGTGATGCTACCAACCCTGTACATGCACAATGCAGTGTGGTCCCGGCTCTGGACAGCCTGAGCTGCTGTTTTAGAAGAGAGGCGTCATAGTGGAAGAGCCACCAGGGTTATCAACTGGACCAAGATGAAGGGCTCACGCTCCTCTGCTTCCCAAACCTTTTGGGAACCAGTCCAGAATTCTGGGTGGGGTTTCCCAGAACAGAGGTCCCTCTGAGCTGTCTTATAAAAAACACAATGAACTTTTCTTAGCACTTATGATATGCCATGCACCGTCTTAAGCCCTAGTAAGTGCATTACCTAATTTATTCCTCCTGACAACCTGATGAGGTAGACACTATTGTAAGATCCATTTGACAGGTGATAAACACAAGCTCCAGAAATAAACAATGACCCCCTTCAAAAAAAGTTAATAGTATCACACATCTGATTTGCATTTACCACTGCGTGCTATATTATATGACCAGGGATGCAGGCAGGTGGTGTGAGCCAGGGTTGCTGGTATAAAGGCTCGTACAGTTTGCTCAAATAGCTCACTTTTTAGAGAAATATAGCATTAAGAGTACTCCTCCCTTAGTTTTCTCATTATGAATTCCCTTTAAATGGCGAATACCTTGGAAAGGTAACACATTCAGCCTGTCACACTTTCACAGTTCATAAGCATTTATCAGATCAGCAAGGCGTTCCCGAGCAGCTGTGTCAGGCTGGACATCTGTTGGAGCTGGAGACTGGGAATCTAAGAAGGGCAGAAATGGTGTCAAAAGGGAGACTGGGGCCACCCTCATGACACCAAAAAGATCTGTGGCCCCAGCATAGTGCAGACCGTTTGGATCACGGCACCCACAAACATTTATTGAACTCTTATTGTGGTTCAGTTACATCTAGATTTGGGGGATATAATTATGAATCAGGCATAGCTCTTACTCTGAAGGTAGACCAAGTAAATAAGTATTATAGTACAGTGTAATAAGCATCATAAGAAAATAATGTAAAGGTGTCCTATAAGGAAGGCTTCTAAGAGGTCAAGAATGCTTTCCCAGGAGAGGTGACAGCTAATATAAGTTCTAAAGATGATGAGAGGTCTCTTATCTCTCTACTGTGTACTCCATTTGCCAAAGAAATAAGGAATGTGCTGGTGAGAAGGGTACCATCCTCCAATCCAGTCCCATTAATTTATTTGAAGATTCCTGAATACCTACAGTTGGTCACTCTGGGCCACTGAAAGTTTACTTTCTTTGCAATCTGTATTCTACCCAATGTCAGCCCACTCTCCTTAAAACCCTGCCTCCCATGTACACATACATACTCATGCACTCACACACACAGCTCTCCCCAGCACACACACACACACACACACACACACATACACTCACGTGCATGTTTTAACCTTGGGAGATCTTACTCATCCTTCCTCAGTGGTGGCTGTCCTCTGCAGGCCAGGGTTCATGGTAGGAGAGTTCTCAGATAGCAATGAGATGCCAGAATCATGAAGTACTAGGGATAATGGTGATGCTACATAGTCAGGAATAAGCTGAGCACAATTATAACAAGCAGTAGGATTGGAGGGACAGCCAGGAAAACCTCACCGACAAAGAGCCATGGAGATTATTAACAAGGCAGGGGGTCTCTGGGGACAAGAAAGATGAGCAGCCAACAAAGACACTCCACATCCCTACAACCAAAAGAAGCCAAGGAAGGATGATTTGGAGGATGAACCAATTTGGGGACCTGCAACTATTGACTGAAGGAGAGGCCAAAGCCAGGAAGAAGGGTCCTGCACCACCACAGCAGATGGATACAGTGTGATTTCCCCATGCTTCTCTAAAGAGAAGGCCATTTACTCAGTGTATCCATCCATTCTCTCATTGCTATAAAGAACTATCTGAGAGCGGGTAATTTATAAAGAAAAGAGGTTTATTTGGCTCATGGTTCTGCAGGCTGTACAAGAAGCATGGCTGGGGGGCGCCTCAGGAAACTTACAAACATGGCAGAAGGTGAAGAGGAAGGAGGCACATCTTACATTGCCAGAGCAGGAGGAAAAGAGCAGGGGGAGATGCTACACACTTTTAAACAACCAGATCTCATGAGAACTCACTCACTACAACGAGAATAGCGAGGGGGAATATCCTCCCCCATGATCCAGTCACCTCCCACCAGGCCCCTCCACTGACACTGAGAATTACAATTCAACATGAGATTTTTGGCAGGGACACAAATCCCAACCATATTACTCAAGTAACCACAAACTTGGAAGAGGGAAATATCTAAGTATTTTGAGGATGCTTAGACATCAATGAAGTTGACATTGATCCTGTGAATCCCAAACCTCATCATACCTTCATGTTTCTCCCCCTATCCCCAACCCCTTTAGAGTAGGGCACATGGGGACCAGGTAATAAATGGAATCATGGCCCAGAGTAACTAACAGTGGATCCACTGAGTTTTTTTTTAATTCATCTGGTGATTATTTTCCCAGTCCTTCAATTTGCAATTGGACTAGTCATATATAGTAATTGGCAGAAGATCCACATTGGTATCTTGTCCTGCAGATAAAAACTATCATGGCCAGGAAAGCCAAATGAAAGCTCTGATGCTACCTTCCCATGACTACGATAAAAATATTTTTAAAAATGCCACACCCCAAGGGGATGTGCAGGACCTTAAAGACCTAAAAGTATGTATGGGTTGTGATATTCATCTTACATATTTTCATTTAATTCTTCAGTCTTTCTCTTACAAAAGATAGACAGAAAGAAAGTATGAAAGAAATGACTGCAAAGTTACCCAAGTAGTAGCCCCACATACAACTGCTATTCTAGATATCACATTATTGCTAGAGCAATAATACACTCAGGCATATTTTGGTATGCAGTCATTGATCTGCACTGAGCCTCATCAGAAAGGCATATCAGAAACTCCTTGTATTTACTTGGAAGGGACAGCAGTACACATTTACAGTCCTATCACAGGGTTACACTTTCCAAAGAATCTGAAGGGTCCTGAGCCACCTGGACAACTCCAGAACATCATACTGGTTCACTCTGTAGGTGACATCATCTTTACTAGACTAGATGAGGATGGTAAAAAGTTATTGGAGGCTTTGTTAGAAACACATGCTCCAGAGAGTGACAGATAAACCATACAAGATTCAGGGGCCTGCTTCACAGTGTGTATTTTGTGGTTCAGTGTTCTGAGCATGTGGGAATTCCCTTAACATAAAGGATAATTATTTCATCTTATATCTCCCATTCTCTATGAAAAATGAATGCTTAACGCCATGTAGGCCTCTTTAGGCTTGGAACACAGCATACTTCATGCTTGGACATATTATTCTGACCCATATACCAGATGATCAAAAGACTACCATCTTTGTTGTGGTCCCAGCACAGAAACATCATGGCAGCAGACACAAGCCATAATGTAGACAGTGCTGCTGCTTGGGGCATGAGACACAGCAGACCCCATGGTATTAGAAGTATCTGTGGTGGGGAAAATGTCATGTAGAATGTATGGCAAGCCTCACTAGGAGAATCATAATGTAGATTCCTTAGGATGCTAAAGTGAGACCAGATCACCTGCAGTGGAGAATTACATAGTTTCTGAAAAAAATAGCTCCTGAAATGCGAATGGGCCCTGGTAGAGAAGGAGCATCTGATTCTGGGACATCAGTGACCACACAGCATTGATGGCCAGAACTGCACCATCTTGAGCTGATTTAGACCCACCCACCCAAGTCATGAGGTGGGGTGGGCCCAGCAGTGATCCACCATGAGACAGAAGTGGGCTCTGTGATTAGGTGTGAGCAGGGCCACAAGGGGCAGGCCAGCTGCACAACCAGAGGGTGCAAACCCCAACCCCATCCAAGGCTGCTGTACTAGCAGTTCTTCCTCAGATCACAGGGCAGAGGTGGTGGGGTAGGGAGTCCTCCTAGGACTACCTGCTTGGAGAGGAAAAAGACTAAGCTTTGTTCACCGTACATGGAAATTATAAACACACTTGAGGTAGCCCTCAAAGATACTGTTGGGGGGAAATCCTCCCAACAGACAGAGCTTTGGGTAGGACCCTGGTTGTCTACTTTGTGTGAAAGAAGAGGTAGCCTGAGCGTAGAAATAGGGCTTAGATAGGGCCCTAGAAAGGTCCAAATTGGGGAATCGGTAGCAATAAGCTCTGGGAGGGGCCTACAGATGGACCTATGGCGGTGGGCATGAAGGTCTTTATCACATGACAATGATCTCCAGACAGAAGTTACTTCAGAAGACTCACCAAGCAACCGAGTGTACAGAGGGACTTGCCTGGTTGAAGCTGGCCAGCCTTTGTCATTGGCCACCCCAGGGCTGGCACATGGGCACCGAGATAAAGTGGCCACAGTGGCCGAGATAGAGGCCATGTTGGGGCCCAAGAGCATGGACTCCTACTTTCCAAGGCTAAGTTGGCTGCCACCCGGCTGATGCCCATCCTGTCAGCAACAGAGACAGGTGCTAAGCCCTAGTAGGAGCCCACCCCTTGTGGAGACCAAACGGATGATTGGCTGCAACTGACAGATTCTGGATGCATTTTCTTTTCTTGCGTGCATGAAAATTACCACCCATCTTACGGCATTTTGTTAGAGCAGCCTAAACGGACTCAGGCAGAATTCACCGTGGCTGAGCTGCATTCCTCTCTTTGAAGATGATCTTTCTGAAGATGATCTGGGACCCCAGACCAGCAGAGCCTCAGCTGAATGCACTTTGGGGGATGCACGAGAGCTGGGGACAGTTTTCCTGTGTGATGATTTGTGGTGTGAGTATAACGTTGGACTCTGTCAATTCTGGCTTAGCTATCCCCACCTGCAGAAGAATCCTCATTGGTGGCTTCATGTCCCAGAGGGAACCCAGGGCCAAGGACAGCCTTGAGAAAGGCTTGCATTTAGTTCTGCTCAGCTCTGCAGCTTGGATTGGTAGACTCGGAGTTTCTAGCTGGCGTGTCTTTATGGTTTCTCGCTGCTGGTACTTACTGCTGAACCACTAGAAGGTGGCCTCAGGGCTGGCATGGAGCTGAGGCAGTGGGCAGGGAGTGAAGTGGACACATGAGAGTGGTGTCACGGAGGCAGAATCCATGCATTCTGTGATTAACTGGAAGCTGAGGGATGGAGCAAAGTGGTCAAGGAAGACTCCTGGGCTTTTAGCTCCAACACTTGGATGGATGGAAGAGAGTTTAGTGTGTGTAGATGTTAAAAGGGGTGAAAGAGGGGGCGAGGGAGGAAGTGAATGATGGTATGAAATTAAGATCTAGTTTGGAGTAATCCTGCCTGGGGCCTCTGCCTCTGGCTGGGCCTTGGGTCTGAGTGAACCTCCTGCTGGCATCTGGGTTCCTATTTGTGTCACCACCTCCTGTGTGGTCCCCTCAATTGATCCCCACCTCAGCTGCTTGACCTCTCTCACCTGGGCCCTGGCAGCCAGCCCTGAGGTCCCACCTGCCCACACTTCAACCCCTCCCTCTGAATGCTCAGTAAGATGAGCCCCAGTTCCAGGAGAGATGAGGACATCCAGCATTGCTCAAGTGGCTGCCACACTCTGTCGTCACAGCCTCAACTCTCTCCTGATTTGCCTTTGCTTCTCTGTCACTGTCATTCCTGGCATCACCTGGGAACACACTTATAACAAAGACCAAGTGAATAATGCTGGATGGACAGAAAACACATTAGTCATTTCCCAGCTCCATTCCAAAGCCTAGCTGAGCTGATTTGATTTGATTAAAGGATTTTGAGGTTAGCTTGTTGGAGAGATAAGGATTAAGCAATAAGGAGCTTTCCCTTCCTGTGATCTCCAAAGTCATCACCACAGAATAGCAGTGCTCTAGCTTCTTGGAAGCTTTTCCTAAACTGCCAGGGTCTCTTCCTTCATTTGTATTAATGAAATCAGTCAAAAATGATCAAGCTTTCTGTAGCTTTGAAACTTTTGCAACTCATAAATTATTGAATATAAAAGCTGGAAACGAGTTTAGAAGGCATCCCAGTCTAAAACCTCATTTTACAGATATGAGAACCAGAGAAGTTAACTGACTTGCTCGAGGTCACACAGCAAGTTCCAGGCAGAGTACTGAGGAGAACCCATGTCTCTTGTCTCCTGAATTAGGCCTGCTTTCTGTCTTCTCTCACCCCTAGAAGTGGAGACTGAACCACACGGAGACTAGAAGATGATGGAGGAGTGCCCACTCGAGCTGATCATTTCTGTTGTGACATGAAATGTGTCTCTGTTGTGACAGAGACATTCTGTTGTGATGTCTCTGCTCTTTGTCTGTCAAACAAGATGCATGGATTTTGAGCAGCGAGCAGCTCTGACATTTCACTAGAGACTGCCGAGGGAGTGGTGTCCTGGGAAAGCTACGGG
The DNA here is from genome assembly GCF_009764315.1 of Trachypithecus francoisi. Classification (NCBI taxonomy): domain Eukaryota; kingdom Metazoa; phylum Chordata; class Mammalia; order Primates; family Cercopithecidae; genus Trachypithecus; species Trachypithecus francoisi. The sequence goes on from NW_022681469.1 coordinate 6,358,692, forward strand.
ACTATAAAACTGGAAGGAAGGGAAAGGGTGACATCCCGGGAAAGCTACGAGGCTATAAAACTGGAAGGAAGGGAAAGGATGACATAGAAACACCACAGAGAAAATGCACCTTGGTGATCAGTGCTGCAGACAACGCGGCTCCTGTGTGTTTCATGTATGGCCACTATAAAACTACAGCCTGGACAGTGAGACTCCCCTAGACAGGAGAGGCCTCCACTGAGCTGGCCGGGCACCCTTCCTCCAAGAAGCAGTGAAATGTGGAATGCAGGAGCTTCAGGGCTGGAAAAGATGGAAGGCCCTCTCACATCAGGGTCACAGAGGTCAGGCTCAAAGCCAGGACTAGAATGTAGATCCTATCGCACTCTCGTCTGGAACCCCAAAGGAACCCATGCTACGATGACAAGCAGGTCTAGGGTGAGGGAATGGTGGGACTGTCATAGAAGGATGAGAGTGGCTTCATCCTGGAGGGCCATACCCCAGAGAGGTCAACAGCACCCACACGTAGATGGTGGCTGGAGCCGGGGTGTCTGCCATGAGGACTTGTGATTACCTGGATTCATCCAGCCCAGAGAGGTGATTTCTTGGTTATCTGGCACATGCTGACCACGTACCTGTGAGCAACTCTGTGCCAGCTATTTTGGGGATTCAGAAGGCACTGAGAACAGACATCATTCTTCTCTGTCTGGAGGCCCTTTCTGCCCATGGCTGAAAGGGTGTTCTGGCTCTAAATCTTTGTTCTCAGCTTGCCACATCCTTTCAGTCTTACCATGCCAGGTTACTGTTGCTGCCTTGAGTTCTTGTTTCAGAATATGTCAACTGAGTTGTGGGGCCTACATTTCCCTGACATCCCTTCCCTTTCGGTCTTGGGTCAGGACTGGCCAGAAGAGAGCTCGAAGAGATGTGGAGGGGCACACAAGTGCAGTCACTGCCATGCTCTGCAAGGAGCTCAGGGCAGGTACTGCTGCGCACATGCCTGTCGTCTGTGACCCTCTGGCTCACCTGCCACTAGGGCGGCTCATGCTGGGGCCCCACCTTCAGCCTGTGGCATCTGGGGCTGGGGGCACATGCAGCCTCTCCTGCAGGTGGCCGCATCATCGCTATGAGAAGGGTGACAGGCAGACGCGGTTCCAGGCTGCTCAGCCTCCCTGTCCATCTTTCCTTCCTGCTGGACAGCCTCAGGCCCAGCAGCAGATGCAGAGGCCACGGCCTCCCCCAGACGACCTAACGAGCTACACGGTGGCACCGAATCCACCTCCTGTCCTCCCCTAGACAGCCTAATGAGCTCCACGGCAGACCAGATCCACCTCCTATCCTCCCCCAAGTGGCCTAACAAGCTCCACAGCAGCACTGGATCCACTTCCTATCCTCCCCCAGGCGGCCTAATGAGCTCCACGGCAGACCAGATCCACCTCCTGTCCTCCCCCAGGTGGCCTAACAAGCTCCACGGTAGCACAGGATCCACCTCCTGTACTAAGTTCCTTTCTCCAGGACAGTCACATCTCTGATTGAACACTATCCAATACCTGTTATTATTAAGACCTTTTATAGCTTGAGCCACTCATGAAAATTTTATATTGCTACTTATGGTATTATTTTTCCCTACCTTAGGGTCACTTTTCCAGGCTTATGGCCTGAAGCATGACCTCCCAGTCCCCACCCCATTGCTGACTTTTATTTATATATTTATTTTTTGTGTGTTGAAGGAAGGAGATGTGATCTGTCTCCTTCTTGTTTTTTTTTTTTTTTTTTCACTCAGAAGCCCCATCATGACTTTCTCAAGGGTATGCCTTTCTGTGCTCACCTCACAGCATAGGTGCCCAAGAAGCACTTGTTGCATTGAATCAGACTCTCCAAGGTGAGCCCTGCCATCTCCCATACTGACCAGCTGTGGGCACAAAGGCAGCCACCCCAAAGGCTCAGCCAACTCTAGTTGCAGAGCAAATACTGTCCACGGCAAGCGGGAGCATAGGACCCCCTTCTCCCCAGCAAGTAGGTGTCTGAATTTTTTTTTTTTTTTTTTTTTTTTGAGACAGAGTTTTACTCTTGTTGCCCAGGCTGCAGTGCAATGGTGCGATCTCAGCTGACTGCAATCTTCACCTCCCAGGCTCAAGCGATTCTCCTGCCTCAGCCTCCTGAGTAGCCCACCACTCCCAGCTAGCTTTTTGTATTTTTAGTAGAGATGGGGGAGTTCACCATGTTGGCCAGGCTGGTCTCGAACTCCTAACCTCAGGTGATCCACCCACCTCAGCCTCCCAAAGTGCTGGGATTACAGGTGTGAGCCACCGTGTCTGGCGAAATTTTTCTTTCTCTCTTGGGTCCAAAATTCAATCTGCCTAGGGTGATTGATTTGTTGGCTGGAATCCAGGCAGACAGTCTGGAATTGCACTACAAGATCATCTATTTAACCTTAAAATATTGCCACGAATCTAAAAATTGCCCTGATGCTGTGTCCTTTTTATCAGCTTGGGCCTCCTGGAAGAATACCTGTCTCAACTGGGCCTGAGTCATCTAGGCTCTAAAGGACACTCGACAGTGGTCTTCTCTGAGCGGTGTTTGGGGAGATGATCCATCCTGTGACCACATAATCACCCCGACCCTGCCACAGCTTTCCTTGTATTCAGTTATCCACATGCCCAGCATGGAAAAGGCACTGGGGCAGGACCTTCCAAGGACTCTGGAACACACATAAGAGAACACACAACTCCAACTCACTTAAATGATTTAATTGATTTATTGAGCTGTGTAAAGCCAGAAGCAGATCGGATTTTAGGTATGGTTCAACGAGATTTCTGTCTCTCCTGCTCTGTGATCATCTTGGCTTTGCCCCCTCTGAGTGCCATTCTATCCATGGATGGGCTTGCCTCATGGACACAAAATGGCTGCTGGCAGCAATAAGGGCAGCAGGCTTCTCTGGGCATATTCAGAAGGAGAGAGTGTAGCCTCCCAACTTGTGGAACAAAATTCCTGACCTACGCTCTGACTGAATCACACCTGAACCAGTGCCTGTGGTGGGAAATACCATGTGGTGATTGTCTAGGTCCACGTTACGTGCCCAGTACTCCGGCAGGGAAGATGCTGTTAACACACGGGGAGTCCAGTCCAGGCTCATGGGCAGGAGCTGGGTGTGAAGTCAATGATTTCCAAACAGCAAGACAGAAAAATAAGAGGGGAAGGTGGAATGAAAGTTGGGGAGGAAATCATGACTTCTACTCAATAAGGCTAGGGCCTTGAGTTGCATCTTCAAGAATGGATAGGACGCTGGGCACGGTGGTTCACACCTGTAATCCCAGCACTTTCGGAGGCCAAGATGGGCAGGTCACCTGAGGTCGGAAGTTCGAGACCAGCCTGACCATCTCTACTAAAAAATACAAAATTAGCTGGGCATGGTGGCTCATGCTTATAATCCCAACTACTTGGGAGGCTGAGGCAGGAGAATCACTTGAACCTGGGAGGTGGAGGTTGCTGTGAGCTGAGATCGCACCATTGCACTCCAGCCTGGGCAACAAGAGTGAAACTCCTTCTCAAAAAGAAAAGTGATAGGATCAGGATACAGCACAGTACACAATAATCCTAGATCCACCTGTCTTGTCCAGCGAGAACCCAAGGGCCAACAAATGTTCATCAAATTTATTTTGCCCTAATGTTGTGTGGGCAATGCATAATTGTGAGCAAGTCAAAACTAAGAAAAGCCAAGGTGAAGGTGAACAGCTGGCGAAGGCATGGGACAGAAAAAAAATGACAAAATCAGAGGGCTCTCCAGCTGAAACAATTCCATCGTTTTTTTTTTTTTTTTCTCCAGAACATTATTTTGATTGGCCAATTACACGCTATAAGATCAGATTGAATTCCACGAAGAAACACTTGGATAGAAATAATTGTAGGTAGAGTCATTTTATTAGTATTCCTAAAGACCTCTGATGAGGAATAATGATGGTAAATCATTAATAGATATTTTCAGCTGCTTTAAAAATTAAATCTGTTCCACAACGTGTTTCGCAATTTTATAGCCATTATACGGAGCCCTTTGGGATAGTCTCATAAAAGGCATTCCATAAATTTGATCTGTCCTTGTATTGCATTACATTTTACAGCAATAATCTGGCATTTTAAAAAGCTCCAAGGCATTGTCTCCTTCCAAAGGAGCAATGAAGGAAAGTGCAGGAGAACGGAAAATGACAGGTTCTGCAGAAGGAATCACCATCCTTTTCTCAGAACACAACCAGGAAAGGGGTCAGGTGTGATCATCTCCTTCCAAAGGAGCAATGAAGGAAAGTGCAGGAGAACGGAAAATGACAGGTTCTGCAGAAGGAATCACCATCCTTTTCTCAGAACACAACCAGGAAAGGGGTCAGGTGTGATCATCTCCTTCCAAAGGAGCAATGAAGGAAAGTGCAGGAGAACGGAAAATGACAGGTTCTGCGGAAGGAATCACCATCCTTTTCTCAGAACAGGACCAGGAAAGGGGTCAGGTGTGATCGATGTTTTCTGGAGGATTTATTCCACTATTCCCTGAGGCCTCTTGTGAAATCATACTGAATATGTCTCTTCCTCAATTGTTCTTTTGAAAAGAACCCCACACAGGGATGTGCCCTGTAGGACAGTCTCTGGCGCACATCACCCCTGCCTCCTCACAGTGCGGCTGAACGCATTCCACACAGATGAGCCCAGCCTAGGAGGCGGAGAAGCAGCTCATCCTGTTTTCTCAACCTGCTGCATGGTTGCCAGGTCACAACCAAAACCCTGCTTCTGTAGTGACTGTGAGGCTCTGCAAACCTCCCTAGGCATTTGAAATTTCAGATACAAAATTCACAAAACACTCAAGAAGGGAAGGCAAAGGATCTCCCTAATTTGCAGCAGTATTGCGTTTTTTCAATCAACTAAGCACTGCTTTAATTTTAGGTTGGAAAATCTAAGGGGTGTGCATTAATGATCTTAAAGTCAACGGCATCATACAGCTCTAACCAGAGGGCCCTGACAATCGTGCACAGAAGACTTGGGATAGAAGTAATTTAAGTTCAGACTCTGATTTGTACACCAGTTCATGGGGCTCTAATTGCTGCACAAGGAAGACTCTACCCAGCGACCTGAGCAACATTCCTCTGGCTGAAACAAATAGAATCATGAATTAAAGAAAATGGGAGAGGCAAACATTTTGTGGGAAGAAGGGACTCATTTCAGGAGTCATAGTCACTTCATGGAACAAGGCCTGGGCTATCCAATGGGCGTGTTTGATGTTATGAGTGACAGCAAACCACCCAAAACTAGTGGGTTTTACATGAGATGGTGTGCTTCACCTGGGCCATGTCAATGTCTGGAGCTTGATGGACAACATGACTGTCATACCCAATACTGCTGGCCATCAGTATCCAATTCTCTCCACCCTAGGTTCCAGGAAGACTGTACTTCCCAGACCCCTTGCAGCTAAGCAGGGCCATGGGACCACTTCTAGCCAGTGAACCATGAGCCGCAGTGACATGTGTGGCTTCCAACTGCCACTGTGCCCCTTGAGCCTTCTTGTGATCCCCTCACCCAGGAACATGGGGCCCCATGCTGCATTGGTGGAGCAAGACTGCAGCCTCAGAGGACAGCTGTCCTGGGCTGTCGCCCACTCTCATGGAGAATTTTTTTAGGAAAGGCAAATATGTTGGTGTTAAGCAATGGGATTTTGGATTTTTGTTATTGTTACTCCAGCACAGCCTCGCTTATGTAGACTAATATAATCACTGAGCATAATTTAAGGTGAACATAAAAAAGGGTAACTATTCTCAACCTACTGTATGAAGTAACTTTGTGAAAACTTAAGGAATAGCCAGTTCTCAGCCACTGCAAAGGCTTCTGAGGGTGACAACAAAGGGACCTCAGGATCCCCGGGTGAAATGCTCACCTCATGGGAGCCTGTTGGCCTGAGCAGATGTTCCCAGGATGCTCCTGATGTCCACACCAAGGATGAACCATGCCCACTGGAGCACAGCCCTGGCTTCCGGTGCCATTGGTTAATGGGGTGAAGGACGACAGTGCTGGTTTCTGTGATCAGCTCAAGCCATTCACAGATAAGGGGCTTGGCAGATGCTCTGGAGCCCAGAGCAAAGGCACTCAGCCCCTGTCAGGAGCCTCTTGGCAGCGGGTGGGGCCCCTCTGAGGGTCTCACTGCCTGTGTGGGTAAGTGCCCAACATAGCTGCCCACAAACAAATGATAAAGACACAAAAAAACACCAAAGGACCCAGAGGATGTTTCTGTGGGACAGACTTTACAGGTGAGGAGAGCGCCCCTAGTGGGCCGTTTTGGCCAGGCTCTGAGTGGGACTTCAAGAAGTTCAGGCACAGCACTTTGGGAGGCCGAGACGGGCGGATCACGAGGTCAGGAGATCGAGACCATCTCGGCTAACACGGTGAAACCCCGTTTCTACTAAAAAAAATACAAAAAACTAGCCGGGCGTGGTGGCGGGCGCCTGTAGTCCCAGCTACTCGGGAGGCTGAGGCAGGAGAATGGCGTGAACCCAGGAGGCGGAGCTTGCAGTGAGCTGAGATCTGGTCACTGCACTCCAGCCTGGGTGACAGAGCGAGACTCCGTCTCAAAAAAAGAAGAAGTTCAGGCACAGACACAAAGAGCAACTCATGGTGAGTCCCTGCAGATCCCGCTGGCCCCTCCCACCTTGGGCTGGGATGGGATCTGCCCTCCGGTCTCAGCGAGGAACAGCATGCGGTCATCTGTACCCCTGGCAACTTTTGTTCCTGAGAACACATCCTCTTCTCCTCCATTCCCCTCCCCATGTCCTCAGCTTAGGATGGATTTCATTAGAAGCAGCAAGGACTTCTTGGGGGAAAAAATTCCCTTTATTTAGATAATATAGATCAACTCCAGGACGCTAGTGGAGGTCACAGTCAATGGAGTATCTTTTCTGGCCAGGGGGTGGCTCATGCCTGTAATCCCAGCAATTTGGGAGACTGAGGCAGGAGGATTGCTTGATCCCAGAATCTCAAGACCAGTCTGGGCGACATAGCAAGACTCTATCTCTACAAAAAAAACTTTAAAAATTAGCCAAATGTGGTAGTGCATAGCTGCGGTCCCAGCTACTGGGGAGGCCGAGATGGGAGGATCACTTGAGCCCAGGAGTCAGATGTTGCAGTGAGCTGTGATCGCACCACAGCATTCCAGCCTGGGTGATAGAGCAAGACCTTCTCTCAAAAAAAAAAAGAGCTCACAGCCAGCAGCCAGTAGACAGAATCAGTGCTTACTGGGTTTAATTAAATTGTAGTCTTGAAGCATCTGTGAGCTTAGTTTTTATCTTTATGGAATGAGTTGGTCTGTTATTCATAGTCTTTTTATTAAGTGATCAGATGCAAAGTATAAAGTAAATGTTTTTCTTTCCATTTGCTTCTAGATTGGAATATTCTTATTAATATAGAAAAATTCTAGCTTCCTGGAGTACATTTAGGACTGAACAGAAGGTACTTCTCTTAGAGTATTGCACAGCAAGAAACCTCCCCCACACATCTGATTGGCAACAAAGACACAACTGCCATTGAGTGAGGGGAAGAAAAGGATGGTCCTCTCAATAAATGGGCAAGATCAATAGGATATTTGTATGGAAAAAAATGAATCCTGACCCCTCTCTCATACCATACTCAAAAATTTATTAGACATGGATCACAGACCTGTGAAAGGTGAAATAAATAAAACTTTTAGATAAATGCATAGACTAGATTCATAACATAGGGGAAAACAAATTCTTAAACATAACAGAAAACGCACCAGTCAGAAATTCAGAGCTGATAAATTGACTTCATGACCATTCAAAACTGCCATCCATAAAGAGGCTGGATTAAGATTGTGAAAGGAGGCCAGACGCAGTGGCTCAAGCCTGTAATCCCAGCACTTTGGGAGGCTGAGGCGGGTGGATCACGAGGTCAGGAGTTCAAGACCAGCCTGGCCAACATGGTGAAACCCCATCTCTACTAAAAACACAAAAATTAGCCAGGTGTGGTGGTGTGTGCCTGTAGTCCCAGCTACTCGGGAGGCTGAGGCAAAAGAATTGCTTGCACCCCAGAGGCAGAGGTTGCAGTGAGCTGAGATTACACCACTGCACTCCAACCTGGGTGACGGAGTGAGACTCCATCTCGAAAAAAAAAGAAATAGATTATGAAAGGACAAATCACAGTAGCAAGGCAAGTAGCCTCTCACACAGTCCTACAAGTCCCCAAGATGGGTGGAATTTTCCATCTTAATAAGGGCATTTCAATCCAGCAGCAAAAGGAGATGACAAATAGGAAAATATTTACTTTGCAAAAGAGGGGGAGATATTCATAATACATAGACCTGACAGAGAACTCATATCTCAAATATGTCAAGAACTCCCGCAAATTGGTAAGACAAAGACAAGCCAATTAGAAATAGGCAATAGACTCGAGTAGACAGTTCATGAAAAAGGACATGCAAATGACAAATAACCATACGGGCAAAGCAAAACGTCATTACTTATCATGAAAATGCAACCAAAAGCCTCAAAGAGATAATGCTACACACCCATCATAATGGCTAAAATGAGGCAGACTGTGGTGGCTCACATCTATCATCCATGAGAGGTCAAGGCAGGAGGATTGCTTGAGGCCAAGAATTTGAGACCAACCTGGGCAACAAAGCAATACCTCATCTCTACAAATAATACTAATAATATTTATTATTATAGCTAAAATTAGAAAACTAATAATACCAAGTGTTGGTGAGCTTGGGGAGAAAGTAGAAGTTGCATTCCTGGTGGAAATGTAGAACTGACAGTATTTACAAAAGCCTCAGAGGCAATTACCCTATGACCCAGCAAATTCTACTGCTAGGTATGTACCCCAATCATTATTGCATGTGTCTACCAAAAGACACACACCAATGCTAGCAGCTATATTTATAAAGACCAAAAGTAGAAACTCCTTAAATGCCCATCAATAACAGAAAGGATGACACAGGCAAAGATGGTTACAATGGTGGTGGTGTAAAAATGAACTACCGCTGTACACAACCACCTGCATGAATCTCAAACACAATCATGGGACAAAGAAGCCAGACACAAGACTACACACTGTAAGATTCCGCCTATTTGAAGTTCAAGAACAGATGAGACTACTCTATGGGAGTAGAATTCAGAATGATGGTTAATTTTGTGGGAAGATATTACCCAGGGAAAAAACACAAAGGGGCCTTTTGAAGCTTTGGAAGTATTTTTGAATGTTGACTCGGGTGGTGAACACACATACATACATACATACATGCACACACACACGCGCGTGCACGTATGCAAAATGTATCAAGCTGTCTCTTGTAGATAGGTTATATCTTATACATAGTAATCCTACTAATAGAAAGACAGACTAATAAAATCTACTGTTCTTCCTATTAGCTTCATGTTTGCATTCTTCCTTGTTAGATTGTACTGAAATAAAGGACAATCTATTTTGTTAGAAGAAGAACATACACTTAATTAGTAGATCTGTTAAGTCATGAATTCGGAGCGGGGGGGAAACAGTGGGAAAAACAAGACAAGACATAAGGAGATGGCATCAGTTTGCACCCCCTTAGAACTGCGGCAGCATGTATGTGATGCACCTGCTATTCATAGTCAGGGAGGTGGCACGTGGGGAGATTCAGGACTGAGAAAACACAGAAAGTGAAATGCCACAGTGTCCTCCAAACACAGCCATTGTTTGTCATGATCCTTTCTCCTCACTTCCTACTCATTTGTTTAATGAGGCTGATAGATATCAGCCAAGTTGTGGCACAAAGACTCCAGATCTAAAGCCAAGACATTGCATCAAATTTTAGATGGTTGTACGGGTGAGGAAAGCGAGGCCCAGCAAGGTGGAGGTGGCACATCCAAGGTCACACAGCTAGTGACCACACGGGGAGGTCGGTGGCTTAGAATCCACATCTGCCACCTTCCAGTCTACTCTTCAGTGCCTTCCAGGGCTGTGCTGAGCTCACCCACTGGGTCACAGTTGGCCAATGAGGGAAAATGTGGGATGGGTGTGATTCAAAATATTGAAGAACAGGATGGAACAGGCAAGCTGTCTCCCATCACTTTTGTGGAGAGAATATTGCAGCAAGAGGATTTTGATTAAATCTGAACAGAAGAAACTGCTTTTTACTGGGCACCTACCAGGTGTTATTATTTTGACTCCAGTCCAGCACCACAAGAGACCGATGTGGACTCACGTGAGTTCCAGAGCTGCAGTTCTGGGCTGTGTTAGAGAACAGACACGTGTTTATCCAGGTGGCTCTTTCGACCCCACTGCTGTGAGTGGCATGAGAGTGCAATATTGTCACATCATCATTCTCAACCTTAGCAAACCCTCTCCCTCAGAACTGGCCAAAAGGACTCCCAGGAAGCCAGGTACCCAGGTGTTCATGCCTAGAGGAAGCCAGCCCCGTCATCTCCCAGCAGCAGCTGTGTGAGGAAGCACAGGTGTCAATGCCATGTAGATAATTACGTGGCTGCCTCCCCACCTGTTCCTGGTTGCGGACGGGGACCTTTGCTCTGGTGCCAGATGTCCCAAGGGTCCTTCTGCATGACCCCGTTCACTTCCCCACCATGCCGCTAAAAGGTTTCCTGCCAAAAACTACCTGTCTCTCTGGGCTGCCCTAAGCCCTGAGTTCCCATCATTAAACTTACCTAGTTAATGGGTCTTCGGAGATGTGTATTTTAGCTGAATAAAAATTTAGTATATCTTGGCCGGGCACAGTCGGTCATGCCTGTAATCCCAGCACTTTGGGAGGCCGAGGAGATTAGATCAGTTGAGGTCAGGAGTTCAAGACCAGCTCAGCCAATATGGCAAAACCTCGTCTTTACTAAAAATACAAAAAAAAAAAAAAAATACCTGGTCATGGTGGTGTGCACCTGTAATCCCAGCTACTCGGGAAGCTGATGCAGGAGACTCGCTTGAACCCGGGAGGTGGAGATTGCAGTGAGCTGTGATTGTCCCACTGTACTCCAGCCTGAGCGACAAAGCGAGACTCCGTCTCCAAAACAAAAAACAAACAAACAAACAAACAAAAACCTCAGCTCTATAAATAAACCTTTATTGTTACTGTTGTAGTTGTTGTTGCTGTTTGATTTATCTACCATGCGTATGTGTTGGAAAAGGAGGACGGCCTTTCCTATGGCAGCTCAGCCTGCGGCACTGACCTGAAATCACTGATTAACTCTCAGCACCTGCTGTTACCAACAGCGAGTAAAATCCTTGCAGAGGAAACACACAGAATGATTCATCCTTTATTAGAATAAGGGGAATAAGAAAGTTGGGACAAGAATATCTAATTAATATAATGGGCTTAACCAATAGGATTTAAAATTTTAGGTGATGAAATTTCAAGTCCATTGGCTACCTCTCTAGCCTTTTGCTGACATTTTCATCTAACATGATTCAAAAACAGACATTGAGTGCCTAATTTGTGTACAATATCTGTTGTGGCTCTAAAAATAAACCAAATGAACTGAGGAGGTACCTAATCCCTATGAGTGAGAAGGTAGTACACAAGTAATTAAAATCTGAAGTTAAATGTATTAAGTATTCAAAGCAAGAAACTCTGCATCGTATGAGTACAAGGAGGGAGATGGTGTTTCTGGCTGAGGAGTTAGAAAAAGATGGCAAGCAACCTTTATGACTGTTTGGATTGCAACTCCTGGAAAGGCATAGAAGGTCACATTTATAAAATGTAATGTAAAATGATAAAATGTAAGATAAGATTTTATAAATGAAGTAAAATAAAATATGAGCAAAGAGGTGGAGGTGAAACTGGATGGGATGTCCAGGGAGCAGAGGGCAGTTTGCTTTCACAAGAACAAAGGGCCTTCAAGAAGAAGAAAATAGAATATGAGGCCGGCCACGGGGGCTCACGCCTGTAATCCCAACACTTTGGGAGGCCAAGGTGGGTGGATCGTGAGGTCAGGAGTTCGAGACCAGCCCAGCCAACATGATGAAACCCCGCCTCTACTAAAAATACAAAAAAATCAGCCGGGCGTAGTGGCACGCACCTGTAATCCCAGCTACTCAGGAGGCTGAGGCAGGAGAATCACTTGAACCAGGAGGTGGAGGTTGCAGTGAGCCAAGATTGCACCACTGCACTCTAGCCCAGGCCACAGAGTGAGACTCCATCTCAAAAAAAAAAGAAAAAAGAAAAAGAAAAAGAAAAAGAAAAAAAGAAAAGAAAAGAAGAAAAAATAGGCTATGAGCTTTAAAAGGCAGATCACTTTTTAACTGCGAAACCACTTCACAGGACAGTAATTGTGCTTTTGGTTTCCACTGATTAAATATATACAATGATAAAGAACTGGGCTCAGTAAATACTTTAAATGTAGAGTTGACTAATCCTCGTGCATCCTTGCACATTTTTTAAAAATTGGGTAAATATGGGCAGACAATGATTCAACGTAAGACAAGCACAGACCCCAGGCAGTAACTCCTCAGCCCGCAAGTTGGGAATACCGTTTTGGAACGTCCCATGATCTACCTCGAGGTTCCAGTATCCCTGTGTACCCTGTCAGAGGACTTGGCCACGTAAATCAGTGGCTAGAATTTCAGGCAACTGCACAGGGAAATTTTTAAGTGAAGAGTCTTCCTCTTATCCTAAAATTTGGCATGTCCTGCCAGGATTTACGGCCACCAGCCTGTTCTCTTTAGGTCAGGGACAGAAGGAAGAAAAACAAAAGAAAGAAAATGAGAAACTGTTGCAGGGACACAAAGAAGAGAGGGGGCAGGTGGAAGGTGGGAGAGAGAAAGCAATTACAGAAGGAACACTTCCTGGCCCATCCCACTATTAGAGATCAAGGCCACAGACATAAATCTCCTTCCCATCTGCCCTGTGACTTACTACCTCTCCAAATGACCCTTTCCCATCCTCTCTTCTCCCTCCAGCACACACATGCACGTGTATGCAAACACACACAGCACTCCCCACTGATTCCGGAGAGGCCTGGAGAGGATGCATCAAATTGAAACTAACCACAGTCCCTTCAGAGCTACTTATCAGTCATGCCTAATTCCCAAGTTACATCACAACCACGGTGCATGCAATGGATTACATGTTTGATTAGCTTTATTGTAAGTTTCCTTTAATATCAATACCGAACTCTGTTCTGTGAACTCAGCCTTCGCTGTCCGGGTGCTGTGGTTCCTGGAAGGGGAAGGAAGGGCCAAGGCTCAGGTAGTTACATCCAAAGGAACTGCCTGGAAACAAACCAGCCACGCTGGATTTAACTGATGGAACCAAGGGTCGGGCAGTTCTAGAGACAGGGAACAAAGCCAGGGTTTCAGAAAGTACATAAATACTGAGACCAGAGAGGGGTGGGAAGAGGGCAGGGCAGGATGGAGACCCTTTCATAGCTGGAGCAAAGGTAAGGTGGAGGCAAGGCCCAAGCTGATTCCAGGTAGGGCACCTGAGTAGGGGTGTGTACTTATGGAACTGAAACAATACTGGATCCAGGGGACAAATGTAGGATATCTGAAAAGATTTGGATATGGCAAGTGTGCTCTTCAATGACTAGAACTGGAGGAAATGCACCCATGTCCATAGCAGCCTTATCACAGCAGCCGAAAGGTGGACACAACTCAAGTGCCCATTAATGGATGATGGATAAACAAAATATGGTCCATCCGTGTCATGGAACAGGATTCAGCCTTAACAAGGAAGGAAACTCTGACACATGCTTCAACACGCTTCACATGCCTCCACATGCTTCACATGCCTTGAGGACATCACACTAAGTGGAAGAAGTCAGTCACAAAAAGACAAATACTGCATGATTCCACTCATACGAGGTCCCTAGAGTCATCAAATCCATAGAGACAGAAAGCAGAATAGTGCGCACCCAGGGCTGGTGGGAGGGAAGAGGGCGACATGCTTAACAGGGACAGGGTTTCCGTTTTGCAGGTGACAAAGTTCGGGAGCTGGATGCTGGTAGTGGTTGCACAATCATATGAATGTACTCAACACTCTACTAAACTGTACATCTAAAAGTGGCTAAGATGGTTACATTTATGTCATCTGTATTTACCATAATAAAAAAAAATCTAGAGACAGGTTGGGATGTTGGGAAGGAGGCAGCTAATGATCCTTTAAAGGGGTTGACAGAGGTTCAAGTTGAGAGTACGGGCAGGGGACATCTCTACCCAAGTGACTGTATGTCCTCTCCCCATTCCTGCAGTAATTTTGGCTTTGTTCCTCCACCAGCCCCCCCACCTCCGCATCCCCTCTTCCAGTTTCAATCACAGCAGCCTGATATTCTAAGAAGGCACAAGGCAGGCCAGGAAGCTGGAGTTCAGAATCACTTGGTAAAGGGTAAATTAAAATGTAGCAAAAAAGGCACCACGTAGAACCTGAAAAATAAATGTCTTTGTATATTTATATAAAGAACCATTTTCTTAAATGTCTACCATGTGCTATTCTGAACTGCTTTGATGTAAAAAAAAAAAAAAAAAAAAACTGTATTGTTGTAGAAAGGTGAACATTAAGAAATACTTTTCATTATATCCTGGCACCTTGGTGTATATGATCTAAGTTGACATTCGCAGAAGCTCAGTTGGAGAGGTCAAAGCCTGTCAGTCAGGGCTGGTCTAGGCCGAGCTGGCACCAGAGAGCCTGTGCTGCCCACAGCATCCTCGAGTGACAGGAGCCCCCCACCGCGCCGAGGCCCTGGCGTCCAGGCCTGCTTAGCGCTGATCCATATGTCTCTCCCCAACACTTGGCAGCTGCTGAGTGGGTTTAGATGGCAGTGGTGAGAGCGATTAATCATCCCAGTGCACCTTTGATCACATTTTAATAAAATTATAAATCAATACCTGACAGTGAGCGAAGTCCTCAGAAGCCATGGGCAGCGGCACCAGAGCAAGTGCCAAGCCAGACATACGTCGGAGCCGTCAGGGACGCCCGGGCATACAGCAGGCTCTAGCAGACAAGGCCCCACCAGAGTGCCTGGAATTCATAATGACATAGCCCACCCCTCACCCCGCTTTCTCTGGAGAGCTCGGGGCTATATTTGATGTTACCATGTGGGCTTGGGGTTCGATTCAGCCTGTAAGCACCTGTATAGCCACCCCATTGATAAGATGTTGAAACCGTTCCAGGCTGGATAAACATCCACAGCACCAAGCCCCGAAATGACCTTCCCACCCCAGCCACTCAAACCCTTGCCCTCACAGACCTCACCACCATCCAGCAACTAAAAGCTGAAGCTCGGGCCCAGCAGGGGCTCCAGGAACCTTCTTTCCGGCACTGGCAGAATCCTTTCTAGGGCAGTTGATCCGCTGTCCTGAGAGCTGGATATTTTTAATATCATCCCACCTGGGCTGCTGTAATTTAAATCATGCAAATGAAAGCAGATTAGCCTAAAAAGATGCAGACAGGAACAAAAAAGTTAATTCTGACATATGAGTATTCCTATACAAGAATTTTATTTGCAATGCTTAGACAACTCCATTGATCAGGTCTAGAAATATACTCTTTTGAACAAATGTGCAGTTTTTTTTTTAATGTTTCTAGCATCAGACTGGCTTCGCTTTGGAGTTGCAGTATTTGTAGAAGAGACGAATGATGATTTCCTGCCTGTCCCCTGGCATTTGACCTTCCAAAGTCCTATCTTCTGTCCTCTCAAAAAAATTCCAAAAAAAATTCAAAGATAATATAAGTACATAATTCCAAAAAAAATTAAATGTAATGCCTTACTTTACTAAAGGAGATATAAGCAATTTATAATAAAATGGTATCTGTTTCATATTTGGACACAGCTATCCCCAAAATAACAAACGATATTGTCTGGCGTGTATGTATGGATATATAGTGAGTACATTTGGATTCTGGAAAAAGAAGACTAGAAGCTAATTCATTCAAGTACAGAAAAGCAAAAGAGAAAGGTAAGGGTGGACACCAGAATAAAAGCCGTTTGAGTTGGCATATAATAAAACCATGCAAAAATACTCTGTGCTTCAAGGACAGAAAACCAAACACCGCATGTTCTCACTCATAGGTGGGAATTGAACAATGAGATCACTTGGACACAAGAAGAGGAGCATCACACAGCGGGTCCTATTGTGGGGAGGGGGTCGGGGGGAGGGATAGCATTAGGAGATATACCTAATGTAAATGACGAGTTAATGGGTGCAGCAAGCCAACATGGCACATGTGTACATAGGTAACAAACCTGCACGTTGTGCACATGTACCCTAGAACTTAAAATATAATAAAAAAAATTATAAAACAAAACACTCTGTGCTTATATGTAAAATGGAATTCGGCTCTAGGCTCAAATGTTATAAACAAATTTTGCACCCTTGCATCATATTTTAATGTCATGCTGAACAAGAACAACTCTTTCTTGCACAGTGCTGTTCTGCGCATTGAGGGACATCCTTGGATTTTACCCTCTTAATGCCCATAATGATCCCTTGGTGTGACAATAAGGAATGCTCCCACCAATTTCCCAAATTCCCTTAGAGGGCGTTATTAGCCCCAGTGGACTAATAAGTGAATCCCTAATCCAAATGGACACCATGGAGACTGAGACCTCACCTCCTAGTGACATGTTTGCATGAGTGTGTCATGACTGTCCGCGGGGTTGGGCGGGAGAGAAAGCCCATTGTTTTCTCCTGATGCTGGATGTTGGAAGGAAAGGGAAAGGCAGAGAATCACGTTGAAGGTTAGGTTTTAAGCTTGAATGACCTGGATAGTGGTGCAGCCAGCGGTTGGCTGAAGTCAGCTCACACCAGCTCACTAGAGCCAATGGTGTGCCACTCCTCCCAATGCCACCGTCACTGACAACATGTGACACCCTCAGAATCAGCCGTGGTGGGAGTATTTACATGAAGAAATCAGGGTATTTTTTCATGAGCCTGTTAACATGAGGAGGAAATCTATTTCATCTACAATCCCCTTTCCCTCTCTCTCACCCCAACCAGCTGCCTCCCAGACACCACTTCCACTATAAGGGCAGAGCTAGGGGTAGACCTCCAGCAGCAATGTTCTAAGCTAAACATTTACCAGCACACCATGGGAACTTCCATCAATATAAATGAGTAAGAGAAGAAGAAGGGAATGTTTTAGGAGAAGATGATGAATTCAGCTTTACACATTTTTTTTTTTTAAGACACAGGCTGTAACTCTTCACCCATGCTGGAGTGCAGTGGCACAATCATAGCTCAGTGTAACTTCAAACTGTTGGGCTCAGCCTCCCAAATACCTGGGAATACAGGCACTCGCCACCATGCCCAGCTTAATATTTTGTAGAGAAAAGGTCTTGCTGTGTTGCTCAGGCTGCTCTCAAACTCCTGGCCTCAAACGATCCTCCTGCCTTGACTGCCTTGACCTCCCAAAGTGCTAGGATTGCAGGCATGAGCCACTGCACCTGGCTGGCTTTAGACATCTTGAGTTTGGGGACGACAGTGTTTAATGACTAGTCTATCATTCCCTTAGGAAAACAGAAATTCTTGATAGACAATTCTCATTTTTTTTCTGTCCTAGAGAATGGGATGACTGCTGTGGTCCAAAGCTTAGAACATTGCTTGCTGGAGGTCTACCCCCAGCTCTGCCCTTGTAGCTGGAAGAAGTGTCTGGGAAGCAGCTGGGTGGGTAGAGAGAGGGAAAAGGGATTGCAGATGATGGAAATCCCTTCCTCATGCTAATGGGAATTGACAAAGACCATCCTCTGACCAAACTCTAGTCCAGCTCCTCTGAGCCCTCTCTTTAACCAGGCCTCAACTTTGGCTATAAAAACAGCAGACTCTCAGCACCAAATATTTCATCCGTATCCCCACTCCATGCTAAGTCTTAAACAACACTCACATCCTTTCTAACAGCCCAAGGTCAAATCCCTAACATGACCCTAGCACTGCTAAAGTGCCTGCCTGAGAAAGTTCAAAGCTGCTTGGAGGGTTACTGTCTGTTCCAGCTGATGTCTGGTGACAGACAGGCCCCGGGAAGCCCTGACAGCAGCTACTGCATAAAGCTTGCCAGTTGCATGTCCTTTCTCTCCAGCTTCGTGATGGTCTTCCACCACCCAGCAGGTCTTCTCAGGGACCTGGGGCTTCTCTCAGGAATGCAAACATTCAGAAGAAGAACTCGCACTGTCCACCTTCAGCCCGGTGGGCTCTTTGCTCTAATCAGCACAACCACCTCCTGTCACAGATGTGAGAAGTTTACTTCTCCTTTCAGATAAGCACCAGGGAACAAACCAGTCTCCAGTCTCCGCTGGAGCCCAGCTCACCCGCCCCTTTCCCTTTAGGGTGCTCCATTGCCTATGCACAAATCCCAGCTGCATTCTGACCTCACTGGGGCACCTGCCCCATTGCAACGGTCATTACTGAGTAAAGCCCATGCGCCCCCCTTTAACCAGCGCCCAGCTTTATCTCACACAGCATGCCTGTCCTTTCCCAAAATGCCACACTCTAGGGTTCTTGTTTTGTGGTTCCTTTTTTCTTCCACTACTGCCCTTAAATAGTGCCTGGCACACAGCAGGCTCTTAAAGAAGTCCTTTTAAATGACTGAATGCGCCAGGTTTTACGTCATCCAGAGTCTGTGGATACAGAAAGGTAAGAGGGGATACAGCGACACACCCTGTGCCCCACCCACTCAACTGTCCCCGCCAGACCAGGCAGTGCCCCGGAGCAGGAAGACTCGCTCGGAGGGATCTGGAAGCCTGCAGGACACAGAACCCAGGGTGGCCCCACACGGGAGCTGCTCCATCATGAAGTTCCCCACTGTGTTTCCATTCGTCATTGTCTGGGACCAGGCCCGCACTCACCACCGGGAGAATATTAAGTTAACAGGAACACATTAAGTGCTGGTGTAAATTAAAAGCCAAATCATTCTATAATCAAATAGTCATTATTCCGAAAGGAATGACTCACTGGGAACACTTTTATCCGTATTTATTGCCCCATTATATTATAATGGGCTATTTAATAATAAAAAAATACATTATATTGATTAGAACCCAGCATTGCATTCAGACAAAATCGCAGAGGTCCTGTGTATATTTTCATTTATCCTGTAATTTATTGCTCTCTGCTCTTCCATTCTTCCCTGATCTGTAGGAACAGTTAAGGACCCACAGATCTCTTACCCTCCCCACCAGGGAGCAATACATGGGGACTCAATGAACCAGTTTTGAATTGGGCATTATTCTTCACTATACTTAGGGAAATCAAATATTGCTACTGAAATACACCTCCTGTTTTCTGGGACTGGGGACACACAGCCTCTACTTGCCGCACGGTGGGGAGGAAACAGAGTATTCAGGCCACTGTGACTATGGAAGCAGTCGCGGGCAGTAGAGACAGGAAAGGCTGTGAGGAGCCAAGGGAAGGAGGCGAAGAGAAAGGGGGACAGGAGAGAAGGCGAGAATGAAAGGAAAATCAACAGGGGGAAAGAGAACAACAGGCAGAGGGAGAAGGAAGAAGTATGTTTGCTGAATTCTATATTAAGAAACTGGTAAATGTCCTGTAAGTCAATAAAACCATAAACTTTGAGGTTATCTTTGGTATTAGTCAGAAAAAAATGAGAACCCTTTGTCAGATTTCTGCAAGTTAACCTCTAATTTTACAGGGTTGTAAAACACCTGGGTCTCAATCAATTGCTAGTGAGACAAAATTCCCCCTCCCATGAGTCAGACGGCCTTCAACTGGGTTTACTGGAAGATGCTTGGCATGACATTCAAAGGCTGTGAAACCATGTTTTGCCCTTTTTCAAATGCTAGGCTACTTTTTCCTGAAAATCCTCTGCACGAAAAATTCTACCACCCTTAGTGGGTCTCACGTGAGGACAACTTCAACCTGAGCTGTGTTCAGCCTGGCCTCCAGGCCCCTGTCCTGAGGGCGGGACCCATCCTCTGCTTCCTGAATAACAAATACTCCTTTCCATTGCCCAGAAAGCATCCCTGCTGCCTCGTGAAGAATTAACTTTACCCAAAGAAAGACCTGGTCTCTGTCCCAGGTCCTGGGAGAAAGTCCCTGAACCCCTAGAAGGTCCCAAGCAATAAGAGTGTCTGTTCACAGTGGGCCCCTCCAACGATCTGGCAGTTTATACCCATGAGGCGACTCAGGATGAGGCCAGCCAGAAAGAACAGCCATATCATTCCAGGACTGGAGCTTTGAGCTGCGTGACATCAGCTGATATGGTTTCGATATTTGTGGCCACCCAAATCCCATGTTGAATTGTAATTGCCAGTGTTGGAGGTAGGGCCTGATGGGAGAGGACTGGATCATGGGGGCAGATTTCTCACGAACAGTTTAGCACCATCCCTTTGGTGCTGTCCTCGCAATAGTGAGTTCTTGCAAGATCTGGTTGTTTAAGAGTGTGGCACCTTCCTCTCTCTCTCTCTCTTGCTCCTGATCCAGCCATGTAAAGTGCCTACTCCTGCTTCACTCTTTACCATGAGTAAAAGCTTCCTGAGGCCTCCCCAGAAGCAGATGCTGCTATGTTTCCTGTACAGCCTGCAGAAACCGGAGCCAATTAAAGACACACACAGACGTATGTTTATTGCAGCATGTTTACAATAGCAAAGGTTGGAACCAACCCAAATACCCATCAATGATAGACTGGATAAAGAAAATGTGGCACATATACACCATGGAATACTATGCAGCCAGAAGAAAGAATGAGTTCATGTCCTTTGCAGGGATATGGATGAAATTGGAAGCCATCCTTCCCAGAAAACTAACACAGGAACAGAAAACCAAACACCGCATGTTCTCACTTATAGATGGGAGTTAAACAATGAGAACACATGGACACAGGGAGGGGAACATCACACACCGGGACCTATCGGGGGGTCGGGGTGCCAGGGGAGGAAGAGCATTAGAACAAATACCCAATGCATGCAGGGCTTGAAACCTAGATGATGGGTTGATAGATCCAGCAAACCACCAGGGCACATGTATACCTATGTAACAAACCTTCACATTCTGCACGTTTATCCCAAACTTAAAGTAAAACATAAAATAAAATAAGTAAATGACCCAGTCGCAGGTATTTCTTTATAGCAATTCAAGAACAGCCTAATATATCAGTTCAAACAGGGAAGAGAAGGAGAACGGAGAGGGAGTTTACTGCAAAAGCAATGATTCAATCAATCACGCCTAGGCAATGAAGCCTCCAGAAAATCCCCAGACTCAAAGCACAGGCGAGCTCCCAAGTGCAGAGAGGCCATACCATCACACATCCATGCTGAGAGGGCGACGGGAGCCCCCAGACTTCATCCTCTGTGTCTCTTCCTTTGGCCGGGTCTAATTTGTATCCTTTTGCGATAATGAAACTATGATTGTAAGTACGGCACTTTCCTGAGTTCTGTGATTGTTCTAGTGAATTACTGAACCTGAAGGTGGTCATAGGAACCCCATATCCTAGCCAGGTGGTCTGAAGTGAGGGTGGTCCCTGCTATCCCCAATCTTGTGACTGGTTTCAGAGACTTACACCAACACGGCAGTCTTAAAGGTTGTGCCCTGAACCTTGAGTGTAGCTAACGCTGGGTACTTTCTTTACTAGTTATTCTTAGCTACAGAACAAATCAGCACACACTTGGTAGCTTAAAACGATGCACATCTATTATGACCCAATTTCTGTCTATCAGGAATCCAGGCACGACTCAGCAGGCTCCCCTGCGGCACCCACGTCTCTCACTGGGTTGCACTCAAGGCATCGGCCAGGGCTGGAGTCTCCTCTGAGGCTTCACCTCTGAGCTCACAAGGCTGAGAGCAAGATTCAGTGCCTTATGAGTTGGGGTGAGATCTCAGCTCCCTGCTGGCTGCTGGCTGCTGGCTGGAGGCCACCTGCAGTTTCCTGTCCTGCAGGTCTCTCCATATGGCAGTGTGCACCATGAAAACCAGCACGGATGCCAGGTGCGGCAGTCTGCATATGGCAGTGTGCATCACAAAAACCAGCACAGAGGCCAGGTGCGGCAGTCTGCATATGGCAGTGTGCATCACAAAAACCAGCACAGAGGCCAGGTGCGGCAGTCTGCATATGGCAGTGTGCACCATGAAAACCAGCACGGAGGCCGGGTGCGGCAGTCTGCATATGGCAGTGTGCATCACGAAAACCAGCACGGAGGCCGGGTGCGGTGGCTCACGCCTGTAATCCCAGCACTTTGGGAGGCTGAGGTGGTATATTGCTTGAGCTCAGGAGTTTGAGACCAGCCTGGGCAACATGGCAAAACCTCATCTCTATAAAAAAAATACAAAAATTAGCTGGGCAGGACATGCACCTGTGGTCCCAGTGACTCAGGAGGCGTAGGCTGGAGGATTGCTTGAGCACAGGTCAAGGTTGCGGTGAATGGGATCATGCCATTGCACTCCAGTCTGGGTGACAGAGTGAGACCCTGTCTCAAAAAAAAAAAAAAAAAAATCCAGCAAGCAAGAGAGGCAAGCGAGTCAGCCAGCCGGACAAAACGCGTAACATCTTCTAATCTTACATAACATATTCATGGAAGCAACATTTGGTTGTTCTGTGGTGGATAGGAGCTTCCACAAGATGAGATGCTGGAAAGTGGGGATAAGGAGCCCCTTAGCATCTGGCTGCTACACGTTCTATCAGGGAAGTCCCAGGTTGAAACCATTTTACTTATTTTAATTTAAACCACGGATGACCCAGAAGAAAGCCTAAGTCTGCAGAGAGAAAGTCTGCTCACTCAGTAGCAGCCCACCCTCTCTTTGCCTTCCTCCGTTCAGCCCTCGGTTTGAGGCGCAGGGATCTGTAAGGAGGATGGACATGGACATGAGTCTCAAGACAGCGGGGTCTCAGCCATCAGGGTTCATGTGAGGTCCCACTCTAAGTTCTGAGGACGTGAAGACGAGTAAAACAAAGTGTCTGTCCTTAAAGGCCCAAAATGCAAACTTCAGGCCAAGGGACGTTGTCAGTCAGTAGACACATGGGGAATAGTAAGATTTGTTTTAGAAAGAGAATGCTGCGGGCTGGGTGTGGTGGCTCACACCTTTAATCCCAGTACTTTGGGAGGCCGAGGCAGGAGGATTGCCTGAGCTCAGGAGTTCGAGACCAGCCTGGGAAACATGGCAAAACCCCGTCTCTACTAAAAAGGCAAAACATTAGCTGAGGGTTATGGCCGGTGCCTGTAGTGCCAGCTACTCAGGAGGCTGAGGCATAAGAATCGCTGAACCCAGGAGGCAGAGGTTATAGTGAACCGAGGTTGCAGTGAGCTGAGATTGTGCCAGTGCACTCCAGCCTGGGAGCCAGAGTGAGACTCCTCCTCAAAAAAAAAAAAAAAAAGAGAAAAGGAAGAGCATGTGGGTGGCAATGTGTAGGAGGGGACTACAGCATTTTTCCTCTTTTTGAAATTATTGAGAATTTCATTTCTGTCTTCAAGCCAAAGTCCCTGAAGTCCCTGAAGCCAGGAGATCCTCCAGACGGAGCAGACGTGGAAAGACTGAGTCTTCATTCCCCACGTTACCCCAGTCCTGTCTCCTCCCCTGGTGCCACTGTCCCACCCAGCATGACTGCTGGGCAAAGCTGGCGTCCACGCAGGACAGCGGCTCTCTGCAAAGACACATTCCAGCCATAACGGCTCAACATCAGACTGGGTACCCGGAGATACGCCATCCGTCCCTCTCCAAAGACGACTTTAATAATGAAATTGTTGGAACCGAGGGGACAAGAGGAGGCCATGGAGTCACTTCCTTGTCATACAGATGAGAGATAGAGGCCCAGACAAGAGAATTAATTTGCCCAAGGTCGTCCGGCTTTTACTGCCGAGATTTGTCTCCAAGCCGGTTTTTCTGCAGGCTCCCAGGCAGGGCACTTTCTGCATTTTGATGATTGCGGAGGAGCACTCGCCCTTGGCTTGGCTCTGACTTCAGTTATCCAGATTAATGGCACCAGGAGGCAGAGGTTGCAGAGAGCCAAGATTGAGCCAGTGCACTCCAGCCTGGGAGACAGAGTGAGCACCGTCCTGCTGGACTCAGACGCTCGGTTCCGCGTGTGGCACCATGGAGAAATAAACGCTGTGGCTGCCTGGCAGCCTGCCCGCTGGGGACATTCCCACCACACAGGGCGAACCCTCCAGTCTCTCCCGGCCCCCAGGCATCCCTCATGAGGCCGCCCGGGCATCTGGGCCTCTTGCTTCTCTGAAAAGCAAAGTTGTTTTTCTCTCCTGATGTCCCTTCCTTGTCCTTTCCCTCTGGTTCTTCCCTCCCTCCCATTTCTATGAACTCCCACACCACAGTCAAGAGAGCTGATTTTTAATTATTTTTATACTCAATTTTATAATTTCAGTTTTTAATGCTGAACACGGAGAAGGAAAACATTTTAGATTTTTCTCTCTTTAAAACACTTTTAAGTTGTTTTTACATATATAATAACTTCATTTGTATTACAAAGGGTATTCTTAATTTATTATCTATTCCCTGAGGTTTCATCAGCCTCAACAAGAAGCCTCCCATTCAGCCCTGAAAATCAGTGCAAAGCCGCTTACTACTGAGTATGAATGCATTAATCAGATACGTTCCTAGAATCTATTCAATCCACAACTATATACTGATTGCCTACTGTTGAGGTCAAAGCTTATTACATGGACGAGTCTTATTTTCAGGAAACAATTTCCATCTGCAGCAGCGGAAAAGAGTCTAGAAGACCCCTCATGTCTCCAGGAAAGTCTAACTTATTTATTAATAACTAATACAAAATAAGTTAAAGATGCTGTTAGAAAAAGGCAGGAAATGAGCAATCAAATGTACTAACAGAAAAATAACACTCACCAAAAAAATGTTGCCATAAAACAATTAAAAATGGTGACCTGATATTTCATGTGCATTTTCTTAAATCTTAAGAATTGCCTCTATTGAGGAAGAACATCAGGCAGACACTCAGTTACTCAGGAAAGAGAGCATGAGATGGTAAGAACAAGAGGAAGCAGCAGTGGGCAAACTGGGAAAATAAATTGGAGAAGAAAATAAAATCATTGCAGAAATTAAGATGAAATTGGAATGAGACGAGGGCAAACCACAGGCGTAGATCCTGGCACAGCCACTAAGTGATTCCGGGGACAAAAAGTACACAAGTGATAGAGTGAAAACAAAAACTGAATCATTATTATTATTATTATTATTATTATTATTATTATTTTGAGATGGAGTTTTGCTCTTGTTGCCCAGGCTGGAGTGCAATGGCACGATCTCAGCTCAATGTAATCTCCACCTCCTGGGTTCAAGCATTTCTCCTGCCTCAGCCTCCCAAGTAGCTGGGATTACAGGCATGCGCCACCATGCCCAGCTAATTTTGTATTTTTAGTAGAAACAAGGTTTCTCCATTTAGTTAGGCTGGTCTTGAACTCCTGACCTCAGGCGATCTGCCCACCTCAGCCTCCCAAAGTGCTAGGATTACAGGCGTGAGCTACCACGCCCAGCCCCAAAGACTGAATTTAAAACGACTAGAGAGAATAGAATATATGGAGAAAACAAGTAAAAGCAAGTCAATGCATACATAATTAAATTTTTTTACCAAAAAAAATCAAAATAATGGAACAAATTAAATTTATAATTGAAGAACTCTTTCATAAAATAAAATAAAGATTTGTATGTACACATTTAAAAGAAATACAATGTACCAGGGAAAATTAACTCAAAATTGTTGACCTTACAACATGGGCTATTCAAGTTACTGAACTTCAAAGATTAAAAAGGAATCCTTCGTGCAGCCAGACAAAAAGTCACTTCTAAGGGAAGAAATCGGGCTTGCCTCAGCAAAATTCAGAGCCAGTAGACAATGTAACGATACATACTAGGCCTTCAAGTACAGAGAGTGTAAGCCAAGTATTTTGCATCCAGCCAAATGGTCCTTCATTTATAGATGACAGACAAAAGTTTTTAACAGGAAAGAATTCAAATGATATTGCTCTTATGAGTCTCCTTCAGGAAAGTGCTGGAGCACGAAACTCAGCTAACCTGAAGACTGCTTTGTTACACAGGTATACATGTGTCATGGTGGTTTGCTGCACCTATCAACTTCTCATCTAGGTTTTAAGCCCTGCATGCATTAGGTATTTGTCCTAATGCCATCTCTCCCCTTGCCCCCCACCCCCTAACAGACCCTGGTGTGTGATGTTCCCCTCCCTGTGTCCATGTGTTCTCATTGTTCAACTCCCATTTGTGAGTGAGAACATGTGGTGTTTGGTTTTCTGTTCTTGTGTTAGTTTGCTGAGAATGATGGTTTCCAGCTTCATCCATGTCCCTGCAATTGACATGAACTCATTCTTTTTTCTGGCTGCCTAGTATTCCATGGTGTATATGTGCCACATTTCCTTTATCCAGTCTATCATTGATGAGCATTAGGGTTGGTTCCAATCTTTGCTGTTGTGAATAGTGCTGCAATAAACATACACGTCCAGCACAGTTTTGTCAACTAGTCTCTAGTGGTGAAGCTCACAGCTAAGAGGATGACCACAGTGACTCACGTAAAAGGAAAGCCAAAGGCTATGGAGAGAAGATGCTCTGGAGTCAGAACACCTAGGAGACACCTGGATTCCTGCCCAGGCTCTGCACCTTAATCACCGTCTCACCATGGACAAGTCACTTAGCATCCTGAGCTTCAATCTTCTTGCCTCTGAGCCTGGACTATGCACCTCACAGGGTTGTGTGTACATTAAACTCGATAGTGTGAAAACACTCAGACCAGTCTCTAGGACAAGGGAGGAACTCGATGACTGTTGGCTGAGTCTGAACAGCATCCTTCCACCCCGATGGAACAGGTCACTCTTCCTATGCCACTGTCCTTTCCTCCGTGCCGCTTCCTTTCATCAGCTGTCACTGTCTCTGTGGAGGCTCCTTACAATTAGTGGCTGTATTTGCATTTTGAGGACTCACACCTGGGACAAGTGACATCCTGACACTCGATGCCTGCCACATTCTGGCCTGACTTCCTTTGAAAATACAGTCTTTATCCTGATGAGGAACTGGGGTCTTCTTGTTCCTCGAGACGTTTGCTCCTTCCCATCTCTGCTGAGTAAAATGCCATTGAGCATCTGAAGGTGTGTGATTCTGCGTTCAGCACTGAGGGATAGAAAGGAAGTGTCAGAATGAGTCCATGCCTCCAGGGAGCAGAAACATGCTGGAAACTCTGGGTGATGGATAGAATGTCACAGTGCTGGGCCTAACTAATCCCATAGCACTGGAAAGAGAGAGCCAAAGAAGGAGGACAAAGAAGTCTTCACGGAGGAGGCTGAGCTGCACCATGACGTTGAGGTGAGACTGGGGAGGAGGAAAGAGATGGATGTGAAGGCAGTTTCGATGCAGCAAAGGCAGAGGGTTGTGCACGAGCTTCCGTCACTGTTCGGGATGTGCCTTCAGAGGCGCTGGGAACCAGGTCTCGGTGGGAATAAGGACACGCTGCAGGGTGTCTCGCAGGCCAATCAGAAGCATGTGCTGCCTTCCTCTCCACCACCCCAGGAATAAAAGGGAAGAAATAAAAAGTGACTCTCACAAACTCGAGCTGGACGCATTTCCGAGGGACTGAGTAACTCCCAAATTTGAGGGAAGGGCTGAACAGTCAAACCACAGGAAGAAGGAAACTAGACAGTCCTGGCCAAGCTCCCAGCACTCTGCACAATCACTAAGGCCCCAGCTCCAGTCTGCGTGGCCACCGCTCACCGTTCCCATTCCCAGGAGGACGAATGTGATTGGCCTGAGATGGAAATGATGCTGTCCCCAAATCAGTCAGTGACCACAAGTAAGTGCATGGGGAGGACAAGAAGGCTCAGAAACCATGAGCATCTCCCATGTCCTGGGGCAGTTTCCAGAGAATAAGTCATCACTGGCTGAGGAGACCCCCCATGGGGGATCTGCTGCACTAAGGCCAAGGCTTAGCTGAAGCCCTGCCTTCTAGTAAGGGGCATTTTTGACTGTTAGGACCATCTCCCCATAGCACCATCTCCCCATAGCACCATCTCCCCATAGCACCATCTCCCCATAATGACTAAAGAGGGAACAGTGCAGCCTTGGGTGATGAGCGTGAAGAGGCTGATTTTATGGACAGGCTAAGCCTGGACCTTCAGAAATAAACCCCCTCTTCCTGCGGACTCGCAAGTGGTCTTCTGGGAACCACTGGATACCTGCCAGTCACAGAAGGTGTCAAGGCTTTGTGCAAGCCGGGCACAGGGGCTTACGCCTATAGTCTGAGCACCTGGGGAGGCTGAGGTGGGAGGATTGCTTGAATCCAGGAGTTCAAGACCAGCCTGAGCAACATAGCAGGACTCTGCCTCTAAAAAAAGCACTATTCTGAAAAAGAAAAATGTTTTAAAATCATACCTGTGGCAGCATTTAGTTAGGAAAGCTCAGCTTATTTAAGTAATATTTAACTTGATTGTGAAAAAGCTCATTTATATGTTGTCTCTTTTCCTATATACTCAGTATGGGTTTTTTAAAAAGATAAACTTAGGCATATTAAAATCTTAATGAGGCTAGGTGCAGTGGCTCACACCTATAATCCCAACACTTTGGGAGACCGAAGTGGGCAGATAGCTTGAGCCCAGGAGTTTGAGACAAGCCTGGGCAACACTGTGAACTTTTCTGTTGTTGTTGTTGAAACCCCATCTACCAAAAACAAAGCAAAACAAAAACAAAACAAAAATCAGCCAGGTGTGGTGGCATGCACCTGTAGTCCCAGCTACTCAGGAGGCTAAAACAGGAGGATCACTTGAGCCCAGAGATTGAGGCTACCATGAGCCATGATTGTGCCACTGCACTCCAGCCTGGGCAACAAAGTGAGATCCTGTCTCAAATTAAAAAAAAAAAAAAAATCTTCATGCAGTCAACCAGGACACAGCCTCTTCCCTGCTGCATTTCTCTCTGGGCTGGCGAAGTTGTCTCCCAATGCCAGCAAGTCACTTGGCTGGGGACAGAGTTCAGAGCCCTGCTGGCTTCTCGAGTTGAATAACCATCACCACCAGAGTGCCCAGTCCATACATTTGCATGGAGCCAGCCAGCAGTACAGCTTGATTTTAAACATTTGAGGAGGAAAACAGACATCAGTCAACATGTGTAAGATGTATACTAGCTAGGTCCAGAAAGGCGGGACAACAAGAAGCCTGGGAACTGTCACATCACAGATAAGACACAAACGGTGGCACTCTTTTGAGTCTCTGATCAGCCTTTCAGTGACTATGCAATTTACAAGTGAGAGAGGAGTAGAAGAAGAGTCATTTGTGCCTTAGTCTGGCTCAGTGAATCTGCATTTGTCCATGAATACAGGGCAGAGGAAGTCATCAGATGCACATTGGCCTCAGTGAGTTCTGTCCCCGTCCAGCACCTGGGAAGATAAGCTGTCAACTCACATTGCCAGGATGAAATTCCACACAACTGTTTTAGGGTAAAGATATTGAGGCACGGCTGGGCACACTGGCTCACTCCTGTAATCCCAGCACTTTGGGAGTCCAAGGTGGCCGGATTACTTAAGGTCAGGAGTTCAAAACCAGCCTGGCCAACATGGTGAAACCCTGTCTCTACTAAAAATACAAAAATTATCCGAGTGCAGTGGCACATGCCTGTAATCCCAGCCACTTGGGAGGCTGACGCAGGAGAATCACTTGAACCCGGGAGGCGGAGGTTGCAGTGAGCTGAGATAGTGCCATTGCAGTCCAGCCTGGGTGACAAAGCAAGACACTTAAAAAAAAAAAAGATCTTGAGGCCCACAAGGATTCCCTACAAGCAAATGGTGAGGGAGCTGTATAACTTTTTATGTTTGTAGCCATCTTACTTAGGAATAAAATGGGAGGCAGGTTTGCCTGAAGCAGTTCCCAGCTTGACTTTTCCCCTTGGCTTAGTGATTCTGGGGTCCCAAGATTTATTCTCTTTTCACAGAAGTGACGACTACCACAGGGTGAAGGCGGTTCTCTTTCTCTCTGAATCATTTCTGTTTTTACTGAACGTCTTGCTGCACCATTTACTGATTTCAGCGTTGTCTGTCCTTTTGTGTAAAGCATGGCGGTGAACTGAACAGAGGCCGAAACTGTTCTGAGACACACAGGGAGTCACAGGCATCCTTGCAAAGGGCTGCTGGCATTTCCAGCGAGGCTGAGGGCCTTGAGGTGTGAGATGGAGGGTAGGCTGTGGTGAGGCCACAGGCAGCAGGAAGGCGCCCCAGAAGCTTCTGACCTCAATGACAGCAGAGCTGCCCCAGGCTCAGAGCAAAGGGCACAAGTCAGGGGCATCTACGCGGAGACCCTCAGAGCCACAGGACTTTCTGACCTCCAGTATTGAAGCAAGGCCCCTAAAACTCCAAGGAATCATCCATTGCATTTTTGCTGAAGCAGCAGTTTGGACCTTTTTTACCAAGAAGCTGCAGCCAGGGAAGGAGGCTGTCAGCAGGGGGACACAGCCTGGCTGGCTTTCAGCTTCCACACCGCATCGGTGGGTGGCTGCAGGTCTCCAATCATTGTCACAAGTCCATTTTATGAGAAAAGTTGTGTGATAAAATTATGTGAGGATTGAGGGGGTTGTCAGGACACTTCTAAATGTGTCTGCAATTAGTATATTTTGCTCAAATTCAACCCACATATTCTAAAATTTATTAGGAATTCTCTTACCAACTTCTAAGAAGCCCCAACCTAGAAATGGCCACCACCATTCAGACCAGATTCCCGGATGAGAGCAGATCTCTGGGTGACCGACCACCTGGCTATTAGGAAGACCCCAAGAAGAAAGCAAAGGAGATGCAGGTGGTGACTTAGAAAATGGAAACAGAACCCCAGAGAGTGGAGAACTAAGTTCTTTGAAGTCTGGAAAGAAACAAATCTTTTTTTTTTTTTTTTTAAACTTTAAGTTCTGGGTACACGTACAGAACGTTCAGGTTTGTTACACAGGTATACATGTGCTGTGGTGGTTTGCTGCATCTATCAGCCTGTCGTCTAGGTCTTATGCCCCACACGCATTAGGTATTGAGAAACAAATCTTTTTTTGTTTTGTTTTGTTTTTCTGAGATGGAGTCTCACTCTGTCACCAGGCTGGAGTACAGTGGCACCATCTCAGCTCACTGCAACCTCCGCCTCCCAGGTTCAAGTGATTCTCCTGCCTCAGCCTCCCGAGTAGCTGGGACTACAGGCGTGCACCATCACGCCCAGCTAATTTTTGTATTTTTAGTAGAGACGGGGTTTCACCATATTGACCAGGATGGTCTCAAACTCTTGACCTTGTGATCCGCCCACCTTGGCCTCCCAACGTGCTAGGATTACAGGCATGAGCCACTGTGCCCAGCCGAGAAACAAATATTTTAAGAACCAAAACCTAAAAGCCAATGAATCGTGGGCCCCTGGCACCAGCTAGACAGTGTTTCACAGGATCAGCAGTGCCACAGAGGGTGGGACCAGGTCTTATTCTGTGGCACCAGATAAAAGCTCAGCAAGTGTTTCCTGGGGGACGAGGAAGTGTGGAGGATGAGGGAGAGAGTTAGGGAGAGACGGAGGGAGTCTTTAAAAACGTATGTGTAATATTTAAGAGAGCCTGGAGAGATGGACAACCTGATAATAACAGACTAGACAATTCCCATCCTGAGCCCCCTGCACTGTCTAGTATTCAATAAATGTCTTTGATGATACATAGTTTTTAAATGACAACACTTTAACAAAACACTTTTCTTTTTTTTTTTTTTTTTTTTTTTATTTTTATTTTTTATGTTCAAGTTTTTATTTCTTTCCTCTGTTACACCATTAACTCCTAGCTGGTTTGCATAACATATTAGAATTAATTTTATTCCTTTTATTATTAATTTATAGTACTAGAAATAAAAATAAATCAGTATTTATTTTTATTCAGAATAATCTGCTAGATGCAATGAAAACCACACAGGAGGAGCCACAACCCACTCCTTGGGAAACTTAAAATTTATTGACATAAAGAAATATATGTAAACATCTTTTTTTTTTTTTTTTTTTGATTTTATTTTATTTTATTTTTTTTTTTTTTCTTTTTTTTATTATACTTTAAGTTCTAGGGTACATGTGCATGACGTTTATATCATGTATAACTCCCCAAGGCAATCCCTCCCTCCTCCCCCCTCCCCATGATAGGCCCCAGTGTGTGATGTTCCCCTTCCCGAGTCCAAGTGATCTCATTGTTCAGTTCCCACCTATGAGTGAGAACATGCGGTGTTTGGTTTTCTCTTCTTGTGATAGTTTGCTAAGAATGATGGTTTCCAGCTGCATCCATGTCCCTACAAAGGACGCAAACTCATCCTTTTTGATGGCTGCATAGTATTCCATGGTGTATATGTGCCACATTTTCTTAATCCAGTCTGTCACAGATGGACATTTGGGTTGATTCCAAGTCTTTGCTATTGTGAATAGTGCCGCAATAAACAAACGTGTGCATGTGTCTTTGTAGTAGAGTAATTTATAATCCTTTGGGTATATACCCAGTAGTGGGATGGCTGGGTCATATGGTACATCTAGTTCTAGATCCTTGAGGAATCGCCATACTGTTTTCCATAATGGTTGAACTAGTTTACAATCCCACCAACAGTGTAAAAGTGTTCCTATTTCTCCACATCCTCTCCAACACC
Organism: Trachypithecus francoisi; assembly: GCF_009764315.1. Classification (NCBI taxonomy): domain Eukaryota; kingdom Metazoa; phylum Chordata; class Mammalia; order Primates; family Cercopithecidae; genus Trachypithecus; species Trachypithecus francoisi. The sequence goes on from NW_022681469.1 coordinate 6,391,219, forward strand.
TGTTGTTTCCTGACTTCTTAATGATTGCCATTCTAACTGGTGTGAGATGGTATCTCATTGTGGTTTTGATTTGCATTTCTCTGATGGCCAGTGATGATGAGCATTTTTTCATGTGTCTGTTGGCTGTATGGATGTCTTCTTTTGAGAAATGTCTGTTCATATCCTTTCCCCACTTTTTGATGGGGTTGTTTGCTTTTTTCTTGTATATTTGTTTGAGTTCTTGGTAGATTCTGGATATTAGCCCTTTGTCAGATGAGTAGATTGCAAAAATTTTTCCCATTCTGTAGGTTGCCTGTTCACTCTGATGGTAGTTTCTTTGGCTGTGCAAAAGCTCTTTAGTTTAATTAGATCCCATGTGTCAATTTTTGCTTTTGCTGCCGTTGCTTTTGGTGTTTTAGACATGAAGTCCTTGCCCATGCCTATGTCCTGAATGGTACTACCTAGATTTTCTTCTAGGGTTTTTATGGTATTAGGTCTAACATTTAAGTCTCTAATCCATCTTGAATTAATTTTCGTATAAGGGGTAAGGAAAGGATCCAGTTTCAGCTTTCTACTTATGGCTAGCCAATTTTCCCAGCACCATTTATTAAATAGGGAATCCTTTCCCCATTTCTTGTTTCTCTCAGTTTGTCAAAGATCAGATGGCTGTAGATGTGTGGTATTATTTCTGAGGACTCTGTTCTGTTCCATTGGTCTATATCTCTGTTTTGGTACCAGTACCATGCTGTTTTGGTTACTGTAGCCTTGTAGTATAGTTTGAAGTCAGGTAGCGTGACGCCTCCAGCTTTGTCCTTTTGACTTAGGATTGTCTTGGCAATGCGGGCTCTTTTTTGGTTCCATATGAACTTTAAAGCCGTTTTTTCCAAGTCTGTGAAGAAAGTCATTGGTAGCTTGATGGGGATGGCATTGAATCTATAAATCACCTTGGGCAGTATGGCCATTTTCACGATATTGATTCTTCCTATCCATGAGCATGGTATGTTCTTCCATTTGTTTGTGTCCTCTTTGATTTCACTGAGCAGTGGTTTGTAGTTCTCCTTGAAGAGGTCCTTTACATCCCTTGTAAGCTGGATTCCTAGGTATTTGATTCTCTTTGAAGCAATTGTGAATGGAAGTTGATTCCTGATTTGGCTCTCTGCTTGTCTGTTACTGGTGTATAAGAATGCTTGTGATTTTTGCACATTAATTTTGTATCCTGAGACTTTGCTGAAGTTGCTTATCAGCTTAAGTAGATTTTGGGCTGAGACAATGGGGTTTTCTAAATATACAATCATGTCATCTGCAAACAGGGACAATTTGACTTCTTCTTTTCCTAACTGGATACCCTTGATTTCTTTCTCTTGCCTGATTGCCCTAGCCAGAACTTCCAACACTATGTTGAATAGGAGTGGTGAGAGAGGGCATCCCTGTCTTGTGCCAGTTTTCAAAGGGAATTTTTCCAGTTTTTGCCCATTCAGTATGATATTAGCTGTGGGTTTGTCATAAATAGCTCTTATTATTTTGAGGTACGTTCCATCAATACCAAATTTATTGAGCGTTTTTAGCATAAAGGGCTGTTGAATTTTGTCAAAAGCCTTTTCTGCATCTATTGAGATAATCATGTGGTTCTTGTCTTTGGTTCTGACAAAACACTTTTCAAAGTTAGCAATGTGGCCGCCCTGTGTCGCCATGAATTTTATTGCCATGCCCTAGTATTGTGACTTCATGTGCAGCCTGATCCTCTCCCAACTTTGATTTTGTCATCTTAAAAAAAATATTAAGAAGTAATGCCTCCCTGTCTCATTGCGCAAGACTGTTTCAGGGCTGTAATGATGTATGTGAAAGTGTTTTGTAAATGATCAAGCCACAGGCAAATACAATTTGCATTGCTAAAGTCCATAGCATGTGTGTTGAGCCCCCCAAAACCTTACAACAGCTAGCGTGGTAATACACACATTTTAAACATTCAGTTAATAGTCCTGGATAGGATTTTTACTTAATTAAATTAAAAGTCATGTAGCGGCCTCACTAATAGACCTGCTGAATCCGTGAACAACATGCAAAGCCTTTTCAAATCTGCAATTCACAGTGGAGAAAATCTTTAGTCATATTTTATAAAGTAACATTTCTTATCTGTGATGTATATTCAATTAGTCATCTCTTGGGAATGCATATGTACACAAGGGTACATATTTTAAGAATAAAATTCAAGCCTCCTAATTGTAACCTCAGCATCAACTTTAAAAAAGGAAGGGCCAGGTAAGGCACGGCCACTATTTGCATGTAAATGCCTGCCCTGTTTGAGTTCTTCATTAGTCAAAACAATGTCATGCAAAGGTCTTCATGGTGGGCTCACACCATGAAGACTTGGTGGTTTAGGATCTTTACTGAGATTTGCTGCCAACTGCAACAGCAACCACTGCACCTGATACGGTTTGGCTCTGTGTCCCCACCCAAATCTCATCTCAAATTGTAATCCTCATATATCAGGGGAGGGACCTAGAGGAGGGGGTGGGATCATGGGAGCTGATTTTTTTCATGCTGTTCTGGTCATAGTGAGAGTGTACTCACAAGATCTGATGCTTTAAAAGTGGTGGTTTCCCCTGATCTCTGTTTCTCTCCTGCTGTCATGTGAGATGTACCATGTTTCCCCTTCGCCTTTCACCATGATAAGTTTCCTGAGGCCCCTCCAGCCATGCAGAACTGTGAGTCAATTAAACCTTTTTTCTTTGTAAATTAACAAGACTCAGGGAGATCTTTGTAGAAGTATGAAAATGGACTAATACAGAAAATTGATACCAGCAGTGGAACACTGCTATAAAGATACCTGAAAATGTGGAAGCAGCTTTGGAACTGGGTAACAGGCAGAGGTTGGAACAGTTTGGAGGGCTCAGAAGAAGACAGGAAAATGTAGGAAATTTGGAACTTTCTAGAGACTTGTTGAATGGGTTTGGCCAAAATGTGATAGTTATATGGACAATGAAGTCCAGGCTGAAGTGGTCTCAGATGGAGATGAAGAACTTGTTGGGAACTGGAATAAAGGTGACTCTTGCTATGCTTTAGCAAAGAGACTAGATGCATTTTACCCCTACCCTAGAGATCTGTGGACCTTTAAACTTGGGAGAGATGATTTAAGGTATCTGGCAAAAGAAATTTCTAAGAAGCAAAGTATTCGAGATTTGACCTGGAAAATTTCTAAAAGCATATAATCATATACATTTGCAAAGAGAAGACCTAAAATTGGAACTTATGTTTAAAGCAGAAGCAGAGCATAAAAGTTTGGAAATTTTGCAGCCAGACCATGTGGTATAAAAGGAAAACTCATTTTTTTCTGGGGAAAAAAAAACTCAAGCTGGCTGCAGAAATTTCCATAAGTAATGGAAAGCTAAATGTTAATAGCTAAAATAATGGGGATAGTGTCTCCAGGGCATTTCAGAGATTTTCACAGCAGCCCCTCCTATCACAGGCCCAAAGGTCTAGGAAAGAAAAATGGGTTAGTGAGCTGGGCCTAGGGCCCTGCTGCTCTGTGCAGCCTCAGGACGTGGTGCCCTGCATCCCAGTCACTCTAGCTCCAGCCATGGCTAAAAGGGAGCAAGGTACAGCTGGGGCCATTGCTTCAGAGGATGCAAGCCCCAAGTATTGTTGGCTTCCACATAGTGTTGGGCCTGCGGGTGTGCAAAAGACAAGAGCTGAGGTTTGGGAACCTCTGCATAGAATTTAAAGGATGTATGGAAATGCCTGGATGTCCAGGCAGAAGTCTGCTGCAGGGGCAGAGCCCTCATGGAGACCCTCTACTAGGGAAATGCAGAAGGGAAATGTAGGGTTGGAGCCCCACACATAGTCCCCACTGGGGCACTGCCTAGTGGAGCTGTGAGAAATGGGCCACCATCCTTCAGACCCCAGAGTGGTAGATCCACCAACAGCTTGCACCGTGCACCTGGAAAAGCCTAAGGCATTCGACACCAGCCCTGAAAGCAGCCATAGGGACTGAACCCTGCAGAGCCACAGGGGCAGAGCTGCCCAAGCCATAGGAGCCCACCCCTTGCATCAGCATGCCCTGGGTGTGAGACATGGAGTCAAAAGAGATTATTTCAGAGCTTTAAATTTAATGGCTACCCTGCTGGTTTCTGGACTTGCATGGGGCCTGTAGCCCCTTTGTTTGGACAATTTCTCCCATTTAGAATAGGAATGCATGTACCCCCACTGTCTCTTGGAAGTAACAAACTTATTTTTTATTTCACAGGCTAATAGGTGGAAGGGATTTGCCTTGTTTCAGATAAGACTTTGGCCTTGGACTTTTGAGTTAATGCTGGAATGAGTTAAGACTTTGGGGAACTGCTGGGAAGGCATGGTTGGTTTTGAAATGTGAGAAGGACATGAGATTTGGGAGGAGCCAAGGACAAAATGAAATGGTTTCGTTCTGTGTCCCCACCCAAATCTCATTTTGAATTGTAATCCCTACGTGTCAGCGGAGGGGCCTGATGGGAGATGATTGGACCATAAGGGCAGTTTCCCCCATGATGTTCTCATGATAGTGAGGGAGTTCTCATGAGATCTGATGGTTTAAAAGTGTGGCACTTCCCCCTTTGCGTGCTCTCTCTCTTTCTCTCTCTCTCTCTCTTTCTCTCCTACCACCATGTAAGATGTGCCTTGCTTCCCCTTCGCCTTCTGCCAGGATTGTAAGGTTCCTGAGGCCTCCCCAACCTTGCAGAACTGTGAGTCAATTAAACATCTTTTTTATATAAATTTCACAGGCTCAGGCAGCAGCCCCAGTCAGTGACTTATAGATAAAACCCCCCATCTCCCTGGGACAGAGCACCTAGGGGAAGGGGCAGCTGTGGGTGCAGCTTCAGCAGACTTAAACCTCCCTGCCTGGTGGCTCTGAAGAGAGGAGTGGACCTCCCAGCACAGCATTCAAGCTCTACTAAGGGCCAGACTGCCTCCTCAAGTCTGTCCCTGATCCCCATGTATCCTGACTGGGAGACACCTCACAGTAGGGCCAACAGACACCTCATGCAGGAAAGCTCTGGCTGGCATTTGGCAGGTGTCCCTCTGGGATGAAGCTTCCAGAGGAAAGAACAGGCAGCAATCTTTGCTGTTCTGCAGCCTCCCCTGGTGATACCCAGGCAAACAGGGTCTGGAACAGACCTCCAGCAAACTCCAGCAAACCTGCAGCAGAAGGGCCTGACTGTTAGAAGGAAAATCAACAAACATAAAGGAATAGCACATCCACTCAGAGACCCCATCCGAAAGTCACCAACATCAAAGACCAAAGGTAAATAAATCCATGAAGATGGGGAGAAACCAGTGCTAAAAGGCTGAAAATTCCAAAGACGAGAACATCTCTTCTCCTCCAAAGGATCACAACTCCTCGTCAGCAAGGGAACAAAACTGGATGGAGAATTAGTTTGATGAACTGACAGAAGTAGGCTTCAGAAAATGGGTAATAACAAACTCCTCCGAGCTAAAGGAGCATGTTCTAACCCAATGCAAGGAAGCTAAGCACCTTGAAAAAAGGTTAGACAAATGGCTAACTAGAATAATCAATTTAGAGAAGAACATAAATGACCTGATGGAGCTGAAAAACATAGCACGAGAACTTCGTGAGGCATACACAAGTATAAATTACAGTTTCAGATTCTTTATAGCAGTGCAAAAGCAGACTAATACAATGCCTTTCCAAGTCCTTCCAAGCCTCGGTCCTGCATCAGAATTAAGCCCAGCCTCATCAGGGGGACATGGAAATCTTCCATTACTTTAGTTATTCCCACACTGTCCCCAGAAGCCCTGACACCACACCTTCGGGACTTTGGGTAACAGACTGATTGACTGATGGGATGATCGATTCAGTTAGAACCAGAGACCCCATGAGGAAAGCACCAATCCCCAAGCACACTCATGTGTCACCATTTAAAGGTTGACAGAAAAATGGACCCAAATGTAATTTTCAAGAGCTTTCACCTTTAAAAGCAAACAGCCTATAAAAGCAGGTTTATTGCCAACCCCAGTAACTGACACTGCATCAGCAGTTCATCAGGGGAAGAGGCTATTTTCTTGTGACCTTGTTCAAGACCCTGTTAAATTGGTGGCAAGTACACGGATATTAAAGCATAAGGGTTTACAACTGTCCTGACTGTTCCTACCGGGACAATGTTGTTACCTTCAAGTCATCTCCCTCTCAGTGACTGTGATGGGAAACAATCCAAACCCAGGATCCAGATCCAGGAGAAGGGAGTTGAGTCAGTGCAACCAACTGAGCCTTGTCCCCTTTTCCAGCCCTTCAGTCTTCCCAACACCTTTTCCTAACCACATGGCTTCCTCATGTAATGTCTGCACCAGACCCTTCCTGTGGTACTCAAAGGCCCCACAACCTTGTCACCATCTGGCTTCCAGCCCCTCCTGTGACAGAAGCACCCTCAGCTTCTGTGGGCCTGACTTCAAGCCTGTGCCCTACGTTGTCCTTCGGTCATGACACTTGCCTGCCTAGAATCTCTCCCTCCCCTTCCTTCGCCTCCTGAAATCACATATAAACCAGGGATGTGTTGAACATTGCTTTTGATCCTCAGCACCCTTCACCCTGCACTGGAAATAACATTTCTCAGACCTCTTGCCAGCCAGATCCCAATTTGATACCTCCAATGAGAAACTTGTGCAGGACTTGGCAGGCAGGATAAAAAGAGGATGCTACTATTCTCAGTGGCTTGGAATTTGCAAGATAAACAATCACGGGGTCTCAGTTCACCTCTGTTGTTGCTGTATTGAGAGCATTCATTGGCACCTTCAACATCTCTGGGTGTCCTCCCAAGACTCTCCCACTTTGATGCTATTAAAGGTATGATTTCCAGCAATCTCTATGCTTCCAGATTTCCTGAAAATGACCTCCTTGATCTTCACTTCCTCAGCTTTCCAGTGGTAGTTTAATCTCACAGTTCTCAATATCGAGTCTCTTCCTACTTTATAAATCAAAGTTGCTTCTCTTTTCTGGCTGATCCTAAATGAGAAAGTGGAGAAATGTGAACATTTTTAACAGCTGGCTTCAGAAATGCTTTTAGGAAGAAGCTTTATTTGCTGGGAGGACTTCTTGAAAAGTACTTAGAGTAGAAGATGAGATATCCAGGGTCAGATATGTAGACGGAATCTTTTCTCTAGAGAGTCAGGAGGTCATGGAAGAGGAGACAGGCTGGAGCCAAAAGTGACACTACCTCCCCAGAACCTTCAAATCTTCAATGAACTAGAGCTTAAGAACAGCATGCCACGAATATATTTCTTATAGACAGTAATTTTAGAAGTACCTCTGTACACAGGAGGCCCAATGGAGCTGGGAGAGCCTGACTCTGGGAAATCAGCAAGAATCCCAGAGGAGGATGTTCTGCCCAACTCCCCACCTTAAGAGCCAGGGTCCTGCTACTGTGCCAAATTCCTGAGGGCTCACGGCCCACCTGCCCACAAGTTCCCATTCTCTTCCCTCAAGGAGCACTGCATGATCTTGGACCCTGCCTGTTGTCCAGCCTACCCTGATCAATTATTCCTAAGCAAATGCTGCCAACAGTGTGTGCGTCCTCCCACAAGCATTCTGGAAATGATAACTTAACCCAAGAAGAGTCAGCTTGATGGAGACATTGCAGGTACAGCTTCAGGTAATAAGAGATAGTTGGGACTTTTGGGTATCCATAAGACCAAGTTATGGACAACTCTTAAGCATGGAGAAATTATTATAAACTGTAGAAAGAGAAAGCATTAACAATAAAAGCAACTGATTGAAACACTAGAGGACGTCGATGAACAATGCAGCATATGCTCATTCCGACACTATGCACCCCACGTGCCCCTCCAGGCATATTTACCCAGATCCAGAGGCTCTGTTTGGAGAGTGTGCACATGGATGAAAACTCCTTTCCCCAGGAGGACATTTCTTGCTGTGATTTGCCATGCGGGTTATTTTCTCTGGAGAAGTCTGTTCTGAATGTGGTGGTAACTGACTTCACCTTGCTCAAATTGGAGCACTTCTGGCTTCACAAAATCCCTACTGACACTACTAAATGCAGGTAGGTAGATGTAGGTAACCTACATGTCTCTGGGGCACCCTTTTCCCCAGACTATGTGTTATGGAAGATTTGTTACAAGAAAGAGACGACAAACTCAAATAAGTTTGGAAAATGCTCCCTGTCTAACCTTCATTTCACAGATTTACAAGGTACATCAGCAAAATACAGGCTAGAATCAAGCAATAAAGAAACCCTTTTAATCGCCAATTGTCTCTTGATCTCCAATATTTTCTTTTTTTTTTTTTTTTGAGACGGAGGCTCGCTCTGTCACCCAGGCTGGAGTGCAATGGCCGGATCTCAGCTCACTGCAAGCTCCGCCTCCCAGGTTCACGCCACTCTCCTGCCTCAGCCTCCCGAGTAGCTGGGACTACAGGTGCCCACCACCTCGCCTGGCTAGTTTTTTGTATTTTTTAGTAGAGACGGGGTTTCACCGTGTTCGCCAGGATGGTCTCAATCTCCTGACCTCGTGATCCGCCCGTCTCGGCCTCCCAAAGTGCTGGGATTACAGGCTTGAGCCACCGCGCCCGGCCGATCTCCAATATTTTCTAAGCAACAGAACCTTTCTCAAAGTGTCCTGTGAAACAGGCATTCCAAGGATCCCTCTTTTGGAAACTACTCCAGAGCAAGTATGGTCTAGGTTTTATGAACCCCTGTGCCTGTTTACCTGCCCCAACATTTGGCACATATTCCTCTAGAAGAGGAGAGGCTACTCTGCAGGTTGCAAAATATATGTCTCACCTCCACAAGCTGCAGGCAGCTTCTCCCATCCCTCCAGATCAGGAGTTTGCTAGAGTAGACATCTGGGAGGCAGAACATCCATTCACCCTCTTGTCTCCAGAGACGTTGACCTCTTCCTTTATTTAGACTGTCAAGAAACTGGCCAACAGCCCACAAGATTCAGGAACAAAGGTGAGGCTTTATTTAGCATGGAGGAGCTGAGTATCCTTCTTCATGTTTTTACAAATATTAATTATTGGCTGGGCACGGTGGCTCATGCTCATAATCCCAGCAGTTTGAGAGGCAGAGGTGGTCAGATCATTTGAGGTCAGGAGTGCAAGACCAGCCTGACCAACATGGTGAAACCCAGTCTCAACCAAAATACAAAAATTAGCCAGGCATAGTGGTGGGCACCTATAATCTCAGCTATCCAGGAGGCAGAGGCAGGAGAATCACTTGAACTCAGGAGGCAGAGGTTGTAGTGAGCCAATATCGCATCACTGCATTCCAGCCTGAGCGATAGAGAGAGTCCCTCTCAAAAAATAAAAATAAAAATAAAAAACAATATTAATTTATTTATTTTAATTTTTATTCTACTATAGTAGAGATAGGGTCTTGCTATGTTGCCCAGGCTGGCCTTAAACTCCTGGCCTCAAGCAATCATCCACCCTTGTCTTCCCAAAGTGCTGGGATTACAGGCATGAGCCATCAAGCCCAGCCTAGTAATCCTTTTAATCCTCATGGAAGCCCTATCTGGTTGTTAGTCAGTTCAGGCTGCTATAACAAATTAGCATAGACGTGGACTGGGTGGCTTATGAAGAACAGAAATTTATTTTGGCCGGATTCAGTGGCTCATGCCTATAAACCCAGCACTCTGGGAGGCCAAGGCAGAAGGACTGATTCAGCCCAGGAGTTCAGGACCAGCCTGGGCAACATAACGAGACCTCATTTCTACAAAGATTTTTAAAATTAGCCAGGTGTGGTGGTGCATGTCTATAGTTCCAGCTACTTAGGTGGTTGAGGTAGAATAATCGCTTGAGTCCAGGAGGTTAAGGCTGCAGTGAGCCATGATCACGCCACTGCACTGCAGCCTGGGTGACAGAGCAAGACCCTGTCTCAAAAAAAAGTAGAAATTTCTTTCTCACAGGTCTAAAGGATGGAATTCCAAGCTCAGGCTGCTAGCATGATCAGTTCTGGTGATGACCAGAACCTCTTCTGGATTACAGGTGGCCGGCCAACTTCTCCTTGTAACCTCAGATGATGGAAGGGATATGGGAGCTCTCTGAAGCCTCTTTTAATTTTATTTATCTATTTATTTTGTAGAATCAAGGGTCTCTCTATGTTGCCTCAAGCAATCCTCTGGCTTTATCCTCCCAAAGTGCTGGGATTGCAGGCATGACCCACTGTGCCCAGCCTGAGGTCCCTTATGTAAGGGCACTAATGCCATTCATGGGAGTGCCTCCCTCATGACCCAAGGGGCTCCCAAAGGCCCTACCTCCTAACACCACCACTCTGGGGGTTAGGATTCTTAAATATAAATTTTGGGGAGACACCAACATGCAGGCCATAGCAAATGTCTATTCCGTTATCTTCATTTTGCAAATTAAGAACTTAAGGCCCAGAGAGGCAAGTGATTTGCCCAAAGTCACACACCAAGGGGCAGGGCTGGGATTTGCCCTCAGGAGACCTAGCTTCTAAGCCTGTTCTTCTAACCAGGAAGCTTCTTCTAACAGCTGCTCCTTGGACAGCCTTGGTTGGCTTCAGTTAATCACCTTTTTGCCCCAGGTTAACTGAGGTGTAATTTACATACAATATCATTCACCCGTCCTATGTGTGCAATTGTATTAGTTTTGGCATATACGTAGTCATGTAACCACCATGACAATCAAGATTAAAAACACTTCCAACTCCCCAAAAGCTCCTCCATGCTTCTTCACTGTCAGCTCCCTCTCTCCTGACCCCCCAGACGAAGGAAACCACTGATCGTCTATGGCTATCGTTTTCTCTGTCCTATGAATGGAATCGTGGTACTTTTTGTATCAGGCTTCTTTCACTTGTGCTAACACTCTTGAGATTCATCCCTGTTGCCGTGTGGCCAACAGTGCACTCTTTTTCATTGCTGCGTAGTAGTCCATTGCGTGGCTACACTAAGATCTGTTTACATGTTCTATTGCTGGTAATCATTTGGTTTATTCCCAATTTGAGCCATTATAAATACAGCTACTGTGAGCATTCACTATGCTTTCATATGGGATGCTTTTCATATGGGATGATAAGTTTTTTTTTTTTTTTTTTTTTGAGACCTAGTCTCGCACTGTCACCCAGGCTGGAGTGCAATGGCATGATCTCAGCTTGCTGCAACCTCCACCTCCCAGATTCAAACGATTTTCCTGCCTCAGCCTCCCGAGTAGCTGGGATTACAGGCGCCCGCCACCACACCCAGCTAATTTTTATATTTTTAGTAGAAAGAGGGTTTCACCATGTTGGCCAGGCTTGTCTCGAACTCCTGACCTTGTGATCTGCCTGTCTCAGCCTTCCAAAGTGCCCAGTCCATGATACGTATTTTTTAACTTTAAAAGAAACTGCCAGATTGTTTTCCAAAGTGGTTGCAGCATTTTCCATTCCCACCATCAATACATGAGAGTTCTGTTGTTCCATGCCTTCATCAATGACTAAGTATTGTCAGCCTTAAATTTTGCCATTCTAGGTAGTGAACAGCATAGGTCAATGTGTTTTTAATTTGCATTATCTGATGACCAGTAATGCTGAACAGCTTTTCATGTGCTTGTTGACCATTCCTATATCTTCTTTAGTGTAGAGTCCATTAAAAAAAAAAAAAATTAAAAAAATACAAAAAACCTTTTGTTCATTTTATTTGGTTGGCTTTTATTATTGGGTTGTAGAGTTTTTTATATAATCTGCACTAAAGCTGAAAAAAGAGTTTTTTAAAAAATATCTTCTATACACATTTTCTCTCAGCCCTTGACTTACCTCTTCATTTTCTCAACTGTACCTTTCTATGCAGCAGGCTATAAGAATTTTTTTCACTTTTTAGTTAATATTTTTTGTCTTTGTCCTCTTTGGCACAATGTCCAATCCAGTGTAACAAATATTTTTTCCTGTTTTCTTCTAGAGGTTGTATAGTTTTTACTCCTATAATTAGGCCTCACTCAACCACTCTTGGCTATCTTCAGCCACTCACATGTGAACACAAACATGTACATCCTGAGATCTAACTGTTATGGAGAAAAAGATATAGGCATAACTTACTCACATATCATACTTGGCCTTATCACAAAGGCCCACTGACCATGGCTACTGATGCACAAATTTGCAGTATATTCTGCCGAGGACATAACTTTATTCCCCTTTTGAGAATCTCTTCCATCTGGATGGATGGATGGATGGATGGATGGATGGATGGATGGACGGACAGATAGACAGAGAAAATCACAAAGCATCTGGCATCTGAGTCAGGTCTCAATCAGTCTAGAGGTTTATTTTGCAAGGTTGAGAACACACCCAGGAAAAACAGACACAAGTCACATAGAATCTGTGGCCTGTGCTTTTTCCAAAGGGGATTTTGAGCACCTAATTATTTAAAGGGGAAAAAATGGGCAGGAGGGGCAAGAGGAACAGTCAATTACGCATTCATTTCACACTCAGTAAATCTGCATCTTACAGAAAACCGAAGCTGGACCCCTTCCTCACACCTTATACAAAAAATTAACTCAAAATGAATTAAAGACTTAAATGTAAAACCCAAAACTATAAAAACCCTAGAAGAAAATCTAGACAATAACATTCGGGACATAGGCATAGGCAAAAATTTTATGATGAAATCGCCAAAAGCAATTGCAACAAAAGCAAAAACTAATAAATGGGATCTAAGTAAACTAAAGAGCTTCTGCACAGCAAAAGAAACCATCATCAGGGCAAACAGGCAGCCTACAGAATGGGAGAAAATGTTTGCAATCTACCCAGCAGACAAAGGTCTAATACCCAGAATTTACAAGGAACTTAAACAGATTTACAAGAAAAGAAAACCCCATCAGAAAGTGGGCAAAGTACATGAACAGAAACATCTCAAAAGAAGACATTTATGTGGCCAGCAAACATATGAAATAAAGCTCAACATTACTGATCATTTGAGAAATGCAAATCAAAACTACAATGAGATACCATCTCAGTCCATTCTGACCACGCCAGTCAGAATGGTGATTATTAAAAAGTCAAGAAACAACAGATGCTGGTGAGGCTGTGGAGAAATAGGAACACTTTTACACTGTTGGTGGGACTGTAAATTAGTTCAGCCACTGTGGAATAGAGTGTGGCAATTCCTCAAGGATCTAGAACCAGAAATACCATTTGACCCAGCAATCCCACTACTGGACATCTACCCAAAGAGAAAGAAATCACTGTATAAAAAAGATACAAGCACTTGTATGTTCATTGCAGCACTATTCACAATAGCAAAGACATGAGATCATCCCAAATGCCCATCAATGATAGACTGGATAAAGAAAATGTGGTACATATACACCATGGAATACTATGCAGCCATAAAAAGAATGAGATCATGTCCTTTGCAGGGACATGGATGATGCTGGAATCCATCATCCTCAGCAAACTAACACAGGAACAGAAACCGAACACTGCATGTTCTCACTCATAAGTGGGAGCTGAACAATGAGAACACATGGACACAGGGAGGAGAAAAACACACACTGGGACCTGTCAGGGGGAGGGAGAACATCGGGATAAACAGCTAATGCATGCTGCGTTTAATACCTAGGTGATGGGTTGATAGGTGCAGCAAACCACCATGGCACACATCTATCTATGTAACAAACCTGCACATTCTGCACACACATCCCAGAACTTAAAAAAATTTTTTTTATTCTGCAGTTTACAGACAATAAAGTTAACATCAAGTAGAGGAAGAAACTAAATATACATTTGTCTCAGGGTGGGTGGAGGGATAATTTCTAGTCTTGTCTTTGTCCCATGCCTATGAAGATGAGCTGTTAATTTACATTGTCAGGGGCAAGGAGGCCACCTGGGCAGAAATGTGGCCTTCTGTCTTTGCAGCTATCTGTACAGGAACAAAAGGAAGGCAGTTTTTTGCATGACTCAGTTCCCAAGCTCAACTTTTCCCTTTGGCATAGTGAGTTTGGGGTCCTGAGATTTTATTTTCCTTTCCCAAATAGATGATGGATAAATAGATGATGGATGGATAGATTAGATAGATGATAGAACTGATAAATAAATAGGACACATTTATATATCTCTTTTTTCACAAAACCCCTCCTGACTTCCATTCCTTGTTCCTCTTATCTCAGGGCAATGGCACAAGTTAATGGGTTCTTAGTGTTCTTTGAAAGAAAGACCTTAAGAAATAGGATAGCACCAATTACACCACCGTTGATGGATAGTGAGAGGGTGCTGGGTTTATTATTTACCTTCTACAAGCAACAATAGTATTTTATAAAATTGTTATTTGTGACTTGAGAAAAATTCTAAATTTAGAAGATTGATTTATACAAAAATTACTACTGCCATTTTGGTCATGTCTTTTAACCTCTTTAGTGGTTTCAAACTCAAGTAGAAAACTAAAAAATGTATATGATTATATCAAGCACAATTCCTTTTTATTAATTTGCCTAAACTTTTTTTTAACACAAAATGTGGAAGATCTTCTCTTTGCTCTCCATTTCAGTCTAGCATTAACACCAAAGCAGGGACCAGCCCTGAAGATGGGCTCTTTAGGGGATCCATAAGCACCTTGAAGGCTGCAGTGAAAGTTTACATTAAGACCAACTCATTAGCAAGTGAATTGTTGGGAATAAATGTTCAAAATCCTAAGGAGATTGAACACTCAAACAAAGGATTCTTAGCAAAGCAATTTTCTGCGCAGAGGGATGCTTCTCCTTAGCCAGTCACCATGAGAGCACACCCGAACAAAGGGGCACAAGAGCCTTTATTCCTGACGCAAGCCCTGCCCCGTACCCTCCCCCACTGGCTGGGGCCGGGTCTCACAATCTGAACTAATCCCGGTTGGCTAGACATTTGAACTTTCTTTAGATAAGGTGGGCACATAAAGGAGAGAGGGGGAAAAAAAAGAGGAAGGGGTGTCTGCAATGAGCTAGAGAGCTAGTCTCCTTTCCAGATAAGGCAAGGCATGTGAGCTGGTACTGATGAGCGTGTACTGTGGCGTGTCCGGGCATGTCACAAAGGCAGAAAAGAGAAAAAGAAAAAGGGTGGGGGGTACTACGAATTAAAGAAGAAAGGATTGATCAGGCTATTTGAAGAGAAACCTCATCATATTCCACAGCTTGATCCCACTCACACCAGAAGATACTATTATAGTTGTGCTGAAGGCCTTGAGATTTAAGAAGTCTGCAGAAGAGAGGCCTGAAAATACTGGTCTCCTTTACAGTTGTAAAATTATAACCCAGGTAACAAACCTGCACACGTACCCCCTGAATCTAACATCAAAGTTGAAATAATTTAAATAAATAAAATTGTAAAAATAAAGAATTTATAGTTGCTAGGGTATAACTACAGTTTTATCCTCCCCAACAACAGGAAGAATTCCAGGACCCAAGGAGTTAGATAGTACAAAAGGCAACCAGTCAACAAGACACCTTAGCAGTACCAGCTGGCCTGTCAGGATGATCCATATTGTCTCTAGGAGGCACCAGTAATGAAATCATGGCCCTCCCCAACCCCAAGTGAGATGCTTTCTTGCTTTGATCTCAGGACAGAGAGCAGGACAAGTACCCTAAGGTCTTCCAAGGTACATACCCTGCATTTCTTCCATTTGTGCTGCCTCCTACTATTTAAAGTCTCTATTTAAGGTGTTGCCCATCGGCCAGCATCATCAGCATCACCTGGGAGCTTATTATAAATGCAGAAACTCAAGCTAGAAGAAATTTAGCCAAACTCATTGCCAAAGAAAAATTGCACTGGACAGAGGTTAAACGGGGTAGGGAGACTATATTCAAGAGTACTGCAATCAGGGCCAAGCCAGCTGCAATAGGGGAGACAGAATAAATACGCTGCTGAAACAGAAGGCAGGGGAGTTTGAGTGCTGGGTGAACTAGTGGATAAACCTTGGAGGACGTTATGGGAGAGACTAGTCAATGTGATTAGGCATCTGTGTTTGCTAATTGGAGCTTATAAAAGTTAGGCTCCCACCCTCCCACAGAGACTGGACAGCAATTGGAGACCTGTCTTCCTTGATGATTATATCTCAAAGAGATGGCTCCTAGGTCCTTGAGAAAGTCACTCCTGGGTTATAAAACTGGCAAGAGGCTGGAAGACGATTTATATCTCAAAGAATTTACAATTCCAAGTTTCCTAAAGTACATGTTCTAAGGAAAGAGAGGTCAGGGACCTATAGTAGGAAAAAACCTGTCTAAAGTTCCGTCCAGCTGAGGGAACATAAAGGCTGCTGCGGTTATAGCTACAGACATACTGAATTAAACTCTGTGGAGGCAGGGCCTAGGAATCTGTGTTTTGGCAAGCTATCTGATTGTTTCAAAGGGTGCCAGCTTCCAGTTCTTAGATGCAATAGGAACCTGGTGTATTAATTTGCTAAGCTTAACAAATGTCATTCTTTGTCTCCAGCCTTATCAAGGCGTGACTGACAAAAATAATTGACTATATTCATAGTACACTTCATAGTGATTTAAGGATACCTTGTATAATGATTCTTACAATCAAGTTAACACATCCATCGCTCACACAGTTACCATTTCTGTGTGCGTAATCATACCACTGGAGATCTAGTCTATCGGTGAATTTCAAATACAAGATACATTGTTACTAACTATAGTCTCTTAGCAAATTTCAAATATAGGTACATTATTACTAATGCTATGCTGTACATTAGATCCCCAGAATTTATTCATCTTATAACTGAAAGTTTATACCCTTTAATCAACAACTTCCCATCTCCCCCATCCCCAGGACCTTGACAACTGCTTAGCCACACTACTTCTGTTACTCCAAGTTCAACGATTTTGATTCCACATATAGGTGATGTCATACAATATTTGTGTTTCTTTGTCTGGCTTATTTCCCTTAGAATAGTGTCCTTCAAGTTCATTCACACTGTCACAAATGGACAGGATTTCCCTTTTTTTAAGGCTAAATAGTGCTCTCTTGTGTGTATACACTACAGTTTCTTTATCCATTCATCCATCAATGAACACTTAGGTTGTTTCCATAACTTGGCTATTGTGAATAGTGTTGCAATGAAAACAGGAGTACAGATATCTCCTGGACATGCTGATTTCATTTCTTTTGGATATATACCTAGCAGTGGAATTGCTGGGTCATATGGTGGTCCTATTTTTAATTTTTGATGAATCTCCATAATGTTTTCCATGATGACTGTACCAATTTGCATTCTCACCAACAGTGTACAAAGGCTCCCTTCTCTCCCATCTTCACCAACATTTGTCTTTTTGGTAATAGCCATCCTAACAGGAATAAGGTGCTATCTCTTATTGATTTGCATTTCCCCGATAACCAGTAATGCTGAGCATCTTTCATATACCTGTTGGCCATTTGTACATCTTTGCAAAAATGTCTATTAAAATTCATATGGTTTGGTTGTGTCCCCACCCAGATCTCAACTTGAATTTTATCTCCAACAATTCCCATGTGTTGTAGGAGGGACCCAGGAGGAGATAATTGAGTCATGGGCGCCAGTCTTTCCCATGCTATTCTCATGATAGTGTATAAGTCTCACGAGATGTGACGGGTTGATCAGGGGTTTCCACTTTTGCTTCTTCCTCATTTTTCTCTTGCCACCGCCGTGTAAGAAGTGCCTTTCGCCTACTGCCATGATTCTGAGGCCTCCCCGGCCATATGAAACTGTAAGTTCAATTAAACCTCTTTTTCTTCCCAGTTTCAGGTATGTCTTTATCAGCAGCATGAAAACAAGCTAATACAAAGATCCTTTGCCCATTTCTTAATCGGGTTGTTCAGTTTTTTTGGAGGTGGCACAAAAGCACAGGCAATAAAAGCAGAAGTAAACAAGCGGAACTACATCAAATTGAAAAGCTTCTGCAGAGCAAAGGAAACAATCAAAAAAATAAAAAGGCAACCGATGGAATGGGGAGAAATGTTTGCAAACTATATCTCTGATAAAGAGTTAATAGCCAAAATATATAAGAAACTCACACAACTCAATAACAAATGTCATTTTGATGAACTAGCTTCCCCCACAGAATAAAGCAGGCCAAAGGGAAAACCTCAGTGACGATGTTTCCATGTTAAGGAGATAATTCTGAAGCTGGAATTTGGAGAGCCTTGTTTTTTGTGTGTTTCATTTCATTTCAATGAGAACTCACCCAAGAAAATTTACTATCATTCAAACAGGAATTTTCCTTGGGACTCTGGACGCCCACACCTTGGTAAAGGCAATTCTTTTTCTTTAATGTGCTGTATTGCTTTCAGTACATTAAGAGTATTACTTTCCAAGTGCTACAGGGAGATGTTCTTTATAGGTTCAGTAAATCACAGGATAAGAACTAATTGAAACTTGCTTGCTATACCTTTGTGGGCTAAGTCTTGCAACAGGAAAGCCAATCAGCCAGCAATTAAAATGCTAATGCAGGGCTCACCCCAGTTGGGTGCTCTTGCCAAAATGCAATGGGCAGTCCCAGCAGAATTCGTAACAGCCAGCTTGGGCTGGACTTAATTTAAAAGCCATCGATTTATCAGAGTTGCAAATAACACTGCAGGAGCATTTTGCCAATGAAAAATAACTATGACAACAATGATAATAATAAAAGAATCGTTTGTTATGATGCAAAGCAAATTATTGTCAATGATCTGAGCCTAGTCAGCTCAGCTATTCAGGATTTAGTACAAATAAAACCAGCATCTGGGGTTCATCCCCCAAGGCTTGCTCTCCTAGGGACCCAGCCCCTAAGCAAAGCTGCAGGTACCACATTCAAACAGTCCAGACCGGAAAAGTGACAGAGGCGTGTTGAAGTGCATCCATCTTATGGACTCTGGGGTTGAACTGACCTCGATTCAAAGCCTGAATCTGCCACTTGCTAGCTCTTGGTCTCTGTCAAGTTATTTCTATACTATCTGCCTCAGTTTCCCCATCTGTATAATGAAGATATTAACAATACCTGCCTCATAAAGTTACGGTGAGAGTTAAATGTGAGACTGTACAGCAGTTAACACAGTGCTGGTACAGAATGAGTGCTTATAAAATGAGTTCTCGTTGCCACTGTCATTATTTCTCTCTCTGGACACTGCCCCTTCTCAGGTCGTCCCCCTCACATGCTCTGTGCAGCTGCCTTACCTGCTGCCCTTTGCCTTGTACCTGTTACTGAGTTTTCTTCCCAAACCCCTCCATGGCTGCTTCATTGGGAATCAATATTCCCACCTCGTCCCTGTTTAGGAGAACCCGTTGGTACTGTGTTCCACAGCCCAGGGCAGGATCCAGATGGCCCCACACCCAGGTTGGCCTTAGAGTCTCTGCCAAGGCCTCTGGGTTTCCAAGCAGGGAGCTTAATAGGTTCCTATCAAATTTCCCTCTTACTGAGGGAAACTTTAAGAGCAATAGATTTACATAAACTCTAGTTCAATTCAACAAAAAAATAAACAGAGTCCATCGTGATGGGTGAGGCACCGTGCTGGGCAGGCTGTTGCTGCCCTTTGTATCTCTCCACTCTGAAATCAGGTGGTACAGTAAACAGGATAATGCCCTCCACACACATACACAAAGGTGGCCACATCCTAACTCCCAGGACCTGTCACTATCTTACCTTTTGTGACAAAGAGAGCTTTGCAGATGGGATTACATTAAGGACCTTGAGGTAGGGGGATTCTCTTGCATTATTCAGATGGAAATAAAAGGGAATTTGGACCCAATTCCTTGGTACAGCTGCTTTAACCTGTGCAGTCACATTTTAAATGAGAGTTAATAAAAAATTGGTTTGTGGTTCAGGAGTTTTCCTGGAGAAATTCTCAAGAGCAAAAAACTGAAGAATAGAATACATCAACTGCCACAAATATATGGAAACTTCCCCCCTTTTTTTCTGTTGCTTACCATTGTGAGTTAAATTGTGTCCTCCAGAAAGATATGTTGACATCCTAAACTTCTCTCCATCACCTATGAATGTGACCTTATTTGGAACTAGGGTTTTGCAGATGTCGTCAAGCTAAAATGAGAGCATACTGGATTAGGTGGGCCCTACGCCAGCCTGACTAGTGTCCTCATAAGGAGAGAGACAATTGGAGGCAGAGACAAATGCACAGGAAAGAAAACTGTGACAACAGAGGCTGAGAATGGAGCGATGCATCTATGAGCCAAGAGACAGCAAGGATTGCCAGCAACACCAGAAGCTCAAAGGGGCCAGAGCATGACCCCGCTGAAACCTTGAGCTCACACTGCTGGTCCCCAGAACTATGAGAGAATCAATGTCTGTTGTTTTAAGCCATGAAGCTTGCGGTATTTTGCTATAGTAAGACCCTTCCCAACTGGAGGCTTTAGAGAATACAAGTCCCTTAAGTTGTCTTGGCTACAGCTAATTCAAGCTGAAAGCTTCAACGTCAACTTCGCCCTGGTAGGAAGAACAGCAGCAATAACAGCTGTCAAGCGTCAAACCCATCCTACAAGCTGAGAGGAGCCCTCTAGGTTGCATCATCCCACTAAGTACAGTCAGAAAATACTGCCTGCTCAGCAAGTTGACCCTCTTAGTTGAAGACAAATAACTCATAGGAAAGGAGCTTCATGATGCTGAGACCCAGGGGATGGCTTTTTCTCAATACTTTCCAGCCCCATCCCACTCCACTGCTTCTTAAGAAACCAAAATTGTCTAGATTCTTGGAGCTGAGGGTTAAGTGACACATATTTGTCACCAACTTGTAACCTCAGGCACATTTCTTAACCTCTTTCTCCTGGGTTTCTTCATCCATAAAGTGAAACCATAACAATGGCTCTTTCTAGATACAGGCTTATTATAAAAATCAAAGGATTGTACTATTTTTACACAGCCATTAATTATTTGAGTTACATCCCATCTGCCCTGGAAGGTCCTGAGGGGCGGGGAATAAGCCCATTCAGAGACAGTGCTGGATCTATCGTGGATCTGTGCCCCAGCGAAGAAAGCTCTATGTGATTTTCAGCCCAGACTTGTGATTTGATTCACCGAGAGTCTCCCTTTTCTTCTGCCTAAGCCACGCACCTTAATGTTTCCTTTCTTTGGGGATCTATAAAGCTAATACTATTTTAATCAGTACAATGGTGAGAGGTGACGGGGGGGATATGTCAGAGTTGGCAAGAGCCAATGGAACAGGCGTTCTGCAAAACAAAGAAAGGAACTATGCACCAGCACCTTCTCATCTTCCCTTCCTCCTGGGGCCCCCATGTTTACCCCATGCTATTCCCAGACACCTATCCTAACACTCTGTCTACTTAAAGTAGTATATAAGTGATTACTCTTGGCTAACACCTTCCTTGATAACAAGGTATTACTCCTCCCACTTTCTTAGCTAAGAAAGTTTCTCTGAGAAGCTAAATACCCTCTGTTCTTTTTTAAATTGACATATAATAATTATATATATTTATGGGGTAGTGTTTTTTAATATACATATGTATAGTAATCAGATCAGGGTAATGTAGCATATCCATCATTGCAAATATTTATTGTTTGTGTTGGGAGCATTCAATATCCTTCTAGCCGTTTGAAACTATATCGTATATTATTAACTGTAGTCATCCTACAGTGGTATAGAACACTAGAAACTCCTCTTATTTAGCTGTAATTTTGTATCCTTCAACAAATCTCTCCCTATCCCCCTCTTCCCCCTACCCTCCCCAGCCTGTAGTGCTCTCTGTTCCACTTCTTCTTTCTTCTATGAGATCAACTTTTTGGCTTCCACATATGAGTCAGAACATGTGGTATTTAACTTTCTGTTCCTGGCTTATTTTACTTAACATAATGTCCTCCAGTTTCTTGCTTAGTGCCACAGTGATAGAATTTTGTTCTTTTTTATGGCTGAGCAGTATTTCATTGTGTATATATACCACATTTTCATTACCCATTCATCTGTTGTTGGACACCTAGGCTCATTCCATATCTTGACTTTTGTGAATAGCACTGCAATAAACACAGAGGTGCAGGTGTCTCTCTGATGGACTGATTTCCTTTCCTTTAGATAAATGCCCAGTAGTGAGATTGCTGGATCATATGGTAGTTCTACTTTTAGCTTTTTGAGCAATCTCCATACCACTTTCCATAGTGGCTGTACTAGTTTACATTCCCACCAACAGTGTATAAGAGTTCCCTTTTTCTCCATATCCTTGTTAGTGTTATTTTTTGTCTTTTTTTTAATAGTCATCCTAACTTGCATAAAATGATACCTCATGGTGGTTTTGATTTGCATTTCCCCGAGGATTAGTGAGGTTAAGCACTTTTTCTTATATTTCTTGGCCATTTGTTGTGTTCTTTTGAAAAATGTCTATTCAGAAAATTTGCCCATTTTTGTTTGTTTTCTTGTTGTTGAGACATTTGAGTTATTTCTGTATTCTGGATATTGACCCCCACCCCCCAACTTTTGGATGAATAGTTTGCAAATATTTTCTCCCATTCCGTAGGTTGTCTTTTATGTGCCAAATCTTTTTAGTTTAATGTAATCCCATTGTTTATTTTTGTTTTTGTTGCCTGTGCTTTTAAGGTCTTATTCATAAAATATTTTTCCCAGAGTAACATTTTCCCTATGTTTTCTTCTAGTAGTTTTGTAGTTACATTTACATCTTCAATTCATGGTTTTTTCCCCAAGAGAGAGTTCTTGGATCTCACTCAAGAAAGAATTCAAGGTGAATCCATAGAGTAAAATGAAAGCAAGTTTATTAAGAAAGTAAAGGAATAAAAAACGCCTACTCCATAGGCAGAGCAGCCTAATTCATTTTGAGTTGATTTTTGTATAGGGTGAAAGGTAGTTTCATTCTTCTGCATATGACTTCTGTTCTTTCACCTGGGCCTTATGAAAAACATTGTCAAACCCCTTCTTCTTGATAATCTGTTGGGTCAATTTTCCTTGTACAGTGATAGCTGGGATGCAACTCCTGAGCAGGCAGACAACCTCACTCTGCTGACTCATTGAACTTCCAGTCAACAAAACACAAAATCTGCACGTTTTTCACATCTGATGTTGGTTCCGCTATATCTCTCCTATTCTCTAATTGTACAGTTAGATTTTTTCAACACAAAAGCAAAACTTAACCAATCATTCAAGCCAACTGAGATCTCTTAGGATCTTGATTCTGTCATCTACCATATGAGCTACCCCTAAGAAAATTTATATCATTCAAAATATTTCATCAGCCAGCTATTAATGTCTATACCCAAATTGCCATAAAAGACAAGATGCAGGCAAAATCCTATCATTTGGTTCTAGGGACAGCCCTGCATACTATTACAGCTCCATTAAACAGTACTCCTTCAGTATGTTTGTAACTTTGAACACCCCTAATTCTGCCATAATTAAGCCCACATTTTGCAGGGGAAGTTCTGGATATGTTAAGTTTCTGAAACATTCAGGAGAGGTTGTACATGCAGGTTTAGAGATCAGGAAATAGACAAAGCTAGGAATATCTCTCTCTCTCTCTCTCTCTCGTGTGTGTGTGCATGTCTGTGTGCGTGTGGGTGTGTGTGTGTCATCAACATAAAGCCGTTAGTATTAGGTGAAACCATGATAAAGAAGACAATCATACAAAGAGAGGACTCGTAAGTAGAGACAAGGACCAGAGGTATAAGCATTAAGGAAAAGGTAGAGAAAGGAGCCTGAGAGAAACAGGCAGCAGAGAGGTTAGAGTGAGATCCAGCTAAGAGTGGTGAAACAGAATCTACAGCAGAGTTTAAATCATAAATGAATAAAGTTATAAGAGATCATATTTTTAACCATCAGTGCTGCAGAGAGTTAAGTGAATAAGAGAAAGGCTTTAGTCTCAATTTTCTAATTAAAATCTTCCAGATGGCAGGCACGGTGGCTCACGCCTGTAATCCCAGCACTTCGGAAGGCTGAGGCAGATGGATCACCTGAGGCCAGGAGTTCGTGACCAGCCTGACCAACATGCTGAAACCCCATCTCTATTAAAAATACAAAAATTAGCCGGGCGTAGTGGCAGGCACCTATAATCCCAGCTATCTGGGAGGGGTGAGGCAGGAGAACTGCTTGAACCCAGGAGGCAGAGGTTGCAGTGAGCTGAGATCATGCCATTGCACTCCAGCCTGGTCAACAGAGTGAGACTCTGTCTCAAAAAAATAAAAATAAATAAAAAATAATCCTCCAGAAACTAAAGTTTTGATTTTAAATAAGTGCTTAATAAATGTTTGAATAAATGAACAAAACCAATCACATGTTACATACATATGACCACGGATTAGCTCATCAAAGTATAAGAATTTCTACAATATTAATGGAGGCTCAATTCTCTGGGATCCTGTATCATTAGCAGAGCTAGAAATTGTTTTCCTATCCACCCAATCAAAAAAGCATAAATAGAAGGGCCCTGCGATGAGATAGTAAAAAGTATCTTTAGTCCTGAAAGAGTAGGGACATTCCTCATGTAATCATCAACCTCCTCAATGCATCTGTCTCCAGGAAAGTGTCTTTCAAAACTACAGACCCCTCCTCCAATACTCAGCAGTGACATGATCTCAGCTCACTGCCAACTCCACCTCCTAGGTTCAAGTGATTCTCATGCCTCAGCCTCCCAAGCAGCTGGGATTACAGGTGCTCCACCACACCTGGCTAATTTTTGTATTTTTAGTAGAGACAGGGTTTCACCATGTTAGCCAGGCTGGTCTTGAACTCCTGGCCTCAGTGACCCACCTGCCTCGGCCTCGCAAAGTTCTGAGATTACAGGCATGAGCCACCATATCCGACATAAGTAAAAAATACTTCTATATCAGTATAATTAACAATTTCAAGTGGAAACTATAAAAGTGAGGAGAAAGGAAATGTCTGGCAACAAAGAAAACACATGTGAACCAAATTTTAAGATTAATAATTTAGAAAAGGGGAAGGATCCTGGAGACCAGCATGTCAATGATGAATTCATGAGAGAGGGAAATCTGGAGTCTTGGTCAGGTCTTAAGGAAAGCCCCATCCCCAATCTCCCAAAGTCCTGCCTTATAGACAACTCTTCCCGGGCACCTGCTATGAAGAGAATTCCTCAGTTTGATGCATAAGGTTATCTACCCAGGCTGGGATACACTCTCCTCAGGGAACCCGCTCCACCCTCTACACCCTGCTCTTTGGACTAACTCCATTTGTTGTTAATCTGCCTCTGCTACTTCTGTAATAGGCAAGCACGCCAGGAGCAGGAATCCTGTGTTTTTCGTGCTTGTCTCTCCAGTCCCTGTTAGGCAGGAATCTAGACCCAACATGGCGGCGTTACCCGGCGTAGCAGGCCTTTTGTTAAAGACTCCTTTCACCCTTGTACGCACCCGCAGACTTACATGTGTCAGAGTTCTGGCTGGGCAACCACACTCCCCTATGACCTGCAGCACACCTGCATTCCACAAGTTCCTAAACAGCAGTTTTGGTTGACAGTTTCCAAAGACCCCTTCCTCATGACCCTTACTCAACTCCTGCCCTAGTAGTTTCAAGACCCCCCAGACCCTGTTTGCACAACCAGCTTCCCTACCTCTCAGGCTATAAGAAGGCCCTACCCTCCTCCCTCAGCGTGACTTCCTCGCCCACGCCTTTGGACCGAGGAACCTCGCCTGCAAGCCCTAATGAAAGGCTATTCTCACTGCCATTTGCCTTGTGTCTTCGTTCCCGGTTCGGCCCCAGCCTCAGTTTACCTTTACAGTCCCCACCGTCACGTCAGATACAGTCTCTATAGATGCTTGAGTAGAAATAAGAGAACAAATGCCAGCAGCTCCTCCCACCCCCCATGAAAATCATATCTTTGTGATTTCATTTTAGCTTTTGAAGCCAAAACGATCAACTCACTGGCTAAACAGTATCCTATCCTGTGATGCCATCTTTTCTAAAGTTCATAGATTTCTGTGCTTACTAAGAATTTATGTGGCTTCTGTAGCAGTCAGGCAAATTGTGGACCACACTGGTGGAATCCAGACAGAAAAACAGAGTAGCCATCACCAGGAGACCTTAACTGAACTGTTCAGGGAGCCAAACTAATAAACTCTTCTTCCACCACAATTCCCACTTCTCTACTTCCAGAAGAGAACATGGAGACACTAGTAATCCAACAAATGACCTCAGGCTAATTAAGTCAATAGTCCCTGCAAATGAGGTTTTTAAATGAAAGCGTTTTAAAGACCTTTAAAAAATGGGATTCATTCCCATTGGGGCTCACAGTTGAGGATAAACACGCAAGTAGGAGAGAGGAAGGGAAAGAAACAGAATCATCTTCAGTCCTCTAAAAAGTCAATTACCATTTGAAAATATGAAAAGGAATATGTAGACGTTCTCTTCTATTCCACTGAGCATGCATAAATGCTTTCTTGATACTTATCAACCATGCAGGAATCAGCATTGAAAGCAAACGAGTATTTGTCTTCCGGTAGTAAATATGTATGCACATGGTTTTGTTTCTCAAAAACTATTATGTCAGGTCTATATGGTTCTAAAGGAAATAAAAACTACTATAAAGAGCCTGCTGTATTACATCCTATTGCCACAAAAAGAAAATAAAAAATAGGTTGACTGCCTTATTGACTCTGGGCCAAGGGTCAATGTCCTTGAATGTGTTTGACCTTGAGAAAATCCCTTACCCTTTCTAAGCCGCAATTTATTCATAACATAGAAATAGTGACAGTGCAGTAGACAGCTCACAGAAATAGTATACATGGATTTAAAATTACAACCTTAAACAAAGGTGTTACATTTTAGGGATTCCAAAAGGTGTATTTTTTTCACATCTTAACATCTCTAAAATCAGGATGTCTTAAAGTCCTGCAATCACTGTCAGCCAAGGAATGGTGCAATGGTATGAACGCACATGTTCCTCCAAAATTCATATGTTGGAACTTAATCCCAGAAGTGATTATATTAAGAGGTGGGCCTTTGAAAGGTTATTAGGTCATGAGGACTCCACTCTCAGGAATGAGATGAATGCTCTTTAAAAAGAGGCTTCAGGGAGCTGCCTGGCCCCTCCATCTCTTCTCCATGTGAGCACACACTGTCTGCCCCCTCTCTTGCCCTTCCTGCAGGCAAGCAGACAGCAAGAGGCTCCATCTGTGAAAAGAGTAAGCTTCATGAAGCAACAGATGCCAAGTCTGCTGGTGCCTTGATCGTGGACCTCCCAGGCTGCAGAACTGTGAGGAATAAATTTCTCTTCTGTATAAATGATCCAGACTAAGGTGTTCCGTTATAGCAGCACAAAGGGACTGAGACAGATGGTCATGCCATGGTTGTCATGGGGGTTTGTGAGTGTGTAAACCCTGACTTCACCCTGTATTCACTTCTGTTGATAGCGTGCAATGTCTGTACCACATGTGTTGAGTTTAATTCCTAATAAAATGAAACTGCCTTTGCAAAATTATGACAGTAAGAGAAATCTGACATAGTTGACACAATCTTGCTTCTGACCTCCAACCTGTTCTTGGTCATTCATGCACACAGGCCAAATTAGCTTTGGGAGAAATTTAGTTTATAGTTTAACTTTAAGGCAAGGACGATAATAGCCCTCCCCAAAATGAAATCACCTTTCTAAAACTAATGAAAGTCCACAAGGTTCGGATCATAAGAGGGGCTTGAATTCTGCTAAGAGGTAGGTGTAGTTAAGAGATAACCAGCCATTGTTTCGAGGTCACAAGATTTGTAACGCAATTGGTCACACAATTTGTAACTTCCCCAATTACTCCTGTAGATAACATCACTATTGTAGAATCTAAGATTGGCCTTTGAGATTTTTTTCAGACTTGTGCATTCTTGAAGACTGGTTGACTCCACCTGGACCTGAGACTCGTGACAACCTGCCCCACCCAGAGGCAGACTCAGCACCTGAGGACTGTTTTCCACACCCCTATGATTTCGTCACCAACCAATCAACACTCCCCACTTCCTAGAACCCGGCTCACCAAATTATCCTTGAGAAACCACATCCCAGCCTTCAGGGAGACTAATTTGAGTGGTAACTCCAGTTTTCCCACACAGGCCAGCCTCACACCAATTAAACTCTTTCTTTACTGCAATGCCAGGGTCTCAGGGAATTGATTTTGTCTGTGCAGCATGCAAGAGGAACCCACTGAGTGATTACAAAATGTCTTCAAAAAGATGACAGGTGGTTGGAATGGGGGAACACAGGAACTCTGTGTACGTCCTGCTCAATTTTTCTGTAAACCTAAAAATCCTCTGAAAAATAGTCTATTGACTAAAAAATTACAATCTTGAGAAAAAGCAACATGGTTCCACATTAAACAGAATGCTATTAGGTACTCAGAAAGGCATGGAAGCAGAGCAGCCAGAAACAAACATGATACTAGCAAAGCACATATTCATCATTAGAGAAGGAGCAACTAACCTCAAAACATGCACCAGTGGTGAGAGAGACTTGAAGAAAATCTAGGAAAATCAAGGGGAGCAATCCTTCTAGAATGCATTTTTGTTTTTTGTGTTTTTTTTTTGAGACAGTCTCACTTTGTCCCCTAAGCTGGAGTGCAGTGGCAAGATTTCAGCTCACTGCAACCTCCACCTCCTGGATTCAAGCAATTCTCCCATCTTAGCCTCTTGATTAGCTGGGATTACAGGCGTCCACCACCATGCCCAGCTAATTTTTGTATTTTTAGTAGAGACGGGGTTTCACCATGTTGGCCAGGCTGGTCTTGAACTCCTGACCTCAGGTGATCTTCCCACCTCAGCCTCCCAAAGTGCCAGGATTACAGGCATGAGCCACCACACCCGGCCTAGAATGCATCTTTACTGATGCTCTTCAGGGCACAGAGGACATTACTGTGTTTGCAGCCCTGGATATTAGTGACATTAAGTCAAAAACTGATTCTGAAGCATCGGATACTGGATGAGAAGACATCTCAGAACAATCCCAACCAATTTGACTTTTTTATTTTTCAGATCTGCACAGAGTGATACTTTTTTTGTCTAAATAATGCTAAAATATGTCTTTCAATAAATAAAAATAAAATTATAGTAAAGAATTACGTTATTGTTTAATTGGCACACTACTTTCTTTTTTAGTGAGACAAAAAAATAAAAAGCTCCTTCTGGCATAAACTAACCTGATTTCAATGAAATATCACACACGCAAACAGAGACACACGGAAATGTAACTCAGTCTTTATTCGAGTCACAAAATTTGGGGTAGGGATTTGTTTGTATGTGCAAAGTAGTTTGTCTTTAGTCAAAATAGTAATAGTCAGTATCATACTCCACATAATCACTGGATTTTGGAGAAAATTCATGTTTATATAGGAAATCAGATTCTCCATTGGATGATGGAGTTGACACCATAGAGAATATTCAAAGGCTCTAAGAGGAAAAATATCTAACTTATTTCTAAGCAATGGCAATACCGCTAAAGTTATTACACAACATCCCACATGGACATTTGACAGGAATAAAATTTGTTTGGATGGATGCCTACATTTTAATCTATCTACTTTTTAAAAAACAGTCTTATGGTGGGGGAGCCGAGCAAGATGGCCGAATAGGAACAGCTCCAGTCTCCAGCTCCCAGCGCAAGTGACACAGAAGACAGGTGATTTCTGCATTTTCAACTGAGGTACTGGGTTCATCTCACTAGGGAGTGCCGGACAATCGGTGCTGGTCAGCTGCTGCAGCCCGACCAGTGAGAGCTGAAGCAGGGCAAGGCATCGCCTCACCTGGGAAGCACAAGGGGGAAGGGAATCCCTTTTCCTAGCCAGGGGAACTGAGACACACAACACCTGGAAAATCGGGTAACTCCCACCCCAATACTGCACTTTACCAAGGGTCTTAGCAAACGGGCACACCAGGAGATTATATCCCACACCTGGCCGGGAGGGTCCCATACCCACAGAGCCTTCATCATTGCTAGCACAGCAGTCTGCGATCTAACGGCAAAGCAGCAGCGAGGCTAGGGGAGGGGCACCTACCATTGCTGAGGCTTAAGTAGGTAAACAAAGCCGCTGGGAGGCTCGAACTGGGTGGAGCCCACAGCAGCTCAAGGAGGCCTGCCTGTCTCTGTAAACTCCACCTCTGGGGACAGGGCACAGCTAAATAACAACAACAAAAAAAAAAAAAAAAAAAAAAAAAGCAGCAGAAACCTCTGCAGACGCAAACAACTCTGTCTGACAGCTTTGAAGGGAGCAGTGGATTTCCCAACATGGAGGTTGAGATCTGAGAACAGACAGACTGCCTGCTCAAGTGGGTCCCTGACCCCTGAGTAGCCTAACTGTGAGACATCCTCCACTAGGGGCAGACCGACACCCCACACCTCACACGGTGGAGTACACCCCTGAGAGGAAGCTTCCAAAGCAAGAATCAGACAGGTACACTCGCTGTTCAGCAATATTCTATCTTCTGCAGCCTCTGCTGCTGATACCCAGGCAAACAGGGTCTGGAGTGGACCTCAAGCAATCTCCAACAGACCTACAGCTGAGGGTCCTGACTGTTAGAAGGAAAACTAACAAACAAGAAGGACACTCACACCAAAACCCCTTCAGTATGTCACCATCATCAAAGACCAGAGGCAGATAAAACCACAAAGATGGGGGAAAAGCAGGGCAGAAAAGCTGGAAATTCAAAAAATAAGAGCGCATCTCCCCCTCCAAAGGAATGCAGCTCATCGCCAGCAATGGATCAAAGCTGGACGGAGAATGACTTTGACGAGATGAGAGAAGAAGGCTTCAGTCCATCAAACTTCTCAGAGCTAAAGGAGGAATGACGTACCCAGTGCAAAGAAACTAAAAATCTTGAAAAAAGAGTGGAAGAATTGATAACTAGAATAATTAATGCAGAGAAGGCCATAAACCAACTGACAGAGATGAAAACCATGACACGAGAAATACGTGACAAATGCACAAGCTTCACTAACTGACTCGATCAACTGGAAGAAAGAGTATCAGTGATTGAGGATCAAATGAATGAAATGAAGCGAGAAGAGAAATCTAAAGAAAAAAGAAGAAAAAGAAATGAACAAAACCTGCAAGAAGTATGGGATTATGTAAAAAGACCAAATCTACGTCTGATTGGGGTGCCTGAAAGTGAGGGGAAAATGGAACCAAGTTGGAAAACACTCTTCAGGATATCATCCAAGAGAACTTCCCCAACCTAGTAGGGCAGGCCAACATTCAAATTCAGGAAATACAGAGAACGCCACAAAGATACTCCTCGAGAAGAGCAACTCCAAGACACATAATTGCCAGATTCACCAAAGTTGAAATGAAGGAAAAAATCTTAAGGGCAGCCAGAGAGAAAGGTCAGGTTATCCACAAAGGGAAGCCCATCAGACTAACAGCAGATCTCTCAGCAGAAACTCTACAAGCCAGAAGAGAGTGGGGGCCAATATTCAACATTTTTTTTTTTTTTTTTTTTTTTGAGACAGAGTCTTGCTCTGGAGTGCAGTGGCCGGATCTCAGCTCACTGCAACCTCTGCCTCCTGGGTTACGCCATTCTCCTGCCTCAGCCTCCCGAGTAGCTGGGACTACAGGCACCCGCCACCTTGCCCAGCTAGTTTTTTGTATTTTTTAGTAGAGAAGGGGTTTCACCGTGTTCGCCAGGATGGTCTCGATCTTCTGACCTCATGATCTGCCCGTCTCGGCCTCCCAAAGTGCTGGGATTACAGGCTTGAGCCACCGCGCCCAGCCTCAACATTCTTAAAGAAAAGAATTTTAAAACCAGAATTTCATATCCAGCCAAACTAAGTTTCATAAGTGGAGAAATAAAATCCTTTACAGATAAGCAAATGCTTAGAGATTTTGTCACCACCAGGCCTGCCTTACAAGAGACCCTGAAGGAAGCCCTAAACATGGAAAGGAACAACTGGTACCAGCCATTGCAAAAACATGCCAAAATGTAAAGACCATCGAGGCTAGGAAGAAACTGCATCAACTAACGAGCAAAATAACCAGTTAATATCATAATGGCAGAATCAAGTTCACACATAACAATATTAACCTTAAATGTAAATGGACTAAATACTCCAATTAAAAGACACAGACTGGCAAACTGGATAAAGAGTCAAGACCCATCAGTTTGCTGTATTCAGGAGACCCATCTCACATGCAGAGACATACATAGGCTCAAAATAAAGGAATGGAGGAAGATCTACCAAGCAAATGGAGAACAAAAAAAAGCAGGGGTTGCAAAACTAGTCTCTGATAAAACAGACTTTAAACCATCAAAGATCAAAAGAGACAAAGAAGGCCATTACATAATGGTAAAGGGATCAATTCAACAGGAAGAGCTAACTATCCTAAATATATATGCACCCAATACAGGAGCACCCAGATTCATAAAGCAAGTCCTTAGACTTACAAAGAGACTTAGACTCCCATACAATAATAATGGGAGACTTCAACACCCCACTGTCAACATTAGACAGATCAATGAGACAGAAAGTTAACAAGGATATCCAGGAATTGAATTCATCTCTGCAGCAAGCAGACCTAATAGACATCTACAGAACTCTCCACCCCAAATCAACAGAATATACATTCTTCTCAGCACCACATCACACTTATTCCAAAATTGACCACATGGTTGGAAGTAAAGCACTCCTCAGCAAATGTACAAGAACAGAAAGTATAACAAACTGTCTCTCAGACCACAGTGCAATCAAACTAGAACTCAGGACTAAGAAACTCAATCAAAACCGCTCAACTACATGGAAACTGAATAACCTGCTCCTGAATGATTACTGGGTACATAACGAAATGAAGGCAGAAATAAAGATGTTCTTTGAAATCAATGAGAACAAAGATACAACATACCAGAATCTCTGGGACACATTTAAAGCAGTGTGTAGAGGGAAATTTATAGCACTAAATGCCCACAAGAGAAAGCTGGAAAGATCTAAAATTGACACTCTAACATCACAATTAAAAGAACTAGAGAAGCAAGAGCAAACACATTCAAAAGCTAGCAGAAGACAAGAAATAACTAAGATGAGAGCAGAACTGAAGGAGATAGAGACACAAAAAAACCTTCAAAAAATCAATGAATCCAGGAGTTGGTTTTTTGAAAAGATCAACAAAATTGATAGACCACTAGCAAGACTAATAAAGAAGAAAAGAGAGAAGAATCAAACAGATGCAATAAAAAATCATAAAGGGGATATCACCACCAATCCCACAGAAATACAAACTACCATCAGAGAATACTATAAACACCTCTATGCAAATCAACTAGAAAATCTAGAAGAAATGGATAATTTCCTGGACACTTACACTCTCCCAAGACTAAACCAGGAAGAAGCTGAATCCCTGAATAGACCAATAGCAGGCTCTGAAATTGAGGCAATAATTAATAGCCTACCCACCAAAAAAAGTCCAGGACCAGATGGATTCACAACTGAATTCTACCAGAGGTACAAGGAGGAGCTGGTACCATTCCTTCTGAAACTATTCCTATCAAAAGAAAAAGAGGGAATCCTCCCTAACTCATTTTATGAGGCCAACATCATCCTGATACCAAAGCCTGGCAGAGACACAACAAAAAAAGAGAATTTTAGACCAATATCCCTGATGAACATCGATGCAAAAATCCTCAATAAAATACTGGCAAACCGGATTCAGCAGCACATCAAAAAGCCTATCCACCACGATCAAGTGGGCTTCATCCCTGGGATGCAAGGCTGGTTCAACATTCACAAATCAATAAATGTAATCCAGCACATAAACAGAACCAAAGATAAGAACCACATGATTATCTCAATAGATGCAGAAAAGGCCTTTCACAAAATTCAACAGCCCTTCATGCTAAAAACGCTCAATAAATTCGGTATTGATGGAATGTATCTCAAAATAATAAGAGCTATTTATGACAAACCCACAGCCAATATCATACTGAATGGGCAAAAACTGGAAAAATTCCCTTTGAAAACTGGCACAAGACAGGGATGCCCTCTCTCACCACTCCTATTCAACATCGTGTTGAAAGTTCTGGCTATGGCAATCAGGCAAGAGAAAGAAATCAAGGGTATTCAGTTAGGAAAAGAAGAAGTCAAATTGTCCCTGTTTGCAGATGACATGATTGTATATTTAGAAAACCCCATTGTCTCAGCCCAAAATCTACTTAAGCTGATAAGCAACTTCAGCAAAGTCTCAGGATACAAAATTAATGTGCAAAAATCACAAGCATTCTTATACACCAGTAACAGACAAACAGAGAGCCAAATCAGGAATGAACTTCCATTCACAATTGCTTCAAAGAGAATAAAATACCTAGGAATCCAACTTACAAGGGATGTAAAGGACCTCTTCAAGGAGAACTACAAACCACTGCTCAGTGAAATAAAAGAGGACATAAACAAATGGAAGAACATACCATGCTCATGGATAGGAAGAATCAATATCGTGAAAATGGCCATACTGCCCAAGGTTATTTATAGATTCAATGCCATCCCCATCAAGCTACCAATGTGTTTCTTCACAGAATTGGAAAAAACTGCTTTAAAGTTCATATGGAACCAAAAAAGAGCCTGCATTGCCAAGACAATCCTAAGTCAAAAGGACAAAGCTGGAGGCATCACGCTACCTGACTTCAAACTATACTACAAGGCTACAGTAACCAAAACAGCATGGTACTGGTACCAAAACAGAGATATAGACCAATGGAACAGAACAGAGTCCTCAGAAATAATACCACATATCTACAGCCATCTGATCTTTGACAAACCTGACAAAATCAAGAAATGGGGAAAGGATTCCCTATTTAATAAACGGTGCTGGGAAAATTGGCTAGCCATAAGTAGAAAGCTGAAACTGGATCCTTTCCTTACTCCTTATATGAAAATTAATTCAAGATGGATTAGAGACTTAAATGTTAGACCTAATACCATAAAAACCCTAGAAGAAAACCTAGGTAATACCATTCAGGACATAGGCATGGGCAAGGACTTCGTGTCTAAAACACCAAAAGTAACAGCAACAAAAGCCAAAATTGACAAATGGGATCTAATTAAACTAAAGAGCTTCTGCACAGCAAAAGAAACTACCATCAGAGTGAGCAGGCAACCTACAGAATGGGAGAAAATTTTTGCAATCTACTCATCTGAAAAAGGGCTAATATCCAGAACCTACAAAGAACTCAAACAAATTTACAAGAAAAAAACAAACAACCCCATCAAAAAGTGGGCAAAGGATATGAACAGACGTTTCTCAAAAGAAGACATTCATACAGTCAACAGACACATGAAAAAATGCTCATCATCACTGGCCATCAGAGAAATGCAAATCAAAACCACAATGAGATACCATCTCACACCAGTTAGAATGGCAATCATTAAAAAGTCAGGAAATAACAGGTGCTGGAGAGGATGTGGAGAAATAGGAACACTTTTACACCGTTCGTAGGATTGTAAACTAGTTCAACCATTATGGAAAACAGTATGGCGATTCCTCAAGGATCTAGAACTAGAAGTACCATATGACCCAGCCATCCCATTACTGGGTATATACCCAAAGGATTATAAATCATGCTGCTATAAAGACACATGCACATGTATGTTTATTGCGGCACTATTCACAATAGCAAAGACTTGGAATCAACCCAAATGTCCATCTGTGACAGACTGGATTAAGAAAATGTGGCACATATACACCATGGAATACTATGCAGCCATAAAAAAAGGATAGGTTCATGTTCTTTGTAGGGACGTGGATGAAGCTGGAAACCATCATTCTCAGCAAACTATCACAAGAACAGAAAACCAAACACCGCATGTTCTCACTCATAGGAGGGAACTGAACAATGAGATCACTTGGACTCGGGAAGGGGAACATCACACACTGGGGCCTATCATGGGGAGGGGGGAAGGAGGAGGGATTGCATTGGGAGTTATACTTGATGTAAATGACGAGTTGATGGGTGCTGACAAGTTGATGGGTGCAGCACACCAACATGGCACAAGTATACATATGTAACAAACCTGCACGTTATGCACATGTACCCTAGAACTTAAAGTATATTAATAATTTTTTAAAAATTAAAAAATTTGGCCGGGCGCGGTGGCTCAAGCCTGTAATCCCAGCACTTTGGGAGGCCGAGACGGGCGGATCACAAGGTCAGGAGATCGAGACCATCCTGGCTAACACGGTGAAACCCCATCTCTACTAAAAAATACAAAAAACTAGCCGGGCAAGGTGGCGGGCGCCTGTAGTCCCAGCTACTGGGGGAGGCTGAGGCAGGAGAATGGCGTGAACCCAGGAGGCGGAGCTTGCAGTGAGCTGAGATCCGGCCACTGCATTCCAGCCTGGGCGACAGAACGAGACTCCGTCTCAAAAAAAAAAATTTAAAAATTTTAAAAAAAACAGTCTTATGACCTCATACATATCTCAAAATGAAGAGGTATCTTAAATGAGTCTCTTCAAACTCTCCTCTCCTTCTCCATACCATTATTAAAATCTTCTAGCAAGAGCATTGACAGAGAGGCCAAAATTCTATACCCATGGGTATTTGATTGGTGACTACTGAACAAATCCTAAGCCAAAGAAATAAACAGTAAAAATGTTTTTATTTATCATAAGTTCAGTGATAAAAATTTTCAGAAAGGCAGTTGGACATTGCTGAAAATAACATCTTAGCAGATACAGATATCTACTAAGTCTAACTCCCTGGATTAGATTCCTCTGGCTGCTATAAAAAATTATCACAAACTTGGTGGCTTAAAACAACACAAATTTATTATCTTATAGATCTGGAGGTCAGAAGTCTAAACTGCGTTTCACTAGGCTAAAAACCAAGGTGCCAGCAGGGCCAGGCTCTCATTTCCGACTTCTAGAGCCGTGCTCCTTGCACCTTTTGACTCGTGGCCTCTTCCTTCATCTTCAAAGCCCAGCAGTGCAGCATCTTGCTTCAAGCATTACATGGCCTTCTTCTTCTGTAGCCAAGTCTCTCTCTGCCTCCCCAGCCTTTTTTTTTTTTTTTTTTTTTTTTGAGACGGAGTCTCACTCTGTCGCCCAGGCTAGAGTGCAGTGGTGCGATCTTGGCTCACTGCAACCTCTGCCCTCTGAGTTCAAACAATTCTTCTGCCTCTTCTGCCTCAGCCTCCTGAGTAGCTGGGATTACAGGCACCTGCCATCTCACCTGGCTAATTTTTTGTATTTTTAGTAGAGACAGGGTTTCACCATCTTGGCCAGGCTGGTCTTGAACTCTTGACCTTGTGATCCACCCGCCCCAGCTTCCCAAAATGCTGTGATTACAGGCATGAGTCACCGTGCCCGGCCTTCTGCCTCCCTCTTAAAAGGACACTTATGATTGCAGTTAGGGCCCACCCAGATGACCCAGGCTAATCTCTCCAACTCAAGACCCATCACTTAATTACATCTGCAAATGCTCTTCTGCTATGTAAGGTAACATTAACAAGTCCAGGGATCAGGACATGAATATCTTTGGGGAGCATTCTTCAGCCAACTACACGCCCCTACAAGACGATGAATGTATAAGGGGCAAGAACTGTCTTTCTAACTTCATCCATAGGACCTTGTACAGTGCCTGGTAAGGTTACTAGTGCTCAACCAAGTTTGCCAGATGAATGCGTTCACTTACCTACCCATCCTTCTACAATCACCACCTTAACTTTTGAGTTTCCATAGCTAGTCTTTGACCTTTTTTATACAAACATATACTTGCTTTATAACATGTTTTGCATATGCACTTTAAAAAGCTTTGGTGAGGCTGTGCGTGGCGACTCAAACCTGTAATCCCAGCATTTGGGGAGCCTGAGGCAGGAGGATCACTTGAGCCCAGGAGTTTGGGACCAGCCTGGGCAACATAGCAAAACCCCATCTTTATTTATAAAAAAAGAAAGAAGGAAAAAAAGTACTGGTGAGCCATTTATTTTTATCTCAAAGTTTACTTCAGACTCTCTGGCTTTTGCTGATTTCAGAATGGGGATTTATTTTTCCCATTTCCATCTATCTTCTTTGTTTTTCCATTCATCCTATAAATTTTTCTCAAAACATCTGGCCCAGGGTCACCAAGCCCTCCTGGAGAAATCTAGTCATGTGGCTTCCCCTAATCAGGACTAGCCTATATCATATTTCAATTGCCAGCCAGTTTAATCATCCCTTCTGTCTAGAAAGTTAGGCTCATGGATAAATCAAAGCAGCTTTGCACAAAAGTCAGGGACAGGCTAACTTCCCAGGAAGAACTTTGTCTTGCAAATATATTGCTTTCTCCGTCATAAACAAGGTCACCAATGCTACCTTTCACCTTGATGAGAAATTCAAATTTTCAAAAGAAAAAAATTGCCCTACAGGTAGAGGAATTTTAGCCAATCTTAGAGTCTTTTAAAAATAAAAAACATAATTTCTCCATCATAAATTTGCTCTGGTTAACCCAAGACGACCTGTAGTGTTTTATCTGTGTGACCAAACATCTTAAATCTCACTGCTAACTGCAAGTCCCTAAATCTAACTGTTTTTGCTGACAAGAAAGGAAAGCCTGGAAGGTCCAGATTTTGCAGACATTTTTCTTGTCTTTAGCATTCCTCACCAGTGGTTGCCAAGTTGATGCTGTCACCTTTGATAACTTTGTTTGTTTGGACACGAGACTGTGAAAAAGGACAACTTGTGCCCCATTCATCCTGTAAGTCTGAGCCGTGGTCAGCAATGCACGAAGGAAGGAAGGCAGCAAGAGCCGGGAGAGGTGGGGTGCAGGGCTGCGCGCAGACTGAGGGAATCACTGCACCATAAATACATGTATGGCAGAATTCATTTCTCAAAAGTATCCACAGAATAAAAATATCCCCCAGGCTCTTCTAGGATCTTACCCCTCCCCATTGAGAGAGGAAGTCTATTTACCTTGAAGATACAAGGGACTTTAACTGCCTCAGTGAATAGAATCCAGGAGAAATGATGCTGGGTGACTTCCAGAGCAGGGTCATAAAAGACAATGTGCTCTCTCAAGCACAAGTTGTCTGTGCTCTTGGAGCCCAGTCACCATGTTGTTTTAAATTCAAGTCCACATGAAGTGTGTTCCATCTGAGAGTCCCAGCTGAGGTGTCAGACAACATCCAGCAGCAACTACCAGAGTGAGTGAGTGAGTGAGTGAGTGAGTGAGTGAGTGAGTGACTGAGTGAGTGACTGAGTGAGTGAGACTTCTGAAGATTCCAGCTCTGGTCTTCAACCTGCCCTCACTGATGGTGAATGGAGTAAACACAAGCTATCCCCACCAAGACCTGCATAAACTGCACATGCATGAATGACATGGTTTGGATCTGTGTCCCCACCCATATCTCATGCTGAATTACAATCCCCAGTGCTGGAGGTGGGGTCTGGTGATGGATGATACAATCAGGAAGGCTGTG
Source organism: Trachypithecus francoisi (assembly GCF_009764315.1). Lineage (NCBI taxonomy): Eukaryota > Metazoa > Chordata > Mammalia > Primates > Cercopithecidae > Trachypithecus > Trachypithecus francoisi. Next base: position 6,430,441 of record NW_022681469.1, read on the forward strand.
AACACCTGAGACTCCTAACCCCACCACAGACCCACTGAACCACAACCTCATAGAGGGGACGTGAGTGTTTTGAAAAAGCTCCACAGATAACCCTGAGGCTCAGCCAGACTTGAGAAGCCCTGGACCAGCTAGCACAGCAGGGGGTCTCAGATATGCTCGCTTGCGGACCCCAGGGAAAAGGCTTGATCAACTCTGCATTGAAAGTTAAACAAATAAAGAGACCAGTGGAACAGGACAGACAGTCTAGAGAAAGACCCATAGGGACTTCCTGAAAACACTGGTGTATTTAGAATGATTGTTAGCTGAGAACTTCTATCTCACTGCAGAGAGGCAGTATGCCTTCTCCAACTCTCTCATTCTTCCTGCCTCTGTACTCAGGCTGTGGTCTCCAAGAACAGACGATGTGCCCTCTCCAACTCTCCCATCCTTCCCTGCCTCACTGCTCGCTCTGCAGCTCTGCTGGGTGTCTTCTCTGCCCATCTCCTCCAGGCAAGCTCAGCCTCACACCAAGTCCCATCCCAAATGCCCCCCTCATCAAGCTCAGCTTGACTCCCTTCATTGTACTTGAATGAGTTGCTTCCCTATGATCTCGCTATCATCTGAGCATCCATTTATTCTAGTACATGTGTAATCAGATTTCAATTGTCTGCCTGTATGCCTGTCTTCCAACAAGACTTTGAGCTTCGAGAGTTCAGAGATCATGTATGTTTATCTGTGGCTCCAGTACTTAGCATAGCACTTTTCACATATAACAGGCCCTTACAAATACTTGATGCTTGACTGAAACAACAAGAAAAAAAAAACCCACAGAAACCAAAAAGGATTGAAAGAATATATCAACAAATGGATGAATAAACGAACAATGAGCATAGAAATGGATGATGCTCAAGAAACTGAGCCAAGTACTGGCTCTGCCATTGAGTTATTTACAACTTGGACTCTTTGTTTCCTTTCTCTAAGCCTTAAGTCCTTCATCTTACAGGGAGAATCTGGGGGTACCTTATCCTCAAATTCCCTTCCAGTTCTCATTTCATAGGAGCAATGAGAACTCCTTCAGCTGGACCAGAGAGCACTGCCCACAGAAGTGGTTCCCAAACAGCCAATCATTGGAATCACCCGGAAAGCCTGTGAACACCTGAGACCTAACCCCACCAGACCCACTGAACCACAGTCTCACAGAGGGGACGTGAGTGTTTTGAAAAAGCTCCACAGATAACCCTGAGGCTCAGCCAGACTCGAGAAGCCTTGGACCAGCATGGGTACTGTAATTTCTACCCATTCCCCCTGAAGCACGCCTGCCCCTCCCTTGTGGATGTTGGCTGGTGGATGGCAGCTCCAAGGTAAAGAGACAACATCTTGTTTAGAAGGCCGCTACTGTGATTGAAGATGAGTCAAGAAAACCTTTCTCCTTTTGAGTTACTTACAGCTCAAAAGGTGTATATGTATATATATATATATATATATATCTTTTCATTTATATATATAATATACATATTTCATTTATATATATATGCCTTTTCACTTAAGATTTGTGCCCTTTGCTGTATAGTGTATACTTCAATATAAATATTTTAAAGTTAAATCTTGTCAATTTAGCACATCACTTGGGCTCAATATTAGCTACTTACAGCTCAAAAGGAAATATGGTATGAGTATCCACCATCTTGTCTCACCACTGCCTGGGAGACAGATGTGGCTTCTGTTAGTAAGTCCCTATTAAATGTCTCTTCCTATGGTTGGGGAAAAAAAGACCCAGCCCTACGTGTATACTAATTTATTACAAGCGAATTTACCGCACAAGTGCCCCTGGAAGACCAGCGCAGTTAACTGGACACCTGAGTGGGACATGATAAGCCTCGTCTTCCAATTTGTACAGCAGATAAAACTTGATTCAAAATGGATCATAGACGTGACTGTGAAAAGGAAAACATTAAACCTTCTAGGAGAAACACAGCAGAATACTCCCATGGGGGAGGGAAAATTTCTTACACAGAACACAAAAACCTCTAAACATAAAAGACAATGTTGACAAATTGGACTACATCACAACTAAGAACTTCTTTCTTCTGCCCCATTCTCAGCCACTAAAAAGAAACTTTTATTCACCAAGAGACACCATGAAAAAAATGAAAAGGCAAGACATAGACTAAGAGATACATACATCTGAAAAAGGACCTATGTACACAATATGTAAAACTTCTACAAATCCTCAAGAAAAAATCAAATGACCCACTTTTTTAAAGTAGGTAATAGACTTAAACAGGCAATTTACCAAAAAGGATGTCCAAAAGGCCAAAAGCATATGACAAGTTGTCAGTATCATTACTCATCAGATATATGCAAATTAAAGCCACACTGAGTTATCACACACGCACCAGAATGACTAAAATTAAAGACTGACAGTACCAAGTGTTGGTGAGGATCTGGAGCAACTGCAGTATCTACTGATGCTAAACATGCTGTTATTCTATCACCCATCAATACCACTTTCAGGTATATGCCCAACAGAAATGAGTGCATTTGACTGCCAAAAGTTACAGCCAAGAATATATTACAGCTTTATTTATAATTTGCATAAAACTGGAAACACATCAGTTGCCTATGAAGAGTAAAATGGATTTGAATTATTGTGATGTAAGTATACATTGAAACAGTGCATAGCGATAAAAAACTGGTCTACTCCATGCACAGCCTGGTTGAATCTCATAGACATAATCATGAGCAAAAGATGAAAACACAAAACAACTGTACATAGGACGATACATAGAGGTAAAACTTATCAAAGGTGAGGAAAGTCACAAAGCTCTTTATCTATGGTTGGGGAACTGTGCAAGAAGAAAAGAAGAAATAGTGCTGACTTAGGAAAGAGCCATAAAGGAACCTTCCGGGTGCTGTAAGCATTCTCTATCTTGATCTCAAAGTGGTGGCTATGCTGATATATATATATATATATATATATATATTATATATATATATATACACCTTTTCATTTAAGATTTGTGCCCTTTGCTGAATGTATGTTATACTTCAATATAAATATTTTAAAGTTAAATCTTGTCAATTTAGTACATCACTTGGGCTCAATATTAGCATAAATGCAAATTTAGGCAAATTGAGGTACCAAAGTTGCACAGCACTACATAGTTATAAGGTGTAATCCAGGGACCCAAAACATGATCATGTCTTTTAAGATTGCAATTAAAATGAAACCACAAACACATTTGCTTTATAAAGTTCACAGGCCCCTGAGAATACAGCACATACTGACAGGATGCTGTCCATTCTGGTTTTGGAAATATTTAGAAATATGGCCTAGCATTCAAACTACTGTGGTCAGCTCCTTATGAGATCATTAGTGCCCCCTCCCAGCCTTGGCACATCTTGGCACAGCCCCATGTTTTGTCTTTGAGGGTGCTGTCAGGGGTCATTTTGAAGATAAAAAGCACGTTAAGTTTCATCCCAAACTTCATTCTCTATTGTTAAAATTTAACCCTGGAAATACCTAACTTTCCCTCAGCAGTCCTTGTGGTTCATTAATTTACCTAAATCTATGGAGCAAAAGAGAAGAGATACAAGAGAAAGAGCAAGTCTAGGCTCTGACTCCTGGCCTTCTGACTGCATGGGGTGCTCCAGACTCCAGCAGAATCAAGAATCCCCAGACCTTGTCAGCTTAGTCAGAAAACTTTCTCAACAGGATGGCAAGAAACATGGATTCAAACCCAGTCTTTCTGCTTTCCCTCACTGGGTTTTTGCTTCTGGACCTGGAAGCCAGGGATGACAGCACTGGCCCCTACTGACCTCAGTTCGAAGCAATGATGAAAAATGAGACATCTTTTCGGAAGGAAGGTTGCTTACGGTGATAATACCATCTTCACTGTCATCTCCACAAGGGTGGAATTGGTGAGATTAATGGATACAGATTGGCCATCAGTAGTACACCTCTGTAAGAAACCAGGTTTAAATACTATAAATAAGTAATTCGTCCCCAAAATAATGATTTTCTTTTACTTAATCCCCAATGTGATAGTAAAAGTAATGATTATTTCACTGGTAAAAAAGAAATTTTACTTTCAATAGGAGAATTTTTAATACTGATGCTCCCCCACGTTTTTTAAATGATCCCATTGACAAAAACTACGTCTTCCTGCTTCTTATTGTCCAATATTCCCCAGTGCAATGGATGTCGGCGGTGCCAGATCAATAGCACTTAAATGACACAGTGCTGATGCCTTTACTGACTGTGTCTGCCACTGCCATAAAGTCACCTAAGTCAAGTTTGCCTAAAAAGACTCTAAATCACTTGTCTCAAAGCAAGTCTTGGGGAACTTTAGTACCTTAAAGCGTTTTATGAGAAAGAAAACAAAAAGGATTCCAGCAACTATAATTTAGGACCATCTTATACACAAATCTCCCCAGAAGGGTGCAAAGCTTGACGTAGAAGAAGGTACATGGCAACGTGGCCCGTCCTACTGTTATTGCGCATCTGTTCACGTTTCCTTTTATCCTTAAAGTTTTGGCAACACACATGTTGTCAGTTACATGTACATTTAGGGTTGTTATGTCTTCCAAAGAATCGATCCCTCTATTGTATGCCATCCCCATTACCCTTGGTGATAGCTCTTGTTGCGAAGTCCACGGTATCTGAATTAATATAACTATGCCAGCTTTCTTTGAGTCATGCTTTTTTTATTATTATACTTTAAGTTCTAGGGTACATGTTCAGAATGTGCAGGTTTTTTACATAGGTATACACGTGCCATGGTGGTTTGCTGCACCCATCAACCTGTGATCTATGTTAGGTATTTCTCCTAATGCTATCCCTCCCTTAGCCCCCCACCCGCCGACAGGCCCCAGTGTGTGATGTTCCCCTCCCTGTGTCCATGTGTTCTCATCATTCACCTCTCACTTATGAGTGAGAACATGCGGTGTTTGGTTTTCTGTTCCTGTATTAGTTTGCTGAGAATGGTGATTTCCAGCTTTATCCATGTCCCTACAAAGGACATGGACTCATCCTTTTGTATGGCTGCATAGTATTCCATGGTATACATGTAAGTCATGTTTTCTTGGACTATTTCTTCTATCCTTTACTTTTGTCTACATCTTTATGTTTAGAGTGGGTTTCTTGTAGACATCATACAGGTGGGTTTTGCTTTATTACTCAGTCTGACAATCCATCATCTCATAATCTGTTTAGACCATTTATATCTTATTATTATGGTTGGATTAATATCTGCCATCTTAGCTGTTTTCCATTTGTTCCTATGTGTTCTTGTTTTATTTTCCCCATTTTCTGCCTTTAGATTATTTTTATGATCACATTTCATCTTCACAATTGGCTTATTTATGCCTCTCTTTTTATTTTGTATGTTTGTCCTAAGGTTTACAATACATCTCTTTAATAAATTAGATTCTACTTTGCAATATTATACCATGTCATGTGTCATGTGAGGACCTTACAATAACACACTCCTAATTTCTCCCTTCCACCCTCTGTGCAGCTGCCACATATGCTATAAGTGCACAACAAATTGCTATTATACTTGCTTTAGACACTCAGCTATTTTTCAGAGCAATTAAAAATAAGAAAAATGAATTTTATGTGTGCCTTTATTTATACCATGTTTAGCACTTTTCAATTACTATTGTAGACTCAAATGCAGTCACACTGGGGGTTAGAGATTCAGCATACGGATTTGGGAGGGACACAGTGCAGTCCATAACATGCAGTTTCTGATGAGCGATCTGCTGCAATTTTTATGGTTCCTCTGTATGCAATGTGTCTTTATTTCTCTAGCTGCCTTTCTCTTTGTCTTTGGTTTTCATACTTTGAATAGGCGTATGTAGGTGTGGGGTTTTTTTATATTTATCCTTCTTGATTTCCTTAGAGCTTCTTGGATCTGTGGTTTGGTGCCCACCATTAGCTTTGGAAATTCTCAGTCATTATCTGTTCAAAAATGTATTCTTCCCTATTCTCTCTTGAGATTCTAGTTATACCTATTTCATAACATTTCATGTTGTCCCACAGCTCTTGAATGTGCTATCCTGTTTTTGTTTGTTGATTCATTTGTTTTTAGAGACAGTGTCTTGCTCTGTCACCCAGGCTTAGTACAGTGAACAATTATGGCTCACTGCAGCCTTGAACTTCTAGGGTCAAGTGATCCTCCCACCTCAGTCTCCTAAGTAGCTGGGACTACACGCTTGTGCCACCACATCTGGCCAATTTTTTTTATTTTTTGTTTTTGTAGAGATGGGGTCTCACTATGTTGCCTAGGCTGACCTCAAACTCCCACCTTCAAGTGATCCTTCTGCCGTAGGCTCCGAAAGCACTGGGATTACAGGCGTGAGCCACTATTCTGTTTAATTCATTCTTTTTTTTTTTGAGACAGAGTCTCACTCTATTGCCCAGGATAGAGTGCAGTGGCATGATCTCAGTTCATTGCACCCTCCACCTCCCAGGTTCAAGCAATTATTTTGCCTCAGCCTCCCAAGTAGCTGGGACTACAGTTGCGCACCACCATGACTGGCAATTTTTGTATTTTCAGTAGAGTCAGAGTTTTGCCATGTTGGCCAGGCTGGTCTCAAACTCCTGACCTTGAGTGATCCACCCACCTCCGCCTCCCAAAATGCTGGGATTATAGGCATGAGTCATCGTGCCCAGCCTCTCTGTGTTTTGATTTGGGGTTATTTCTATCGACCTGTGTTTAATTTCACTCATTCTTTCTTTCCCCAGCTGTATCAAGCCTGCTGGTAAGCTCTTTGAGCATTTCCATTTGATTCCTTCTCAGAGTTTACCTACCGGATCATGCACACTGATCACATTTCCTACTAGAGCCTGTAGCATAGCTTCCAAAATGTCTTATCTATAGTTCTAACATCTGTGTCATGTCCCAGTTTGGTTCTGCTGGTTGCTTTGTTTCTTTGTATGCTGGGTTTTTCTTGCTTCTTTATGCCTCATAATTTTCTGTTGAAAGCTAGACATCTTGTGTAGACAGTAGACAACAAGGTAAATAGTTGTTATGCCCAGAAATGGGCCTTTTGCTAGGCCTTTGGAGTGTGGACAAGGAGTTAGTTGAACTAGTTGGGAGTCTGCATGGGTTGGGGTTTTGTTGTTACTGTGGCTACCCTGGCACACCACAGACTTCCAACCCCTTTAGTGCCACGTTGTGTTTAGGGTTGGGGCTGGGTCACAAGAGGTCAGCTCTATTCTCAGCCTCGAGTCTTCCTTTTGTGCTCACACCACAAAGAGGATCTTTCCATGCTGTGATAGTTAATACTGAGTGTCAACTGGACTGGATTGAAGGACACAAAGTACTGATCCTGGGTGTGTCTGTGAGAGTGTTGGCAAAGGAGATTAACATTTGAGTCAGTGTGCTGGGAAAGGCAGACCATCTTTAATCTGGGTGGACAGAATCTAATCAGCTGCCAGCAGAGCTAGAATATAAGCAGGCAGAAAAATGTGAAAAGAGAGACTGGCCTCGCCTCCCAGCCTGCATCCTTCTCCCGTGCTGGGTGCTTCCTGCCCTTGAACATCGGACTTCAAATTCTTCAGTTTTGGAACTGGGACTGGCTCTCCTTGCTCCTCAGCCTGCAGACAGCCCACTGTGGGACCCTGTAATTGTGTGAGTTAATACTTAATAAACTCCCCTTCATATATATACAAATACACACACACATACACACACACATTCCATTGGTTCTGTTCTTCCAGAGAACCCTGACTAATCCACATAACCTTTCCCTGTCAGCTTTGCTTGTTACTCAACACTCAGTAGGCTGGGAGGAGGCAGAGGGGTGCATCCTCTCTTGTTCGATTCAGACTGTGTCTTAAACAAGACTGTGTCCCTAGGTCTTGAAAGTGGGGTCTTCTCAGTGACCCTGCCCTGCTCCCAGTGGCAGGAGATCGCTGATGGTCAGAGCCCAGGGTACATTCCTACCCCTCCCTCAAGGGAAGAGGGTTTTTCCCTGTTCCCTGCCCTCCTGATGCAGGGGATCTTGGCTAGTGTTCTAGGGTAAGGGCGTTGCAGCTTTTCCCTCTGTGGCTTGAGGCTTTTTCTCTGCAGGGGAGATGGGGGAGGAGGACCCAGATGGGGGTCCATGCAGTGCTGCAGCACCTGGGTGGCTCCTCCCCAGGTCGTCCGGCTATGAGGCAGGCTTCCTTAAGACTGTCTCCCTGTCCCCAGGAGGTCTGGGGGACAGAGACCATGAGAGGGCACAAGTCACCTGCAGCCCTCAGGATGTTCATATTCTCTTGGTAGCCCACATTAGGCTTCAGCAATTCATTAGAAATGTGAATGAATTCCTTCGGACTTTCTCCTAGGTATCTGGCAGCATCTGCTCCAGGCAAGCAAGTGCTCATGCCTCTTCTCTCTTAGACATCCTTGTCTCCCCTGAGGTTTCAGGTTAGTTGGTTGCCCTGTGACTTAGCTCTTTAATGAATTCAAGAAACATTGTGAATTTGGAGATTGTCAAACAATTAACTTTTTGTTGTTGTAAGAGTGGGAGTAATGTTCTTTCCAGCTTCCTATAGCCCAAGCGAAACCAGAGGTAGCCTTCACTGAAGACTATTCTTTCTTAAATAATAGTCTTAAAGAATAGTCTCCATTGCAACTTATAATGGTAAAATAAACAATTGGTAAAAACTTAAGTGGCTATCAAAAGGGAAACATTTCCAGCCTGGGCTACATAGTGAGACCCTGTCTCTTAAAAAATAAAAATAAAAAACAGCTAGGTGTGGTGGTGCACCTGTGGTCCCAGCTATTTGAGAGGACGAGGCAGGAGGATCACGTGAACCCATGAGTTTGAGGCTGCAGAGAGCTGTGATCGCGCCACAGCACTCCAGCCTGAGCAACAGAGTGAGACCCTGTCTCAAAAAGAGGCGGGGAGGGGAAACGTAAATAAATTATGGTACACTTTGGGAGGCTGAGGCAGGTGGATCACCTGAGGTCAGCAGTTTGAGACCAGCCTGACCAACATGACGAAACCCCGTCTCTATTGAAAATACAAAAATTAGCCAGTGTGGTGGCATGTGCCTATAATCCCAGCTACTCAAGAGGCTGAGGCAGTAGAATCACTTGAACCTAGGAGGCAGAGGTTGCAGTGAGCTAAGATCATGCCACTGCACTCCAGCCTGGGTGACAGAGCGAGACTCCATCTCAAAAAAATAAAATAAAATAAAACTAATTAATTAATTATGGCACACATAGGCACTGGGAAACTAAACCACACAGAAAAAATTAAGACAGGGCTACACACCCTGCAAGAGGAAAAAGCCAGGCTATAAGTAAACAAATAAATGTAAGTTACGTAAGTGTGGAATAACCCTATTTAAGGAAAAGAAGAAGGCCATGTGTGTGGATGTGTTCAGCGCAAGAAACACTCTGAAATATGAACACTATAGTCAGTTCTGCTTGTCTTAAATCCTTGTCTTAAAAATGCGTATTTGTTCCGATGTGTTTGACATATTAGGGAAAAATCTGAGCATAATGAGAATTTTGCATTTGCTTATTTTGTGATTTCGTCCACCAGAAACACAAAATGTCTGCAGAAATCTGCTCCCAGCTTAACCAAGCACGAGAGGAAAACACAGGACACGCACGTGTGCACACACACGTACCCCTCAAGAATCTCCTGGCTGCCTCAGCTCACCCCATTGTTACAGGCTCCATGCATCCACATTTGGTGTCACAAATGTCCTTCCACGTCAGATGACCCTCCTTCCACCACTTCACAATCACTCACAAACTGAAATCTTTCTGACACACAGGTCCACAAACAAAATTTAAACTTTACTTTTTTGAGACAGCGTCTCATTCTGTCACTCAGGCTGGAGTGCAGCGGTGCAATCTCAGCTCACTGCATCCTCAACCTCCCAGGCTCAAGCAATCCTCCCACCTCAGCCTCCCGAGTTGCTGGGATTACAGAAGTCCACCACCATGCCCAGCTAATTTTTACATTTTTTGTAGAGATGGGGTTTTGCCATGCTGGCCAGGCTGGTCTCCAGCTCCTGGGCTCAAGTAATCTGCCCGCCTTGGCCTCCCAAAGTTATGGGATTACAGGCGTGAGCCACCATGCCCAGCCCAACATTCAAGCTTTTTAAAAGTGCTATATTGATCATAGTATATATGTATTTCTAAACCATTTAACATGTAAACAATTGAGCTACTGTTTTTATTAAGTACCACCTTTTTTTTTTTTTTTTTTGAGATGGAGTCTCACTCTGTCGCCCAGGGTGGAGTGCAGTGGCGCAGTCTCGGCTCATTGCAACCTCCAGCCTCCCAGGTTCACGCCATTCTCCTGCCTCAGCCTCCCGAGTAGCTGAGACTACAGGCACCTGCCACCACGCCCAGCTAATTTTTTATATTTTCAGTAGAGACGGGGTTTCACCGTGTTAGCCAGGATGGTCTTGATCTCCTGACCTCGTGATCTGCCCGCCTCGGCCTCCCAAAGTGCTGGGATTACAGGCGTGAGCCACCGCACTCGACCTAAGTGCCATATTTTTTAACATGTCACCAATAGTTTTCAGTGTTATTCCTCTAACTCATTTTTCATAGAAGCCCTGTAGCTTTTACTGCCCCATTTTGCATAACATGGTAACTTTTAGGAATGCTTATAGCAGAACTGACTGTATGAATTCTGGGAATGAATTGGGAGAGTGAACGGAATGAATGTCTCACTTTTTTATTATACACATCCATGTTACACGGTAAAATAAAATCAAGCACAAAACAGTTGAGCAATAAAGGGCTAAGGAGCAGAGCCTGGGGTGTATCCACGCAGGCCGTCTGCTGCATAACTCTGGGGAAGACAGACTGCCGTAGGTCCGGCGCCCCCAGAGGAGTGGCAAGGGAAACTTCCTTGAGTTTGCAAAACGGCGTGTGATAGCCTCCTCTTAGAGACTGACAACACTTGTCAGCATATCAAAGGCTCCAAGAGGCCCTCCAGCAAAGAAACGTGTGTAACTGTAATCAACCCGGAGATTCTAAAACATATATGACCAATGGGACACTTTTTTGGTAGAGCACCCATGGGATGGAGCACAGGGCTCAGTCAAAACCAACCCAGAAAATAAAGTCTGCCGTCTTGCTATGGAATGAGTGAATGAGTGAATGAATGAATGAATGAATGAATGAATGAAAGTCTGAAACACAGAAAGAATAAATGTGGGTGAGATTAGGAAGAAAGTTGGGAAAGGAGGAAAGGAAACCAAATGAGGATGTTTTCAAGCTGCAGGCTTGGAATTTTCACCTGTTGCTAACTTTCCAGAATCCACCATTGGGCTCTGCTGGACAGAGTATCAGAGGAAGAGGTTTCTCCTGCATCTGACTCAAGTTGGTGCCCATTCACTAGGAGCACCTCTTAGCAAATACATGAGTTAGGGTCACCTTTAGGCTTGCTTTCAGATCCAAGTATCTGCTTCTTTGACTTGAGAACTCCTGAGTCTCTTCTTGTGTCCGCTGAATTTGCAGACATTTTAAAAAATTTTTTCGAAAGACTGTCGGAGGGGCGGAGCAAGATGGCCGAATAGGAACAGCTCCAGTCTTCAACTCCCAGCGCGAGTAACACAGAAGACCGGTGATTTCTGCATTTTCAACTGAGGTACTGGGGTCATCTCTCTAGGGAGTGCCGGACAATCGGTGCTGGTCAGCTGCTGCAGCCTGACCAGCGTGAGCTGAAGCAGGGCGAGGCATCGCCTCACCTGGAAGCGCAAGGGGGAAGGAAATCCTTTTCCTAGCGAGGGGAACTGAGACACACAACACCTGGAAAATCGGGTAACTCCCACCCCAATACTGCGCTTTAAGGAAACAGGCACACCAGGAGAATATATCCCATACCTGGCCGGGAGGGTCCCACGCCCACGGAGCCTCCCTCACTGCTAACACAGCCGTCTGCGGCGATCTATCCGCAAGGCAGCAGCGAGGCTGGGGGAGGGGCGCCCGCCATTGCTGAGGCTTAAGTAGGTAAACAAAGACGCTGGGAAGCTCGAACTGGGTGGAGCTCACAGCAGCTCAAGGAAGCCTGCCTGTTCTGTAGACTCTACCTCTGCGGACAGCGCACAGCTGCAGTCCATTAGGGGAAAGAGCGGGGCCGTGGCAGACGCGAACGACTCTGTCTGACAGCTTTGGGGAGAGCCGTGGATCTCCTAACGCGGAGGTTGAGATCTGAGAAGGGACAGACTGCCTGCTCAGGTGGGTCCCTGACCCCTGAGTAGCCTAGCTGGGAGACATCCCCCACTAGGGGCAGTCTGACACCCCACACCTCACAGGGTGGAGTCACCCCTGAGAGGAAACTTCCAAAAAAAGAATCAGACAGGTACACTCGCTGTTCAGCAATATTCTATCTTCGGCAACCTCTGCTGCTGACACCCAGGCAAACAGGGTCTGGAGTGGACCTCAAGCAATCTCCAACAGACCAACAGACAGTCCTTCTGACTGTCAGAAGGAAAACTATCAAACAGGAAGGACACCTATACCAAAACCCCATCAGTACGTCACCATCATCAAAGACCAGAGACAGATAAAACCACAAAGATGGGGAAGAAGCAGGGCAGAAAAGCTGGAAATTCAAAAAATAAGAGCGCATCTCCCCCTGCAAAGGAGCGCAGCCCATCGCCAGCAACGGATCAAAGCTGGTCAGAGAATGACTTTGACGAGATGAGAGAAGAAGGCTTCAGTCCATCAAACTCTCAGAGCTAAAGGAGGAATTACGTACCCAGCGCAAAGAAACTAAAAATCTTGAAAAAAAAGTGGAAGAATTGACAGCTAGACTAATTAATGCAGAGAAGATCATAAACGAAATGACAGAGATGAAAACCATGACACGAGAAATACGTGACAAATGCACAAGCTTCAGTAACCGACTCGATCAACTGGAAGAAAGAGTATCAGCGATTGAGGATCAAATGAATGAAATGAAGCGAGAAGAGAAACCAAAAGAAAAAAGAAGAAAAAGAAATGAACAAAGCCTGCAAGAAGTATGGGATTATGTAAAAAGACCAAATCTACGTCTGATTGGGGTGCCTGAAAGTGAGGGGGAAAATGGAACCAAGTTGGAAAACACTCTTCAGGATATCATCCAGGAGAACTTCCCCAACCTAGTAGGGCAGGCCAACATTCAAATTCAGGAAATACAGAGAACTCCACAAAGATACTCCTCCAGAAGAGCAACTCCAAGACACATAATTGCCAGATTCACCAAAGTTGAAATGAAGGAAAAAATCTTAAGGGCAGCCAGAGAGAAAGGTCGGGTTACCCACAAAGGGAAGCCCATCAGAATAACAGCAGACCTCTCGGCAGAAACTCTACAAGCCAGAAGAGAGTGGGGGCCAATATTCAACGTTCTTAAAGAAAAGAATTTTCAACCCAGAATTTCATATCCAGCCAAACTAAGCTTCATCAGTGAAGGAGAAATAAAATCCTTTACAGATAAGCAAATGCTTAGAGATTTTGTCACCACCAGGCCTGCCTTACAAGAGACCCTGAAGGAAGCCCTAAACATGGAAAGGAACAACCGGTACCAGCCATTGCAAAAACATGCCAAAATGTAAAGAACATCGAGGCTAGGAAGAAACTGCATCAACTAACGAGCAAAATAACCAGTTAATATCATAATGACAGGATCAAGTTCACACATAACAATATTAACCTTAAATGTCAATGGACTAAATGCTCCAATTAAAAGACACAGACTGGCAAACTGGATAAAAAGTCAAGACCCATCAGTCTGCTGTATTCAGGAGACCCATCTCACATGCAGAGACATACATAGGCTCAAAATAAAGGGATGGAGGAAGATCTACCAAGCAAATGGAGAACAAAAAAAAGCAGGGGTTGCAATCCTAGTCTCTGATAAAACAGACTTTAAACCATCAAAGATCAAAAGAGACAAAGAAGGCCATTACATAATGGTAAAGGGATCAATTCAACAGGAAGAGCTAACTCTCCTAAATATCTATGCACCCAATACAGGAGCACCCAGATTCATAAAGCAAGTCCTTAGAGACCTACAAAGAGACTTAGACTCCCATACAATAATAATGGGAGACTTCAACACTCCACTGTCAACATTAGACAGATCAACGAGACAGAAAGTTAACAAGGATATCCAGGAATTGAACTCATCTCTGCACCAAGCGGACCTAATAGACATCTATAGAACTCTCCACCCCAAATCAACAGAATATACATTCTTCTCAGCACCACATCGCACTTATTCCAAAATTGACCACATAATTGGAAGTAAAGCACTCCTCAGCAAATGTACAAGAACAGAAAGTATAACAAACTGTCTCTCAGACCACAGTGCAATCAAACTAGAACTCAGGACTAAGAAACTCAATCAAAACCGCTCAACTACATGGAAACTGAACAACCTGCTCCTGAATGACTACTGGGTACATAACGAAATGAAAGCAGGAATAAAGATGTTCTTTGAAACCAATGAGAACAAAGATACAACATACCAGAATCTCTGGGACATATTTAAAGCAGTGTGTAGAGGGAAATTTATAGCACTAAATGCCCACAAGAGAAAGCAGGAGAGATCTAAAATGGACACTCTAACATCACAATTAAAAGAACTAGAGAGGCAAGAGCAAACACATTCAAAAGCTAGCAGAAGGCAAGAAATAACTAAGATCAGAGCAGAACTGAAGGAGATAGAGACACAAAAAACCCTCCAAAAAATCAATGAATCCAGGAGTTGGTTTTTTGAAAAGATCAACAAAATTGACAGACCACTAGCAAGACTAATAAGAAGAAAAGAGAGAGGAATCAAATAGTCGCAATAAAAAATGATAAAGGGGATATCACCACCGACCCCACAGAAATACAAACAACCATCAGAGAATACTATAAATGCCTCTACGCAAATCAACTAGAAAATCTAGAAGAAATGGATAATTTCCTGGACACTTACACTCTCCCAAGACTAAACCAGGAAGAAGTTGAATCCCTGAATAGACCAATAGCAGGCTCTGAAATTGAGGCAACAATTAATAGCCTACCCACCAAAAAAAGTCCAGGACCAGATGGATTCACAGCTGAATTCTACCAGAGGTACAAGGAGGAGCTGGTACCATTCCTTCTGAAACTATTCAATCAATAGAAAAAGAGGGAATCCTCCCTAACTCTTTTTATGAGGCCAACATCATCCTGATACCAAAGCCTGGCAGAGACACAACAAAAAAAGAGAATTTTAGACCAATATCCCTGATGAACATCGATGCAAAAATTCTCAATAAAATACTGGCAAACCGGATTCAGCAGCACATCAAAAAGCTTATCCACCATGATCAAGTGGGCTTCATCCCTGGGATGCAAGGCTGGTTCAACATTCGCAAATCAATAAACGTAATCCAGCATATAAACAGAACCAAAGACAAGAACCACATGATTATCTCAATAGATGCAGAAAAGGCTTTTGACAAAATTCAACAGCCCTTTATGCTAAAAACGCTCAATAAATTCGGTATTGATGGAACGTACCTCAAAATAATAAGAGCTATTTATGACAAACCCACAGCTAATATCATACTGAATGGGCAAAAACTGGAAAAATTCCCTTTGAAAACTGGCACAAGACAGGGATGCCCTCTCTCACCACTCCTATTCAACATAGTGTTGGAAGTTCTGGCTAGGGCAATCAGGCAAGAGAAAGAAATCAAGGGTATCCAGTTAGGAAAAGAAGAAGTCAAATTGTCCCTGTTTGCAGATGACATGATTGTATATTTAGAAAACCCCATTGTCTCAGCCCAAAATCTCCTTAAGCTGATAAGCAACTTCAGCAAAGTCTCAGGATACAAAATTAATGTGCAAAAATCACAAGCATTCTTATACACCAGTAACAGACAAGCAGAGAGCCAAATCAGGAATGAACTTCCATTCACAATTGCTTCAAAGAGAATAAAATACCTAGGAATCCAGCTTACAAGGGATGTAAAGGACCTCTTCAAGGAGAACTACAAACCATTGCTCAGTGAAATCAAAGAGGACACAAACAAATGGAAGAACATACCATGCTCATGGATAGGAAGAATCAATATCGTGAAAATGGCCATACTGCCCAAGGTATTTATAGATTCAATGCCATCCCCATCAAGCTACCAATGAGTTTCTTCACAGAATTGGAAAAAACGGCTTTAAAGTTCATATGGAACCAAAAAAGAGCCCGCATTGCCAAGACAATCCTAAGTCAAAAGGACAAAGCTGGAGGCGTCACGCTACCTGACTTCAAACTATACTACAAGGCTACAGTAACCAAAACAGCATGGTACTGGTACCACAACAGAGATATAGACCAATGGAACAGAACAGAGTCCTCAGAAATAATACCACACATCTACAGCCATCTGATCTTTGACAAACCTGACAAAAACAAGAAATGGGGAAAGGATTCCCTATTTAATAAATGGTGCTGGGAAAATTGGCTAGCCATAAGTAGAAAGCTGAAACTGGATCCTTTCCTTACCCCTTATACGAAAATTAATTCAAGATGGATCAGAGACTTAAATGTCAGACCTAATACCATAAAAACCCTAGAAGAAAATCTAGGTAGTACCATTCAGGACATAGGCATGGGCAAGGTCTTCATGTCTAAAACACCAAAAGCAACGGCAGCAAAAGCAAAAATTGACACATGGGATCTAATTAAACTAAAGAGCTTTTGCACAGCAAAAGAAACTACCATCAGAGTGAACAGGCAACCTACAGAATGGGAGAAAATTTTTGCAACCTACTCATCTGACAAAGGGCTAATATCTAGAATCTACAAAGAACTCAAACAAATATACAAGAAAAAAACAAACAACCCCATCAAAAAGTGGGCAAAGGATATGAACAGACATTTCTCAAAAGAAGACATCCATACAGCCAACAGACACATGAAAAAATGCTCATCATCACTCGCCATCAGAGAAATGCAAATCAAAACCACAATGAGATACCATCTCACACCAGTTAGAATGGCAATCATTAAGAAGTCAGGAAACAACAGGTGTTGGAGAGGATGTGGAGAAATAGGAACACTTTTACACTGTTGGTGGGATTGTAAACTAGTTCAACCATTATGGAAAACAGTATGGCGATTCCTCAAGGATCTAGAACTAGATGTACCATATGACCCAGCCATCCCACTACTGGGTATATACCCAAAGGATTATAAATTACTCTACTACAAAGACACATGCACACGTATGTTTATTGCGGCACTATTCACAATAGCAAAGACTTGGAATCAACCCAAATGTCCATCTGTGACAGACTGGATTAAGAAAATGTGGCACATATACACCATGGAATACTATGCAGCCATAAAAAAGGATGAGTTTGCGTCCTTTGTAGGGACATGGATGCAGCTGGAATCCATCATTCTTAGCAAACTATCACAAGAAGAGAAACCAAACACCGCATGTTCTCACTCATAGGTGGGAACTGAACAATGAGATCACTTGGACTGGGAAGGGGAACATCACACACTGGGGCCTATCATGGGGAGGGGGGAGGAGGGAGGGATTGCATTGGGGAGTTATACATGATATAAACGTCATGCACATGTACCCTAGAACTTAAAGTATAATAATAAAAAAAATAAATAAATAAATAAATAAATAAATAAATAAAATTTTTTTCTACCTTTGTCGAGCTATGATAGACAAATAAAAATTAAATATATTTACAGTGCACAACTTGATGTTTTGATAGAGGTGTACATTGTTAAATAATCACCATGAGCAAGCTAATTAACTTATCCATCACCTCACATTTTGTGTGAGTGTAGTGAGAATATTTAAGATCTATTCTCATAGCAAATCTCAAGTATACAATACAGTATGATTAAGTGGAGTCACCGTGCTGGATGTTAGATCCCAGAACTTGTTCAGCATACAACTGAACCTTTGTACCAGGTGACCAATATCTCTCCGTTTCCTGCAGGTATTAGATAAATTTCCTCCAGGAGCTCAGCCTCATACACTTTTACAAATCAACGGGCTATATTTTTCCTAACACTTTATGAAATAATTAGCCTTCTAAGAAAGCTCTCAATAGAATATTCTGAAATGAAGCCTGTAGACTGAGGGGCTCCGGACCTAGTTTCTTGTGAAATATACCGCAGCGTGGCAGCCTGTACTCAAGAGCAAAGCAGGTGGTATTTCTCAAGGCCATCAAACAAACCAGCCAACATGGCTGCCGCTCCTGGGGGTTTCCCAGCCCCGCTAAGCTGGCCAGAGCACTCGTGTTCAAGAAGCTGAAGATCTGTTTTAAACCCCACAATTAAAGCTTCTCCTTGGTATTAGCTTAAGACTCAAGTGTCTGGAGTGAAACCACCTCTGAGATGGAAAATGGGAATATTTAAGCAGAAGTAACTTCTCAGGCAGCCTTAAATGGTTCTGCCTTAGGGAACACATCCAACCATGCAAGAATGCTGTCCATTCCGAAATCTAAAATGTCAAAGGAAAAGAACCACTGTACTTGGGCTGGGCACGGTGGCTCATGCCTGCAATCCCAGCACTTTGGGAGGCTGAGGTGAGTGGATCCCTTGAGGTCAGGAGTTCAAGATCAGTGTGGCCAACATGGTGAACCCCGTCTCTACTAAAACTACAAAAATTAGCCGGGTGTGGTGGTTTGCGCCTGTAATCCCAGCTACTCAGGAGGCTGAGGCAGGAGAATCGCTTGAACCCAGGAGGCGGAGATTGTGGTGAGCCAAGATGGCGCCACTGCACTCCAGCCTGGGTGACAGAGCGAGACACTGTCTCAAAAAAATAAAAAAAAAAAAGAAAAGAAAAAGAAATGCCGTGTTCAGAGGCCCAAGTGAAATAGGTTCACTAGTTTATGTTCAGTACAATTTGGAGGAAACTTGACAGGTTGCAGTGCTGAGGCAGGAAAATAGGGTCTGTAGGCAGGGAACCTAAGGCCTATTCACGCTTCAGCTATGACAGGAAACGTCCTCTCCAGAGGGCGCACCCCGAGGAAATGACTTTGTAAATTTCCCAGTTCATCCTCTCCCAGGGATGTACTTGGTGTACACAGGGCGTACACCGAGTAACCAGTGGAAACCCCTAGAAGGTATTTAAACTCCATAAAATTCTGCAATAGGGTCATTGAGCCCCTATGCTCAGGTCCACTCCCACACTGTGGAGCGTACTTTCAATTTCAATAAATCCCTTCATTCCTTCCTTTCTTTGTGCATTTTGTCCAGTTCTTTGTTCAAGACGCCAAGAACCTGGACATCCTTCACCAGTAACAGTGCTTCAGAAAGAAATGACCAAAATTCTTATTCCTCAAGTTCGTCAGAATCTGGCCTTTGTTGAAGATACTACTGCAGATGAAGCAGGTCCCACTAAACTGAAGGTACCACAGAGCAGATATCAATTGTCATCCCTCTCTGCCTACCCTAAGCCAGAGCTTACAGCACGCAGAAGATGCAGAAAGGTTTATTGGATAAATAAGCGAATGCTGCCTACGTGCTATATGCCACCATGTTCTCACACATGACGTCATTATTCCAATGAGCGTAATCTGGTCCCCTTTTTGTAATTTCCTTAATGAAACTCAACCAGACAGAAAATAGGGCATCACTTGGAGGGCAAGTCAGGCTAGAGGATGGGTTAGGAATGATTTTTTAGTGTTATTCTTAAATTTCCCAATAGGTCATTTGTTTTGACTGCACAAAAGAGGCCATTGGGGATTATTGTTATCAGCAAATATTCTGATGTCATTTAAATCCAGATTTGATCCCTGCTCTGCCGTGCATTGTGTTTGTAACCTTGGGAGATGCACAGAAGCCCAGTAAATGTCAGTGCCCTCCTCTGTGTGAACAAGAGCGGTACCCACCTCATGGGGCTAGTGGGGGAATGACATGGTTGGCACAGGGGAAGTATTTTGCGAAGTGTTTGGCATACACAAAATTCTCAATGCACATCAGTTATTATCAAAAAGTGTCAAGTTATGGAGCCAGCTAGCTGCTCTTCTACATGCCTCCACTGCTCAGAGCTCTTACAAAAAGGTGGTTAGACTCTTCCACTAATTATACTACTTCCCAGAAAGGAAACAACATGCTTAAGATTATTATTATTATTATTATTACTATTATTATTATTATTAGGCTTACAATGTACCAGGACATTGTTCTGAGTTACAAATATTATTTTTAATCTTCACATCAACCCAAGAGTTATCTCATTACCATCCTCATTTTACAGATAAGAAAATGTGAACACAGAGAGATTAAGTAATTTGCCCAAGGTCACATAGCTTATAAGCAGCAGAGACTCACACCCAGGCAGTCTGGCTCCAGAGCCTGGACACTCCCCCAATAACTTTTAGTATTTATGCCAACTGACCCATTATCCCACACAAAGAAGACATGTTGGTTTTGTTTATATTACTCGGGAGAAAAAGAAAAGGCATATTATTTCCAGGCATCAGCCAGACCATTAGAAAAAACTCCATCTGTCTGTGCCTCAATCAGCCAGAAAATAACAAAAAATAAATTCAAAAAAGAAAAAAAAAACACTTAAAATGTTTGATTGCCCAGATTTCAACATGCCTTAAGAAGGCCTCCAGCTGAAAATCATCTTTGGATCTAATCTTCAATTACAAAGGGACAAATTAATTCCCTCCAGACGGCAGCAAAACTTAAAAGTATCCCCACTTGCCTCATTATTTTTCAATCTGTCTAACTGAAAACAAACCAAAACCCTACAGGAAAATAATTTCAAGTATCTTACTGTTGTGAAATCTAACTGCATCAAAAGAGCCATGTCTCTTCCATCTAATTATCAATGGCATTTCTCCTTCCCCACACTGCTGGGTCAGAGCAGGGGAGTGGATCTCCTGACACCCGATGTCCAGATCAGGTAGCGTGCAGAGCTGGACAGAACAAAGCTTCTGGGGCACGCAGGCAAGGACAGGCATTGGTTGTCTTGGGACTCACACAGAAATTCTAAGGATGGCTGTAGCCAGGACACTGTGGGAGCCACAGGGCTAGAGTGGTGGGGAACACACAACACAAGAGTGGGTGGAGGTGGGGAAGGGCCAAGGTGGGGAAGGGCCGACGGGAACCAGTGTCATTAGCACAACCCAAGAGCAATGTCCAGAGATTCTGTGAAAGTCAGCTTAGAACACGGAGTCAGGAGGATGTCATTCATTCATTACAAACTATATTTGTTAAAATAGATGACCTTAACTTTGAACTTATTTCAGTGTGGGGATGGATTTTTCATCCTAACTGCTTGCAAGTTTACCACCTCAGGTAACCTTTGTAATCTACCTGGTCATGATTTTATTTCTATCTAATTTGCCCTAAGAACGGCCTCCAGTGTTTACATGCCCATACAGAAACACATGGAGAGTGCAGCACCACAAGAGTTGGTCAGATTTTGCAGAGTCTTTATTCTAGGTGTGTTGTGACCTTCCTAGGTAATGACAGGGAATGCATTCACAGAGTCTGCTGTCATACCCTGGAAACAGGCTACTTTCCAGCACCATGGGTCGGAAAGCTCACATCATTTGCCTTGAAAAAAGCTTTCTGATGATGCACAGGCTTTCTTTTAAAACATGCTAAAGCATACTATTTTCTTTCAGAGACGTAGGTTGTATTTTGTGTTTCTGAAATCTAGCACCTCTGCATATTTGAACATAATGGGACATTTTTCACTGATTTTTGGAAAATTGTTCCCCATGTGTATTAGTCCATTCTCACACTGCTATAAAGACATACCAGAGACGGAGTAATTTATAAAGAAAAAGAGGTTTAATGAACTCACAGTTCCACATGGCTGGGGAGACCTCACAATCATGGTGGAAGGCAAAGGAGGAGCAAAGCATGTCTTACATGGTGGCAGGCAAGAGAGCGTGTGCAGGGGAACTGCCCTTTATAAAACAACATAGGATCTCATGAGACTTATTCGCCATCACAGGAAAACACAGGAAAGCCCTGCCCTTATGATTCAATTAGCTCCCATGGGGTCCCTCCCATGATGTGGGGATTATGGGAGCTGTAACTAAAGATGAGATTTGGGAGGGGACACAGCAAACCACATCATCATGGGATTCCAACCTCACTACAAAATGAGCAAAAACTTGGTTAAGAATTCTTCCATACACCACTCTCCTTTAGAAGTGAATGGTGATGGGAAGGACAGAAAGAACTATTTTAAAATTAGACTGAAGGAGAAAAGCAAAATTTCTGTTAGTTTCACCACAATTCTAGTTGTTAGAACAAAGTTAAACCCTCACAATCTTAAAAAGAAAATCCTTGGAGGTTTGAATTAAACATTTTACACATTTGAAGTCTTGCAATGGTGCTTTAAGTGTCCATGTTGCCTGTGAATGGCTTTGTACAGACAGATAAAATTTTCATTTTTGAATGATGAAATGTGGTAACACCGCCTCATCTTTCGCTTGAAATCAAAACGATCACTGTTTTTTATATAATTTAAGGGTGGTGAACTTAGGGGACTAGAAGTCTTCTAAATTGGCTTCTATACATCCAATGATTTAAATGTAACTATTTTGTTGGGATTTTGTAGTCAAAATCATATTTGTGTATATAACTAACTCATCTGTAAATTATAATAAACATGTTTGCAATTATGTAAATGTTAAATAATATTTTGGCTCAACTTTTTAAAAAATAAAATAAAAATGATACTTGTTAATATGCTTTATGTTCCAAGCACATAAAGTTAATATGGTTTATTTCCATCTTCTAGCTCCAGAGCTCCAAAGCTAGGAGACGGTTCCATCAGCAAGTCAACGGGAGAGATGAGGACAGGAAGTCAACAAGGAAAACTGGATCCCAGAAGGTAATTAAAAATTCAGTTACTGAGACAAATCGGTTTCTTCAAAAGACCAGAGTGCAAGGCAGGACAGGCAGTACCAATGAGCAGAGATGTGGAGCCTGCTGCATGTGTCGCCCTTACTTATACCCTCACTGTGGTCACTCTGGTCATTGTCCTGTCGGGTTCTTCCCCAGGAGACTTTCTCCAGACTAAGGCTCATTGCAAACTGACAGAGCCTAGCACCTGAGAGATGCTATGTCAGTCCTAGAGGATGGATGGGGGGTGAAGGGAGGAAGAGATGAGTTTAAAGCTAAGGATTGAAGGAAACTGGCCAAGGGAGTAAGACGGCAAGTCAGCTACTGGGTACCAAAGTCAATGGGGGTGATTGTCAGAGAGATGCAAAGCAAAACCACACTGAAATACCACCTAACATCCGTCAGAACGGTTTTTATTAAAGCCAGAAAACAATAGACATTGGCACAGATGCAGAGAAAAGGGAACACTCATACACTGCTGGCAAGAATGTAAGTCAGTACAACCCCTACGAAAACAGTATAGAGATTTCTCAAAGAACTAAAAATAGAACTTCCATTTGACCCAGCAATCCCCCTACTGGGCATTAACCCAAAGAGAAAGAAGTCATTATATAAAAAAGACACCTGCACCTGTGTGTTTATTGCAGCAGTATTCACAAAAGCAAAGTCATGGAACCAATCTAAGTGTCCATCAATGGTTGACTGGATAAAGAAAACGTAATATATATACACCATAAAACACTACACAGCCATAAAAAAAGAATACAATCATGTTCTTTGCAGCAACACAGATGGAGCTGGAGGCCATTATTGTAAAAAGTGAACTATCAAAGAAACAGAAAATCAAGTATCACAAGTTTCTCACCTCTAAGTGGGAGTTCAACACAAGGTACACATGGACATAAAGACAGAGAAAATAGACTCTGAGCTGGGAGAGAGTGAGGGGGGGTGAGGGCTGAAAAGTTACCTACTCAGTACAATGTCCAAAATCTGGGTGAGGCGTACACTAGAAGCCCAACCCCCACTATGATGCATGCAGAACCCATGTAACAAACAAGCACATGTGCCCCTGAATCTAAAATAAAAATTATTTTAAAATGCAGAGTGGAGCCAACAGTGGTGCTGATTTGATGCTGAACTCAAGAGAAATCCTTGAAACCTCAGGTTCCTCATCTTTAACCTGGAAATGATCATTTACTGGAGGGTTGCCACGAGGAGTACATGTGATCGGATACTGTAAATGTTCAGCAGAGGGTCCGACTCACAGAAAACACTCGTGGTGGTTGTGCTGGTGTGAGGAGTGATCATGGTGACAACTGTAGTAGCAGTAGTGGCCAAGGTAATGGTAATAGTAGTGGGAGTAGTGGCAGGCATAGTGGCAGCTGTGGTAGTGGTAGCAGCAATGATGATGGTAACAGTGGTGACAGTGGTAGTGGTGGTGATAACAGTTATGGTACTAGTGATAGTAATGGTAGGAGTAATGATAATAGTAATGGTGGTAGTAAGAGTGGTTATGGGGTGGCAGTAATGGTATTAGTGATTACAGTACGTGGCAGCAATGGTAGTGGTAGTGGCAGTAATGATAATAGTGGCAGTAGCAGTAGTGGTGGAGGGAGAGGTAGCCATAACTTCCCTGACACTCTCCTACCACCCTAGCAAGATTAAGGTAAGCCCCTAAAAAGGGGTAGCCCACAGATGGGAGTAAAGTGTGCAGAGAAGGTAAAATGTAGTACTCGAAAGTCTTGTACCTAATCACTATGATAACTAAACAACAAAGAAGTCTATGTACAAAAACATTTATTTCAATATTATTTGAGGTTTTTTTAACTGTATAATTGCAGGTCCACTTTCTATCCGTTTCTCTCTAGTCTCCATCTCTAGACATTTGGAATAGGGGAGGAAAGTCCTTTTCTATCTTGTGGGAGCAGAGAACCCATTCCAGTCCAAATGCTGATGAGGATGCAGAGAAACTGGGAACATCCTCATTGCTGGTGGGCACATAAACCGTACAGTCACTCTGGAAAATGGTTGGGGCATTTCTTGTAAAACTAAACATGCACATATCACATAACCCAAAAAACATATTATTGGGCATTTATCCCAGAGAAGTGAAAACATGTTCACACAAAGAAACTTGTACAGAAGTGTTCATGCCAATGTTACTTATAATAGCAAAAACCTAAAATGGAGGGAGCATGGCAGACGGGAGGCAGGACTGCCATGCTCTGACTCAGATTGCAGCTTTGACTCGGACAGACAGAGCAGCATGGGGAGGCTCACGCTGTGAATTTTTGCTCCAGAATGACTGCAGGAGTAAATCAGGAAACCCAAGAGGACCCACAGACCCTCTGAAGGAAGTGAATGGCTCCTGCAGGACTCAGGAGACACCCCCAAATACAGTGAGTGCCCAAACTGTGGAAGTGGGAAAGGGAGAGCATCTGCCGCCAAACACACACCCCCAGTGGAGAAACAGAAGGTCTAAATTACAGGAGAAGATTCTGACCTTACCTGGAACAGAGTCAATTTAGAGAGCTGAGCAAAATACAGGGGTAGAGGAAGCATCAGCAAGAGCGCTGTGAGCTCGCTGGGTCCCCTAGCAAACCATTTCTGCCTGGCCTCACTGGGGTCCTTCAGTAGGGTGGCCAAAGGCACTAGGGAAAGCCCACAGGGAGAAGAGAATCTCCAGCCGAACCTTGTAACAGTTTGAGCTGAACAAGAAGCGTCCCGGACAGAACTTGGGGGGAGGGTGTGAAGCCAGTATGCAGACTCCACAAGCAGGGGAAGAAGCCAAGCCATGCTTGCTTTCACAGCTGGGAGGTGAGTAGCCTGGGGCAAGTTCTCTGCCCCGCTCGCCCACTGTCTGGAAACAGACTCCGTGCTGTTGGTGGGGGGCACAGTGGGAGTGAGACCAGCCCTTTGGATTCTGTGGGAGCTGGGTGAGGCCTGTGACTGCTGGCTCTCCCTCACTTCCCTGACAACGTGCAGTAGAGGCAGCCATAATCCTCCTAGGAACATAACTCCGTTGACCTGGGAATGTCACCCCCATCTCCCACAGCAGCCACAGGAAGATCCACCCAAGGAGAGTCTGAGCTCAGACATGCCTAGCCCTGCCCCCACCCAATGGTCCTTCCCTACTCACCCTGGTAACTGAAGACAAGGGCATATACTCTTGGGAGTTCTAGGGCTCTGCCCACCTCCTGTTCCTCCCCATAATACCATAGCTGATGCTCTCTGTAAAGTGCCACCTCCTGGCAGGAGGCCAACCAGCACAAAAATAATGCTTAAACCACCAAAGCTAAGAAACCTCACAGAGTCCATTTCACCTCCATGCCACCTCCACCAGAACAGGTGCTGGCATCCACAGCTGAGAGAACCACAAGATGGTTCACATCACAGGACCCTGTGCAGACAACCCCAGTACCAGCTCAGAGTCTGGTAGACTTGCTGGGTGACTAGATCCAGAAGAGAGACAACAATCACTACAGCTTGGCTTTCAGGAAGCCATATCCCAAAGAAAAGGGGAAAAGTACTACATCAAGGGAATACCCCATGGGACAAAAAATCTGAACTACAGCCTTCAGCCCCAGACCTTCCGTCTGACAGGGCCTACCCAAATGAGAAGAAACTAGAAAGCCAACCCCGGTAATATGACAAAAGGAGGTTCTTTACCAGCCCCCAAAAATCACAGTAGCTCACTAGCAATGAATGCAAACCAAGAAGAAATCCCTAATTTACCTGAAAAGGAATTCAGGAGGTTAGTTATTAAGCTGATCAGGGAGGCACCAGAGAATGGTGAAGCCCCGTGTAAGGAAATCCAAAATATGATACAAGAAGTGAAGGGAGAAATATTCGATGAAATACATACCATAAATAAAAAACAATCAAAACTTCAAGAAACAATGGACACCCTTATAGAAATGCAAAATGCTCTGCAAAGTCTCAGCAATAGAGTCAAACAAGTAGAAGAAAGAAATGCAGAGCTCAAAGACAAGGTCTTTGAATGAACGCAGTCCAACAAAGACAAAGAAAAAAGAAGAAGAAAATATGAACAAAGCCTCTAAGAAGTTCGAGATTATGTTAAACAACCAAACCTAAGAATAATTGGCATTCCCGAGGAAGAAGAGAAATCTAAAAGTTTGGAAAACATATTTGAGACAATAGTCAAGGAAAACTTCCCCAGCCTTGCTAAAGACCTAGACATCCAAATACAAGAAGCACAAAAAACACCTGGGAAGTTCATCAGAGAAAGATCATTGCCCAGGTGTGTTGTCATCAAGTTATCTAAAAAGACAAAGGGAAGAATCTTAAAAGCTGTGAGACAGAAGCACCAGGTAACCTATAAAGGAAAACCTATCAGAATAACAGCAGATTTCTCAGCGGAAACCCTACAAGCTAGAAGGGAGTGGGGTCCTATCTTCAGCCTCCTCAAACAAAACAATTAGCAGCCAAAAATTTCTTCTCCAGTGAAACTAAGCTTCATAAATGAAGGAAAGATACAGTCTTTTTCAGAAGAACAAATGCTGAGAGAATTCACCACTACCAAGCAACCACTACAAGAACTGCTAAAAGGAGCTCTAAATATTGAAACAAATCCTGGAAACACATCAAAACACAACCTCTTTAAAGCATAAATCTCACAGGATCTATAAAACGAAAACGAAAAAACAAATATACAGGCAGTGAAGAGCATGATGAATGCAACGGTACCTCACATCTCAATACTAACATTGAATGCAAATGGCCTAAATGCTCCACTTGAAAGACACAGAATTGTATAATGGATAAGAACTCAACAACCTTCAAGAGACTCACCTAACACATAAGGACTCATGTAAACTTAAGGTAAAGGGGTGGAAAAAGACATTTCATACAAATAGACACCAAAAGCGAGCAGAAGTAGATATTCTTATATGAGACAAAACAAACTTTAAAGCAACAGCAGTTTAAAAAGGCAAAGAGAGACATTATATAATGATAAAAGGCCTTGTCCAACAGGAAAATATCACAATCCTAAACATATATGCACTTAACACCAGAGGTCCCAAATTTATGAAGCAATTACTAATAGACCTAAGAAATGAGATAGACAGCAACACAATAATAGTGGGGAACTTCAATACTCCACTGACAGCATTAGACAGGTCATCAAGACAGAAGGCCAACAAAGAAATGATGGATTTAAACTATACCCTGGAACAAATGGACTTAACAGATGTATACAGAACATTCCATCCAACTGCAGAATATACATTCTATTCAATGGCGCAAGGAACTTTCTCCAAGATAGACCATATGATAGGCCACAAAATGAGCCTCAATAAATTTAAGAAAATTGAAATTATATCAAGCACTCTGAGACCACAGTGAAATAAAACTGGAAATCAACTCCAGAAGGAGCCTTCAAAACCATCCAAATACATAGAAAGTAAATAACCTGCTCCTGAATGATCACTGGGTCAAAAATGAAATCAAGATGGAAATTAAACAACTCTTCAAACTGAATGACAATAGTGACACAACCTATCAAAACCTCTGGGATACAGCAAAGGCAGTGCTAAAAGGAGTGTTCATAGCCCTAAACACCTACATCAAAAAGTCTGAAAGAACAGAAATAGACAGTCTAAGGTCACATCTCAAGGAACTAGAGAAACAAGAAAAAACAAAACCCAAACCCAGCAGAAGAAAGGAAATAACCAAGATCAGAGCAGAACTAAGTGAAATTGAAACAAACAAAAAACAAAAGATAAATGAAACAAAAAGCTGGTTCTTTGAAAAGATAAATAAAATTGATAGACCTTTAGCAAGATTAACCAGGAAAAGAAGAGAGAAAATCCAAATAAGCTCAATAAGAAACAAAACGGGAGGTACTACAACTGACATCACAGAAATACAACAGATCATTCAAGGCTGCTATGAACACCTTTACAAGCATAAACTAGAAAAACTAGAGGAGATGGATAAATTCCTGGAAAGGTATAACCTTCCTAGCTTAAATCAGGAAGAATTAGATACCCTGAACAAACCAATAATAAGCAGCAAGTTTGAAATGGTAATTTAAAAATTACCAACAAAAAAAAGTCCAGGACAAGACCAATTCACCGCAGAATTCTACCAGACATTCAAAGGAGAATTGGTACCAAACCTATTTACACTGTTCTACAAGATAGAGAAAGACAGAACCCTCCCTAAATCATTCTATGAAGCCAGTATCACCCTAATATCAAAACCAGGAAAGGACATAACCAAAAAAAGAAAACTGTAGACCAATATAGATGATATACATAGATGCTGATAAACATAGACCTGATAAACATAGACCTGATAAACATAGATGCTACAATCCTTAACAAAATACTAGCTAACCAAATCCAACAATATATCAAAAATATAATTCACCATGATCAAGTGGGTTTCATATCAGCTTTGCAGGGATGGTTTAACATACAGAAGTCAATAAATGTGATACACTACATAAACAGAATTAAAAACAAAAATCACATGCTCTCAATAGATGCAGAAAAAGCATTTGACAAAATCCAGCATCGCTTTATGATTAAAACTCTCAACAAAATCAGCATACAAAGGACATACCTTAAAGTAATGAAAGCCATCTATGACAAACCCACAGCCAACATAATACTGAATGAGGAAAAGTTGAAAGCATTCCTTCTAAGAAGTAGAACAAGATAAGGATGCCCACTCTCACCACTCTTCTTCAACATAGTCCTGGAAGTCCTAGCCAGAGCAATCAGACAAGAGAAAGAAATAAACAGCATCCAGATCTTTGTATGACGACAGAAAGAGGAAATCAAACTGTCATTACTTGCTGACAATATGACTGTTTTCCTAGAACACCCTAAAGACTCCTCCAGAAAACTCCCAAAACTGATAAAAGAATTCAGCAAAGTTTCCAGATACAAAATTAATGTACACAAATTAGTAGCTTTTCTATACACCAACAGCAACCAAGCTGAGAATCAACTCAAAAACTCAACCCCCTTTAGAATACCTGCAAAAAAAAAAAACATTTAGAAATATACCTAACCAAGGAGGTAAAAGACCTCTACAAGAAAAACTATAAAACACTGCTGAAAGAAATCATAGACGATACAAGCAAACAGAAACACACCCCATGCTCATGGATGGGTAGAATCAATACTGTGAAAATGACCATACTGCCAAAAGCAACCTACAAATTCAATGCAATTCCCATCAAAATACCACCATTATTCTTCATAGAATTAGAAAAAACAATTCTAAAACTCATATGGAACCAAAAAAAAGCCCACATAGCTAAAGCAAGAGTAAGCAACAAGAACAAATCTGGAGGCATCACATTACCTGAGTTCAAACTATACTGTAAGACCACAGTCACCAAAAGAGCATGGTACTGGTAAAAATAGGCACATAGACCAATGGAACAAAATAGAGAACCCAGAAATAAACCCAAATGCTTATAGCCAACTGATCTTCGACAAAGCAAACAAAAACGTAAAGTGGGCAAAGGACACCCTTTTCAGCAAATGGTGATGGAATAATTGGCAGCCACATGCAAGAGAATGAAACCAGATTCCTCATCTCTCACCTTATACAAAAATCAACTCAAGATGGATTAAGGACTTAAATCTAAGACCCAAAACTATAAAAATTCTAGAAGATAACATTGGAAAACCCCTTCTAGACATTGGCTTAGCTGAAGATGTCATGACAAGAACCCAAAAGCAAATGCAATGAAAATAAAGATAAATAGCTGGAACTTAATGAAACTAAAGAGTTTTGCACAGAAAAAGGAACAGTCAACAGAGTAAAGAGATAATCCACAGAGTGGGGGAAAATCTTCACAATCTATACATCTGACAAAGGACTAATATGCAGACTCTACAACAAACTCAAACAAAACAGTAAGAAAAAAAATCCCATCAAAAAGTGGGCTAAAGACATGAACAGACAAGTCTCAAAAGAAGATACACAAATGGCCAATAAACATATGAAAAAATGCTCAGCATCACTAATGATTGGGGAAATGTAAATCAAAACCACAATGCAATGCCACCTTACTCCTGCAAGAATGGCCATAATCAAAAAATAAAAAAATACTAGATTTTGGCATGGATGCAGTGAACAGAAAACACTTCTACACTGCTGGTGGGAATGTAAACTAGTACAACCACTATGGAAAACGGTGTGGGGATTCCTTTAAAGAACTAAAAGAAGATATACCATTTGATGCAGCAATACCACTACTGGGGATCTACCCAGAGGAAAAGAAGTCGTTACACAAAAAAGATACTTAAACAAGCATGTTTAAAGCAGCACAATTCGCAATTGCAAAAATGTGGAACCAACTCAAATGCCCATCAATCAACAAGTGGATAAAGAAACTGCCCTATACATGTACATATGATGGAATACTACTCAGTCACAGAAAGGAATGAATTAATGGCATTCACAGTGACCTGGATGAGATTGGAGACCATAATTCTAAGTGAAGAACTCAGGAATGGAAAACCAAACATCGTGTGTTCTCACTCATAAGTGGGAGCTAAGCTATGGGAACGCAAAGGCATAAGAATGATACAATGGACTTTGGAGACTCAGAGGGAAAGGGTGGGAAGCGGGTGAGGGATAAAAGATTACAAATAGGGTGCAGTGTATATTGCTTGGGTGATGGGTGCACCAAAATCTCACAAATAACCACTAAAGAATTTACCCATATAAACAAACACCACCTGTTGGTTCCCCAATAACCTATGGAAATTTAAAAAAAAAAAAAAAGAAAACTAAAATGTCTTTCAATAGGCGAATGGGTAAACAAACTCTGGTACAGCCACGCAGTAGAATATCCCTCAATGAGATAAAGGAGAAACTTTTGACACACATACAACGGCCTAGATGGATCTCAAGGGCACTATGCTTAGCAAAAACAAAAAAACAAAAAAAAGTCCATGGTAGTAGGTAATGGGTTACATACTATATAATTCCATTTATATAATATTCTAAAAATGATAAAAGCATAGAGATAGGGAGGGGACTACTTGTTGCCAGAGGGACAGGGATAGGTGCTGGGGGGAATATGAGGGTCGCAGGAGGGAGCTTCTTTGTATTGATGGAACACTGATTTTGGTGAAGGGTCCATGAATCTCTATGTGGGATAAAATCACATAGAACAATACACACGGACACACACAAATGAATGCACATAAATAATGAAATCTGAACATGACCTGTTGTCTAGTAGCAGCAATATCCCTACATGGCCTTTCTGGTTTGAGTACTGATCTATAATTAGATAAGATGTCAGCACTGGGGACAGCTGGGTGAAGGGTCTCCTTGCACTATTTTTGCAACTTTCATTAGTCTACAATTATTTCAAAATATCAAGTTAAAAAAGGATGCCTTCTGCCCAACTAAACTCATATAATCCAACTCTCTGCTTGACATTTCCATTTGGATATGTCAAAGGCCCCTCAAATTCAACAAATCTGGAAACCAAATCATCCTGCTTCACTTGCTGTCTACCAGCCCCAAGCCTGGTCCTCCCAGCTCAGTGTCAATTCAATCCATTCCATCTAATCATGAAGACCGGAAACTCCACAGCCGTCCTTGACATCCTCTTGTCACACCCTGTTCCTGATATCTAACACATCATCAAGTCCTGTTGATTTTAACCCCTAAATATCTCTAGACCCTAAGGACTTTTTCCACTTCCACTGCCTACACCCTTGGCTGCCACCACCTCTCACGAGGATGACAGCAACAGCCATTCAATGTGACCATCTCCATCCAGATGTCCTTACTCCAAATCATTCTGCAGAGAAGCAGTTTTCACAATGCAAATCCAAGCATGTTCACCTTCTGATTTCAGTACTTCAGTCACTTCTAATTGCTCTTAGGAAAAAGACAAACTGCTCCACACAGCGTTAGAAGTCCCAGAGGTCTAGCCCCTAAATATTTATTCTAAATAGCCCCTAAACATTTCAGGGTGAATATCCACTCACCCTGGCCTCACTGGCCCTGGCGACCCCATCCAGTCAGCCTCCTTTACTCCCTGGAATGCACTTTGCTTTCCTCGACAAGGCGCCTCGGCGCCACCTGCTCCCTCTGACAGAATGTACCTCCCTTTTCTCCCCAACTGGCTGAGACCTATTCTTCCTTCAGAACCCAGCTCAGTGGTCACTTCCCTGGGGAATCCCTCCCTGACCACTGCAGCTGGACCAAATCCCCCATTCTTCCGTGGACCAGCGTTAAGTGCTAGTTTTTTTTGCGTTGTTGTTTAATTAGGCGATTAATGTGATCCCTCTCCCTCCTCCCCAGTCCAACTCTAACTACATGAACAGAAGCTCTTTCTTCATCTCTCGTGGTGTACATCGCTAGCTGTGGGCCTGGCACATACCAGCACAACACTGGGGCTTAGTACTTATTTATTTATTTATTTATTTATTTATTTTTTTTTGAGACAGAGTCTCGCTCTGTCGCCCAGGCTGGAGTGCAGTGGCCGGATCTCAGCTCACTGCAAGCTCTGCCTCCCGGGTTTACGCCATTCTCCTGCCTCAGCCTCCCGAGTAGCTGGGACTACAGGCGCCCGCCACCTCGCCCGGCTAGTTTTTTGTATTTTTTTAGTAGAGACGGGGTTTCAAAGTGTTAGCCAGGATGGTCTCGATCTCCTGACCTCGTGATCCGCCCGTCTCGGCCTCCCAAAGTGCTGGGATTACAGGCTTGAGCCACCGCGCCCGGCAAGTACTTATTTATTTTTAAAGAAGTCATAACATAAATTCAAAATTGAGAGGTCCAGAGATGCACGAAGTCCCCTTATGAGGATAGATGAACTCTCAAGCAGGAGAATACCTTTACATACCTGAACAGATCCTGTCCTGAGAGAGGCGGTGAGAAGGGGCAGGTTCTACAGCACCAGAATCATGGTGGCAGATGCTATTTCTCCTCACTTGTAAAGGGGAGAGGAGAGAAACCCCACTTCGTGAGACGGCTGCGTGGAATAATTGGTCCACACTCACTAGGGGCTTAGCCTGGAGCCTGAGTGTGGTCAGTGTTCTGTACATGTCGGCTTAGTTATTATTACCTTTTTAAACAAAACCACCCAATGAGATCATTACAATAAGCCTTGCTTATAGACGAGGAATCCGATGCAGAATGATTAAATGATGTGCCCGAAACTGCCCATAAATAAATGGCAGCATCAGCAGGAAACCATGCCATCTGACTCTCTGTCCAGTGCTCTCTCGGCTTTCATCACCGCCTGGTGTGGCCTCTAATTGTTGATGTGGGTCCTAAGACACCTCCCCAGAATGACAAACAGCCTCCACCCTCGGTCGGGCCAGGACTCGCCTCCTCCCCGTTCCTGTAGAGCCTTGCCGCTGCTCACAGCAGGTGTTCACTGGGAGGCAGGGAGGGAGCGAGGGAATGAACCAACGAGCATTTCAGGTGAAACTGAGATACAAAAACATCCACCAGGAGACTTCCCTTCATATCCCCACCCTGATCCAGTGGCTGTTCCTATTTGAGAATGTGGACTACTGTGATCAGATTGTCTGATTCCAAGCCGGAAACCCGAAATTTTATATGACAGCCCCTAAAATTTAAATGTTGGAACTAATTTTTTAAAGTTTTAGATACTTTAAAATGTTTGTACTCGCCAGGCAGAGTGGCTCACGCCTGTAATCCCAGCACTTTGGGAGGCCAAAGCAGGCAGACCATTTGAGGCCAGGAGTTCAAGACTCGTCTAGACAAATGGTGAAACCCTGTCTCTACTAAAAATACAAAACTTAGCCCGGGGTGGTGTCGCATTCCTGTAATCCCAGCTACTCAGGAAGTTGAACCAGAAGAATCACTTGAACCCAGGAGGCAGACGTTGCAGTGAGCCAAGATAGCACCACTGCACTACAGCCTAGGTGACAAGAGGGCTACTCTGTTTCCAATAAAAAATAATAAATAAAAATAATAAAATGTGTGTACAAAACAAACATCTTTGGATGGAACCCTATTTCAAGAATTGTCTACTTAACTAACCAGACTTCATTCCAACAGGTATCCCTTTTGATTTGTGAGATTCAAATAAAAACACCTAATTAATAATTAATAAATATGCTACAAGTCTCTTTTGCTGCTTTCTATAATGTCCTATCTTCGTATTCCCCTACTCATTTCGCCATTTTGCTGTCCAAGTCTCTACCAGAAAAAAAGATCCAGAAAGTGAGAAATATCCTGAAATATCGAAGCCCCAGGCCATCATGTGGAAGCTGTCACCTAACTAGACATTGAAGGAAGGTCGTGTTTGCTGCAAGGAAACAGCATCTCCATCGTATACTATAATCAGCTACAAATGTCTGTATTTTCAAAGCATAATCATTCTGGCCCTGAGGAAATGGAAAAGTATCAAAATCTTGGAATCAGTGCCATCTTGTCTGGACTTTCTGCCTCTCAAATGAACTTCAGTAAGAGTGCCTGATGGTACCTGTAATGTTGACAAACTGGAAGGACAAAAGAAAAAAATCCTAGGCTAATTTCAAGCACTAGTGGAAAATATTTTTTGAAGTGAAAGGGGAATATATTTAATAGGATGCTAAGAGGCTATTAAACACAGAGGGAAAAAGATTTACTTTAAATAAGCTACGTATGTGACACCATGAAAGACCATTGAAACTCAGGAAACAATGTAATGATTTCATTGGAGAGCTATTTAAGTGCGTCTGTTGAGTTGAATCTTTGACTTCAGTTTCCGAACAAAGCCAAAATTATCTGACACTTCTTGTTCTTGAGTGAACTTCCCACAGCACTGCTCTGTGATTGGCTGGTGAGTACCAGGAACCAGGTTCCCACCAGGCTGAGCTCCAAAAGCTTCCTCACCCAGTACATAAGGGAGAAATGTCAGGAGGGGCTGAAGTCAGAAAGGAGTTCAGAAAATCCAACGAGATAAAATGCTAACATGGTGAAATGCCTGGGGAAGTCTATGCAGCCAGCCCAGGTCTCCCAGGAGGTGGGGTACAAGTATAGCTGCAAGATCTAAATGGGTTTTGGTCCCAGCTGCAATTTGGTGTCATCTAAAGGCCATTGTCCTTTGGGGATTAAACATTAATAAGAACGGCGTTTGTTCCTGTGGCTGGCTGAGACTTCCAGGATCTCCCCATTTTAACTGCCCGATCTATAGAAAAGGAGTCACAAAAATGCTGGGGACATCGGGACTCACCACCATCTCTCCACTTCTTAGTGATACAGTGATCTGCTGCCTTCTCTTTGTGAATGCAAAAATTGCACCTGACAAAGTTAAACAGACAAGGAAGACTTTATTCAAGGCTATTGCAGTATGGGAGAGAGGCCAGAGATGAGTCCAAACTGAACTCTGCTGAAACAAATGGCAGGAAAGTTTTTAAGAGTT
The DNA here is from genome assembly GCF_009764315.1 of Trachypithecus francoisi. Classification (NCBI taxonomy): domain Eukaryota; kingdom Metazoa; phylum Chordata; class Mammalia; order Primates; family Cercopithecidae; genus Trachypithecus; species Trachypithecus francoisi. Next base: position 6,466,643 of record NW_022681469.1, read on the forward strand.
GGGCAAGGAGGGACTGGCACAGTGGCTCCTGCCTGTAATCCCAGCGTTTTGGGAGGCCAAGGCAGGCAGATAACTTGAGGACAGGAGATCAAAACCAGCCTGGCCAACATGGCAAAATTCCGTCTCTACTAAAAATACAAAAATTAGCCAGGCATGGTAGCGGGTGCCTATAATCCCAGCTACTCAGGAGGCTGAGGCAGGAGAATCATTTGAGCCCAGGAGGCAGAGGTTGCAGTGAGCTGAGATCATGCCATTGCACTCCAGCCTGGGCAACAGACGGAGACTCTGTCTCAAAAAAAAAAAAAAAAAATCTGCCAGGTGCAGGTATAGTGGTGCATGCCTGTAGTCCCAGCTACTCAGGAGGCTGAGACAGGAGAATCACTTGAAACTGGGAGGCAGATGTCGCCGTAAGCCAAGATTGCACCACTGTACTCCAGCCTGGGTAACAGAGATTCTGTCTCAAAAAAAATAATAGTAATAAAGAGTTGGACAAGGGGAAGACCTGGGCCATCTGTGTTTGCTTATCACCTTTACTGTAAGGGAAAGGAAACTCTCATATCCTCATGACAGTTGGTAGTTTACAACTTGGAGCAAGGTATCTACAGAAGTTAGACTCTCACCCTCCCAGGGAAACCAAAGATAGGAATGCTATCTTCTCCAACGATCATGTCAAAGGGATGGCACCTGGGTCCTGGAGAAAGGCATTCCTGGGTTTTAAAACTGACAAGAGGCTCAAAGGGGCAGACAGAGAATTTACAAGTTTTCTAAAGTAAATGCTGTAAGAAAGGGAAGTCAGGGGCCAAGAGTCAGGGAGAAGCCTGCTTGAAGTTCAGTTCTGCCAAGGAGGCATTGGTCACCTTAGTCCCCTCCACTCTCCCAAACTCCAGTCCACGTCTTGGGAGAACGGCCTGAGCAACAGCTAGTCACATTATACCCAACGTGTGCCATCATGAGGGACGCCACCACAGGGCAGGGCTTTATTTGTTTCTCTAGGATTTGTCAGCAGAGCTGATTTAATGAGAGAGGATTTGGAAATGAGCGAATAATTCTTCCTGAGGTCTCTTTTCTCACGGACTTTTTCTCTGAGGTCCGGCAGCTTTAGTCTGGGTGGAGTGAGACTGTCACCCTCTGTGATAATGCCTCAGACACACACCCAAGCGTGAATCCTTCCTTCTAGGACACACTCCACTGCAATTTCTGCTGCTATAATATGCTTTATTCTTCTCTCCGTTTAAGCAACTGTGATGTGTTTTTAATCACTTTCCTGTGAATATTTATCTGTACCTTTGCTTATCATATGCCCCCTGGCCAGCCTAAGATGTTCCTCCCCTGTTTGCTTTAACTCATCTTCCAAGACCTACCTCCGGTTCCACCATACTCCAGCAGACTCCCATGGCCTTATCCACTCATAATCCGATCCAGTCTCTCTTCCAAAATGGGCTCATTCTCCACCATTCCACCTCCCATGACTAGTGATCTGCAGGTAAAAGGAAGGAGACAAGAAGGGAGCATATGAAAACATGGAGCAGAAAGTAGAGATGAGGTCACGTGAGTAGCCAGTAGTCATGACAAAGCCAGCACTGAAGTCCTATGTTGGATTGCACAAGTCCCGCACACCCCAACTCAGGACACAGCAACCTGGGGATCAGGTATGCTTCTCCACAGAGTCAAGTTCACCAGTGCTTGTCCAGCCCCAGATTTTGCTTTTCCTATTTTGTGGCTGGGCACTCAAGCTTTGCTCCTTGCAGCAGGAATGAAGGTGGGTCATCAGGGTACCAGGACAACTTGCCAGAGGCAGATTCAGAGAGCTCCGAGACCAAGTCAGAGGGACCAAAATACTCAGGGAACAGTCTCCACTTCCCATGGCCCCGGGGCATGAGCTCCCCTAGGCCAGTTGCACAGCATGCCTAGGGAGAGGGTCAAGGTGGGAGCAACCCACGGGGTGTGTGTGCACGTGTGTCCTCGGGTATGGGTGTGTGCATGTCATCATGTGTGGGTGCATGCATATGAGTATGTCAATGTGCGGGGTTGTCCTGAGTATGTGTGTGCATGCCGTATGTATACAAAGGTGGGTGCATGTGTGCATATGGGAGGTGTGTGCACACATGTAGAAGTGCTTGGGTGTGGGTGTTTGTGTGTGCACACGTGGAGACAGGAATAGGCATGCATGTCTGTGGTCAGAAAGGAAGAACAGGTAGACATTGAGGAGCACTTATTTTGGCCGGGAAACAATTGTCTGAAAGGAATTTGGCCAAAAGCAAATTGGCCAACATGATCTTTTTTTTCAAAAATCAATATTCCCAGTCTCAGGTTTTCCAAGTTTCTTTGCCTTCATTCCTCCAAAAGTGAAGCTCAAGACAAAACTTACACACAGTTTATTTGGGAGGTGACCTTGAGGGTGTAGGGGTGGAGATTCAAGAAGAAAGGCCAAAACTAGGACTGTTGAGAATTAACCCGAGCTGTGACTGCCTGACGCTCCATCCTTCTGGAGGCTTCCGAGGAGCAGCTCAGGACATGCCACAGAGTTGGCCACCTGAGCAGTGAAAGGGAGAAGTACTTCTCCATAAACTCCACTTCCCATGGCCCCGGGGCATGAGCTCCCTTAGGCCAGTTGCACAGATATGAGTGCTTTCGGCACCACAATGTAGGGGGAAGGTCCCCAGGCAGGAAGCCAGGGCCATAGTTGACACCTCAGGTGAGGTATTGTCAGAACAAAGCAGGAAAACCTGTTTGTCACCACCAGGGATGGACTCAGAGGCCGGGCCTGGGGATGGGAGGTGCCTGATACAGCAGATGGTAAATCTTGCAACCCTTTACATGGAAAGGCATAGATATGTTGATGAAGAGTCAAACTCTGTCAAATATTTGAAGAGATTTATTCTGAGCCAAATATGGGTGACCAACGGCCCATGACACAGCCCGCAGGAGACTGTGAGAACATGTGCCCAAGACAGCGGGGGCACAGCTTGGTTTTCTATATTTCAGGGAGACATGACACATCCATCAATACATGTAAGATGTACATTGGTTTGGTCTCAAAAAGCGGGACAACTGGAAGCTGGGCTTCCAGGTCACAGGCAGAATCAAAGATTTTCTGACAATTGGTTGAAAGAGTTATTATCTAAAGACCTGGAATCAATAGAAAGGAATGTGTGGGTTATGACAAGGGGTTGCGGAGACCAGGGTTTGATCATGCAGATGCAGCCTCCAGGTAGCAGGCTTCAGAGAATAGGTGGTAAATGTTTCTTATCAGACTTAAAGAGTCTATGAGTCTTAAGGTCTGTGTTGACGTTAATGCTGGTCAGCTGGGCCTTAATTTCAAAAGGGAGGAGGGTATAATGAAGCAGGCCTGACTCTCCCTTCCCATCATGGCCTGAATTAGTTTTATCAGGTTAACTTTGGAATCCCCTTGACCAAGAAGAGCCCATTCAGATGGTTGGGGGCGCTTAGGATTTTTTGAGTTCCTGCCGGTAACACTTTAGGCACACACAGCCCAAGTGACTCCCATAGAAGCAGGACAGAGAGGACCATTATCTAAAAAAGTAACACACCCACCAAATGACTTTCCTACTGCCTTCTGCACAGCAGGGGCTAAGGTTGCCTCCCCTCCTCCCAAAGGCGCTTCTGTGGTTGAAATGAAATAGAAGCAATTAAACAATAAATATGAATTACTGGCTCTTCAGGAGCTCCAGGGGTATACAGCAAAGCAAATGGGACCCTGACCAGATGAGGGGAACACCAGGAGATAGTGCAACGAAGCTGAACAGGGCATAGGATGGAGAAGAGGTGTATTTGCCCAGGGCTGAGTATTGGGGACCGTGCCAGGAGTGGTGGAGAATGAACAAACACAAGAGACAAAGACAAACAGAGAACATGGCGGCCGCGCCTAGAGCCTCCGCCTCACTTTATTTATACTCCATAAATCCCACGTCAGCAAAAATAACACAATGCAAAACAAACTTTCTGCACCCAGATATAACCTTCTGCTTCGTTCCTTGTCTCTAAGTTCTTTCTTATTTTGTCTGCCTTCTTGGCGCCTACTAGAGTTCATTAAAAGTTCAACTAGAGATACTGTCCTTGACCACTGGAGTTCATTGAAAGTGCAACTAGCTAGAGATACTGTCCTTGAGCCTTATCTATTCTTAGCATATTATTTTCAATGGCCCCTGCAGCTGAGTCTTGCTAGTGCACCATGGTGGTTTGGTCCATTTTCCACCCTCCAGAGGGAGGACCTTGGTGGGGCAGGCTCCAAGAGCCTCACTGCCTCATCTGTGTAAATAGGTAGGCTGTAGGTAGGCGATGTGGTAGGGAAATAGAAATTAAATTTGCCTAGAAGATGGCATAGTGTGGGGTAGAAAGACACAACGTACATACATACATACAAAGATACAACATACATACACACACACACACACACACATACAGAGACACAAATATTTTGCCTCAGAAACTGTATTAAGCGTGAGAACACTGTTAACACTGTCCATAAAAGAGATCAGGATGCTTTCCAAGTCACGCTAACAATGGCCTCTTAGTGCATGATTGGAGAAGAAGAAATTATTACAAGCATTTTTTTCTGTTAATTCTTCTACATAATATAATTGACAACACATCAGGCTTTTCCTATAAAACATTCATCTTATCCATGTGCTTAATAGTAAGATATTCTCAGCCTGCTCAACTTCGGCTCACAGCAAAGCAATTATTTATTTTAACATTTGCATTTAAACCAAACGGTATTAAAATTCATCAAAGCAAGATCACTAATATCACAAAACTGAGGGCAATGCTATCTCAGCCCAGCTCTTTGAAGCAATCTGTCCTCTAAATAATGAGACAGTCTATGATCAACACAAATTATAGCTGACTTTATTGTATGTTTCCATTTAGCTATGATTGTAACAGCATTAATGAAGAAAATATTCAGCAGCTGGCTTTCTATCAACAATGAAGTCAACCTCAAGCAATTGTGAACCAAGAAAATTCCCTTTGCTATAAGGACACTGTGTCCATTTTATTAGATCAAATGGTTTTTGGAACTCTAAATAAGGCGGCAGCGTTCAATTTTGACAACAGTGCTCACAAAATGCAACGTGCATGAGGCCTGTAGCACCAGATAGCTTCGGTTGCAAAAGGTCCTCCTTTTCTTTCAGCAAAGCAACTGTTTCTCGAAGCAGCCAGAGCCCAAGAGCTCTTTATATTCAAGGGAACACTCCCTGGGTGAACTTTAATTAGTGGTGAAATATAATCCCAGATAAGTCAAAGAGGATGACAATTTATTCTTGTAGGACTTGAATCAATACCCCTGGAGCGCCCGAAGAGCCAGTAATTCGTATTTATTGTTTAATTGCTTCTATTTCATTTCAACCACAGAAGTGCCTTTGGAAGGAGGGGAGGCAACCTTAGCCCCTGCTGTGCAGAAGGCAGTAGGAAAGTCATTTGGTGGGGGTGCCACTTTGTCAGATAATGGTTCTCTCTGTCCTGCTTCTATGGGAGTCACTTGGGCTGTGTGTGCATAAAGTGTTACCAGCAGGAACTCATTATTGTCTTTAAACTACACACTGGCCCCAGCAGCTTTTGTTTTTCCTCCAGCACACTAGAATAGACTAGGGAGAACAAGATAAAGGTACTTCATTAAGACCACTAATGTTGTTTTTACGTGCTGGATCACTGTTACAAAACTGGAAAAGAAGATATGCACTTGAGCGTTAACAAGCCCCGAGGTCAGCCTCACACTGAGCTCAGGCAATCCAGGAGGCTCCAGGCTGTTTGAGTTCTTGCTTCCTGGAAAGGCCCTGATGACCTATTTCCACATAAACTCATAGACCTGCAAGACAGCGTGGCGATCATCAGACCTTCTCAGTGTAGAAATGGAGAAGCCACCCAGATCTATGATGGCAGGACACAACTACTAGAAGCCAGATGTTCTGAATTCCCATGCTGGGCTCTTTTTCCTAGGGCTAGGGTTGGAAAATTAAGCTCTCATTTCTCAGACTCTACTTATTTGGAATGGGCATCCACTGAGGTTAAGGTCTTGATATGATCTGGTTCTGTGTCCCCACTAAATCTCATGTCAAATTGTAGCCCCAGTGTTGGAGTTGGGGCCTGGTGAAAGGTCATTGGATCATGGGGGTGGTCCTTCATGAATTGTTTAGGACCATCCCCTTGGTGCTGTTCTCATGATAGTGAGTGGGTACTCGTTAACGAGATCTGGCTGTTTAAAAATGTATCACACCTCCCCCTACTCTCCTGCCAAGTAAGACGTGCCTACTTCCCCTTCACTTTCTGCCATGGCTGTAAGTTTCCTGTGGCCTCTCCAGAAGCAGAAGTCACTATGCTTCCTGTACAACCTGCAGAACCGTGAGCCAAATAAAACTGTTTTATTTATAAATTACCCAGTCTCAGGTATTTCTTTATAATAGTGCAAGAACAGACTAATACATGTCTGGATGCAAAAAAAAAAAAGAAAAAAAAACGAAAATCGATTTTTAAATTAAATTTAAAACTTAGCTCTGAATTTCCTGTGAGTTGTAAGTATTATATAAGTAAATATAAAAGAAATGTTTGCTAAAATTAGAACTATCATAGAGTCCAACAATCCCACCACTGGATATTAATCCAAAGGAAAAGAAATCAGTAGATGGAAGCGATACCCACACTCACATATTTATCATAGCACTAGTCTCAATAGCAAAGATGTGGAAGCCACTGATGCATCCATCCACAGATGAATGGATAAAGAAAATGTGGTACTTATACACAATGGAATCCTCCTTGGCCGTAAGAATGAAATTATGTCATGTGCAGCAACATGGATGGAACTGAAGGATATTGAGAAATAAGCCAAGCACAGAAAGACAAATATCACATGTTCTCACTCATGGGAGCTAAAAGAAACTTGACCTTATGGATATGTAACATAGAATGATAGATACCAGAGACTAGGAAGGTTGTGAGAGGTGATGGGGGAGGAAGAAAGGTTAGTAATGGGTATAAATGGACAGATAGAAGAAGTAAGTTTTAATGTTTGATAGCGGACTAGGGTGACTATACTCAGAAATAATATTATACGTATATTTCAAAGTAACTAGAAGAGAGGACTTAAAACATTACCAACACATTAAAATGATGAGCACTCAAGGTGATTGATATGGTTTGGATCCATGTCTCCATCCAAATCTCATGTTGAAATATAATCTCCAATGTTGGAGGTAAGGCCTGGTGGGAGGTGTATGGGTCCATTTTCATGCTGCTGATAAAGACATACTCAAGACTGGGACAAAAAAGAGGCTTAATGAACATAGAGTTCCATGTGGCTGGGGACGCCTCACGATCATGGCAGAAGGCAAGGAGGAACAAGTCATGTCTTACATGGATGGTGGCAGGCAAAAAGAGAGAACTTGAGCAGGAAAACTCCCATTTTTAAAACCATCAGATCTCATGAGACTTATTCACTATCACGAGAACGGGATAAAGAATGGGAAAGACCTGCCCCCATGATTCAATTACCTCCCACTGGGGTCTTCTCATGACACATGGGAATTGTGGGAGTTACAACTCAAGATGAGATTTGGGTGGGGTCACAACCAAACCATATCAGGAAGTGACTGAATCATGGGGGTGGATTTCTCATGGATGGCTTAGCACCATCCTCTTGCTGCTGTTCTTGTGATAGCGAGTAAATTATCATGAGATCTGGTTGTTTAAAAGTGTGTATCACCTCCCTCTTCTCTCTCTCTCTCTCTTCCCTTCTCTATTTGTAGTGCTGCTCCCCGTTTGCCTTCTACCATGATTAGAAGTTTCCTGAGGTCTCCCCAAAACCCAGCAGATGCCAGCATCATGCATCCCATATAGCCTGCAAAACCATGAGTCAATTAAACCTTTTTTCTTTATAAATTATTCAGTCTCAGGTATTTCTTTATAGCAGTGTGAGAATAGACTAATACAGTGATGGGTACCCCAAATATTTAACTTGATCATTACACATTCTATGCATGTAATGAACACACATACTCCACAAATACGTAAAATAAAGGAGAAAAAAATAGGTTTGCTAATACTGTGAACAGATTACAGTTTACTGAATAGAACAATTTTTTAATACAGAGAAGGACTTGTTAACACACAATAAGCCAAAATCAAATATAATGAATGAATGACCCATTCATTCATTAAAACAGAACCTTGGAGTTTGCATGATGAATACACAACACATTCCTAATGTCACTAATGTTTTGTGTAAACATGAAGGTGACATACGTGTTTGAATGAATGCTGTCACTCAGACTTGGCACAGATTCCTTCTGGCCTTGACCCCATCCGCCTGAGTAATGAGTCTCAGCTCTATTCATATATACCTTTACCTATAATCACCCTCCTTACAAAAGATGATGGCATGTTCCTCCAGGAACGTAGAGGTTAGCTCAGACAAGAGCACACTTGGAAAAAGTTGAAAACATTAACAAGGCCTGTAACTAATTCAAGAAAACAAAGTTATCACAAAGCTATATATGTGTGTGGATCAAAAGTGCAGGTAGGACATTAAGTGCTTTAGTTTCAGAGGCAGCACCAGTCACTCAGGCCCACTATAAAAGGGGAAACCTTCACATAGGATGGAAGAATTTGAAGAAAATGGGAGAGATTTCATAGCAGAAAAGAATGAAGAAAGCACCTCAGGTAAGGACACAGACAAAAAGATTAAAAGCCATATTTAGGCAAGATACAATAGTTTAGCTAGATCAGAATGTTCTCATAAGTAATAGGACTTATTAAAAAAAAAAAAAACCTCTGTGGTGCCTTTTAAAAAAAGGCATGAGGCAAGGCGCGATGACTCACGCCTGTAATCCATGGGGTGGATCATGAGATGAACAGATCAAGACCATCCTGGCCAACATAGTAAAACCCCATCTCTACTAAAAATGCAAAAATAGCTGGGCATGGTGGCACACACCTCTAGTCCCAGCTACTCGGGAGGCTGAGGCGGGAGAATTGCTTGAACCTGGGAGGCAGAGGTTGCAGTGAGCCGAGATCGCACCATTGCACTCCAGCCTGGCAACAGAGCAAGACTCTGTCTAAAAAAAAAAAAAAAAAGGACATGGGACTGGGACATGAACACAGTGAAAATCACTAAAATATGAGTAATATGGCAAGTCTACTCAATGAAGGAGGAAAAAAAAAATCATTTCACCAGAAAACTTAGACTTAGTAATTCTATTTAAATTGTGGTGACAATGACAGGAGTCACCAGTGTATACATATGTCCAAACTCAAACTCACCACGTCATCTACATTAATTACATGCAGGTTTTTTGTGCACCCACTACTCAGTAAAGCTGGGGGTGGTGGGGAGAGAAGCACCTAGAGGAATTCAGATTTATCAACATGAATTAGCAAGACACTAGCAACTTTATAAAAGGTTTATTTTTTAATTGACAAATTGAATATAATTATGAAATTATGATATACAACATCACAGTTTGATACATTATGGAATGGTTAAATAAAGCTATCTAATGTATGCATTACTCTATATATATATATATATTTTTTTTTTTTTTTTTGAGATGGAGTCTCGCTCTGTCACCCAGGCTGGAGTGCAATGGCACAATCTCGGTTCACTGCAACTTCTGCCTTGCAAGTTCAAACAATTCTCCCACCTCAGCCTCCCGAGTAGCTGGGATTACAGCCACGCCTGGCTAATATTTGTATTTTTAGCAGAGATGGGGTTTCACCATGTTGGCCAGGCTGGTCTTGAACTCCTGACCTCAAGTGATCTACCCACCTCAGCCTTCCACAGTTGCTGGGATTATAGGCGTGAGCCACCACACCCAGCCTCACATACTTATATTTTTTTGTGTGGTGAGAACATTTCAAAACCTACTCTCAGCAATTTCAAGTACACAATTTATCACTATTAATGAATAGCTGTCACCATGTTGAACAATCGATTTCCTGAATCTATTCCTCCTAACTCAAATTCTGTATTCTTATAAAAGGTTTAAAAATAAAAGTGCTTTAAATACCAAATAAAAATAAAAATAAATGTAAAAATTAAAATGATGTAGATATCTAATTGATACGTTAGTAGTATATGAAAAGCAATTTACAAACCATCATATACAGTATAAGCCATATATGCATTGAATATTACTAGAAAAAATGTCAAGCCCATATATGGACGTATTTACGTGGCTGGCCATCTGTATAGTGGTATGTCAGAATTTTTACTTTTTTAAAATTATTATTATTATTTGAGACAGGGTCTCACTCTGTTACCCAAGCTGGAGTGCAGTGGTGTGATCCCGTTCAGCTCACTGCAACCTCCACCTCTCAGGTTCAAGGGATTCTCCTACCTCAGCCTCCCTCAGCCTGGGATTACAGGCGCGCACCATCACACCTAGCTAATGTTTGTTCGTTTATTTGTTTGTTTGGTAAAGAAGGTGTTTTACCACGTTGACCAGGCTGGTCTCGAACTCCTGACCTCAGTAATCCACCGGCGTAGGCCTCCCAAAGTGCTGGGATTACAGGCGTGCGCCACCATGCCCGGCCTTTACTTTCTTTAAATAACTTTTGTGAATGTTCAGAAATTCCACACGATAAGCAGCTATTTGTTCCCAAATCAGCTAGCTAGCTAGATACACACACACAATGTATATATATATATACGTATATATGTGTGTGTATATATATATATAAAGTTCCCGAATCATGCTCTCTCTCTATATATATACATATATAAAAAATAAATATAATTTTGTTTTTAATAAAATTAAATTGCAAAATTTTGCTCTGAGTTTCCTGGCGAGCTAAACGTCTCCCTTTACAGTTTCACTGCAAGGACAGGAAACTGGGCGGGCGGTTGGCGCCTTGCTCACAGGCTGCGGTTCGGGTGCCACCTGCCCGCTCTTCCCAGCCGCACGTCCCTCCCTGCCGGGGCGGCCCCAAGCTCGGCCTCTCTTCCCCGCGACGGTCTCCCGGCGGGTCCAGGGACTGTTCCCACCCATGTCCGTGTGGTGCTACAGCCCAGTGGGGCCGCTAGACACTCGGGCCGGGTAGCGCGGAGCCTAGGTCCGGCCCCTCGTCCGCGATGGGGATGGACTCGTGCGGGGTGCAGGAAAATCGCCCACTGTGGGGCTGCCTGGGAGAGGGACGTTGGGGCAAGAGTGGGCCCAGGAACGTCTGAAGAATGCGGGGCCCGGTCCTTGATTCTCCACAGCCTGCGGGAACCATGAGCCCCTCAGCGTCGGGGACGGAGCTGCCTCTGCGGGCCCCCCGCCCCCACTCCCTGCTGGGGCCTCCGCGGGCCTCCGGGTCTTTGCCTCGGAATCTCCAGCCCTGGGCGGCTCCTTGCAAACCCCGCGGATAGCGCGCTCCGGGATCTGTTTTGATTCCGCACCTGGGGAAAAACTGCAGGGGCTCAGGCCGCGCCCCTACTCGCCTGGTCAGGCGTTGGCGAACGGGGCGGAGATCAACGACATCCTTCAGGCTGCGGGCATTTACGAAGCGTCCCCTCGGCGCGCTCTCCAGTGACCCCGCCCCGCGGCGAGCGGCCGCCGGCCTGGGTCCTCCCCGGCGCGCGCCGGGCCTCTCGGCCCTGCGATCCCCGCCGTCCCCCAGCAGAGGCCGCGCCCGAGAGAACGCGGGCCTCCGCCGTTCCTCCTTCCCGGAAGAGAAGCCGCCCCTCCCCTCTCCCTGAGACGCCGTGTGGCGCCCCCCACCCACCTCACTGTAGGGGAGGCTCCCGGCTCCGGCCCCCAGGCCCAGGGCAAGCCCCATGAACCACGTGGGACGGGAAACCAGGTCGTGAGCGTCCTTGGCCCAAAATGCCTTCTGTCCTAGAATCAAGGGGAGGGCGCCCCAGCTAATCAGAGTTGGCCCCTAAAACCAGCACATTATATGAAAATCACCAATTGCCAAATAACTAAAATCCCTGAAAGGATTTCCCTATTCCACATCCAAAAACCATCCCCAGAAAATGCACCACAACCCCTTGCCCTGAGAACCCGAGGAAGGCGGGCGCTGGCAGCCAAGTCAGGTGAATGCGGCTCTGGAGTCCCTTTGGCTGGCAGAAAACGGGGTCTCACCTCAAGAGGGACAGGAATTAGGGCCCAGCAGAGGGACTTGGCGTCCGTGAGTCCTCGGGACATCCATGCATGCTGGAGGAACGCTTCCACATTTGGACGCCCCCACCCAGCGGCCTCCGTGGCACACACCGCAGGGCGGGCGGTGAAGATGTCTCGCCTGTTTTACTCTTGTCTGAAGGGTTCCCATCTGAGAGTGGGAATCCCAGCCACTCTGGAACTGCATTCACCTGGAATTTAATCTTGTCTCTGACTGTCTCAGAAATTAACTTAAGTGTTTGCCAGGCCCTCACCTGCACCTTATCTGAATCTGACAAGCCTTTCAGTTGCACACAGCTTGCAGGTGTGCAAGATCCACCTTACTCTGGGTTTTACAGTCTCCCCCCAAGTTCTGCTTTCCCTCGCCTGGGGTTACATGCAGAAAGGGAGAGCTCTTCCAGTGGGTAGAGACTCGTCGATCCCAGGCTGGAAACCCCCAGGGGCCCTGGCACCTGGAGATGCTGAGTCTTGCATGGGAAGCAGCGGGGCCTGCGAATGGCTCACTGATGTCACACCCCTCAGCCTGGTGTCGGAGACCAAAGAATTACCACTCTGTTGATGCCACAAACAATAGCTATTTTTTTACAGGACATTGCTTGGGAATTGTTGCAATATATATCTTGCTGCCGTTAGTCTTCTAAAACTCATAGGTTATAAATAATTTGCCCATGTGGACTGATCCCATTTGTCACGCTGTAGCGAGCTTTTGGGATTCTGAGCTGTCTCCCACTTGCACACTTTTATGATTGTGTAATTCTGCTCCTGGGGTGTGGATGCTTCTTTCTGACTATCTCTGAAGCTCTGGCTAAGCTTTGGGTGAAGGAGAGTTGAAAATGCACGAAAAGACGCACACACACTCAAGCTTCACCAGGCACCAGCCTTGGGCGGCACGCAGCGCCTGGCAGCACCAAGCAGCTCGTGGGGACTGGCTGCTGCCACGCACCCCGATGTGGCAGCTGGAGGAGCTGCTGGGATGGGCCCACAATTCACATCATTTCCATTAGGGTCATTCCAGTCACTGATGAAAGGGGAGATGGCCCAATGCAAAACACCACAATTCCTCATCTCCAGCCTGCCCGCTCCTGGGAATGGGTGAGAGTTCACAAAAACCTGGGCATGCAAGAGTCAGTCGCAGAGCACAGGATGGGAGCCTGGGAGGCCTGCGGGCCGCCCAGTCTCTACAGATGAGGACCCAGCAGCAGAAAGTCCAACTCCTGCCCTCCTCCCACAATCAAGCAGCAAGGTGGGAGTGTAAGGCCCGGGGCACTTTGCAGAGTGCCTCGTGAGACTCCAGTTGTCAGTGTCTGTGAATGCACAAGCCTGGCCCAAGGACATTCAAGAAATACAGGTACTCACCCAGGTGACATAACAGCAGAGACACCCAAGAGGACTCGTGCTACCTCCCCCAGAGCCTGGAGCATAAAGAACATGCTGGAAAGCCGTAACTGACCTCTTTCTCATTCTGTGTCCAAAGCTATAGCCTCCCCACATCTTCACAGCACTAAGCCACTAAGAGCTGCTCTGCTTGGCCTTTATTGGCCCCAAAGCTCTAAACCCAGAATCTTTAATATTGCCCAGTGCAACACTTCAATTTAGTAACCTTCTCCAATGCCAGCAAACAACCATAAAACTCAGAGGTCAGCTTAGGGTTGGCAGCAGGTGAGTTATAAGCCAGCGATAGAGGGAGGGAAATAGGTAGGTCTATGCCCTCTGAGACCTTTCTAGACATTACTGCTCTTTTATTCACCTGCAGCCTCAGCAGTACAAGGCGTTGAGGAGGGAGAATGAGAGGCAAACAGCTTGGGTTCAAATCGCCCAGTGGGGAACTGTGGTCTTTGCGAGCCATCACCTCCTCTCCCTCGTCTCGATAACATAAATCTAATTCATGTTAAGTCATTCACAGATTCACTGAATATATCTTCCCAGATAGAATGCAGAGAAGGGGTGGTGTTGGCTCCAAATAGAGCATATTGAGTTGATACAGCTGGACAAGCTGCAAGGAATGGCCCTAATTGATACCCACAGGGTAGATGGGATGGAGCAGAGTCAAAATGCTTTGCAGGGGACCTATCAACCACCACCCTCCCTGGTAATCTGATTATTTGAAATTCCAAGGAGCAGAAAGAGGAGTAGAATTTGCAAAATTGTGTTTTCCAGAAATCAGTTTTGCAGGATATCAATTGTAGTAATGGGAGCAGGGGGGGAAGGGTGTCATAATTTGGGAAATGCAGGGTTTGTTGTGGTGGTTATCATCATTGTTACGTGGAGGCTTCTGGAAGCTGTTAAGATACAAATATGCATTGTGAAGCTCCAAGAAAGGCATTAAGCTGGCAGCACCCCTCCCGTGGCCTCTGTGGCTGCTGCTCTGACCTGTGGCACTGCTGTGGCCCCGCACTGGCCCCTCGCCTGACCTGACCGTGGTCTGCTCTCTTCCACCACCACACTAGCCCGAATGATGCTGTCCGATCAGAAGCGCAATGAGCTCACCCTTCTGTTCCAAACCCTCCAGAAGCTTCTCAAGCCACTTGGGAACAGACCTAAAAGCTTTACCTTGGCCTGGAACACCTGCACACGTTGCCCTCCCTCTTCCTTTTTTTTTTTTTTTTTTTGTTGTTGTTGTTGTTGTTGTTGCTGCTGAGACGAGGTCTCACTGTATTGCCCAGGCTGGTCTCAAACTCCTGGGCTCAAGTGATCTGCTCGCCTCAGTCTCCCATCATGCTGGGGTGACAGATGTAAGCCATTGTGCCTGGCCCCTCCCTCTTCCTCTTGCTGTTTCTCAAACCCCCAGGTTGACTTGCCCACCAGGTCCTTTGTCCCATCCCTCAACCTGGATGCTCATCCCCACATTGTCCAACTGCTCATCCCTCACCTGCATCAGCTTCCCCAAGACCTCCCTGTGTAAACTAGCACTGTCCCCCATGCTCCATCTCCCACCATGCTTTCTTTTTCTTGTTAATGCCAACTACCGCTTAATAGAACACGATCTGTCTCTCTGCATGAGAACATGAGTCCCACCAGATCAAAGTCTTGGTCTTGTCCATGTTGTATTTCCAGCACCTACCAGTGCATATATTAGGGATTCAATCAATGTATATTTGACAACAGTGTCCATATCACAGGTTCTTTCAGAAGGCTGGCATTCCATTTCCACTCTTCCTGGAAGTTAGAAAAATCTTAGCTCTTGCCCCTGCCATGCTAACCCCTGTATGGCTTTGGGTAAGTGACTGCACCTCTCTATAAAGTCAGAGGGTTGGGCTCAATCCAAAGTCACCAACTGAATGTCTTCAGGGGCCAGCAAGGAATGACACTGTGTGATGTAGACAAGGGGTCAGACAAGAGGGAGTGGTAGAGACTGGGGTAAACTGGAGAGTCTACATGGACACCTAAAAATGTTTAAAACTGTTAAAGGGCAGCCTACAAGAAATACTTCTGCAGGCTACAAATCAGCAATGCTAGGACCACACAGTCTCTAAAGCCCACTTTACATAAAACTTCTCACTTCCGGCCGGGCTCGGTGGCTCAAGCCTGTAATCCCAGCACTTTGGGAGGCCGAGACGGGCGGATCACGAGGTCAGGAGATCGAGACCATCCTGGCTAACACGGTGAAACCCCGTCTCTACTAAAAAAATACAAAAAATTAGCCGGGCGAGATGGCGGGCGCCTGTAGTCCCAGCTACTCGGGAGGCTGAGGCGAGAGAATGGCGTAAACCCGGGAGGCGGAGCTTGCAGTGAGCTGAGATCCGGCCACTGCACTCCAGCCTGGGCGACAGAGCGAGACTCCGTCTCAAAAAAAAAAAAAAAAAACTTCTCACTTCCAAGATTTATATGAACTGGGACAAATCATTCCCCTGAAGAAATCTGATTTCATTTGGTTGTCTGGGATATCATTTATTGTAGGGTACAGGTTTCAGGGATCCCCGAAGTAGCTGGAGAAATAGGCACAGGGGTCCTTCTAGGGACCTCAGCCGAAGGATTCTATGCTCTTCAGCCTAGTGACTCCCATTAATGAAACGAGCTACCATGCAAGCACAGGCTTCTCCTCTGTTCCTCCACTCTTGGCTCAGTCTCTAAGTGCCCACTTTCAAATTCCTATGGGAGGATCCTCTGGGCCTGTCTCAGAGCCAGCTCTGGAGCATCAACGACCCAAGAAGGGCCAGGACATGAAGTCCAATCCTAGCCATATGAGCACACATATTAATTAGACAGCATGATATAGTTTGGCTGTGTCCCCACCCAAATCACATCTTGAATTGTAGCTCCTTAATTCCCATGTATTGTGGGAGGGACCTGGTGGGAGATAATTGAATCAAGGGGGCGGTTCCCCCATACTGTTCTCATGGTAGTGAATACGTCTTATGAGATCTGATGGTTTTATAAGAGGAAACCCCTTTCACTTGGTTCTTATTCTCTTGCCTGCCACCATGTAAGATGTGCCTTTCACCTTCAGGCATGATTGTGAGGCCTCCCCAGCCACATGGAACTGTAAGTCCATTAAACCTTTTTTTTTTATAATTACCCAGTCTCGAGTATGCCTATATCAGCAGTGCAAAAACAGACTAGTACACAGTGGGTGGGGGTGAGCAACAGAACTTCCCAATACGAGATCAAAATAGACAGTTTCAAGTTTCCCAGTTATATTTTCTCTGGACATTTCTGGTTTTCCATCTTTCTAGTGGCACCCTCAGACTGTAGTTGCTGCTTTCTTACCCTCCTAAGCTCAAGGATGGGATCGGTCCTGGTGCCACTCTGGTGAGCGTGGCTTCCCACCAACATCCGAAGGGCTGCCTGTCTCTGTCTGTCTGGCATTTTTCTGTTGGGTGGGAAGGGAACCTTGGCCACTGAGCACATGGATACAGTGTTCTCCTGTGAGCAGCAGTTTTGCCTCCTTGTCATTCATTCTCAGCACATATGAGATGTCATGGGACTTTATGAGTGCTAAATCAGTTTTATTGGCCATATGATTTGATTGATCTTGTTAGACCTGACAAGAAATCAATTGGAAAAAAATATATGTACCTTCCCGGAATGTGCTCTCCACTTTAAGGTAAAAGAACAATCTAACACGCAAAGAGGAAGATCCAAGAAGCAGCCTTGGTAAAATATCACCATCCTTGTGGCCTGGAAAGAGGCTACTTTATGACCTCCAGAACCCAGAAGGAAATGAGGAGGGAGGCAGATGAAGGGGACTCCATAAATTTAGGAATGTCACCTAGAGAAGGCCCTGAGAGCTTCAGAAAACAGGAGCTGCGCTGTGCCCAGATGTTCTCCAGGCTCCTACCACAAACACCAGAGACAATGGCACAGCCACGGAAGTCAAGGGAAAGAGACTTGAGGGAATCCCTGGGGAGGTGGCAATGTCAGCGTCCACCAGCTGCCCCACGTGATAAAAAGATGAAGGTCATCTTGAATCACAGTCGTGCTGACTCTGCCATTCTCTGGCTGGGTGACCTTGAGCCAATAATTTTCTTTCTCTGGCCCTCAACATGCTCATCTATAAAATAGGGACAGTGCAAATATCACACCAGAAAACGCTGCAGCACGGCGTGAGGCTGACGTGAGATCACTTGTGCAGAGCACCGCATAGCTGGGAACACACCAAGCCCCATGCATGCTCCTTGCTTCCTTGAGTTGCCAGTTATGAAGGTTAGTCCAGTGTTGATTCAACAGAGAGGCAGAATGACCCCGTGGAAGGAACCAGGCTGTGGAACCTAACAGACCAAGGTTCAAATGCGGACCCTGACAGCATGACCAGCTGTGACTCCCCAGGTCACTATTTCGACTTTGTTTCTTTGTCCATCAAATGGCCCTGTATCAGAATCACCTGTATGGCTTGGCAAAAGTTCCCATTTCTGAGGCCAGGCATCTGTAATCCCAGCACTTTGGGAGACCGAGAAGGTAGGATCGTTTGAGCTCAGGAGTTCAAGACCAGCCTGGGCAACATAGCAAAATCCAGTCTCTACAAAAAAAAAAAAAAAAAAAAAAACTAACCAGGCATGGTGGAGCACGCCTGTAGTCCCAGCTACTCAGGTACTAAGGTGCGGGGATCACTTGAGCCCCAGGAGGTCAAGGATGCAGAGAGCCATGATTGTGCCACTGCACTCCAGCCTAGATGGCACAGACCCTATCTCAAAAAAAAAAAAAAAAAAAAAGAGTCCTGATTTCTGGGTCCCAAGCTCACAGAATCAGACCCTCTGGGAGTGAGACCCTACACACTAAATTTCTAAGAAGTTGCTTCTACGCCCGCTCCAGGTGACTGGATTGCACAGTGGATTTGAGAACTACGAGGCATGTTTCAGGCAGGCTGGGACTGCTGTCGCTGGCTCTCCAGTGGAGCCTTTCATAAGAGGGGCTGAATTACCAAAGGTCTCTTGTAAGCCCCCAATTTGCCAGTCAGACATCTGTGCAGGGGCTGCAGTCACCTCTGTGCCCTTCCCATCCCTAGGCCTCCCTATCCTGCTGCCAGGGAGACTCTGTGGGCTTGAAATTAAATTCAGAGGAGCTTTTCAAGACTCCGACATTTCAGAAGTGAAAGGTGGGAGGAAATTGAAAAGCAAGAACGATCTCCTCCCTCTGTGGCAGACACTCACCACCCCGACCACTGCCAACACTATTCCCTTCATTCCATTTCCTTTCTCACTTTTAATCATTTTGGCCAGATAAGACTTTAGAAGTTAATCCTTAGATTCTGATAGGGTCATTTTACAGGTGAAGAAGAAGAGATTAAGAGATCTAGGGATTCTGGTTTTAAATTAATTTGGGTCTTTAGCAGCAAAATTCAGAACAAATGAGAGATTAGTATTTTCAAAATGCAAATATCTAAAGAATTCAGGGGTTGTGAGTCAATCTCATGTTTCTGTTAAGTGGACAGTTGAGCACCTTTTCTCTAAGCCCCCTCAACAACTGTGACCATGGGGGTGACGGGGGAGGGAGATGGGGAGAAGTAGCTACCTGGAACATAGGACACGTCTCGTGACACCAGCCTGGGTAGAGTGCCAGAGTGGGATGGGTGGATACAAAAGGTGCCCTGGGGGTCCTAGGACTGTGTTAGCCAGGAGAAGAGTGGACTACAAGGTGAGATGGGCTGTGAGGAAAAAGATAAAAGGATTAGAATGAGAACTTCACTAGATTCTTTGGCAACAAGGAGACGCTACTACACACCTCTCAGAATGGCCAAAAATCAGAACACGGACATTACCAAATGCCGGGGAGGGTGTGGAGGAACAGGAAATCTCATTCATTGCTGGTGGGAATGCAAAATGGTACAGCCACTTTGGAAGACAGTTTGACCGTTTCCTATAAAACCAAGCACACTCTTAGCATTTGATCCAGCGATCTCACTCCTTGGTATTTGCCCAAATGAGTGAAAACTTAGGCTCACAAAAACCTGTACGTGAACATTTATAGCAATTTTCTTCATAATTGCCAATACTTGGAAGCAGTCAAGATGTCCTTTGGGGGGTGAATGGTTAAATACACCATGATGCATCCAAACAACAGAATATTATTCTGCACTAAAACCAAAGTGAGTTATTGGCTGGGCAAGGTGGCTCATGCCTATAATCCCAGCACTTTGGGAGGCCGAGGCAGGTGTATCACTTGGGGTCAGGAGTTCAAGACCAGCCTGGCCAACATGATGAAACCCCATCGTCACTAAAAATATAAAAATTATCCAGGTATGGTGGTATACGCCTGTAGTCCCGGCTACTCAGAAGGCTGAGGCAGAAGAACCTGGGAGGCAGAGGTTGCAGTGAGCCGAGATCACACCACTGTACTCCAGTCTGTATTAAAAAAAAAAAAAAGTGAGCTGTCAAGACCTGAAAATACATGGAGGAAACTTAAATGCATATTGCCGGGTGAAGGAGGACAATCTCAAAAGGCTACATACTGTATGATTTCAACCTCATGGCAGTCTGGAAAAGGCAAAACTATAGAGACAGTAAAAGGATCAGTGGTTGCCAGGGGTTGGCAGAGGGAGGGAGGGGTATAGGTGGAGGCCATAGGATTTTTAGGGGAGTGAAACTATCCAATATGACACTATAATGGTGGATACATTTGTCTAAATCCATAGAATGTACAACACCAAGAGTTAACCCCAATGTAAACTGTCAACTTTAGTTAATAATGTATCAATGTTAGCCCACAAATTGTAACAAATGTGCCACATGAATGCAATTATTATATTGCATAATTATTCTATTATTGCATAATAGAATAATATTACTATTAATATATTAGTAATAAGGGAAACTAGGGGTGGGGTTTGTATAAGAATGCTCTGTACTTTCTGCTAGATTTTCCTGAAATCTAAAACTGATCTTACAAATAAGCTCTATGAATAAAAAAAGAAATTAGGGCAGCCATGGTGGCTCACGCCAGTAATCCCAGCACTTTGGGAGGATCACGTCAGGTCAGGAGTTGGAGACCAGCCTGGCCAACATGGTGAAACGCTGTCTCTACTAAAAACACAAAAATTAGCTAGCCATGGTGGCACACACCTGTAATCTACTCGGGAGGCTGAGGCAAGAGAACCCGGGAGGCAGAGATTGCAGTGAGCCAAGATCGTACCACTTCACTCCACCCTGGACAACAGAGAGACCCTGTCTCAAAAAAAAAAATAAAATAAATAAATTAGAAAGAAAACACATGCAGAAATTTTTTTAAACTGTGTTTGAGCTGGCCCCATAGCCATTAAAAAAATAATTCTTTCATCCCCATGTCCACAAACTCAAGCCAGGACTATCATTGCCGCAGCTCTGCTGCACTGCCTATGGGGAAGGCTGTCAGCAGGTAAGCATCACTGGGAACAATGGATCTTTGAGCTAAAAGATCTGGGCTCCAAATGACCAAACTGGAACCAATCTTCAGAAAAGCAGCTTGTTTCAGAAGTAGCCCCAAGGTGCAGATGTGGAAGGCGGCTTTCTACCAATGGGAAGCACAGGAAGACACCCATCCCCTCTGTTGTTATTATCCAGGAAAACGGCGGGGAGAACATCACATCACTTGTCAGTTACCCCTGAGGGAAGAAGGCTGAGGACCCTCTTCACATGGAGGTCTGGGGCCTGGGAAAAGCCCTCTCTGCCTTTCCAACCAGTGGACATTAGAGGAGCAGCCTGTGGGCCCAGGGTGAGTGGGGCCCTTGGTTATAAGTGGGAGGACAAGCTGGTCTCCTGCACTCGGCTTCCTGGGTACTGCACAGCCACCAACAGCAATGGCCACTCCCTTGCTCTGTCCCAGCACCCCAGCCTGGCCAAGAGTAAGAGGAAAAATGAGGAGGAGGAGGAAGAGAAGAAGAAGAAGAAGAGGGGAGAGGGAAGAGAAGAAGGGTGAGAAGGGAGAGAAGGGAGAGGAGAAGGGAAATAGTGAAAAGGAGGAAAAAAGGGAGGAAGGGGGAAGAAAGCAACAAGAACAGCATTTAACGTTGATTGAGCTCTTACCATGAGCTATTATCATTGTTTTAAGCACTTTACATGTATTATCTTCTTGACAACCTGGTGAAGCAGGTACTATTATGATCTCCATTTTATGGTCCTGGAAAGTTGTCCAAATTGGAAAACCCTGGAGTGATGCACTTCTATTCATAGCACCCACGAACTTTTCTTTGCTTCCTTTTATTTCAGTAACAATTGAAGTTTGCATGGGTCCTTCTATCACTTTCATGAAGTCCTGTCCCCCTTTCCTTACTGTCTTCTTGTCTTGTTTCTGACCTGAGACTAGAGATTGTCATTGGTTGTCCAGGCCCAGTCAGCTCCCATGACCGGTGGCTCCAGATTCCATAGACCACCTGTGGGTGGGACCACGCCCTTGAGAGAATGCCTGCAGCTGGGAGCCACGTGTGCCCTGATTGGCCCATCGTGAGCCCTCCAGGCTCTATGTTATGTTCTCTAGATCACTCATTTTTGCCATACTTGAAATCAGGTGGCCTAGGCTCTGATCTTCCTGGGCCTCATTATTCTGCCTATAAAATAAGAATAATAAACCATGCCTTGGAAGTCATGCAAATTTATTACATTCTGACTGTGAAACTACTTTGTAACCTTCAATGTTCTGCACAAGTAAGGATGATGATGGTGTTGGTGTTGAAGGTAAGAATAATGATGCTGCTGATTGTGATGATGGTGATGATGATGATGGTGGTGGTGATGATGGTGTTGGTGATGGTGATGATGTTGATGATGATGTTGATGATGGTGATAATGATAATGATGATGATGATGATGGTGATGATGATGACAGTGATGATAATGGTGATGATAGTGATGATGGTGATGGTGGTGATGATGATGCTGACAGTGATGACAGCAATGATGGTGGTCATAGTGATGATGGTGATGTGATGATGGTGATGATGGTAATGATGATGGTTATGATGATGATAGTGATGATAATGATGGTGATGATGATAGTGATGATGGTGATGATGGTATAATGATGATGACAATGGTGATGATGATAGTGATGACAGCAATGATCGTGGTCATAATGATGATGATGATGGTGATGATAGTGATGACAGCAATGATGGTGGTCATAGTGATGATGGTGATGATGATGATAGTGATGATTGTGACAATGATGGTAATGAAGATGGTAATAGTGATGATGGTGATGATGGAGGTGATGGTGATTATGGTGATGGTGATGATGATAATGATGGTGACAATGATGGTGATATGACGGTGGTGATGGTGGTGATGGTGATCATGGTGATGGTGATGGTGATGATAGTGATGATGATGGTGACAATGATAGTGACAATGATGGTAATAGTGATGGTGTTGGTGATGATGGTGATGGTGATTATGGTGATGGTGATGGTGATGGTGATGATGGTGACAGTGCTGGCAATAGTGATGAACACTGATGATGGTGGTGATGGTGATAGTGGTGATGGTGATGACGATGATCATGGTGACAATGATGGTGATAGTGATGATGGTGATGGTGGTGATGACGATAGTGATGATGGTGCTGATGATGATGATATCATGGTGACAATGATGGCAATAGTGATGATGGTGGTGATGGTGATGATGGTGATGGTGATGATGATAGTGATGATGATGGTGACAATGGTGATAATGATGATGTTGGTGATTATGATAATGATGGTGATGATTATGATAGTGATGATGGTGATGATGATAATGATGGTGATGATGATGATAGTGATGGTGATGATGACAGTGGTGGTGGTAGTAATGATGGTGGTGATGATAATGGTGGTGATGATGATGATAGTGATGATGATGACAGTGATGATGATAGTGATGATAATGGTGGTGATGATGATGATAGTGATGATAATGGTGGTGATGATGATGACAGTGATGATAATGGTGGTGATGATGATAGTGATGATAATGATGGTGATGACAATAGTGATGATAATGGTGGTGATGATGATGACAGTGATGATAATGGTGGTGATGATGATGATAGTGATGATAATGGTGGTGATGATGATGATAGTGATGATAATGGTGGTGATGATGATAGTGATGATAATGGTGGTGATGATGATGATAGTGATGATAATGGTGGCGATGATGATGACAGTGATGATAATGGTGGTGATGATAATGATAGTGATGATAATGATGGTGATGGCGATAGTGATGATAATGGTGGTGATGATGATGACAGTGATGATAATGGTGGTGATGATGATGATAGTGATGATAATTGTGGTGATGATGATGATAGTGATGATGGTGATGATAGTGGTGATGGTAATGATGATGATATGATGATGGTGCTAAAATTTATTCAATGTTTCCATGCCCCAATTGTCTTTTCATTTCACCATCTTTGCTATTATAGGGCATACTTTCCCACATACCTGTCTCTTCATTTGGGGCAGTCTCATTTCCTTTTATTTGCCCATTCCTAACTTTGAATTTTCTCCAGCAGCACATCACAGTCCTTGTTGTCCTCTGTCACGCACCCTCTTTGGATGTCTCCCAAATGCAGTCATCAGCTTCCTTCATCTCCTCTCTTTGTCTTGTTTGTCTGTGAGAGACTTTAGACTGTGGCATAACCAGGACTGGAAGCAAGATCTTTGTATTAATCTCCTGCTGCCTCCCTGACCCCACAGCACAGAAATGTGTGTGATTCATTCCCAGCTGGATTACCTCCCCATGATGTCCTTTCCCCTACCCCCCAACCAATTTGTTAGAGGCAAAGACAGAGTCACTGGTTGTGGGTGCTCAAGTCTTATGGTGGGAATGGGAACAGATCCTCTGCCCCTTTCTATTAATAATGGTAAAGGCAAGTGTTGTAAAAAATAAATTTTAAAAAAATTGCAATTAACTTTGAAGTTTGCATTCCTTAATGACCTTCTTTCATCCATCAAGTTTCAAATGCTGGCGCCTTCTGTATACCTCACTTCTAACTGACAGAGCCTGGAATTAAATGCAGCTTTAGGCTCAAGTGGTGCAAAAAACAGTTATCTGTCTCCCAGCAGCCTTGTGGGACACTGCATTTCTCACCTGCTGCTGCAGTAATGAGCCACACCCACTGCATACATCTGGAAGACTCAGGTGATACTCAGTGGAGAGTGGCCTCTCCATTGGGCTGAGACTCAGGAGAGCTTGGTTCTCCAAATCACTACTCTCTTCAGAACATAGTTTCTCTGACTATAAAATAAAGAAGCTCTCCCAACTGAAGCCTCTAGCTCCCTGGTCCACATTCCTCAAGTCCTAGCTCAGGCTCAGCAGTCCATGTAAACCTACAGCCTGAAGCAAATACCACCTGGCATGCACACACACACACACACCTCAACTCACACACATACACACACCACAAACACACACCAGATGCACACACTAACATACACACTACCACCACCATCACCTTACACACAAATGCAACACACACTAACCACACACATGCATACACACACCAACTAAACACATACACTAACCCACACACTAACCACACATGCACACACACACACACACCCCTCAACTCACACACATACACACACCACGAACACACACCAGATGCACACACTAACATACACACTACCACCACCATCACCTTACACACAAATGCGACACACACTAACCACACACATGCATACACACACCAACTAAACACATACACTAACCCACACACTAACCACATGCACACACACACACCAGGTGCACACTCTAACATGCACACTACCACTACCGTCACCTCACACAAACAACACACACTAACCACACACACAACTCACACACATGAACACCAACTCACACACTAACCATACACACACCAGATGCATACACACACACAACCA
The DNA here is from genome assembly GCF_009764315.1 of Trachypithecus francoisi. Taxonomy (NCBI): domain Eukaryota; kingdom Metazoa; phylum Chordata; class Mammalia; order Primates; family Cercopithecidae; genus Trachypithecus; species Trachypithecus francoisi. Next base: position 6,492,044 of record NW_022681469.1, read on the forward strand.
CCACCATCACCTCACACACAAACAACACACATTAACCACACACATACACATGCATACACACACCAGCTCACACGCATACACATACACACCAGGCATACACAACCACACATGCAGGTACACACACCACCACCATCACCTCACACACAAACAACACACATTAACCACACACATACACATGTATACACACACCAGCTCACACACATACACATACACACCAGGCATACACAACCACACATGCAGGTACACACACCACCACCACCATCACCTCACACACACACACATCACACGCATTAACTATACACACATGCACACGCGCGCACGTCTGCACACACATCCCCCTGGAAACTAGAGGGTAACCAAGGATGGCCTGGGAGGAGGAAGGCCTTTGAGAGCAACCCTAGGGAAGTGCACAGAAGGGCAGCTCTCTACCCCTCCCACACCCCACACAGAATGGTCCCTGGAGGTTAAAGAAAAGGAGTCACATAGGCTGAGCTCCTCAAGGCATATGGTGAAGTCTGCTTCCCTCTGCAGGGCCTCGTGCTCTCAGGCCCCACAGCCAGCAAGGGAGCCACCCCTGGTCTGCAGGGGGATGCAGCCAGCTCTGAGGCAGCCTCATCCATGGTCCTGGGAGACATCTGCGGGGAGCTGTGGTCAGCACGTGCCAGGCACCATTGCTGACCTACTTATGAACTGGGGGCCACCGCTCCCCACACCATGACCAGCCTCCTGCCAGGGCCCTGAGAGCCGGACCAGCCAACAACGCCCTGCCCATTCCAGGTAACCCTGGCTGAGTTAAACATACTGTACAGTGGATTTCACTTTCAGCCAGTGTGATTTGTCACAAAGGTATTTTTCACTAGGTGACAATAGATGCCAGTCAAAGGGTGGTCGCCGACTGAGTACATTGGTGCTGTGGGTCTAAATCAGTTGCTTTGTGTCTGGGTAGGGCGGTGATCTGTCAGAGTCGATGGGTGCTAGATCTGGTTCAGTGGCTGATGTATGTGAGTCCGGGTGATAAATCTGGTCTGGTGGGTCGTCTATTTCTATTTCCAGCTGGTAATTACATGTTAATGTGTGATATATCCTTTTCGGGCTGAGGTGTATTAAATCCCTGATAACTGCGTATTTACCTCCCGTGTTATGTATGCATACAGCTATTAATATACATTTCCAAGTTTAAAGTGCCCACTTTACCATGCCAAAGATCCCTGGCTCTTTCTGAAGTTCAGGACTGAATGGCACCTCATAAAACGCCACTTCATTAAGAATCAACAGGAATAACCCAACCAGAAACATTTTTTATTGATGAAGGTTGAACAGAGAAATATCAAGTTCACTCATCACTTTTCACAGGGGAAGGAGACAATGAAATCTTTATTGGAAAGTTCTGTGTGTCAGGAATGCAATTCATCTTGTCGGGGAAGCACAGCCAGGAAATATATGGCCTGATATGAATCATCAGCACAGGAGGAAGCCCCAGGCAAACACGCCGTCTCGGCAGCTTCCAGGACTGTGTCCGATGGCTTCGACATTTTCATTCCTTGGTGACTTTTTGTCAGTCAGTCTGACATTCCAGTCCCTTCCAGAAGCCCCTGGATGCTGAGAGAGTTGAGCCTCCCGAGTACCCTATTCCCTGCCCCACGCTGAGATGGCTCCAGGTGAGGGGTACCTGTCAGGCACGAGCACCTGTGGAGGGCTCAGGAGAGGGACACGTCAAAAGCAGACGCAGGCCCTGTGAAGGGAGGCTTGGGGTCATGTGATGTCACAGGGTCCTCTCGCACCTGCAATTAGCCCTGGGATGTGGCCACCCCAGGGAGGGGTGACCGCAGCAGTGACCCCCGCAGAGACAGATCCTGGCAGCCCTGCCCCCAGCAGTTAAGAGCAGCAGATCCCTCCTGGGGGTGCTGGGTGTCGCATCTCCACACCCCCTACAAAATACACAAAGCACATGCCACTAGCTCTAATGAGGCTCTTGGCAGTTGTCCAGCAAGTCCCGCTTCATTCGACCTTTCGAATTTGTAGAAAGAATGCTATGAACGCACTCCTAGTGATCAAAGTCAAGCACATTTGTGAAGCCAGTGAGGTCAGTTTCCAGCACCCCCATTCCCCTCCCTGTGCTTTTCCGTCAGCTCCCCCAAAAACTCACCCTTCCCATGAGATCCTAGTCCTGCCTGTCACCAAAGAAGGATGTAAACATGAACAGCATAGGAGAAATGAAGAAAGAATCTTCCCTAAAAGCCAGCACAACCTTGCAAGCAGATGGGAGGACTGTGCTGGGTGGGCTAGGAGTTGGCCACAGCCAGAAATTATGCTTAGTAATTAGTACATTCCTGACACACAGGATTTTCCAATAAAGCTTTCTCTCTCTACTTCCCCTGTGAAAAGTGGTGGCCACCTGAACCTTCATCTTTTCCTGAAGTTCTCAATGTCTGTATGTATGTAAGCTTGTATGTATGCATGTATTTTTAGGGGCAGAGTCTCTCTCTCTCTGTCACCCAGGCTGGAGTGCAATGCTAAAATCATGGCTCACTGCAGCCTCGAACTCCTGGGTTCAAGCAATCCTCCCACCTTGGACTACCAAAGCATGAGGATTATAGGTGTGAGCCACTGCACCAGGCCTAGATTTTGATTTTCCAAGGTTATCAGTTATCCTCCTATAAAGCTGTGATGCAGAAAGAGAAAAAACAAAGAACCCTTTCTTCTTTTCTCTTAGGCCAGGGTGCCTCACTGCGGGCACCACTGACATTGGAGCCCTGAAATTCCTTGTGTGGGGCCGTCCTGTGAGTCATAGGACATCCAGAGGGTCCCTGGCCTCTCCCCACTAGATGCCAGTCACACCATCAAAACTGTCCCCAGACATGAGTTAGAAGTCTCCTGAGAAGCAGAACTGTCCCTAGTTGAGAACACTGCCGTAGGCTAATTATTTTCTAATGGAACATAACTAAAAACTAATGAAAGGCAAAAATGATAATTATGGGAAACATGAGCAGCATAAAAATAACCAATCTGAAGTCTGCGTTTACTTCCCAAGAATCCCATTCAAATTCTCAAAGAACTTCATGACATCCAAACGCCCTCACTCCAGGGCGGCAGCGATGCAGCTCTAGTGGCACAGGCTGCCTGGCGTCCCCTCCCCTGTGCCGTCTCTTCACATGGGAGCAGAGTACCCGTGCTCTTCTCGACACTGTCAAAAAGCACTGCCTGCTCCCCAGTTCAGAAAAATGTTTTTTGGAAAGGCAGAGGAGGAGGAGAGAAGAAAAAAGTAAGAAGAAGGGGAAACTGTTATAAACATTTCAAAGATTTCAAAGACATTTCAAAGACAAAATTGTTTTCTCTTTAATAACTCATAATTACCACTATGCAGCTATAAAAAAGAATGAGTTCATGTCCTTTGCAGGGACAAGGATGAAGCTGGAAGCCATCATTCTCAGCAAACTAACACAGGAACAGAAAGCTCAACACCGCATGTTCTCACTCGTAAGTGGGAGTTGAACAATGAGAACACATGGACGCAGGGAGGGGAACTTCACACATGGGGGCCTGTCGGGAGGTGGGAGGCAAGACGAGGGAGAGCATTAGAACAAATACCTAATGCATGTGGGAATGAAAACCTAGGTGACGGGTTGATGGATGCAGCAAACCACCGTGGCACATGTATACCTACATAACAAACCTGCACGTTCTGCACATATATCCCAGAACTTAAAGTAAAATTAAATGAAATTAAATTTAAATTTAAAAAACTCATAATTCCCATCAGTTTAATACAAATATTTTCATTTTTGGATATTCCTAACCAATATGGGCCCAAGTGCATGTGTACTTTTACATAAGCATACATCAAACGCAAGCAATGTTGCAGCCTTTTATATATATGTCACTTAACCTTGTATTATAATGTCACTTAACCTTGTATTATAAGCATTTTCCCATGATGCTATATCACTTTTTTTGTGTGTGTGTGAGACAGAGTCTAGCTCTGTCGCCCAGGCTGGAGTGCAGTGACGCAATCTCGGCCCACTGCAAGCTCTGCCTCCCAGGTTCATGCCATTCTCCTGCCTCAGCCTCCCGAGTAGCTGGGACTACAGGCGCCCGCCACCACGCCCGGCTAATTTTTTTGTATTTTTAGTAGAGACAGGGTTTCACCGTGTTAGCCAGGATAGTCTGGATCTCCTGACCTCGTGATCCACCTGCCTCGGCCTCCCAAAGTGCTGCAATTACAGACGTGAGCCACCAAGCCCGGCTGATACTATATCATTTATTGGATTATAATTCATATCAGTTGAGCGATACTCAACAATGGCAAATCAGCTGAGTTAAGCTGGGTTTTGCTGGGATGATCATCAGCTCTGAACTATCCAGTGAGGTTTATCTTGTACTCACGCAGAGCCCTCTGTGTCCGGGAGACTGTCCCAGCGCGGTACCGCAGGTGACTGCTCACGACACAAATCGCTTGGGTCTGGTGGTCCCTCCCTCTGAACGTGACTTCCAGGCTAACTGCAGGAGGGAGGGAAGCATAAAGAATTGCACACCAGTTTTTCCTGCTTCCCCCTGGGTGACACAGTCACTTCTACTTCCAGTCCATTGGCCAGAATCTGTCACCTCCATGGGGCTGGAAAATAGTCTTCCACGTGTCCAGGAAGGGAAAAAAGACCTAAGCTACCTAAGCCCTGATGCTGCCTGACCAACTTTAGCTTTGCCGGAAATGAACTCTTCGTTCCCAGTGCTGACCTTTGTTTTCAAAAGTCAAACTTGGATGAACCAAACTCCCCATTCCCTGTAGGAGACTCCCAGTCACTTAATCTTTGATCTCAAACACGTCGGTCCTCAGAACAGCCAGGGCGACATTCTGAAGGGACGGGGTGAAGCCTGGGAATTGCCGTTTTTAAAGGGCTCGGTGATTTTGCTCACCGGCCAGGCTGGAGACCACGACTTGAGTCCCAAGTCATCTTCAAGGCTGTAGTAATTGCACTTCTCCACTCCGATCTCCAGTGAGCCATCAGATGGATTGCTAGGCTCACGGCTTTGGATCTCTGGTGGAGCCTGAGGAATAGTTACAAGGGACCTAACCCAAGCATTGATTGAATCGTGAATAAATAGGAGGGACTGTGCATACAATTTCAGAGATATACCTAATGCTATTGTGATTTATCAAATACAGATTCACTAAGCACATTCCTAAAAATGTAGTGTAGTTCTGATTTTATGAATTGTTTCAAGATAGACTGTATCAGTTGGGGTCCCAGAAGGAAATAAACAGCACGCTCAAAGGGGGAGATTGAAGAGTTTAATAGAGGGACTACTCCTAAAGGTGAGGGCAGGGTTACAGGACATCAAGAAAAGACGGCGAGGTTCTCACAGCCAGTATCAGTGGAGAATCTTATCATCCCCAGTCAGAAGGCGTAAGGGAGGGAACAGTCACCACAGCCCAGAGAACGATTCTTAAGGTTTTCATCAGAAACAGATAATCAGATTTCATCAAATATTCTTTCTACATCATTGAGATCATCATTTTTTTTTCTTTTTTAATTTGTGAATATGGTGAGTTACACTGATTTTTGAATGTTAAACCAACTTTACATTCCTGGGATAAATTCCTCATGGTTGTTGTATTAGGGTCCTCCAGAGAAACAGAGGGAAAAGAGAGAGCAATTGATCAATCAATAGATCAATCGATCAATAGATAGATGATTGATAGGTAATTGATAGATGATAGGTAACAGATTATAGATGACTGATAGAGATGATAGAGAGATGACAGATAATAGGTGATAGGTAGATTAGATAGAAGATAGATAGATAGATGATAGATAGATAGATAGAGGATTTGCTATGGGAATTAGCTCACAAAATTATGGAGACCAAGAAGTCCCACACGGTGCCATTTGCAAGCTAGAGACCAGGAAAGTAGGTGATATAATTCAGTCTGTGTCCTAAGACCTGAGGGGAAGGGAAGTGGTTGCTGATGTAAACCTCAGAGTCCAAAGGCTGGAGAACCTGCAGTTCTGATGTCCAAAGCCAGAATAGGGGATAAATTTGCCCTGCTTCTACCCAGGTCCTCTGTCGGGCTGGATGGTGCCTGCCACACTGGTGAGGTGGGTCTTCCTTAGCCCACTGATGCAAACGCTAATCTCTTCTGCAAACCCTCACAGGCACACCCAGAAATTGTGCTTCACCAGCCAACTGGGTGTCCCCTAACCCAGTCAAGAGAACACCTAAAATAAACCATCATGGTCATGGTGGGGATATATAAATTTATACATATAATTAACATATGTATATAACTAGATAAATTTACAAACCTATTTTTATACATTTTTAGATTCATGTTACTAACATCTGAAAGCATATGTGCCTCTGGGTTCATGACGGATAATGACCAGCAGCTTCACTTTCTGGTGAAGTCTCTTTCTGGTGTAGGAATCCATGCAATGCTTGTAATGCTGGCCTTATAGAGTGAACCAGAAGTTGTTCCCTCCTCTTCAGTTTTACAAGTTTGTGTAGAATTCGTATCATTTCTTCTTTAAGTTTGGCACAATTCACGAATTAAGCTATAGTTTTCTTTACGTGAAGACTGTTCATTACAAATTCAATTGTTTAACAGACTCAGGAACATTCAGTAGATCTAATCCTTCCCCAGTCAGTTCTGATAGCTTGTATCTTCCAAAGAATTTTTCAATTTTATCTAAATTGTAGAATCCTTTGGCATAAAGTTGTTCACAATATTCTCTTATTATCTTTGTAATGTCTGCTGAACCTGTAGGATATTCCCTCCTGTTCTGACAGTGGTAACATGGACTTTATCTCTTCATTTCCCAGTCAGTCATGCCAGTGATGTATCAACTGTGTTCATCTTTTCCAAGAACCAACTTCTGGCTTCACTGATTTTCTCTACTGTTGATCTTCTCTCTATTTCACCGATTTCTGCTCTTATCTTTATTATTCCTTTCTTCTGCTTACTGAGTTCCATTTGCTCTTCTTTTACTAGTTTGTCTGTTAGGAAAAATCACCTGTGAAAATGTAACATCTGCATTACACTGAAAACATTCTCCTATTTGCCACTTGCATATGGTTAATTCACGTTATCACAACACGCACTGTGGCAAAACAAAGCATTCTCTCTGCCGAAGGGGACAGCTTTCCTTTAAGATTAAATTGAGGCCAGGCACCGTGGCTCATGCCTGTAATCCCAGTACTCTGGGAGGCCAAGGCGGGCAGATCACGAGGTCAGAAGATCGAGACCATCCTGGCTAACACAGTGAAACCCCGTCTCTACTAAAAGTACAAGAAAATTAGCCGGGCATGGTGGTGGGCACCTGTAGTCCCAGCTACTCAGGAGGCTGAGGCAGAAGAATGGCGTGAACCCGGGAGGTGGAGCTTGCAGTGAGCCGAGATGGCGCCACTGCACTCCAACCTGGGCAACAGAGCGAGACTCCATCTCAAAAAAAAAAAAAAGATTAAATTGAACACACTCTGTGTTGGATGAGTGTAACTGCATGCTCTGCAGAGGATATGCAGCCTCCATCCTCAGGGAGCTTGTCCTTCTTACCTACCCATGACCTTCAATCTACATCAACTCACGCTTCCCTTAAATGTCAGTGATAAGAAATTGCATATGTTAGAATATGCTTGTTACAGCAGATCACGTAGTTCTCTTAGAGTTATGAACGATGTTTGCCATAGAAAATTGAATTCATTTGCCAACCTTGTCACAATTAATTCAGTAACTCTGACCTAACCCATCTCTTGAGAGTGAAATTACCTTTATATAAACTGAATACATTATCTTGCTAGCTTACAAAATATCTTTGATTAAGGGCCTAGGCCTTTCTTATGGAAAACTAAGCAAGTAAGGTTTAATTGGAGGTATGAGTGTTCGTTTCAGAAAACGATGTGAAATCTCATTCCCCACCATGAGCACCTTGCAAACAGGCACCCAGTGAAAGTGCCTGGATCCGATGGTGACAGCAGCTCTCCTCTCTTTAGGAAGTTGTCTTTAAAGCCTTGGAATCCTCTGGCACCCACGCATGTGGGCTGGCCCACAGGACAGGACAGTGAGCTGCAGCTCGTGGGGTACAGTAACCCCTACCTGCCCACCCGCCCGCTAGGGAGTCCCTCCTGTTCTTTTGGTCTCCACAGCCCTCTCGGGGTTTCCTGCACTGCCCAGGGGGAATGGCTTCTCCCTATCAAGCCGCTTACCTGACAAGTCACATCATCTTCAGGAAGCTCTGGCACCAAGAACCACACAAGGCTTTCTCTTTGCGAGCAGGTTTGATGTGATGAGGAGACATAAACAAAGAGAGACGGTGGAACCATCAGGCAGGCTTTGCCAGCCTGAGAGCAGAGGAGTTATGTGAAGAGAAGACTTGGCCCCATCTCTGTTCCGTAGGCATCAAGTCTGAGCCTCAAGCAGTTGCAGTATCGGCTCCTTTTCAACACCATTGTCTTGGTGATGTCGTCACGATGACCCTTCTCTGCTTCTGCTCCCCATTCCTTTCCCTGAGCCTTTTTCCTTCATCCACCGCCAATCAACACCGCCATCTTCTCAGAAATGAAAGACATCATTTGTGTCTCTCCCGCGAGCCCTATGGACCTGTGAAGGTAAAGGAAGCTGCACACCTATTTCTTCTCTCTTCCATTTTATAGGGAACATCTTAAACTAAAAGTTATTAAGCATTTATAGTGAGCCAGGCATTGTGGAGCATGGAAACTCATGTAACTCTCACAAGAACCATATGAAGTACATACCATTATTGTCTCCATTTTACAGGAGAAGAAACTGAGGCACACGGGAGGTAACGTAACCTGCCAAAGATCTCCCGCCTGGCAGGAAACAGAGCTGGGATTGGGTCTCAGTCTCTCAGAACTCCCTACCCACACTGCAGGTTATATGTTTTTTGTTTTTGTTTTTGTTTTTGTTTTTTTGAGACGGAGTCTTGCTCTGTCGCCCAGGCTGGAGTGCAGTGGCCGGCTCTCAGCTCACTGCAAGCTCCGCCTCCCGGGTTTACGCCATTCTCCTGCCTCAGCCTCCCGAGTAGCTGGGACTACAGGCGCCCGCCACCTCGCCCGGCTAGTTTTTTGTATTTTTTAGTAGAGACGGGGTTTCACCATATTAGCCAGGATGGTCTCGATCTCCTGACCTCGTGATCCGCCCGTCTCGGCCTCCCGAAGTGCTGGGATTACAGGCTTGAGCCACCGCGCCTGGCCAGTTATATGTTTTTAATGTCACTTCAATGTAGGTTATTATCTATCTAATTATTGAAAATATTATGTTGATAGATAGTGGAAAATACATAAGGACACGTCTATGAGTGCCATTATTTTCCGTGGCAGAATCCATGCTGACCCATGTAGCCTCCTGCGAACTCATGTCTGTCACATAAAGCAAGAACTGCCGGGTGCCTTCCAGTTCTACTGCCAGGCCGCAGGCCAGAGCGGCCAGTGGTCTCCGTGACCTCGGATTTCTTGTTGCCACTGCGGGCAGTAGACAGTGTGGTTTTGGTCACGGCATGGTCAGAATGCTCACATGTTCGCTGTGACAGCACATGCCCACGGGAACTGACAAGCCAAAACCCAGCTCCCAGCCAGGCTGCTGAACAAAGATCACCCGTCCTGTCTGTCATAACGCCAGCCTCATAAGGTCAGTGCCATCGTCTGTCACCCTGGCCTGCTACTCACCTAACAAGGTGCTGCAGTGAACAGGTAACAGGCGGGTGTGGAAGGAAAGCCCTGAGAGAGGCGATACAGGTCAGAAATGCAAACACTTTGACTTCTCTGATGAGGCATGGGGTCCCAGGGCCCAAGGGGCAGTGGCTCCATTACAGAGAAGAGAGTCAAGTAAACCAGGGTGATTTTGTTCCTACATGTGGCCAAGGCCTGCTCCAGCTGCACAGAGGTGGTTCTTACAGACTCCGTTCTAAATAAATCATCCTGCAAAACAGCTTGAAACCAAAAACCAGTTTCTGCAGCTCTAAACTAGAATGTTTGGACAGGTAATTTAATTTTTTAAAAACAGTCCAGGTAACACTGCAGAGAGTTTCCAGACTGCAAAAAGAACATTTGCAAACATATTCCTAAAGCCACGCAGCTTCCTTCCCTTTTGCCCCAGAAGTCACTCTCCCATGGGGAAAAAATCACCCAGGAAGGCACTGAGTCCTCGCCAGGTCCCTGCTGTGGGCCCAGCCCTGAGACAGGCATGGAGGGGGAACATGATCTGACCACGTTGCATGCAGCGCATGCTAGAACTGCAAGTGTCAGGCGTGTTTGACATTTTCCCACCTGAGAAAAAGTTATTAGGTCCAAGCATGACTGAGAAAGTTTTTTCATTTAGGAAAGGACACAAGAGAGGCAGCTGGAGTCCTGGTTCAGGACGGGGCCACTGGACCCAGCATCTCCAGCTCCTCAGCAGGAGAAGGTCCAGGGAAGAGACGGTGCGGAGATGCTAGAGGCCACGGGCGGGGTGGGCAGGTGTCTGCGGAGAAGGAGACGGACCCGCATGTCACACAAAACCACCCCAGCAGAGGAGTGCCGGTCACTCCCGCCCCATGTCCCTCTCCCCAGCATGTCACCCCGACACTGAGCTGGTTATGGAATGAAATCTGTACTCACACGGTCTCCGGAGGTCTGCTGCCACTTTTTGCAAATTATATACATATAGACACGAGAGACACTGATGTTTATATCAGTTGGCTGTGTCCCCACTCAAATCTCACCTTGCATTGTAGCTCCCAGAATTCCCTCGTGTGGTGGGAAGGACCCAGTGGGAGATCATTGAATCATGGGGGTGGTTTCCCCCATACTGTTCTCGTGGTAGTGAGTAAGTCTCACCAGAGCTGATAGTTTGATAAGAGGAAACCCCTTTTTCTTGGTGCTCATCCTCTCTCTTGCCCGCTGCCATGTAAGATGTGCCTTTCACCTTCCAGCATGATTGTGAGGACTTCCCAGCCACATGGAACTGTGAATCTATCAAACAGCGTCTTCTTGATAAATTACCCAGTCTCAGGTATGTCTTTATCAGCAGTGTGAAAACAGACTAACACAGATGTCAATACAGACACAGCTACAGATAGACATCAATACAGATATAAATATAGACATCGGCATGGGCACAGGTGTAGATAAATATAGACACAGACCAAAGTGAAGGTGATGTCCTTTCCCTTTACTGTGTGTGTCTGTCTGTCCCCACAAACCTGCCCCCCCCACCCCCGCAATCATCTGTTCCTCTCTCCACTCCTCCCCAGTGTACAAGTGAATAGAGTGAGGACAACTCAGGGAACCCAGTGGCCGTTTTTCAGGACACAAATAAAATAACAAACACAAAAGAACGGGGGAGTGGAAAACATGGAGTGGTGGCTGGAGGGGGAGGGGGGAGCTGAAACCACCTTCTGAGCAGTGGCAGGGAGAGGCCACCTCACGGAATAGTGCTGGAGCAGAGTGATGCAGCCTGGCAGAGAGAGACACACAGTACAAGGGAAAAGAGCCTCAGACCTTGTCAACCATTACAGGTTAAACTGTGCCCCCCAGCCCCCAAAATTCATATGCTGAAGTCCTAACCCCCAGCACCTCAGGATGGGAACTTATTTGTAGACATGGTCTTTGCAGAAGATAAAATCAGGGCAGTAAGGGCAGGCCCTACTCCGATATGACTGCAGTCCTTATTAAAAGGGGGAGTCCGGACACAGACACCCAGCAGGGAGGGTGTCAGGTAGAGACGACGACAGCATCTACAAGCCAAGGAGAGAGGCCTCAGAAGGAACCAGCCCTGCCCACAGCTTGGTCTTGAGCATCAGGAACTGCAAGACAAGAAATCTCTGTTGTTAAATGTAAGCATCCAGATTGTGGTGCTTTCATATGGCAGCCACAGCAAAGTCCAATGCAGGCAGATAACAGGTCCTCTACTAATATCTAAAGGACTAATAATCATGTAATGGCTGCTACTTGGGAAAACTCCCAAAGGGGACTGAAGCGCGTGGTGCTTCTTTGTCATCCTTTTCCTGTCTTCAGTAGCAAGTGGGTCTCACCATCTGACCCTGGCTCTAAAGCAAGGCCCAGCCCAGGCACCAGCATTCTCTCTCAGGACAGGCCCTGCACTGTGTTCAGAAAGCACACGGAGAACCCCACACACCCCTGAGCTTTGCTCCCTCTGGCAGGAATCCTGCTTGCTTGTTCTTCCTCGTTGGTACTGTTAAAAGAAAAACTTCAGCCGAATTAAATGTTAAGGAGTTTAACTGAGCAATGAATAATTCATGAATCGGGCAGCCCCCAGAATCACAGCAGATTCCGAGAGACTCCGGGGGTGCCTCGTGGTCAGAACAAACTTATAGACCAAAAAAGTAAAGTGACCTACAAAAATCGGAGGTGAGGGACAGAAGCAGCTGGATTGGTTACAGCTCAGTGTCTGGCTTATTTGGACACAGTCCGAACACTCGGCAGCATATGAGTGGTTGAAGTGTGGCTGCTCTGATTGGCCAAGCCTCAGCGATTGTGACAGGCACACACTCCTAAGTCAGGGTTTCAATCTTGTCTACCTCTTAAGTTAGGTTGCAGTTTGTCCACAAGGACTCAGATATAGCAGCACGGAGTCCTTCTCAGGCCACATTTAGTTCACTCTAACAGTACAGATTAGAGACAAAGAAAGCTGTAACTGGATTTCTCCAAGGTGGACAATTTCTGCCCAGAGAAAAGTAATACATCAGGGAGAGATGCACCCTTTGTATTCCAAAAAAGGCAGAAGGAAGTTGTCCTTGGTGTTCACCTCGCGTCTTTGATTATCTGAAAATGCCTATTCGCCATTGCTGGGAAGGTGGCCGGGCTTCCCTCTGCCCATGGCCCTGTGCCCACGTTCCAGCACCTCAGGACAGGGCGCTGCTCAGACACCTGGAGGTCCCCACTTCAGCCGGGGCTGAGCGCCGCACTCCATGGCACATCAAGGGCACCCCACAGGCCGCCAGCTTCTGTATCTTGGTTTCTTGAAGCATCTTTCTTATCGTGATTAAAAGAAGCCAACGTTGGATTGGATCTATCCAGACAGCACAGGCAGCCCCAAGGATGGCACAGCCTGTGGCTGAGGACTCTACAGGGACTGCCGGCGATGCCACAGGATGGGCTGTGGACACACAGGATTCCACAAGCCAGGCTGTGTGCTGCACACAGGGAGGTCTGGTGTAGTTTAGGAAGGGAGAAATCCATGCAAGGGAGATGGGATCAGGTGTATCCTAAAGCCCCAGGAGCATTTAAATAGGCAGAGAGGAGAAACCAAGGCTTCCAGCCGTCAGCGGAGACCTTGCTTCCCATCCCCCGGGCTGTGAACTGCGTGGTCCGAATGGTCTTTCTTAAGATGCGCATCATGCCCCAGTGCTTGAATTCCTTCCTACCCCCAGCTGCCCCCCGCCAGTGGCTACAAAGCACAATTGCCACTTCTGAGTGCGGCACTCAGGCTCTTGACAGTCTGTCCCCAAACTCCACCTCCTGCTCATCTTTCCACATTCCCTCACCACCATCCCCACTCTCTGGCTACAGCGCTCAGCTTCCTCCAGCCCCACCCATCCGTGTCTTTGCCTCTCCGTACATCTCGGAAACTCCTACATCCTCAGAAGTCCTTAAAGCTTCAGCGTCGATGGACCCCAGAGTGGAGGCTCCGATGCCCATGGAAGGCCCTCTGGATTCTCCCGTGCTCCAGGTGTGCACATCTCTGGGCTGCGTCTGCCTCCTTTGCAAAACTGTGAGCTCCTATGTCAGGAAGGTTCCAGGAATCAACTCTGAGATGGAGATGAGCTTACAGGGGGTATACTGGGGGCTGCTTTTGGGATTTGCAAGAAGGGAAGGGAAAGGGGCCACACTGGGCCCAGGGAGAAGCTGCGCTGTGGCTGGGATGCAGTCGGAATGGAGACCTCGCCCATGCTGGGAGGCAGGCATGGAGTCAGAGACAACAATTTAGAATTGTCCAGGCTGAAGCAGGAGGCGGTGATCTTACTGCCCCTCCTCCCCACACTTCAACTAGTCACTGACTCCAGGAAGTGGGGGTGGCGATGGGTGGGGGTTAGGGTTAGGGTTAGGGTTGGCTCTCTGCAGCCCAGGCAATCCCAGAGGGAGCCAGCAGCTGACAGCTGTCTGCTGGGGGACTAGCCCTTTATTCAGGACAATCCAGGTGACACATCACAGCATCCACCACTCCCAGAGGGTAGAGTCTGACTCAATCAACCTTAAATTCTTATTACTTAGGCACAATGTCTTTAAAAATGGAATATGACAAATTTTTGCTGCCTTAAATTAAATATCCTCCCATTAAGGGCTTTGCTTTCCTCTCATCATCTTCAGGAAAGCAGACCTCGAAAGGCTATCTCAGGTGTCTCCTGAGGCCAGCGCTCAGCTCCTCAGGCTCTGATCTCCAAGCCCCTAGCTAAAAAGAAGCAGCAGACTTCACCTGCTGCCCGAAGCCTCTGGCTGTGGAGCCTGTTGGGGACAAAGCACGCTCACATTTCTCAGATCTCGAAGGGCCCAAGGCGGGCAGCACTGCACACATTTCCAGAGCCAGAGCTCCATGCCCAAGACATGCAGAAGGCATGGAAGTCAAAAGAACATATCCCACCCAATATTCTGGCTTTAGTGTTTAAAACCTGACTGACACAGATTACATGCTCTTTGGAAAAGAACTTCAGTTCAATCTACTGGTCAATTTTAGCCTCCTGTGGAGGCAAAGTAAAAAAGATCTGCCTGGCATCACAGCCCAATACTTTGTCGTCAGTAAATCTGCAGAGGGTCCATGCACTAAGCCTGAGGCTGCAGAACTATAAATCGCCTTTGTGGAGTCATAAGGTAAGTCTGGGGCAGATGCTGGCCTAAGGGGAGCCAGCCTAGAGGAGGAGGTGTGATTGGTGTGTGCCTGGGCTGTATCCATGGAAGCTTCTGGAACGACTTTGACCTGCAGCGACCGCTCCAGTGAGAGCCCTGCAGTCCCAAGAGCCGGCCACCTCCTCAGCCGCTGTCATCCCACCCTCTGCTCTTGATAACACATGTATGTGCATGTGTATTTATAGGCAAACATATTGTCTATGATCTGACGGGGAGGAGCTGTGTTTTTCCAGCTCTCTCTTTGGATGAAAAGTGCCTGAAGTCGCAAGTGTCATTCCTCTACATCATCACACCAGTGGGGCACACCACCACTTCCCCCTAGTCCTGCAAACTGAGAACCACGCCAGGATTAACCCCAGGCTAAACCACCCAAAGCTTCTACCCAATATTCAGCGCCCCGCCCAGTACCATCTTTTCCCTCTCTTCTCTGAAATTCTGCAGCATTTAGAGATAGATCAGAGCCCTCCATCGTGATTGCATATTAATTTTTATAGTTTCCTTTGTGTGAACTATTTCCCTGATCATTAAAATTATGAAATCCTCCAGGTAGAGAATGTGAAGAATCTCCCCTGTCCCCACAGTGCCTGGCACAATGCTGGGTGTCTTGGCACTCGGCAAAGGGGGCCGTCGGCTTTGTGTCTCATCAACAGATGGAGATGGGGACGCAGCCCCAGTCAATGTGGAGTGGGGGGCACCTCAGGTGAGGCCCAGCCAAGGATGCAGCTGCCGTACCCCAGGCTCGCACACTCTGGTGCAGAGCCAACATCAGCAACACGGGATGAAGGCAGTCACGGTGATGGGAAGTTAGTGTTGCCATGGGGGTGGGGAGGGGGCTCACCAGGTGGACAAACCTGAGCCTCGCAGTGGGGGGCCCCTCCCTCCACTCACATCCTTTCTTGAGCCTCTGTGCTGGTGTCCCTCAGGTGCACCCTGGAGACCTCGCTTAGCTAGGGGTGGGTACAGCCCAATGAGCTTAAACCTGGGAAGATCCAGGGCTCAGTGTTAGATAGCAAACCACACCTCCTCAGCCGTGTGGACAACTGACCACATGTCTGACACATCGGAACCATCCACCCATCCTCTGGCACCATACCCGATGGCAGAGCTTCCCAACAGGTGTGTGCAGTCGTCCCAAACTCTGTTCACCTTTCAGTTCCTAAGCCTGTGGCCTCCTCCTCTCCTCCTCCCCTCCTGCCAGGGAACCTCAGTGTTACTGGGTGTTGACAACAGCTGGGAAAACATCCACCGCCAGTCTCTGGAGTCCCCGCTGTGCCCTCCCTCAGCCCCAAACCAACACACATGTGCCCACTCACTAATAATCAAAGGCATTGGAGAAATGTTTTTCAAATCATTACCCTCCATGTAAACATTCAAAGCCTGACATGCTGCACAGTGTAGAGAATCGGCATGAGAACACGATCGCTGCAAATGGGCACAGCAAGGTCTTCATTTCCAGGCCACCCTGTGTAAATAAGATATTAGCTGAGTCGCAGCTCCAAATGGGTTAATGGGTTGAACCCATTAATGTAAAAGCTTTCCGAGACCCACACACATCTTCATGCCTTCCAAAACAGTGAATCTTGCTTAGCTTTCAGCCTCACCTTCAGCCACAGGGTGAATACTTAGGCCGTGCTGAGCTTCTCGCCTTCTTCCTCATCATCAGCAGACTTTGTGTGTGTGTGTGTGAGACAGGGTCTGGTTCTGTCACCCAGTCTGCAGTGCAGTGGCACCATCTCAGCTCACTGCAACCTCCACTTCCCGGGCTCATGTGATCCTCCCATCTCAGCCTCCCAAGCAGCTGGGACCACAGGCACACACCATCACGCCTGGCTAATTTTTGTATTTTTTTTTAGAGACGGGGTCTCCCTATGTTGCCCAAGCTGGTCTCAAACTCCTGGCCTAAAGCGATACTCCTGACTCAACCTCTCAAAGAGCTGGGATTACAGGCCTGAGCCACTTCGTCCGGTCCCAGTGGCTGTTTCTGTAGCTGATGGGCAGCCGCTTCCTCCTTCTTCGCACTTGTGAATCTGGTGTGCAAGGAGAGAGACGCCGGGAACTGTGAGAGATCACAGGCTCTGGGAGAGGGAAGCTTGGCCTCACAGCAGGGAGCTGGGCAGCAGCCTGGCGCCCCAGTCGTGGTCCAGGGCATTCGGGGGCCCTCTTCTCAGCACGGTCCTAGCAGCTGAGGGCTGCTGGATTCGCGGCCAACAGATGGGTACAGCGTCCAGGGTCTGCCTCTGGGTTCTTCTTTCCAAAGAGCGCAGAGGGGCTTATGGGCACATTTACTCCAAAGGCGAAATCACAAAATCCTTCGCTCTCTCCCCCAAATCCCACGTGGTTCATTGCTACTGCACATAATGAAAAGATTTTAACATCACTTAAAAGAGCTGCTGCAGGCTGCTTTTGCTCCATTCCTTCACATTTCAACCCAAGGGACCTCTGAGAATGAACGGCCATGCATGAGTTCAGGACTTGAAACTCCCAGAGCTCTGCAGACAAAGAGCGGCGCGTGGCGGCGGCCCGGACGCGGGCAGGAGTGGGGGGCGCGCGCCCTCTGGCGTCCGCCTCGGGTACGGGCGGGCCTGGAAACCACGGCCCAGGTCAGAGGCACCCACCGAGGGCCAGGGGGACGGCGGGGCGCGGGGAGCGCCCCAGCCTGCAACCCCCGCCCTCCAGAACCGTGGGGGACAGAGCACAGAGCCGAAGGCACCCGGCACCCAGAGGGGTCCCGGCCAAGCATCCTCGTGTCCCCTCACCGCGCCTGCCACCAACCTTGACCTCAAGTCACAGCCTCCATTTGGAGGCCTGGAAACCGGGTTAAGAAAGCTGCTGAGGTTCACCCAATTCAGAATCCACATCGCTCTCTGACTCTTCTGGCAGGGTTCACAAGTACAGCTGTGAACGAGTAATGAAGAGAGCGCATGGAAGGCGCAGCCAGGGTTAGGAGGGCAGGATGCGGGCACCGGGCCGGGTGGGCACACTGACAACGGAGAGGAACCCTGAGCTCTCGGTGAGGTGCAGGGCGCTCAGTGAGGTGCGGGGCGCTCGGGGAGGTGCGGGGTGCTCGGGGAGGTGCGGGGCGCTCAGGGAGGTGCAGGGCGCTAGGTGAGGCCATGTACGGAGGAATTGAGTTCTACAAGGGGGAGTCATGTTCATATCTGTATCATCACTCATAAAACCGTTAAATTGCACACTGAAGATTAACCTAACCAATCAGTAATTCATACAGTTCCACAACACACACTTTTTTTTTTTTTTTTTTTGAGGCAGGGTCTCTGGCTGTGTCGCCCAGGCTGGAGTGCAATGGTACCATCTTGGTTTATCGTAGCCTCGATGTCCCGGGCTCAAGCAATCCTCCCACCTTAGCCTCCCGAGTAGCTGGAACTACAGGTGCACACCACCGCACCCAGCTAATGTTTTGTATTTTTTGGTAGAAACGTGGTCTCTCTAGGTTGCCCAGGCTGGTCTTGAACACCTGGACTCAAGTGATCTATCTGCCTCGCCCTCCCAAAGTGTAGGATTACAGGTGTGAGCGACCGCACCTGGCCACCCATTTTCTTCCAAAAAATTAGGTTAAATCCACTAATGTCGTCTACCTTTGCAGGTATGGTGGCCAGATTTAACAAAGAAAAATACAAGACACCCACGTAGTTTGATGTTCAGATAAACAATGAATAATGTTTTAGTATAAGTATGTCCCATGCAATATTTGTGCTGTAAATATCATATGGGACATGCTTATGCTAAAAAATGATGTGTTGTTTATCAGAAATCTAAGTTTCTGCTGGGTGTCCTGTCTTTTCTCCGCAGTTCTATTTGCAAGCTGGCTCGGGCAGTGTTCCGGGCTCAGGAGTGACTTTAGGGTGCCGTACGTGAGGACTAGAATGTGGCAGGAGTGTGGGGAGGGGGTAGCAAACAGTGAGAGAAACAGGAGTACCCAATGGAGTAACAAGGCACCCTTCAGAGGCAGTCTTTACCTATTTGACAGTTCCAGTAGGAAGAAATGACTTTTCTATTCATAAACATGTGACAACTCTTTGTATTCCAAATAAGACACGCATTAAGTACCCTGAACCTAATATATCATTCTGCCCTATTTGGAGCTGCTGGCGGTGAATTATTTTAAAGATAGTCTCTGAGGTGTGTGAAGCTATAGCTTTGTTCATCACGAACAAACATGGGGAAACCAGAGGCAGCCGGTCCTGTGTTTCACATTGTTCACGTATGGTCTCCACACGTATCAGTGCCTCAGGCAGCTTCCTGGCAAGCCCATCCCTTAATCCACTATGAATAACATCTCATTACATAGAGAGGAGCTTATATCTTTGCCTGAACAATGTATTGAATAATATAAATATGGCACATTAGTTGAGCTGGCTTTCCTGAGTTCGTTCTTTCTTTCTTTCTCTCTCTCTCTTTCTTTCCTCTCTATGCCTCGCTTTCCTCATCTGTAAAAACAGGGCATACACAGAGTTTGTGAGAAGTAGAGTCACTGATACATGTGAGGCACGTAGAGCCACGCCCAGCACAGTAAGCACTCAAACCAGCTGGTATCGTTATTATTATTTAAAAATAATGCAGGAGATCGAGACCATCCTGGCTAACACGGTGAAACCCCCTCTCTACTAAAAAAATACAAAAAACTAGCCGGGCGAGGTGGCGGGCGCCTGTAGTCCCGGCTGCACGGGAGGCTGAGGCAGGAGAATGGCGTGAACCTGGGAGGCGGAGCTTGCAGTGAGCTGAGATCCGGCCACTGCACCCCAGCCCGGGCGACAGAGCAAGACTCCGTCTCAAAAACAAAAACAAAAACAAACAAAAACAATGCAAGACAGCATCCAGGGGAAGATAATCTTTCTAAGTTTAAGCAGAGTTCTCATGTTATTCCCCTTTTCCAAGCTGGCTTGGTCAACATCCAAAAACGTCCACCCCAAGATCCCTGGTCCAGCCGGGGGGAAAGTCTGCAGGCAGCTTTTACCAAGTGACCTCTATCATCTGAAACGTCGCAGGTCCGGGCTGTGGTGGCACACAGGCCATTTTGGTTTGGTTCGACAGGCATTTGCAAAGATTTTAAATATGAACACTGTACTCGTTTGCTAGGGCTGTTGTAACAGAGTGCCACAGACGGGCTGCCAGAAACGAGCGGCTTCTTTCCTCGCAGTTCTGGAGGCTGGAAGTCAGAAATCAAGTGTGGCAGGGTGGGTTTCTCCTGGGCCCCTCTTCTTGGCTTGTAGATGGCCGTCTTCTCCCTGTGTCTTCAGGTGGTCGTCTGTACATGTCTGTCCTCATCTCCCCTGGTCATAGGAACACCAGTCCCACCAGGTTAGGGCCCACCCTGATGACCTCGCTTTAACTTCATTACCCTTGAAAGACCCTATTTCCAAAAGCAGTCACATTCTGAGGTCCTGCACGGATTTGGGAGGCACCATTGAGCCCACAGAGGTGCTTTCGCATGCCTCAGTGCTCTGTGGGGACGCTGTGGGGACACGCTGTGGGGACGCCCTGCGTGTATGCTGTGGGGACGCTGTGGAGGCACTGTGGTGATGTGCTGTGGGGACGCTGTGGGGACACGCTGTGGGGACGCTGTGGGGACGCTGTGGGGATGCTGACCTGCACGGATTTGGGAGGCACCATTCAGCCCACAGAGGTGCCTTCGCATGCCTCAGTGCTCTGTGGGGACGCTGTGGGGACATGCTGTGGGGACACACTATGGGGGTGCTGGGGGGACGCCCTGTGTGCATGTCGTGGGGATGCTGTGAGGGTGCGCTGTGGGGACCCGCTGTGGGGACGCCGTGGGGGCGCTGTGGGGACACCCTGTGGGGACGTGCTATGGGGGTGCTGTGGGGACACCCTGTGTGTATGCTGTGGGGGCGCTGTGGGGACGCGTTGTGGGGACACACTGTGGGAACGCGCTGTGGGGACGCGCTGTGGGGACGCACTGTGGGGACGCCCTGTGGGGACACTGTGAAGGTGTGCTGTGGTGACGCCCTGTGGGGACACTGTGAAGGTGTGCTGTGGTGACGCCCTGTGGGGACGCTGTGAAGGTGTGCTGTGGTGACGCCCTGTGGGGACGCTGTGAAGGTGTGCTGTGGTGACGCGCTGTGGGGACGTGCTATAGGGGCGCTGTGGGGACGCACTGTGGGGACGCGCTGTGGGGACGCCCTGTGGGGACGCCCTGTGGGGACGCTGTGAAGGTGTGCTGTGGGGACGCGCTGTGGGGACGCGCTGTGAAGGTGCGCTGTGGGGACGCGCTGTGAAGGTGTGCTGTGGGGACGAGCTGTGAAGGTGTGCTGTGGGGACGCTGTGAAGGTGTGCTGTGGTGACGCGCTGTGGGGACGCGCTGTGAAGGTGTGCTGTGGGGACGCGCTGTGGGGACGCGCTGTGAAGGTGTGCTGTGGGGACGAGCTGTGGGGACGCGCTGTGAAGGTGTGCTGTGGGGACGAGCTGTGAAGGTGTGCTGTGGGGACGCGCTGTGAAGGTGTGCTGTGGGGACGCGCTGTGAAGGTGTGCTGTGGGGACGCGCTGTGGGGACGCGCTGTGAAGGTGCGCTGTGGGGACGCGCTGTGAAGGTGTGCTGTGGGGACGCGCTGTGAAGGTGTGCTGTGGGGACGAGCTGTGAAGGTGTGCTGTGGGGACGCGCTGTGAAGGTGCGCTGTGGGGACGCGCTGTGAAGGTGCGCTGTGGGGACGCGCTGTGAAGGTGTGCTGTGGGGACGCGCTGTGAAGGTGTGCTGTGGGGACGCGCTGTGAAGGTGTGCTGTGGGGACGCGCTGTGGGGACGTGCTATAGGGGTGCTGTGGGGACGCCCTGTGTGTATGCTGTAGGGGCGCTGTGGGGACGCACTGTGGGGACGCCCTGTGAGGACGCTGTGGGGGCGCTGTGGGGACACCCTGTGGGGACGTGCTATGGGGGTGCTGTGGGGACGCCCTGTGTGTATGCTGTAGGGGCGCTGTGGGAACGCACTGTGGGGATGCTGTCAGGGCGCTATGGGGACACGCTGTGGGGACACGCCATGGGGACACGCTGTGGGGACGCCCAGTGGGGACGCTGTGAGGACGCGCTGTGGGGACGCCCGGTGGGGACGCCCGGTGGGGACGCCCGGTGGGGACGCTGTGGGAACGAGCTGTGCGGACACCATGGTCCTGCGTTCGCACAGACCCCACGCATCTAAATCCTGCCTCCTGCACTCACTTGCTGCTCAGTCATAGGCGAGTCAGCCCATTTCCTCATGAATAAAAGGACAATAATAATAATAAGCCCAGGCCAGGCACAGTGGCTCACGCCTGTAATCCCAGCACTTTGGGAGGCGGAAGCAGGTGGATCACCTGAAGTCAGGAGTTTAAGACCAGCCTGGGCAACATGGTGAAACCCCATCTCTACTGAAAATACAAAAATTAGCCGGGTGTGGTGGTGCATGCCTGTAATCCCAGCTACTCGGGAGGCTGAGGCAGAAGAATCACTTGAATCCAGGGGGCGGGGCTTATAGTGAGCCGAGATCACGCCACTGCACTCCAGCCTGGGTGACAGAGTGAAACTCCACCAAAAAAAAAAAAAAAAACCCAGAATCCTAAGCCCACAGGTGGATCTGCGGATTATATGACCAAACCTCTACGAAGCCGCCAGTTTGGTGCCTGGCACACAGCAAGGATGCCAGAGATGCAAGCCCTGCCCTCTGCAGTCTTGAGGAATTGTACTTCTGTCGCAGGGGTGATGGAGTGCTGGGAATCCACCCGCTGCGGACTGCATGCTTGTGTCTCCCTCAAAATTCACATCTTGAAGCCCTCATCCCCAGCATGATGGTATTTGGAGGTGGGGTCTTTGGGAAGTGATTGGAGTTAGATGAGGTTACGAGGATGGGGTCTGCCTGAAGAGATGAGTGCCCTTATAAAAACAGAAACACAAGAGGTCCTTCTCCCTCCCACCCTCCCACCAGGCCCTGAGTGCACCCACCAAGGAAAGGCCATGTGAGGACATATGAGAAGACAGCCTTGTGCAAGCCAGGAAGAGATCTGGCTTCCAAACGCCAGGCTCCAGATCTGCCTGGTTTATAGTATTCAGCAGCCCAAATTGACTAAGACACAAACTTCATAATGCAATTTGCCTAACTCAGTGGTTATAAACTCTGGAGCACCTTACAACCACTCTGCTAATCTTAAAAGATGGTACCCAGGCCGGGCACGGTGGCTCATGCCTGTAATCCCAGCACTTTGGGAGGCAGAGTCGGGCGGATCATCTGAGGTCCAGAGTTCAAAACCAGCCTGGCCAACACGGTGAAACCCCATCTCTACTAAAAATAAAAAAAAAATTAGCCAGGTACGATGGCAGGCACCTGTAATCTGAGCTACTCAAGAGGCTGAGGCAGGAGAATTGCTTGAACCCAGGAGGCAGAGGTTGCAGTGAGCCAAGATCGCACCATTGCACTCCAGCCTGGGCAACAGAGCAAGAAGAAAAAAAAAAAAAAGATGGTGCCCAAGCCTCAAAAACAGACATCCAGGCCCATGGAAGAGAATAGAGAGCCCAGAAATAAATCCATGCAGTCACAGTCAGATGGTCTTTGACAAGACCAGGAACACACGCTGGGGGAAAGGACAGGCTCTTCTACAAAGGGTGTTAGGAAAATGGGAGAGCCACATGCAAATAATGAAACTCATCTCCCTCTATCTACAAAAATCAACTCAAAATGTATTAAAGACTTAAATGTAAGACCTGAAACTAGACATCTACCAGAAGACAACAGCAAAAAAAAACTCCATGGCATTGGTCTGGGCAATCATTTCTTGAATATGACCCCAAAAGCACAGGCAACAAAAGCAAAAGAAAATTTTAAAAGACACAAAAATCACACAGAAGCTAGCAGCTAACAATCAAAAGAGCTCCTGATGTATGAGGTGTCAGACGTCCAAGACCATTGTTCACTGTTCCAGTGCCAGAGTCCCCCTTTGTTTCCAGGCCCCTCGGTCCTTCACTTCCTTCCAAGCTTTCAATGGCCCTGCTCACACTTCCCAGCAGTCACCAGACACTGTCCACAAGGTCAGGCACGTCCCAAGAGCACCAGAGCAACGCAGACCCAACGCAGGACCACCTGCCCTTTGACGCACCACGGGGTGGGGCGAGAGGGAGGGCTGGACAGAGTAGGACCGCGGCCCGGTGGCGCACCCTCGGCAGCAAGGGCTGCAGATCCTACGTTGCCTTCCTTGGTGCATTCTCCAAGATGTTTCAAAGATGACTACTTGGGTTCAAAAGTGAGCACGCCAACTCCCCCAATGCCCGAAGACACCGGCATCTGAGCCCGCTGATTGACACTGGCTTCACACGCACTAAGAATTCCCTGATCTCTTCTCTTTAATAAGCGATTCTCGAAAGGTCTTCATTACTTCCTAATTGTCAGAATTCATTGGCTTCATTTTTCTGGTTAAGAAACATTTAAAAAATTAATCTCCAACCTTGGGCTGCTGTTAATTTAAAAGCTCCTCCACGCTTATTAATGGCATCATTTGTTCTATCAATCTTACCCCATAACCACAGTGCCACCCGTGTGAATGCACACACATGTGCACACACACACACACACTGATTTCAAAGTCCTTCCTTTGTTCTCTCTCTTTCTGGTTAAAAATGTGATTCACTGGACACAATGGCTCACTCCTGTAATTCCAGCACTTTGGAAGACCGAGGCAGGCGGATCACCAGAGGTTGGGAGTTCGAGACCAGCCTGACCAACATGGAGAAACGCCGTCTCTACAAAAAATACAAAACCAGCCGGGCATGGTGGCGCATGTCTGTAATCCCAGCTACTCGGGAGGCTGAGGCAGGAGAATCGCTTGAACCCAAGAGGCAGAGGTTGCGGTGAGCTGAGATCGCGCCACTGCACTCCAGCCTGGGCAACAAGAGCAAAACTCCGTCTCAAAAAAAAAAATTTTTTTTTTTTATTCTTTCATCCATCCCATAACCACTGTCCCTGTAATATCTACTTGACTTTTATTTTGTAGCTATTTATTTTTATATATTTAGGAGGCAGGAGTGCAAGCTTCTTACTTGTACATACTGCATAGTCGTGGAATCTGGGCTTTTAGTAGATCCATCTCTCAGAGTGAACACTGAGATTTTAGAGGTCACGCTGTGAACGCCAGAACTGAAAAAGAGCAGGTGGGCACGCCCTCTCTTCCGAAGAACCCCAGGCTGCTCTGGGATCAAGTCCACAGGTGGCTACAGGTCCACTCCCAGCTTCCCTCCTCCCTGCCAGGGGTGCCGTCCTTGCTTCCCTCTCTCTTCAGTTCCTGGAAAGCTGTCCTGATGGTGAGGTCCTGGGACACTAGTCGGACTCCATCCCTGCCTCAGCCTGCTTTACCCCACCCTGTCCTCCAGGAGTTCCCCCCGAGGATGTGGAAAGAAAGGCTCCGCCCAGATCTCTGCTGCTCTGTGTCTCATCCCTCCTGATATCCACCAGAACACTAAACACAGCACTTGGGCATCAGAAGCCCACAAAGATTTGCTGAAAAATTAATTAGACAGTACCTAACATGAGAACGTCCATTTGTGTTATTAGTCAATATCCAGGAAGAATATTCACTAGAATTAGAAGAGCAAGCACGTTTCCTCTCAAGTGCTGACTTCAAATCATCACGGTCCCCTCAACCTGCAGATGATACTGACGCTGCATCTGGGATAGAAGGAAGGAGCATCGGCAGCGGCTACAACCCATTGATACGCTGGGCCCGAGAGAGCGGCTGGTGGTGCGGGCAGTGTGCCAGTCAGCGTTCTCTGGAGAAATGGAACCAATAGGAGAGAGAGAAAAAAAGATATACACACAGATCTAGACATAGATGGAGAGGGAGAAATGCTAAGGAATTGACCCACGGCATTGTGGGGGCTGGCAGGACAGGCCAGCAGGACTGGAAATGCAGGTAAGAGCTGATGGGCCGGGCACGGTGGCTCCTGTCCATAATCCCAGCACTTTGCGAGGCTGAGGTGGGAGGATTGCTTGAGGCCAGGAGTTACAGACCAGCCAGGTCAACATAGCAAGACCTTGTCTCTACAAAAAATTTAAAATTAGCTGGGTGTGGTAGCTTGCACCTATATAATCCTAGCTCCTCGGGAGGCTGAAGCAGGACGATCACATGAGCTGAGATCATGCCACGGCACTCCAGCCACGGATGGTGGTGTAAGACCCTGTCTCAAAAAAATGTTAAAAAAAGAACCAATGATAACTGATGTTTCAGCATCAACTCCAAAATCTGTAGGGCAGCCCAGCAGGCTGGAAGCTCAGGCAGGACTTCTATGTGACAGTCTTCAGACAGGATTCCTTCTTCGCTAGGAGCCCTCAGTTTTGGCTGTTAAGGCCTTCAGCTGATTGGGTGAGGCCCACCCATATACTGGAGGGTAATTTCCTTTACTTAAAGTCAACTGAGTGTAAACGTTAATCACATCCACAATATATCTTCACAGCCAGGCACGGTGGCTCATGCCTGTAATCCTAGAACTTTGGGAGGCCAAGACAGGAGGATAGCTTGAGCCCAGGAGTTTGAGAACAGCCTGGGCAACACAGTAAAACCCCATCTTTACAAAAAATAAAAAATAAAAACATTTGTCAGGTATGGTGGCACATGCCTATGGTCCCAGCTACTCAGGAGACTGAGATGGAAAGATCACTTGAGCCTGGGAGGTTGAGGCTACAGTGAACCATAATCGTGTACTGCACTCCAGCCTGGGTAACAGAGTGAGACCCTGTCTCAAAAAAAACCAAATATATATATTCACAACATCTGGACTAACATTTGACCACACAGCTGCACAGCCTAGCCTAGCCGAGCCTGGTCAGGTTGACACCTGACATTAACCATCACAGGTACCACTAATTTTCCATCCCTAGTGTAGAAGTTCCCCCTCATCTAATCTGCTGTACCTTTGAGAAACCCTTGAGACAGTGCTGATGACATCCACCCAACAGGTTCTCAATGACACCACCTCTTCACGGAATAGGGAATTCATAAAGCTGATGCTTGATTGTAGAATTTAGAAGCCTCGAGGACTTTCAGAATTCAATCAGAAAGTTCCTTGAGGCCCAAAGACATGTCAGTGTGTGTGAGTCTATCCCGATTTCCTGGGAAGCCCCCCATTCACAGCCTTCAAAATCGACAGTTTCCTCCCCTGTAACAGAAAAAGGGGAAGTGGGAGAGAAGTGTAAAGAAAAAGGGGAAGTTCATATCCAATGGGCACTACTGGTTTAATGTGCCAAAATGAATTGATTTTCTGTTAAAAGCCAAAAGGCAGCAGTTAGACTAAAAACGCCTTCCCTTGCTTATGGCCTGTGTGTGTGGTAATGTATGGATGCAATACAAGTTAATTGGTTTTGTTGGGATTCACCAAAGAAAAAATTGCAGAATCCAATTGCTACCACTAATTAGAATTTCTGAGAGCACCATAGTAAAAACTGATTATCCACTTCCTCAGTCATTTTCTAATCTTCTTGATCAAATTTATGCACTCAGTCTCTCTAGTGAGTCCCCAATATAGCCTTCTATCAAATCTGTATAATTAGTGCGCCCTGCAGATAGTCCCAGATTTTCTGCCCTGGCTAACAGTTGGGAACCAGTGAACGTCTCTGTTTGCTCAGCTTTCTCTCTCCAACCTAGGAGAGCCCCAGTTAAGTCTCACACCCTCCGTAAGACTTTGCCCAGTCATGGAGACTACATGGCCTCACATGGTTTTGGCCCTCGGAGCCCCTCCCCATAGCCTCGTTTGACATTAATATGTTGTGTTGTTTAGCACGTCGTGATGATAACGTCCCTCTGCATCAGAACTGCACATTTTTAGAATAGTAGCTGTATCTTCTATCCCATTATTTTGGTCAACAAATGCTCCGAGAATGATGTCCCTTTAGAGGGGCATCTTCCACACTCTAAAAATCATTGTAACAACAGTCATTTGGCAGATACCCGACAAAGTACTTCTCCACATTATTATCCTGTTGGGCAGTCCCATGTCCCTGTGAGGTCAGTCGATGTCTCTGTCACGCACGTCCGTGTGAAGAGACCACCAAACAGGCTTTGTGTGAGCAACAAGGCTGTTTATTTCACCTGCGTGCAGGCGGGCTGAGTCCAAAAAGAGAGTCAGCGAAGGGAGACGGGGTGGGGCCGTTTTATAGGATTTGGGTAGATCGTGGAAAATTACAGTCAAAGGGGGTTCTCTGGCAGGCAGGGGCGAGGCTCACAAGGTGCTCAGTGGGGGAGCTTCTGAGCCAGGAGAAGGAATTTCACAAGGTAATGTCATCAGTTAAGGCAGGAACCAGTCATGTTCACTTCTTTTGTGATTCTTCACTTGCTTCAAGCCATGTGGATATATACGTGCAGGCTTTGGCTCAGAGGCCTGACATTCCTGTTGTCTCATATTAATAAGAAAAACAAAACAAAATAGTGTTGAAGTGTTGGGGTGGCAAAAATTTGGGGGGGTGGTATGGAGAGATAATGGGCAATGTATCTCAGGGCTGCTCTGAGCGGGATTAGGGGCGGTGTGGGAACCTAGAGTGGGAGAGATTAAGCTGAAGGAAGATTTTGTGGGGTTGTTAGAAGAAACATTTGTCATATAGAATGATTGGTGATAGCTTGGATATGGTTTTGTATGAATTGAGAAACTAAACGGAAGACACAAGGTCTGAATAAGAGAAGGAGAAAAAACAGGTATTAAAAGACTAAGAATTGGGAGGACCCAGGACATCTAGAGAGTGCCTAAGGGGGTTCAGCATAATTACTTGCTTGGTTGACGAGTTTTTGGGCTCTATCCTTGACAGAGTCCTCCTTTTTAAGTTGGAGGCTGAGCTTGGTGAGGTGTATTTTTAAAAGACCATTAGTCCATTCTACCTTTCCTGAAGACTGAGGACAATAAGAGGTATGAAGGTTTTACTGAATATTCAAGAGCCTGAGAAACTGCTTGGGTGATTTGACTAATAAAAGCCGGTCTGTTATTGGACTGTATAGAGGTGGGAAGGCCAAACCAAGGAATTACGTCTGACAGAGGGAAGAAATGATCACAGTGGCCTTCTCAGACCCTGTGGGAAAGGCCTCTACCCATCCAGTGAAAGTGTCTACCCAGACCAAGAGGTATTTTAGTTTCCTGACTCAGGGCATGTGAGTAAAATTAATTTGCCAGTCCTGGGCAGGGGCAAATCCCTGAGCTTGATGTGTAGGGAAGGGAGGGGGCCTGAACAATCTCTGAGGAGTAGTAGAATAGCAGATGGAACACTGACAAGTGATTTCCTTGAGGACAGATTTCCATGATGAAAGGAAATGAGAGGTTCTAAGAGGCAGGGTAGCAGCTTGTAACCTACATGGAAGAGGTTATGAAATGACGACAGAATAGAATGGGCCTGTGAGGCTGGAAGGAGATATTTTCCTTGGTCCAAGCACCATTTGCCTTGTGTGGGAAGAGATTGATCGGTGTAAGTTTCAGTGGGAGAGTAGGTGGGAGTCACCGAGGAGAAGGAGAAAAACTGCCGTGAGGGACAGAAGTTGGAATGCTAGCTGCTTTTTTAGCTACCTTATCAGCATAAGTGTTACCCTGAGTGATGGGATCTGATGCCTTTTGATGGCCCTTGCAGTGAATGACTCCAGCTTCCTTTGGAAGTAAAGCGGCCTTGAGGAGAGTTTTTATTAAAGAGGCATTAATGATGGAGGACCCTTGTATAGTGAGGAAACCTCTTTCTGCCCATATAACAGCATGGAGGTGCAGGATATGGAAGGCATATTTACAGTCAGTAAAAATATTGATACATAGTCCCTTTACAAGAGTGAGGGCTCGAGTTAAGGCAGTGAGTTTGGCTTGCTGAGAGGTAGTGGAGAGGCGCAGAGCGGTGGCCTCAATGATAGATGTGGAAGATACTATAGCATAGCCTGCCTTTGCTGGTGAGTGGCGATTAGGCCTGGTGGAACTGCCATCAATAAACCAAGTGTGATCAGGGTGAGGAACAGGAAAGAAGGAAATATGGGGAAATGGAGTGAATACTGGGTAGATTAGAGAGATACAGTCATGGAGGTCAGGTATGATATCAAGAATAATGTGGGAGCCCAGCCTAAAACAGTAAGGTCAAGTTGTTTGGACAGAAAGGCTACAGGGTGCAGTCCCAGCTCTTGTGTAAGAATTTCGACCACACAGTCCTGCACTTCGGCTCTGTGCAATGAAAAAGGGTTGGGATGAGTTAGGGAGAGCTGGTGTGGGAGCAGCTTCCAGGGCTGCTTTTAAGGAACAGAAAGAAGAGTGTGGAGTGGATTTAGGATCTATGGGGTCAGCTAGGTTTTCTTTTGTAAGTTCATCTAATGGTTTAGTCAGGATGGTAAAACTAGGTATCCAAAGGCGGAAGTACCTAATCATGCCTAGGAAGGAAAGGACTTGTTGCTTTGTAGAAGGGGTTGGGATTTGGGAGATTAGCCAGACATGATCAGCAGGGAGAGTATGTGTGTTTTTATGAAGGATTATGCCAAGATAGGTAACGGAAGAGAATTTCTCAGAATTTCTCAGAAATTTGGGCTTGACCGAAGGAACGGGGGCCGTCCGTGAAGCCTTGTGGCAGTGCAGCCCAGGTAACTTGCTGAGCCTGATGGGTGTCAGGGTCAATCCAAGTGAAAGTGAAGAGAGGCTGGGATGAAGAGTGCAAAGGAATAGTAAAGAAAGCATGTTTGAGATCCAGAACAGAATAATGGGTTGTGGAGGGGCTGTGGAGGGAGGTATTGAGGACAGGAAAGTATATGGGTTTGGCACTTCGGGGTGGATGGGCAAGACAATTTGGTTGATAAGGCACAGATCCTGAACTAACTTGTAAGACTTGTCTGGTTTTTGGACAGGTAAAATGGGGAAATTGTAAGAGTTTATAGGTTTTAAAAGGCCATCCTGTAACAGGCGAGTGATAATGGGCTTTAATCCTTTTAAAGCCTGCTGTGGGATGGCATATTGGCATTGAGCGGGGTAAGGGTGATTAGGT
Organism: Trachypithecus francoisi; assembly: GCF_009764315.1. Classification (NCBI taxonomy): domain Eukaryota; kingdom Metazoa; phylum Chordata; class Mammalia; order Primates; family Cercopithecidae; genus Trachypithecus; species Trachypithecus francoisi. Next base: position 6,522,863 of record NW_022681469.1, read on the forward strand.
TTTAATGGGATGTAAAGGGTGCATGATCGTCACCAAGGAGGGAATAGAGGTGTCCCATACTTGTGGATTAAGGTGGGAAGATACAACGGAAGGATGCAAAGGAGGCTTTGAACTGGCGGAAAAGGGTAGCAATGAGGTGTGGCTGTAGCCCAGGAATAGTCAGGGAAGCAGATAATTTAGTTAAAATGCCTCCACCTAATAAGGGAACTGGGCAGGTGGGGATAACTAAAAAGGAGTGCACAAAAGAATATTGTCTAAGTTGGCACCAGAGTTGGGGAGTTTTAAGAGGTTTAGAAGCCTGGCTGTCAATACCCACAACAGTTATGGAGGCAAGGGAAACAGGCCCTTGAAAAGAAGGTAATGTGGAGTGGGTGGCCTCCGTATTGATTAAGAAGGGGACGGACTTACCCTCCACTGTAAGAGTCACCCAAAGTGTCTGTGATGGTCCAGGGGGCTTCCGAGGTGATCAGGCAGCATCAGTCTTTAGCCGCTAAGCCAAGAAGATCTGCAAAGGAGTCAGTCAGAGAGCCTTGGGCCAGAGTTCCAGGGACTCTGGGGAGTGGCTGCCAGGCGAGGTGGACAGTCAAATGTCCAGTGGGGTCCCGCACAGATGGGACACGGCTTAGGAGGAATCCCAGGCTGTGGGCATTCCTTGGACCACTGGCCAGATTTCCGGCACTTGAAGCAAAATCCTGGGGGGGGATGTCCTGAAGGAATCCCTGACCGCTGTGGCTTAGGCATTTTGAAGTTCTTGTGTGTTGGAGATGTGGCTGGGGTTTCTCTTACAGCAGAGGCAAGTAATTGCAACTCTTCTCTATTATTGTACACCTTGAAGGCAAGGTAAATTAAGTCCTGTTGTGGGGTTTGAGGGTCAGAATCTAATTTTTGGAGCTTTATTTAATGTTGGGAGCAGATTTGGTAATAAAATGCATATTGAGAATAAGACGGCCTTCTAATCCTTCAGGGTCTAGGGCTGTAAAGCGTCTCAGGATTGCTGCCAAATGAGCCATGAACTGGGCTGGGTTTTTATATTTGATGAAAAAGAGCCTAAACACTAACTGATTTGGGAGAGGTCGGATAAAGAAAAAGGAGCATTAACCTTGACTATACCTTTAGCTCCAGCCACCTCTTTAAGAGGAAATTGTTGGGCAGGTTGGGGAGGGCTAGTTGCGAAACAGAACTGTAAGACATAAGCTGGACTGGGTGTGAGGAGGGGAGGTGACAGAAGGATTATAGGGTGGGGGAGCGGAGGCTGAGGAAGAATTGGAGCCTGATTCAGCCTGGCGGGGAACGACCTGAGGAGGAGCAGTCTGGGGAGGAGAGGTGAGGTCAGATGGGTTGGTAGAAAAGGAAGACTGAAAAGACTCAGCGATGCTTGGGGTTGGGACTGAGGGGACAGGCCACTTGGGGTTGTGACTGAGGGGACAGGTGGGAAGGAAAGGAGGAAGATTTGGGACAAGTCGCATTGGGAACAGAGACTAGGGAGGGACCAATGTATAAAACAATGCCTGGATGTCAGGTACCTCAGACCGTTTGCCTATTTTCCAACAAGAATTATCTAGATCTCGTAGGATGGAAAAATCGGAAGTGACATTTTCTGGCTATTTGGAACCATTATTGAGTTTGTATTGGGGTCAAGTGGCATTGCAGAAGAAAATAAGGCATTTAGGTTTTAGGTCAGGTATGAGTTGAGGCGGTTTTAGGTTCTTGAGAACACAGGCTAAGGGAGAAGAGGGAGGAATGGAGGGTGGAAGGTTGCCCATAGTGAAGGAGGCAAGCCCAGAGAAAAGAGAGGGTAGAAACACGGAGAGAAGCGGCAGGGGGTGCTTGCCCCCTAGGAAAGTGGTACTTGCCACTAAGGGTGAAGGACCAAGGCAGGTGTCCCCGTGGTGATTAGACGCCTCTGAAACGTGGGTGAATAATCAAGCAGGCATCCCTGCAGTGATTAAACACCAAGGGAAGATTGTCTTTCCGAGTCCGTGACTGGCGCCGGAGTTTTGGGTTCATGGATAAAACGCGTCTCCTCTGTATCTACCAGAAAAAGAAAGGACTGAAATTAAGAGAAGGGAGAGACTGAAGGATGGTGCCAAGATTGAAAGGAGAAAGAGGTTGAGGGATAGTGAGAGAGGTTAGATAAGAGTAAAAAGAGTCCACTTACCCGATTTAAAATTGGTGAGATGTTCCTTGGGCTGGTTGGTCTGAGGACCCGAGGTCATAGGTGGATCTTTGTCATGGAGCAAAGAGCAGGAGGACAGGGGATTGATCTCCCAAGGGAGGTCCCCCGAGCCGAGTCACAGCAACAAATGTCACGCGCGTCCATGTGAAGAGACCACCGACAGGCTTTGTGTGAGCAATAAAGCTTTGTCATCACCTGGGTGCAGGAGGGCTGAGTCCGAAAAGCCAGTCAGCAAAGGGATGTAGGGGTGGGGCCGTTTTATAGGATTTGGGTAGGTAGTGGAAAATTACAGTCAAAAGAGGTTGTTCTCTGGCGGGCAGGGGCAGGGGTCACGAGGTGCTCAGTGGGGGAGCTTCTGAGCCAGAAGGAGGAATTTCACAAGGTAATGTCATCAGTTAGGGCAGGAACTGGCCATTTTCACTTCTTTTGTGATTCTTCACTTGCTTCAGGCCATCTGGATGTATATGTTCAGGCTTAGGCTCAGAGGGCTGACAGTCTCATTTTGTCAGCAGGAAAATGGAGGGTCCTGCCTCTGGTTACAGAGACTGAGGGGCTCACCCTGGGCTTGACCTCCAGATCCCACCTTCAAAACATACACTCTGCTCTGTCACAGGAAGCAGCGAGGGCTGGGATTCCCTCCAAGCTCCAGGTGTGCAGGCAGGTGCAGGAGCCAGCCTCTAGCCTCCCAAGCCACCGCTTCTACATTGTGGAGCATCAAAAGTAACTAGATGGGGGCCATCACGTGCCCCTGGTGTCAGCCTCCCCCTTCCCCAGCCTCCGCCCTCAGGCATCTTCTGCCTCCTGCTCCCTGGTTCCTCATTTGTCACTTTACTACTTCAAGGAGCTCACTGTCTCCACTTGACATTTGCATAAGTAACTGTAAAATTTAAAACCTTCATCTATTAAAAACCCAGTCACTCAACAGTAGGTAGTAAATTTTATGAGGTGTCAATTGGTGAGTGGGGGAGGGGACAGAGACCAGCATGGAGCGCCCAGCACCCTGCGGGGCGTTTCCAGCACCCCTGCCTCTCCTGGCTCACCCCCTGCACATGCGCACCCCTCTGCCCGGCTCCTCCATGCTGGGAAGGGACTCTGCAATGCACAGTGACCTCAGCCTCTCGCTGCAACCCTTCCAATGACCCCTGCAGTCAGCCCCGGGGCATACACGGCTCTGTCCCTCACCACCTACCCTGCCAGCCTTCTTCCAGTGTCTTCCCAGTGAGAGGCCCTCAGCCATTAGACCAACATCCCTTCTGGATTTAACAGGGCCAGGCCTTGTGTGAATTATCAGAGCACTTTCACGTCAAGCCCAAGGGCCTGTGGTGGCTCTCCTCCTTCCTCCACCCTTTAGTCCAGTGTTCCTCAAACTTAACATGCACACAAGTCACCCTGCAGCCTGTACCATGAGGAGCTGGATTCCGTAGGACTGGCGGGGCCTGAGAGCCCTCATTTCCAGCAAGTTCCCAGGAGATATCGATGCAACAGCTCCACCCAGCATGCACACAGCAGCAAGGATCCAGTCTCAGAGACGACCGTGCTGAGGGCCAGCGCTTCTTCCCAGAGGCGTAACCAAGAGTCTCGGGAAGACTTACATCTTTTTCTTTCTTTTCCTCCCCACCCTTTAAAATCCTATGCTACTGGGACCAGTAGAAGAGCTAAAAGACCAAGTGCAGGTCAGGTGTGGTGGGCATACCTTTGGGAGGCTGACGCGGGTGGATCACATAAGGTCGGGAGTTCAAGACCATCCTGGCCAACATGGTGAAACCCCATCTCTACTAAAAATACAAAAACTAGCCAGGCGTGGTGGCACACACCTGTAATCCCAGCTACTCAGGAGGCTGAGGCAGGATAATCACTTGAACCTGGGAGTCAGAGGTTGCAGTGAGCCGAGACTGCACCACTGTACTCCAGCCTGGGTGACACAGCAAGACCTCCATCTCTAAAAAAGGGAAAAAAAAAAAAGATCAAGCACATGCAAAGATGATACTGAACTACTTAGACCCCAGCGCAGCACAGACCCCACAGATCCCAGCAGGTGCCATCCATCAGCCGGCAGCCCCGCCAGTGAGGGGTGGCTCAACACCAGCCTTGGGCATGCACTTTTGCTGTGGTGGGTTGAATGTGTTCCCCCAAGAAAGATACGATGAAGTCCTAAACCCTGGTACCTGAGAATGTGATGTTATTTGGAAATAGGGTCTTTGCAATGTAATTAAGATATCAGATGAGGGTCATACTGGAGTAGGTGGGCTTTTAATCCGATATGCCTGTGTCCTGATAAGAAGAGAAGAGACACAGAGAGAAGGCCCCGTGAAGACGGGCACACAGAGGCAAGACAGCCGTGGGACAACGGAGGCAGAGATGGCAGCCATGCAGCCACAACCACAGAGTGCCAAGGATGGCCACAGCCCCAGAGGCCAGGAAGGTGCAGCCCTACCCACACCTGGACCACAGACTTCTGCCTCCAGGACTTGAGAGAATACATTTCTAATGTGTTAAGCTCCCCCCCACCAAGTTTGTGGAATTTTATTACAGCCACTCTAGGAACTAACACAGGTGCTTCGTTCTGTGTTGTTTGAAACAGTCGCCATGGCAAGGCTGATGAAGGAGATTGTACTGTGAGGTTACAATGAAGGTTTCTTCCAGTTATTTCATCCCCTTGCTCGACTCTCAAAGGGCCGGAGGAGACAGAATTGGCTGTGTTCATAGGAAATTAAAAGCCAGCAATGAGCATCATCCAGGAAAGCGTTCTGTTTCCTCCAGATCAAATCAAAGAACCTCAGGAAACCCATCAGAGAGGCAGAGGGACATGTCCCTTCACCCACCCAGGCTGTTCCAGAAAACGGAGCTTCACGTGATGCACGTGACACGCAGGCAGAGGTGCTGGGCCCAGGGCCTTGGAGGGGAGGCCCAGCCCTCTTGCACTTTAAAGAAAGAAATCTGTAAAGATGGAGCCCTCTGTCCAGTGTGGCTGTGACCGAGGCTGCTCATTACCGCCCAATGTCCACTCCCTTCTTCTTTCAAGACAAACACTGATTCTTAGCTACGCCCCTGCCACCAGCCCAGTGACTACATTTACCACCGTTCCCGGCAGTGAGTTGGTGCCACGTGACCCAGCTCTAGCAAGTGTCACATCTGGGAAGTGCCGTACATTTCACAGTGGTCAATGACTGCATTTGCCACCACGCCCAGCAGCGAGTTATTGCCATGTGACCCAGCTCCAGCAAGGGGGTGTCTGTGAAGTGCCCCAAAGGGGAGGAGGTATGCCCCTTGGGTCACTTCCTTCTTCCTGCTGACCGGAAAGCAGGTGGATCAGCTGGAGTTCCAGTTGTTATCTTAAGATACGGGGACCAGGGCCACCATCTAGGGTTGGCAGGCCAGGACACTGGAAGGAGCAGGGGACCCTGGAGTTCATGGAAGCTCTGAGCATCCCTGGATAGCCCACCCAGAGGAAAAAAGCAAAATGTTATCTATTTAAACTATGGTTGCCGGGCACTGTGGCTCATATCTGTAACCCCAGCACTTTGGGAGGCCGAGGTGGGAGGATCACTTGAGCCTAGGAGTTCAAGACCGGCCTGGGTAACATGGCAAGACCCTGTCCCTACAAAAGAATTTAAAACTTAGCTTGGTGTGGTGGTGCATATCTGTGATCCCGGCCACTTGGGAGGCTGAAGTGGGAGGATCACTTGAGCCCAGGAGGTCGCAGCTGCAATGAGACATATTTGCACCATCATACTCCAGCCTAGGCGACAGAACAAGATCCTGACTGAAAAAATAATAATAGTAGCCATTCTGGATGGGGTAACGTGGCATCCATTGTGGTTTTAATATCCCTGATGACTAGTGATGTTGAACGTGTTAAACATTGTATATTTTCCTTTTTTATTAATTTTTTTTAAATAGAGACAAGGTCTCCCTATCTTGCCCAGACTGGTCTTGAACTTCTCCTGGGCTTAAGCAATCCTCCTACAGCAGCCTCCCAAAGTACTGGGATTACAGACGTGAGCCGCCACACTGGCCGTTTATATTTTCTTTTGAGGAATATCAGTTCATGCCATTTGCCCACTTTCTAGTGGGAATGATTCTGGGGTCAACAATGAAATCAAGAAGGAAATTTTTAAATTTTTCAAGATAAATGATAATACTGACAAGTTATCAAAAACCTCTGGGGTAAAGCAAAAGCAGTGCTAAGAGGAAAGTGAATACTACTAAACGCCTACATCAAAAAGACAGAAAGATCACAAACTGATAGCCTAATCACTATTTCTTTTTTTGTTTTTTTTTTTGTTTTGAGACGGAGTCTCACTCTGTCACCCAGACTGGAGTGCAGTGGCATGATCTCGGCTCACTGCAACCTTTACCTCCTGAGTTCAAGAAATCTCATACCTCAGCCTCCCAAGTAGCTGGGAATACAGGCATGCACCACCACACCCAGCTAACTTTTTGTATTTTTAGTAGAGACGGGGTTTCACCATGTTGGCCAGGCTGGTATCAAACTCCTTGCCTCAAGTGATCCACCTTCCTTGGCCTCCCAAAGTGCTGGGATTACAGGTGTGAGCCACCGTGCCCAGCCCTAACTCACTATTTCAAGTATGTGCTATGGACGGCAACTGCCTCTTAACTTCCTCAAGCAAATCACTGAGGTGGCAAAGGTCAATGGGAAGACAGTCAAAATAAGAGAATTATTTTATTTACAAATAAAAACTGCCTTCTTACACCAGCACAATATATACACAGAGGAGGGAAAATTAGGCCTCTATAATCAGTATTTTTTTTTTTTTTGAGACAGGGTCTCACTGTCGCCCAGGCTGGAGTGCAGTGGCGCAGTCTTGGCTCACTGCAACCTCCGCCTCCCGGGCTCAGCCTCCCAAGTAGCTGGGACCACAGATGTGCACCACCACACCCAGCTAAGTTTTAAAATTTTGTAGGGATGAGGTCTCACCATGTTGCCCAGGCTGGTCTTAAACTGCTGACCTCAGGTGATCCTTCTGCCTCAGCCTCCCCAAGTGCTGAGATTACAGGCACGAGCCACCGCACCTGGCCTACACCCAGTATGTTTAACCAACCTCCTCCACCTCAGAAAGCTTGTTTGTAGATAATTAGATTCATGAAATGGGAATATTTTCTTACTTGCTTGACAGCAATCATTACTCACCCTGAAGGAGAGGTTAGAGAGCTACTGCAACAAGAGCAGTTTAAATTATTTCTTTTTGGTTTTTCACTGCTTTAATCCTTGGATACGTCTCATATTTCAACCTAATAGTAAAATGGAGCCTTTGTCTTCAGTTGGCCTGGGCTGTTTCTGCTCCTGGTTCTTAGTCACTAGATAGCATTTTGATTTCTAAACTTATTTTAAAATTTGATCCTACAAAGAATACAATTTAACTGAATTTGGAACTACAGTTTACATCTCCATGTATCTCATGACACAGGGGACAGGCGGGCCCCAGTATTTCCTTCCACACAACCGTTTTTCTTTTTCCTTCAGTTCTTCTGTCTCTTTATGTATTATTGTGACTATTCTTTGGTTCAGCCTCTTTTGTGCCTCTGCTGCTTCCTGGGAGGAACTCAATTTGTTTTTAACTGTGTTGAAGACAGTGTGCAGGAAATAAAGTATCACAAAGTAGAACCAGAGTACTGGCAAAGGAAGGTGGAGAAAGAGCTGGGGTCAGAGGCAAATTAAAGAGAACTGGAATTTCAGTTTATTTCTACAAGATGCGGCACCATGGGCAACCCACCAAGAGGGCACCATCTACCTAAAAGGGCACCATCCACCCAAGAGGACACCATCTACCCAAGAAGGCACCATCCACCCAAAAGGGCAGCATCTACCCAAGAGGACACCATCCACCCAAGAGGGCACCATCCACCCAAGAGGGCACCATCTACCTAAGAGGGCACCATCTACCCAAGAGGGCACCATCCACCCAAGAGGGCACCATCTACCTAAGAGGGCACCATCTACCCAAGAGGGCACCATCCACCCAAGAGGGCACCATCCACCCAAGAGGGCACCATCTAAGAGGGCACCATCTACCCAAGAGGGCACCATCCACCCAAGAGGGCACCATCTACCTAAGAGGGCACCATCTACCCAAGAGGGCACCATCCACCCAAGAGGGCACCATCCACCCAAGAGGGCACCATCTACCTAAGAGGGCATCATCTACCTAAGAGGGAACCATCTACCCAAGAGGGCACCATCTACCCAAGAGGACACCATCCACCCAAGAGGGCACCATCCACCCAAGAGGGCACCATCTACCTAAGAGGGCACCATCTACCCAAGAGGGCACCATCCACCCAAGAGGGCACCATCTACCAAGAGGGCACCATCTACCCAAGAGGGCACCATCGACCCAAGAGGATAACCATTTACTCCACAGAACAGCATCTACCCAGGAGGGCAGGTGGAGGGAGCATCTTCCTGACACATTCATAACCACAGGGTGACAACAGGAGTGCCTGTTCCAGGTTACAACCAAATACTTTTAATAAGCATAGAAATATAATGAGATGGAAATTTACACTCAACAGAATTCCAGGGAGTTCCTCCTCACTAGAGAAAAAAACTATGTGGGCACGAGACTGCCCTTCCCAGGGGTTGTGGGCTACAGTAGGGAGGCCCGCGTATCTGCAGTGGAATGCAGGTAGGTGGGCGATGATGTGCAGATGTGGGAGAGGACAGTGAGGGCAGTGGGTGGGAATGAGGGTAAGTATAGGAGGCAGAAAGAGGAAAGACTTGGGAGCCATACTGTGGAAGTTGCTTCATGTAGCAAGCTCAACTCCCGGCCCAGGCACATGCCTGTGGTTCTCGTACAAACTGTATAGGAAGGCCAAGATCACTCAGATGCTTTGCAGCTACCATTCCACATGTGACCAGGGCCCTCCAGGCAGAAGTCAGTGTGGGAGGTGGCAGCCCACGCAGGGAAATTAGATTTCGTGGCAGCCATAGGTGGACACCTGGAGCTCTCTTCCAGCAGCTGTGGAAGGGGTTTTCCCGTCCCAGCTCTGGCATTGGGAAGTGGGGAGCCCAGTGGGGGATGAGGTAGGGTTTCTGCATTTCTGGGTGGACATATCTCCTGCCTGGTTTGCCACTGGCTCGGTGACATATATGCCATCTCCCTGCCCTCCCAGCTGTGCTGAAGCTCCTAACACTCTCTCACTTCAAAAGCTAACTTTGACAGCACTATTTATAACAGCAAAGCCATGGAACCAACCCAAATGCCCATCAATCATAGGCCGGATAAAGGAAATGTGGCACATACACACCATGGAATACTATGCAGCCAGAAAAAAAAAAGAGTTCATGTCCTGATTGTATACTTAGAAAACCCCATCATCTCAGCCCGAAATCTCCTTAAGCTGATAAGCAACTTCAGCAAACTCTCAGGATACAAAATCAATGTGCAAAAATCACAAGCATTCCTATACACCAATAACAGAAACACAGAGAGCCAAATCATCAGTGAACTCCCATTCACAACTGCTACAAAGAGAATAAAATACCTAGGAACCCAACTTACAAGGGATGTGAAAGACCTCTTCAAGGAGAACTACAAACCACTGCTCAACGAAATAAAAGACACAAACAAATGGAAGAACATTCCATGCTCATGGATAGGAAGAATCAACACCATGAAAATGGCCAAACTGCCCAAAGTAATTTATAGATTCAATGTTATCCCTATCAAGCTACCACTGACTTTCTTCACAGAATTGGAAAAAAACTACTTTAAAGTTCATATGGAACCAAAAAAGAGCCTGCATAGCCAAGACAATCCTAAGCAAAAAGAACAAAGCTGGAGGCATCATGCTACCTGACTTCAAACTATACTGCAAGGGTACAGTAACCAAAACAGCATGGTACTGGTAGCAAAACAGATATATAGACCAATGGAACAGAATAGAGGCCTCAGAAATAACACGACACATCTACAACCATCTGATCTTTGACAAACCTGACAAAAACAAGCAACAGGGAAAGGATTCCCTATTTAATAAATGGTGCTGGGAAAACTGGCTAGCCATATGTAGAAAGCTGAAACTGGATCCCTTCCTTACACCTTACACAAAAATTAACTCAAGATGGATTAAAGACTTAAATGTAAGACCTAACACCATAAAAACCCCAGAAGAAAACCTAGGCAATACCATTTAGGACACAGGCATGGGCAAGGACTTCATGACTACAACACCAAAAGCAATGGCAACAAAAGCCAAAATAGGCAAGTGGGATCTAATTAAACTAAAGAGCTTCTGCATAGCAAAAGAAACTATCATCAGAGTGAACAGGCAACCAACAGAATGGGAGAAAATCTTTGCAATCTACCCATCTGACAAAGGGCTAATACCCACAATCTACAAAGAACTTAAACAAACTTACAAGAAAAAAACAAACCACCCCATCAAAAAGTGGGCAAAGGATATGAGCAGACACTTCTCAAAAGAAGACATTTACGCGGCCAACAGACATACAAAAAAATGCTCATCATCACTGGTCATTAGAGAAATGCAAATCAAAACCACAATGAGATATCATCTCACACCAGTTAGAATGGCGATCATTAAAAAGTCAAGAAACAACAGATGCTGGAGAGAATGTGGAGAAATAGGAACACTTTTACACTGTTGGTGGGAGTATAAATTAGTCCAACCACTGTGGAAGAAGACAGTGTGGCAATTCTTCAAGGATCTAGAACTAGAAATACCATTTGACCCCACGATCCCATTACTGGGTATATACCCAAAGGATTATAAATCATATTACTATAAAGACACACACACATGTATGTTTATTGTGGCACTATTCACAATAGCGAAGACTTGGAAACCCAAATGTCCATCAATGATAGACTGGATTAAGAAAATGTGGCACATATACACCATGGAATATTATGCAGCCATAAAAAAGGATGAGTTCATGTCCTTTGCAGGGACATGGATAAAGCTGGAAACCATCATTCTAAGCAAACTATCGCAAGGACAGAAAACCAAACACCGCATGTTCTCACTCATAGGTGGGAGTCGAACAACGAAAACACATGGACACAGGGCGGGGAACATCACACACTAGGGCCTGTCAGGGTGTGGGGAGCCAGGGGAGGGATAGTAGTAGAAATACCTAACGTAAATGACAAGTTGATGGGTGCAGCAAACCAACATGGCACATGTATACCTATGTAACAAACCTGCATGTTGTGCACATGTACCCTAGAACCTGAAGTATAATTAAATAAATAAAGAGATCATGTCCTTTGCAGGGACACGGATGAAGCTGGAAGCCATTAACTTCAGAAAATTAACACAGGAACAGAAAACCAAACACCGCATGTTCTCACTGGTAAGTGGGAACTGAACAATGAGAACACAAGGACACAGGGAGGGGAACATCACACACCGGAGCCTGTCAGGGGGTATAGGAGGGAAAGCATTCAGACAAATACCTAATGCATGTGGGGCTTAAAAACTAGATGACGGTTGACAGGTACAGTAAACCACCATGGCACATGTGTACCTACGTAACAAACCTGCACGTTCTGCACATGTATCCCAGAAATTAAAGTAAAATTTAAAAAAATTAAAAAGCTATCTTGGATTCCATAGTCTGTAACTAAACCATGAGACGGTGGGAAAGTGGAATATTTAAAATGCTGTATTTTATATGCAAACTCCTGCCCTGTTCCTTCAGGAATTCTACACTAAATCTTTGTATTCAAGCTTTCTTCAGTTGGATCTTATTTAAGTTTGAAAATTCAAGAACAGAAGCAAGCCTCAATGCAAGTATTTCTTAAAACCCCTTTTCTACCCAGTTCTTCAGTTAACATACTGTGTTTTCAATACATTCTATCTGTAGACAAGCAACATGTTTTGCAAATGGAAAGTGAGAAAAATACATTGTGAAGGATAATCTCAGTCTTTGCCAAAGCACTGTGACAAAACTCGAATAGAAGACTCTTGGGAGAAAATGACACAACCTATAGAAGTAAAAAGTAGATGAATGTCATGTGAACTTATCAAGAGTTTACAAAAATCCTTGCCTAAGATCTGTGGACACACTGGTTCTTGAAATTCTGTCTTCACCTGACTGACCCTCCAGTTTCCAGTATGACCAACGTACAGAGGATGGTTTCTTCTTTCCCTTATTGAGGCCAGATCCTGAAGCTGGGCAGCTCAGCAGTTACTCCTGATCCCCACCCACGCAGACCTTTGCAGGACAGAAGGATACCATCTTTCCAGGAACCTGGCTTGCTCAGTAAGCTGTGCCCTCAGAGCATCCCAGGAGTAGACATCTCTGACGTACCACCGCAGACCTAAATGGCCTCACATGTACCTTCCCGAGGCCACCGCTGCAGCGACCAGCTTCCTACAGGTGCGCCTGGCAGACATTGCCCCCAGCCCGCCCCAGGCACCGTCACTGCCACCCTGGCCTCCCTGTTATGTGCAGGAGAGCACATCACAGTGACCTGCCGGGCAAGTTCCGGGCATGTGTGAGATGAGACATGGGGCAAACTTTGAGCAGGAGGGGGGGCAGGAGAAGTGGGTAACACTCCCTCCTCTCTCCCCAGCAAAGGGGTGACTCTGAGACACAGTCCACACGGCTTCCAGGCGGTCACAGCACAGACGAACACAGGTCACAGCATATACAGATAGATAGGCAGGTCAGAGCAGGCATCCTGCACGGCCACACAACCATCCCTCCTGCGCGGCCACGCGACCAACTCTCCTGCAGCGGTGGCCTCGGGAAGGTACAGGTGAGACTGCCGGATGGCCCCTGCTGCCCAGCCACCAGACCACCCCTCCTGCCCAGCTGCTGAACAGCCCCTCCTGCCAGGCTGCCAGACCGCCCTCCTGCATGGCCTCTCAACACTGCCCTCCTCCCCAACCACTCCATCCCGTGACCACATCCACAGCAAAGTCCTGCACTTCAGTCATCACCTCACGTGCTGTGTTCTGGGGAACCTGGGCTGAGATCGTCTGGCTTGCAGAGCCACTGCTGAGGATGGCAGGTAACACGACCCCACACATACAAAAGTCACGGCTGCCACAGGTTGCCCAGGAGTCTGTCATTGTGGGATCCAGCTCTAGAAGTAGAACCTGGGCCAAAGACAGTCTTCAGAATTCATGAATTCCCAAGAATCTGAGCTAAGTTTCATCAGTAGTGAGTCTGGAGTGAAGAAGTCCTGCTATGTTAGGCCCCGCTGTGTCCATCCCCCTCCTCTTGGTAACAGTACCCTGAAGTTCAGGCTCTTCAACGGGCTCATGGGTGTTGGGAAATGGGCTGACCACCACAGCTGCAAGACTGGGACCTGCTGGGCTTGGGCCCTGGCTCTGGGGACTGGTTCCGCGACGGGTCATGAGTGACACAGAGGTGATTTCTGGGGCATCTGGGTAAGAAGCCTGGGTGCACGTTGACACAGTGGAAGGACGGCCTCTCTCCCTGGGGGTGTGGTGTGTGGCTACGAGGCCTAGAGCTGCAGCAGCCATTTTGCTGCCACGAGGGTGTCTATCCTGGGGATCAGTCAATCCCCAGAAAAGCAGAGCCCTGAGACCCTTGGCCAGCCCCGGCTTGGAAGGCTGCCAGGTGCTCTCCCCCTTTGACCATGCTCAGGACAGAAGTGGCAGCAGCAGCAGGAGACATTCTGGAGCTGGCTCTGTGTCAGGCCTCACAGAGAGGCTCAATGCTCCGGCTCACAGGGCCCTCTCACCAGGGAGGGAACAGGTGGCCAGATGCAAGCACATGGAGTGCAGTACCCCCCCACAGGTGACCCCGAGTCAGGAAGTGCACTTGCCCAAAGGGTGAGGGCATCGCCTGCGTCCCAATTCAAGAAACCGGCCCTGCTCCGGGGCCATCCGAAGAACCTCCACTTACAAGGCCGGTGCTGCTTTTCTAGAACCTGGGCCCTTTGCCACTTGAGAGGAGCTGCGTATTAAGTTGGAGAAATCAGGGCGCGACCTGGAAGCGGAGGAAGGGTCTAGACAAACACTAGTGTCCTCGGATCTCAGGAGCACAAGGCGTGACCACTGGGACTCACCGTGGGATGACAGAGCCTGGCTCTCCCCAGAGGCTGGCGGTGCTGCTGGCTTTCCTCCCCCCTCCTACAGAGACCCCCCTGCTCCGGATCCTCCTGCAGAGACCCTCCCAGATCCACGCTCCCCTTGCCTGGGCCTTTTCTTCAAACCACAGCTTTCCATTCATTCCTTTCTCCATCGGACACTCGCTGAGCACTTCCGTGCTGGGCCTTGTACTGGAGCTGCAGAAAGGAAGTCGTTCTCTAGCAGGACTGATAGGTAAGTGGGGGCCCCTAGGATCACCTCACTTCTGACCCCAACTGTGTAGCCTGGGGGCCCCAAGACCACCTCACTTCTGACCCAAACTGTGGACCCTGGGGGTTCCAAGACCACCTCATTTATGAAACTAACTTCGGAGCTTGGGGGTCCCCAAGACCACCTCACTTCTGACCCCGGCTGCCTTCCATGTCCAGCCCTGGGAGGTCAAGTCAATAGAGTGTGGCCCAAGGTCTCCACTAGAAACACCGCTGTCAGCGTGCACTATCTAGGGGGGCCTGAGGGGCTCAGGTAACAAAGATGCTCCCATCAGACAGGACGCCCCAGGGGCCTGGAGACCAACCTCCCAGGGACCAAAGGTCAAGGGCCAAAGCCAGGCGCTCTGCTGGCAGGGTTAACTGTCTACTGCATGGTCCATGAGCAGTGACCATGGTGCAGTGTGCCGGACAGTTAGAGGTGGGTGCAAGAGAACGCCTCACCCCTGAACCCGAGGACCCCTGAACAGTGCAGCAGGAGAAGCAAAAAGCCCTTCCAGGCAGACCCGCTGTGCTCTAAGTCATGACTCAAGTGTGAAAGCCTAATGGATGACTTAAGAAATTAGATCCTATTTTTCAGCACATCATTGCATCTGTGCTCTGCTTTCCAGGGAGACGCAGGAATTGATACTACCATTGCCCAGCACGCTGTGGCTTATTTATCCCAAGCCCTCTGTCTCAACCACTTCTCCCAGAGGAACATGGTGCTGTCGATAACGGGCATGAGTCAGAACGCCCCAGAGGTGCTGAGGGGCTTCACACAGGTCCTCGCTCTCGGGAGGGGTCCGATTTTATAGGTGGTGACAGGTCGGGGTGGGGCTGCACCAGGCCGGGTCCTCTCTCCTGCGTGCTTCTCTGCACCCTGGGACGGCACTGCATTTTGAACAATATGTGCTTCTGGGAGACTGTGGCTTATCTGGCACCAGCCAGGGCTTCACGGGTGTCCAACCAATGGGGTCACATGCAGATCCGACACTCATGCTGAACACCTGCTCTGCCATCTTGAAATTCTGAATCATTTATAACAAGAGGCCCCGCATGTTCCTTGTGCACCAGGCCTGCAGATGAAGTGCCCACCGTGAGACCAGTCCACAAGGAGCTGCTGGGAGGCCTTGCCGTGGGGTGCGTGGTGCTGACTGCACAGAGAAGACCTCAGAACAAGGCCCTGCCTGCAAGGGGCAGCACCAAGGGGTGGATGGGCACCCCTGCAAGTCCATGCACCAGAAGGCACAGGCAAGTGCCAGGGCATGTTGCTGGCCCTCAGCAGGGCTGGGCAGATCTGGGGAGGAGCATGGCCTGTGCTGAGCCTTCCACACCTGCAAGGTGCTGAGGGGCTGGGAGGAGTGGGCTGGACCCGCCCTGGGGACAGGTGGAAAAGGAAGTGCTCCCCAGAAGCAAGACGCCCAAATCCCTTAGGACAGGAAATGCCTGTGTTCCTCTGTCCCCGCTCTGCATGCAGCCCTGCAGACCAGGGTTCCACTCATGTTCTGAGGTGCTAATAACAAAAAGGCCATCAGGCTCTGGGACCTGCGCCAAGCCCTTTCCATGTGTCTCCCCTGCTAATCCCTCCAACCACAAGAAGTGCACATCCCTCCTCTCCTTAGAGTGAGGACAGGGTTAGAGTTACAGCGATTGGCTCACTTGCCCAGAATTGGCCGGCCAACACTTGAGTCAACCCCAGGAGCACTGAGGGTACCCATCGGTTCGCAGGAAACAGGGAGACTCGTGTGCCTGATATTAACGACGTGGATTTAAGGTCTTGCTGTGGCTTGAAGTGCATCCCCTGCAAGAACTCATGTGCTGAAGTCCTAACTCCTAGGACCTCAGAATGTGACCTTATTTGGAAGTAGGATCATTGCAGAGGAAAGTAACTGAGACGAGGTCACACTGGAGTAGGGTGGGCCCTGATCCCATATGACTGTGTCCTTGTAACAAGAGAAATGTGGACACAGAAGCAGACAGGCACACAGGGAGAACGCCACATGCAGAGAGAGCAGGCGATGCTGCCACAGGCCGGGGGACCACCGGAAGCCAGGAGGGGTCCGAGACGGAGCCTCCCCCAGGGCCCTGAGTGGGAGCCCAGCCCTGCCCACATCTTAACCTTAGACTTCTCACCTCCAGGCTGTGACAAAATAAATTTCTGTTGTTTAAACCGCCTACTCTGTATACTTTGTTACAACAGCCCCAGGAAACTAATACGGGTCTCCTCAACTATATTCAAAATTTTGGTATCATCATATTTTCCAGGAGGGTCATGGGCATGGAGCTCCTCATACCCACTTTAAAAGCCATCTCAGGCCAGGCGTGGAGGCTCACACTGCAATCTCAGCACTTTGGGAGGCAGAGGTGGGCGCATCACTTGAGGTCAGGAGTTTGAGACCAGCCTGGCCAACATGGCAAAACCCCGTCTCCACTAAAAATACAAAACTTAGCCAGGCGTGATGACTGTGCCTGTAATCCCAGCACTTCGAGAGGCAGAGGAAGGTGCATCACTTGAGGTTAGGAGTTCAAGACCAGCCTGGCCAACATGGTGAAACTCCATCACTACTTAAAAATACAAAAATTAGCCGGGTGTGATAGCCACACCTGTAATCCCAGCTACTCAGGAGGCTGAGGCAGGAGAATCGCTGGAACCTGGCAGGCAGAGGTTGCAGTGAGCCGAGATCGCACCATTGCACTCCAGCCTGGGCAACAGAGTGAGACTCTATCTCAAATAAATTAATTAATTAATTAAAATAAAAGCCACCTCAGGCCCATGGCAATGGAATGATTCGCCCAGACCAGATAGCACGTCACGGGCAGGGACAGGATTAGAACACAGGCCTCTGCCTTTATCTGAGGCTTTTTTCACGAACCCATAAGGCCACAATCGGGAACCTAAATTCTGTTAAAGAAAATTGTGTGATGCGGTGGAAAGGCACTGAAGGTTTGATTTCAGTAAAGTGACAGCAGTATCACAGCACAGATTCAGGATTGAGGCCTTCAACTTTTGCATTTTGAGTCACAGAAAAATGTAGAATGGACTGGCCACACCTTATTCAAACTTCCACTTTTCTGAGACCCAATACACAAATAGACGATGGTAGATTGTACATAAACCGCCCCACAGTCTGCAACCCAGGAGGAGAAACTGTGACCTCTGCAGCAACTGGCCCCAAATGCTCAGGACTTGATCAGTGTCTGCCCGCTCCCCTCCTTTTAGCCACCGCTTTCCATTTGGGACTCATCAGAGAAAGGTGCTCTCCTGACCCATCACACAAGGACCTGACTCTGGCGAGCTGGCCTCCAGCTCCACGTGCCTCCAGCACCCCCTCAGCACCCCAGAGCTTCCCAGCACTTTGGGAGGATCCCAGATCCTCCCCAGATCTCCATGACGCCTCCCGCTCCTGTGCCCCCAGGAGGCTCTGCCACGCGGGCAGGACGGCGCCCAGGCCCTTGCAGAGCGGGCTTGGAGGGAACAGCCTCTGCCTGTGCTCACGGGCTGGCGTTCATTTATTCCCACACGACCATGTTTTATCTTCTTTATGACAAATAATTTTTCCCACAACTAAAAGGAAAGCCGTTTTCATCGTTAACGTTCCTCTGTGTTCTCTGAAGAGGTGCTGCCATGAAGCAAAATAGCCAGGGGGATAGCAAGACCACCAGAGTCCCCACCGCAGGGAAGCAGTGGCCCAGGAGGCTGGGAACAGTGGTGGTCACCCGCGTTCCAAATCGAAACAGCCACGACACGGAGAAACTCTGTCCACAAACACGATGCCCACTACAACCGCTCACAAGAGGTGAGTCCGGATGGCACCATAATGTATCCACTTTTATCATATGCATGGAAGGAGTTTGTTTTCCCTAAGCAGTGGACACTTCAGCTCGTGTGCACCAGCTACTTAGGAGGCTGAGGTGGGAAAATCGCTTGAGTTCGAGAGCAACCTGGGCAGCACAGGGAGACCACAGAGAAAGGGAAGGGAAACAGGAAGGGGAAGGGGAAGGGGAAGGAAAACGGGAAGGGAGAGGGGGAAAAAGGGAAGGGAGGCTGGGCACGGTGGCTCATGCCTGTAATCCCAGCACTTTGGGACGCCGAGGCAGGCGGATCACTTGAGGTCAGGAGTTCGTGACCAGCCTGGCCAACCTGGTGAAACCCTGTCTCTACTATAAATACAAAATTAGCTGGGTGTGGTGGTGGGCACCTGTAATTTCAGCTACTCGGGAGGCTGAAGCAAGAGATGCTTGAACTCGGGAGGGGGAGATTGCAGTGAGCCAAGATTGCACCATTGCACTCCAGCCTGGACGACAGAGAGTCCATCTCAAAAAAAAAAAAAAAGACAGAAAAAGGGAAGGGAAGGGAAGGAAAATCTGATGTCGCAGTGATCACAACCACACTTACCAGCTCCCACTGGTTAATGCTGTCAGTCACCAGTATCTGTAACTCCTTTCCCTCCAGGGTGTTTTGTTTATATTTGAAATGGAATCCCAGTAGATGGAAATTATATCCTTTTCTAAAAGAGGCTGCTTAAGCGCATTCTGAAGAGAGTAATAGATTGAATTTCTCCGTTATCTTAGCTGATGAGTATGAGCATAAAAAAGAAACGAAAAATAACAAAAAGAAATGCCAAACAGTCCATTCTGTTAATTATAATCTTTCTGCTGAGTACCAAAATACTCTGTCACTTCAGTTCTCCTTATGTATCACCAATGACCATCAAAAGCACAATAATCATTTCTCCTCAGTCCATAGTAAAATATGCCAAAGCAAAAAAAAAAAAAAATCCTTTTTAGAAACCAGCTTCTCTCTCCCACTAAACACAGTCCACCTACACAAGTCCCCCCACAGATGCCCCATCTGAAGGCAACGCTTCATGGGGAGCCCCATACGATGGCTCCCCCAGTCTGAGTTCTGGTCTGGAGGTGCGGCGGCCCGGACTCTGCATTCTGGTCTGGAGGTGCGGTGGCCCCAAGTCCGCAGTATGGTCTGGAGGTGCGGTGGCCCTGACTCTGGGTTCCGGTCTGGAGGTGCGGTGGCCCTGACTCTGGGTTCCGGTCTGGAGGTGCGGCGGCCCTGACCCTGCGGTCTGGCCTGGAGGTGCGGCAGCCCTGACCCTGCGGTCTGGCCTGGAGGTGCGGCGGGACACACCAAGGCTTTATGCCAAGTCCCCGCAGGCTCCTGCTCAGGACACAACGCGGCCCAGCACATTAACAACAGTCTCACGGCCTTGAGGAAACAAACGTTTCCCTTTGTTAGCCGGAAGTTTCCTAAACACATCTGACTTGGAGCTAGATTGTCACAACTCTGCTGTACAAGGGAAGGCAGGAGCAGCTGCTCAGTAGGAAGCCACAGTCCCCCGGGCCAGGACTGAGTAATCAGTGTTGTTCCCCTCCGGGGGGTCACCGGTTTGACTCCTGTGTAACAGTGGACTTGACTCCGTCTTATGGACACAGACTGGATTCTGATCCCATAGGCCCTTTCTCATCACAAGTCATCAATCGCCTCCTTGGTAAAAGGGGAGGGTGGGGAGAGGTGAACTTGTCAGTCTAGCGGTCTGTAATTCTGTCATCCCCCATAAACCCATCTCTAATACGGGGGAAAATGGACACCAAATCCAGTTCCTGATCTA
The DNA here is from genome assembly GCF_009764315.1 of Trachypithecus francoisi. Taxonomy (NCBI): domain Eukaryota; kingdom Metazoa; phylum Chordata; class Mammalia; order Primates; family Cercopithecidae; genus Trachypithecus; species Trachypithecus francoisi. The sequence goes on from NW_022681469.1 coordinate 6,542,965, forward strand.
TTCAAACTGGCCACGCACATCACCGGAGGTAAGGATGGAGCAGGTGCAATTCCAGTGTTCATAGCCCAAGGCTTCCCAGAGCAATCTGCTGTAATCGTAGAGTTTAAATTAAATTATACATAGGCACTCAAGATGCATACCTCTTTGTGTGAATGCATCAGTGGTTTTATTTTTAAGAAAAGGTGAAAAAAAACGGAAAATCTGTCCCTGGGTGTGGTTACTAAGCCCTACCAACATTACTGTTATTTCACTTCCAAGGGAAATCAAGCACCTACTTTACTCTGCCACAAATATACAACGTCTCAGAGCACTGGCACAACTTAGTACACACATGATTACTAGCAGTTTAGTGATGAGCGCTAAATTACAGAGGACGCTCCCCCCAGAAATGATGCTGTTCATAAAATCTCAGCACAAGGGCTGTCAGCTCTTTAAAAGTTACCCAACTGTAAATCAACCCGGACGTGAACTGCACATTACCAGAAAGTTTATAATGCTATTAATCTTTGCCATTGGGGACATTAAGTTACGTAGAGTGTGGCAATCACATTCTTAAACTCTGATTCAGGAGAGCTGTAATTATATCATGCAATAATGTTTTGATTACCTATAAAGTTTAATTTATCATGGACATAAGACCTAATGAATAAATATGTAAAACATGCTAATTCAGCTCAAGAAAATGATTGCATAATCAGAAATGCCCATTCAGTATACCAACCTAATTAAGATAAAAGACGTCAGTGAAAAATATCAATTAGTCATTTGTACCTTTATAGCTCACAAAGTTACTTCTCCAGCCAGCGTATTCCTAATTAGTGCCTGTGTCTAGCTCTTTCTCACTCTGGGTTATATCCTAACTTCTTCTTTAATAGTTCTCAAATACCCCCAATCCTGGACAAATCACAGAGGCTTTTTTCCTACAACAGAAATAAAGCAGAGTTGGGGGGTGGAAGAGAAGACAAACTACTTCTAAATTAAGCAAGACAAATGATCTTATTGGTACCTTTCATTTTAAAACTAAAATTGAGCCACATCCAACTAGCTATATATTTTGTTACACTAAACCTCAAAAAGCTCATTCCCTTCCTTCAGCCAAAGGTCGCAGTCGGTGACCCTGCTGATTCTGAAGTCTCTTCTCATACCCTTTATTAACTCTGTCCAGAGGGAGACACACAGTTCCTCCGTGGCTCCCATGCTGTATCTACCAAACCATGCGCCCTGTGGGCTGAGGGCATCTCTCTGGAGCTGCTGTTAGAAAGTTCAAGAGCAAGAGCAGGCCGGGTGCCGTGGCTCATGCCTGTAATCCCAACACTTTGGGAGGCCGAGGCAGGTGGATCATTTGAGGTCAGGAGTTCGAGACTAGCCTGACCAACATGGTAAAACCCCATCTCTACTACAAATAAAAATAAAAAATGAGCCGGGCGTGGTGGCACGTGCCTATAGTTCCAGCTACTCGGCAGGCTGAGGCAAGAGAATTTCTTGAACCCGGGGGGCAGAGGTTGCAGTGAGCCTAGGTCATGCCACTGCACCAGCCTGGGTGACAGAGCGAGACTGTCTCGCACAACAGCGGCATTCCCACGCAGCCTGTGCAGCCCGCCTCACCTCTCCTCCTCCAGGTCTGCTCCATGACTCTAGAGAAAAGCTCTACCTCTCGGGCAGGCCTTCTAGGTGTGTCTATGCAGCACACATCCAGGCACCCACTCTTCTGTTAAAAATCTTTTCATGTGTCCCGGGACTTTGTTCCTAGGATAAGGACCAAAATGTGTAGCCCAGCCCCACGTAGACAACTTTACCTCTTTTCTTGAACACCCCGCACACCCGGCCTTCTTTCTGAAAACGCCAGGCTTCCTTCTGCTCCAGGCATTTGTCTTAGTGACTCACTAGACATTGCTGACACTTTGTTACATCTGACCTACAAGAAACAGCCACTTCAAGCTGTTAGGCTGGTGCAAAAGTAATTGTGGGTTTTGCCATTAAATATAATTGCAAACACCGCAATTACTTGTGCACCAATCTAATAATACATGCCTCTTCCTGCACTGCTCTCCCCTCCACCTCGTGGCCTGGCAGCCTCCACTCCCCTGCAGCTCTCAGCTCCACCTCCCCTCGGCGCCTCCTTCACACCCCTCGCTCATACCCCACTCCAGGCCTGCTGTGAGTTTCCTGGCACCCTGTACTTCCTCTCACGGGCCTTTGTGGTTTGTGATGATATAGCATGACGCTGGGACCCACGTCCCTGCCTTCTGCTAGGACAGAAGCTCCACATCGTCAGGACTGCATCCTCCGACGGGCACTTGGTAAACATGTGACTCAGAGCCGAGCAAGCGTTCAGTAACTGACAGCTTTTCCTTCCGTGCATGGAAGGCCCTGGAACCGTGCCATGGCCGCCGTTCCACATCCACACGTCTGGCCCCTCACATCGGCTTCCTCAGTTGCCCCTCACAGCTCATCTTTCTACCACATTTTCATTCTGAGCGGCTCAGAAATGTGGGATCCTGGGACCATGAACTCCACTACTGCTTGTTACCATCGTCTCACTGGGTGAAGGAAAGAGACAGAAACGGAATGACCGACATGAACGCAAACGGAGAACCAGCCAATGGCAATGCCAGGGTCTGCACTCGATTCTGGGTGTCCCACTCTCTGCTCAAGCCCCCAAGCTCCTGCAATATAATTATAAAAATGTCGCACAGCTCACTGCGTCAAAAATACCTCATCATATGGTCACTATTGCCAGTCACAAATGAGAAGCAGAAAAAAGATGACTCAAGGCCAACGTACATCTGATCCCTAAATATAAGAAATACAGCCATGTCCTAGCATTTAAATTTTGCAGGCCAGGCGTAGTGCCTCACACCTGTAATCCCAACACTTTGGGAGGCTGTGGTGGGAGGATCACTTGAGGCCAGGAGTTTGAGGCCAACCTGGGCAACATAGCAAGACCCCATCTCTACAAAACATAAATTAGCTGGGAGTCATGGTATGGGCCTGTAGTCCCAGCTACTCCAAAGTCTGTGGCAGGAGAATCGCTTGGGCCCAGGACATTGAGGCTACAATGAGCCATGATCACACCACCGCACTCTAGCCTGAGCGACAGAGTGAGACCTCGTCTCAATAAATAAACACATTTTGCTTGACATCATAAACCCTTAGGTTTATTTTTTTTTTAAATAATTTAAAGCTTTGTTCTTCTCTTACTGATTAAAACATTTAAAAAATTGAAATTCCTAGCAACAATATGACATTAACAACTACATACACATATGATTATACACACATACACACACACACAAAAAATAATCCACAGCACCCAAAATGAAAAACAAAAAAAATCAAACCTGAGAAGTCAATCTGCAGAGAATGAGCTGCTGCTTACTTTTGAGAACCAATATAGCGTAAAAAGAGCTAATATTTTAAAACTAAAAAAAAAAAAAGAACTTTCACAGTGATACTAAGATCAAGCTATAGTTTTTCTTCCTCTTTTTAAAAAGATTTCTGTCTGACCAAGTGACAATGATGTAATTGCCAATTAGAGCCCCATGCAATTATTTTGCCAATCAAGTTATATTTTTATTTAACAAGGGTGACAGTTACTTTTAAAAGAAACATTATGAAATATTCTTCAATTAAGTAAAGAATTATTTAACAGATAAATATTCTTAATGGGCCTCTCTTGCGGTTTTCAATAAGCTGTGCACTTGATTAACCCCAGAAGCCTGTCTGGCACAATCGTAATTTCTACAAATGAGATAGAAAGGAGGGATCATAAAGAATGAATTAATCACCGAACGATCTGCACTTCAGTCACAAAAGAGCTCATTATTCATAGGAGTCAAGTTGTGGAATGAGCTACGACTACCATAAAACACAGGCACGTCTTCGAGGATCCTGCAGGGGGATTGCTCCATCGGCACTGCAGACGGTGGCCAGAGTGCAGGGAAGGCCACTTCGAGACGGGCGGCAGTCTTAGACAGGCTTGATCCTCTACTCTTCAGGTTCCCGAAACCCTCCTGGAGTCCAAGCGCAAGAATTAGGTTTGATGATACCACTAAACTCTCAAGGTAACGATCACTACATCCTGGGCGCTCACCATACTACAGTTCTCCAAACACACAATGTGTCTCAGCACCAGAGCACACGCAGCCCAGGAAAACCAGTGATGCCTTGTTCTTTTCGAATAGGAACTTAGCGTCTACTGGGCACCTACCAGGCCTTGTGAAGGCCCTGGGGGGTCCCAAGATAAGCACCCTACGGCCCCTATGTTCCAGGACGTCAGTCCGGCGAGGGACACAGGTGTCACTGGTGCACTGGTGAAGGAGGGGCTGCCTTCTACACACAGAGGGGCAGCGGCAGAGGAGGGTGAACACCCCGGACAGGCAAGAGCACCCCAGGGAAGGAAACAAACACCTCCGGGGCCACGCAGGGCGCCTGCCACCATACTGCCCCCAAGCAGCAAGCCTACGGAACACGCACAGCCAAAAACAGAGACGGCCTCACATGGCTGTGACGGGACGACTTGGTCTGGAGCCCAGTGGGAGACAGCTGCCATGCAGGCAACCCAAGGCTCCAAGCGGCTTCCTTTTCCTTAGACGGACGATAAAAGTGATTCGATCCTATCAGCTGCAGTGGTAAGAAAAGGCCCTGGGAGTCTGCATTCTGCTACTACCCACTAGTATCTTTTGTCTAACCCTTTCTTAATGAAATTCCAAAAGGCAATACAGTTCATGAATCCAAAATTCCCTTTTCCTATGCTGAAACTTTTTTTAACACCATGTTGGTAAGGAGAGCTCTTAAGACACAGCAACTGCTTTGTAACGGAATAATAATAATGGCTAAAATTTATTGAACACTTACTAGGGGCTAATTATGGTTCCAAGCGCTCAGATTAACAACTGTCTTGTATGTGCCTTGTAACAGAAAACCAGTGCACCTGACAAGACATATATTAACAAAGCACTGTGAACAGAAATGAAAATAATTTTACATCTAGACACCCTGCATCAGTAGCTCCCTGGAACACATTACGTACCGAGGCATCTGGATTCAAGGGGGATTTCCAGCTCCCCACGGCCATTTACAAACTCTTTCTACCCCGCTATCTGATGAAGTCATGCCGCAGATCCCTATCACTGGGTTTTACCACCCGGTCTCTCACCAGTTGCTATGACCTACTTCTACAAGACTGGAGAAAATAGATTCAATATGACTTCTCGGCTTCCTGGCTGTGTGGTTTTGGCACGTTGTTGACTTTCTTTCAGCCACAGCTCTCCCATCCGGAAAATGGGAATAGCAGTACCAACTTCACAGGGTTGCGTTCAGATGAAAGGAGGCTACGCAGCCTCACTCCCGACGTGGGTCACTCTCGGCGCAGTGCCCAGCTCACAGTCGGTGCTCAGCTCCTTGCCACCCCGAGCCTGAGGCAGGACTTTAGGCAGCTGGACCAGTCTTCCTTTCATCTCCACCCCCACGGCCTCCTACGTGAGCCAGCACCCACCGGACAACCTATCCAGTGCTCTTCTCTCAAAATTCCCTACATTCCTCCATTTCCAGTGAATTCAATCTCCACACAATGGCCACTTCGATGACCCTGTTATTACTGAGAGGTGCTCCACCTCTGAAATCTTAGTCAGTATCATTCTTCAGGACCACAACCTCCTAATCTTGAAGCCCAGGGCCTTCAGGCTTCAAATGCCTCCACTCCTCCCTATCTCTCATCTCCCTCCGCTCCCCCTACTTGGAGTCCATGGTCCCTCATGTTAGCAGCAGAGAAACCCCATCTACACCTGCCTGCCCCCAGGACACTTGCCCCACCCATCATCACACTTGCCTGGCAAAACCCAAACCCCAACCCCTAAGAAAGTCTTGCCTTCTTCCCTCCTCCATTTGGGCCACATGGAAATGGAAACTCAACCGGGGAGAGTCCTCCACCCACCTGCAGTTGGTCAACACAAGCACCGGGTGCCTTCTGCGCTTCCCCTTCCTCCCTCTGTAAGGGATGCAGTCACCTCCCCCATCCTCAGCAGCGCTGATCGGGTCCTCTTCTACGGCCCCCATTTCAGGAGTCTCCATTTCTCTTGTTTCTTCCCCAACCCTCACCATACGCAGAAACAAACTCATAAGCTTCACATTACTTAATCTAATCTTGGCTTAAAAGTTCATAAAACCGAAGCTAAACCCTCAGGAACAGCGGATGAATATCCCCAAAGAAGTGAGAGGCTGTTCCCACAGGTGTGTTGGAAAGAGCAGCTCTGAGCCAGCCATCATATCTTCTTAGAAAGATAATGTTAAATATTCACATACTAGTTGCCAGATTTTAAGTTAAGGCCGTTTGTATAATATTCCCACCATTGTAAAGCTGAGTTTATGTCTAAATCTGTTAAATAGGGCAAAGCAACTTCCTGCACTTTTTAAGAAGGTCTCACTGTTGCTGGAGTGTGTGGCACGACCCTGGCTCCTGCAGCCTTGAACTCCTGGGCTCAATGGATTCTCCCACCTCCACCTACCCAGTAGCTGCGACTACAGGTACTCGCCACTACACCTGGCTCCTGTACTATTAAAAGGTTTGTTTTAATAGTCCTGAAGACTGTAGACTTATAATTTTAGAATTTAACGAGTATATTCGGTGAAATGTTTTTTACAGAAAACTGCTCACCTGGAGTTGTAATTTTGTCATAGGAGGTCGATTTCACCCATCAACTCTAGGAACACTTAACTCATTTCTAGATTATGATCTAATTAATTCAACCTGAACAAAAGGTAAGTAGAGATTTTGTCAGAATTACTAACTGTAAACATTTTTCTTCCTTATAAAGTGAATGGTACACATGGCAGAATCACAGTTCGTTTCTATCTATAGTACCTGCCAGGCTTATTGAATAAACAAAAAATTATAACTCACCTCTATTAACAGCAAAAGGACCATTACAATTCTCCCACAGATGAGCAAACAGAAAAGAGGATCTCATTTGCTTAAGGAACAGCCAGACTTCATACTCAGATCTTTCTGAGTCAAAAGCCCATCCTTCTGCTCATAAGCCTTTCAGATCCAGCTATGCTGGCAATGCCTAAGGAGTTTAAAAACAGAAAGCAAAAATGGGATGTCTTCCCTGGGGCCCGTATTCTGATTCTCTTAATTTGGGATGGATCTTGCCCAGGGTTGAGAACCACAGCATCATCATACCTCTCACATTCTAATGGATCACTCTGTCCTGTCAATGTAGGTTTAAAACAAAATGTGCTCAGCCTGGCATGGTGGCTCACACCTATAATCCCAGAACTTTGGTAGGCCAAGATGGGTGGATCACCTGAGATTAGGAGTTTGAGACCAGCCTGATCAACATGGAGAAATCTTATCTCTACTAGAAACACAAAATTAGCTGGGCGTGGTGGTGCATGCCTGTAATCCCAGCTACTTGGGAGGCTGAGGCAGAAGAATCGCTTGAACCCAGGAGGTGGAGGTTGAGGTGAGCCAAGATGGCACCATTGCACTCCAGCCTGAGGGACAAGAGCAAAACTCCATCTTAAAAAAGAAAAAAAAAATTCTCCCACAGTCCTTTAAGTTGACAAACAGAAGTACAATCTCAAAGATCATCTTGTATCAAACATGGAAGCTTTGGGTGTCCTGTGGTGGAAGGACAGGTTATACAGCTCTAGCTTAGCCAGGCTGCCACAGCACTGACATACAGAGTGGTGTTATTCCCGGGGTTTGGAGAAGATGCAACAAAGCACCTGCCAATGCACAGATGCAGAGCAGAGGTGGGAACGACAGTGCGCATTGTGAGATGTGCAAAGCATGCTGAACCGGGCGGGGCAGGGTGAAGGTGGGAGTAGCAGGTGGGTCCCTGAATAGCACAGAACTAAGAAGAAAATGCGTTAGAAGGAATGGCTCTCACTACCATGTTCAGGCTGCAAAGGTGTGACTGAAGGCAGGCAGACCAACTGGGAATTTGAGGCAATAAAACGGCTGGAAGATCATGAGAAGCCAATGGTACAGCAATCCCGAGAAGCAGCAAATCTCCAAGGGAATGCAGAGAAACACTTTGGATCAGGGGAGAAGCAGGTGGTACCAGACTCTTGACTGGGGAGACTGAGGGTCTAGCACAGTGACAATATCAGAGATTTGGGCAGCTGAGGCTTGGTAAACTCAGATTTCACCATACTGAGTTCAGTATTAAACTTATTTCTAAACTCAAATAATAACATCACATTTTTGTGTTGTTATTCTTGTTTTTGTTTTATTCAAGACATGGGGTCTCACTCTGTCACCCAGGCTGGAATACAGTGGCTCAGTCCTAGCTTACTGCAGTCTTGACTTGCTGGACTCAAGTGACCCTCCTGCCTCAGCCTTCTGAGGAGCTGGGACTACAGGGGCACACCACTGCACCTGGCTACGTTTCTTTATGAAGGCAAATTTTCTGAGAAAAAAACATACTTCATTCACCTCCTTTGAGAGTGGAAGTAAGGAAAAAATTTTAAAACAGAACAAAAAAAAAAACACACTTCACAACTTAGAAGAAATACCATAAATAGCAATTTTTAAAGTAACATAATTATAAGAATTATACAAAGAGCGAAATAAACCTAAATCTATTAATTGAGCAAATTACCTTTCAAGCCAACAATCCATTCAGCAAACATCAGAGTAGTTACTGAAAGCTTACAGTCATGAATCCTGAATTTCTAGGAAAGAATATCAGAAATCATTAGTCGCTCCTTCCCACTATACCCCAGATGCCAAAACCGTCTCTGATGGGTTATCCAGACCCACGATACCCCAGCGATGGACTGGCCACTGCACGGCAGGCAGCCCACACCATTCAGAAAAAGGTATTTCCTCCCACAAGCTGGGTATTAATCAAATCCGCCAATGATGTAAAACAATGTCAATATTCTTTAAAAGAAGCGCAGCGACAGGGAGGAAAACAACAGACCACCACACCACAGCACAAAGATATTTATAAATATTCTAACAGCTTTTATTACAATGGTGCAAGGAAGTATTTCATCCAACACTCACCGACAACAAACCATCATCTTCTATAAAACAGTTCCAGAAAGTTCAAACAGAAAAAACTAGAAGATACATGATCTGTAGTAATTCTCATACAATACTGTTTAGTGTTCAAACTTCATGTCACTCCAATAAAGTATAATCATTTTCTAGCAAACATGTGGCAAAAAAGTTTGCTGTTTTATTTGTTTGCCTATAAACATATCAGAACATGCCTCACAATTAAAAACTCTGGATCACAGCACTCCATGACATCAATATCTATTCGTGCTTAGTATCAGCCAGTTGTACCAAATACCATAAAATACAAAATGATAGGAAATATAAACATCGATTTGTATTTCAAGTTTAAACATTTTATTTACAAAAATAGGCTGGGAGGAAAAGGGTTTGCACCCCCACATTCTCTCCCGGGGCAGAAGGATTTTGCGCCATTTTCTAATGTCGTTTTCTCTAACAATTTTCCAAGTCACATTTGGATTCCTTCAGAATTGTATTTGTCAGCTAGCAGCTCGGAAGAGGAAGAGGAGGAGGGAGAGCGAGGGAGAGGAGGGCGGGTGAGGGAGGAGGCTGGCAGACAGCGGTCGCACACGGATAATGGCTTTTACTGAAGGGCCCGCGCCGCGCCTCATGCACCGGCAATGCAAGCACGCTGCTGGGCAGCAACACCGATGTCGCTATTTACAGAACGGCGGCCTTCTCTGGGTTCTGAAGGACCCTTGTTCCCCAACGTGACACCATCGAACGACACTTTCAGGCAGACACTAGGACATGACTCCGAAGACGGGGTTGTGGCGGCAGATGCTGGGCCCATACTCTTCATAGTCCTTCTTGGTGTGGCAGACCTGAAAGAACTCAGGCTACGAGAGGCAACAGGCGGACAGAAAGACACACGTTTCAGAATAAAGCCAAGCTACCAAGCAGGCAAGACACTCTCCTCATCTCGGCCTCCACCCTCCCTCACGGGACCATTGCTGCAAGATTTTACCTCTCTGATGTACTGAACTACTAATGGGGGGGGCATTTCACTTTTTAGAAATTTCATCAGCCTCTATCTTCTCAGGACCAACCCAATGCTGGTCTCCCACTAACAACATGTGATAATGTGTAAGCTGTTCACAGACCCCCCCCCCACCAACAACGTGTGAGTTGTTCACAGATTTGAGGGGAAAAGTAAGAATTATTTGGAAAAGTCACTGAAATTAATGATTAATGCAGGATTTGTTTAGATTATTTTTGGATTCCACTTACCATGTTATCTGTAACCCCTAATTAGCAAGGATAAGTGATAAATGTGTTGTGTGATTATTTAGACCATAGTTTATATTGGGCCGGGCGCAGAGGCTCAGGCCTGTAATCCCAGCACTTTGTGAGGCTAAGCGGGGGGCGGGGGGGGGGGGTGGATCACCTGAGGTTAGGAGTTCGAGACCAGCCTGGCCAACATGGCGAAACCCCATCGCTACTAAAAATACAACCCAAAAAAATTAGCCAAGTGTGCTGGTAAACGCCTGTAGTCCCAGCTACTCAGGACACAGAGGCAGGAGAACTGGGAGGCAGAGGTTGCAGTGAGTTGAGATCGCGCCACTAAACTCCAGCCTGGGTGACAGAGTAAAACTCCATCTCAAAAAAAAAAAAAAAAAGATATAATTTATATTTTACAGAACTGTCTGTTTAGAGCCACACGATTAGGGCACACAGTATTTCACCTTCATAGACGATATTTACCCAAACTCAACAGAGAGCACAGGAATGGAAACACAGAGCCCCCCGAGAGGGGGACTTACAGTCGAGGCCAGCATGGAGCCTCCGAACCACACGGCGTAGCGCTGCATGTGATGAGTGACCACCTGGACCTCCACAGGCTTTGGCTGGAAGAGAAAGCAGCTCTCACTTACTCCACGCGCACAGACACATCTGTGATCCAATCATCCCCCAGCTGACGAGACCACGGCTTCACCCGGGGCCGCCCTCCTTTTACTGGCACAAGCACAACCTCACACCCAGCACTCAGTGACTCTGCCCCTGCTGCCAGATCCCCCCTAAGACCCACCACAATCCCAGCCCCCAGGGCTCAAAGGAACACAGTGCGTCCGGCAAGCAGAACCTGCCTCTCACAAGGCTGAAAGCATTAAAGCACAAAAGCACAAAATCCAAGCAGTTAACCTCACTGCTATTTTTTGACCAAACATATCAAATGTTCTGGCACTGCAGAGACCATCCCAAATAAGATTAACCATCCCCAAAATACTAAAAGAAACTGTGCTTTTCCGGCTGGGTGAGGTGGCTCATGCCTGTAATCCCAGCACTTTCGGAGGCCAATGCAGGTAGATCACGAGGTCAGGTGATGGAGACCATCCTGGCTAACACAGTGAAACCCCGTCTCCATTAAAAATACAAAAAAATTAGCCAGGTGTGGTGGCAGGCGCACCTTTAGTCCCAGCTACTCAGGAGGCTGAGGCAGGAAAATGGTGTGAACCTGGGCGGTGGAGCTTGCGGTGAGCCGAGATCTCGACACTGCACTCCAGCCTAGGCGGCAGAGCGAGACTCTGTCTCCAAAAAAAAAGAAAGAAAAAGAAACTGTGCTTTTCCAACAGTGGACTCGTGCGCTCTCTTCCTTGCGCCCACTGCCGCTATCGAAGCTCAATCTTGGTTAGAAGCCCACAGTGATCAGCAGCTACTTAAGAATGACTATCTTGGAGAAACGCCTTAACTCCCTGCTAACATTAGTTATTTTCATTTAATGAGAACATTTCCAAAGGATATGAGAGATCTTCACCATAAATCAGTCCCATCTCCTTGGGACACTGGTCATTACACCCCATGCCTGATCTCTATGACACAAAAGGAAACTGCTGGCAGGTATGGTCAGGGAGAGTGTGAAGCTGCCATTGCTGTGTCGTCAGGACCATCGGTCTGAACTACCAGCCTGGAAGGACCTCAGGCAGCAAACCTCCGCGGTCATGTCAAAATGCAGCTCAGAAAGCGATGCACACTTGTTTTGATTTCACGCGACCCAGACAAGCTCCTTCAGCTCTGTGTCAGGACGGCCCGAGTCAGGCCTGGCGCAGAAGCCCCCGGCACCACGTGGAGGCCCTTGGCTCCTACCTTGATCCTCCCGCCGCTGAGCTCCTCGCTGAGCCTCAGCCTAGCATCCACCACTCTCTTCAAATCCCTCTGTAGTCGGCGTCCAAAATCCCTGAACATGGTGGAGCCTCCTGAGAGAACGACATTCTACAAGACACAAAGCAGAGGGAGCCCTGGGTGAAACCGCCCGCCCATAGTTCCGGGAACCACCCACAACAGAACTCCCACAGGTCCAATCGCTTGTGGGCATGACACACCTGTCCTATGACAGACGTGAACAGAAGCAAACTTCACGCTATTGGAAAAGTGTAGTTTTTTTTTATGGCGACAACAATGTGCCACAGATGGCTCCTTAATCCTTTCCTCAGTTACAGCAAAGCAAAAACAAGGCGATTCTCACGCCCCCCGTGCCAACCCCTCACAGGGACCAGGAAGCCAAAACAAATAACAGAAACTGTCCAGCTGACTTGAGCCAAAACAACACTGGCTCTCCCGCTGCTCCGCCTTAACCATCACCGGGGGAACGTCTTCTAATGGGTGCTTGAAGCTTCTCAGAAGGACGATCTTGGGAAGAAAGCATCCGAGTTATCAGAAGGAACATTCTCAGATGAGCCACCCAGCCAGCACTGCCCTCCAGTGCCAAGACTCGCTCGCTGGCCACCCCAGAAGCTCGGTGGGGGGCAGAGGAAGGGGAAGCACTCGCCTGTCCCGCTCCGCCTGCCCAGAACCTGAACCAGCCCTCTGTCCAGCATCTCCGCATTGTCACCCTGCCTGCCTGTCAGTCATCGACACCGTCTGCTCCTGACCTGCAGCCACTGACATCCTCATGCGTCGACGGCCCAGGTCACCCAAGCAGCTGGTCCTCTTCTGGTGTATGTCAGAGGCCACAGTGGCCTAACCTACATCACTCACCTCTCGCCTCTCACTACAGGGCACTGCGTCATCTCACGTCCTCACAAGACAAGGAAGGGTGATATTTTTAGACAGAGACACCACATTTATGTAACTTTTCCTACAGTATTTTGTTACAATAATTATTCTTAGCTACTGCTGTTCAGAAGTCTCTTACTGAGCCCAATTTCTAAATGAAACTTTATCATAGATATGTATGTACAAGAAAAAACACAGTATATATAGGATTTGGTACTATCTGCAGTTTCAGGCACCCACTGGGGTCTTCAATCATATCCCCCACTGGCAAGGGGGACCAGTGTATCCCCTGGTTGAACTTTCTTAGAGAAAACACCTTATGTGAAAACTATATAAGGAAATTAATCTTTCAAGGAGTCAAAAAGCCCTATTTCCTTTAATCCTCTAAATATGTTAGCTCTTCCCGAGTTCCTGAGCAACTGCAGAGCTCTCTTTCAGGCACTCCTCCCAGTCAGCTCTGGGTGCGTGAACAGTAAGTCCCTCACCAAGTTTACAGGTAAGCAGAAGTCATAAGGAATCAGTACAGAAAAAAAAAAAAAAAAAATGCACTTTTCTGTTCCTAGCAGCCCAGGTTCTAAGTTATATGATATTAGAGTAGTCCGTTCCTGCTTACTGCTGTTCTGGGGAAAGACAGCCAGCACTGAGTGCAAAGGGATCATTTTTCTCTCGTGCCAACTCCTAGAACTGCTGTGACAGCACCCACGTGGATTCAGGATTACATAGTGAGGTCAGAGCAGGAAGAATGAAAGGGGGCAGGAGCCACAGGAAGCCACCAGTGATCTGGCCTTCCACGTGGTGAAGCCAAGTGATCTGGCCTTCCACCGGGAGACGCTGGCCTTCACCTGGAGACGCTGGCCTTCCCCCTGGAGAAGTGACCAGTGATCTGGCCTTCCACCTGGAGACGCTGGCCTTCCACCTGGAGACGCTGGCCTTCACCTGGAGACGCTGGCCTTCCACCTGGAGAAGTGACCAGTGATCTGGCCTTCCACCTGGGAGACGCTGGCCTTCCCCCTGGAGACGCTGGCCTTCACCTGGAGACGCTGGCCTTCCCCCTGGAGAAGTGACCAGTGATCTGGCCTTCCACCTGGGAGTGCCACCAGTGACCTGGCCTTCCACCTGGAGAAGTGACCAGTGATCTGGCCTTCCACCTGGAGACACTGGCCTTCCACCTGGAGAAGTGACCAGTGATCTGGCCTTCCACCTGGGAGTGCCACCAGTGACCTGGCCTTCCACCTGGAGAAGTGACCAGTGATCTGGCCTTCCACCTGGAGACGCTGGCCTTCCACCTGGAGAAGTGACCAGTGATCTGGCCTTCCACCTGGGAGTGCCACCAGTGACCTGGTCTTCCACCTGGAGAAGCCACAAGGGAACTGGCCTTCTACCTGGAAAAGCCACCAGCGACCTCGTCCTCCACCTGGGTTCTGCTCCAATTCCACCCTGAGTGTCTGTAGAGAGAAATCTCACCTCCGGTCACCTGCCAGCAGCAGATGTTTGATAAATCACCTAACATGCTGTAGCTGCTCCAGTCGCTAAGGTGAAAGGCTGTCAGGAGCTGAAGGAGCCATGTCCAGCCCTTTCAATGCAACAATGGTTTTGCTCATCCGTGGTGGCAAATACTAAAAACATGATGCACAGGACCTTTTTCTTCACTCGTCAGCTATTAGTGTTAGTGTATTCTATGTGTGGCCCAAGAGTTTCTTCTTCTGATGTGGCCCAGGGACGCCAAGAGGTTGGACACCCCTGGCCTAAAGCTTCTACAGGGGCTTGGCCAGGGACAGAGCCTCACAAAACTGTGATCTCATAAAACTGTGCCACAATATTTTGTGATCAGCTTCGAGAAGGTCAAGGCTAATATATTGTTAAGGGAGGATCTGGGCTTGGCCTTCAGGGCCAGGAACTAGGGTGGTCCTGAGGCCACCCTTCCAGGACTCTCTGCAGCGGTGAGAGATCCCCCAGAGCCCACACCGCGCCCCATTCCTGGGTGTCTACCCCACACTTCTACTCACAAGGAACAGCCCTGAACACTGCAGACACTCTCAGGGGTACCCATGCCTTACGGAGACGACCTGATCACAAACACACTGAATGAAATACCCGGCAATGGCTTTCTGCCCCGGGAACTCTGCAGTCTGTCCTCATCCGGGGGTTTCACTGCTACACACTTTGCTTTCTTAAAACTCTGTGGGCGTGGCCAACCGAGGAAACCGCCGTCATGTCCATTTCTCGAGAGGCAGCCCTGACGCCCCTCGCCACAGGCAGACCACAAGGTCACTGGGCACCTGCCTTCTTGACCCATTTTCAGTCTAGTTTTCAAGCCAACATCCTGTCCCAGGATTAGTAAGATGAATCATCACTGCTGTCCTCTGTCACCCTGTGGAGAAATCTCTCGTGACCAACCTGAGAGTGCCTGGCTCCTGTCAGAGTCTAGGGACCATCAACCACAGCTGCAGCTATGGAAATGCCAAACTCAGGTGAGCCCCTGGTCACCAACCCTCAGGTGAGAGGTCACCGACACTCAGGGGAGCCCCTGGTTACCAACACTCAGGTGAGAGGTCACCAACCCTCAGGGGAGAGGTCACCAGCCCTCAGGGGAGAGGTCACCAACCCTCAGGGGAGAGGTCACCAACACTCAGGGGAGCCTCTGGTTACCAACACTCAGGTGAGAGGTCACCAACCCTCAGGGGAGAGGTCACCAACACTCAGGGGAGCCCCTGGTTACCAACCCTCAGGTGAGAGGTCACCAACCCTCAGGGGAGAGGTCACCAACACTCAGGGGAGCCCCTGGTTACCAACCCTCAGGGGAGAGGTCACCAACACTCAGGGGAGAGGTCACCAACACTCAGGGGAGCCTCTGGTTACCAACACTCAGGTGAGAGGTCACCAACCCTCAGGGGAGAGGTCACCAACACTCAGGGGAGCCCCTGGTTACCAACCCTCAGGGGAGAGGTCACCAACACTCAGAGGAGAGGTCACCAACACTCAGGTGAGAGGTCACCAACACTCAGAGGAGAGGTCACCAACACTCAGGGGAGAGGTCACCAACACTCAGGGGAGCCCCTGGTCACCAACACTCAGGTGAGAGGTCACCAACACTCAGGGGAGCCCCTGGTTACCAACCCTCAGGGGAGAGGTCACCAAAAGGGGAGGACTGGCAGGAACAAGTCCCTGACAGACGGGGTGGCAGCTTGAAATCACATGAACAGGGTTATATTCTGATCCCTGGCTTCCTTCAGACGGGTCTCCTGACCTGGTGGCTCTTTCAGACACACTGCATTCCTCGTTGCCGTCATATCAAGAATCATAACTTAGAAGCATTCTTGGTATTTTGATAATCTCATCTCAGAATAAGCCTCAGCTGATCCCTGGTCCTGCTCTCTCATGACTGGCCACGCTCGCCGATGATTTCCTGGAGAGACAGACCCTGGCTTATATCCAATTAAGAATTAAGTGAGGACTGGGGAAGAACAAGGATGGGTCAGTGCTTGGAATGAGACATTTCTAAGGGTGCTTTTGCTGCGGTTTTGTGATTTTTTGTTGTTGTTGTTCTTTTGCTATTGTTTTTCATTTACTGTTTTGTTTTTTGTTTTGTGTTTTTTTTGGGGGGGGAGGGATGGAGTCTCACTCTGTCGCCCAGGCTGGAGTGCAGTGACGCGATCTCAGCTCACTGCAAGCTCCACCTCCTGAGTTCACACCATTCTCCTGCCTCAGCCTCCTGAGTAGCTGGGACTACAGGTGCCCGCCACCACGCCCGGCTAATTTTTTTGTATTTTTAGTAGAGACGGGGTTTCACCGTGTTAGCCAGGATGTCATTTACTTTTTTAAAGCCCACCGCAGACAACTCCTTCAAAACTTCTCCAGGCTAAGATTCCTACAGCCTCGCTCTCTGTCAGGGAATGCTGCAGCCTTGGGAACAGTTCCTTGGGACACTGTCAGGCGATCCCAAACAGTGTCCCAAGGAAGCCCGGGGTGTCTGAGAGCTCTCCCCTGGCCCACCACAGTGTAGGAGAGGGGCCACGGGGCCAGGTTCCTTGACTGTCACCCTGGACTTGGTGAGCTTATCCTTCCCTCAGACAACTGTCAAAGACACGGGTCCGCTTCTCACTGTAACACCCAGCGGCCGACACAGCACCATGGGCACACCTGCTGCCTCATCTCAAAATTCTGGGCCATTGTTATTTTGAAGGATAATCTGAGGGATACACAGTCCGTTCACACCCCTAAGTCTTCTAAATTCTATCACTGGATCCAAAAGTCCCAGGGGAATGCTCCCTGTCTGCTCGGCGTTCTTTCACTATTCACCCACAAGACCGTTTCCCCTCTGAACTTCACCGCGAGCCATTAGAAGACCCAGAAGGAAGAAATCCATTTCATTATCCACTGTAGGGATGGGTGGGGGACATATTCTTAGTGAGGGTCTAAAG
This sequence comes from Trachypithecus francoisi, assembly GCF_009764315.1. Taxonomy (NCBI): domain Eukaryota; kingdom Metazoa; phylum Chordata; class Mammalia; order Primates; family Cercopithecidae; genus Trachypithecus; species Trachypithecus francoisi. The sequence continues at coordinate 6,560,413 of NW_022681469.1, forward strand.
AAGAAATTTCTCTCAGATCTCAGTGTCAGAAAAAGCTGGGCCTCTTGGGAAAATCCACTGGCCTTCATCATATGTCCCCTGTGCCTGCCATTACAGACTGGGTTCCCATCTTTTCCCCAGCTGCTGAGAAGCTGAGAGCCACGAGGGGCCTCTCCCGTAGCTAGGCACGACCACAGAATGGTGTACACGGGTTCTGTCCTCATCCGACCTTGCTGCACTATTCTGCCACCCTCACTTCTCCTCACCCAGATTCCTTCAGCTACTTCATCCTTGTAGATTGGATATACTTTCCTGCCTGCTTCAAATTTTCCACACTAGAAGGCAAGCAGGCAGGAGGGGGCAGGGGTGTGGGCTTGCATGATCTTTAGGCAAAATACAGTTAATCATTCCCTAAGTTTATGAAAGGATGCTGGGTCCTCATTCTGAATTCCTTTCTTCCTTCAGTAACTGAAGGACAAACCTCAACAGCCTAAATGTCCCTGTGATCAGCAGCAAACATCCCACTGCATTCAGCAGGCAGTTACTGCATTAAAGACACTGAGCTACAAACACAAAGAAAACATCACAGTGAGCCCTGTGGAGCGGACTGCAGCCCGGGTGTTCACTGTGAGGCCTGAAGACGACGCCTCAACCTCCCAAACCTAGAGATTCCTAAAAGTTCAGAAACGTAAACAGGGAACTTTAAAACACATACTTTTTCATTCCGAGGATCTGCATCTTCATAACAATCGTGAATGTTTTCAATGCTTCATTTCAGTTTTGTCTTCTAAAAAGCAATTCTATTTGTTTCTTACATTAAAAATAAATAAATTAGGCCAGGCGCGGTGGCTCAAGCCTGTAATTCCAGCACTTTGGGAGGCCGAGACGGGCAGATCACGAGGTCAGGAGATCGAGACCATCCTGGCGAACACGGTGAAACCCCCGTCTCTACTAAAAAATACAGAAAAAACTAGCCGGGCGAGGTGGCGGGCGCCTGTAGTCCCAGCTACTAGGGAGGCTGAGGCAGGAGAATGGCGTAAACCCGGGAGGCAGAGCTTGCAGTGAGCTGAGATCCGGCCACTGCACTCCAGCCTGGGCGACAGAGCGAAACTCCGTCTCAAAAAAAAAATTAATTAATTAATTAATTAATTAAAACAAAAATCATTTCATGGCTGAATCTTTATTTTCACTTAAGAAAATGCCCAGGAAGACCGCTGCAGGTGGAGGCTATGCTGAGCTCTCAGCGGGGGCTAAGGCAGGCAGGGCCCTGGCTGATGACAGATCGTCCCGCAGGCATCCCTGTACTCCACTTTTCCCGAGCGCCAGGAGAGTTGCACACACCACTGCACGAGTAGGCCCCTAAAACAGAGCCACGTCACTTCAGGAGTGGCATCCATTTCAAGAGATTCTGTGAGGGGAAGTTACAAGCCAGCAATAGGCAAGGGCCAAACAGCCCTCATTCGCGCTGCTCCTTTGCAATTCAGAATCCCTGCCTCCTCACCACGAAACGTCACTTGAGCTCCTAGAGTCCAGCTCAGCACGGAATAGAGCTCCTTGCGGTCAGCACTCTGCATGGGCACGATTAGCGTGGCCACAGATAGTGAACTCTAAAACTAGGCAACAAATAAAACCTGAAGACAACACTGCACGAATACTGCAAGATTCGGGATGACCTGTGCGGTCAAGGTGCTTCTGCAGAAGTTAGGAAACTCGGAAAGGAACATCATGAGCTCAGAAAGTACTCGGCAAATGAGACGAATGTGGAACAGGAGAGACAGATAAAGGGCAGAAAATGAAAACACTAACTGAGGGGTGCTCTGAGTCCAGGTTATAACATGTATTATATTACCCAGTATATACTGTATATAAATGTATATTAAAACTTCAAAGAAAAGACAAGTTGAAGAAAACAAAAGTCCCTAAACCGAGTCAATTAAGACACTCAAAGTTGCAAGTAGTGGATAAGACAGCAACAGGTCCCACTTGGCCATGGCAAGTGGACAAGACGGTCTCACCAGCCAGGTCAACCGCTGTATGAGAGCTCACTGGTTTACTGATTTCCTCTAAATCCTCTCAGATTTCTGGCCTAGAAGTAGATAATCTGTGTCCTAGCTTGTTCTGTTGACTTTGCTGTGGTAGAAAATAGACCAAATACAAAAGAGGACTTAACAAATACAGTTAGATTCACGTTAAATCCTTGGAGTGACACCTGAAATGAACAGTAATTCCACCTTTTAAAGACATACACGGGCTCTTGTGCAGAGGGCTCTGTAATAACGTTCACTGCTGTAATCAAACTAGGTGACCAAAAAGATAGTGAGAGAGAAAATGTATCCTCAGAAAACTTCAAACAGGCCAGTTTACCCGGCGAAACTGAGAGCTGGCTTTCAGACAATAAGAGAGAATTTATAACACAAGACATCATCATAAAACTTTTTTTTTGAAATGGTAAATGATCATTACATTTAGAATGGCCATTTGGTTTTCAGAGAAATTTCTATTTCAAATAAACGTAAGCCTAACAACCTAGATTTTTTAAATCACTATTAATGGCTATTTTAATACGTTTAAATTCCACTTCAATGTAAAAGGCAAATGTTAAGTCAACAAATTAATGTAATAGATTTTTTTAAAAAACGTTTTATTAAAAAAAATTTTTTTAGGTCTGGAGTGATGGGTCGTGCCTGTAATCCCAGCACTTTGGCAGGCCAAGGCGGGCAGATCACCTGAGGTTAGGAGTTAGAGACCAGCCTGGCCAACATGGTGAAACCCTATCTCTACTAAAAATACAAAAATTAGCTGGGCGTGGTGGCATGCACCTGTAATCCCAGCTACTTGGGAGGCTGAGGCAGGAGAATCGCTTGAACCCGGGAGGGGGAGGTCGCAGTGAGCCAAGATTGCACCATTACACTCCAACCTGGATAACAGGAGTGAAACTCCGTCTCAAAAAAATAAAAATAAATAAAATAATTTTTTAATTTAGAAAGAATTCCAAGCTTAGCAAAAGTGATACATTCTTTATTCAGATTTACCTACTGTTAACATTTATGGAAGAGTGCTTTTATTTATCATTTGCATGCATTTATTCTGTCCCCTCCCACACGCACACACATCTGGGGCCGGGGAGCATCTGAGCATAACTTACATACCTCATGGCCCTTTACTACTAAATACTTTAGTGTGTAGTTACTAAAACTGAGAATATTCTTTCATGTTACCACAGTACAACTGCCAACTTCATAAACTTAACATTAATACAAAACTTTAATCTACTGTTCCTATTCCCATCTTGCCACTGGATTTATTAATATTCTTCATGGCATTTTTTTTTCTCTCCAGTCCAGAGTCCAGTGCAGGGTCAGACTGTGCAATTACTTGTCATGTCTCTGTAATAGGTTTTTTAAATTAAAAATTATTCACTAGGTTATGAAAATAAATGTTCATTATAATACTTGAGAAGCACTACATGATCTTGAGTTGCCTTCAAAGGTATTATATAAATTCATTTCTTTCATTTATTCACATAACCATACAAACAGTGTTATGCATGTGTGGTCAAATGATTTTACACCAAGTCACCCAGATACTTCAATAGGGAAAGAACAGTCTTTTTCAACAAATGATGTGGGAATAATTTATATCCATGGAGTGAGAGGATGAACATTTATTTACTTTCTCATTTCATATACACAAATTAACTCATCACTGGTTTAAATGTAAGGGCTAAGAGTACAAAATTTCTTTTAAAAACTATTTTTTAAAAACTTCGTAATTTTGTGGCAGGCAAAAATTTCTTAGCACATAAAAAAGCATGAACCATAAAAGAAAAAAGTTGATAAATGAGGTTCCATACATTTGTTCTTCAAAAACCACCACTAAGAAAATGAAAAGACAAGCCACAGACTAGAAAAAAAATCTGCAACACATAAATCTGACAAAGGATTTGTATCCAGGATATCTGAAGAACTCTCATTATTGAGTTGTCACTCAATAAACAAATGAGTTAAAAATGGGCAAAAGATTCAAACAGACATTTCACAAAAGAAAATATACAAATGACCGCTAGGTACAGGAAAAGACAATCAACAACATTTGTCATCAGGATCATACAGCTTAAATCCACCACACACCAAGTTTGGGTTAAGACAAACAACTGCAACTCTTGTGCGTTGTTGGTGGGAGGGTAGATGCTGTAAGTACTTTGGAAAAAGTCGGGCAGTTTTCACAAAGTGAAAACGATGTACACTTACCATACAACAAAGCAACTGCACTCCCAGGTATTTCCCAAGGAGAATAAAACATATCCAGCAGACGCTGAGTATATTTCCAATGTTCATAGCAGGGTTTTTTGTAATAGCCAAGACTGGAAACAACTCAAATGTCCGCCAGCAGGGTACAGCTGACTTGCAGCACAGCCGCTCGCTGAGGCACTCCCAGCAGTACAAAGGGACAAATGACACGCACACCTCAAAAGCACCAGTGGAGTGAAGGAAGACGGAACAGAGAATACGTGGACCACTCCATTTCCAGCAGACCCCCATTATCTGCGGCTCACGCTGCAAGGTGTCAGTTACCTGTGGTCAACCACAGTCTGAAAAGATTAAATGGAAAATTCCAGAAAAAAACACTTTGTTAAGTTTTAAGCTGTGCACCATTCTGAGAAGCATGATGAAATCTCGAGCTGTCCCACTGTGTCCCGCTTAGGGTACGAGTCTTCCCTTTGTCCAGCATGTCCATGCCATATACGCCACCCGCCCTGAGTCACTCAGTAGCCACCTTGGTGATCAGACCGACTACCGCACCATCACAGTGCTTGAGTTCAGGTGACCCTCACTTTATTTAATAATAGCCCCACAGCACAAGAGTGGTGATGCTAACACACTGTTGTAACTGATCCGTATTATTAGTTATTGCTGCTAATCTCTTACTGTACCTAATTTGTAAACTTTATCAAAAGTATGTATGCACAGGAAAAAAAGATCATATACAGAGGGTGTGGTACCACTCACAGTTTCAGCCATCCACTGGGGGTCTTGGGACACATGCCCCACAGATAAGAAGGGACTCCCATATACGAAACTCTGGAAAGTCAAATCCCTCAGATGGGCGCCTTCCTGGAGCACAGGCTGAGGAACTCCTGCCAGCGATGGTTCCCTGCTGTACCTTAACTGTGGTGATTATCACCTAAGTATGTAAACTTTCTTTTCAAACCATACACTTAAAATGGGTTCATTTGACTCTATATAAATTACATCTCAAAGTCGAACTTTTAAAAGCAGAGCAACAGAAGAGAAAGTGACGGCAACGGGTCACTGAGTTGAGACAGCAGGAATGGCCTTGCTGAAAAGGTGGCATCAGGGACTTAAATGAGAAGAAGGACGCCCTCAAGAGGGTGCACATTCAGCCAAAGTGTACAGTCTCTAACTCTTCGTTTCTCAATGTTCTGTCACTGTGTGAGGACGTAAGATGGAGGCAAGTCGCCCAATTTTATTTTAACATTTTTAACATTTAATCCCCCACAGTTGCTATGGACAACAGGAAAACAATACGCACTATACCTGGAGGCATTTCCTAAAAGCAAACTTCAGCTCCCACCCTAGTTCCACGCCATGCTTTGTGTTGAGAAATTCTCATGTGAACCTGTAAACTCAACAAACCCTTTAGTATTTAAGAATGAACAACCCCTGATCTGTTACCAAAGTAACTGTCCACCCTGCTCCTTCTGCCCTCTGAATACACTCCTGTTGTCCCCACCCTCCAACCCAACTCCTCCCCACTGGCAAATGTCCCCTTTCACACAGACACACTTTAGAGAGAACTCCAGGAGAAAGCGAGAGCTTCTGTGCCCCAGGCCAAATAACTGGTTTAAATCTCATGTTTTGCTCCTGCCTGAGCTTTGGAACACAACAACTACCAGCAGACACATCCCCATGTCCACTGTCTACACGGATGTGGTACACACAGTGGGTTCCAGATCTGTAAGAACGCAGAGTTGGTGAGGTACTCCTGCACATGCTTCCTGCACAGGCAGGCTGCCGTCGTACAAGTCTTCCACTAGCTCTGCCCAGATACTGTTTCTAAATTAATGCTGCAAAGTACTCTCGTTTTCATCACGCTGAGCTTCAGCCTAGAATTACTGAACTGAACTTTAGCTCTATGCACAGAACGACAGCCTCCGGGTTAGAAGGTCCCTGTGTGGCGCATCCTGAGGGAGGCAGGCCAGAGCAGAGCTGCCCCAGAGGGCACCTCCCAAGGACAAGGTCAAGGGAGCTGGCTCATACTTCGCAGCCCCTGAACCCCTCACCCTAAGCTGTCCCACACCACCCATGGGGCTGACTCCCGGGTGCAACTTTCCCCGCGCCCCGCTGCCGACAGCAGAAGTTTCAGAGGACAAGGGGGACCTGCCAGAGCGACAGTGGAGGGTGGAATACAGTCTAAAAGGAACATACAAGTGCTAAGTGATAGGCTCTATCGAACTGTCAGCCTGACAGGAACACCAGATGAGAGCAGGGCCTGACAGAAGACAAGCATTTAAGAAGACGAAGCAGTACTGGACCCAAACCCGGTTTTCCTGACAGGGCGTTTGGAGCCCTTCACAACCTGACCCCAGCCTGCTCCCTGGAGCCAGGTGAGGATGCCCAAAGGCCTCACGCTTCCCTTGCTTCAGTGCTGAGGCCTGAAGCAAGCAGCAAACCCCTCACCCGTGAGCTCTCACGCCCTCATCTGTGACGACATCACCAGGCCACTGGCAGGTCTGGGGGGAAATTAGAGGGTAATGACGTCAGCACCGGCCCAGGGAAGGCAGGACGGCGACAAGCACCGTGGGTTCTCTTGTTTGGCCCTCTCTGCCCTGGGCCATGCAGAGGCTTGAGCACGGTCAGGTCTACACCCTGTCTGTCCACTCCTCCCTGAAGGCACCGCTACACACAGCGCTCGGTAAGCAGGGACCCTCCACAGCCATCGTGGAATGAACGAGGTACATTTCATTCGCTCTCCCCTCTGGAATAAAGGGGGGTCAGTAAAGGAAAAAAGACTCCAGCAAGTAACTCAAGAACCAGAAACAATAACTGACAACTTCTGATTAAGTCCTTGGACTCTGGTAACCTCCTAACGTTTCTCCCTAGTGTACAGATTCTCAATCAGGGACAATTGTGCCTCCAGGGGACATTAAGCAACATCTGGAGACGATTTTGACTGTCAGGACTGGGTGGGGGTGGGAAGGTGCTACTGGCACTTTGTGGGGAGAGGCCAGAGATGCTGCTAAACATCCTACAATGAAAACGTCAATAGCACCAAGGCTAAGAAACCCTGCCCTAGTTAGCGCTGAGCAGTAAAACCAAAGATGCCTGCGCACCAGCAAAGACGGTCACTGGGGAAGTGGTGTGCCACTCTGCAGCTAATCCAAGCCGTGTAGGAGTCCCAAAAGGCAGCAGTTGCCCGGGGAAAAAAGCAAAGGAAACCAGGCAAAATCCCTGGGAACTTTAAAAATAGAAAAGTCAATCGGCTAGAGGCCGCAGCAGGTGAGGAATCTGCTGCCCTGGCCTGGATGTGGAGCGCCATTTCAGAATATCACTTGAAGTCATTTCATGGAACACAATGACAGTGCCTACTCACTGCCTGACACAGCTGAAGGCAATTCCACACATCAACTCCTTTCACCTTGCCAAAAATGGGATAAAGCAGGTACTATTCCCATCCCCATTCTGCCGAGGACGCTGAGGCACAGTGAGATCAAGTAACCTGCCCAAGTCACACAACTGAACAAGCGGTAGGCAGGACAGAACACACACCTGGCAGTCTAGAAGCTCACGGCCACGTGGCATCCACACCTGCAGACCTCGTGCTCACCACCATGCAGGATCCACACACTCACAGCATGGGGGCACCAACCCCCCGCAGCCCATGCACTCAAGCGCAGCACTCTAACCACCAGTCCGCACAGCCTCCCTTCCCGTGACACAGAATTCGGACCCCACTTTGTACAGACCAATTTGTAAAGTAGCTCTCCCTGTGCTGAGCTGAAATCTGCCACCCACCTGGCCCTGGTTTCTCTCTTTCCTCGGCACTGCTCACCTTCCAGCCAGCTGCCCATCACGTGTCCCAAGACAGCCTCATGCTCCCTGCCAGGTCGCCAGTCAAACAATGCTGCTTCCCTCAACCATTTCTCACAGGCCATCTTTTCAGGACCTCTTGCTGTTCTGGGGACCCTCCTCTGGATATACTTCGAAATCCAACAACCAGCCTCTTATAATGTGGACTCCCCTCTGCAGCAGAACACAACACCATCAACACAGCATGTCTCCCCAGGACAAACAGAAAGAAACTCTGAAGCAGTGAGGTGGAACCCTGGCCTTGAGGGCCAATCAAGGTCAAAAGACTTGCCATCTCCTAATAGAGCAAAAAGTGGTCTGTGGCTGTAAACACCTCTACGTCCGATGCAGTGGGAAATGGAGGAAGCGTTACTACTTTTTAAATTATTATTATGCTTCCATTCTGGGGTCCATGTGCCAAACGTGCAGGTTTATTACACAGGTATACATACACGTGCCACGGTGGTTTGCTGCACCCATCAACCCGTCATCTACATTAGATATTTCTCCTAATGCTCTCCCCTCTCCTAAGAGGCCCACCAACAGGCCCTGGTATGTGATGTTCCCCTCCCTGTGTCCATGTGCTCTCATTGTACAACTCCCACTTATGAGTGAGAACATGCAGTGTTTGGTTTTCTGTTCCTGTGTTAGTTTGCTGAGAATGATGGTTTCCAGCTTCATCCATGTCCCTGCAAAGGACATGAACTCATCCTTTTTTATGGCTTCATGGTATTCCATGGTATATATGACCACATTTTCTTTATCCAGTCTATCCTTGACAGCCATTTGGGTTGGTTCCAAGTCTTTGCTATTGTGAACAGGGCTGCAATAAACATACGTGTGCATGTGTCTTTACAGCAGAATGATTCATAGTCCTTTGGGTATATATCCAGTAATGGGATTGCTGGGTCAAATGGTATTTCTGGTTCTAGATCCTTAGTCCCTTTGAACCCATTCTTACCACCAACAACCATGTTGTACACGACGAACAGAAAATCAAAAATTAAGTGTTATAGTAACTGAAAACAAGGAAAACCTTTCTTAACACTTAACTACAAAAGCAATACCTCCCTCCTCGCCCAGATTAAATGGAAAAACTTTAATGGAAGGGTTATTTCCATTCTAAACAGAAAAGTTACTTTATCAAGGAAAAGGAAAAAGCCCTCTAGACCCAACTTCGCAGCCTTCACAGCCCCTCACGCTGTCAGCATCCCTTTCCCGGTGCTTGAAAACACAAGAAATAAATTCGAGAGCAAACCACAACAAAGTGGGCTTAAAGCCTCTCAGCCACGCCCACGACAAACCACTTCTCAGTGACAGGTGCTGTTATTACCAACACACAATCCAGTTTTCTCTGAGAAAATGACAGGGTTGAGAGTCTGCCTCTCATTCCTAAAATGTATTCAGCAGGAGTCTTGATGGGAGATTAAATACAAGGAGATGTCCCCAGAGCAGCTGAGGGGCGGGATCAGGAGAGAACAGACTGTCCCCACTCATTTTCTTAGTACCCCTTCTCTAACTTTAGCTAGCTTGTTTGCATCAAAGTAAAACTGGTTTTCTAACTAGTCTTTTATGAGGATTAAAACAGTGTCTGAGCTTATTAGTTTTAAACTCAAGTGACTATCCATAATTACTCTGACGGCTTAAATGTGGCTTACAGGTGTCATTTGCTTTGGTTTCTTATTACCTATGCTTGTTTCACCTTCACAGTGAGGAAAAAGCAGAAAAAAAGAGAAATATGTGAAATTACCAATAAATGTATTCTTTCCATCTCATCTCAAAGTAAAGCAACAGTGCTTATTCTAATAATTCTGTACCTCAGAAATATAAACATTTAGCCTAATAGGGTTTTTTTTTTATTTTTTTTTGAGACAAGGTTTCACTCTGTCACCCACGCAGGACTGCAGTGGTGCGATCCTAACTCTCTGTAGCCTCCACCTCCCAGGCTCAAGTGATACTCCTGCCTCAGTCTCCCACGCAGGTGGGACTACAGGTGCATGCTACCACATCCAGCTCATTTTTTCATTTTTCTTTTGTAGAGATGGGGTCTTGCTATCTTACCCAGGCTGGTTTCCAGCTCTTGGTTGTAAGCAATCCTCCTGCCTCATCCCCCTAAAGTGCTGGGATTACACACATGAGCCACGAAGGCCGGCCTGCATGCTTAATTAATTTCCACAAGGAAAAGTAAGCAAACATTTTTTCTAAGAAAGAAAGGAAAGATGTCACAAATAATAACATTTTAGTATTTTAAAATCAAACCCCTTTATTTTTAGAAAAGCAGATTATCCCACACAACAGTCTAGAAAGAAAGCTCTCTCAGCAGCAAATCTAGCACAGACAAAACATTTTTAAATGCCCTATTAATCTAATACTGTTTTCAAAGTATGAAAAAATAGCATACATCACTGTTTTATTTCACTGCTTATAGAGCACAGAACAACGTGACAAATTTTTTTTTTTTTTGAAACAGGGTCTCCCTCTGTCGCTAAGGCTAGAGTGCAGTGGTGCAATCACAGCTCACTGCAGCCTTGACCTTCTGGGCTCAAGGGATCCTCCCACCTCGGCCTCCCAAGTAGCTGGGACCACAGGTGCGGTGCGTTCCACCACAGCTGGCTAATTTTTTTTATAGATGTGGTCTCCCTGTGTTGCCCAGGCGGGTCTCGAACTCCTGGGCTCAAGCAATCCTCCTGCCTTGGCCTACCAAAGTGATGGGATTACAGAGGCGTAAGCTCCTGCATCTAGCTTAACATGACTTCCTAAAATAAGATTCTGAACTCAAGGTTTACTTTCGCAGTTTAACAAATATTTACTCAGTCTATCTGTTGAAATACTTCTTTCAGTAAGATTATAGAGTTGGTCTTCAAATCTAAAGTCAAACCCCCCAGACAGCAGGCAAAGGCCCCTCAGGTCTCACCCCAACCTGCACCCCTGCCCTCCAGCCTCCACATCTCCGTGGTCTTGCAGACTCTGAGCATCTCTGAGGGATGTCTCCAGGGCCTGGAAAGCCCTCGCTCACCACCTCGCCAACCTGGCAACCCCTCCTTGCCTGACTCCTCTGTGAGACCGCAGAGCCCCCAGGCCCCACAGTGTGCCGTGCATCTCATTCACCGGGTCAGCAGCACTTACTGAGCACCCCGCACGGGCCACGAGTGTTCTAAGCACCGCAGCTTAGCAATGAGTCTGACACATCAAAATGGTTGCCGTCTTGAGACGTGTTTCAGGTAGAGAGGCAGAACTATTAAGTTTAAATAAGTAAATATATATAGCAAATTAGGAGACGAATGTCATGGAGAAAAAAGCAAGGCAGGGCAAAATGCGTGGGGAAAAGCGCCAAGGTGCGGTCTAGAGCAGGCGGTGAGGACGCCTCACTAGAAGACGGCATTTATTGCACTTCGCCCATAGTGTGTTTGTTACCAACTGAAGGTCTGAGGAAACAGCAACAGGCAGGTCTGTCAATGCCATTTTCCCAAAAGCACACACTCACTTCATGTCTCTGTATCAGCATTTTTTGCAATAACGTATTTTTTAAATGAAGGTATGTACACTGGTTTTTTAGACATAATGCTATTATACAATTAAACCGTAATACAGTGCAAACACAGCCTTCATGTGCACTGGGAAACCAAAAAATGTGTGCGCCTCAATTCACTGTGCCATTCACTTCGTCGGGATGGTCCAAACCTGAAGCCACAAAATCTCCAAGTTATGCCTGTAATATTATTTATCACATATCAAGCACTACACTTCACCCTCTGTAAGGGTGACCTGGTAATTCCATGAGACGCTTACACCTGGCCCATCCTGCACCTGAGGACGCAGGGGCTGGGAATGAGTGCAGACATGATGCTAGGAAGCAGGCTGGCCCAAGTGGAGACCCACGCAGTTTGGCCCTGGAGCCTATACTGTTAACCACGACAATCTAAAAGTAATACTGCTCAAAACGCTTCCCACAAAAGCCAAAGTCCCATATGACTGATTCTAAAAAAACATTTAATTCAGAAAACAAAGTGATCCCTTATCACTTCTGATACAATGTGAGAAATCGGCAAATCTCCTGGGTTACGTTCTGGCGATCAGCAGTCTTCTGGACACTTTCCTGACACCAGCCCACAGTCATTCCCTCCCACAGCCCACTGAGAACTGGGATTGGAAATCCAAACGCATTCAAAAACTGGCTAAGCCAGGTCAGCATTTTAGCCAGAAAATATCTGCTCCACTCAAGCCAGCAGATTCTCAAATCACCATCATTTGATTCAAAAAGCACCATTAGTTATAGACTCCTGTGTATGCCAGATTATGTCATCAAAGCATACATATCCTGGTAATGCAATAAATCTTGACCTAAGCTAGAAAAGTATCAAAAATCTAAATACAAAAAACAGAGTTGGTATTGAAACGGACATAGCATGGAGCATCAGGCCTCATTACAAATCATGTTTTTAAAGAATTTCAATCGCTTAAGAAAGTGCTTACAACATAGTGGTGTTAATACACAGCACTAAATATAAATATAACAGGGTAACAGGATATATCTACCTACCTATATACAGTTCATGAAAATAAAAGGGAAAGATGAAGTAATAACATAAACAGCAATGACCAGGCGTGGTGGCTCACGTCTGTAATCCCAGGGCTTCAGGAGGCTGAGGTGGGCAGATCACCTGAGGTCAGGGGTTCAAGACCAGCCTGGTCAACATGGTGAAACCCCATTTCTACTAAAAATACAAAAATTAGCCAGGCGTGGTGGCAGGTGCCTGTAATCCCAGCTACTCGGGAGGCTGAGGCTGGAAAAAGCTTGAACCCAGGAGGCAGAGGTTGCAGTGACTGGAGATCACACCACTGCAGTCCAGCCTGGGTGACAAGAGCGAAACTCTGTCTCAAAATAAATAAATAAATAAATAAATAAATAAACAAACAGCGACTATAAAGGAGTAACTTCTGCTTTGTAATAGTGTTTTTTACATCTCAAATTTTCTATATTGAACATGAATTTTAGATTGGAAATCATGCACTCTGCTCATGTGTAGAGTCTAAGTTCTTTTCAGTGAACCTCTGACCACCCTCCTCCCTCCAACCCTGTCTCACAGCACACCTTTCACTTCCCACCTGGTGTCAGCCGTCGTCTGTTTATTCAGTTCACCATGTCAACTGGATTTCTCAATAGCCCACAACCTTACCTTGCCAGATAAATGTATATTTCATGATGCCAAATAAAAGTCTCCATTTTAAACCACCTCTGCGGATGGAAAGTCCGTGTCTTTATGCTGGTAAAAGAATACCACAGCACATACCATTATCAACACCACACATCACCCAATAATCTCTTGAAATTTATGTCAGAAAGATTGGAAATAAAATCTATATTAACAGCAAGTTCTTAATATCAAATGTGGTATTAAAAATAACAAAAATTTTCATTCCTGGAATATTAAGAGGCTCTCTTCTTAACTCCGTTTGGCAGACACACAGTGCCACCTATCAGCCATCCTCTGTAACTGCAGGTGCAAGGCAAAGAACCGCTCACAGACACGCCTTCCCCTCTCCCTGCTATTTCCGTGCCCACGACCACGACAGGCTAAGAGGACAGCTCTATTAGAAGCCCCTGCTATTTCTATATTGTGTTCTTGAAAAGTGTTACTTCCTTAGGAACTAGAGCTTTTCACTGTCGAACTGAACCCAGAGATTGCAATCCCAGCAAAGTCTGAACAAACCTATGTCTAAAATACGGGATGTTATGATACCCAACAGTGTCCGAGGAGAAATCCAAGCAAACCTCCAGGTCCGGCTCTAAACAGCTGCCTGCCGGGAAGGGACATAACAACGAATGGCAAATGTCTTACAAGGATTACCCACACATCTTCTTTCCTCTAACCACCCCCACCTTTGGCCTGCAACTGCTGTGATTTGACCTCTGCCCGGTTTCTCTCACGAGGCTGCTCACCCCTGTGTGGTGAACCCAAGGGCTACCTCTTGAGCCTCATCCTGTGTGACCTCTCAGTGTCACTTATTAGGGCCCCCTAGCTTCTAGAGTTTTCCTTCTCAGGTGACTCCTACTTGACTTCTGTGACAGTTAATTTTGTGTGTCAACTTGGCCAGAGCACAGCACCCAGTGATTTAACCAGACACTAACCAAGGTGTTGCTGTGAGGACATTTTGTGGATGCGGTCAGCATTAAGGAAAGATTACCCTCTATAATATGGTTGGACCTCATCCAATCAGCTGAAGGTCTCAAGAACAAAAACTAAGATTTTCCCGAGAAGGAATTCTTCTGCCTGAGTGTCCAGCCTGCCAGCCTTCCTACAAATTTTGGACTTGCCAGCCTGAAAGGAAGCCAATTTCTTAAATTTTATAGATAATATAGAGACAGTGGCCGGGTGTGGTGGCTCACATCTGTAATTCCAGCACTTTGGAAGGCTTGAGCTCAGGAGTTTGAGACCAGCCTCGTCAGCACAGCAAGACCCACCTCTTAAAAGAAAAAGAGATTGTGAAATACCCGCTATTGGTTCTGTTTCTGAAGGGCCCTGACTGACAATCTCTCTGGTCTCCTTTCTCTTGCCCATCCTTAAAAGCCTGACCTTTCTGCTGGTTCAGGCTAAGGCCGTCTTGTCCTCACCTGCTACTCTCCCTCGGTGACATCCATTTGCAGACCTTTTATTTCTGTTAGCACACCTTTGGTCCTCAAATCTCTGTGTCTGGCCCAGACCTGCAAAGCCTTCAACCTACAAATGCAACTCAACATCTCCACCAAACTAGACTTAGTCTTTCGCTGCCTCAAAAAGGTGCCCCGCTCCTGTATCTCCTGTCAGTAAATGACCCCCCACCCTCCTAGATAAGCAGCAAGAACCCTGAACCTTTTCCTCCCACTTGTCAAGCTCTCACCTATGCTCTGGAGGCTCTCTCCTCTCCCTGCTTCCTCCATGAGCCACCTACGGCCACTTCCCAATACGGGTGCTCTCCTGCCTCCACGTGGTTCTACAGTGGCCTTCTGCCTGGTCTTCCTGAATCCAAACTCCATCTCCAATCTACATCCCCTGGTGCAGCCCAAGTACCTTTCCAGAACTTAAATTGGGTCACATCACACCCCTGGAGAAAATCATCAACGCCCTCAGGATAAAATCGAACTCCACGCGAGGCCCCTCCAGGTGGATGTGCCTGTCTTTCCTCGGAGTCCCAGTTGGTAATGGTGGCCCCTGTGCCTTCCCCATAAGCCCTGTGTAATCGGGCCCCAAGCACATCCCAGGCTTCACACTCCCCATTCCCATGTTCAAACATGAGCTCCAGGGAAGCCAAATTCCCTCCAGACCCACAGGCTCGTGCTACTCTCCTTCATCCTGGCGCTGCACACAGATCCCGCTGCTGGAAAACCCCTCCCCTCCCATGCTGCATTCCCTGCACTGACCAGGTCACACCAGCCTTCACTCCGATCTGAGTTGATCTGAGTTGTCCCATAGGGCAGCCGTTAGCCACATCCGGCAATTTCAACTCACAATAAAGTTTAAAACGCTGTTCCTCAGCTGCACCAGTCACATTCCAGGGGCTCAGTGGCCACCCTGGGCAGCACGGAGAAGACACTGCCAACACCACCGAGCACCATTGGAGAACACGGACCCGGATCCTCACACTCCTGTCCACTCGGACGCCCACCCCAGCTCCTGTGGCTCTCCTAGCACAGCCCTGCCATGCCCCGCTGCTCAGTGCCCGTGGGGGGACCTGACGTGCTGCAGGTGCTCACTGACATGACTCGATGCTGCCACAGTGGCAGAGCTCCACCATCCACGTCTCCACCAGCCTCCCACGGCCACAGGTGTCTTAATGTTCTTGTGAGCTGGGCAAGTCAATGTCCAATTTCCAGTTGTTAACATAAGCCTTCCCTTCCCAGTAAGACAAAACCATGCCATTTTGGGATGTATCAACAGGAAGCATCAAACAGATGTTACGAGGGATATTAGTGTGGAACTGGGGCTAAAAGAGCGGAACTCTGGAACCTTCTCTGCCCACTACCCTGACAAAATCAGAGCAGCTACCTTTTTATTTGTTCACATATTACACTTCAACCAGGACTTCATATGAATAAAAGACCTATTTGAAAAAAGATGAAAAAAACCAATGATATGTATTTTTTTCTGATTTTCTCTCTTCAAATATTAAAGGTATTTAAACATACCCTTAAACATTAAAAACTAAAAATAGAGCCGGGGCAGTGGTTCATGCCTATAATCCCAGTGCTCTGGGGCTGAGGCAGGATGATCACTTGAGGCCAGGAGTTTAAAACCAGCCTGGGCAACACAGCAAGACCTCAATTCCACACACAAAAAAAATTTTTTTTAATTAGCTGCATGTGGTAGCCCACGCCTGTAGTTCCAGCTACTGGAGGGGCTGAGGTGGGAGGACTGCTTGAGCCCAGAAGGTCGGGGCTGCAGTGAGCTGTGATCACACCACTGCACTTCAGCATGGGTGACACAGCAAGGCTCTGTCTCTAAATAATAAGTATATATTTATTATAAATATAACTCATTTACCCTGCAACGTGCTTCTCTAGTTTAAAATGCATTAACATAATTATATATATTCAAGCAGTTTGTTACAGAAAAAATCAATCCCTTTGCTACAGTAGGATGTATTCACATCTGCTTCACAAACTTCATAAACAGGAGTTTTTAACAACCCCCAACCCACTGGAGCAGGCTAAAGATATTTTGTTGCTGGCCCCACCCTCCCACCTAGGTTTGTTTCCCACTACCTTCCCCATCACCGGAGGTTTGGCCAAAACAGGCACCGCAGGCATCTGCCCACTCTCCTTCTATCTGCGCTCATTCTCTTCCCTCCACCTGGCCCGTCCACCCACCCCCCCAGCTCTGCAGGCCAAGCTCTCAGATTCAGCTCAGATGGCAGCTTCTCAAAGCCTTTCTTGATCCCCTCTAATTAAATGCAATCTGCCCCTTCTCTCAATTACCATAATTTGCATGATTCACTTTAATGACATTTAGCTTGTAGAGGTTCCCATTAGAGTTATTTCAGTATTTTTAGCTTTTTTATAAGCTCTTGAAGACAAGAACCATATCTTGTACATACTTAAATCCTCTCATTTAACAACACTGTCTTGTACCTAGTAGGTACTCAAGTACCTCCTGAATAGAACTGAGAAGTAGAAAGACATCCATTACATTACAAAGCGATTCAAACTGGCCTCCCCCTAAGGTAAAGCCTGCAAGTTACTGAACACTGGCTGATCCGAGAGTGGGCAGGCGCTGATGGCGGGTCTCAAGTTAGCTGCACATTAGAGTCACCTGGGAAGCTTTTAAGATCCAGGTGCCCAGGCTCCACCCAGCCCAAGCCCAATTACATCAGAATCTCCTAGGGTGGGACACAGACTCCGGTCCATCTCACAGCTCCTGGATGGAGCCCACGGTGGGCCGAGGCTCATGTCCACCTGCTCTCACACGGAGGCTTTCCCGCAGGCCCCCGCGCCTGTCATTCCTGGAGGCGGAACAGATAAAGCAGATGTGTAAATACCCTTCTCATCTACAAGTCAGACTGAAATAAAAATCAGACAGATGATGGCTACTTTCATCTAAAAAAGCTGTTTTGCTTGTTTAAAGATTCTGAATTTTTAGTCACTCATAGAAGCAGAGAGTGGAATGGTAGTTACCAGGCACTGCAGAGTGGGGAGATGTTAGTCACACAGAACAAACTTGCAGTTAGAAGATGGGCAAGCTCTGAAGGCCTAATTCCAGCATGGTGAGTAGTTAGGAAGAAGGTACGCTGTAGTGGAAATCTGCTAAGAGAGGAATCTTACATATTCTCACTGCACACACTGAAAAAGGTGGCTGTGTGAGGTGACGGGTGTCTTCATTAGCTTGATTGTGGTAAACATTCCACAGAGTATATACCTGTATCAAATCATCATGCTGTACACCTTAAATACACACCATTTTCTTGCTCTTGATGTGTGTGTATATATATACATACAATTTTTACTTGTCAATATACCTCAATAATATACCTACTAACTACTCATAAAAATTAAAAATTATATTTCAATAAAGCTAGAGGAAAAAAGATTATAAATTTTCCAAGCCATCTTTTATTCTCCTTCTATTTCTTGTCCTCTCCTCGTCTGTTAGTCTGAGTAACATAACTCAACGGCCAGGAGGGTTTCAGCAGAACCTAAAATGCACACCTCCTACTTGCTTGGTAGCGCTCAATCCTACCAACCGTCCGGTGAAATATAAACAGACCAGCCCCACTGGTCCAGACAAGCACCTCAAGGCGCAGGTGTGGCGGAGGGAGAGAGACCACCTCTTCGGAAGCCAAAAGCACATCTTCAGGGCACCCACTCTGCTGGTCTATGTGGCCAGCAGAGCTGACCAAATGAGGCTGGGAAACCCGTGAAAGCGCACAAGTAGCCGAGGTCAGGAATCGGCAACATCACCCCTGGAAACAGGGCGTCTTACCTGGCAAGGGTGGCCCAGCAGGTTGGAGGCGCCACACAGCGAACCAAGAGGAAAGGCACACCCCTAAGACACAGGAATGCGTGGCTGTCCAGAGAAAGGCGACTGCGGGCTCTGCAGAAGTATTTGCAGCATGTCTTCTAACCAGAAGAGTGTTTTAGAATTATTTTTAAAAACCCACAAACCTACTGATCTGTGCACTTGCAAACACAGATTAGGCGCGTGCTCTCCGCTGCACTTAGGAGTAGGAGTTACAGAAGGGAGCATAGCAGGGAGGGCACTGAGCAGGAGCGAACCTCGTCAGCGCAGCTTCACTGCTCAGATACTGCTTCTGGAGGGACCCTCCTCCATCCCACACAGTGAGAGTCCACCTGGGAGGGCTGACAGCTTCCCGAAACCGAGTCAGCAGAAGCCCTAGCCGAGCATGTGTGACTACCCTGGGCTGTGAGCAGAGCTCAGCAGTGACTCTTCCACAGTCTTTCCCAAAGGCAGCACTGACTCGCTGAGGAACTACCAAGGCCGCGCTCCCACACGCACCACCTGAGGAGGGTCCGCAGATGATGATCACCGGCCAACCCGGACAGTATTAGAACGAGGCTTTCATAAGTATCTCCTCACATGTCTACAACAGGCTCTCTCCTGCTTTTGTAAATAAAACTTTATAGGAACCCAGCCACCCCTAGTCGTTCAACATGGCCTTCGGCTGCTCTGGCAGAACTGAATAAATGCAGCACAGACCCTACTGCCTGAGGAGCCAAAATGATTCACCATCTGGCCCTTTACAGAAAACGTTGGCCAACTCCCGGTCTCATATCACCATGGGGAAAAAAACACCAGAGCAGCTGTTACCTGGCAGGCTAACGCACAGAAACGGGCATGCTTAGGCCTCAGGATTCAACTTCAACTTAGTCATCAAGCCCCATACCTTGGAAAGAAGTCCCTTTCTTGGTGGCTACAGGAGAGGCAGCGGTGCCCACCAAACATTCTATCACGCTCCTGCTTCCAGTGTCCGGGGGAGGCTGGCCCAGGTGGCGGCCCATGGAGGAGGGCGGGACGGCCCGCCAGCTGTCTCCTCCCCAGCGGCGGGGACCCGAAGCAGCATGTTTCCGAAGGGCAGCCATAACATGGTGGCAGAGCCTGCTGCCGACCACACCAGATACGAGCCACGTGCAAAGAAATAAACCTCTGCTGCTAAACACTGAGATTTTGGATTAATTTTTCTCGTAACATATGCTGGTCTACTCTAACTTAGAAAGGTGGCAAAGGAGGTGGCCTCCTTTGTGTCTCTCCTTTCCCACAGCGGGGTACAGAGCTCAGCTATGTGACAAAGGAGAAAGCATGGTCATGAGAGGGGGAAGTCAATCCTTCCCCCTCTCAACCCTACTTGAATTCTCTATCACTTGCAAGGCACTCGTAACACTGGAGAGGTCCTGTACAAATAACCAAGACAGCGGAGGGAAGACAGGATTTATTCTGCACAAACTTGACAGCCAGGGCCAAGCTACACCCTTCTGAAAGCCACAGAGAACAAATGGTTATCCTAGTGACAAAGTGGTCAGGGACAGGGTTTCCCTCTTTGAAGAATAACCTTGCTGGCTGTGGTGGCGTATGCCTGAAGCTATTTGGGAGGCTGAAGCAGGAGAATCGCTTGAGCCCGAGGTCGAGTCTGCAGTGAGACGTGATCATGCCACTACACTCCAGTGTGGGCAACGAAAAGAAGAATCCTCTTCCCTGTACATTTTACATAATTTTCGTGTGATATGGTGGGATAAGCACAAGTTTTCAAAGACGAGGGAAATGGGCTTAAAAGTCAACCATGCCACTTGGCAGCCATGTGATCTCACCTAGCACATAACCCAGGTGCCTTTCACCACCTTTTCCCAATTCTGGGGCTCAGTGTCATTATCTATTAAATAAGGGACTCCATCTACCCGGTCTCCAAGACCATCTCTACTCCAAAACCTCTATAGAAGTTCAGGGAACTGGCCGGGCGCGGTGGCTCAAGCCTGTAATCCCAGCACTTTGGGAGGCCGAGACGGGCAGATCACGAGGTCAGGAGATCGAGACCATCCTGGCTAACACGGTGAAACCCCGTCTCTACTAAAAATACAAAAAAACGAGCCGGGCGAGGTGGCGGGCGCCTGTAGTCCCAGCTACTCGGGAGGCTGAGGCAGGAGAATGGCGTAAACCCGGGAGGCGGAGCTTGCAGTGAGCTGAGATCTGGCCACTGCACTCCAGTCCGGGCGACAGAGCGAGACTCCGCCTCAGAAAAAAAAAAAAAAAAAAAAAGAAGTTCAGGGAACTAAACTGTCAAACAAGAAAATTCCCACCCCATCAGGAACAATCCATAACTGCTGGCAGTTTCCTCTGCTTTATGATGGGATTAAGATTGAACAGTGCTCGCCTGCTGCTGCTTTCACAGATGAGAAGACACAGCGAATGTCAGCCGGGACTGAAGTGGGAAGGACAGGACCTGCTACCTTTCTTAATTTTCATACTCCAGTCTCTTTTTAGTTTCCCTTTCTTTGTACTTTTTATTAGACAAGTGTTTAAGAGTATGCAGTAAAAACCGAACTATAATTTGTTTACACCCACAAAAGTTATCTAAACAGAAATAAATTTTAATTATAAAAAAATTTTAACAAAATTTCAAACAACTTTAAAACACAAAATGGAGAAAGTAAAACTTACCCATCATTCTACCCCAAAGATATTTTATTTACTTTAAGAGTTTAGCATACATAGTTCAAAAAATATGCAAACTATATTTTATATCAAATGAAATATATGTAAATTTTACAAGTTCCTTTCTCACTTTATACTGTAGCTATCTTTTCATCTGAATTTATATTGATTTACCTCATTCTTTTTAAAAGCTACAAAGTATTGCACGGTACAGGTGACGCAATGCTGAGTGCTGTCTGTTGAGCCTGATTCTCTTCTCTGTACAGTTCAGCAACCTGAGTCTGAATGAGGCGAGTGAGTCATGCCACTGAGCTGACGGCATGACTCCCTCAAGCAAACACTGATTAAAGGTGCAGGAAGGCTAACTGCCCATCACCACCTGCTCGCCATCTCTGGCTGTCAGCAGGACTTCTTTTTACTCAATAATCACATAGACTAGATTTTCCTCATTCCAGGTTTCAAAATTCCCTGCAATCAAAGAATTTTGGGGAAAAAAAACACATGAGCATATTCTATCGGACTGTCCCATTTTGGGTTCTAACTTCTATCTGACAACACCACATCGGCACTAAACCCACATATGCATAAAACAAAATCAAAGGAGTTCACGGAAAGCATGGGAGAGAGTATTGTTCTTACTTTCTTTTTTTTTTTTTTTTTTGAGACGGAGTCTCGCTCTGCCGCCCAGGCTGGAGTGCAGTGGCCGGATCTCAGCTCACTGCAAGCTCCGCCTCCCGGGTTCACGCCATTCTCCTGCCTCAGCCTCCCGAGTAGCTGGGACTACAGGCGCCCGCCACGTTGCCCGGCTAGTTTTTTGTATTTTTAGTAGAGACGGGGTTTCACCATGTTAGCCAGGATGGTCTCGATCTCCTGACCTCATGATCCGCCCGTCTCGGCCTCCCAAAGTGCTGGGATTACAGGCTTGAGCCACCGCGCCCGGCCTGCTCTTACTTTCAATCGATATGTGTGGCTAAAACTGTTCAACTTAAAACATATCTTGTCAGATAATAATAAAATATATTTACAATACTTAAATACTTCCAGTCGGCCGGGCACGGTGGCTCATGCCTGTAATCCCAGCACTTTGAGAGGTAGAGGTGGGTGGATTGCCTGAGCTCAGGAGTTTGAGACCAGCCTAGGCAACATGGTGAAACCCTGTCTCTACTGAAATACAAAAAAAAAATTAGCTGGGCATGGTGGCATGCACCTGTAGTCCCAGTACTCAGGAGGCTGAGGCAGAAGAATTGCTTTAACCCAGGGGGCAGAGGTTGCAGTGAGCCGAGATCGCACCACTGCACTCCAGCCTGGGTGACAGAGCAAGACTCCATCTCCAAAATAAAATAAAATAAAATAAAAATTCTAGTTAACTGAGTCATTTCCATTTTCTCTTACAATTATACTGTCTTTAACAAATCCTGTGAAACACAAGGTGAAACAGGAATATCTACTAGTAATAAATAGTAATACCGTCTTCTAAGAATGATGGGCCTTTAATTGTGGAATGAAATCAAAGTACCTTACCCACGCAGTTTATACCTTATACAGCGGACGCCGCACATCAATGGGGCAGTTCTGTATGACTTCATCAACAACATCTGAGATGGATTCCATAAAGTCTGGGTTGGCAAACTGAATTGTATATCAATAGAAAAGAAACATTACACGTTTCTCTCAAATAGAACAACATGAACACTTTTTTTTAAAGTAACTTTAACAAACATACAATGTATTATAACTTAAAAGAATTCACACTGGAATGAAGGATATGTCAAAGGAATCCCACGTGACTACGTGTGCGTGGGGTGGTGATATATTTCTCCTCATGAGATAAAATGTATGGATTTAGTGAAGAAAAAATACCAACAGTATCAAAGACAGACCATCCCCACACCATGAACACACAGTGATTCAGCCTAATAAGAGCAGTGGAGAGTATGTGCACGATCCACGTGACACGCAGTGAGAAACGTGAGTTTGACATATCATTTGACAATATTCGTATTATGAGAAAATCAGGATATAAGGAAAAAGAAACAGGTTCAATGAAAGATTAATTAAACCTGGTCTAGAAGATGGAGGGAAGTGTTTTGTTTAACGAGAAGTGTTTGTTTAAAATGAAACAATCCACATGATAATCACGTTATTGAATAAACAGCCTTAGATTCAATTCCATGAGTTAAATAAGCGTCAACTCAATTACGTTTCATTTGAAATACGTTAAAAATCAAAGAAAGCTTGAATGTGCCTCTCAGAGGAAGGAGGAGGCCACTCAGGGGCTCACAAGCTGTTCACTGGGCATTTGACCGCTCTATGTCCACTCCAAATCCATAGATTAAAAGCGGGCATTCGCTGGATTATCACTGCCATCGTTTTATTCTTCGGATTACTACTGAGGTATACTTTCCATGCTGTTTCTCTGCACAAAACAGCCATATACACATCTAAAACCAAACAGCAGCTTGTAACCCACCTACCGAATATAAACTGAATTAGCCAGGAATATATATTAAAATATAAATAAAATGCATTACATGTAAATCTTAAAATGTGCCTCTTAATTACTGCTTTCTGCAAAAGTACTAATAATTCCTTATGACTACTAGTTAAAATGATGACATTTCTAATTCTTAAGATTACCTAAATAACAAAAATGCTGGCCTTAGACAGAAGATTAACCTACCTTGCAGCAGGGAACAGAGCAGGATCAACTGTCCAGGGTTAAAATTAGAAGTTAGGAAGGGCAATCACCAAAGATGGAAAGGTTATATGTTACCCCACTCTGAGGCACAGGCAACCTCCATACAGTCCTTGAGATTATAGCTACTCGTAATACTAGCATGTGACCACCCAGAACTCCTGAAGATTACTTTTCATTCTATTATCGTCTATTGCTCCTATAAGTCTTCCTAACTATTTGTGGCATAACCCATCTTTAATTATTAACACAGACAGCCAAGAGTAGAGGCAAACCGAACAATCTGTCAAGCAGACAAACGGCACGGAGGATGTGGGGAGACAGAAGGACGGCGGCCCTGCTCACAGGCCCTTTGCTGGGAAATGCTCTTTCTGCACTCTGGGTGGCAGTACCGCTCCATCCCACACACTTGAGCACACACAAAAGGAAACAGCTTACCTCCGGGTGAAAGAATATTTCAGGTCCCAGGAACCTTTCATAACCAACGTCTATAACAAACTTCTTCTGGTTGATTGCATTGATACCCGTGTACTGTTTGATCCACTTCCGGGGATCCACATCATACTTGGCAAATTCCTTGACTATATCAGGGCAAATGTAACAGTATTTCTCCTGCATACACACACAAAGATGTTGCCAGGCATTAACAACTGCCCAGTGTCTCTGCCCTCAGACAAATAACCAGGAACCCCATGCAGTTAACACGCCCTGGGATCAGAACCACCCCCACCATCACTCCAGTGTGGATATGTGTCAAGTCTCACATTCCATGGTCTTTCATATTAGACATGGTTACACTCGGACTCTGGACAAGTCAGTCTGCTTTCTCTGCAGCTCAGCTATTAATCTCAGCCTTGGTCTATCCAATTCTATCGCTACCATATCTGAAATGATGTCTACAGGTGTCTAGAAAGCACGTCTTGCCTTGTTCCTCTCAGGTGCCCCCTATGGCCTGCCCTGGCACCTCACTGTTGTCCACGCTGGACCAGCAGACCCGTGCTGCAGCCTCACCTACCAAGAGCAGCACTGTCTACACCCTAACACCTGACTGCAGAGGCTTCTTTCGGTCCCAGCATCCACAAGCCGGGTGGCCACTGTCAACCTGCTGGTTGTTAATCTGGTGTGGAGCTGGCCACAGCACTGTCATCGGCTCCACTGACACCATCTCTTTGCCTAGACATAGTGTACCTTGTTGACTGGGTATTCTAAGTCCCTCAATCAACACAGATTTGCTGTCTAGGCACTTGGGAGACACAAGTGAGCGAAACACACACAGATCCCTGCTGAGATTACACTCCAGCTGGGAGTCAGACAACAAGAAGCAACCGTAACAAGTAAATGACAATGGTAGGTTATAAAGTGATAGGTCCCAGGGAATAAAGGAAAAGCAGAGTCAGGTGGGAGGACTGGAGCTGCCAGGATGCTGCTGCTGCGAGAGAACCCGCTAACGATCCCTGCCCTGCACTGACAGGCAGCCTGAGGGATGTGAAGTGTTTCCTGAGTATCTGGTGGGATTAATATTCTTGGACACCTTTGTGTTGATATGTGTCCTTAGAGCTGGCCTCAGCAAAGCCCCAGGTGACCCCCAGGTACTCGCTGCCTATGGGAAGCACCAGGTGGGCTGCCCAGCTGGCACTCAGCACACCGTGGAGGGAATGGTTCTCTCAAGGACCTCCAAAGATGTTCTTGTGGTATTATGTTTAAAGTCTCTTAGCATCCCTGAAACATATTCTAATGCCATCTTCTGGGTATCTTGGATATACTCTAGCAGAATTTTAAGAAGACTGACAGGCAAGAAGTGTTACACAACCCTGTGTTCCTTGATGACACAAGAGAAACAGGGTCAGCTGATTACAACCTCAAATCAACCAAGAGTGCAGACAAAGGCATTCAGTTCTCCTCACAGGCCTGGTCAACATCCCACAGCATCTCAGCTTACTTAACTCAAATGCTTCCTATGCAATGCTTCCATGGAGTTGGGTGCAGAGTAATAGGCTTAATTTTAAGGTTCAGGATTCATGCTGCAAAGGTGGTGTGTTCACGGTGCACACTCCCTCAGGCCTGCTCACACCCACAGAAGGCCATGGCAGTAGAGGGCAGCAGGGGGAGCTCTAAACCACGCCTTTCGGGATCTGTTCCTTTAAAGAGAGAAGTGAGGCAAGAACTAACAGGGCTACCCCACACAGCAGGGCCAGGGCAGCTGATTTGGAGGCTATGAACGGAGTCTCTTTTACTCCCAGCCTTCACAGGAGGGTGACACACAGTCACATCGAGCACACCGGCCCCGATTTCAGGGTCCAAATTGGAACTCCAACAGCCCTGAGGAGAGTTTAAGGCCCAGCATGAGGGTCAGGAAAGACCCTCCTTAGCAGTGCTGCTCAGCAATCCTGGTGGAAATAGGAAGGACTCAGACCCACTGGAGTGGACCCTGGGCATCAATAACAAGAGGCTCAATTCTTTTTTCTTTTTTTTTTTTTTTTTTTTTGAAATAGAGGCGAGATCTCGCTATATTGCCTGGGCTGGTCTCGAACCCCTGGCCTCAAGCAATGCTCCCGCCTCGGCCTCCCAAAGTCCTAGGATTATAGGTGTGAGCCACTATGAAGGGGCTCCATTCTGACTTACATTTCTAACAGATTTGGAGTGGCAAGGGAACTTGGATCAAATAGTCAAATATTCTTCCACCCCTGAGGAAAGGCAAGGAAAGGCAACGGTAACCCCTTAGGAAAAATTTTCATCTAAAAAAGAATGTCTAATGATACCTCAGGAAACCTTCCCGAGATGGAAGGGACCACGTCTTCCCCCGTCACCATTTCAGCACTGAGAGCCCCGTTCCCAGGAATCTCTGGTTCCAGGTAAAGCAGGGCAGGTCATACCCAACTGCAGAGCCTGCCCCATGCCAGTGCTTCCTGTCCTAAAAACACCTCAGGAATCATCTCTGATGCTTCCTTTCCTTCAAGCAGCCTCAGTTACGAGGTGCTGAGAAGGGAGGAAGGCAGTGAGGAGAAGGGTGGGTGTCAGGCTCACCCGCCTCAAGCTCCACTACACTCAGAAACTGTGCAGTAAAGGAAGGAGATGCTTATGGCCACACGTCACACCCACACCTGTGTGTGAATTTTGTGCAGGAGCTCTGGATTCTCGGGTGGCAGTGCTCTGCTGCCGCGGTCGCCTCCGGATTCTACAGCGAAGCATGGAGGCAGTATGCAAGGAGCGCTCTGGTAGTTGAGCCTCTGGCAGTGAGGTTCCCGCTGGACAATGCGCCTCTGCATGCTGGTACGCTGCACCAGCTACCAAGCCATTCTCAGTGACAGCTGGAACCTCAGAGCATCTAGTTTGGAAGAGGTTAAGCTTTACATCCTCAGCCCACTTAACTCAAGGGGTAAAACAAATCAAGCCCCACACTCATGGGAAGGGGAGAGGAAGGAAAGGAGGAGCAGGGATGATGGCACCGAGGGGAAGTGTCCAGAACACCATCTCTCTCACCCCCAAACCAGCCGGTTTCCCATCTGTTTTTACCTTAATGGCTTTTGCTGTCTCCAGTGACTGCTCAGGAGGGATTCCCACCTCCCTCTCCCTTAGCAGCTGTTGAATGAAATACGTAATATCTCTACCTGCAATCGGGATGTGTTTGATGCAGCTTCCAATAACATAACCTTCTGCCTAGGGAAGAAGAGGAGGCAAAACAGCTGTGTTAGTGATTCTGCAGTGGAGAGCAGCCTGGACTCACAAGGTCTCCTGTCTCAGCCTCCCTGTCTGCCCCTCACAGCATTAACAAGCATTTACAGAATCCCCACCCTCTGCAAGCTCGGTACAGAAGGTCTTTCAAAATGACTGCATACGCAATTCCATTTATATTCAAACTTCCAGATTATTCCAATAATCTGACGCTCTCCGAAAGCAACCAAAAGGATGTCTTCATTAGGAATATGAAAAGAAAAAACACATAGGATAGTTCATTTCCAAAAAGTAATGCTGTCTGTGAGAACACTAAACTCAATAGGTTTTTTCCCTAACAAAAAGGAAAAAGTTTTATTTATAAATTGTTAAGCCAACTATATATCTACTTATGTTTAAAAGTCAGCAATTTGGTTAATACACAGGGCTTAGATTCTAACAACCTGGACTCCAATTCCGGCTCCACACTGGCAAGTTTGACATGCTTCAGCCTCAGCGCATTTGTCCATCATATGGGGCAAACAATACCCTGCAGGGGCCAATAATACAGTTCAGATGACACTGTGTGTGTTGAGCACACAGCACTGGTTTTGGGGGTGGGGAACCTCTCATTCCACTGCCTCCCTGAGCCAGTGAAGGTATGTCTGTGAGGGACCAGGAAAGGAGGGTGACCATCACCTGGGCCGATCAATGGCAGGACCGGTGTCAAGTGTCCACATGCCCACAGCAATGATGGGTCCAAAGCTCCCTCATCAGCCTTCCTGTGGGCACAGACCTGCCACAAGAGCCACAGGCTTGGACACACATCCAGCTTGTTCTACAGGGGTGAGCAGGATGCTGACCGTCAGAGTGGACAACGCCTACCGCTGGATCATCCGGTCAAGACCCTCAGGTTTCATGTTACAGCAATCACAGCTTCTGTGCCACACTCCCCAAGTGAGACAGAAGGGAACAGAAGTGAAACGCTGACTTCATTTTACACACGTATTCATTCTAATAGTTGCATCTAGTCACCAGTAAAGTTGCAAGGACAACTTACTGAATTCCTCCTATGGTTTTTTTCTGATGTACCTAACTTCTAGAAGCAAAAAAAAATTTAGCCTTTCTGTAGAGTCCAAGTATTTGTAAAGTATTTTAAGATGGAGATAAAAGATATGTACAAATTATTAAAAATCAACTTAAACCCATAAAAATATTAGCTTTCTAACACATAAACTATTCCAAATTACCACATTCTATGCATTACATGTAATATCTTCTAAAATACTGTTAAATAAATATCAGCTCATGACAGTGGTAAAAATATTAAAACAAGATACATGTCCAACAACAGAAAAATAAATTATGCACCTCTTAAATGTATTTTCACAGAATATTTAATCACAAGAGAAAAAAATTAGGGTTAAACTAATATGCAAAATATAACTTTAGGATTGTATTATATATAGAATCCCAAACCAGACATGAGACATTCCAATTGTGTTTAAAGTGTGTGCGTGTGACATGTGTCTTAGAAAAAGAGCTCAGGCTGGGCACGGTGGCTCACGCCTGTAATCCCAGCACTTTGGGAGGCCAAGATGGGCAGATCACCTGAGGTCGGGAGTTTGAGACCTGCCTGACCAACATGGAGAAACCCCATCTCCACTAAAAATACAAAATTAGCCGGGCATGGTGGCGCATGCCTGTAATCCCA
Organism: Trachypithecus francoisi; assembly: GCF_009764315.1. NCBI lineage: Eukaryota > Metazoa > Chordata > Mammalia > Primates > Cercopithecidae > Trachypithecus > Trachypithecus francoisi. Next base: position 6,589,678 of record NW_022681469.1, read on the forward strand.
GCTACTCAGGAGGCTGAGGCAGGAGAATCACTTGAACCCAGGAGGAGGCAGAGGTTGCAGTGTGCCGGGTCGTGCCATTGCACTCCAGCCTGGGCAACAAGAGTGAAACTCCATCTCCAAAGAAAAAAGAAAAAGAGCTTAAAGACTATACAAATAAAGGTATAATACAGGTCTTTGGGTGGCTTTACAGGTAATTTTATTTCTTCAAATTTTTCTATTTTATCCCAATTTTCAATGACAAATGTAATTTTTATAACTGGGGGAAAACTGAACTAAGATATGATAAAAAATCTTTTCAAACAACTCTCTTGGTGGGCCCGGACATGCTGTGAAATGTATTTTCTTTCCTTTTCCTAAATCAGACATAAGAAATAGGCAAAGAACCAAAGGGGGTGCAGGCCAGGGGCCTAGGGGCCGCATCTTGGATCTCAGCCGCGCAGCTCTCTGAGTAAACAGCAGCCTGAGTTCTCAGTGAGTGCTCTGCACCCAGGGCACTAACTCTTCTCGAGATCCACGGAAAGGAGTGCTGAGACTGGCTTGAAGGAGGCTCAAGTCTAGAGCACACTTCACAGGGCAGGGCAGCCACCTCTCCTCCCCACCGGAAGGACCATGGCCAGGAGTACAAGGCACGGGCGCAGGAGGGTGGCTTTTTTCTCCCTCACTGGAGGCACATGGACCATGAAGCCTTTCCACTGCAGTGACTCCTAACCTTCAGGGAATTAAAGGCATTAGTGTTAGTACATCATCCCATCACCTCTCAAAATGAAACGGTGACTATTTTTTCAATGAAATGGTTTTTGAAAATCCTAATTTGCATTTTAAAAGAGCTGTGTATGTAAAAATATACACATACACACACCCCTGTATACATATGCAGAAACACATCTGTAACACAACAGAAGTAACTAGCAATGGTGGTTCCTGAGGAGGAGACCTCACAGGAGAAAGACCAGGATGAGTCTGACTTCCCTCTGAATACCTTCTTCAGACACTTCCAATACATTTTCCAAAAACATGAATTTAAGATAATTCCTTTAAATAGTCCATTGGACCAAAAGAAAAATTTAGAGATCTCTTGAGACCCAAATTAGGCATCACTTATCTAAAACCAAAAAGTGGTATTGCAGAGCCTTCTGCAAGCCAAAATGTACAATCTCCCATTCTTGGCTTTTAAATAACCTTTTTTTTTTTTTGAGACGGAGTTTCGCTCTTGTTGCCCAGGCTGGAGTGCAATGGCGCGATCTTGGCTCACTGTAACCTCCGCCTCCCAGGTTCAAGTGATTCTCCTGCCTCAGCCTTCCAGGTAGCTGGGATTACAGGCATGCGCCACCACACCCAGCTAATTTTGTATTTTTAGTAGAGAGAGGGTTTCTCCATGTTGGTCAGGGAGGTCTCGAACTCTCGACCTCAAGTGATCTGCCTGCCCGGGCCTCCCAAAGTGCTGGGATTATAGGCATGAGCCACCGCGGCCGGCCCTTAAGTAAATTTTTAAAACAAGAAGCAGTTTTTCCAAGCCTGAGCTGGTTGCAATTCACATCTTCTCACAGAACACAGATGTGCTCCTTCAAACGGCCATGCACTGCACCTACAAATTGAACATTCAAAATGGTGTCTATCTCCCAACACGTCAGAATGATAGCTCCAGAAAATGTTCTTTTGATGTTCCACCCATGGTGTAACAGAGGCTCTGTAGATCCAGAGACATCCTGGACATTCTCTGACATTCTGACTGTAGAAATATGCCACCATGAATTCAAAATTGCCAAAGCCACAATAATTGGCCATCTTTTTCATTCTTTCCCACATACTTGGGGAATTCAGTCAATTCCCTTATATAAGGTGGCAAAAAAATAAAAAACTTTTATTACCTTTTCTAAGTATAACTATCATCTGAAATGTATTTTCATTGCAGAAGGCTGTTGTTTTTTTTTATTTCCATCCTTACCTCGAATCAGGTGTTAAGCCTACAGAGACATATATGCATGAACTATTCTGCTTACCACTGGGATAACATGGGTGACTCCATCTCCGCTGTCAATGACTATCCCTGTTAACGTACGTTCGCCCACTTGTCGCGATGTCCAAGATGCCGCCAAGGCCAGCACTGCCTGGAGAAAAGACATGGAAACCACTCACACATGGGTACTCTTTCTAAAGCATCTGTGGGCTCCTTCCAGGTCCAATCAACAAACTCTCTTACTAAATATGTCGGGGTAACTCTTTCCTTTTCCTATCCATCCTCTGACACCGTCCCTCAAATTCCAATTCAGACTTGGACAACTAACATGAAAATGTTGAGACTTAAAACTATAGGAGTCAAGTTTTCAATAAAGAAACCTGGCTGAATGTGGTGGCTCATGCCTATAATCCCAACACTTGGCAAGGCCAAGGTAGGCAGATCACTTGAGCCCAAGAGTTCGAGACCAGCCTGGGCAACATGGTGAAACCCCATCTCTACAAGTAACACAAAAATTAGCCAGGTGTGGTGGCACGCACCTGTACTCCCAGCTACTTGGGAGGCTGAGGTGTGAGGATCCCTTCAGCCCAGAAGGTTGCAGCTAGAGTGAGCCATAATTGCACCACTGCACTCCAGCCTGGACAACACAGTGAGACCTTGTCTCAAAAATGAAAGAAAAGAAAAAAAACCTGAAGTTTTGCAAAGAAAAGCCAGTGAAAAAGATATTTCATTATAGAATCGTAAGATTTTAATTTCTAATTCATTGGTTTCCAGTGTGGTGCCACAGACTGGCAATGAGGTCACTTGTGGAGTTGTTAAAAATACAGACTACTAGGCCTCACACCCAGAAATTCTAATCTGGAAGGTACAGGGTAATTTTTCAACCAAAGAAAATGTTGCCCCAAAGGGAGTATCTGGCAATGTCTGGTACCATTTTCTTTGTCGGGGCAAGGAGGCTTGAGGTGGGGCTGCTGTCTTCTAGTGGGCAGAGGCCAAGGATGCTGCTAAGCCTCCTGCAATGCACAGTGCAGCACCCACAACACAGGACTACCCAGCCCAAAGCACTGAGGGTGGAAAACCCTGCTCAAAGATGAAGCCCAAAATCTGTACTTCTAAAAAACATTCTCCAGGTAAACTTGCTGCACAGACCACTTTGAGAACCACCAGTCTTATGTCTCCTCAAGTGTTTCCCTATCCCATGGAATACAAATAACAGCCAGGGGGAAGATCTGTAGTTAAATGAATTTGGAAGTGCTAGAATACATAGATTTCGACACAGGAATCCTCAGAGCCTAGACTGTGCTGACAGGCACTGTGAATCAACCCGACAAAGCTACAGGATGCAGCACCACCCAAATTCATCTTTCTATGGAACTCTTCCTCCTCCTCCTCCTCCTCCTCCTTAGAAGTGACTAGTAGTATGCAGGAAACATTTGGGCAACACCCATCTCATTTATTCCCCAAAATTTCAATCAATTCCCTGATATAAGGTGGCAGGCAAATAATGACCAAATGCCACCAAACACAACCAAAAACCATCATACCAAGAATCACAGCTTCAGAACCAGTTCTGCGAGCTCATGAACACATAGGGCCCCTCAGAATCAAGTACACCGGGACTCCTAAGAGCCCAAAATCAGAAAGGGGAAACCTCTAAAGGTATTTATTTTGTTTTTCTGATCAAAGTGAGTCAGAGATGCCAAAAGAAGAAGCACGTCTACACCTCTATCTTGTCACCCAGACAAAAATGCATTAGACTTTAATGCATGTAAAAAGAGCCAGACGACGTCTATACCAAAAATTGGCATAAATATGAAAAGAAAAGTCACAGGACATGTTCCTGTAGTCCTGAATGGCATGGGGGCGGGGCAGGGAGTGGAAAGGAAGGGCGCACAGTGCAGTCTTTCCGTGGAGAACCTTGGCATGGGGCGGGGGCGGGGAGTGGAAAGGAAGGGCGCACAGTGCAGTCTTTCCGTGGAGAACCTTGGCATGGGGCGGGGGCGGGGAGTGGAAAGGAAGGGCGCACAGTACAGTGTTTCCGTGGAGAACCTTGGCATGGGGCGGGGGCGGGGAGTGGAAAGGAAGGGCGCACAGTGCAGTCTTTCCGTGGAGAACCTTGGCATGGGGCGGGGGCGGGGAGTGGAAAGGAAGGGCGCACAGTGCAGTCTTTCCGTGGAGAACCTTGGCATGGGGCGGGGGGGGGAGTGGAAAGGAAGGGCGCACAGTGCAGTCTTTCCGTGGAGAACCTTGGCATGGGGCGGGGGCGGGGAGTGGAAAGGAAGGGCGCACAGTGCAGTCTTTCCGTGGAGAACCTTGGCATGGGGCGGGGGCGGGGAGTGGAAAGGAAGGGCGCACAGTGCAGTCTTTCCGTGGAGAACCTTGGCATGGGGCGGGGGCGGGGAGTGGAAAGGAAGGGCGCACAGTACAGTGTTTCCGTGGAGAACCTTGGCATGGGGCGGGGGCGGGGAGTGGAAAGGGAAGGGCGCACAGTGCAGTCTTTCCGTGGAGAACCTTGGCATGGGGGCAGGGCAGGAGTGGAAAGGGAAGGGCGCACAGTGCAGTCTTTCCGTGGAGAACCTTGGCATGGGGCGGGGGCGGGGAGTGGAAAGGAAGGGCGCACAGTACAGTGTTTCCGTGGAGAACCTTGGGAAATGCCACTGCTTCCACTATTAGACAGCTCAGGTGCTTCAGGAATCACAAAAACAACTGCTTTTACCTGAACTGCAATGTAGAGTCCTGGTACGTTAAATGATTCAAACATAATTTCTGCAAGATACTCTCTGTTTTCCGGTGTATTGAGTGGAGGCTCTGTCTGTAAGAAAATATTCACTATATTTAGTATTTGCCCAAATTTCATGTAAATACATCAGAACCATAAACAGGTTAACCAGAAAGTATGTTAGCAATGACATTATACAACTCCCTGATTTCAGAGATAGAGGATGCCCAAAGTGTATTAAAGAAATCTGGCTGTGGGCCTTAAAAGCTTTAAGATGGCAGAGTAAAGACCTCTCGGAAGGCTTCTGTTCTCATTACCCACCCAAAGTAAGAACGAGTTACAGAAAAAGAAACTCTGTCTTCAATAACGTAACACCTAAACACCATGAAACTGAATATCCCAGAAGCAAGTTGCCAAGAGCTGTGAACACACAACCAAGACGAGTGAGGACACCAAAGGCAAACCAGTGACTTCAGGTCTCAGCAAAGGAGAGCCAGAGAAGCAGCAAGCCCTTGCTCAGGACAGGCCCGGTGTGAGGAGCCATAGGGTGGCAGAGCAGGCAAGGTTAGGCCAAGCACCCTTGCAGTCCAGTGGCAAGGGAAGAGCCCAGGGCAGAGCACAGCTTCCCCCAGACGCTGCCCAGGACCTCCCCAGCCTACCCACACGCCATGAGTTCAGAAGAACTCTGCTCATTCAGAGACGAGCAAGGGGCACAAAGAAGCCAGCCAACAGTGATATCAAAACACTCAAAGAAAAAGAAAAGGGACAGAGAAAATAGGAAAAACAAATGGCAGACAAAAAAACGCCTATCTAGGGGCAGGTGGGTAGCTCACATCTATAATCCTAGCACTTTAGGAGGCTGAGGAGGGAGAATTACTTGAGTCCAGGAGTTTGAGACCAGCCTGGGCAAATTGGTTGAGACCCCACCTCTACGAAAAAATTTAAAAGTCAGCCAAGTGTGGTGGCACATGCCTGTGATCCCAGCTATTTGAGGGGCTGAGGTAGGACCACTTGAGCCTTGGAGGTGAAAGCTACAGTGAACCGAGATTGTGCCACTGCACTCCAACCTGGGCGACAGAGTAAGATCCTGTCTCCAAAAAGAAAGAAAAAAAAAAAAACGTATCTGGAAAAATATTAAAACAAAGCAGATAAAAATTCCCAAGAATTTCCAAAGACATTTCCAAGAATCCAAGTATCTATTTTAAAATAACCATCATCAAACAGGAGGAAATGACAGATAACAGAAACAGAAAAAGAATAAATAAACCTGATTTTTGTCATTCAACAATATACTATGAACATTTTTCCTTGTCAACAAATATGGGTCTACATCTCATATTTAAAACTGAAAAAATAAAAAGTTCCTAGACCTTTGGGCAAAACGTATACATTACCCTTTATTACGCATGAACTGTGCTCCCCCCACCTCCAATTCATAGATTAAAGCCCTAACTCCCACTGTACTATAGTTGGAAACAGGGCCTTTCAAGAGGTCATGGTCACCTGAGGTCATAGAGGTGGGGCCCTAATTTGATAGGACTGGAGGAAGGTCTTCTAAGAAGAGGAAGAGCCACCAGAAATCAATCTCTCTCTCCTATTCTCTCCCCACTCTACACTCACACAAGGGCAAGGCCTGCAAGGACACAGCAGGAAAGGTGACCACATATGAGCCAGGAAGAGGGCCGCACCAGGAGCCAACCCCGACGGACCTCGATCTTGGACTTCTCACCTCCAGAACTGCGAGAAAATCACGAACTGTCTGCTGTTTAAACCACCCAACCTGTGGTATAAACAGAATTACAGCAGCCGAGTAGACTAATACACCCCTACGACAGGGAAAGTACAGTCAGCCTCAGCCTTCAACACTGCTACATTGAACACTAGGACACATGCGGCCACACTTAAAGAGTCTTCAAGGGAAGAAGGTACGACCCAAGAATTCTACATCTGGCCACAGTGTCAGTCAAGTATGTTACAAAATCAAAATATCTAATATTTGAGACGATGGATATGCTAATTACCCTGATCTGATAATCACACGTTATATGTATCAAAACTTCACTCTGTACCCCATAAATATGCACAATTATTATGTGTCAATTAAAAAAACAAAACAATAACATAAAATACTAAGGAGAAAAAATATATATCCTTAAACATGTAAGAACTTGGAAAATTTCATTCCCATGAGCCAAAATGTATGGATTCATGAACTATTAGAAGATAAACTTTATCCAACCAAGAAGAATGCAGAAAGTCCAGCAAAAGACTTACAGTGAGCAATGAAGCCATTTAAGATGTAGGAATAAAGACTTTTCTTTGGCCAGGCACGGTGGCTCATGCCTGTAATCCCAGCACTCTGGGAGGCCGAAGTGAGCGGATCACCTGAAATCAAGAGTTTGAGACCAGCCTGGCCAACATGGTGAAACCCCATCTCTACTAAAAATACAAAAATTAGCTGGGCATGGTGGTGCACACCTGTAGTCCCAGTTACTTGGGAGGCCGAGGCAGGAGAATTGCTTGAACCTGGGAAGCAGAGGTTGCAGTGAGCTGAGATTGCACCACTGAATTCCCACCTGGGCGATGGAGTGAGCCTCTGTCTCAAAAAAAAGACTTTTACTTTCTGGGAATTAAGAACAGAATGTAAATGTTATAAATTTTAACAGAAAAAATGGTATCCAGTTGAGCAGTGTACAAAGGAAAGAAGGAGAGAGTGTAAAGACACTTGCCTCTTACAGTGAGATCAAAAGGTATTATTTAAAACTGATAAAGAATCACAGGCATTAGTAAACATAAAGTTATAAATGTTAACATTGGAATAAGTTTAGTAACATCATTAATCAAAAGCAGGTGGTGGAGAGAAGGAAGGGGAGGCAAGAACATGTGGCAATACCAACCTGGTCACTGATTACAGCAGGAAGGAGATAGTTACCCCTAAACAAATACAGGGTAAATATATCAAATTATACTAAAATACGCAAAAATGAGTCCTTTTAATTATTACTAAGAACACACACCCAATACAAAGCAAAGAGAAAAATAAGTCTTCAGTTAAAAAATACTAATACATAAATAAAACACATTAAAAACATGAAGCATAACATTTTTTAAAAATAGTTAAATTAAGACCAAACATATCTGTCACACAGTAGCATGCCACACCAGTCTGATTAAGAGATCTGAGGTCAAAGTGACTGGGATCAAATCCCAGACTTCCACTTTACTAGGCTTGGTAAACTATTTCCTCTCTCTCCCTGACTCTCCTCATGGGTTAAGTGGAGGTAATTAGTACCCCACTCAGAGTTGCAAAGATTAAAGGCAGGCTAAACAATGTGCTTCGAGCAGTACTGGACACACAGATGTGTTCAATGGCAGTGAGTTGCTATTACTAAAATTTTCAGCAAATATAAAGGGGAAATGCAACTACTAAAAGTCTCTCAGCTAAAAACAAAACCAAAATCAAGTTACATTCTGAGGTTAAAAGACCCAACTAAAACAAAGTAGCTTAGAAAGGTAAAAAGTCAACACTGTCTGTACCAGAAGATCAGAAACACCCTAAATACCCACCACGAAACACTTTGGAGCCATTTGAAAGAATGAACTCTATGAAGAAACAATCTCTATGATGAATTGTTAAAGTAAAAAGAGAAGGGTGTCTTCATTCTATATACATTCTTAAATATCCTTCTGCTTCAACAATTTGTAATGAAAACTTTTTTTTTTTTTTTTTGAGACAGAGTCTCACTCTGTCACCCAGGCTCGTGCAGTAGCCCAATCACGGATCTCTGGGAAACTCCACCTCCTAGAATTCAAGCAATTCTCCTGCCTCTGCCTCTGGAGTAGCTGGGATTACAGGCATATGCTGCCACACTCAGTTAAATTTTGTATTTTTAGTAGAGACAGGGTTTCACCATGTTGGCCAGGCTGGTCTCGAACTCCTGACCTCAAGTGATCCACCCACTTCAGCCTCCCAAAGTGGTAGGATTACAGGCATAAGCCACCATGCCAGGCCAAAAACTATTTTTAAAAAACAAAGTGTGGTAGCCAGGTGTGTGCCTCTAGTCCTAGCTACTCAGGAGACTGAGGTGGGAGGATCACTCCAGCCCAGGAGTTCGAGGCTGTAGTGGCTGTATGAATGCACCTGTGAAGAGCCACTGCACTCCAGCTTGGACAACACAGAGACTCCCTCTCAGAAATAAATAAATAAATAAATAAATAAATAAAACAGGCTGAGCGCTGTGGCTCACACCTGTAATACCAGCACTTTGAGAGGAAGAGGCAGGTGGATCACCAGGAGTTCAAGATCAGCCTGGTCAACAAGGGGAAACCCCATCTCTGCCAAAAATACAAAAATTAGCTGGGCATGGTGGTGCATGCCTGTAATCCCAGCCACTCGGGTGGCAGAGGCAGGAGAATTGCTTAAACCCAGGAGGCAGAGGTTGCAGTGAGCTGAGATGGTGCCACTGTACTCTAGCCTGGGCAACAAGAGTTAATTCCATCTCAAAAACAAAAACAAGGTGCAGGGAGAGGGGAAATAATGGGGACTCGTTCAACGAGCAGAGAGTTTCAGTTTTGCAAGATGGAAAAGTTCTAGAATCTCTTATGCAACAGTGTGAATATAGTTAACATTACAGAACTGTACACTTAAAAATGGCTAATAGGGTACAAATAGTATTAGGTTCTTTTTTTACAATTTAAACCAAAACAAAAAAGTTTAATTCAAAATCCAAGGTGTACAACAGTATGCATACTGTGTTACCATTTGTGTAAAATAAAACTGTGTACTAGCCAGGTGCAGTGGCTCACACCTATAATCCCAACACTTCAGGAGGCTGAGGCAGGTGGATCACGAGGTCAGGAGTTCAGACCAGCCTGACCAACACAGTGAAACCCCATCTCTACTAAAAATACAAAAATTAGCCAGGTGTGATGGCATGTACCTGCGGTCCTAGCTACTCAGGAGGCTTGAGGCAGGGGAACTGCTTGAACCCGGGAGGCGGAGGTTGCAGTGAGCTGAGATCGTGCCACTGCACTCCAGCCTGGGCTACAGAGTGAGACTCCATCTCAAAAAAAAAAAAAAAAAGTGTGTGCTAACCCATATGCCTACACACAATCAGCCCTGGAACATGAACAATCAGCTGGCTAAGAACTGGTAAGGGCAGCTTCCTCTAGGCAGGAAAGAGGCGAGGGGGGCACGCTCCCTAGAAATCTTCCAGCACCTTTTCAATTCTGCACTGTGTGTGTATCACTTCTTCAAACAACAAGCAAGCAAATCTACCTACCAACTAGCCTGGCACTTTACACTCTGGCACAACAGCTGGTGCAAAGTTCAAACATGCTGCCTCAAGTAAGTTTGAGTCACTGTAATTAGAATCCATCAATTCCTGGCTAGGAGAGAGGAAGCCATCTCAAAATGTGGAAGAGAGAAGAATGAAGTCATACTCAAACACAGGCTGCAAATAGGGAACCTAAAAAGCACTCCACGACATGTTATTTATTTCAGTGTGCCTACTCAGGGGCTGAGGAGATTGAATTTGCTAATAGCAGTGAAGTGCCCAGAACACAGTTAATAGCATAAATGTTAGTGATTAATACTTCAAATTTCCTTCATTTAAAGCACATGAGTAAGAGCTGCAGATTCCAACAGTAGTGTGTACAATCTCTCTCTTAAGGCACCTCCTATCAATCTGAAAAATGGGCCTAATAACATTACCTATCTCAGAGGGTTGTTGGTGGCATTAGAAAATGAGTTAATACTTGTGAACACTTAGAATGGGGCTGGGCACATAGAAGCACTCAATAAACAGCCATAATAGCCAATATTGTATCTCATTCCAGAAGAAATAACGTATTAACTAAAGAAATCTATAGTTGTTTCTCATCTTGAATAGGAACCCAAGCATAATTATAAGTGAAATAAACAAACATTTAAACTGAGTAGAGGGGAGAAGTATCAGCAGAGAAAGGGTAAGAAGGTATGAAGATTTCTGAGAGCAGCTGGGAAGGTTTCTTGCCTCCCAGCAAAGAGCTGCCTACTAAATCTGAAGCAAAAACAGACCTGTAAGAAGACATCACCAACAAGAATCAGATTAACCCTGGCTCCCTGCATTCTCTCTGGGTCTAAGTTCAGTGTGAAACGATGATCCAAATAAATCCCAGATGGATGAAGATTACATACAAACATCAAAGGAAAATGGGTTTTACCACATACAAATTTAAAGTTATGGATGTCCAAATGAAATAACCAAAAGAGAAAGGCAAAAAATTAACTGAGTAAAACTAACCTGCTGTAAATATAACAACAAAAGAAGCCTGCTATCCTAATTATATGAGAGCTTCAGGAGAATAAGCAGAATGTGGTATCTATGTACAATGAAATATTATTCAGCCTTAAAAAGAAAGGAAATCCTGGCGCATGCTTCAACATGGATGAAGCTTGAAGACGCTAGCTAAGTGAAATCAGCTGGTCATAAAAGGACAAATACTATATGATTCCATTTATATGAGGGCCCTACAGTCATCAAATGTATAGAGACAAAAAGCAAAATGGGCATTCCAGGGGCAGGTAAAGGAGTAAAGAGAATTTGTGTTCAATGGGGACAGAGTTTTAGTTTGGGAAGCTGAAAAGCCTTCTGGAGACAGACAGTGGCAATGGTTTGTGAATGTGCCTAATGCCACCAAGCTGTACATTCAAAAATGGTTCAAATGGTAAATTCTGTTATGTGTATTTTAGAATAAAAAAATGTTAAGTAAAAACAAAGTTCATAGAAATCACAGTAACAAGAAAAGCAATAAAAATGATACATAAAAGAGCACAGGGCATGAATGGACAGCTCACAAAAGAGGAAATACAACTAACATGTGGAAACATTTATAAGGTCAAAGTTATCAAAAATGCAAATTTAAAGCATCTGGTAAATTTTAATCCATTAAATAATCAAAAATATTAATGCTGACAAGAGTACAAAGAAAGTAAGCCTCTTGTACAGTGCTGATGGCAGTCCGAAATAGCACACTGTGCAGAGACTGATAAAATTATTAACACTGCTGAACTCCATAATCAAATACTGCTAGTTCTTTTTAAACAAAAAATACTCAAAATAGAGGAAAAACTGTATGCACAAAGATGACATTATTTCTTATAAAACCAAGAAAATGACTAAAAATAGTGGAACTGCTGAGCAGGAAATACCTACTAGATAGATAATCATACAGCTATTAAAATAAGGGTTATGAAAACTAAGAAAATGAGTACAATATTGAGTGTAAAATCATTTTTAAATGGGTAGAAAGATGAAATGAAAATATACTATCTGTCAACAGTGCCTATGTTAATGTGATAAGACTATAAAAAGTCCCATAGATATCTTGCAAATTTTCTCTATCATATTTACAATTCTACTGTAATGAAGGGGAAATAATCTCTACATCAAGTGTTAAACTCTGAGTTAGGGCCATGGGGCAAGATCACACAAACTCCTAATATAACTTCCTAATTTCCTAATGTACTTTATCCACAAACAGAGAGACTTACGGCAGCAAGATGGCAATGCCAAGAAGGAGACGCAGCACATCTTGCCACAGCTTCCTCCTGGCCAGCGGCTCCCTAACGTGGTGACACTCTCCAGCCAGGTAAAATCCAGTCAGAGTTGTGAAAGCAGCTGAATCTTTCCTTTGCTACTGTCTTCATGCCTGTGAGTGACACCACTACGGCAGGCATTGTGAGTGACACGTACCGACACTGCAAGTTTGTGACTGACAGACCGCTGATCTATGATGGGAAATGGAAATAGGCCCAGACAAAAACATTTCCCAGACGTCCTTGTGGACAGGGATGACTAAGTGAGTAAGTTCTGGCCAGTAAGACACAAATGCTGGAGTATGGTTGCCAAGAAAGCTCCTTACAAAGCTGAGTAGACTTGCCACCTGCCCTGAACACCCTCTTCCTTCGTGCAACACAGGGGCGACAGTTGCAGCTGCAGTAATCAACTTGTGATCATGAGGCATCCTTAGAATGAAAGCCATATATTCTAGACACTAGAGTAGAGAGATCCTCAGCAACACCACAGAGCTGCCGTATCAGCACTGGACTCTGCTACAAATTTATTTACGAAAAATAAAACCTTAACTTTTTTAAACTACTGCTTTTATACTTCTATTGCTTGCTGCCAAAAACAGTTCACCATCTTTGAAGAACTAAAATCTATGTACTTCCATTTAAGGGAACATTTACAATATAATGACGTTCTCCTGGTTCTTAAATCAAAATCGACATCATTCAGGCCATATCCTTATGGATTCTGAGGACCACAATCACAAACCCTCCATCTTCCTCAATCTCCCATTTCATCTCTATCCACCACTATTGATGTTGTAATTATTCCTTTAGGAGACAAAGGTAATTAAAATTTTCTCAAACTATTATTTATAACAAAATCTAAATAGGATATGTCCAGTTTTTCTGGGGTTTTTCCTCTCTTTAAGACTAGTCAAGTGCAACAGTGAGAAGAGAAAGAATAATCTGGTTTTTTTAAATATAGAAGCATATGACCAAAGCATCAATGAATGCAAGCTACATAAATATTTTTATTCCTAACAATGGTAAAATTATCACCTGGTATTGATTTAAAAATGAATAATGACTATCATAAAACCAACCCGTATTTCTGGATAAAGACAGAAAATGGAACACATGTATCTAATATTACTCCACCTCCACGCCTCTCTAAAACTACAGTAAAGAAACATTTTTAAAATTACAAATCCTCAAGGAAGAGTGAATAGGAGAGGAGGTGACAATATACTGGAAGCTGGAAAGTACGTGCAGGAGGCGGCTTAGCAAATCCAAGAAAGCTGACTTCTACACTGGCTAGGTCTACACTGGCTAGGTCTACACTGGCTAGGTCTACACTGGTTAGTGAAGTGCACAAGGCAGGTCTAACCATTCTCAAGAATTCAGAAAGGAAACTAGAGTAAGTCAGGACATAACGCAATTGTGATTCAGATGTAGGGTACTGCCATGGCTAGCATTTTTTAATTTCACCAGGTTCATGAAGAAAATGATTTCACAGAGCACTAACTTTACCTAAAGATCTCAAAATAATCATGTATTCATACATTCATCTCTAAAATACCAAGGATGGTATGTTTTATTTTTAGTAATCAGAGTTAATTTTCCATCAACAATCAACAGGTGAACGCTACTGACTCCTCCATCAACACCTGCAGCTTGGAGCTGGCTGTTCCTCGGCTGCTTTACCTGCGCAGCCCAGTTAGACCCTTAGACCTCAGCATGTACAAAATCAAACTCTCCTTCTTCCTCCTCCCTCCCTCAAGTGAGTTTCCTCTCATGTTTCCCATCTTAACCAATCACATTATCATCCATGCACTGCCCCATCTCAAAATCTGAGTCATCCTAGATTTCTCTTAACTGCTACCAATTCTCATCACTAAGACCCACCAAGTCTACCTCCTGTTTATCTCTGCTAACTATATATAGCTTACCCCAACCAACTGTACATGCTCCAAAAACACAGCAGCATATAAAAGCTAGTGAGGCCAGAACAATGAGGCCCAATATGAGAGCAGGTGAAATAACTACATGAGTAACACAATGTCTGCCCCGGGCTCCTTAATGAGTACTGGCTCTGGGAGTCCAACTGCTCTCAGGCGGTCTCAGCTTCAACATACTGGGACTGGGAGCCAAGTGCTGGACTGAGGGCAACCTAATGACACAATGTGTGCTTCCACACACCACACTGCACTCCTAAATGTAAGTCAACCACCCCAGCTAGTGCAGAAGAAAGTTCCTCCATGCTGAGGGAAAATCCATTTTCTCCCACTGACTCAGAGCTGTATAAATGGGCCCTTCCGGATGAATTTTCATGGGTGGTTTTGACTATACATATCCCCTTACATAATTTTAAGAACCTTGCAAATGACAGAACTCCCCTCCACCCACTCCTGCCATTCTCACCATACGCCCTCCTTACAGGCACCTGTTAACTCACATGGGGTCATCTTCTAGACTCTGTGTAATGGAGGTGCCTGCCCATAAAGTCTCCCTAAAACACAAAACTGGCCTCACGGCTCACTGTCTACACTGCACAAAGGCTGCCTGACCTCCTCTCTCCATACTCCCCTGCTCTAATTACCCTAACCCAGTCAGGTCCTCAGAGTCACCATGCCCTCTCACTGCTGGTCGTCTGCATGTGCTGCTCGTTTGCTCTTGCAGGATTTACATTCAAGAAGTTTGAAAACCCCTTCTGAAGTTCTAATCCAATTTCCACTCAGGAGCACTGCATCTCTTTGACAACTCTGAGTGAGTACTGAGCTTTGGGCAACGCAGTATTGGGGAAGAGCGGAGTTCCCAGGTGCCATCTGCTCAGTCCGCATAACCAGCATAAGATGAGTCTCTGCACCTCCCTGAAAACAGTCAGTGGCAAGGAGGTCATTCTCTCTGCATGTTCAGATGACTGGGCACGGCCGTCAGAAAGGGTAATTCTGTGAGCTCCTGTGGGGTCTATCCTTTGGGCCTCTTAGACTCTCTTAATGTCTTCAATTCATTTTGATGGCTTGGCCTTAAATCTTTCCACCTGGTTCACGTCCCTTTATTCCATCAACACACGGTTAAGGACATATACCTGAAGGAAATTTACCATTCTCATCACTTCCTCAACCACGACATGCAACAAAATGACTTGCAGAATTCAAAGCACAACACATGTAATACAGTATTTTCTTATCTTTTTAATAATAAACTTGATTGTTTTTGAACATTCATTGCAGGTACCCATTTTTAGCAAATAGCCTTTTCTATGTTCACACCAAACCTCTCCAATTCCATCCTGGCAAGTGGTTATATTTTACTATCTCCTATATGCCAGCTAAATCACAAAAAGAATCCCCTTTAATAAAAATTCTTGCGAGCCGTGTGGTGGTCCGTATTTGCTCCACATGCCTGAGATTAGATGTCCCTCTAAGTAAAGCAAGAACTCCTGGCACAGGAAGCTGAAGTAGACAGAAGGAAACAGCTGGGCTCCATGCCTGCTCCTAAAATCCTACCCAACAGGTAGTTGATGTGATATGCTAGAGAAGGAAAAATGCCAAATCTGACAGGTGGGAATCTGTGATTTGTTTTGGCTGTAAAGACAAAGCCACTCACACACAGTCAGTTTATTGGCTCCATTTGCTCCACATAAACCACTGTGGGCCGGGCATGGTGGCTCACGCCTGTAATCCCAACACTTTGTGAGGCTAAGGTGGGAGAATCACTTAAGCCTGGGAGTTTGAGGCCAGCCTGGACAACATAGCGAGACCTCGTCTCTACAAAAAATTTTTTAAAATTAGCCAGGCTTGTGGTTTCTACCTGTGGTCCCAGCTACTCAGCAGGTTGAAGCAGGAGGATCAACTGAGCCCAGGGTCCGAGGCTGCAATGACTGGATAGAATTGTGCCAGGGAACTCCAGCCTGGACAATAGAGCAAGATCCCATTTCTAGAAAAATAAAATACAAAGCAAAACAGCAAAATAAAATAAACTACTGTGGATGTACAGAGAAAACAGAGTGGCCTGTGAAACGAAGCAGCCATACTTGGCAATTTCAGTTGTGAAGACAGAGCCAGGGAGAAAAGATCAAAGACTGGCTTTAATATACATTAAATATATATATTTGTTATAGAGTCATTCCATATTTAATAGTTACTCCATTAACTATTAGCCTTATAGTTAAAATATTTCTTATACCAGATAATTCTTAAAAACACTTCATATTCTAATGTTAGAAAGAATTTTATAATTGGATCTGGGACCATTTGACAATGTACTTGCATGAAAAAAAATCCAAACCTAAATTATGTAGATTTAATATGCAGCTTATGTCACATGAAACTGCCCTCTATAAAGCAAGCATTCTGTACATGCAATTAATTTTAACTTGAAAAGAGCATCTCACAGAAGAAAACATGTAATGCTGAGTAGAACCACTAGAGAACTAGGAGATATTTCTTCGCATTTATCTGTGATGTTTCATTTCATTTGAATGAAATCAATTAAGTATCATAATTAGGGCCCATAACTCAGTTCAGTTATCTTTTACAGTAATATTTAAACCCTAGAAAAAAATAACATCTTGACCTGGTTTCCTCTGCTATAAGGGCAATAATTACAATCATCTTGCTATGTCTCAGGAAAACTAAAGTAGGCAGTTGGTTTATCCAAATCCATTCCTCCTTCTATTGTCTTTGCTTTTGGAGGCCTGTTTAGTTACTTACCCTCCTCCAGGGTCCAGAACATCAGACAGGTTCTCCTGGTCACCGCCCCAAGGAGAAAGTCTTCATGAATCTAAACCAGTCACAGTAAATCCATTCCTATTGCTCTAACCAGGTTAGGCATAGGCAGATGGGACAAATCTGCTGGAAAGGTTTCTGAGAAAGGGTCTCTAAATTCTTAAAAAGTGAAAGGAAAATCTTCTATCTCTGTATGGAAATGTCCAAAGAGGTGATCTGGGAATTTGGCAGCCACCCTGGGACCCAAAGGGAACAAACAGAAGAGCTCAAGCTGTGCCCTAGGCTGCATGTGCAACTCTATCACTGAGCTGCTAAAACAACACCCTAGAGCTGCTTCACTTGGGCTTCCTGTTTGGTGAGCTAACAAGCCCCTTTTCGTTCTGAACATTTTTATTGAGCTTTCCAGTATTTTCAAAAAAACAGCCTGATTCATGCACATATCTTTAGAAGAAATTTAAAACGCCCTAGAAAAGAATATCTTCAGTTTAAAATCTAAGCAATTTGGAATTTACAGGAATATATTTCCTCTTAGTTTCAGTTACTCACCATTAAAAAATAATGGTCCTCAGGTTCAGCTCGAAGATATTTAAAAACCACTTGCTCCATGAACCTTTCCATAAGATCCCAGTCTTCAATGATTCCATGTCGTATTGGCCACTGGAGGAAGAGAAACCAGAGTTGTTAAGCCTCAGTTCACGACAATAAGAGCAACAGTTTAACAGTGGCACAGAAGAAACTGTGTTATTACAGAATAAAGGTCTCCTTCTCATTGCAGTTTTTAATTCTTGTAAAGAAACAACAGCATTTGAAAAAAAAAAAGATTAAGTTACATTATTGTTCATATTCTCCTCCACTCATTTCTACAAACAAAGAATCACCTTAACAATGACAGGGAGACAGGCCAGGCACAGTGGCTCACGCCTCTAATCCAACATTTCGGGAGGCCAAGGCAGGAGGCTCACTCGAGCCCAGGAGTTCGGGACCAGCCTGGGCAACATAGCAAGACAGTCTCTACCAAAAATTTAAAAAATCAGCCAGGCATGGTGATGCGTGCCTGTAGTCCCATCTACTTGAGAAGTTGAGGAGAGAGGATTGCTTGAGCTCAGGAGGTCGAGGCTGCAGTGAGCCAAGATGGCATCAGAGCACTCCAGTCTGGGTGACAGAGTAAGACCTATCTCTAAAAAAACAACAACAACAAAAAACAATGAGGAACAGATAGAAAACTGCAGCTAATTATCATACAACTGGATCTGGAGCTTTAAAAAAAAAAAAAGTCTGCTTAAATAATGTGTTCTTTTAATTAACCAATCTGCAATTGTCCCTCAACTGACAGGTTAGTCAACCTGTCAACAATTTTCCAGAGGAGGGGATCTTGCTTTCATGTGTGACCTGGTGTTTCCTGAGTCTATTCTGCATTCCAGGGATCTGTTAATTCCCTTAATTCTCCAATCAAAAACACCCCCATTCAAAAACAACCACCACCACCACCTCTATTCAAACATAATAGAAACACATTCCACAACTCACAAATACAACTTCTAGATGACCATTTTGCATTACTCATCCTACTGCTCTACACTTAGAGAAGCAAACACCTGCCGGACACTTACCTTTGTAGCATACGTAGGTTTATCGATGGCTTCATCTCCTATGAAAAAGTCAAGGTCATCAACTCCCCTCAACACTCTCCTTTGGGCTTGGTCGACTACCTTTGCCGACTCTCTGATGGCAATACCTTAAAAAAACACACACACAGAGAGATTTCTATCACTATCCATATGTATTTAAATGATCAAAAGGGATAACATCCCTATATACACACAAGTAAATTTTCATTGTTAGGGTTCCATGTGGGGTGAAGGATGCTCACAAAAAAGACAATGTCAATGAGTACATAAAATAATACAGAAACAAGCTATTCTATTCTGGTATGATTTTCAGAATGGTACAAAGGAAATGAGCTGCTCTGCTTTTATACTGACAGAAGCTACCTTACTAAATTTCTGTTTTATCTGGAAAAATCCCTCAAGATAGTAAGTGAAATGCCTATACATCAGTAGGTTCTAAATTTAAAACACAATATAGAAGGGGACAAATTTGTGTACAATACAGAAAAGGAGAGTAAACAGAAAAATAACGTTTATAATAAAACTCGACATCACATAGCCTTAAAATGTACTTTTAGTATTGTTACAGGGAGAAAAAAGCTGCGACTTCCCATTAAAATGATAAATTAGAATGTTATTGGTTAATAACTGTAGCCAAAAAAAAGTACCATAATCAAATAACTATTACATAAAAATTCCAAATATTAATGGCTTTAGAATTCATTATTTTAATAAGATCTTAACCTTAAATATTTGGGAATATACTTAGTAGTAAATAATCATATCGAACTTCACTCTAGAATTTAACATCTAATGAAATGTGGAGGGCATCACAAAGATTCCATTTTCCATTGAAATTCCTAACTCCTGGTCACACTCTTGAGCTCTCCCATGAGCTACTTTCATTCATCAGGTCTTGACATCAACACCATCTCCTCCCTTGAAGGCTTCCTTGACAACCTGCAGTTCTGCACATGTGTTTGATGCTTCCACTGGCCCTTTTATGCCTGCATTAAGGCATTTTCCAGGATGAATTACAATTGTTTAAGATCAGTCTACCAAACTGTAGATTCCTTAACGTCAAATAACACCCACCTTTTACTGTTTCTCCAGTGGGAGGCTCAGATGTCAACAACGAAAAGTTTACATTTATTGAACACTCTGCTAAGTGTTTCCTTTTGCACACTACTTTATTTAATCCTCACAACAGCTTATGAGACAGGTACTATTACCTGCATTGTACAGAAACGGAAACTTAACAATCTATCAAGGTCACACAGCTTCTAACAGACACAGACAGGATTTGCACCTAAGCAGGCCGCTGACTATCAGAATAGGCGTTAGAGAAATATTTGTTAAATTAACATTTTACTCCACTAAAATATTTATTGTGGGTTTGAAAAATGGTCAAACTATACCTAAATAATTCTAACATAAACCTAATTCCATAAATACACTAATGGCATCTCACTATCCTTAATGTATTTCAGATGAAAGTACAACTCTCCTAGCTATACAAATATAAGTGCTAGATAAAATTTCTCCAAATTAAAACATCAAAATCTTTGTGACTTACTATCCAAGTGATGTACAGAATCAGTACAGTCCTTATCAAAATACCAATGGCATCCTTCACAGAAATAGAAAAAATCATCCTAAGTTCACATGGAACCACAAGAGACCCCAAATAGTCAAGGGAATCTTAAGCAAAAAGAAGAAAGCTGGAAGGATCACACTACCTGACTTCAGAGTACACTACAAAGCTACAGTAATCAAAACAGCATGGTACCGGTATAAAAACAGACATATAAACCAGTGGAAAAAACAGCCAGAAACGAATCCATGTATTTACACTCAACTGATTTTACACAATGGGTAAAGTGTAAGTGTTACTGGGGAAACTGGATATCCACATGCAGAAGAATGAAAATGAATGCTTACCTCTCAACCATATACAAAAATTAACTCAAAATGGATTAAAGACTTCAATGTAAGACCTGAAACTGTGGAACAGAAGAAAATGGGAAAATGCTTTATGATATTGGTCTGGGCAAGGATTTTTTTTGGACAAGACCTCAAGAGCACAGGTAATAAAAATAGATAACTGGGACTACATCAAACTAAAAATCTTCTGCACAGCAAAGAAAACAAACAACAAAGTGAAGAGACAATCTATAGAATAGGAGAAACTATTTGCAAACTATCTACCTGACAAAAGATTAATAATTGAAATATATAAAGAACTCAAACAGCAATAAAAAAAACAAATAACCCAAGTGAAAAATGAGCAAGAGACCTGAATGGACATTTCTCAAAAGAAGACATACAAATGGCCAACAAGTATATGAAAAAATGTTCAACATCACTAATCATCGGGGAAATGCAAATCAAACCCACAATATCAATCACCTCACCCCACTGAGAATGGCATTTATCAAAAAAGCAAAAGATAGTAAGTGCTGGTGATGATGTGACAAAAAGAGAACCTTTATACACTATAGGTGGGAATGCAAATCAGTCAAGCCATAATGGAAAACAGTATAGAGGCTCCTCAAACAATTAAAAATAGAACTACCATATGATCCAACAATCCCACTACTGGACATATATCCAAAGTAAATGAAATCAGTATGTTGAAGAGCTATCTACACTCCCATGTTTACCGTAGCACTATTCACAATAACCAAGATCTGGAATCAACCTAAGTGTCCATTAACAGATGAACAGATAAAGAAAAGTGGCTTTATAAACACTGGAATACTATTCAGCCATTTAAAGAAAAAGGAAATTCTGCCATCTGCCCATAACACGGATGAACCTGGAGGGTTATGTTAATTAAAATAAGCCAGGCACAGAAAGACAAATATCACATCGTCTCCTTTACACACAGGATCTTAAAAAGTTGACCTCATAGAGGCAGGCTGTAGAATGGTGGTTACTGGGGTCTGAGGCTGTTCGGCGATGGGAAGGACAGGGAGATGTTGGTCAAAAAATATGCAACTACAGTTAGATAGGAGAAATAAATTACAAGAGATCTAGCATACAAGGTGACAACAGTTAATGATGATATATTGCATTCTTTAAAAATGTAGAGTACATGTTACATGTTATCATCACAAAAATGACTATATGAGGTAATGCATTTGTTAATTCGCTAGATTTAACCATTTTACAATGTATATATACCTCAAAACATCATATTATATATGATAAAAACACACAATGTTATCTGTCAATTTAAAAAATTAAAATCAGAGCCAGCTGTGGTGGCTCATGGCTCATGCATGTAATCCCAGAGACTCAAGAGGCTAAGGCAGGAGGATCGCTTGAGCTCAGGAGTTTCAGAACAGCCTGGGCAACACAGCAAGACCCCATCTCTTAAAAAGCTAAAAAATTAGCCAGGCACAATGGCACACATGCCTGTAGTCCCAGCTACTCGGGAGGATCACTTGAGCCCAGGAGGTTGAGGCTGTGGTCAGCCATGATTGCCCCACTGCACTCCAGCCTGAGCTACAGAGAGAGATCCTATATCAAAAAAGTTTAAATTTTTAAAAACTGTTTTTAATCAAAAAATTGTTTTAAATCCTTGCGACTGAATTTCAGGAGAGAGTAAATAACGTTTCTAAGCTGGGCACAGTGGCTCACACCTGTAATCCCAGTACTTTGGGTGGCGGAGACAGGCAGATTGCTTAAGCCTGGGAGTTTAAGACCAGTCTGGGCAACATGGTGAAAACCTGTCTCTACAAAAACTAGCCGGGAATCCCAGCTACTTGGGAGCCTGAGACAAGGGGATTGGGAAATTGAGGCTGCAGTGAGTCATGATCACACCACCACACTCCAGCCTGGGTAACAGAGCAAGACCCTGTCACAAACAAAACAAACAAACTAACAAACAAAAAGTTTTTGATATGAACTAATTCCTTCAAACAGTCCAGCCAAGTTAATTTTTCTATAAAGCTACTTCATGAATGAGCACACAGACTTTGAAGGGATGAAAACCTAGGTTTGAGCACTTACTAGTTAGCTGACTTGAGAAAAGTTATTATTAACCCTCAGTGCTCTCTCCTCTAAAATGCATATACTACTACCTATCAGGGTGGTGAGAATTAAATGGAACAATGTTTACAAAGTGTTTAGCAGAGACTGTGCTATAGAATAGTACTCAATAGGCCGGGCGCGGTGGCTCAAGTCTGTAATCCCAGCACTTTGGGAGGCCGAGACGGGCGGATCACGAGGTCAGGAGATCGAGACCATCCTGGCTAACATGGTGAAACCCCGTCTCTACTAAAAAATACAAAAAACTAGCTGGGCGAGGTGGCGGGCGCCTGTAGTCCCAGCTACTCGGGAGGCTGAGGCAGGAGAATGGCGTAAACCCAGGAGGCAGAGCTTTCAGTGAGCTGAGATCCGGCCACTACACTCCAGCCCGGGCAACAGAGCGAGATTCTGTCTCAAAAAAAAAAAAAAAAAAGAGAATAGTACTCAATAAACAATATTATCTGTACTAAATTGGAGACCAAATTTGTGACTGGCTGAACACTGAACAGGTACCCAGATACAACCATTCCAGAGAAGAACTGAGAAAAATATTATGTTTATCCAGCAATTCCACTTCTAGAAATTCATTCTAAAGAAATAATCATTGAGTAAATAAAGGTATAATACAACAATACTCTTTGTAGAACTAATAATAGCAACAAATTGAAGGGGAAAAGTTAACTGACCTGAAATCAGAGATCAGGTAAATAAATTACATCAAATCCTTAGAAAGAGCTGCTAAGGCCGGGCGCAGGGGCTCACACCTGTAATCCCAGGACTTTAGGAGGCCAAGGCGGGTAGATCACCTGAGGTCAGGAGTTCAAGACCAGCCTGACCAACATGATGAAACCCCGTCCCTACTTACAAATACAAAAATTAGCCAGGCATGGTGGCGGGCACCTATAATCCCAGCTACTTGGGAGGCTGAAGCACGAGAATCACTTGAACATGGGAGGTGGAGGTTGCAGTGAGCCGAGATCACACCATTGCACTCCAGCCAGGGTGACAGAACAAGACACGGTCTCAAAAAAAAAAAAAAAAAAACAAGAGCTACTAAGTTGTCTTTTAGAATATTCACAGTATGACTCCACTTCAGTAAATACACAGAGTTGCACGTGTGTGTTTAATGTATATAAGACGCCCAGACAAAAGATTAATACTGGTTAACCATGGATGGTAGAGCTATTGGTGACTTTTGCTTCTTCTACTGGGTATATTGGCTTTTCAACTATTAAAAAGAAGCTAACAAAACAAAATAAAAGTAAAAGCTAATCTTTTGTTTATGAACTGAAGTATTTATTCTGTCACCTCTCAAAATCATTTACCCTTAACGCCTCATTTCCATATGAAAAGTTTTCAAGGTAAGTCAGGCTGTAGAATTTTCTCAGAGAGCTATTAAGCTAGCTACAAATTTATATTTTGTTCCAAGACAAATTAGTAAACATATACAATTATCTCTAAAAGTAGATTATCTGGAATCCCCAATTTACTACAAATGAATAACAACACAGCTGTAAGAGTGAATTTGAGGCCGGGAACGTGGCTCACGCCTGTAATCCCAACACTTTGGGAGGCCAAGGTGGGTGGATCACTTGAGGTCAAGAATTCGAGACCACCCTGGCCAACACAGTGAAACCGTGGCTGAGGTTGCAATGAGCCGAGATTGCACCACTGCACTCCAGCCTGGAAACAGAGCAAGACTCCATCTAAAAAATAGTAATCAAAAATAATAAACATAAAAATAAAACACATACACACACACACAAAGTATACTTCTTTTAACTACTACACAGGAAGCAACTGTATCCACACAAGAAAATAAAAGTATATAGAGCTTATATTCCAATATATGCTTATATTCCAATATATACTTATATTCCAATTAAAAAAATTATAAAAATTAGCTGGGCGTGGTGGCATATGCCTGTAATCCCAGCTAGTCGGGAGGCTAAGGCAGGAGAATTGCTTGAACTCAGGCGGCAGAGGTTGCAGTGAGCTGAGATCATGCCATTGTACTCCAGCCTGGGTGACAGAGTGAGACTCCGTCTCAAACAAACAAACAAAAAAGAGTGAAACTGAAGACTTTTTATCAGAAAGGCATCTTGCAGTAACAGGATAAAAAGGTGAAAAGAGAAAGACACAGGGCAGAAATCACTTTCCCCACCTCCTTTTCTCATTCCAACTCACTGCCACTTTTAAAGTCTCAAAGATACCAAGTTATAAACAGTGGCACAAAACTAAAGGACAGAACTTAAGCAGAACTGAAGAAAGCAAGAGTGAAGTGGAAACTGAGGCTGAGAATGAGAAGCAAAGAGGACATCGGAGACCTTGGGCTGAACATGGGCTAGAAAAGTCTGGTGGGCCACGACGACTGCGGTGATCTGCAGAAACAGGTAACGCCCATCTCTGACCACACCATTCAATGGCACACTGGCGCCACACAGAACCATCTGATGCACAAGTTTGGTATTCCAAAGGGCCACTGGCCAAAGTGCCAATACAAGTGACAGATCCTATCCTCTGGGCAAGATGAAACTTAATTGTGTGTGAATTCAGAATTAAACTGTCAAGTCAATATAAAAGATTGTAAAGAGATAGTCGTGTGCCATGGCTCACGCCTGTAATCCCAACACTTTGGGAGGCCGAGGCAGGTGGATCACAAAGTCAAGGGATTGAGACCATCCTGGCCAACATGGTGAAACCTCAACTCTACCAAAAATACAAAAATTAGCTGCGCATGGTGGTGCGCACCTGTAGTCCCAGCTACTCAGGAGGCTGAGACAGGAGAATTGCTTGAACCCAGGAAGCTGAGGCTGCAGTGAGCCGAGATCACACCACTGCACTCCAGCCTGGAAACAGAGCAAGACTCCGTCTAAAAACTAATAATAATCAAAAATAATAAAAATAAATTAAAACACATACACACACACAAATTATACTTCTTTTAACTACTATACAGGAAGCAACTGTATCCATGCAAGAGAATAAAAGTATATAGAGCTTATATTCCAATATATGCTTATATTCCAAATATTTTGTCTATACCTATGGAAACCAAGATGTGGCCCAAACAGTTCTTATGAACACAATGAAGAAATCTGTCTAAATAATCTATGTCACCCAAGCTATCTCTGGTATACCACAACATACCACAGTCCATCCCAACCCAGCAGTAACTCAGAACTCCTCCCCAAGTGACTGTCAACAAAGGCCAAAAGAAGAACCTCAACTTTGACTCCCAAACTGGCAATAATGAAGTGGTATCCCCATTCCCCTGCTGGAGTAGTGTCAGAAAAGACTTGCTAAAACACAAAATTGAAATAAGAACCTCATAACATAATAATACCCAAAGTACCTAGGTTTCCATTTTAAAACTCTTACCATGGCAAAATCCAGTAACATCTCAACTGAAAAGAGAAAAGACAATGAATAGACAACGCCAATGAGATAACACAGACATACTTATCAAACAAGGATTTTAGGAGCCATCGCAAAATGCCTCAATGAGCAATCTCAAATACTCTTGACTCTTGAAACAAATGGAAAATAAAAGGAAGTCTCAGCAAGCAAATACAAAGCCACAGCAAAGAAACAAGATATAAAGACAAAACCATATGGAAATTACAGAATTAAAAATCACAATAACCGAAATAAAAATCTTGAGAGATGGCCTCAACAGAAGAAAAGGACAGAGGAAAGAAACACTGAACTTGAAGACAGAATAACAGAAATTACCCAGTCCAAACAAAAGAGAGAAAATAGACTGGAAGAAAAAAAAAAAAAGAGCCCAGAGCCTCAGGGACATCTGGGATATATAATAAAAGATTTAGCATTCATGGATTACAATTCCCAGAAGGAAAAGAGAAAGAAGGCAGGACCAGAAGGCATGCAAAGAAATAATGGCTAAAACTGCCAAATTTGGCAAGAAAAAAAAAAGGGAAGAAGAAAAAGAAATAAACTAATAGATTCAGTACTTAACAAACCCCAAATAAGATAACCCAAAACAAAACAAAACAAAATCCATTCCAAAACACATTATACTCAAACTTCTAAAAAACTAAAGACCAAAAAAAGAAAAAATTCAGCTTCCAAGGACATTTCTCATCAGAAATCATGACACACACACAAAAAAAGGTGCCACAACATTTTTGTGCTGAAAGAACTGTCCATCCAGAAATCTGTGTTCAGCAAAAATATCCCCTAAGAATAAAGAGCAAATCAAGACTTTCCATTGAAATAAAACTGACACAATTTGTCAACAGCATTCCTACTTCAAAAGAATGGCTTGGGATGTTCAGGCAGTCCATGATTTTTTGGGTTTTTTTTGTTTTGTTGTTGTTGTTGTTGTTGTTTTTGAGATGGAGTCTCGCTCTGTCACACAGGTTGGAGTGCAGTGGCGAGATCTCGGCTCACTGCAACCTCCACCTCCCGGGTTCAAGTGATTCTCCTGCCTCAGCCTCCCAAGTAGCTGGGACTACAGGTGCACACCATCACGCCCAGCTAATTTTTGTATTTTTAGTAGAGACAGGAGTTCACCATGTTGGCCAGGATGGTCTCAATCTCTTAATCTTGTGACCCGCCCACCTCTGCCTCTCAAAGTGCTGGGATTACAGGCGTAAGCCACCATGCCCAGCCTATGTTTTTTTAATTATGAAAAAATAAATAAATATTAAAAAGAATGGCTAAAGGAAGTTCTCTAAAGAGAAAAGAAATGATAAAAGAAGGAATTTGGGTACATCAAGAAAAAAGAAACAACAATGGACAGAGCAAAAATGTGGAGAATTATTTTCCTTTTCCTCTTGAGTTTTCTAAATTATGTCTGGCAGTTGAAGCAAAAATTATAACTGATGTGAATCTCATGAGATTCAATGTATATCGAGGAAAGATTTAAGACAATTACGTTAGAAATGGGGGGGAGGCACGGTGGTTCACGCCTGTAATCCCAGCACTTTGGGAGGCTGAGGCAAGGGGATCACCTGAGGTCAGGAGTTTGAGACCAACCTGGCCAACACAGTGAAACCCTATCTCTACTAAAAATACAAAAATCAGCTGGGTGTGGTGGCAGGCACCTGTAATCCCAGCTACTTGGGAGGCCTGAGGCAGGAGAATCACTTGAACCCGGGAGGCGGAGGTTGCAGTGAGCCAAGATCGCGCCACTGCACTCCAGCCTGGGGGACAGAGTGGGACTCCATCAAGAGAAGAGAAGAGAGAGGGGAGGGGAGGGGAAGAGAAGAGGAGAAAAGAAAAGAGAAAAGAAAAGAAAAGAAATAGGGGTAAAGGGACCTACAGGGAGGTAGGGTTTCTACATTTCATTCCAACTGGTAAAATGTTGATACCAGTAGACCAAGGGGGAAAATATATATATTTCTTTAATTATAATAACTAGAACAACCACTTAAAAAACTATACAACGAGATGTATGCAAAAACACAATAGACAGGCCAGGCACAATGGCTCACACCTGTAATCCCAGGATTTTGGGAGGCCAAGGCAAGCAGATCACTTAAGTTCAGGAGTTCGAGACCAGCCTGGCCAACATGGCAAACCTCTGTCTCTACTAAAAATATATATATATATATAAATTAGCTGGGAGTGGTGGCACATGCCTGTAATCCCAGCTACTTGGGAGGCTGGGGCACGAGAATAGCTTGAACCCAGAAGCCAGAGGTTGCAGGGAACTGAGATCGTGCCACTGGGCGACAGAGCAAGACTCTGTTTCCAAAAAAAAAAAACTATAGATAAATCGAAATGCAATTCTAAAAAAAATGTACAAATAACCCATAGAAGTTAGGCAAAACAAAACAGAAAAACAAAAAACAAAAGGAATAAACAGAAAAGCATTAATCAATAATTACAATAAATATAAATGGTCTAAATATACCAATTAAAAATAGATACTGGCAGAGTGCACTAAAAAATAAGACTGAACTCTGCTGTCTACAAGAAACTCTTCAAATGTAATGATATAAGTTAAGTTGAAAGATGAAAAAAGACATTCCATACAAACATTAATCAAAAGAAAGCACAAGCAGCTATACTGCTATAAGAAAAAGTAGTCTTTCAAGCAAAGAAAATTACCACTTATAGACAGGGACATTATATATGATAAAGAGTCAATCCATCAAGAAGACATAGATATCCTAAATGGGTGTGCACCAAAAAACAGAGCTGCAAAATACGTGAAGCAAAAACTGATGGGGAAAAAAATATACAAATCCACAATTATAATTGTAAACTTCAATGTCTCTTTCTCAACACTTAATAGAACAAGTACACAGAAAATAAGCAAGAATATCAAATAATTCAATAATGCCATCAACCTACAGGCTCTGACTGACATTTTTATAGAACACTCTGACAAACAAGAAGAGAAATCACATTGCTTTCAAGTGCCCAAGCAGCTTATACCAAAAGAAACCTTATGCTGGACCATAAAACAAACCTCAACAAATATAAAAGAATTTAAGTCATACAGAGTGTATTTTCTGACTACAATAAAATTAACCCAGAAATCAGTAACAAATAATAATGAGAAAATCTCCTACATATTTGGAAATTTAAAAACACAGTTGTAAGAATCCATAGTCAAAGAGGAAGTTTTAGAGAATCTAAAAAATACATGAACAGGATGAAATGAAAACATATCAAAATTCGGAGGAATGTCACAGCTAACGCAATGCTAATACAGAAAATTTTAGCACTAAATGCTTATATGAGAAGAGTCTCAAACTAATAATCTATGACTCCACCCCACCTTAAGAATCTAGAAAAAGAAAAGCAAAATAAACCCAAGACGAGCAAAAGGAATGAAATGATGAAGATAACAATAGAAATCACTGATATTTCAAACAGGAAATCTGAGAAAATCAATGAATCAAAAAAGCTAGTTCATCAAAAATAAAAACTTTGTGAAAAACTCTGTGAAGGTAAAAAACCAAGCAACTGACTGGAAGAAATTATTATAAACCACACATTTGACCAATGGACTTATATCTGGTATATATAAACAACTCATAGTGAGATATCATCTCTACAAAACTTTAAAAATTTAAAAATTAGCCAGGTGTGGTGGTGCACACCTGTAGTCCCAGTTACTCAGGAGGCTGAGGCAGGAGGATCACCTGAGCCCAGGAGTTCAAGGCTGCAATGAGGTGCAATTGCGCCACTGCACTCCAGCATGGACAACAGACAGACACCTTGTTTCTAAAAAATATAAATTTTAAAATAAAAGTAAAAATAAAGAACTCTCAAAACACAATAGTAAAAATATAAATAGTCAAATTTAAAAATGAACAAAATACATGAAAAGGCATTTCAAGGAAGATGACATTCAGGTGGCACATAAACACACGAAAAGATGTTTGACATCACTAGCCATTAGGGAACTGAAAATGATGAGAAATCATAACACACTTACTGATCAGCTAAATAAAAAACAGTGGGCACGGTGGCTCACACCTGTAATCCCAGTGCTTTGGAAGGCCAAGGCAGGTGGATCACTTGAGGTCAGAAGTTCGAGACCAGCCTGGCCAACATGGTGAAACTTCATCTCTACTAAAAATACAAAAATTAGCCGGGCGCAGTGGCGGGCACCTGTAATCCCAGCTACTCAGGAGGCTGAGGCAGGAGAATTGATTGAACCCAGGAGGCAGAAGTCGCAGTGAGCCAAGATCGCACCACTACACTCCAGCCTGGGCAACAGAGCGAGATTCTGTCTCAAAAAAAAAAAAAACAGGCACACACTGTATGAGTAGTAGCATTACAGCTGAGTAGTATTTAGTGTATGATATACCACCGTCAGTTTAAATATTAATCTATTGAGGAACATATATTATGGAGATGATAAAATTATAGAGATGGAAACAGAGCAGTGGTTAGGAATAGTGGAGGGAGAGAAGTAAGTGTAATTATATAGGAGTAGCACCAGAGAGATCTTGGTAGTGAGAAAATAATTCTGTAACTTGATTACAGTGGTAGTTCAAGGAATCTACAGATAGAATTACAATGACATAGAACTATACACACACACTGTACCAACATCCATTTCCTGGGGCTGGTCTTTTTTTGTTTTTTAGAGACAGGGTCTCACTTCTGGTTATAATATTGCACTACAATTTGTAAGATGCAACCTTTGGGGAAAAATAGGAAAAGTGTACACAGAATCTCTCTAAACTATCTTTGCAACTTCCTATTAGGTTGTAATTATTTCAAAATAAAATATTTTAAAGACAGAGCTTATAAATGACTTAAACTAGAAAATAAAACACTTCAGCTGTAATGATGAATCAAAACTAACAAGATTAAACTTAATAATAAAGAACAGTGGGCCGGCGCAGTGGCTCATGCCTGTAATCACTTTGAGAGACTGAGGCAGGCGGACAGCTTGAGGCCGGGAGTTCAAGACCAGACTGGGCAACACTGTTAAACCCTGTCTCTATTAAAACTACAAAAATCAGCCAGGCATGGTGGCACACGTCTATAATCCCAGCTACTTGGGAGGCTGAGGCAGAATTGCTTGAACCCAGGAGATGAAGGTTGCAGTGAGCTGAGATCGTGCCACTGTACTCCTGTCGCCTGAGCGACAGAGCAAGACTCTGTCTCAAGCAAACAAACAAACAGAACAGTTCTTTTTTTTAACAAGCTCTGCAGTTAAAAAAAAAAAAAAACTGTTTGGGTATAGGATTACAGGATATGGATAACCAAGAAAAGACGTGACTACTTTCCTAAATGCCAAAAAAGTCATCTGAGGGCAATCTAAGGAAGGTCATCAAGAAGAGTGTATCTAAGGACTTAAGACACAGATACTTCAGAACATTTGCTACAACAGTTGAGAGACACGACAATAAGTCATTTTTTTAATCCAGCATATTTCTCAAAAGACTGTTACATATTTTTACTAAAGCTTGAAGGAACAAACAATCCCTATCTTATTCAAACGGTTCCAGAGAATAAAAAAAGAAAGCTAACAAACTCATTTATGAAGCCCATATAATCCTGATACACGACCAGACAAAAATAAGAAATCAAAATTACAGTCCAATCTCACTTTTGAATACTGACGCAAAGTTCTCAAATATTTGCAATTACAGTTCAGCATGTACTTCATATTTCATAACCTAGTAGGATTTATCCCGAAAATGAAACAATTGTTCAAGCTGGACACGGTGGCTCACTCCTATAATCCCAGTGCTCTGGGAGGCTGAGGCAGGAGGATCACTTGAGGCCAGGAGTTTGAGACCAGCCTGGGCAACAAAGAGAGACCCCATCTCTACAAAAAGAAAAAAAAAGAAAAGAAATAATTGTTCGATATTTGAAAATGTATTAAAGTAATTCCTCCTATTAAGAGTAGGTCGGGTGGCTCACACCTATAATTTCAGCACTTTGAGAGACCAAGGTGAGAGGATAGCGTGAGCCCAGGAAGTTCGAGACCAGCACAGGCAATATAATGAGACTCCATCTCTATGAAAAATTTAAAAATTAGCCAGATATGATGGCTCCCACATGTGGTCCCCAGCTACTTGGAAGGCTGAGGCGGGAGGATCTCTTGAACCTGGAAAGTCAAGGCTGCAGTGAGTCATGATCATGTCACTACACTCCAGTCTTAAAGTATAGTGGCTCAAAAAAAAAACCACAAATGTCCAAAACCATATGATCATCTCAAAAACAGAAAAGCCTTGACTACATGTCAATACTCACTGTCAGTCATGATATTTTTAATTCTTAAAAAAAAAAACCCTCAGGTTAAACTAGGAGTAGAAGAGCACTGTTTTAATCTGAAAAAGCATTTCTGCAAAAACCTACAGTAATCACTAGTAGAGTACTATAATAAAATCTCATTCTCGTTAAAGTCGGAAAGTCAAAAAAGCACCTGCTGTCTCCAGTCCTGATCATTATTTTAATAGAAGTTTTAGTCAACACAGCAAGATCAAGAAAAGAAACACAAAGTGTTAGAATTGGAAGAGACAAAATAACCACTATTTGAAGGCAATACAATAGTCTTCATAGAAAACTTTAAAGAATCTGCAGATTATTAAAACAAATAAGAGAGGTCAATAAAGGTTGTTGGATTTAAAAAAAAAACTTACAAACCTCAGTAGCATTCCCATACACTGGCAATAATTAGAAAATATAATTTTTAAAGTATTTTGATGACACCAACAAAAATATAAAGGTACCTAAAAATAAAGCTAGCAAAAACTATGTAAAGAGTTGTTTTGGGGTTTTGTTTGTTTTTGAGACAAGGTCTCACTATGTCACCAAGGCAAGAGCGCAGCAGGGCAGTCACAACTCACTGCAGCCTCAATCTCCTGGGCTCAAGCAATACCCCCACCTCAGCCTCCCAAGTAGCTGGGACCACAGGTGAGTGTCACTACACGTAGCCAATTTATTTTCATTTCCGGTAGAGACAAGGTCTCACTATGTGGCCAAGGCTGGCAACTCCTGGGCTCAAACAATCCTCCCACCTCGGCCTACCAAAGTGCTGCAATTACAGGCGTGAGCCACTGTGTCCAGCCCTCTGTGTAAGACTGTAAGGGCTTTTTTGTTGTTGTTGTTGCTGTTGTTGTTTTGAAACAGCATCTGGCTCTGTTGCCCAGGCTGGAGTGCAGTGGCACAATTGCAGCTCACTGCAACCTCCACCTCCCAGGCTCAAGCGACTCTCATGCCTCAGCCTTCCAAGTAGCTGCGATTACAGGTGTGTGCCACCACGCCCAGCTAATTTTTGTATTTTTTAGTAGAGACAAGGTTTCACCATGTTGGCTGCGCTGGTCTCTAACTCCTGGCCTCAAGTGATCCACCCACCTTAGCCCTCCCAAAGTGCTGGGATTACAGGTGTGAACCACTGCGCCCATCCTGTAAGAGCTTTTTAAAGAATACTTTAAGGCCGGGCACAGTGGCTCACACCTGTAATTCCAGCACATTGGGAAGCTGAGATGGGCGGATCACAAGGTCAGGAGTTCAAGACCAGCCTGGCCAACATAGTGAAACCCCATCTCTACTAAAAAAAATTAGCCAGGCATGGTGGTGTGCACCTGTAGTCCCAGTTACTCGGGAGGCTGAGGCAGGAGAATCATTTGAACCTGGGAGGTGGATGTTGCAGTGAGCCGAGATTGTGCCACTGCTCTCCAGCCTGGGCAACAGAGCAAGACTCCGTCCTAAAAAAAAACTTTAGAACATTAGAACATTACTGAAAAACACAAGAGACATAAATAAACAATGAAACACATATACCATCTTCAAGGGTAGGAATACTATATTCCGATCCAAGAAAGTCAAATTTGATGTCAAATTTTTCCCCAATTAATCTATAAATAATAAGCCAGGCGCAGTGGCTCACGACTGTAATCCCAGCACTTTGGGAGGCCAAGGCCAGTGGATCACCTGAGCTTGGGAGATCAAGACCAGCTTGACCAACATGGAGAAACCCCGTCTCTACTAAAAATACAAAATTAGCCGGGCGTGGTGGTACACGCCTGTAATCCCAGCTACTGGGGAGGCTGAGGCAGGAGAATCCCTCAAACCCGGGAGGGGGAGGTTGCAGTGAGCCGAGATCATGCCACTGCACTCCAGCCTGGGCAACAAGAGAGAAACTCCGTCTCCAAAAAATATATATATATATAAATAATAATCAAGGCTGGGCGTAGTGGCTCACGCCTGTAATCCCAGCACTGTGGGAGGCCGAGGAGGGAGGATCATGAGGTCAGGAGTTCCAGACCAGCCTGGCAAACATGGTGAAACCCCATCTCTACTAAAAATACAAAAATCAGCTGGGATCATGCCTGTAATCCCAGCTACTGGGGAGGCTGAGACAGGGGAATCGTTTGAACCTAGGAGGCGGAGGTTGCAGTGAGGCAAGATCACACTATTGCACTCCAGCCTGGACAACAAGAGCGAAACTCCATCTCAAAATAAAAATAATAATAATAATAATCAAAACCCCATTATAATTTTCATGGAACTTAAGCTGATTCTAAAGAGCCAAAGCTATTCTGAGGAAAAAAATGAGTAGGAATTGAATCCACTAGATTAAAACATGACAAAGTAATAGTATTTAACACTGTGAGTATGGAACACAGATAAATACATCAATGAAACAAAACAAAGACACCAAAAATATTCCCAAGCATAAATGGAACCTCAATATGATCAAGGAGGTGTGCCAAACGGGAACACACTTTTTAATAAATAGTGCTGGGACAACCAGCCTTCCACATGGAAAACAAAATTACCTATCTCCTTCACACCATACTCAGAAGTTAACTTAAAATTTTCTTAGAAAAAATATAGAAAGTCTTTATGACTTCGGAGTAGAAATGCATTTTTTCTTTTTTCTTTTTTTTTTGAGACAGAGTTTCACTCTGTCACTCAGGCTGGAGTGCAGTGGCGCGATCTCGGCTCACTGCAAGCTCCGCCTCCCGGGTTTACGCCATTCTCCTGGCTCAGCCTCCTGAGTAGCTGGGACTACAGGCGCCCGCCACCGCGCCTGGCTAATTTTTTGTATTTTTAGTAGAGACGGGGTTTCACCGTGGTCTCGATCTCCTGACCTTGTGATCCGCCCGCCTCGGCCTCCCAAAGTGCTGGGATTACAGGCGTGAGCCACCGCGCCTGGCAGAAATGCATTTTTTAAATAGAAACAGATTATAAAAGAAAAAGACTGAAAAGTATTACTATATCAAAATTTTTAATTTCTAGGTGATAAAAGATAATTTTTTTAAATGTCCTAGAATAAAAAAGTGTCTGCAAAAAGTTCATATTTAACCTCTACAAAGAGTTCCTGTAATTCCATTAAAAAATGCAATAGAAAAATGGGCAAAGATATGAACAGGCAATGAAAGGTGCTCAACCTTATCGGTAATCTGAGAAATAGAAATTTTTTGAATGAGCTATCGTTTTACATTCATTAGACTGACCAAAATGTAAGTCAAACAATACCAATTGTCAAGGATGTATGAAGCAGAAACTCACACACTGCCGACGGGATATACATCAGGACAGCCTCCTGGAGGAGCCACGTGGCAATACCTAATAAGGTGTTGCCTAAGGATGAAAGGGTGTACACTCTGTGACAAAACAATTCAATTTCTGATTATTTCCTCTCAGGAAACTAGCAGATATGCATAAGGAGATTTTTACTGCACCATTTTACATAACAGAGAAATGTGAAAAATACCCAAAAGGAAAAAAATTGTTATATATTCACGTTAGAACTCTGATGTACATCTGTATGTATCAGAACTGATACATGATAAAAACATAATATTGAGGGTTTTTCCTTTTAAAGACCATGGAGAAAGTTAGTTACAGTGTGTTACCATTTTGGAAATGTTTGAACTCACAAAACAATGTATATTTGTACATGTTATATACAGATAAAAATTGAATAAAAATACAATCAGAAAATATCCACCAGAGGAAAGAGGGAAAGAAGAGGGGGCTGATACTCAGCCTAGAACGTATCATTTATTCATTTACTCTGATACAGAGATGAAATGTGCAGTAATGCTGATGTGTTCATTCCCGGCGGTGAGTCCATGGCATGGAGTGTGTGAGTGTGTTTGTGTGTGCGTGTGTGTGTGTGTGGTTTTTGTTTTTGTTTTTCTTTTTGAGACACAGCCTCACTCTGTCCCCCAGGCTAGAGTGCAGTGGCTCAATCTTGGCTCACTGCAACCTCCAACTCCCGGGTTCAAGTGAGTCTCCTGCCTCAGCCTCCCAAGGAGTTGGGATTACAGGCACCCGCCACCATGCAGGTTAATTTTTGTATTTTTAGTAGAGATGGGGTGTCGCCATTTTGGCCAGGCTGGTCTCGAATCCCTGACCTCAGGTGATTCGCCCACCTTGGCCTCCCAAAGTGTTAGGATTACAGGCATGACCCACAGCGCTCGCTGTTATACTTTCTATCTGCAGCCTAACTCTCTTCCCTGGGTCTTAAACTTCTTCACACCTGAACTCTTCCCATATCGAATTTCTAAAATGTGTGCCCTTTCTCTCAGCCCCTCGCTGCTCCTCCTCCAGCCTCTTTCTACACCACACATTCTCTGATCACCACACATTCTCTGCCTGAAGCTGTGGCAGGACCACCGATATCCTCCAACAACTTAAGAAAAAAAGTGGGAAAAACTTTCTTCAACCAACCAAGCAAATTCTGCACAGAAGCTCCAACAAACCAGACACTAGCAGAGATGCCCCTGGAGGCAAGGATGGGGCTTGAGGATTCTCCAGTCCAGTGGGCCAGGCCTCAGAGAGAAGCCTCACAAACAGTCTGAAAATTCCTGGGATGCAAAATAAAAACAGAATTCCTTAAGAGGACATTTGCAAGTCCCTCGCCACCCGGCCCTTCTCCACAGGTCGTCTCCACCTCCTGGCGCTCTCCCCACCATCCCACAGCACCCCTGCTTCTCCACTCCCCTACAGTGCCTCCCCTCCGTGCCCAGCAGAGAAAGTCTTGCTCCAGCACTCACCACACATCCACACACTTGCACAAAACGGTTCCACTCCCAGTCCCAAGACATGCAGCAGGCTAACTGTCCACAGTGACCCAGGCCCTCACTTCCACATCTCAGTATCCTCACTTCTGCCCGAACATCTTCTAACCTTGACTCCTGGGGCCTCCATCTCTCGCAACAAACTCAGCCCAACAAAGTAACTGTTCTTTTACTCCCACCTCTTTGACATTTGTATTATCCTCCCAGCTTCTGCGACTGCTAAGGTTCTGACAGCCACAGTCTGAGAGCTCTCCTGCTTTTTGACAGTGAATGAAATCCTGATAATAACTGTCTTCGCTTCCCGTCTCTATTAATGACGACAGGTTAAATGGGGCAGCCAACTGAATGCTACCGACAGCTTTAAATGGCAACACATTAAAGCAAAAGGTGCAAGGTCAGCCTTTTATAGCTGTTGCACTTAACAAGGTTAAAATCTAATCTTCTGCTTTGAAAAGTCAGGGAGTTCAATTTATCAACTCAGCATGGAATGATCGGGTTCTGGGGCATTCACATTAATGAAATTCACAAAAGACTGATTCATCCTACAGAACACCAATTGTCATGGACTGAACCATGTCCCCACAGAAGTCACTATGCTGAAGCCCTAACCCTCAATGTGACTGCATTTGCAGATGAAACTTTGAGGGAGGCGGTTAGCGTAAACGTGGGGTCCCCATCAGTAAGAGTGGTGGTGGCCTTATAAGAAGAGAAAGAGACGCCAGCGAGGTCCCCAGCAACCCCGCACACTGACACGGAGACGAGACCATGGGGTGACACAGAGAGAAGCAGCCCTCTGCAGGCTGTGGAGAGAGGCCTCACTGGAAACCAGCCCTGACAGCACCTTGATCTTGGACTTCCAACCTCCAGGCTACAATAACATTAACTTCCCCAGTCTTTAGTATTTTGTTATGGCAGCCCAAGCACAGTAAGACACTCATTTATGAATTCAAAATGAGGACACAGCAGACCAATCACGCCTGTCATCACGATAACCCATTCACGGCAGCGCGTTCACATCTAGAAAATCACATTCATGGCCAGTTTTTCAGCAAGCAAGGAACTGGAATGAGGTTACTTAAATGTTCCCAAAGAATCTGGAGTCCACTTTCTAGTGATGTGAATACCCACATTCACCAAACACCGCTTTAGCCCTCCCCTGAATAAACATGAATCAAGCACCTTCTCTCCAGCCGTTTTTTCCCTCTCCAAGTTCCTCACTCTTCAGAGCCTGTTATTACAACATCATAGCCCCCTAAAAACTTACGATTTCTAAAATCACAACTTATGAGAGCTACATGTAGAAAACAGAATTTCACTTACTCTTGATGAATACATCAAACTGTTTCCAAATAATAACCTGAAATACAGATAGTTCCAGAGAATTCTATCCTTTGTGTGTTTTTTTTTTTTTTTTTTGAGACGGAGTTTCACTCTTGTCACCCAGGCTGGAGTGCAGTGGCACAATCCCAGCTCACCGCAACCTCTACCCACCGGGTTCAAGTGATTCTCCACCTCAGCCTCCCGAGTAGCTGGGATTACAGGTGCCCGCCACCATACCCAGCTAATTTTTGTATTTTTGGTAGAGACGGGGTTTCCACCATGTTGGCCAGGCTGGTTTCGAACTCATGACCTCAGGTGATCCACCCGGCTCAGCCTCCCAAAGTGCCAGGATTACAGGCGTGAGCCACCACGCCCAGCCGAGAATCCCATCCTTTAACAACTGACTAACCTCGGGAAGACTCCTACAGGAAATAGAGAGTGAGTAGAACGCCCCATGCCAAACTGCAAGGACACTTCTGTTAAAACTTATTCTCTACTGATTAAAACTTAAACAAAAATAGAACACTACTGAACACAATAAAAACAGTCACCAGGCCTATCATTTCCACCAAAAAAAAAAAAAATCTTTCAATAGAGTGAATAGTGTAGTACAAGAGATATTCAGTGCATTAAGTTACTAAGCTAACAGACTGTATGTACTTAAAATTACAAATTAACCTTAACGACCAGATACACTTTTTCTAGGCAGTTCAGGCATTTATAATTGAATAAACGGACCCTGCTGACCACCCAAGCTGAGATTCCAATGACAGTGACAAGGGCTTTATCAGAATGGAACAAAAGGACTAGAAAGTTGTGGGTAACCAGAACGGTCTTCTAAAAGAAGATGGTAAGTACATAGGTACATTAATATGCCTTGAAAAACAGCATCAGAACACTTAGAACAATTCTGAGAAACACAAACCTTTATAAACCCAAGGATAGAGCTTTACTTACATGAAGGAATAATGAACTGGGGCTCAGTGTTGCCTGCGTAGCCAAGCTTGGTATACCTAAAAGCACAAAGTCATCAACACATGTTTAGATAATAATACTCTCGTCTATATTGGATTAATGTCTTTCATTATAAGCTCTCCAAGTCCTAAAATATCAAGCCTCAGAATAGTCCTTGAAATTAAAAAAGAAAAAACTTGTGATCACTGAGAATCAAACACTAATTTCAAAGAAAGCAGTTTTGCAAAAACTTAAAATATTATGCTTGTTTCTAGTAGAAAAAAAAGACATACATACTAACATATAAATTACATTTATGCATCCCTAATAACTTTAAAAGTGCTTTTACACTCTATCTTTACACAAACCCTGTGAAGAAAGCAGAAATTATCCCTGTTTTGCAAATGAGAAAAGGGAGGTGCTGAGAAGTTGATTAAACTGCCCACACTAGTGAACTGCAGAAAAAGAACTCCAATCTACATATGCAGGCTAATTCCAACGCTGGCTCTCTAAGAAGTATACTTACTTCCTAGAACTTTTATACAAACTTCCTGAACTTTGCGGGGTGGGGGGCGGCGGTTAGAAAATGATTATATAATTTTCTTAAAATGTCATGGCATATGTCTAAGAAACAGCTACTGCCGTCTCCTGAGAATCATCTGACAAGAGCATCTCTTTATCATCTCATTTCAGAAGGAGCCCATTTTCTGTCAAGACACTGCATGATAGATTCCAAAAGTCTTAACTAAAACAAATGCCAAAATACTACTATCTGTTCCAAAAGCATTTGCTAATCTCCTAAATATAAAAGGGGGGGTGGTAAAAAAAAAAAAAAAAAACCACCACTCAGAACCATCTGCTGGAAATAAAGTTAAAAAGCGGTAAGTAAATTGAGAAGACTCATCAGCGCTTCCCTTCTTATTAGGATTACTCTAATTAACAGTAACGTCTGGACAACCAAGCCGTCATTCTGTAATAATGCTAGCTAATACTAGCAGTGTTGAAACTAACTTGATTCATTCATTCTACTTAAAAATTATTTCAAGATGCTTGATATTAAATTTTTGATCTGGTAATACTTCCAAATTCTAATAAATTAATTTTAAAATTTTTAAATATATTTTACCATATGCTAATTTTACTATTTTTGAACACATAGTGAATGGATAAGAGACCGAAAAAAAAAAAAAAAACAAGTTAGTTCCCCTCAAATCACATATGACTGCTGAACTTCCCCAGGATCTGAGGTCTTCAAGCCACAGGAGCCAGGGCAATGCCAAGGCCTGAGACTCCTCAGGCCCTACAAGGAGCTTCTGGAGGTAAGACCATGTGAAGCCCTCTCCAGTTCCACAACTCAAGAGCCGGAAACAGAGTACGAGGCCAAGCGGACCCACAACAACTCCACTCCAGGGTTCCACCTACAAGGTGGAGTTCAGAGCCAACCGAGAGCCAACCCAGAATGGAGGCAACAGAGCCTGACCTTTAGAATTCCAGATCCTTCCCAATTTTAACATCTGGAATTCTATTCCAGAAAATACATATAAATAAATGAATTACTAACCCAAGGCTAAAGAAGCCTACAGAATCCAACAAGCAGACCAGAAATCACTAAAATCATCAAATCTGTGTCTTTAACAAGCTACATCAGCTACTTCCCACAAAAATGATGCACCTTATGCTTAAATAAATCCAACTTCCCACACTGTTAGACTATGAGTTCCACACGCTGCCCAGAACAGGGTCCTTTCTCATAGTTCTATCTACACCCCCAGCACAGTGCCTGGCACATGGCAAATACTCCAGAAATAACTGCTCAATGTATTCTCACCAGTTATAAAAAAGGTAATCATCGTCAGACTGCTAGGGGAAGGACCAATATTTTTTGCAAGAGGGATGCTGAAAGTCAGAAAAAGAATCTGATGGAACCAGAAAAAAAATCATATCTCCTATAATTTCCTACTTAAACAGAAGCAGTGGCCTATGTGTAATGGGTTTCAGAAAAAAAAAAAAAAAACACTGAAACTAATATGGTAAAATGTTAACATTTATTAAAATTAGGTGCTAAGTTTGAGGCTGTTATATCATCTTCATATTCTGCACTTTGGCACCATACTGAGTTCAA
This sequence comes from Trachypithecus francoisi, assembly GCF_009764315.1. Classification (NCBI taxonomy): domain Eukaryota; kingdom Metazoa; phylum Chordata; class Mammalia; order Primates; family Cercopithecidae; genus Trachypithecus; species Trachypithecus francoisi. The sequence goes on from NW_022681469.1 coordinate 6,631,157, forward strand.
ATCCCAGCCCCACTATTTGCCAAATGTGTATCTTTGGGCAAGTTACTTTACCTATCTGTATGTCAGTTACTGTAAAATGGGGATACCAGACTGAGGCGAGGACCCCTTAAGCCCAGGAGTTCGAGGTTGCAGTGAACTATGACTGCACCACTGCCCTCTAGCCTGGGTGACAGCGAGACCCTGTCTCAAAAAAAAAAAAAAAATCTGAAAAGTTAAAAATAAAAAAAAAAAACAAGCAATGTGTTCTGTGTCCCAAGTGATGGCATTCATTCTTTCCACTGTACACCATGGACAGTTTAATTTGTATAGTGGTGAGAATGAAATGTATGAAACAAATGGTAGATCTAGTAGATACCTGATAGGCCTTCAACAACTATGCCTCATTTCCATCTCAGAGTTTTGTACCCTGAAATCGTAACTATGACCCACAGCAGGAAAATGTCAGACTACAAAAACAGACTTGAGCGCTGTTAGGCCCACAGCTCTAAAATTCAACTAAGCAGCTGCTGGAACGTTCAGATTCTGGAGCCACATCATTCTTTTAGACAGTATCATCTTGGAAGGAGGCCTCTGTGTCAGAGTCACACAGGTACCTTAAGTATCAATGACATTAAACCAATGATGATTTTCATGACTGAGGAAATTAATTTTTTTTTTTTTCAGATGGAGTTTTGCTCTTTTGCCCAGGCTGCAGTGTGGTGTGGTACGATCTTGGCTCACTGCAACCTCCGCCTTCCTGTTTCAAGCGATTCTCCTGCCTCAGCCTCCTGAGCAGCTGGAATTACAGGCACTTGCCACCATGCCTGGCTAATTTTTGATGGGGTTTCACCATGTTGGCCAGGCTGGTCTCAAACTCCTGACCTTGTGATTCGCCTGCCTCGGCCTCCCAAAGGGCTGGCATTACAGGCGTGAGCCACCATGCCTGGCCCTAATATTCTCATGTGCTAACAACTTACTATAAGATCCTTACCCTCCTATCAGAACTGAAGTTATTTTAAAAAACACTGGCAAAAGCACAAATTATTCAGATCACTTTATCCTAATGTAATATCTTTCCATTTTCCTGGACTATTCCTTATATATTAATAGTATCAAATACACTTGAAGTTTTGTTACTTTGAATAATCATAACGTAACAAACATCAAACAAAATTTAAGAGACATTCAAATTTAAAATTTTAATAAAATCTGCACCGACACAGCCTCATCCATCCCAAACTTCAATGACAATCTATTATATAATTCAGTAGATGTCATCTAAAAAGTACGCATCCTCAAATTCTTTCCCAGGAGAATTCAATGCTAGACTGGCCTGTCCCATGATAACATCACAGTTCAACGCCATGAAGAGCAGGACCAAAAAAGCAACAGCAAAACACAGTTCTTAAATATGGCAAGTGCTCAAGACACCATTTACCAAAAAAAGAAAGGTCCCTATTTCAACCAATTTACTAGCTAGAAACAATGTAGCAGGCACTGTACTAGTCACTGAGCCGCACTCAGACTGAGGATAGGGAGGCGGGTGGACATGGTCCAGGTCCTCAAAGTGTTCCTCAGAATGTTTACCTATCGGATACAGGACTTCAGATTGAGTTTTCCAGTTGTATCGTGGCTTACTTTACCTGGAAGGCAAGTTGAAGATCTCGGTAGGCATCAAGAAAGAATAAGCCACATGTGGCTGACCAGATCACCTGGGGAACTCCTGAAACAGATTCCCAGAGGTTGTGCAAGATTCAGTAAACGGGAATCTCCAGAGAAGGCTGGACATCTGTGTTCTTAATACCCCTCCCTCACCCGCATGGTTCTGGTGGTCAACCAGCCTAGAACTCCCTGACCTCAACTATGCCACATGAAGTCACCTTTAGCATTTTTATATAATGCAAGCTCCCCAACCTCACTGTCACATTCTACCAAAACCTCCTTCCACCCACATTTAGCAAGATGTATCTATAATACTGAAGTTTAATACTGGTCAGAAGTTCAGAAGAAAGAACCCATATGTCCTTTATTTATTTATTTATTTATTTATTTTATTTATTTATTTTCGGAGACACAGTCTCACTCTGTCACCCAGACTGGAGTACAGTGGTGTGATCACAGGTCACTGCAGCCTCAACCTCCTGGGCTCAAGTGATCCTCCCACTTCAGTCTCCCAAGTAGCTGGGACCATAGGCACATGCCATCACACTCAGGTAAGTTTTTTTTATTTTTTGTAGAGGGGGGGTCTTCCTATGTTGCCCAGATTGGTCTCAAACTCTTGGGCTCAAGGGATTCTCCCACCGTGGCCTCCCAAAGTGCTAGGATTATAGGTGTGAGCCACAGAGCCCAGCTACCAAATGCAGCAATTTTGTCTTATTATTTAAAACACTGTGTGCATAGGTACTCTATGAAAAAAAATGTAGGAAATGCTTTTCAATTCAAACTATGCAATTAAGAAGTAGTGAAAAAAGGTCAGGCGTGGTGGCTCACACCTGTAATCCCAGCACTTTGGGAGGGTGAGGCACTGGATCACCTGAGCTCAGGAGTTCAAGACCACCTGGGCAACATGGTAAAACCCTATCTCAACACTAAAATACAAAAAATTAGCTGGGCATGCTGGCACGTGCCTATAGTCCCAACTACTCAGGAGGCTGAGGCACAAGAACTGCTTGAGCCCTGGCATCACTGCACTCCAACCTGGGCAACAGAGTGAGACTCTATCTCAAAAAAAAAAAAAAAAAAAAGGAAGTAGTAAAAAAAAAAATCTAGGCTCAATCTAGGAAAGTAAAGAAAGTAAAAAACTTAAGCTAAAAAGGGAGAGATTCCTTAGGAAGAGATGATGGGGGAAAAAAAAATCTCAAACCAAAATAAAATGAAACACTTAAGAATCCTTATTGACGCCAGAATTAAGCCAAGGAGATCTACTATCATTATTCTGATTTTACACTGTTTAGGAAGAACTAGGTACTACAAATCAAAAAGAACGGAGTAAAGGAAAAGATTGTGGGAAGAAGGAGGAGATTAAAATTCAACTTTTTTTCTTTTTTTTTTTTTTTTTGAGACGGAGTCTTGCCCTGTCACCCAGGCTGGAGTGCAGTGGCACAATCTCGGCTCACTGCAACCTCTACCTCCCAAGTTTGAGTGATTCTCCTGCCTCAGCCTCCCGAGTAGCTGGGACTATAGGCGTGCACCACCATGCCCAGCTAATTTTTGTATTTTTAGTAAAAACGGGGTTTCACCATGTTGGCCAGGCTGGTCTTGAACTCCTGGCCTCAGGCAATCCACCTCGGTCTCCCAAAGTGCTGGGATTACAGGCGTGAGCCACCGTGCCCGCCAAATTTCATTCTTTATAGATGATAAGTGTATACCTGGAATAACTAAGGAAATTAAGTGAAAAACTAAAAGCAATAAAAAAATTCAAACAGATGACCAGTTACTAAATGAAGAGACAAAAATCAACAACTTCCCTATCTAACAATAAGAACATATAATGGATGAAAACATCCCACTCAGAATGGCAACAGCGACAGAATATTACCCTTAAGAATAAACTGCATAACTACATGAATAAGCTATTACTCCTACCCTTAAAAACAACATTGCTCTTTAAATAAACTCTCTATATACAAGCAGACAAAGGGAGACATACCTTAATCTTACACAGGAAGAGTCCTTTCTTTTTTTATATTTTTCTGGTCAATTGGTTCAGGATGAGGAAGAGTCAGTACTTGTAAAAATATTGAATATTACTAAATCTACCTACAAATTTAATGCAAAGCCACTCAAAACTGGTGCCGATACTGAAGGTGGTGGTAAATTATACACAGGTGATAGTAAAGGGTTAAAGAGCCACTATAAAAGGTCACACTATCAAAAATTTTAATGCATATACCCACCCTATTAGCCAAATAGTGCCTTTCTAGGAACTTACCTAACATAAGTATTTTTACATGTATGCAAAGATAGACACACAAAAAAATGTTCGGGGAAGCAACATAATAGCAAAACAAACACCAGAACCTGGAAACACTCAAAATACAGGATACATTAAATTATATTATATTACATCCATTCAATAATATTCTATACAACCATCAAAAATGAAGATGTATAGTTACTGCCATAAACAGATGTATAATATAGCTTGAAAGTGCTTGAAAATATTATATATTTATAATATGAGGCCAGCTTAATAGGGCCACAATGCTAGGTTCAAATCCCAGCACCCGCTATGTGATTTCAGGCAAGTAAATTAATCCCTTCATTCCTTGGTTTCTTCATCTCTAAAATGTGGGTAATAATCCCTACCTCAGTGTTAAATGTTGCCATTTTTGGATAATATTTCCTAATTCAAAAGAAGTAGGATTTCATCATGCAGTGATTTATTTACTTACTACTGAATATTATTTTTCTGTATACTAGTGATCTCTATTTCTCCCATGAATTCTCCTTAAATTACTTTTCTACTGGAGTTTTAGTGCTTCTTATCAATTTGTATGAATGCTTATATACTGAGGATATTTGTGCTTGCTCACAAACCCTGCTAATTTTTCCCAGCTTGTTGTTTACCTTGCTATACATTTTCTGAAATATAAATATTTAAACAGTCTAGGTGATCAAACCTACCAATTATTTTCCTGAATAATTTCCTTCCTGTTTCTACATTGAAAGTCCCTCTATATGCTAAAATTTCATATCGTTTCTCTTCCACATATATATATATATATATTTTATCCCAAATGGGAAGAACTACACTAATCCAATTTTCCCAAACACATGTATATAAGCATTTAAGACCATCACCTTTACATTAAAAGCCCTTGGTTTTTTTAACACTACCTTCCAAAAGTTAGCATGATGGAGGTAGGCACTACTCTCAAAAACACATAAACTATACTTACAGATTGCCAGCCATGTTCTCAAACTCATCCCACCTTCCACGGGTCCCTTAACTTTTCTGAGACCTTTTCTCATACAGAAATCAGGAAAGACAGAAGAGGAAACCATGGAAGCAGACCCAGTCAACAGCTGCATAAAGCACTACCAATAGTTACACCTCTGCCTTTTAAACAAAGAATATGTTATAGGTCAAAATTCAAAGCAATATAAAAAGGTATCCCTTAAGAAGTCTTACTCTACTCCATTTCTGCCTTCTACCCACCTTCTATTCCTGTGTATGTTTCCAACGCTTCTCTCTATAGATAAGATAAATCATTATTTGTCCCAAACTTTTTTTTAATTTTTTTTTTGAGATGGAGTTTCGCTCTTGTTGCCCAGGCTGGAGTGCAACGGTACGATCTCGGCTCACCACAACCTCCGCCTCCTGGGTTCAAGCAATTCTCCTGCCTCAGCCTCCCAAGTAGCTGGGACTACAGGCATGCGCCACCATGCCCAGCTAATTTTGTATTTTTAGTAGAGACAGGGTTTCTCCATGTTGGTCAGGCGGTCTCGAACTCCTGACCTCAGGTGATCCGCCCGCCTCAGCCTCCCAAAGTGCTGGGATTACAGGCTGAGCCACCACGCCCAGCCTGCCCCAAACATTTTAAACAGTCCTTGCACAAAGACTCTTTCACTTTACTTGTTAGATGCTCCTATCTTTCAACAGCAGTAATATGTAGACTTTTCAGTTCTACAAAGTCAGGAGAATTAACCTATTGTTGACTCAACATATTTATATATAACTGAAACTCCTCTTCCAAACATGTGTCATAAGCAGAAGGTAATGACCCTGAGGTCAATTAATTTGTGTTTGAAAGTAGAACTGTTACATCTTAAAACAGTGTTTTACTTTTTTTTTTTTTTTTTTTTTTTTTGAGACAGGGTCTCATTCTGTCACCCAGGCTGGAGTGCAGTGGTGCAATCACGGCTCATTGCAGCCCTGACCTCCTGGCCTCAAGCAATCATCTGCCTCAACGTTCTGAGTGGCCGAGACTATAGGTGCACGACACCACGCCTGGCTAGTGCTCTCTAACTGTGTCCTGTGAGAAGTTCTTTTGATTGAGATCCCTGGTGAGGTCCAGTCTCAAACCCCAAACTTCAATCAGAATAGCTCTACTCCCTCCTAAGATTTTTCACAGTTTAAATATGGTTTTGATAAAAGTAAAATTGTTCCCAGATCCTAATGATAGTTTTAAAACAACGTACAATCTCCATATTGTGCAATGTAAATTACATGACTTGTTTTTTTAATGTTCCTTGGGTTGTTGCATAGAAAAGCATATAGTCTCTATAGCACGAAGAATTCAATATATAAAGTTAAACTTAAATGTCTTATCCAAATCCAGTATCTTTGCCTGTGCTTAAATTTTCTATTTCTCCTTCTGAGTACTTTTGTTTTCTCTATGTTATTTCGTTTATACAAGATCATAAAGCATACTGCCCTTCTGTGGATTCTGAACATTATTATAAGGTAAACTCTGACTTCCAGTTAAAATGTTTCAAAAGTGTTTTAACTGTTTAAATGGTGGACTAAACATATTATCTAACTTCACTCTTTCCCAAAGCCCCACTAAAACCAAGGCAAAAACAATTTTTAGCAATTATTTTAAAAATTTTTTAAAAAAAATTTAGGCCAGGCGCATCGGCTCACGCCTGTAATCCCAACACTTTGGGAGGCCAAGGTGGGCGGATCACCTGAGGTCGGGAGTTCGAGACCAGACTGGCCAACAGGGAGAAATCCCATCTCTACTAAAAATACAAAACCAGTCGGGCATGGTGGCGCATGCCTGTAATCCCAGCTACTCTGGAGGCTGAGACAGGAGAATCGCTTGAACCCAGGAGGCGGAGGCTGCAGTGAGTTGAGATCACGCCATTGCATTCTAGCCTGGGCAACGAGCAAAACTCCGTCTCAAAAGAAAAATAAATTTAAAACAATATTAAACCTTGAGGATGTGGAGAAAAGAAAAGGTGACAACAGCAAGACTTTGGTCCTGGAAAGTTGAGGACCCACTGTACCTGACTTTAGAGATATAAGAAAGCCAGCAGTGGCAAGAGGTGAGAACCAGCTCAACATACACCCTAGATTCTTAAAGGCTCTGGAACTGGTTGGTGCCCAGGTACCTGTGGGACTGGAACTGGAGGACTTAGGAGCAAGTGTGGACAGCCCAAAATATTCAGGCTATGGTGAGCCCCTCTCCTGCCCCACACTGCTGGGCACTTGCCCTTCCCTGTCTTCAGCCTTCGCTAGAAGTTTTCTGGAATGTGTAAAGCAAAGGTTCTTTGCACTTACAGTTAACTGGCAGGGTCAGAGTACAATGATAAAATCAAACATTTGTAAATAAACCAAAAAATAACAATTAAACCCTTGTTTCATTTAAAATGTTTTGCTTTGCAATCAAATAATATCCATGCTTTCTTTTATTGCGCATTTGTTTGGCTTATTTTTGAACCATTCCTTTGTTTTTTTTTTTTTTTTTGAGACAGAGTCTCGCTCTGTTGCCCAGGGTGGAGTGCAGTGTCACGATCTCCACTCACTGCAATCTCCACCTCCCGAGTTCAAGCGGTTCTCCTGCCTCAGCCTCCTGAGTCGCTGGTATTACAGGAATCTACCACCATGCCCAGCTAATTTTTGTATTTTTAGCAGAGACGGGGTTTCACCATGTTGGCCAGGCTGGTCTCGAACTCTGACCTCAAGTGATCCACCCACCTTGGCCTTTCAAAGTGCTGGGATTACAGGCGTGAGCCACCCTGCCCGGCCCCTTTTACTTTCTTTTTTGAATTTTTTTCCATCCTTTTACTTTCTGAATGACTGACCTATATGTAACCAACATAGTTTTCATTTAGTACAGAAAGTGAATTTAGTTGAGTCCATGCCAGGTGAGGTCTTCTCATGTGCAACAGAAGAGTCTTACTCTTGTTTTAACTTTTGTACTATTCCTTGTTGTTGCCTGTTTCCTTTTACTCCCTAATCTATTTTATTTGCTTTTCTTCCTCTCAATTTGTACATTTCAAAGGTATACAAAGTCTGTTTTTAGTATAATAGCCTTCTCAATTTATCAGTTTCAAAAAATGAAACCGTATTCCTTAACTACATATTCTGAAAGATACAACAATTAGCACGGTGCTATCTCCTGCTCCCACTCCCACTCCCCGTCCCCAGCCCAGTCGTAACCTAATCCCCCATGATATTGCTGACTTTCAGGACATTTTGCTAGGCCATGTTATCATTGTGTTGACATTTTTAAGGTTGAGTCCGTATTTATTCAATTTTTTTTTTTTTCGTTCTGGCTTATTTCTCCAAGAAAGATTATTCAGTTATTGAAGCTGGTATCTTTATATTTCAACCTCTCTATTTCTGGAGCCCTCACTGATTCATCTTTCAGTTGGCTGGGTTATATCTGCAAGTAGATTTTTCAGTGAGGTTTCTGAATGCTATTAATTCCTGAGCTTTTGCCCATTTGTAAATGTCTTATTATGCTGCATTTTAACGACATTTCAATCCAATCACATTGTCTTCTTTCTTGCCCTAACTCCCCTCTCTTGTTTTTTTCTTTTGAGCTATAGTCTCGCTTTGTCACCCAGGCTGGAGTGCAGTGGCACAACCATAACTCACTAGAACCTGGAACTCCTAGATTCACACCATCCTCCCACCTCAGCCTCCCACGTTACTGAGACTCCAGGCACGCATCACCACACCCAGCTTTTTCCTTCGGGGGCCAGGGGAATAGAGACAGGGTCTTGCTACATTCCCCAGGCTGGTCTCCAGCTCCTGGGCTCAAGCAATCCTCCTGCCTTGGCCTCCCAAAGTGCTGGGATTACATGCATGAGCCACTGTGCCCGCACCCCCTCAGAACATTCTTAAGCATTGCTTCATCACCTTTTGGCACATTACATTGCTGAAAACCCCAAGACTAAGGTGATTTTATTTTTTCCATTAGAGGTGGCCAGTTTGCTTTTTTCCTGCTTAAATATAGGATTCTTTTATCTTTCAGGGTTTTTTAAATTTTGTTTTGTTTTTGAGATGGAGTTTCACTCTTGTCGCCCAGGCTGGAGTGCAATGGTGCAATCTCAGCTCACTGCAACCCCCGCCTCCCAGGTTCAAGCGATTCTCCTGCCTCAGCCTCCCCAGTAGCTGGGATTACAGGTGTGCGCCACCACACCTGGCTAATTTTGTATTTTTAGTAGAGACAGGGTTTCTCCCTGTTGGTCAGGCTGGTCTGGAACTCCTGACCTCAGGTGATCCGCCCGCCTCAGCTTCCCAAAGTGCTAGGATTACAGGCGCAAGCCACCGTGCCTGGTCTATCTTTCAGGTTTTATAAATTAACCAGGATACACTTCCCTTTTAATGACTCAGTGAATTTTTTCCAGTTCACAGTGAGTCCTTATATTAATATTATATGATCTTTCATTATATTGCAGGAAAACTTTGTCTTTTATTTATTAATGTTACATCTGTTCCATACACTCTGTTCTCTTCTTCAGGAACACCAGCTCTGACTACAGTAGATCCCTTCTGGACTCTTCTCCCACAGCTTCCATCTTCTCTCTAATCACCATTACCCCTTTGTTCTTTCCTACCATGGTCTATGTAATTTCAGGAAGTTGATCCTCCATGTCAGAGATTTCAGAACCACTGGTACTACCTCATGCAACCTCCAACATGCTTTTCATTCCTGAAATGATTTCAGTTTTCTATTTCTTTCCTTATGGATGTCAGCTGACTGACCTCCATGTCCTCCTTTTTTAGCTTTCTTTAATCTTTTAAAATTACTTCTCTGTTCTTTTGTTTTATTGAGCTCATGTTGTCTAAATTTAAAAGCAAAGTGGTTTTATCTAAAATTCCATTCTAGCCGGGCACAGTGGCTCACACCAGTAATCGCAGCACTTTGGGAGGCCGAGGCAGGCAGATCACCTGAAGTCAGGAGCTCAAGACCAGCCTGGCCAACAAGGTGAACCCCGCCTCTACTAAAAACATGAAAATTAGCCGGGCGTGGTAGCAGGCACCTGTAACCCTAGCTACTCGGGAGGCTGAGGCAGGAGAATGGCTTGAACCCAGGAGGCAGAGGCTGTAGTGAGCCGAGATCAAGCCATTGCACTCGAGCCTTGGGGATAGAGCGAGACTCCGTCTCAAAAAATGAAGAATAAAAAAATAAAATTCCACTGTAATTACTGAAGTACTCTTTCCAAAGTATACTTTCTCATCTATTTTTGCTTGTTATGTTTCTTTCCTTATTTTCTGTGCACAGTCCCATGGTGGGTCCTTTCTGCTTCACACTCAGCTTCGAATGGGTGCAGGTCTCCCTGGACCTGCTTGCTCAACAACTCTTCGCCCTGCTTACAATGATACTGAATACAATGTCCTGAAATCTCTGTGTAGTCCTCTGGTTGTTTAGAAGAACTGGCTGAACAGTGCAGTGAGCAATCAGAGCCTGAATTTGGGTATACTTTTCTACTAATTCTACTAAATCCTTTGTTCTGGGCATATGTCTAATTCCGAAGTTCACTGTGAAGGACAGGCAGGTTTAAGGGGAAATGCCTTATGTTAGATATTAGCAATTTCTGATCAGATATAAGCTGGTCATCCTCACAGGTTTTCTCCTTTAGTGACACAAAGTCAAAGAACATAATGATACTGTTACTACATGATCCCTCTTTCAGCCCAGCATGCCCTGCTGTATTTTAGGATGGAAAGGAGCTGCTGCCAGAATATGCTTCTTTGGCAGTGGTCCATTCATCCATCAGCTCCTAGCTCTGCTGTAAGGACTGTGAGTGGTACTTTCAGAAACGTATGCTTAGACACCTGCAACCAGCCAGAGATGGGCAGGAATGCCACATCTCAGTATCCTCCCGCAAATGGATCCACACTTCACTGGAAATTTCATAAAATGTGATATGAATTTTAGCTGTTTTGTTTTCTATTTTTGGTTAGTTTTGTTCATTTTTAGGAGGTTCCAGGAAGTAGTGTTACGTGAATGTGTATTTATAGCACCATATGCCCAATAAACTATTAAAGAATCTTTTAGTATGAAAAGGATATAAGACATATGGTAAAATCAATGCTACAGAGAACTTTTCTTAAATGAAGCTTTTATGGCAGTTGTAAGGGAAAAAGTATAGTAATTTACGGCTCTGTCCTCTGTCAATACAGGTCCAATGCAACATGAAAAGAATGCACATAAAATATAATAAACTTGTTGACTGCTAATAATTTTTATTAATTAGATGGCTTTTTTTGCAAATCAGATGGTGAAAAGGAGAAGCGGGAGGGGAAGAAGAGATGCAAGCTAATTTCATGATTACTCACAGCTGGAAGCCAACAGAAACCAGCCACGAATAAAAGGACTATATATAATGATAACCATTAGACAAAAATACAGTCTGCCCTAAAGTGCACCAAAAAAGATATAATATAAATCAAACAAAATGGACTATATAGCAAAAGATTATGTTTAAATATGTATATATGTAAATATTGCAAAACTAAGGCCAAATATATCAATCATATCAATACATATAAATATGCTTAAATCACCTATCTATGAGTATAAATGAGCTTAAGTCATCCAATAAAAGGCAACATTTTCACACTGACTAAAAAGCAAAATCAAACAATATTTTGGGTACAAGCAATTCAGAAAGAATAATAAAAGGATGGACAAACATCAGATAAACACAAGGAGAAGCAAGCAGGGATCACACATCTTGATATCTGACAAAGCAGAACTCAGCTGACACAACAATTAGAAGGCTACTTAATATGCTAAATCAACAACTCTAGTGAAGAAACAAGTTATTTCCATCTAGACAACCAACATGCCAGCAACAACTTTCATAAAGCAGGACCCACAGAAAATGCAAGGAGACCTTAATAGGAGACTAGTAACAGGAGGCCTTAGTACGCCATTCTCAGTCCAAGACAGACTAGGTACACACACACACACACACATACACAAAGTGAGTTCAGGGGTAGTGGCTCATGTCTGTAATCCCAGCACTTTGGGAGGCAGAGGTAGGTGGATCACCTGAGGTCAGGAGTTCGAGACCAGCCTGGCCAACATGGAGAAACCCTGTCTGTACTAAAAATACAAAAATTAGCCAGGCATGGTGGCAGGTGCCTGTAATCCCAGCTACTGAGGAGGCTGAGGCAAATAACTACCTGAACCCAGGAGGTAGAGGCTGGAGTGAGCCGAGACGGCGCCACTGCACTCCAGCCTGGGTGACAGGGTGACAGAGGGAGACTCGGTCTCAGTTAAAAAAAAAAAAAAAAAACCTGAAACCCTAAATAACATCATTAATAAGATAGTTCATATAGCTACATTAAACTCAGAACTTACAAAAATTGTATCTCCTAGCCAGGCACAGTGGCTCATGCCTATAATCCCAGCACTTTGGGAGGTCGAGGCGGGTGGATCACCTGAGGTCTGAAATTCGAGACCAGCCTAGCCAACATAGTGAAATCCCGTTTCTACTAAATGTAAAAAATGAGCTGGGCATGATGGCGGGTGCCTATAATCGCAGCTACTTGAGAGGCAGAGGCAAAAGAATCACTTGAATCTAGGAGGTGAAGGTTGCAGTGAGCGGAGATTGCTCCACTGCACTCCAGCCTGGACGACAAGAGTGAAACTCTGACTCAAAAAAAAGAATACAAAGAACATTCACAAACCCTCTTCGGCCACAATAAGTGGGGAAAAACAAAACAAAACAGACTATGCCACTAAAATCAGGGATAAAATAATAATGCCCACTAACTCCACTCTAATTTAAATTAACATTGTTTTGGAGGTACTGGTCCCTGCACTATGTCAATAAAAAAGCAGGTAGAGTCCCTAAAAATGGAAAGGAAGAGGTAAAACGATCTCTTTTGCCATTGTCAGGTTTTGGTTTTGGTTTTTGAGACGGAGGCTGGCTCTGTTGGCCAGGCTGGAGTACAGTGGCTCAGTCTTAGCTCACTGCAACCTCTGCCTTCCAGGTTCAAATGATTTTCCCGCCTCAGCCTCCCAAGTAGTTGGGATTACAGGCGTGTGCCACCAAACCCAGCTGAAATTTTTGTATTTTTAGAAAAGACAGGGTTTTGCCACGTTGGCCAAGCTGGTCTCGAATTCCTGGCCTCACGTGATCTGCCCGCCTTGGCCTCCCAAAGTGCTTGCGATTACAGGTGTAAGCCACTGCGCCGGGCCCAGTGACAAGTTTTTATACCTGAAAATCCCAAGGGATCAAGGGAAACATTCATACAAATAACCTGAGTAGTCTGTAAAGCAGCAGGTTATAAAATGAATAACTACCATGAAAAACCACCATGCAATCTAGAAATGAAAAAACTGTCTTCATATATTCAAGAAAAACAGAGAATAAAATGAAAGAGAAGGCACCATTTATGACAGCAAAAAAAAAAAATCAAATACATAGATATAAAGTTAACAAGAAATCTACCTGCGGAAACACCACAGTATTCCTAAAAGACGCAAAATAGACTTGAACTAATGGAGAGATAAACCATGTTCTTTGATAGGAAGACTCAGGGTTATAAAGATGATGATGCTCATTAAATTAATTTTTAAGTTTAATACAATCCCAATAAAAATGCCATCAGGCTTTCTCTCCTGGAACTAGAGAAGCTGATTATAAAGATCACTTGGAGGAACAACAAGCAAAAATACATGGGAAAGCTCTAAAAAAGAATTAGATGGGCAGGGGAAGCTGGAACCATTAGAAATGAAATTATTCTAAATAGCCTAATTAAAACTGTGTGGTGCTGCTATTATGAACAGACCAATAGACTAATACAATGCAATACAAAATCAGAAAGAAACACAATTGCATAGACAAATGTAGCACATGATAAAGGCAGCATCTCCAATCGTTGGGTTTTTTCCATAAATTATGTTGAGATAAACAGGACAGCCATAGCCACACACACAAAAGTGGATCCAACTGGGTTCATTTTTCATACCTTATCTCAGGATAAATTCCAAATGAATTAGAGATTTAAATGAAAAAAAATGAAACCATTAAAAAAAAAAAAAACTACCAGCTAGGCACAGTGGCTTACATCTGTAATCCCAGTACTTTGGGAGGCCAAGGTGGGTGGATCACCTGAGGTCAGGAGTTTGAGATCAGCCTGACCAACATTGTGAAACCCCCATCTCTACTAAAAATACAAAAATTAGCCCGACGTGGTGGCATGCACCTGTAGTCCCAGCTACTCGGGAGGCTGCAGCAAGAGAATCGCTTGAACCCGGGAGGTGGAGGCTGCAGTGAGTGGAGACGGTGCCACCGCACTCTAGTGTGGGCAACAGAGTGAGACTCTCTCAAGAAAAAAGAAAAAGAAAAAATAAACCATCACATAATCTGGGAATGAAAACAACCTTTCTTAACTATGACTCAAAATCTAGAAACAATAAAGAAAAGATTAATAAATCCGACTGCTAAAGGAACCAAACTTTGCATGGTAAAAGACAAATAATAAATAGGGGAAAGATATTTGCAACGTATATCATTAAGGGTTAATACTCCGTGTGAAAAAGAAAGTTAATGGGCCTGAGACTGCAGTCTCTTAGAAAGTCCTGCTTGGAGGCATGGCCTTTAATTGGCATCTAGGATCTTGGAGTTGGGGGGTTCCTATCATTCCCTAAATGTTAAAAGTAGTTCACTGCGCCTAAAGTGGCAAACAATGTGGTTTATGCCAATGCCTTGCTTTCCTTCTGGGACTCTGGAATTCTGGCACGTGCTATGCACAGGGTGCCTCCATGACAAGCCCCCAGTGAAAATCTTGGGCCCTGAGTCTCTGAGGAGCTTCCCTGGTACAGAGTATTGCACACATGTTGTCACAGCCTGATGTTGGAGGAATTAAGTGCATCCTGCGTGGCTGCACTGGGTGAGGACTCGGGAAGCTTGCCCCAGTTTCCTCTAGGCTCCACCCCACGTCTCTTCCCTTGGCTGATTTGCTTTGTATGTTTTCACTGTAGTCCTGATTCCTCCTAGCAAATCACTGGAACTGGGAGTGGTCTGCAGAACCCAAAAGACTCTAATACATGAAGAGCTTCTAAAAATAAAGAAGCAAAAGACCAAAACCCCAGAGAAAAGCTAGAGAAATGAAGAGACAGAAAAAATAAACCCAAGGATTATCATCATCATGAAAGTGGGTTGTTAACATATGAAGTACAGCCCTCTCTCATGCTCACAATCTTACGCGCTCTTACCCTTCCATCTTCCGCCACGGGATGACACAGCACGCAGGGACTCATCAGATGCTGGCACCACGCTCTGAGACTCTGCAGCCTCCAGAACTGTGAGCCAAATAAACTTTTTTTTTCTTTTTTTAAGGTGTGCACTTTTACTGAACTGGTCTCAAGTCAGTGTACAGGTACGCCCTGGCTGCCTCCACACTACTACCCACTCCCAGGGAGACCAAAAGCCTTCATACATCTCAAGTTGGGGACAAAAATGGGGACCATGATGGCTGATTATTCAAAATAAAACAAAAAGTATTCAGGTGAAGATTTTTTAAATTTTGCATTATATAATGTACATGAAAGCAATCCTGTCACCTCCCCTTTGTGGACTCAGGAGAGAACTGGGCCATTCTCTTGACAGAGAAGTGGGGTAGCTTTTGGGAGGGCAAGGGACTTCCTGTAACAATGTATCTCGCAATATTTGCAATGGCTATTTAAAAAAAAAAAAAAAAAAAAAAAAAAGCCAGGTGCTCACGGCTGTAATCCCAGCTTTTTGGGAGGCCAAAGCAGGCAGATCACCTGAGGTCGGGAGTTCGAGACCAGCCTGACCAACATGAAGAAACCCCATCTCTATTAAAAATACAAAATTAGCTGGGCATAGTGGTGCATGCCCGTAATCCCAGCTACTTGGGAGGCTTAGGCAAGAGAATCACTTGAACCTGGGAGGCAGAGGTTGCGGTGAGCCAAGATCACGCCATTATACTCCAGCCTGAACAATAAAAGCAAAACTCTGTCTCCAAAAAAAACAAAAACAAAAAAAAACAAACAGGCCAGGGCAAGACCCAGTCTCAAAATAAAAATAAATAAGTAAAATAAAGAACAATGTAAAATCAAGCAATCGAGCTCCTCGGCCACACTGTAGAACTTTGGGAGATGCTCACTCCAACTAACTGCTGTCACCTTCACCATTCTATTCTTTTCTTTATAAATCACCCAGTGTGTGGTATTCTGTTACAGCAACACAAAACAAAGACATTAAGATATCATTTCTCCTAGGCTGGTAATTTTACAAATCGGCAAAGGCTCTACTGGTGAGTCTGTAAGACACAGGTATCCTCACACCCTACTGGTGAGAATGCACACTAATGAGTGGAATTTGACACTGCCTAGCAAAATTACATATGCATTTGCCCTTTGACCCAGAAATCCCATTTCTAAAAATCTAAACCACAGACACTCAGGCAAAAAATACAAAAAGATATCCTTGCTTTTTTTTTTTTTTTTTTTTTTTCTTTGAGATGGAGTCTCATTCTGTCACCAGGCTGGAGTGCAGTGGAGAGATGTCGGCTCACTGCAACCTCCGCTTCCCAGTTCAAGCAATTCTCCTGCCTCAGCCTCCCGAGTAGCTGGTACTACAGGCGCATGCCACCACGCCCGGATAATTTTTGTATTTTTAGTAGAGACGGGGTTTTACCTTGTTGGTTAGGCTGGTCTCGAACTCCTGACCTCAGGTGATCCACCAGCCTCGGCCTCCCAAAGTGCTGGGATTACAGGTGTGAGCCATTGGGCCCAGCCCCTTGCATTCTTTTGATAACAGCAGAATGCTCAAAAAATGAAGACATGTCTAAAGAACATGCAAGGCCAGGTGCAGTGCCTCACACCTGTAATCCCAACACCTTGGGAGGCCGAGGTAGGTGGATCACCTGAGGTCAGGAGTTCAAGACCAGCCTGGCCAACATGGCAAAACCCCATCTCTACTAAAAATACAAAAAAACCAGCCATGCATGGTGGTATACACCTATAATCCCAGCTACTCAGAGGGAGGCAGAGGTTGCAGTGAGCCAAAATCACACCACTGCACTCCAGCCTGAGCAACAGAGCGAGGCTCCATTTCAAAAAATAAATGAAAAATAAAGAACATGGGAGCCAGCCTGAATGAGCTTCACTTGGCCAAATCTGGGACAATTTAAGTATCAAAACAAATCAAGGCAATAGATAATAACCCACTGATGACAATAAGGACGGCATAATAGATTATCACTCTTTGAACAGAACAACAACTAATACAGACAATCAATAAACAAATGAGGACTATGGATAAGTTCTCCCTTACGATAAAATGTTAACTAATAAATGGAGACAGAATAATAGAGTTTAAAAATCACCATTTTGCAATCATCACCATAATAAGCAATTCAGGCAAGAATCACAGTGGGCCAGGCACAGTGGCTCACGCCTGTAATCACAGCACTTTGGGAGGCCAAAGTGGGTGAATCACTTCAGATCAGGAGTTCAAGACCAGCCTGGCAACATGGTGAAACTCCATCTCTACTAAAAATACAAAAAGTTAGCCAGGCATGGTGGTTCATGCCTGTAATCCCAGCTACTTGGGAGGCTGAAGCAGGAGAATCACTTGAACCCGGGAGACAAAGGTTGCAGTTAGCAGAGACTGTGCCACTGCACTCCAGCCTGGGCAAGAGAACAAGATTCCGTCTTTAAAAAAAAAACAAAAAAAATAGTCACCAATGGATGCTTAAAACTCATGGATGGGCCGGGCGCGGTGGCTCAAGCCTGTAATCCCAGCACTTTGGGAGGCCGAGACGGGCGGATCACGAGGTCAGGAGATCGAGACCACCCTGGCTAACATGGTGAAACCCCGTTTCCACTAAAATACAAAAAACTAGCCGGGCGAGGTGGCGGCGCCTGTAGTCCCAGCTACTCAGGAGGCTGAGGCAGGAGAATGGCGTGAACCCAGGAGGCGGAGCTTGCAGTGAGCTGAGATCTGGCCACTGCACTCCAGCCTGGGTGACAGAGCGAGACTCCGTCTCAAAAAAAAAAAAAAACTAATGGATGAAAGTTTAAGAATACTTACATAAAATACTTCCCCACAAATGACTTTTTTTTTTTTTTTTTGAGACAGAGTCTCACTCTGTCGCCCAGGCTGGAATACAGTGGCCCGATCTCAGCTCACTGCAACCTCCACCTCCCAGGTTCAAGCAATTCTCCTGTCTCAGCCTCCTAAATAGCTGGGACTACTGGCATACACCACCAGGCCCAGCTAATTTTTGTATTTTTAGTAGAGACGGGGTTTCACCATGTTGGCCAGGCTGATCTCAAACTCCTGACCTCAGGTGATCCACCACCTTGGCCTCCCAAAGTGCTGGGATTACAGGCATGAGCCACTGCGCCCGGCCAAATGACTTCTTAATTACAAAGGAAAACAGTAACTGAAGAGTGAAGAAACCTCATGGACATCACCCTCTCCAAACGATCCAAGTGGACCTCGTCAAGAGTGAAGCAAGTCCCCATCTTAAGCCTTTTGATGGCATTCACTAAGAAGGATCAGCAGGACTTCTGTGGCAGTCCTGACAAATATGCCTATCCTGTATCTATCACAGAGAAAGACTAGGTAACAACTGGCTATCAAAAATGTCAACATCTTGAAAGACAAAAAAAGGCTACGGAATTATTCCAGATTAAATTAGACTTAAAAGACATGACAACCACCAGATGCAACGTATGACGCTAGATGGGGAGGTCTTTTATGGGTGATATTCCATAAAATACAAGAATCTCTACTGTATATAGGATACTACTTGTACGTATGTTAAATGTTCTGATTTTGATGATTAGTATGTGATTCTAGAAGAGAAAATGTGTCCTCAGAAAGTAGACATTGAAGTATTTTGGTATAAAAGGAAGTGATGTCTGCAACTTACTCTCAAAACAGTGCAGGAAAGTAATAATAATATGTATGGACATACAGACTGTGACAAAGCAAATGTTAACAGTTGGTAAAACTGGAAGAAGAGTATACAGTAGTTTTTTGTTCTCTTCCAGCTTTCGGTAGATTTGAAATTATTTCAAAGTAAGTTGAAAAATGCAAAAGACTTCATTTAAAAAGTTTGGCTCAGAGAAGTGAGACTGGAGTTGTGAAATATTCTCTGAAAACTATGCAGCCTAGTCATCCCTTTAAATAGATGAAGCTTTATTTTTGGATTCAGCAGATCCTTTGTCCACATTATCCTGGCCCCCAGCACACCAGTGCTCACTCAGTTAGTCTCGGAGTTTACCAGAGGAGGATTCAAGGATGCTGGGATGAAATTTATTTGTAAAAAATACTGTTTATCACACTGTCCAATAAATCATTAGTGCCCACTATGTATAGCTCAACATTAATATTTTTACAATTTAGTACTACAAAAAAGGCTTTTTTCACTCAAGAAACAGATATTTCTCTTGATTTCTGATGACAGAAATTACATAACTATGACTCTTATAATGTTGTTGGATAGGAAGACTAAGCTCAAATGTGCGGACCAACTTCAGCAGCCACTGGGCTAAAGCTGCAGGGTGACTTCCTAGGTCCGTTCTTTTCCTTTGGCTTGGTTATTTTTATCTGTATTTTACCATTTTTTTTCCTATTTTGAGGCAAAACTGAAGCCAAAAATCATTTTACCTCTCTGGGAAATACAAGATGTGCTCAAGCTAGAAAATTCAGGCTCTTTCAGGCTCCTTCTGGTCATACACTGGCTATGGGGAATTCATACGGGGACTCCCTGCCACCGTTTCTAAGTCTTGACACCAACTTCTGAAGCATGACTTTGGGCCACAAAACAACGATCTATAGAAGCTGAATCTCCAAGTGAGCCAAGCCACATGAATCACTTACCTCAAAAGGTCAAAACTGAGCACGACATTTTGGGTATTTACAGCAAGAGAGATGAGTAAGGTCCATGACTTACTAATATGAAAGGTATGACAACTCTGTGAGCATTATTTTATTGCTACTATCAAGAAATCCTTTATACTTCAATAGTTCTGCAAGACCAAAAATACAAAGCAAAAATCTCACATGCAAATACGGAAATGAAAAATACTTTCACCTCCTGGTTTCATTCTTGACACAACCAGACCTGAGGGGACATGAGGTGAACCCACGGGGGTGGGGGGAGCGCATGAGTTAAGAGGAGTTGTAGTATCAACAACGCTGACTTTGTCTTGTTAAGTTCTAGGGAGAAAAGCAAGTTCTAAAATAAACAGCTACAAAGGTTGATATGATGTGCATTTCAAAAAGAACTCATACAAGCCAAGAGGCAGATTTTTCCAGTCCATAACCACTTCTGGTCGCTTCAGCAGCAAAAAGGAAGAAACTACCAGTAGGAGACGGACTGTAGCAAATTAAAGACGGCACCCCCACAAGGTTGTCAAGGAAACCAAACCGAGTGCATTTTTCTATAGAAAAGAATCAAGGGTAAGGTGAACATGCTGTGGAACATTCTGTGGCAAAAATGATTTAAAACCCTTCTTGAAAAAAATCTCTAAGAGACCAAATTGACTTCCAGGCTATTTTACTAAGCACTACATCCATAACGCAAGCAGGCAAGCTTGTATTCCCAAACTACCAGCTACATGGATTCAGCAATCAGCTTACTACAACCAGCTAACTTGGGTCACCGATATTTCAGGGCATTTCCTAAGATCTATCTTTAATAGCTTAACGGCATCGAAGTGGTCACACTCCAAAAGTTAAAAACAAAAACCTGTACCACAATTCCACACACATGCTTTCCCAAATTTAGGGTGTTCTTCAAAATGGAGTCTTTTTAAACACATCATTTTTCAGTGAAAAGGCAAATCTATGCAAACCAAAGCGAGAGCTTGGCCTGAGTGTGCCATTTCATACTGGAAAAGCGCAGGGAGGGCAGTAAAAAGGGTCTCAAGTTGGGAGATCGATGCAATTCTCTCCACAAGTAGGTGGTAAAGAATCCTCAGCCAGGAGGAATGACACGCACACGCGGGCACAGAACAAGGGCCAGTGCTGAGAACGCTGGAAGGCAGGGACACCGTTCGCTAGGAGATGAGTGACGTTAAAGGATCTGCAGTGATCTGTGCCTCACGCTGGCGAATATTCCTAGGAGGGAAGATCCCGCGCTCCCGGTGCCCCCAGGGTGTCCACCCCGGCGGCGGCCGGAGCCGGGCTGCGGGTCCAGGGACCCGGCCACGTGGGCGGGGGAGGCGAGGAGCGCCGGGCTCGCTCAGAGTGGGCACCGCGTCCCTCCCCTCCGTGCTTTTCCTCTTGTGGCCCTTCCCGGCGGGGAAGAGGGGGTTTTAACACGTCAAGGCAAGGCTTGGAGGGAAGCGGCGGCCAGCGCCCCACCTGCCCAGGTAGGTGGTCGCGGGGCTCAAGCCCGGGGCGACGGACACAGCTCGACCTCCAGGTGAGGTGGACGCCGGGGGCCGGGAGCGGGGCTGCGGAGAAGCGGGGGTGGGCGCCGAGCGGCTCTTACCCGGTGCCACAGTCCACCACGCAGGGAGGCAGGGAGCCCGCCATGCTCGGGACGCGCGGCGCTCGGCCCCGCCGGCCCCCCGGGAGTGCCCCGCAGCTGTCCGCTCGGCCGCCCGCTCGCCCTGCGCGCCGCGTCTCCCGCGAGCCTCCGCAGCGCCGCCGCCAGGAGCCCGGATGCTCGGCGGCCGACACGTGACGTCACTCCCCGGTTGGCCAATCAGAACGCGCGAGTGCCCCGCCCCCTCCCCTGGCGCGCCATCTTTAGTGCTGGCAGCGAGGCTTCTTGGCCCGACACGTCCAACGTTGCTGCTGGAGAGATTGGGGTTTATTTTTAACTGACTTACATGAACGTGACCCCATTTCCGAGGCCTGGCGCCTTTCTCATCCTGTAAGTCTTCGCTCGAATGTCACCTTGCGAGGGAAGTTGTTCCTGATCACCCTAACTAGGTCCCCCACCGGTACTGTATCCTCTGTCTCAACAATCTGTTGGTTTCATTCCTAACCCTTAAAGCAAAGTGTTTATATTTTTATATTTATGTATTTGTAGTCTGTCTCCCCTACTGGACTATCAGATCTTCTAGGATAGGGCTTGAGTTTGTCTTAATAACTATTGATGAGCAGCAGGTGCTTAGCACAGTATTTGGTGTATATGTGGAAGTGCCCAAATGTTTGTTGAATGACTGAGTAACCTTCCCCATATAGCAAAAAAAAAAAAAAAAAATTAGTTGGAATTGTCCGGGCGCGGTGGCTCACGCCTGTAATACCAGCACTTTGGGAGGCTGAGGAGGGCGGATCACAAGGTTAGTAGTTCCAGACCAGCCTGGCCAACATGGTGAAACCCCTTCTCTACTAAAAAGACAGAAATTACCCAGGGGTGGTGGCAGGCGCCTGTAATCCCAGCTGCTCGGGAGGCTGAGGCAGGAGAATCGCTTGTACCTGGGAGGCGGAGGTTGCAGTGAGCCAAGATCGTGCCATTGCACTCCAGCCTGGGCAACAGGGCAAGAGTCCATCTCAAAAAGACAAACCAAAAAAAAAATTAGTTGGAATTATTATACTTAACACTGCCTAAATTTTTCTCAGAAGAAAAATCTGCAAAACAAATGCAGGACAGCCTTAAGGAATGAATGACCTTAGACTGAGTAAACCACACCAAGATCACTCCTGGAAAATGTTTTCCAGTGTCAAAGATGGGATGATTGCCCAAAAGTTCTTACTGAAACCAAAGAAGGCAAACACCACCTACTATATTATCAAGTTACTGAAAGCCCCACTCGCCACTTGCTTCCTGCTTCTTGCCTGATCATAAATTCTTGATACTAATTTTTTAGGAGCTTTCTGGAAACGTTGTTTTTCTGTTTTGTTTTTTGAAACAAGTCTCACTCTTTGCCCAGGCTGGAGTGCAGTGGTGCAATCTCTGCTCACTGCAACCTCCGCCTCCCAGGTTCAAGCAACTCTCCTGTCTCAGCCTCCCGAGTAGCTGGGATTACAGGCGCCCACTACCATTCCCGGTTAATTTTTTGTATTTTTAGTAAAGACAGGATTTCATCATGCTGGCCAGGCTGGTCTCAAACTCCTGACCTCGTGATCCGCCTGCCTCTGCCTCCCAAAGTACTGGGATTACAGACATGAGCCACCACGCCCAGCTGAGACATGTTGTTTTTACAGGTACTTAAAACATTGTGTTTTTTACCTAGAAGTAATAGATATGTTGACCACTCCTAGATGACCCATTATCTTTTTTTTTTTTAACTCATAAGTACCCATCGAGGCCCAGACCTAGAGAATGTTTAGGAGAACTGAAGAGAGAAGTAAATGGGAGGAAAATAAAAGGGAGTAAGTGTGGAGGAATCCCAGTTTAGGAGCCCAAGGCTGGGGTCAAAGATTGGCTGGCTTGCTTTGTGTTTTGCCAAAGCCCTGCCTTGCTCCCTTTTCTTTTTCTTTTCTTTTCTTTTTGCTTGTTTCTTAGAGATAGGGTCTCACTATGTTGCCCAGGCTGGAGGGCAGCGACTGTTCACAGGCACAATCCCACTACTGATCTGCATGAGAGTTGTGATCTGCTCCATCTCTGACCTGGGCCAGTTCACCCTTCCTTAGGCAACCTGGTGGGTCACTGCTCCTGGGAGGGTGCCATATTGATGCCAAACTTAGTGCAGATCCGTCATTCTGGGTGGCACAGAACTCCTGGGCTCAAGGGACCCTTCCACCTCAGCCTCCCGAGTATCTGGGACTACAGGCAAGTGCCACTGCTCCCAGTCCAACTCCTGTTTTTTCCATGGTCCTGGCCTAAACGTAGATTAATTCTAAATTACAGGCTGTTGACACTGCCATGTCTTTTATTTTATTCACTTAACAGACATATCAAGCACCTGCTGTGAGTCAGGCTTTGTGTTAGACTGAGCATGCAGCAGTAAACAGGATGTTCAGAGTCTCTGCCCACGAGAGTCCACTGGGAGACAGCAACAGGAAACAGGCAATTACAATACCGTGTAGTCAATGCGAAGACAGGGCAAGTCCAGGGTGCCCAGCAAGCCACAGAGGGGCTGACTTGGGCATCAGTAGAGACTTCTCAAAGCAATGGTGTTGAAGCTGAAACCCAGAAGGTGGGCGGAAAGCAGCTAGGTGGAGGAGACTGTAGGGTGGAAGAGCGTTTCTGGGATGGAAAACATGTACAAAGCCCAGGAAGAAAGACCTCAAGGCTTGTATAGGACCCAGCTACTACACCAGGGAAGAAGCATTTATAGGAATTTGGTACTGACTAGTAATAAAGGGTGTGCGTGTTCAGGGAGCATCTTCTCTGCATAGGACTTACTGGGATTGATGGTTATGGTCAGCGGCTGGCAGAAAACAAAAGATTTCCTGACCTCAGTTATTTCCTCTAGATACCACTGACCCTTGATATATCAAAGATGTTTTATAGGCAGATATCAGAAAACCTAACTACAAGTGGCACGAGGAAAGAGCAAATTTGTTATCTCACACAGTAGGAAATCCAGTGACTCCAGGATAATTTGTCCACTCGATGGCATCATCATGGGCCTGTACGTTCAGTTCTGCCAGGGCCCTGCATGTTGACGTTTGTCCTCAGCTTATCACGTGCAGTTTTGAGATGGCTGCAGCCACTCCATGCACCAAAATCATGATGGACAAAAACAGAGGAAGAAATGCCCCATCATGATGCCCTTTCTCAAAGGAAGTGGGAGGAAATGTTTCCAGAAGTTCCCAGCTGCTTCTCTTCTTGTGTCATTAATCAGCTCCTTTTCTGTTCTTTTTCTGGGGTGGCCATGACAAAGAACAACAAACTGGGTGACTTCAACAAGAGATACTGATGCTCTCACAGTTCTGGAGGCCAGAAGGCCAAATCCAAGTGTCAGCAAAGCCATGTTCTCTCGAAGACCCTAGGGGAGGATCTGTTCCATGTCTTTCTCCCAGCTTCAGATGGCTCCTGGCAACCCTTGGCATTCCTTGGCTTGCAGGTGCATCACTCCAGTCTCTGCCTCCATCATCACGTAGCCTTCTCCCACTGTCTGCATCTTCACATGGCATTCTCCTTATAAGGACACCAGTCATATTGGATTAGTGCCCACCCTAATGACCTCATCTCAACTGAACTACATTTGCAAATATCCCGTTTCCAAATATCACATTCACCGGTGCCAACGGTTAGGATTTCAGCACGTTCTGTAGGAGACACACTTCAACCCACAATTCCAACCTACGCCAAAAGCAGTCACTGGATGGTTTATTCATGTTCATAGATATGCAGCATTGCCAGCATCAAATGGTGTTTATCATAAGTTCCTTGGAAAGTGGTGCTGGGATGACGCAGGCCTCAGAATGGTAGTTATGAAATAGTCACCTCTGATACAGTGAATTGACTTAGATTACTGAAGAAGACCCCCTTGGGCTGGAGAGGGGCCTCATCTCCTCGAAAATATGTGGCTGCCAATACCTGACTGAAATTGGGTTTGATCAATGAGAAGAGGAATGGCCATTGTGTGAAGACACAGCACTGTCTTGTGAGAACAAAAGAAGGCGGCTGTCTGCGAGCCAAGAAGGGAGGCCTCACCAGAACCCAACTCTGCTGGCACGCTAATCTCAGACTTCTAGCCTCCAGAACTGTGAAAAAATAAATTTCTATTATTTAAGCCACCCCGTCAATGGTATTTTGTCATGTCAGCCTGA
Organism: Trachypithecus francoisi; assembly: GCF_009764315.1. Lineage (NCBI taxonomy): Eukaryota > Metazoa > Chordata > Mammalia > Primates > Cercopithecidae > Trachypithecus > Trachypithecus francoisi. Next base: position 6,656,717 of record NW_022681469.1, read on the forward strand.
ACAGTCTAAGACAATTTTCTGTATATTCTTCTGTGTTATTCTTAGATTGTATACTCCTATACATCAGAAACTAACTGCATCAGTTTTGATAGTACCTAAGGCGAAACACCTGCAGAGGTATAAATCTCCTATTCTATAAGAAACACTTCACCGGGCATGGTGGCTCACACCTGTAATCTCAGCACTTTGGGAGGCCAAGGCAGGTGGATCACCTGAGGTCAGGAGATCGAGACCATCCTGGCTAACACAGTGAAACCCCGTCTCTACTAAAAATACAAAATTAGCCAAGTGTGGTGGCACCTGTCACCAGCTACTCAGGAGGCCCAGGCAGGAGAATCACTTGAACCCAGCAGGTGGAGGTTGCAGTGAGCTGAGATCGCGCCATTGCACTCCAGCCTGGGCAACAAGAGCAAAACTCTGTCTCAAAAAAAAAAAAAGCACTTCAAGTACTATCTTTATTAATTATATTGGTAAAGAGGTTTGCCCTCTCCAATATACTTTTAAAAATTCCTGCTACTAAATGCATATTAACCTAGGAACCTTTTCTCTGAGTAGCTCAGCCTGCTTTCTGATTTGTGCCTTAAATTCAACTTGTCATGAGAGAAGTGTTTTAGTTGGCTTTTGTCAGCAGGAAGAAGCATCTCTTTATTGTGCTTCTACGTAACAATGGCCTCCTACTCCACCTGCTGCCAACAGTCAGAAACATGGAAACCAGAACACCTCCCATATACAATTCAGCATCTCCTCTAGCAGACGATGTGACCATTTCATAACTATGATCCCAAGTACTGCCTTAGATCCACACCACTCTCAAATGAACTTGTAATAAACACCATTTGATTCTGGCAATGCCATATATTTATGCATATCAAGACAGCTTAAGAACAAAATAATCAGGGCTTAGAGATTGTCTATCTAATGGGATTTAGTGCATGAGTCCCCGGACAATGGGATCTTAATGTCCTGCATTTAAGTAGTTGTGCTGGGCCAAGAAGGAAAAAGAACACAAAAACTAAAGGCTGTCTTCAAAACCTGCCCACCCAGCAGCTCTGCGAATCTTAAATCTCAGAGCTGTAGGCAAGAGCAAACTGTGTGTTCCCTGTTGCCATGAGAATGCAAACGAGAAAGGAGTACCAAAAAAATTAGAACCCCGTTCCTTTGAAAGTAGCTGGCATTCTCCTTTAAGAGGAAGGGCCTGTCACTGGACTCAATGGGCCTCGCTGATGTCTTGGCAACAGCAGGAGAAAATGGTCCAAGCAAGAGTTGATTGGCCAGAGTGTGTTGAGTGTGTTCAGAGAGTTAATAACAGACCCCAAACCACAAGTCTTAAGAAAATTACCTAGAGAACTGAACGTATTCAGACCAACTCTGCTATGTTTTGTCTCTGCCAAGGGCAGTTACTCAGACTGTGACCCTCCATGCCCCCTTCTCTTCCTGCTTCCCTCCTATACTACTCAGCTGCCAAGCCCTGGTCATTCAACCCCACCGCTTCCCTTGTGTCTCAGTCCCCTACTTTTCACTCCAACTGTTGTTCTTGCTCAACTGCTCAATAGCCTCCCACTAGCCACCCTGTCTCCAGGCTTTTGTCTCTCCAAGACATCTTTCAGGAAAATTGTACTGCTATGAGGGACATCATGACAGAATTCCAAAATGTATGTATTAGGTCAATCTTCTTTCCCTAAAACCATCAGTGATGTGTTTTTCTTAGGGAATTTGATCCAAACCTTTATTACGGCATTCAGGGTTCTCTAAGATCAAATTCTAAATTACCTTTGCAATCTCATCTCACATTATGCCCACACACTGTTCTTCAAACCCTCTGTATTGTCAGGTGTTTGTGCAGGGCTCTGAGTCTAGAACATTCCTCACCTACCTCATTCTCATCATCCTTCAAAACTCTGTTCAAAGCTTCCCTCATCCTTCCAATTTCAATTCATATCCGCTTCATTTATTCATTCAACAAAGTAGGCTGAGTGCTTCCATGTGCCTCTCATCAGAGTCAATCACTGATTCTATGCCCACTGCTCAGAATCCGGAGATGAAATCTGGGGAGCTGCATTTTAATAAGTTCATCCACTCTATCAGACAATATTTAGGGGTTGAGAGAGAAACATAAAATTCTAAGCCCCACAACTGACTGAACAGACTCCCTCTTGGCCAAGGGGACCCCAGAGAAACCTTGAAAGCTGAGCTCCTAGCCATAATGGGGTGTGATATGGTTTGGCGCTGTCCCCACCCACATCTCATTTTGAAATGTGCTCCCTTAATTCTCAGGTGTTATGGGAAGGACCCAGTGGGCGATAACTGAATCATGGGGGTGGTTTTCCCCACATTGTTCTCATGGTAGTGAGTAAGTCTCACGAGATCTGATGGTTTTATAAGGGGAAACCCCTTTCTCTTGGCTCTCATTCTCTCTTGCTGCTGCCATGTAAGACGTGCTTTTCACCTTCTGCCATGATTGTGAGGCCTCCCCAGCCATGTGGAACTGTGAGTCCATTAAACCTATTTATCAGCTGGGCACGCTGTGCAAAACCAGCATCTGGTAAGCATAGGTATAATAGATGTTAGAGCCAGAAGGAATCTCAGTGATCAGTCCTTCAGACTAACCCAATCCTTTTATCATTTTAAATACACTTTTCTACTTTTGAGCTCTTTACCTTGAATGTTGTCTATTTTCAGTAACAAATGCCATGAATTCCCATCACGCAATCACTATGTGTCCTAGAGACTGAGTGATATCCAATAAAAATTAAATTATTTTGCCAATAGGGAGGGAAACTGCTGAGTAGCGTAAATTGGATTCCAGGCAATCTGGACACAGCGTACTGCCAAAAACTAGGTCCAAATGTTTCTTGCCATTGTGCAATCTCACAAGCAACAGGTTTTGGAGGAGCTGGCTTTCCAAGGGTCTCTCCTCTCCTTATTGATGTTCATTCAGAACATTATCAGAAGCAGGACAGCAGGAATTCTCATGTAATTATAGTAGAATGAATAAAGCAAGACTATGTCATTAGAAAAATATCTTCACCAGATATTAACTTGGTCCTTTCCAGCAGAAGCTGTGCTGGGAAACGAGGAGGTCACAGTGAATGGGGTGGAGCAACACAGCAGGCACAGGATGGAGGGGGGTAAATGGGAGCCCACACTTGCTGCCTTGACTGTTTCATTCAGCAGAACCTCTAGTTGCAACAATGTGTATCTGAAAACTAGGTGCAAAGTTACAATATATTTCTGAGAAACGACCTTTTATCAGAGGAATACCAGTCCTTTTTAACTACCAGGCCCAGAGAGGCGCTGAAATGAGACAGCAATCCCACCGTACTTTCCCCTTTTTGAGCTATGTATTCATGTCTTGAAACTGCTTACTATTGCCACAAGTAGCTATAAATTAACCTAATAATGCTACACTGGACACTATAGCCACAACCTACAGCTTAACAATGTAGAGCCCACCAATAGCTTATTCGATGTTAATGTAAATTGTTGGTAACAACTCAGGAATTGCCTTTTTTTTTTTCTTTTTTTTTTTTTTGTTGTTTTTTTGAGACGGAGTCTCGCTCTGTCACCCAGGCTGGAGTGCAGTGGTGTGATCTCAGCTCACTGCAACCTCCGTCTCCCAGGTTCAAGTGATTCTCCTGCCTCAGTTTCCTGAGTAGCTGGCACTACAGCTGCCCACCACCACGTCCGGCCAATTTTTGTGTATATATTTTTTTGGTAGAGATGAGGTTTCACCATGTTGGTCAGCCTGGTCTCGAACTCCTGACCTTGTGATCTGCCAGCCTCGGACTCCCAAAGTGCTGGGATTACAGGCGTGAACCACCGCACCCGGCCAGGAATTGCTTCTTTTTTCCCTTTAAAAATCCACTTGTGACCGGGCGTGTTGGCTCACACCTCTAATCCCAGCACTTTGGGAGGCTGAGGCAGGCAGATTACTGAGTCAGGAGTTCGAGGCTAGCCTGACCAACACGAAGAAACCCCGTCTCTACTAAAAATACAAAATTAGCTAGTCATGGTGGCACATGCCTGTAATCCCAGCTACTCAGGAGGCTAAGGCAGGAAAATCACTTGAGCCCAGGAGGCGGAGGTTCCAGTGAGCTGAGATCGCGCCATTGCACTCCAGCCTGGGCAACAAGAGCAAAACTCCATCTCAAAAAAAAAAAAATTCACTTTTAACTGCTACTAACCTGAATGCAGATTCAGGATAACTGGAATCTACATTCTCGGGTTGCAATCCTCAAACTTGGCCCAAATAAACTCTCTATTTAGATTAATTTTGCCTCAGCTTCTTCCTTTTAGGTCAACATTTCCATGTCTTATCCTTCTATTTCATGTACTTGCCTTACACAAAAAAGTGCAAAGTGAATTCTCTGCGAGAATAACTTGCAGAACAACATATGGCCACTGAGTTCCTGATATCTAGAGCTGATAGTTAAGGTAAAAATGATACTGTATTTTTTTCATTCAGTTGTCACTTTATTGCAAGATGGTAGAATTAATTGCAAATTTAAACTATAACCTGGTAATCTTTAATCAGGCAGCAGGTTTTAATAAAGGCAAACTGCTTATTCAGAAGTGATCATGGAACTCAAATGCAGAGTAAAAAGGATGAGAAACATCTGACTGGCCAATAGATTTTGTGCTTTCACCGTAAGAAATAAACTTTTCATTTTTAAGAGAAGTAAATTATAACTTCAGTAGACACCAATATAGAAAGATTTTGTCACATAGACTGGTTTCCATTGAGTCAGTCAACTATTTCTAGCTGTCTCAATTGGGATAGATACATTTACATAACTGGCTGTGCTTGAGCCTTCTTTGCCAGAAGCTTTAGGTCCACAATGCACTTGGCAGTTGTCTCCTTTTCGTGCTGTGCAGAGATGCTCTGCACCACGTGCTTCTCCACCCAATTTATCATGTGCTGTTGTTCCTTTCGACGCATCATGTTCTGCACAGATACATGATAGTCCCTGCGATTCTTTACTTCCTTATATACTTTATACAGTCGTTCCTGGTAGGTAACTTCCAGAGCCACAGCAGTGTCATTCCTCTGCACATGGAAAAGGTAATGGCACTTCTGAACCAGTGCCTGCTGCGACTTCTCCAAATCAATTGCATCCTGGATTGGTTGGATGGAAGCCTACTTCACCTCTTCTAGTTGGGCAAGTTTTTGCTCATTGAGTTTATCAGCAAATTCTGCAACAGAGGCGCCATATTTTTTAATTACATAGACAAGTAACCCTACTACTAATATGGTTGAGAAGGTCTCTGCAATAATCACATATATTTCTTTGGATAAAGCATACAGGATAAGCCCAGTTCCGAGCACATAGGGTCCTGTTACACCGGCTTTAAGATAAAGAAACTTGAAGAATTCCTCAAGGATCAGTCCAAGACGAACTTTTCCTCCATGTTCAGGAAAAGGTGGTAGAGGGCCAAGGTGTGTCTGCCTGCGTGAAAGGTCCTTGTTGCCTGAAATACCCCTGGACCTAGGAAGGCTGCATTCTTCAGAGAGGGGGCCGCTGTGGCAGTGGCAGAAAGTTCCATCCGGGACAGCATGGTCAGCAAAGGTCCAGGCAGCAGTCTTAGCATCCTGTGACCCCGACCAGAGACTGTCAGGGGCAGGAGCAAGATGGCCGCTCACCAATACCGTATTCTTAATCCAAACTTAGGCTGGAGTGCATTGGCGCGATCTCTGCTCACTGCAACCTCTGCCTCCTGAGTTCAAGCAATTCTCCTGCCTCATCCTCCCGAGTAGCTGGCACTACAAGTGCCCACCACCATGCCCGGCTAATTTTTGTATTTTTAGTAGAGATGGGGTTTCACCATGTTGGCCACGCTGGTCTCAAACTCCTGACCTCAAATGATCTGCCTGCCTTGGCCTCCCAAAGTGCTAGGATTATAGCCATGAGCTACTGCACCTGGCCCAAACATTTTTTTCTTTCAGAGTCTCACTCTGTCACCCAGGCTGGAATGCAGTGGCACAAGCTCCGCTCACTGCAGCCTCCGCTTCCCGGGTTCAAGCGATTCTTGTGCCTCAGCCTCCCGAGTAGCTGGGACTACAGGCTTGTACCACTGCACCCAGCTGATTTTTGTATTTTTTTTTAAGAGATGGGGTTTTACCATGTTGGTCAGGCTAGCCTCAAACTCCTGACCTCATGATCCATCCACCTTGGCCTCCCAAAGTGTTGGGATTACAGGCGTGAGCCACTGTGCCCAGCCCCCAACATTTTTAATTATATTAATTTATACCAACAAAAATGCATAAAATTAACTATACTTGTTTTTTTGCAGAATAGAAAAAGCCCACATTTTGAAATCTCTAAGACCTGCATTCAAAGCCCATCTTAGAAGTGAGGCCAGGCGCAGTGGCTCACACCTGTAATCCCAGAACTTTGGGAGGCCGAGTAGGGTGGATCACCTGAGGTCAGGAGTTCAAGAACAGCCTGACCAACATAGTGAAACCCCGTCTCTACTAAAAATACAAAAATTAGCCGGGCATGGTAGCGTGTGCCTGTAATCTCAGCTACTTGCAAGGCTGAGGCAGGAGAATCACTTGAACCTGGGAGGCGGAGGTTACAGTGAGCCAAGATCGTGCCGTTCCACTCCAGCCTGGGCAACAAGAGTGAAACTCCATCTCAAAAAGAAAAGAAAAAAAATATATGTTTTTGTATGAGTAATTTAATATCTCTGAGCTTTAGTTTCTTTGTCTGTAAGAAAGGCTTTTTCTGAGTTTTAAAGTTAGTGTATAAAAATACCAAGGGCTGGGCATGGTGGCTCATGCCTGTAATCCCAGCCATTTGGGAGGCCAAGGTGGGAGGACAGTTTGAGCCCAGGCATTCAAGACCAGCCTGGGCAACATGGCAATACCCCACTTCTACAAAAAAAAAAAAAAAAAAAATTAGCCAGATATGGTAGTGTACCTGTAGTCCCAGCTGCTCAAGAAGCTGAGGCAGAAAGATCACATGAGCCCGGGAGTTCAAGGCTACAGTGAGCTATGTTCAAGCCCCTGCACTCCAGCCTGGGCAGCAGAGTAAGTCCTTGTCTCAAAAATGAATCAATAAATAAAATTTTTAAAAATAAAAATGCTAAGTAGTGTCACATGGCAAGTGTCCATATCATTACTGCCCTGGTCCTCAGCAGCTGCCTTCTTCTAACTCAAGGGGGTCCAATCTTTTGACTTACCTGGGCCTCACGGAAGATGAAGAATTGTCTTGGGCCACACATGAGATACACTAACCCTAATGGTAGCTGATGAGCAAAAAAAAAAAAAAAATCACAAAAAAAACTCATAAGGTTTTAAGAAAGTTTACAAATTTGCATTGGGCCGCATTAAACCCATCCTGAGCTGCATTTGGCCCACAGGCCATGGCCAAGCTTGTTCTCATTGGTGATTATCTCAGCTTTCGATTTGTGTGGCCGACATCACACAGCTGTGTTTGGTTACCTGGATTATAACTAAGGTATAAAAAAATGGTTGAGGGCCAGGCGCCGTGGCTCAAGCCTGTAATCCCAGCACTTTGGGAGGCCGAGACGGGCGGATCACGAGGTCAGGAGATCGAGACCATCCTGGCTAATACGGTGAAACCCCGTCTCTACTAAAAAAAAATACAAAAAAACTAGCCGGGCGCGGTGGCGGGCGCCTGTAGTCCCAGCTACTCGGGAGGCTGAGGCAGGAGAATGGCGGGAACCCAGGAGGCGGAGCTTGCAGTGAGCTGAGATCCGGCCACTGCACTCCAGCCTGGGCGACAGAGTGAGACTCCGTCTCAAAAAAAAAAAAGGCCGGGCGCGGTGGCTCAAGCCTGTAATCCCAGCACTTTGGGAGGCCGAGACGGGCGGATCACGAGGTCAGGAGATCGAGACCATCCTGGCTAACATGGTGAAACCCCGTCTCTACTAAAAAAATACAAAAAAACTAGCTGGGCGAGGTGGCGGGCGCCTGTAGTCCCAGCTACTCGGGAGGCTGAGGCAGGAGAATGGCGTAAACCCAGGAGGCGGAGCTTGCAGTGAGCTGAGATCCGGCCACTGCACTCCAGCCTGGGCGACAGAGCGAGACTCCGTCTAAAAAAAAAAAAAAAAAAAAATGGTTGAAAGACACCTATCCTCAATATTACTTAAGATTTGAGACATCTTTTCATTAATAGAAATGAGCTATATTGAATTATTCATGTCCTCATACCAACTCTCCCTTGTGTCCAAAGACACTTAATGGTCATGGTGCCAGAACTTCCGTAATTCAAAGCCAAATAGTCCATGTTGGTCAAAGGTACAGGCTTTGAGACCAAACTTCCTGATTTAAATCTCAGTTCTGACTTGATGCATTTGTTACCTTAGGCAAGTTACTTAACCTCTCTGTGACTCAGTTTCCATCTTGTCAAAAGGCAGGAAATGACTTCACAGGGCTGATGTGAAGAATAAAGACATGGTTTATTACTTTATTACCTTACAATTACCTTATTACCTTACAAGTTCGAGGCCATCCTGGGCAACATGGCAAAACCCCGTCTCTAAAAAAAAATTTTTAAATTAGTCAGGCATGGTGGCACGCACCTGTAGTCCAAGCTGCTTGGGGGACTGAGGCAGGAGGATCACCCAAGCCCAAGAGGTCAAGGATGCAGTGAGCCAAAATCACGCTACTGCACTGCAGTCCGAGTGACAGAGTGAGACCCCATGTCTTAAAAAACAAAGAAAAAGAAAAATTACCGCTGGAAAATGTCGCAGCCCCTCTTCAGTGTTTTCTTATAAGATGCTATATTAGTCTGTTCTCATACTGCTATGAAGAAATACCTGAGACTGAGTAATTTATAAAGAAAAGAGGTTTAATGGACTCACAGTTCTCCATTGCCGGGGAGGCCTCAGGAAACTTAACAATCATGGCAGAAGATGAAGGAGAAGCAAAGATACGTCTTACATGGTGGCAGGTGGGAGAGCATGTGTTCGAGTGCAGGGAAACTGCCCTTTATAAACCTTCAGATCTCGTGAGACTCACTCACTATTACAAGAACAGTGTGGGGAAAACCACCCCCATGATTTAAATGTCTTCATCTGGTCTCTCCCTTGACATGTGGAGATCATGGGGATTACAGTTCCAGGTGAGATCTGGGTGGGAACACAGAGCCAAACCATATCAGATGCCATGGTGACTGTGAGTGCTTTCAGTGACTTTAAGGGCCTGACCAATGCTTCCTTGAATAAGACTGCCTTGAAGGTGCTCACAAGGAGGCCCACAGCTTTGTGCCTAATGCAAGGGCAAAGCGATGCAGCCCAACCAGGCGTGGTGGTATGCACCTGTAGTTCCAGCTACTCAGGAGGCTGAGGCTGTAGGATCAATTGAGCCCAAGAGTTGGAGAATAGCTGGGCAACCTAGCAAGATCCCACCCTCCCCGCAAACAACAAAAAACAAAAGCATAGCTTGACATGGGCACGACTTGCTTTTAAATTGAGCTTATCTTTTATTTCTTTTTGACACAAGATCTTGCTCTGTTGCCCAGGCTGGAGTGCAGTGGGACAATCAAAACTCACTGTAGCCTCACCCTCCTGCAAGGGATCCTCCCACCTCAGCCTTTCAAGCAGCTGAGTGAGTGCTCACACTGCTCCTGCCTGCAGACCCTCTCCAATGCCCCTTTCACCATCTCTCTTTCTCAGCCTACCTGCCCAGGACTCATGTTCAGCCCCCCAGCTTCCTTCCTCCTAGCAGTAGTTATCCTTTCTCTCTCATCAGTTAATTCTTAACTCTTTCCAGAAAGATCCATCGAGCTCTAGAGTTTCTGCCCATCTCTCCCATTCTGGTCCGCAGGTCTCATTCCTGAGAAGGACATAGGCATTTAGAATAGTAACTCAAACATTTCAGCCAGAATACTCCCCAAAGCTCCTTACTGAGCAAGGAAGAGATTACTAATAATTTCCCCATCCCCTAATTCTTATATAGAGATGAATACTGGCTGGGCATGGTGGTTCATGCCTGTAATCCCAGCACTTTGGGAGACCGAGGTGGGTTGATCACGAGGTCAGGAGTTCGAGACCAGCCTGGCCAATATGGTGAAACCCTGTCTCTACTAAAAATACAAAAAAATAGCCAAGCATGGTGACATGTGCCTGCAGTCACAGCTACTTGGGAGCCTGAGGCAGGAGAATCGCTTGAACCCAGGAGGTAGAGGTTACAGTGAGCCGAGATTGTGCCACTGTACTCCAACCTGGGTAATAGAGGGAGATTCCATCTCAAAAAAAAAAAAGAATACTTATGCCGTTATACTGCAGATTTCTCTACCACCCTGGAACTAGTCTAAGTGTAGTTTCCCACTTTTGAAGTGGCTGAATCTTAATTTTTACAAAGCTAGATTCTGGTTCCCATGGACCCACCCACTGCAGGAGCTGGTGGCCCACAGTTTAGTAAACAAGAACCCTCTCGCTTTGGTGTGAACGTTGCTATGGTTTGAATGATGGCGTGGTGTCCCCTCCAAAATTCATGTTGAAACTTCATCCCCAGCGCAGTGGTGTTGAGAGGTATGGCCTTTGGGAGGTGGTTAAGTGAGGAGGGCTGTGCCCCCATAAGTGGGATTAACACCCTTACAAAAGGGCTCACTGGCCAGGTGCAGTGACTCATGCCTGTAATCCCAGCACTTTGGGAGGCTGAGGCGAGTGGGTCACCTGCTGTCAGGATTTTGAGACCAGCCTGACCAACATGGTGAAACCTCATCACTACTGAAAATACAAAATTAGCCGGGCATAGTGGTACATGCCTGTAATCCTGGCTACTTCAGAGGCTAAGGCAGGAGAATAGCTTGAACCTGGGAGGCGGAGGTTGCAGTGAGCCAAGACTGTGCCACTGCACTCCAGCCTGAGCAACAAAGGGTGAAACTCCGTCTCAAAAATAAAAATAAAATGAAAAGGGATCACACCTGTAATCCCAGCACTTTGGGAAGCTGAGGCGGGAGGATCATTTGAGATGAGGAGTGCAAGACCAGCCTGACAAACATGGTAAAACCCCATCTCTACTAAAAATAGTAAAAATTAGCTGGGTGTGGTGGTGAATGCCTGTAATCCCAGCTACTCAGGAGGCTGAGGCAGGAGCATAGCTTGAACCTGGGAGGCGGAGGTTGCAGTGAGCCAACATTGCACCACTGCACTCCAGCCTGGGCGACAGAGTGAGACTCCATCTCAAAAACAAAAACAAAAACAAAAAAGAAAAGTGGGGGGCTCAAGGTTGAAGGGAGCATTTTCTTGCCTTCTGCCTTCCACCAGGAGAGGACACCACATTGGCCCCTCCGGAGGTCACAGCAACGTGGCACCATCTTGGAAGCCTAGGCATTTCTCAGCTTACAGCCTACGCCCCTTCCTTATCTGGAAATGTTATTGTTCTCCTAGTTTCCCGTAAACAACCCCCTTCCTTTCTTTGTTCTCCACCGAGCGTTTACCTATTTAGGAAAGTTTTAAGTGTTTAGCCAATTGGGATCAGTCTAGATTGTGCAGTCCAGCTCCAGCCAATGGAGATAGGACAAAGTAAAATTGCCTTGCTGAGAAGATTATTTGTCTTAGCACTAGTTTCTTCTTTTTGGCACTGAGAAACAAGCATTTGTTTCTAACATCTCGAACTCAAGACCTCAGGTGATCTGCCCACCTCAGCCTCCCAAAATGTGGGGATTACAGACGTGAGCCACAGCACCCAGCAGATTCTCAGCATTTCATCGGGATATTAAACAAGATTTCCCCCAAGCACTATACAGGCAGACACATCATCAAAAGTATTTCCACACAGCCTATTACTATGTGGAAATATGCAGTCCACCTCCTAGTAATAGGCTACTATGCAGCCCACCTCATAGTAATTCAGTGATATTTATAGTCCTCACTGGGATTACCTACAGTTGACAAGAGTAAAACAATGAAAGTGGCTGGGTGTGGTGACTCACATCTGTAATCCCAGCACTTTGGGAGGCCAAGGTGGGTGGATCACTTGAGGTCAGGAGTTCAAGACCAGCCTGGCCAATGTGGTGAAACCCCATCTCTACTAAAAATTAGCTGAACATGGTGGTGTGCACCTGTAGTCCCAGCTACTCAGGAAGCTGAGGCTGGAGGATTGCTTGAACCTGGGAGGCAGAGGTTTCAGTGAGCTGAGATTGTTGCCGGGGGTCCTTGCTCCCAGAGCTCCCAAGATGGTGGCAGGCTGCATCCAAAATGGCAGCGGGCCACTTCCAAGATGGTGGCAAGCCTAATGTTCTCTGACCTGGGGTTCTTGGCCTCACAGATTCCAAGGAATGGAATCTTGGGCCATGCGGTGAGTGTTATAGCTCTATTAGAAGCCATGGGTCATGGAAGAGAACCGTGGAACCCAGTGACTAGTGTTCAGGTTGATTAGAACGAACCCAAGCACTTAGCCATGCAGGAACAATGGCGAGCCTTTAGCCCGATTGGGGGCGGCCATGGGCGCCTCCCTGGATCAGAAGCACAGCAGACACTCTGCTGGATCCAGAGGGATGGAAGTCAGTGGCGGGTCTGTGACGGCAGCAAACAGCAGTGGTGCACAGCAAGCGAAAGCTCAGCTCGAGCCGTAACAAAGCACAGACCAGAAGAGTGCAGTTGTAAGATTTAATAGAGTGAAATAGAGTGAAAACAGAGCTCCCATGCAAGGGGAGTGGACCCAAAGGGGGTTGCCGTTGCCGGCTAGAATGCCTGGGTTTATATTCTGATCCTTGTCCCTCCTGCTGTGCTCTCAGGGATAGATGATTGGCTCTTTCTTTACCTCCTGTGTTTGCCTCATTATCATTTTAGTGAGCTCTCTGATTGGTTGGGTGTGAGCTAAACTGGCAAGCCCCGTGTTTAAAGGTGGAAGTGGTTACCTTCCTAACTAGGCTTAGGGATTCTTAGCCTAGGAAATCCAGCTAGTCCTGTCTCTCAAGATCACACCACTGCACTCCAGCCTGGGCAGCACAGCAAGATTCCATCTCAAAAAAAAAAGATGAAAGCTCTGAAGCTAAATTGGTTGGGCCGCTGTGATCAATCACTAAGTAAAACAAAAACAACAGCCAATACCCACAGCCACACAATCTCCTCCTTCATTTGGCTTTGCAATTTTGTCTAAAGGATAGAAGATACTAGAATATACGGGGAAAAATACAAAAGACCATAAGATATTTTAGAACCTTATTTTAAGTCTCAGGGAGGATGCACTATTTTAAAACTTTCCATGGATTTCAGTAATACCTCTGGCTCAGTTTCCAAGCCTTTTCTGCCAGTGACAAGTTCTATTATCTTGGACAACTTACTTGACCCCAAGTTTCAGCATCCTTATCTGTAACATTGGAATAGAAAAGTATGCTCTTGACCGGGCATGGTGGGTCACGGCCGTAATCCCAGCAATGTGTGAGGCCGAGGTGGGCAGATCACCTGAGGTCAGGAGTTCAAAACCAGCCTGGTCAACATGGCAAAACTCCATCTCTACTAAAACTACAAGAATGAGCCAGGTGTGGTGGCGTGTACCTGTAATCCCAGCTGTTCGAGGGGTTGACGGGGGAGAATCACTTGAACCCAGGAGGTGGAGATTGCAGTGAGTGGCAATCGCACCACTGGACTCCAGCCTGGGTGACAGAGCAAGACTCCATCCCAAAAGAAAAAAGAAAAAAAAAAGACAGCAAACAGATTTAATATCTCCCACATCTGTTTTCCCACAGAGCCTGTGTGTGCTCTGGGTGAGGCAAGAGTGAGCAAAAGCAGTCAATACTCATTCCCATCGAGTTTGTTGCCTCGCTGCGGGGGGTTGTGAGAGTGCTGCACACTTAGAAAAAGGTCAGGAAAGGCCGGGCGCGGTGGCTCAAGCCTGTAATCCCAGCACTTTGGGAGGCCAAGACGGGCGGATCACGAGGTCAGGAGATTGAGACCATCCTGGCGAACACGGTGAAACCCTGTCTCTACTAAAAATACAAAAACTAGCCGGGCGAGGTGGCGGGCGCCTGTAGTCCCAGCTACTCGGGAGGCTGAGGCAGGAGAATGGTGTAAACCCGGGAGGCGGAGCTTGCAGTGAGCTGAGATCCGGCCACTGCACTCCAGCCCGGGCGACAGAGCAAGACTCCGTCTCCAAAAAAAAAAAAAAAAAAAAAAAAAGGTCGGGAAAAACTTCTTTTTTTAAAATTTTTTTAATTTTTGTGAGACTGAGTCTCGCTCTGTCACCCAGGCTGGAGTGCAGTGGCGCAATCTCAGCTCACTGCAGCCTTCACCTCCCAGGTTTGAGTGATTCTCCTGCCTCAGCCTCCTGAGTAGCGGGGATCACGGATTACAGGTGTGTGCCACAAAGTCCAGCTAAGAACTTTTTTTTTCTTTTTTTTTTTTTTTTTTTGAGACAGAGTCTCACTCTGTTGCCCAGGCTGGAGTGCAGCAACCTTGCCTCCCGGGTTCAAGCGATTCTCCTGCCTTACCCTCTGGAATAGCTGGGATTACAGGTGCCTGCCACCACACCCAGCTAATTTTTATATTTTTAGTAGAGACAGAGTTTCACCATGTTGGTTAGGCTGGTCTTGACCTTCTGACTTCAGGTAATTCACCCACCTCGGCCTCCCAACGTGCTGGGATTACAGGCATGAACCACTGCCCCTGGCCAGGACTTTTCTTTTCTCTTTTTTTTTTTTTTTTTTTTAGACAGAGTCTCCCTCTGTAACCCAGGCTGGAGTGCAGTGGTGCCATCTTGGCTCACTGCAAGTTCTGCTTCCCGCATTCGCGCCATTCTCCAGCCTCAGCCTCCCTAGTAGCTGGGACTACAGGCACCCGCCACCACACCCAGCTAATTTTTTTGTATTTTTAGTGGATACGGGGTTTCAGCATGTTAGCCAGGATGGTCTTAATTGCCCGACCTCATGATCCACCCACTCGGCCTCCCAAACTGCTGGGATTACAGGCATAAGCCACCTCACCCAGCCTCCAGGATTTAAGAGTAGGATTGGGCTGGGTGCGGTGGCTCACGCCTGTAATCCTGGCATTTTGGGAGGCTGAGGCTGATGGATCACCTGAGGTCAAGAGTTCAGGACCAGCCTAGCCAACATGGTGAAACTCCGTCTCTACTAAAAATACAAAAATTAACCTGGCGTGGTGTGGTACGCGCCTGTAATCCCAACTGCTTGGGAGACTGAGGCAGGAGAACCCAGGAGGCAGAGGTTGCACTGAGCTGAGATTACACCACTGCACTCCAGCCTGGGCAACAAGAGTGAAACTCTGTCCCAAAAAAACAAAAAAAATTAGCTGAGCATGGTGGTGCATGCCTGTAATCCCAGCTACTTGGGAGGCTGAGGCAGGAGAATTGCTTGAACCTGAGAAGCAGAGGTTGCAGCGAGCCAACATCGCGCCACTGCACTCCAGACTGAGTGACAGAGCGAGACTCTGTTTCAAAATAAATAAATAAATAAAACATATATAAATGATAAAATGTAAAAGATTGAAACAAATATTACTTTAAATTCTCATTCCATTTCCAGCATTAATTAAACAAATTTGTTTTGTGATTGATTATGCTTCACTGTTTCATAAGATCTTTACTCACCAAGGTGGCACAGTTATTTGAAGGCTGGTATCAAATCCAGTTACTTCTGCACTTGTTTTCATTACTGAAACTTGCTGGCAAGACTAGAAAAGATACTTCACAAAGATGGAGAAATGAATGGTTCATCCCTAAATATCAAGACTCTTGGGAGTACCTTCCAATGAAACACCCAGTGAAGTCACGTATAGATTTTCAAGGTAATTTCCCAACTCACCACAAACCTCTGTGAAGATCACACAACTTAAGATAATACAATACACATATGAGGCCATGCAGACCGCTGACCAGCACGAGGTGCGGAAAGCAACCCATCCTTTGTCACTTTCCATCAGTGGCACATGGCCAAGGGAGCGTACCCGTGTCCATCTGTCAATTACAAATCATCAAAACCTTGTTTCATTTCTGATTATTTAAAAAATAGATATAGATACAAGCATTATTCTTTTTTTTTTTTCTTTGAGACAGAGTTTCAATCTGTCGCCCAGGCTGGAGTGCTGTGGCGCAATCTTGGCTCACTGCAACCTCCACCTCCTGGATCCGAGCGATTCTCCTGCCTCAGCCTCCCAAGTAGCTGGGACTACAGGCGCCCACCACCACACCTGGCTAATTTTTTGTATTTTTAGTAGAGATGGGGTTTCACCATGTTGGTCAGGCTGGTCTTGAACTCCTGACCTCAAATGATCTGCCGGCCTCAGCCTCCCAAAGTGCTGGGATTACAGAAGTGAGAGCCACTGTGCCCAGCCACAAGCATTATTCTTTGTCTTTCCTGCAACCTCCATGAATTGTCTTACATAAACCCCACTTTGGAGACCAGTGGTCCAGGGAGAGGAAGATGCCAGGCACTAGTCAGGTTGTAAAGGCCCCATGTGACCCAAGCCTCAGGCCAGAACCAAGCTCGCTGAGGGCCAAGGTCCCCTGAGAAGGGGCTGCTCTGTGGGCTGCTGAACCTCAGCCCCAACCACAGTACCCGAGGCCCCAGGCATGAAGGTGACAAAACAAATCCCTCAAAATAAATAAATCAATCCTTCGCACCTGTGGGGTGAAGGGAATCCTGATTGTTCTTGTTCTCTTTCTCTTTTTTTTTACTCAGGGATTAGGCAGGACCATACTTAAAGGCCACAGATTTTGATTTCTGTAGTTGGACAGGGCTATTTATAGGCAGGAACTTGAAAAATCATTCCGAAGGTTCTGGTTCCTTATCAATTTCAAAATGTGGGAGCTTCAGCCAATCACATAGCCTCCCTAGATCTCAGCTATCTCATTTGTAAAATGAAGGGGTTGGACTAGATCCTACTTAAAAATCCTTTAATTCTACGGGCTGGGCTTGGTGGCTCACATCTGTCATCCCAGCACTTTGGGAGGATGAGGCAGGAGGATTGCTTGAGCCCAGGAGTTCAAACAAGACAAGCCTGGGCAGTAAAGCAAAACCTCAGTCTCTACAAAAAAAAATTTTTTTTTAGTTTGCCAGCTATGGTGGCACACACCTGTAGTCCCAGCCACTCAGGAGGCTAAGGTGAGAGGATCACTTGGGACCAGGAGTTGAAGGCTACAGTGAGCCTCAATCGTGCCACTGCACTCCAGCCTCGGCAACAGAGTGAGAGCCAGCCTTAAATAATAACAATAATAATAATTAATAAATCCTTTAATTCTATTAAGTGAAAAGGAGGCGAATACTAATCCACCTCTAGAAACTCAGTATCATTCATAAATTTTATTTGTGCTTTCTAAGTCTTTATTTAAAAAAAAAAAAGTCTGGACACAATGGCTCATACCTGTAACCCCAGCTCTTTGGGAGGCCAAGGCAGGAGGATCGCTTGAGCCCAGGAGTTCAAGACCAGCCTGGACAACATAGTGAGACTGAAAAATAAACACAATACCATTTCTACCAAAAAATAAATACAATAAAAATAAAAACAAAACCAAAGACAAATATTTAATACTTTTCTACAACCCTTCATCCATATCCTTTGGGAGTCTGCATTTCAGAATTCAGAATGGTTTGAACTTTGGGAAGGAAACACAATGCATACAGAGACCCTTCGTCGCATCAGCAAGGTCTGCAGTGACACCTTATAATCAATCATGCTCGTCCTTCTGCAGTGAAACACATGAGCTTTCACACTAAGGAGGATAAAGACTAAAATAGTCTCATATCAGTTCAAGCCAAGTTTTGCAGCCAGAAAGTTTGCCGCATGCCGAGCAAAAAACTTTCTGTTTTCAGAGCTCTTTTGGACTTCAGAATTTCTGCAAGGGATGTATGTCCTTACACATGCTAAACCCTAGATAACACAATTTCATGGTATATATCGACCTAATATCAATAAGTTCTAAATATTTCACAACCTACCAGTAATTATATTATTATTCAGAATATAAAGGCAAAAATTCACTGAAATTGAATTGCCTCATACCTATTCCAAGTTCTTCCAGTAGTTAATCATCATTATGGAAGAAAAGTAGGATGGGTCTGATAAATTGTGTCCCTTACAAAACCAACATTTGAGGCCGGGCATGATGGCTTACTCCTGTAATCCTAGCACTTTGGGAGGCCAAGGCAGGCGGATCACTTGAGGTCAGGAGTGTGAGACCAGCCTGGCCAACATGGTGAAACCCTGCCTCTACCAAAAAACACAAAAATTATCTGGGCATGGTGGCACACGCCTGTAGTCCCAGCTACTGGAGAGGCTGAGGTGGGAGAATCCCTTGAACCAGGAGGCGGAGGTTGCAGTGAGCCGAGATCACGCCACTGCACTCCATCCTGGGTGACAGAGCAAGACCCTGCCTCAAAAAAAAAAAAAAAAATTGAGATTTTTAAAGTGGCATGTTGGACATTTTAGAAATTAAAATTAAGTGAACTGGACTGTAATCTCTGGTTACATCCATTCTCCTCTTTTTCTAAATAAAGGCAGCTCTTGCCTGTTGGCATTAACTCTTCCCCTTTGCCTTCTCAATAACCAGGCTTCTCCAACATCTGACAATCTAGAAGTTTCCAGCATGCAGCTAAAGCAGAGCCGCCACCAGCAATGCACCACGTTGACAGGAAGTATGGAAGTATGGGCGTCTTACTCTGATGGAGAAAAAACAACCTGGAGAAAATGTGGACAAAGATCTTCAAGAAGTATCTTTTTTTTTTTTTTGGAGACTGAAAGTTTTACTCTTGTTGCCCAGGCTGGAGTTCAATGGCATGATCTCGGCTCACCGAAACCTCCACCTCCCAGGCTCAAGCGATTCTCCTGCCTCAGCCTCCCAAGTAGCTGGAATTACAGGCACCCACCAGTATGACCGGCTAATTTTTTTTTTTTTTTTTTTTTTTTTTTTTTGAGACAGAGTTTCACTCTCGTTGCCCAGGCTAAAGTGCAATGGCATGATCTGGGCTCACCACAACCTCCACCTCCCAAGTTCAAGCCATTCTCCTGTCTCAGCCTCCCGAGTAGCTGGGATTACAGGCATGTGCCACCATGCCCGGCTAATTTTGTATTTTTAGTAGAGACAGGGTTTCTCCACGTTGGTCAGGATGGTCTCGAACTCCCAACCTCAGATGATCTACCCACCTCGGCCTCCCAAAGTGCTGAGATTACAGGTGTGAGCTACCACACCTGGCCTAATTTTTGTGTTTTTAGCAGAGATATGGTTTCACCATGTTGGCCAGGCTGGTCTCCAACTCCTGACCTCAGGCGATCCACCCACCACGGCCTCCCAAAGTGCTGGATTGCAGGCGTAAGACACCATGCCCAGCCTTCAGGAAGTATCTTTACTTATCTGCCTCTCCTGAAGAAGACCTCCCAAAGTTTCTGTTTCATCACTGCCTGTAAATAGAGAACAAGAAATTGCAGGTATTTGCTCAAATGATTTCTTCTACCAGGAATGCATTTGCTTGCACATGCATAACCTTTCGGCTCACATTCAGCTATCAATTGTAATGAGGGAGAAATCATTTATTTTAACTGATCATTTATTCTAATGATTTATACTCCAGAATATTAAAAAGCAGTAAAATAAACCAGGTTAATTTTTAACTTCTTTCATTGCGTTTCTCAGCTCTCCTTCAAGTGAAAGTCCTAATGATTTTTAAAGTATCACTCCCCTAGAAGAAAAATAAGCTGAGTTACCCTGAAAATCGAGATGCAGAACTATCAAGGGACCCTGTACTCGCTCTACTTTATGATGTGATAACATCATATGTAAATGATATGTACCCCAAGACATTTCATGCTTTCAAAACAATTTTTTTTTTTCCTTGAGTGTCACTATGTTGCCCAAATTGCTCTTAAACTCCTGGCCTCAAGTGATTCTTCTGCCTCAACCTCCCAAGTATTAATAGCTGGGATTACAAGTGTGAGCCACCATGCTTAGCTAAAAATAAAAAAAAAAAAAAATTTTTTTTTTTTTAAAGAGTCTCACTCTGTACCCCAGGCTGGAGTGCAATGGTGTGATCTCAGCTCACTGCAACCTCCACCTCTCAGGTTCAAGCAATTCTTGTGCCTCAGCCTCCCAAGTAGCTGGAATTACAGGCATCCACCACCATGCCCAGCTAATTTTTGTATTTTTAGTATGAACGGGGTTTCACCTTGTTGGCCAGCTGGTCTCAAACTCCTGACCTCAAATGATCTGCCTGCCTTGGCCTCCCAAAGTGCTGGGATTACAGGTATAAGCCAATGCACCCGGCCTAAACAAATTTCTTTTAAATTAATAGCTGCATAGTCTAGGCAACATGGAGAGACTCTGTCTCTACAAAAAATAAAATAAAATGAAAACAAATTAGCTGGTGCACACCTGTAGTCCTAGCTACTCAGGAGGCTGAGGCAGGAGGATCACACGTTAGCCTGGAAGGTAGAAGCTGCAGGGAGCTGTGAACACACTACTGTACTCCAGCCTCAGAGATGAGCAAGAGACACCCTGTATCAAAAAAACCAAATTAATAGCTGTGCTTGACTGTGTTATTCAAAATATGAAACTTAAATGCGGCCGGGCGCGGTGGCTCAAGCCTGTAATCCCAGCACTTTGGGAGGCCGAGGCGGGCGGATCACAAGGTCAGGAGATTGAGACCATCCTGGCTAACACGGTGAAACCCCGTCTCTACTAAAAAATACAAAAAACTAGCCGGGCGAGGTGGTGGGCGCCTGTAGTCCCAGCTACTCGGGAGGCTGAGGCAGGAGAATGGCGTGAACCCAGGAGGCGGAGCTTGCAGTGAGCTGAGATCTGGCCACTGCACTCCAGCCTGGGCGACAGAGCGAGACTCTGTCTCAAAAAAAAAAAAAAAAAAGAAACTTAAATGCTCAAATAAAATCAAAATATTATATGTCTTTTGCTTCACTCAACCTAGCAATCAAAACACTCACTCTATTGGAGAAGAAAATGAAAAAGAACTGACAAGCCTTATTCTCATAATTGTGCTTTTAAGTTGATAGATTGACTGTGTCAACTATTGAAAGCACTCGAATGTTGGTCAGTGTCTTCGGTGGATAAATGGAAAATTAGATTTGCCTAGTTAATATAAATTTTAACATAGATATAAATAAAGCTCAACTAAAAGAGTATAATATTTCCTAATTACAAGCTAAACCATCGATCCACAATCACTTTTTAAGAAAAAAAAACTGCCTTTAATATAGAGTTTTTAGAAACTTTACCAAGGCTGGGCGCATTGGCTCATGCCTGTCATCTCAGCACTTTGGGAGGCTGAGGCCGGTGGATCACCTGAGGTCAGGAGTTTGAGACCACCCTGGCCAATATGGCGAAGCCCCATCTCTACTAAAACCTCCACCTCTCAGGTTCAAGCAATTCTTGGCTCACATTCAGCTATCAATTGTAATGACTAAATATCAATTTAGTCGAGATCACTCTACTAAAAACACAAAAGTTAGCCAGCTGTGGTGGGAGGTGCCTGTAATCCCAGCTACTCAGGAGGCTAAGGCAGGAGAATCGCTTGATCCTGGGAGGTGGAGGTTGTAGGGAGCCAAGATCGCACCACTGCATTCCAACCTGGGTGACAAGAGCGAAACTCCACCTCAAAAATAATTTTAAAAAAGAAAATTTAACAAATGAAAAAAAAGATGACTTAAAATTGAAGAGAAGTTTGAAATATATATTCCTGCAAGGTGCTAAGAGTTTGTAATAGTGTCTTATGTACTCAAGTGTAATCAACAGTAAAGAATGAGTCAACATTCCCCTGGGCAAACCCTGGCTGGGCTTTTGCCCTAGTTTGGCTTTGAAAGGACATGTCACACGCCTTTTGAATCTATTGCCAAGTTTTGGATAATTTTTTAAATAGTCTCCCCACCTTGGAAACATTAAAAAAAAGATTATTTTTTATCATAAGCAAAGGCTGGTCTCCCTAGGTTTGGTTTGATTATTACACAGTTACAGCAAGAGTGTTATATTAACTTGTCCAGTGCAACTCCAAAATTATCTGTGGATTGAAAGTAATTATTGTGTTGTTTAATTTGATTTAAAAATTGCCTGGGTCAGACACGGTAGTTCACACCTGTAATCCCAGAATCTTGGGAGGCCAAAGCGAGTGGATCACCTGAGGTGGGGAGTTCAAGACCAGCCTGACCAACATGGAGAAACCCTGTCTCTACTAAATACACACAAAAAATTAGCCAGGCGTGGTGGCACATGCCTGTAGTCCTAGCTACTTGGGAGGCTGAGGCAGGAGAATCACTTAAACCAGGGAGGCAGAGGGTACAGTGAGCCAAGATCTCACCATTACACTCCAGCCTGGGCAACAAGAGGGAAATTCCATCTCACAAGAAAAAAAAAGAAAAGATGGAAGACTAACAAGAATTGAATGTAGACTCTGGAGAAGAGTAAGGGGACAGTAAGAAAAATTATCCAAAATTGAAAGCAAGGTAAAAAGGTAAACCACACAGCTCCTCAATGACATACAAGAACAAAGGTCCATCCAAGCGGGACAATCTAGGGAATACACTTTGCTCAGCCACTAGGTACAGGCTCAGAGAAGTTGCCTGTAACTTAGAAATTTTTGTCTGGTAGAAATGCAGGCTGGGGGCTGTGACTGGTGCCTGTAATCCCAGGACTTTGGGAGGCCAAGTGTGGGAGGATCGCTTGAGCCCAGGAGTTCGAGGTTACAGTGAGCTATGATTGTGCCACTGCACTCCAGCCTGGGTGGCAGAGCAAGACTCTGTCTCTAAAAATAACCCCCCGCAAAATCCAGAACCAAAAAGGCCAGGCATGGTAGCTCATGCTTGTAATCCCAGCACTTTGGGAGGCCAAGGTGGGTGGATCACCTGAGCTCAGGAGCTTGAGATCAGCTGGACAACACGGGGAGACCCCTGTCTCCACAAAAAGTACAAAATTTAGCTGAGCGTGATGGCACGCACCTGTAGTCCCACCGACACAGGAGGCTAAGGTGAGAGGATCGCTTGAGCCCAGGAGGCAGAGATTGCAGCGTGCCGAGATCACACCAGTCTGGGCAAGAGTGAAACTGGGTCTCAAAAAAAAAAAAAAAAATCCAAAAACAGAACAAAACAAAAAGAGATGCAAATAATTTTCATCCAGCAAAAAAGAAAACCCCAAAGGTTATGGTCTGGTGCCTTCTAGGATAGTAACCAGTTTTGGATCCATCAATTTTATCTTAATATTTATTTATTAACATGGTTATAAATACCTAGCTCCTCATTTGTTCTTTGAACCAGTCTTAACATCTTACCCTTTTCCTCATTAATGAATTAGTTGAATAAAATATTTGAAGTGTTCATTTAATGTTATTATTATATTTTGATATAGGCGTGCAATGCATAGTAATCACATCATGGAAAATGGGATATCCATCCCCTCAAGCATTTATCCTTTGTGTTAGAAACAATCCAATTGTACTCTTTTAGTTATTTTTAAATGTACAATTAAATTACTATTGACTATAGTTATCCTGTGGTGCTAACACTAGGCCTTATTCATTCTTTCACTACGAACATTTTCATACACGTCTTTTGAAGTATGCGTGTTTCCCTCATCTTGGATGTATACTTAGGATTGGAACTGCTGGGCCACAGAGTAGACATATGTTAAATTTAGGCATTACTGTCAATAGTTTTCCAAAGTGGCTGTATCGATTTACACTTACACCAGCAACGTCTGAGATTTCAGCCTCAGGAACACTTGTTCCTGGACCTGGAGGCTCGATCTGATTGACGCAGGATCCCTTTGGCAGAACTAGAGGTTGTATTTTGTTCTTTCATCAGACCACACATAGTATCTGTTTTTCTCTCTTCTTTCATGTTAGCAGCTACTGAGACCCAGTGTCTAGATCTATTAGTTCATTAGAGTTGCAAAATGGTGACGTTCTAATTCTTTAATCTATAAACTGAAATTATTTATTTATTTATTTATTTATTTATTTATTTATTTGAGATGGAGTCTGGCTCTGTCACCCAGGATGGAGTGCAGTGGTGCGATCTTGGCTCACTGAAACCTCCACCTCCCGGGTTCAAACAATTCTCCTGCCTCAGCCTCCCAGGTAGCTAGGATTACAGGCACATGTCACCATGCCCGACTAATTTTTATATATATATTTTTTTGAGACAGAATCTCACTCTGTTGCCCAGGCTGGAGTTCAGTGGCATGACCTTGGCTCACTGCAGTCTCTGCCTCCTGGGTTCAAGTGATTCTTGTGCCTCAGCCTCCCGAGTAGCTGATATTACAGATGACTGTCACCACAGCTGGCTAATTTTTTTATTTTTAGTAGAGGTTTCCCCATGTTGGCCAGGCTAGTCTCGAACTCCCGACCTTGTGATCTGCCTGCCTCAGCCTCCCACAAAGTGCTGGGATTACAAGCATAAGCTGCCGCGCCCAGCCCGAAATAATTCTTTTCTTTCTTTCTTCTTTCTTTCTTTCTTTCTTTCTTTCTTTCTTTTCTTTCTTTCTTTTTTTTTTGACGGAGTTTTGCACTTGTTACCTAGGCTGGAGTGCAATGGCATGATCTCGGTCCACCATCGGATCTGCTTCCCAGGTTCAAGCGATTCTCCTGTCTCAGCCTCCTGGGTAGCTGGGATTACAGGCATGCGCCACCACGCCCGGCTAATTTTGTATTTGTAGTAGAGATGGGATTTCTCCATGTTGGTCAGATTGATTTCAAACTTCCAACCTCAGGTGATCTGCCCACCTCAGCCTCCCAAAGTGCTGGGATTACAGGCATGAGCCACTACGCCCGGCCTGAAATAATTTCATAAGAAGCTACCCCTGGGCCGGGCGCGGTGGCTCACGCCTGTAATCCCAGCACTGTGGGAGGCCAAGGCCGGCAGATCACTTGAGGTCAGGAGTTAGAGACCAGCCTGGCCAATATAGTGAAACCCCATCTCCATTAAAAGTACAAAAATGGCCAGGCGCAGTGGCTCACGCCTGTAATCCCAGCACTGTGGGAGTCCAAGGCCGGCAGATCACTTGAGGTCAGGAGTTAGAGACCAGCCTGGCCAATATAGTGAAACCCCGTCTCCATTAAAAGTACAAAAATGACCAGGCGTGGTGGCTCACGCCTGTAATCCCAGCACTTTGGGAGGCTGAGGCAGGTGGAGCACGAGGTCAGGAGATCGAGACCTTCCTGGCTAACACAGTGAAACCCCGTCTCTACTAAAAATACAAAAAATTAGCCGGGCGTGGTGGCGGGCGCCTGTAGTCCCAGCTACTCGGGAGGCTGAGGCAGGAGAATGGCGTGAACCCAGGAGACGGAGCTTGCAGTGAGCCCAGATCGCGCCACTGCACTCCAGCCTAGGCAACAGAGCGAGATTCCATCTCAAAAAAAAAAAAAGTACAAAATTTAGCTGGGTATGGTGGTGCAAGCCCGTAATCCCGTTATTCAGGAGGCTGAAGCAGGAGAATCACTTGAACTCGGGAGGTGGAGGTTGCAGTGTGCTGAGACTGTCCCACTGCACTCCAGCCTGGCGACAGAGTAAGACTGTCTCAAAAGAAAGGAAAGAAGCAGCTACCATTCCCCTAAGTAACTCATTGGTAAAGTTCTTATAGGAAAGGCAGGATACATACTTGATTATTTCCTTTTATTTACTGAGTTTTCAAAGAATGAATTGGTTTCCTATCATCCTCAGAAGGTAAACAATTAAAATCATATATTATTGTGGCTGGGCACACTGGCTCACGCCTGTAATCCCAGCACTTTGGGCAGCTGAAGTGGGCAGATCACTTGAGGTATGGAGTTCAAGACCAGCCTGGCCAACATGGTGAAACCCCATCTCTACTAAAAATACAAAAATTAGCCAGATGTGGTGGTTCATGTCTGTAATCCCAGCTACTCAGGAGGCTGACGCAGGAGACACTCTTGAACCTGCGAGGCAGAGGTTGCAGTGAGCAGAGATCGTGCCACTGTACTCCAGTCTGGGTGACAGAGTGAGACTCTGTCTCCAAACTAAAATAAAATAAATAAAAATAAAAACATACATTATTGCAAATTTATTTGTTTAAGCATAATTGTTGATTGTTTATGGTTTTCAGAGACAGGGTCTCTTTTTCCTAGGCTGGAGTGCAGTGGCAGGATTATAGTTCACTGTAATCTCAAACTCCTGGGCGCAAGCACGCCTCCTGCCTCGGCTTTCCAAAGTACTGGGATTACAGGTGTAAGCCACCATGTCTGGCCTACTTGTTGGATTTTAATTCATTCTAATTCTTATTTTTCTTGAAACCCAAATGGTCCAGTCTCTGGCCAGCGTGGGCTTCTTTAGGTCCTTTTGCCATAACTTTAGTGGTCTTTGATAGTGTCCTTGCTTTCTGATATGTCAAGGTGTTCCAAGCTTATCTTGTACATTTCCTGCCCCAGATCGGGAACTAGCCATTTTCTTGAAGATGCTCTGATTTATTTATTTATTTATTTATAAAATGAGAGAGGATCTTACTATGTTGGCCAGGGTGGTCTCAAACTTCTGGCTTCAAGCAATCCTCTCACCTTGGCCTCACAAAATGCTGGAATGATAGGTGTGAGCCACCGCGCCTGGCCTTGCTCTGATTTATTTCGATAGGAAATGGTTTACAAGACTATGGTCTGAGAAGGAGGCATGCTTTCTCCTACTGGGTTGTTCATTGTCTCTTGACTTCTATTGACTGGAACTAAAAATTATATATCTAAAGATAAAAATACCTCATGAGCTCATATTAATATTTAAAATACAAATTTTGGACTACAGTGGTTTTCCTTAACCTCTTTCATATTGCATTTGTATCTTATTTCTTCCACAGCAAGGATTTTGGTTCTCAAGGGAATGATGGAATTAGAATAGCCCAAACTGACTCATGGAATTAAAATATCCCACAAGTTAACACAACACTGTTAATATAAAAATAATAAATATATACACACATATTTATAGAGAGAGAGAGAGACAGAGTTTCGCTCCTGTTGCCCAGGCTGGAGTGCAATGGTGAGCGAGATCTTGGCTCACCACAATGTCCGCCTCCTGGGTTCAAGCGATTCTCCTGCCTCAGCCTCCCAAATAATTTTTTTTTCTTGCTCTGTTGGAGTCTTGCTCTGTTGCCCAGACTGGAGCGCAGTGGCACGATCCTGGCTCACTGCAACCTCCACCTCCGGGGTTCAAGCGACTCTCCTGCCTCAGCCTCCCGAGTAGCTGGAACTACAGGTGCACACGCCACCACACCCAGCTAATTTTTTGGCCTATCCCAGATTCTCTGCCTCTATGGTCTGAATGTTTGTGTCTCCCCAAAATGTATGTGTTGAACCCTAATCCTCAGTGTGATGGTATTTGGAGGAGGGGCCTTTGGGAGGTGATTAGGGCTTGAGAGTGGAGCCTCATGAATGGGATTAGTGTCCTTAGAAAGAGGCCTCAGAGGCCAGGCGCAGTGGCTTATACCTGTAATCCCAGCACTTTGGGAGGCCGAGGTGGGCGGATCACCTGAGGTCAGGAGTTTAAGACCAGCCTGGGCAACATGGTGAAACCCTGTCTCTACTAAATATACTGAAATTAGCCAGGCGTGGTGGTACACGCCTGTAGTCCCAGCTACTTGGCAGGTTGAGGTAGAAGAATTGCTTGAACCCGGGAGGCGGAGGTTGCAGTGAGCTGAGATCACACCACTGCACTCCAGCGTGGGTGACAGGGCAAGACTTTGTTTCAAAAAAAAAAAAAAAAAAGGGTCATATCTGGCTGCGGTGGCTCATGCCTGTAATCCCAGCGTTTTGGGAAGCCAAGGCAGGAGGATGGCTTGAGCCCAGGAGATTGAGGCTGCAATGAGCTGTGATCGTGCCACTGCACTCCCACCTGGGTGACAGAATGAGATTTGGCCTCAAAAAAAAGAAAAGGAAGGAAGGAAGGAAGAAAGGAAGGAAGGAAGGAAGGAAGGAAGGAAGGAAGGAAAAGGGTGATGGAAAAGAGGGTCATATCTTGGCACATCTTGGTCATTAATAGAAAACAGAGTCTCTATCAAGTCCCTTCATCCTTGAGTGCCCATTTCTCCACACGCCGAAAGGAGTGAATGATACCTACACTGTCACCTCACCTCAGAGATAACAAGATTGCGGGAAAACAATTATGAACATGATTTGGAAGCCAACGATGCACTTGTTAAATGTAAACTTTATTACTGGCACCTATTACCATATAGAACACAAAATAAAATGCTCAATAAACAACTGAGTGTTGATTATTACTCTCTAGCCAGCCAGGCTACTTGAGGAAACTCCATCAGGACACATATCCAGTACATATCATCATTATCATTATTATTTTTTTTTTTTTTGAGATGGAGTCTACCTGCGTCGCCCAGGCTGGGGTGCAGTGGCATGATCGTGGCTCACTGCAACCTCTGCCTCCCGGGTTCAAGTGATTCTCCTGCCTCAGCCTCCCAAGTAGCTGGGATTACAGGCACCTGCCACCACGACCAGCTAATTTTTGCATTTTTAGTAAAGAAGGGATTTCACCATGTGAGCCAGGATGGTCTCGGTCTCTTGACCTTGTGACGTGCCTGCCTCGGCCTCCCAAAGGGCTGGGATTACAGGCGTGAGCCACTGCGCCCAACCCAGCACACGTTATTTTTAAACACCTAATTGTCAACACCAATTCTCAATCTTGTCAGGTTGCCAAATTGTTACAGGTGGAGAGTATCTAGGTTCTTGGCATTTTGAACAAAGAATTGGGCGAAACGCACAAACAAAGCAAGGAAAGAATGAAACAACAAAAGCAGAGATTTCTTGAAAATGAAAGCACACTCCACAAGGTGGGAGCGGCCCGAGCAAGCGGCTCAGGGCCTTGGTTACAGAATTTCCTGGGGTTTAAATACCCTCTAGAGGTTTCCATTGGTTATTTGGTGTGCGCTGTATGTAAATGAAGAGGCTAAAGTGAAGTTACAAAGTTGTTTACTTGGGGTACACCCTATGTAAATGAAGAGGATATTTCCTGCCATAGCTGGAGTGTTTCCGTTTGATTTAGTTCTAAGAAGTCCTTAGGTTTTCTACCTCTTAGGCCGTATTCTCCTGCCTCAAAATCAACCTTAGGATGAGTTTTTACTTGAGAGTCAAACACAGGGCAGATCTATTCAACTAGGTAATAGGCCAGGCATGAGTAAGTCACAGAGAAATAAGCTAGTGCCCATGGAGTGGGTAAAAGACCTTTCTCACCACATGGAGGCAGGTTACTGCCCATAAAGAAAAATGGGATGATGGGCCACAGTGGCTCATGCCTATAATCCCAGCACTTTGGGAGGCTGAGGTGGGAGGGTTACCTGAGGTCAGGAGTTCAAGAACAGCCTGGCACGAACCCCATCTCTACTAAAAATACAAAAATTAGCGGTGGTGGCGGGCGCCTATAATCCCAGTGACTAGGGAGACTGAGGCAGGAGAATTGCTTGAACCCAGAGGGCGGAGGTTGCAGCGAACCGAGATGGCACCACTGCATTTCAGCCTGGGCAACAGAGCTAGACTCCATCTCAAAAAGAAAAAAAAAAAAAAAGAAGGATGAGATGGGGGCAGCTACAGATACTGTAAAATCCAAGGATGGGACCTAAGAGAGCAGAGGAATGAATCATCGTCCCTTAAGCTCAGCTGGACCCTTGCTGTTGCACAGACATATTCTTGCCCTATGCGCATGCTTTTGTCCTTTGATTTTACACTTTTGAGCTTTTATTTCATTTTATTTCTTTGAGACGAGGTCGTGGGACTGGCTAATTTTTGTATTTTTGGTGGAGACAGGGTTTTGCCGGTTTCACCAGGTTGCCCAAACGTCTTGAACTTCTGGGCTCAAGCGATTCACCCGCCTCAGCCTCCCAAAGTGCTGGGGATTACAGGGGTGAGTCACCACGCCTGGCTGTAGTTCTGAGCTTTTAAAATATCCCCGCCATTCACATTCTAGCTGCTCTCAGTGGTGTTGTCAAACAGCCCAGAAATTTTCTGTGAAAAGAGGAAGGTGTCCATTTTAAAACTACTGACATCCATTAATTCTTTTAAAACACTACTGTGTTTCCCTTCAGATTTGGAGAGTTGACATTTGCTGTCCATTCATATAAATTTTTCTCCCTCCCTCTTTCTTTCCTTCCCTTTTCCCCTCTTTCCTGCTTTTCTTTGCCCCGTTTCCTTTCTTTCCCGGATCACAGCCCTTTTCTTCCTGTTTTTAATTTTAAGGTATTACTTGCTGATTTTCAGAAAGATTTCTAAGCATCTTCCTCTTGCTGAATGTGGCATTCTCCACTCACCAGCACCTCTCTGGTCCCTGCTGTGACAATGGCTTCCCCATTGTCTGAAAGGTGCATGGCAAGGTCAAATGAGATCATAAATGAGAAAGTGCTTTGATGAAGGGAGAAGAACAAGACAAATGTCAGGTGTTATTAATAATTCACGAACTGGAACACTGACTAATATTCTCTAACAGAGTAAATTGGTTTGTTGGATTTTGATTTTTTTATTCTACTTAGTCTTATTAGAAGATAGCTTTTACTAAAAACTGGAACCGAAGGGGTGGCTCATTCTCAACAAGTTGTCGGCATGCAAGACACTAAGCATTAAAGACTTACTATGTCCACAGAGACAATTAACCCGAGGCTAACGCTTATTGTACAATGTCCAAAAAAAAGAAGTTAGAACAAAAGGCTTTTAAGACTCTTCTCTGCTGAAGCTTTTGGGAAGGTGCTGATTGCCGCGGGGAATTAGCAGTCATTTAACAGGAGTTGATGACATCAGGCTGAGTCATACTAGTCTGTGACACTAGTATGAGGTCATTTTAAACTAATCAAATGGGTGCTGGAGAAAGGTGCCATTTACCATTTATTACCTCAACCTCCAACAAAAGGGCTGGATTTAGTTCATGGAAACCAAGGGCTTAATGAATCCGACTAAATAAGGAGGGTGGTGATAATTGTGTCATTAAGGCCCTAATGCTGAGAACCTGTCTACTTCTAAAATTGGCCCTAAGGCAACTTTGCGAAAGGTGATTCTATGGTCATTTAAAAAGCTTTCTGCTTTTTACGGTAGAGCTTTTCTTCTTGCAGTCACTGAAGAGTGGTTTCTGGGTTACTGGGAGTTTGTTCTGGGTCACTAGGAATGTTCATTATTGGGCTGCAAAAGTGTTGGTAATGCCTCTCAAACTGTCTCCCGACGGCAGATGTCTAATCAGCTAGTTGATGTGACGATATAAAAAGAAGAAAACCTGAGGCTGATTCTATTGAATGGCTTCTGGAAACCAGTCTCATTTTCTTTTCTTTCCTTTTTTTTTCTTCTGAGACAGTTTTGCTCTTGTTGTCCAGGCTGCAGTGCAACGGCACGATCTCAGCTCACTGCAACCTCTGCCTCCTGGGTTCAAGCGATTCTCCTGTCTCAGCTTCCCAAGTAGCTGGGATTACAGGTGCCCGCCACTACGCCCAGCTAATATTTTATATTTTTAGTACAGACAGTGTTTCACCATGTTGGCCAGGCTGGTCTCGAACTCCTGACCTCAGGTGATCTGCCCACCCCAGCCTCCCAAAGTGCTGGGATTACAGGCGATAGCCACCACGCCCGGCCCAGTCTCATTTTCTTACCATGCCATCACATCAGATGAGCACACAAGTGATTATAAGGTGGATCACTTGAGGTCAGGAATTCGAGACCAGCCTGGCCAACATGGTGAAACCCTGTCTCTACCAAAAAATACCAAAATTGGCTGGGCATGGTGGCACACACCTGTAGTCCCAGCTACTTGGGAGGCTGAGGCAGGAGAATCGCTTGAACCAGGGAGGTAGAGGTTGCAGTGAGCCGAGATCATGCCAGTGCACTCCAGCTCGGGCAACAGAGGGAGACTCTGCCTCAAAGAAAAAAAAAAGATAGTGCTGGTATAAATATGGTAACTGGAGAGGAGCCACTAGGTGATGACAAAACAAACCATGAGGATGCACAGGCCTTGCCATCGTTGCTGTGTGCTGACCCTGGCAGGTGCACTTCAACAGAGGACACGTGGCTGGGGTGCGGTGGCTCATACCTTAACCCCAGCACTTTGGGAAACCAAGTGGGGAGGATTGCTTGAGCCCAGAAGTACAAGACCAGCCTGGGTAATATAGTGAGACCCTGTCTCTACAAAAAGAAAAAATTAGCCAGGCATGTTGGTGTGCACCTGTAGTTTTATCTACGAGACTGAGGCAAGAGGATTTCTTGAGTCCAGGAGGTCAGGGCTGCAGTGAGCCATCATTGCTCTATTGCATTCCAGGCTGGGTGACAGAGCCAGACCCTGTATTAAAAATAAAAATAAAATTTTTAAAAAATCAAAAGAGGACACAAACTCCTCTGGAGTTGGGAGGCAAAAGATGGGACAGATTTCTGTTACCATTGCCAAGCCTCTTCTCTTTTTCTGGGTAAGGTTTAGGGCATAGCCCCATACCAAAGACACAGAGGATGGGTAGGAAATAGGCAGAAGAGAACGGAAGCAAAGGTGGCAAATTCTATTACATCCAAGACCCGCCACATAATTCGCAGTTCCCTGTGCAAAACGAAGATGCATGTACCCTGGTCAGAAAGCATTCAGAATTTCAAGATAGCAACTGAAGTCTTGAACCAAGTGTGGGACTCCTAAGCGTGTTTAGGACCCATTTGCACGGGTTACAGACCCACAAAGCCAACCGAGGTTACAAGAGCCCGTGTCGCCTATTGTGCTGAGGCACCCACTGGGGAAAACGAGTTTCTCATGTTCGCAAACTCAGTAGCAGAGTTCACTAGGTTTGGCAACTTCTTAGAATTAAAAAGAAGCTCCAAGAGAAAGAAAATCTCTTTTCTCCCATTTAAAATCCTTTAGGCCGGGCGCGGTGGCTCACGCCTGTAATCCCAGCACTTGGGAGGCCGAGGCGGGCGGATCACAAGGTCAGGAGATCGAGACCATCGTGGCTAACATGGTGAAATCCCATCTCTATTAAAAATACAAAAAATTAGCCGGGGGAGGTGGCGGGCGCCTGTAGTCCCAGCTACTCTGAAGGCTGAGGCAGGAGAATGGCGTGAACCCAGGAGGCGGAGCTTGCAGTGAGCCGAGATCACACCACTGCACTCCAGCCTGGGTGACTAAACGAGACTCCTCAAAAAATAAATAAATAAATAAATAAAATCCTTTAAATGTAAATTTGCACCTTAGTGATGTGGTCCTCAGACATGTTTCTGGGCTCACACGATGTTTTAAAAATTGAGGAAACTGAGCACTTTGCCACGGGGCCTGCCTTTGCCACTCCTGGGATGTCACTTCCACGTGCCAGGCTCACGAAGGCATGGGAGTGTGTAGACCTGGTTTGAATCCTGGTCACAAAAGCCAAAAGTTCCTTGCTTGGGATCCATTGTATAATTACACTTTTTTTTTTTTTTTGAGACGGAGTTTTGCTCTTGTTGCCCAAGCTGGAGTGCAGTGGCGCGATCTCAGCTCACTGCAACCTCTGCCTCCCAAATTCAAGCAATTCTCCTTCCTCAGCCTCCCGAGTAACTGGGATTACAGGCATGTGTCACCACGCCTGGCTAATTTTTGTATTTTTAGTAGAGATGGGGTTTCACCATATTGGTCAGGCTGGTCTCGAACTCCTGACCTCAGGTGATCCACCTGCCTCGGCCTCCAAAATGCTGGGATTACAGGCGTGAGCCTCCACGCCCAGCCATGATTAAACTTTTTAATCCATAGCTTGTGCTGGCCAGTTAATAGATATTCACACATACTGCAAAACCTCCCCTCCAACAAACCACAGCTTCACATCCAAATCCCTCAAACAGTGTCTACCTTAGACACTAGGAGGCAGCGTTGGCTAGTTGTCTTTTTACAAGGCCACAAGTCAAGGAACTTTTTTTTCTCTCTCTCAGTCCTACTCGCTGTGATCCCTTATTGTAAAAAGGTGAAGGGCCATGCTTAATTGTCTATCTCAACCATTTAAATATATTAGCTTGCCAGGCATGGTGGCTCATGCCTGTAATCCCAGCACTTTGAGAGGCTGAGGCGGGCGGATCACCTGAGGTCAGGAGTTTGAGACCAGCCTGACCAACATGGAGAAGCCCTGTCTCTACTAAAAATACAAAATTAGCCAGGCATGGTGGCACATGCCTGTAATCTCAGCTACTAGGGTGGCTGAGGCAGGAGATTAGCTTGAACCTGGGAGGTGGAGGTTGCGGTGAGCCAAGATCGTGCCATTGCATTCCAGCCTGGTCAACAAGAACAAAACTCCATCTCAAAAAATATATATATATATATAAGCTTGATGGGAGGACTGTGAAAGAAAAATGCAAAGGGACTTTTGACTGCCATGATTAATTTGGTTGCCTAAACCATTCAACCTAAACCTGCTGTGTCAAATTCTAGTTTCAAGACAGGATGAAAGAGATTCTAGGGAATGACTGACTAAATACTGAATAAGAGCTCAAAAAATTTTTCCAAGTAAACTTGCAGTGCAATGAAGCCCAAGGCACTAGCTCTGCCTAGAAGGGAGGGACATTTCCAGTTGATTCCTATGGCGGAGGCTTAACAGCTTTCTTTGGTTAGCAAAGCAAAGTAGAAGTGATCCTGAGCTTCAGCGATTCCACCCCTCAGGGGCCACACCTCCCTGCAGGTCTCATTTCTGGGAAAAGCCAGCAATCCTTGTCTTCTGGAAATACTCTCTGAACTCCCAAAATGGGTTTGGAAAGAGCCATACATAGCTTTCTACACATTGGTCTCTATCTTCTTATAGGATAATAAAGGAGATAATTCATGCACACAAATAACTATATGCAATATTATATTTAGGGAAATACAATAATTTCACTCTCCTTGCCTTAGGATTTCCATTTAGGTAGGCAGAGATCCCTTTGTACTGGAATAATCTCGTTTCACAAAAAGGTGACACCTGGCCAGGGACCGTGGCTCAGGTCTGTAATCCCAGCACTTTGGGAGACTGAGGCAGGTGGATCAACTGAGGTGAGGAGTTTGAGACCAGCCTGGCCAACATGGTGAAACCCTGTCTCTACGAAAAATACAAAATTAGACGGGTGTGGTGGCTTATGCCTGTAGTCCCAGCTACTCAGGAGGCTGAGACTGGAGAATCACTGGAACCCCCAAGGCAGAGGCTGCAGTGAGCCAAGATTATGACACTGCATTCCAGCCTGGGCAAGACAGAGCAAGAATCCATTTCAAAAAAAAAAAAAAAAAAGCAGGGTGGGGGCAGGTGACACCTGAGAGCCTTTTCAGTAAGTTCAAGTGGCAGCAGTTAAATCTCTAGGAGCTGTGTCTCCAAAGATGAATTGGAGCACATTGTAAAAGGCCTTGAATGCCAGGTTAGAAAATATGAAGTTTAGGCCGGGTGTGGTGGCTCAAGCCTGTAATCCCAGCACTTTGGGAGGCCGAGACGGGTGGATCACGAGGTCAGGAAATCGAGACCATCCTGGCTAACACGGTGAAACCCCCGTCTCTACTAAAAATACAAAAACTAGCTGGGCGAGGTGGCGGGCGCCTGTAGTCCCAGCTACTCGGGAGGCTGAGGCAGGAGAATGGCGTAAACCCGGGAGGCGGAGCTTGCAGTGAGCTGAGAGCCGGCCACTGCACTCCAGCCTGGGCGACAGAGCGAGACTCCGCCTCAAAAAAAAAAATGAAGTTTAACGTATGCAAATCAAAAGCCAGTTAGAGTTTTTAGAAAAGAATCATCTGAGAAGTATCTTGAAAGAAAACCCGGCTGACTGTGTAAGGTAGAATAGATCGAAGGACATACAAACAAGAAAGAACTTTACAAAAAAGTATACCAGAATTACCTCTGGAATGGGAGAGGCAAGGTTCGGGCTATTTGCATATGAAATTTCAACTCTCTCCAGGGCTGAGTGTCCTTGGGCAAGCTGGTTAACCCCTCTGAGCCTGTTTCTCATCTGTAAAACAAGGTTAATAAGGACATGAACCTCATAGGGTTGACGTGTAGATTACATAGATCATCTTTGTAAAGCCCTTAGTACAGTGACTGGCATATAGTAAATGCTCACTAAATAGTTAATGATGATTATGACATTATGAGGAAACTTCAGTTCAAACACACTAAAAACTAAAAGAGGCAAATCTGGGACACAACCCCAAGTCTTCTGATTCAAATACAGTGTTTTTTACCTTTGTTAGAAATGCAAAATGCTTGTTCCTTGGTGCCACAAAGCTATAGCACTCAAACATATAATTTTCTCAGCAAGGCAATTTTTACTTTCTGCAGAAAGGGTGCTCCTTGCAGTTGGAACAATGGCGAGAGCACACCTGGACAGGGGAGGGGCAGGAGTTCTTATTCCTGCCACAGGTAGTCCCTACCGCCCTGTCATTCCCCTATTGGCTAGGGTTGGACCACACAGTCTAAGCTAATTCTGATTGGTTATTTTAAAGAGAGTAGGAATACGAGCTGGAGTGGCAGGTGGGTGAGCAGTTTGGTGGGAAGGATGGTTAGGAACAGGTAACTAAAGGTGACTTAGGTCAGAGCAGGTGACCAGGGGACATATGTGAGCTACTGATGAGGACTGGTGGGAAAGTTGTTTACTGAAACTAGAAGCAAAGGGGCAAAGAGAACCAGGAAGTTAAACTTTCAAATGGAGAATCAAAGAATAAGAGAGCTGAACATACTGACGTACTGATTCTTTGAAGAGCAGTGGGGGTTCACTATATTTAACACCCTTGCTCATGCATTTTAAGAATTTAGGAAATTCCACCTGTCCTGAAATATCTCCTGCAATTCTGTGTCTTGATCTTTATGTCAAAGCACAAATTGTTTGATAAATACAGATCCTGAAGTAGCTCCACTTGCATAACTCTGAGGAAGAAAGCCTAATTTATTGATGACGATGATGATGATTATTATTTTGAGATGGAGACTTGCTCTGTCGCTCAGACTGGAGTGCAGTGGAGCAATCTCGGCTCGCTACAACCTCCGTCTCCCAGGTTCAAGCAATTCTCCTGCCTCAGTCTCCTGAGTATCTGGGATTACAGGCACCTGCCACCATGCCTGGCTAATTTTTGTATATTTAGTAGAGACGGGGTTTCACCTGTTAGCCAGGCTGGTCTTGAATCCTGACCTCAAATGATCCACCCACCTTGGCCTCCCAAAGTGCTGGAATTACAGGCATGAGCCACCACACCTGGCAAATTTACTGATTATTATAGTTAACCAGTTTCAGGTAAATGCAGAGTTTATATAGCTGGGGATTTATAATTTCTTTTCATTTAGTCCATGTATTTTCTTTTCAATTAGTAAATTTGATACTATCTATAAACATGCCATACCATAAAATATATTAAAACTTTTTTTCAATTTAGAAGGTGTACTCTATATATTTTTTAAGTTGACCAGGTGCAGTGGCTCACACTCGTAATCCTAGCACTTTGGGAGGCTGAAGCAAGTGGATCACCTGAGATCAGGAGTTCAAGATCAGCCTGGCCAACATGATGAAACCCCCATCTCTACTAAAAATACAAAAAATCAACCAGGTGCGATGGCAGCGCCTGTAATCCCAGCTATTTGGGAGGCTGAGGTAGGAGAATCACTTGAACCCAGGGGGCAGATGTTTCAGTGAGCCAAGATCACACCACTTCACTCCAACCTAGGCAAAAGAGCAAAACTTGAAACTGTCAAAAAAAAAAAAAAGTTATCTTGATTTTTAAAGTTTACTTTTCCAGTTGAAAAAAAACAATCACATAAGTATCTGAGTATCTTATTGACACAGGCAAAATACAGATAATTCAGATATGGAAAGTCTTCACTCCACAACCTAGTGTTATGGCATAATATAGGCTACATAATAGCATAATGATGCTATAACAGCAAAAACAAACAAACAAACCTTTCACCAAAAGTAATTAACTGGTTTTATCTAACTCAAAGCAAACTTCCTATTCTGAATGTTTTTCTTTGGCAAGAAATACATATAATTATTTCAATTCCACAATGCCACAGGAGAAATTGTTTAAAAAAAAAAAAAAACTGGAAATATTTTGACTGGCAATGAATCAAGTGGTACAGGGATGGGAGAGAGAGAAGTAGACATTAGAGGAGAAATGCAATCGCTGTCTTGAAAATCTTGCAGAGCAAGATCACTCCATAGTGCATAGAAGAGTTCCACTCATTCTATGATGTTCTGGAAGCCAAAACAAAGACTAACCACTTGAAATCCACCAAGATTTTAATTCAATTTTATTTTATTTATTTATTTATTTTTGAGATGGAGTCTCGCTCTGTTGCCCAGGCTGGAGTGCAGTGGCACGATCTCGGCTCCCGGGTTCACGCCATTCGCCTGCCTCAGCTTCCTGAGTAGCTGGGACTACAGGCACCCACCACCACATCCGGCTAATTTTTTGTATTTTTAGTAGAGATGGGGCTTCACTGTGTTAGCCAGGATGGTCTCGATCTCCTGACCTCATGATCCGCCCACCTCGGCCTCCCAAAGTGCTGGAATTACAGGCGTGAGCCACCACGCCCGACCAGTTCAACCTTAGGTACAACTTTCTGTCAATCTGAGTGCTCAAAATGGAATTTAATACTAGCCTGGGCAACATGATGAAACCCTCTCTTTACATATAAAAAAAAATACAAAAATTAGCCAGGCATGGTGGCACACACCTGCAGTCCCAGCTACTCAGAAAGCTGAGATGGGAGGATCATCTGAGCCTGGGGAAGTCGAGGCTGCAGTGAGCTGAGACCACTGCACTCCAGCCTGGGTGACAGAGTGAGAGCCTATCTCAAAAGAAAAAAAAATGGAATTAATCCACAATTATATTGTCATTTTCGTTGTTGTTGTCATTGTTGTTTGGGACAGGGACTCGAACTGTCACCCAGGCTGGAGGGCAGTGGTGCGATCATAGCTCATGGCAGCCTTGAACTGCTGGACTGAAACCATCCTCAGGCTCCCGAGTAGCTGGGACTACAGATGTGTGACACCATGCCTGGCTAATTTCTTTTATTTTTTGTGGAGATGGGGTCTTGCTATGCTGCCCGGGCTGTTACGATCTCCTGGCCTCAAGCGATCCTCCCTCCTCGGCCTCCTGAAGTACTGTGTGAGCCACCATGCACAGCCTATTGTCATTTGTGTATAAAAATATATGTGTGGGCTGGGCGCGGTGGCTCAAGCCTGTAATCCCAGCACTTTGGGAGGCCGAGACGGGCAGATCACAAAGTCAGGAGATCGAGACCATCCTGGCTAACACGGTGAAACCCTGTCTCTACTAAAAATACAAAAAACTAGCCGGGCGAGGTGGCGGGCGCCTGTAGTCCCAGCTACTCGGGAGGCTGAGGCAGGAGAATGGCGTAAACCCAGGAGGTGGAGCTTGCAGTGAGCTGAGATCCGGCCACTGCACTCCAGCCCGGGCGACAGAGCGAGACTCCGTCTCAAAAAAAAAACAAAAAAAACAAAAAAAAAAACATATAGAGACCAGGCACAGTGGCTCACGCCTGTAATCCCAGCACTTTGGGAGGCCAAGGCAGGCAGATCACGAGGTCAGGAGATCGAGACCATCCTGGCTAACATGGCGAAACCCCGTCTCTACTAAAAATACAAAAAATTAGCCTGGCCTGGTGGTGGGCACCTGTAGTCCCAGCTACTCAGGAGGCTGAGGCTGGAGAATGGCGTGAACCCAGGAGGCGGAGCTTGCAGTGAGCCAAGATGGCGCCACTGCATTCCAGCCTGGGCGATAGAGAGAGACTCCATCTCAAAAAAACACACACACAAACATAGAAACCTGACAATGGTTGCCACAGGGAGGGAGACTGAAGAAGGGTGGGGAATGGCCTGCCCAGCACACTCTTTTGTTCTGCATGTATTTTATTTTATTTTACAGATATTTTTTTCTTTTTTTTGAGACAGAGTCCCACTCTGTTGCCCAGGCTAGAGTGCAGTGATGCGATCTTGGCTCATTGCAACCTCCACCTCCCAGGTTCAAGTGATTCTTCTGTCTCAGCCTCCCAAGTAGCTGGGGCTGCAGGCACCCGCCACCACACCTGACTAATTTTTGTATTTTTAATAGAGATTGGGCTTCACCATACTGGCCAGGCTGGTCTCAAACTCCTAACCTCGTGATCTGCCTGCCTCGGCCTCCCAGAGTAATGGGATTACAGGCATGACGCCCGGCCATGCCCAGCTAATTTTTTTGTATTATAGTAGAGATTGGGTTTCACCATGTTGGCCGGGCTTGTCTCAAATTCTTGACCTCAGTTTATCCACCCGCCTTGGCCTCTCAAAGTGCTGGGATTACAGGCGTGAGCCACTGTGCCCAGCCTTATTTATTTATTTTGAGACAGGGTCTCGCTCTGTCTCCCAGGCTGAAGTGAAATGGTGTGATCTTGGCTCACTGCAACCTCTGCCTTCTTGGTTCAAGCGATTCTCCTGCCTCAGTCTCTTAAGTAGCTGAGATTACAGGCACGTGCCACCATGCCCAGCTAATGTTTTTTGTATTTTTAGTAGAGAAGGAGTTTTACCATGTTGGTCAGGCTGGTCTCGAACTCCTGACCTCAGTTGATCTGCCTGCCTCAGCCTCCCAAAGGGCTAGAATTACAGGCGTGAGCCACCATGCCCAGCCCTGCATGTATTTTAATATACAATGAAAGAAAAATAAAGGAATGTCCTAACAGTTTTTCTGATTTTGGTAGCACTTAAGCAGGGTCTTGTCAACCAGGAGTCACAAATTTTTCTCTTTTTGTTTTCAGAGGGAATCTTGCTCTGTCACCCAGGCTGGAGTGCAGTGGCACCATCTGGGCTCATTGCAAGCTCTGCCTCCCGGGTTCAGGCCATTCTCCTGCCTCAGCCTCCCGAGTAGCTGGGACTACAGGCGCCCGCCACCTCGCCCGGCTAATTTTTTGTATTTTTAGTAGAGATGAGGTTTCACCATGTTAGACAGGATGGTCTCGATCTCCTGACCTCATGATCTGCCTGCCTCGGCCTCCCAAAGTGCTGGGATTACAGGCGTGAGCCACCGCGCCCGGCTCACGAGACACAAATTTGTAAAAGGAATTTCTACTTTGAGTAAGGATGGGGTCCTGATGGTATCACTAAGTTCCCTATTAATTCATAGTTGATTAGGTGGACATAGAAGAGGCGAGGGAGGCAGGGGAAGTGAGGTTGTCTTGTTCTGCCCCGTTTCCTTCCAGAGGAGGGGAGAAAGGGGCCTTCGCCTCTCAGGAGCACAGCAATGCTGGATGAGCAGCGCTTGGCGGACCCAGGCAGGAGAGAAGGTTGTCACCCTGTTTTAAATCTTTCCTTATGCTTTTCTGCTTTCGCATTTAATCCGCTTTTCAGTTTCAAATCAGCACCATAGCAGATCCTATCAACAAACATTATCCCTGTCCTGAAGCAGTTGTCAAGCCAGGGAGAGAAAGAGGATCCACTCTGGGGAAATAGCACCCTGGCTTTTGCTTCTGGAGGCTGCAATTGCCTGTGAGGAGAGGTATCAAATTCCAC
The DNA here is from genome assembly GCF_009764315.1 of Trachypithecus francoisi. Lineage (NCBI taxonomy): Eukaryota > Metazoa > Chordata > Mammalia > Primates > Cercopithecidae > Trachypithecus > Trachypithecus francoisi. The sequence goes on from NW_022681469.1 coordinate 6,698,071, forward strand.
TTCCCGAGGCTGCAGCCGGCCGAGATTGCGCCACTGCACTCCAGCCTGGGCGACAGGGTGAGACTCTGTCTCAAAGAAAACAGAAAAAAAACAAAAAAAAATCCCACTTCCCTGTTTGCCCACAGAAGCCAGTGTGAAATCCCCTTCCCTTGCATTCCTTTGGACTGGTCCCATCGAGAAAGAGGCTGGCACGGGACAAGGAGAGGAAAGCAGACTGTCCCAGGTACAGTGTCTCACCAAGCTCCTTCCAGCTGCCGTGGCCCTGTCCAGGTCTGCTGACCTCTGGTGACGGCCGATGCCATCTTGCCTCCTTAGCTCGTGCCCACTTTGGCTGAGTTACCCTGGCCCAGCTTAGAATGCCGTGTTTTGTTTTGATGCCTGACTCCGCATAGTCCTTTTTATAAGGTCACCTGCCCTGCTTGGATCTTCCCCTTGGTGCTGCTGACACCCCTGATGTGACGTACGCTGTGCACAACTCCAGGTCACAGAGGGAGTAAAAAACAAGCTCTTTCCCACCTGATGAAATACCTGATTACTTTATGCTTTGCATAAAGAGACATTTGCCTCAAGGAACAAATAAGACATAAATACTGAAAATGGGATTGCCCTTTAAAAAGGAGGATGTCTGCTCAGTCTAATTTGGGGAACGTCTCTTTTATCTCCATTGTTCAGGCTGACTACACAGTTTGTGAATTAACCCGATCTTTTCCTTTGTCGTGTTTGGCCATCTGCCTTGCTTCTCAGTTATTTAGAAAGTGCTTTAATAGCATCTTCACCAATGACTAAAGAAACAGAAAGTGGCATTAAACCAAAAAAAAAAAAAGCAACCCTGTATTTTGTTTACTATGAGCTTCTCTGGTAAGAATAAAATTTTCATCAGCCTTGAGTTTGATCTCTCTGAAAATGGCAGACTAGATAATGAGGAACCACCCTTCCACTGAAAACAACTACAAATGCAGCAGAAAGGCTAAGAATAATTTGCTTTAAGGCATTGGGGGAGCTCACAACACAATAAAGAATTAAAGAGTTACAGGACTGAGATCCACAGAAGAAGATGTGTCCAGTTTTAGGGCTACTGTTCTCCCAGGGCATTTAACGAGGTCACAAAAGACTGAGAAGCTGAGCAGATGTTTTGACAACCTGGTGAGGAGGACCTACAAATGAGAGGAAATCTTGGGGGAAAAAAATCATGCTTTGGGTTGGGAAACTCAAGGGCTAGACCCTAGGAATAAGGGTGAACTAGAGCCCAGCTTCCAACCATCTCAAGGCTTAAATTAAATTAACACTGGAATTGCCAGTGTCCCTAGGCCCCTGCAAAAACCATAAGTAGATCTTCCCTAGCAAAAGATAACATCAGAGTAGACTCAAATTATTTATTCAATAATTAAGGCAATTATTACTTCTACTTATTTGACTCCTCATGAGCCTATTTATTTTCTATTTTTACGTTTTTACAGAATGTCTCGCACAGTGAAAAGTAAATAGGCAGGCCAGGTGCCTGTAATCCCAGCACTTTGGGAAGCTGAGACGGGTGGATCACTTGAGGTCAGGAGTTTGAGACCAGCCTGGGCAACATGGCAAAACCCCGTCTCCACTAAAAATACAAAAATTAGCTGGGCATGGTGGTGCACACCTGTAGTCCCAGCTACTCAGGAGACTGAAGCAGGAGAATCACTTAAACCCGAGAGGCAGAGGTTGCAGTGAGCTGAGCTCGCTCCATTACACTCCAGCCTAGGCGACAGAATGAGACCCTGTCTTAAAAATAAATAAATAAATAAATAGGTTCATGAGGAGCAAAGTAAGTAGAAGTAATAATTGTCTTAATTATTGAATAAATAACTTGAGTCTACTATGATGTTATTATTTATTTATTTATTTATTTGAGATGGAGTCTTTTTTTTTTTTTTTTTTTGAGACAGAGTCTCACTCTGTCGCCCAGGCTGGAGTGCAGTGGCTGGATCTCAGCTCACTGCAAGTTCCGCCTCCTGGGTTTACGCCATTCTCCTGCCTCAGCCTCCCGAGTAACTGGGACTACAGGCGCCCGCCACATCGCCTGGCTAGCTTTTTTGTATTTTTTTAGTAGAGATGGGGTTTCGCCGTGTTAGCCAGGATGGTCTCCATCTCCTGACCTCGTGATCCACCCGTCTCGGCCTCCCAAAGTGCTGGGATTACAGGCTTGAGCCACCGCGCCCGGCCCGAGATGGAGTCTTACACTATTGCCTGAGCTGGAGTGCAGTGCTGCAGTCTCGGCTAACTGCAACCTCTACCTCCCGGGTTCAAGCGATTCTCCTGCCTCAGCCTTCTGGGTAGCTGGGATTACAGGTGCACACCACCACACCAGGCTAATTTTTTGTATTTTTAGTAGAGATGGGATTTCATTATGTTGGCCAACCTGGTCTCGAACTCCTGATCTTGTGATCTGCCCACCTTGGCCTCCCAAAGTGCTGGGATTACAGGTGTGAGCCACCACACTCGGCTCTGCTGGCTAATTTTTGTACTTTTAGTAGAGATGGGGTTTCACCATGTTGTCCACGCTGGTCTCGAACTCCTGACCTCGAGTGATCCGCCCCCATCAGCCTCTCAAAGTGCTGGGATTATGGGCATGAGCCACCATACCTGGCCTGAAGTTTCTGCTTTCAGCCAAATTTTGTGAAATTGGAAGGGAAGATTCTGCCCTCAAAGAGGTTTTAGTTTTTTTTTTTTTTTTTTTTTTTTTTTTTTTTGTGAGACAGAATCTTGCCTTGTGGCCCAGGCTGGAGTACAATGGCTCAATCTCAGCTCACTGCAACCTCTGCCTCCCAGGTTCAAGTGATTCTCCTGCCTCAGCCTCCCGAGTAGCTGAGATTACAGGTGCCCACCACTGTGCTGCGCTAATATTTTGTATCTTTAGTAGAGACAAGTTTCACGGCATTGGCCAGGCTGGCCTTGAACCCCTGACCTGGTGATCCACCTGCTACAGCCTCCCAAAGTGCTGGGGTTACAGGCATGAGCCACCACGCCTAGCCTGAGGTTATAGTTTTATCAGAGAGACATTTAGGGAATTTTTTTTTTTTTTTTTGACTTGGAGTCACTCTGTCTCCCAGGCTGGAGTGCAAAGGTGTGATCTCGGCTCACTGCAACCTCTGCCTCCTGGGTCCAAGCAATTCTCCTGCCTCAGTCACTCAAGTAGCTGGGAATACAGGCACCTGCCACTACACCCAGCTAATTTTTGTATTTTTAGTAGAGATGGGGTTTTACCATGTTAGTCAGGCTGGTCTCGAACTCCTGACCTCAGGTGATCAGCCTGCCTCTGCCTCTCAAAGTGCTGGGATTACAGGCGTGAGTCACCGCGCCCGGCCCATTTAAGGAATTTTTAAAAATACAGCAAGGTAGACTGACTGTTAAAGTCGCAGTGAAACTGACAACTGCTATTCCTCTGGTTGCATTTTCCATTTCATAGTTCTAATCTATACTGTCACTCCACTTCCCAATTTCCAGTTGACACTCTTTGGATGTACATTTTGGGTTGATGCCTGGGGACATTTAAAAATAGTTTAGTGCTGAGCATAAGCTAAATATATTCCCATAATTCCTGTGCTAATCAATTATTTATCCCTTACAAATGCTAAGATCAAAAATGAAAAAAAAAGTTATATATTTCAGTTTGACAGGAGGTCTTGGGAGACTAGCAAGAATAAAAAAATCTTTCAAGTCTAAAGTGAGTAAAATGGGTAAAAATGAGCTTCCCAACTCAGTTATACCTTAAACAAGGCAAAGAATACTCTTTTGTCACCAGTAGTTAAAAATAAATGTATAAATTATGAGAAATTTATAATTTATATGAAATGTTTTAGTCTTTTAACATGAGAATCATTGGGATTCTCTACTATAACTGGCAAATATATTGTGATATCTGCCACACTTTGCCCTTCATTTTTGCTTTAATACAAAAGGTGATCGAATACAATAAATTACCACTTTAAATAGAATCTGTTTATCCTTAAACGTTTCATTTGTGCTTATATATATGTATATACACACACACACACATATATATATATATTTTTTCCTCTCTTTTGAGACAGGGTCTTGCTCTGTCACCCAGGCAGGAGTGCAGCAGCATGATCTTGGCTCACTGCACCCTCTGCCTCCTGGGTTCAAGCAATTCTCATACCTCAGCCTCTCATGTAGCTGGGACTACAGACACGTGCCACCACGCCCAGCTAATTTTCTTTTGTATTTTTGGTAGAGACCGGGTTTCACCATGTTGGCCAGGCTGGTCTCCAACTCCCAAGTTCAAGTGATTCGCCCGCCTCGACTTCCCAAAGTGCTGGGATTACAGGCATGAGCCACCACACCCGGCCTAGTTCTATAATTTTACATTTACAAAAAAAGTGGAGACAATCGTGGAGAGTTCCCATATACCCAGCACCCAGTTTCACCCACGAATGGCATCTTACGTTGGTATGGTATATTTGTTACATTTAAAAATATTAAGCCGGGTGCGGTGGCTCACGCCTGTAATCTCAGCACTTTGGGAGGCCGAGGTCGGCGGATCGCCTGAGGTCTGGAGATTGAGAGCAGTCCAACCAACATGGAGAAACCCTGTCTCGACTAAAAATACAAATTAGCCAGGCGTGGTGGCACATGCCTGTAATTCCAGCTACTCAGGAGGCTGAGGCAGGAGAATCACTTGAACCCGGAAGATGGAGGTTGCAGTGAGCAGAGATCCCACCATTTGCACTCCAGCCTGGGCAACAAGAGCAAAACTCCATCTCATTTAAAAAAAAACAAAAAAAAACAAAAAAAAAACTCCAGGCTGGGTGTGGTGGCTCATGTCCATAATTCTAGCGTTTTGGGAGACCAAAACAGGTGAATTGTTTGAGTCCAGGAGTTAGAGAACAACCTGGGCAACGTGGTGAAGCCCCACCTCTACTAAAAAAATGCAAAAATTACCAGTCATGGTGGTGCACTCCTGTAATCCCAACTACTCAGGGGGGTGAGGCAGGAGGATTCACCACTGAGCCTGGGAGTTTGAGGCTACAGTGAGCAGAGATTGCATCACTGCACTCCAGCCTGGGTGACAGAGCAAGATCCTGTCTCCAAAAAAAAAAAAAAGCTTCAGACTCATTTTGTATATTTCTGCCCCAGTTCTAGAATCAACCATTTCTCTGAGGAACCCCGATTCCTTTTGTAGGAAAATGGTATTAGAAATCATGGTCTTAGCCCGAGCACTGGGGCTCATGCCTGTAATCTCAGCACTTTGGGGGGCCAACACAGGTGGATCACCTGAGGTCAAGGAGTTCGAGACCAGCCTGACCAACATGATGAAACCCCCATCTCTACTAAAAATACAAAAATTAGCCAGACATGAGGGCATGTGCCTGTAATCCCAGCTACTCGGGAGGCTGAGACAAGAGAATCGCTTGAACCCAGGAGGCAGAGATTGCAGTGAGCCAAGATCGTGCCACTCCACTCCAGCCTGGGAAACAAGAGTGAAACCCTGTCTCAAAAAAAAAAAAAAAGAAAGAAAGAAAGAAAAAAGAAAAGAAATCATGATCTGAGTGCTATTATATTCTAATGATATCAGAAATCATGGTCTGGATGTGCTCACTACTACTGTGATATCATTTCTCCTAAGACCTCTCAGATGACAGAGCACATAAATATGCATGAGTATAGTAACCCTCCTCATATCTGTAAATATTTATATATGTTACGACATGTATCTATATAAAGCAACATACAAGTTCTTACTAATCCATCTAACTCTATTCTATTATCATACTGATTGTTCTAGCCTACTTCCCTTGCTTATATGTAAATTCCCACCCCAACAGTGAGACACCTTGCTCCCATCATTTTCTATCTATCTATCTATCTATCTATCTATCTATCTATCTATCTATGTTTATCTTTTGAGATGGAGACTCGCTCTGTTGCCCAGGCTGGAGTACACAGGCATGATCTGGGCTCACTGCAACCTCTGCCTCCCAGGTTCAAGCAATTCTCCTGATTCAGCCTCCCGCGTAGCTGGGATTACAGGTGTGTGCCACCACCCCTGGCTAAGTTTTACGTTTTTAGTAGAGACGGGTTTTTGCCATGTTGGCCAGGCTAGTCTCTAACTCCTGACCTCAAGTGATCTGCCCACTTCGGCCTCCCAAAGTGCTGGGATTACAGGCATGAGCCACCAGGCCTGGCCTTTACTGAACAATATTCTGTCCATACCATTTTCATACCTATATATAGATTTACATCCACTATGAGAGCTATGTACTATTTTGTTACATGGAATCACCATAATTAAGCTAAACATTTACTTACAGATATTTGTATTACTTTACTTTTTCTAGTACAAAGATACAGTACACATCTTTGCAAATATTTGTTTATGTATGCATGCTATTATTTCTTCATTTTATTTGATTTTTTCTTGTATAGATGGAGTATCACTATGTTGCCCAGGCTGGTCTTGAATTCCTGGGCTCAAGCAATCCTCCCACTCAAGTCCCCAAAGCGCTGGGATTACAGGCATGAGCCACTGCACCTGGCCAGTGTGCTAGTATTTCTGACAGATGGATACTTAGAGGGGCATTGAGGAGTCCCAGGAAATTGGCTGTAGTCTTTTAAGCCTTCTAGAAATAAAGATTTTGAAATAGTGAATCTGTTTTGTTACTCTTATTTCTCCATCTTATTCACAAACTATTAAATGCTTGGTTTAATAAAAATATATTATCTCTATGACAATTGCATGATAAAAGGGCTTACTCATTTTTAGAGACTTTTCTTTCTTTGACCCTATTCTCTTTCAAATGATCTACCCACACAGTTTCAGCTCTATTTTTTCCCTTCTCTGAAATTCTACTATTCTTAGGTCTAGGACATATCCGACTGGACCCCATGCTTCCTCTAAGATTACAAGCTTATTTTCCATTGCTCTTTCCACTGTCAGAATTAAGTTGTTGCAGAATTAAGTTTTTTTTGTTTTGTTTTTTTTTATAGATGGAATCTTGCTCTGTCACTCAGGCTAGAGTTCAGTGGCATGAGCTCGGCTCACTGCAACCTCCACCTCCTAAATTCAAGCGATTCTCCTGCTTCAGCCTCCTGAGCTGCTGGGACCACAGGCATGCACCACCACACCTGACTCATTTTTTGTATTTTTAGTAGAGAGGGGGTTTCACCATGTTGGCCAGGCTGGTCTCGAACTCCTGGCCTCAAGTGATCTGCCTGCCTCGGCCTCCCAAAGTGCTGGGATTACAGGCATGAGCCACCGAGCCTGGCCCAGAATTAAGTTTTATGTAACAATTCCTCTCATTTAACATCCCTTTGAACAGTTTTTTTTTTTTTTTTTTGAGGCGGAGTCTCGCTCTGTTGCCCGGACTGGAGTGCAGTGGCCAGATCTCAGCTCACTGCAAGCTCCGCCTCCCGGGTTTACGCCATTCTCCTGCCTCAGCCTCCCGAGTAGCTGGGACTACAGGCGCCCGCCACCTCGCCCAGCTAGTTTTTGTATTTTTAGTAGAGACGCGGGTTTCACCGTGTTAGCCAGGATGGTCTCGAACTCCTGACGTCGTGATCTGCCCGTCTCGGCCTCCCAAAGTGCTGGGATTACAGGCTTGAGCCACCGCGCCCGGCCTGAACAGTTTTTAAATTTTGTTACATCCAAGTGAAGTTTGTATCAGATGCTCTGCTTCCAACAGAATGAGATATCCACCAGTGAGCAGACGGCTTAACCCCTTTGTGTGCTCCTGGGCTGGCTTTGCCTCTCATTTTCCCCATGGGCCTGGCAGTCTCTGGCCAGCTCTCCCTACAGTTACCTCCCTTCTCCATTTCTGCTTTCCTAAGCTTCCCACCATCTTCTCCACCAGGATGTGTGTTCCCACTAATAGGTGCACAGGGTTGTTTGTTGTTGTTGTTTATTTTTTATTTTTTAATTTGTTTTTGTTTTATTCTCACAGGTTTTTGGGGAACAGGTGGTATTTGGTTATATGAGTAAATTCTTTAGTGGTGATTTGTGAGATTTTGGTGTACCCATCACCTGAGCAAGTACACAACGAACCACCCAATTTGGAGCCTTTTTTTTTTTTTTTGAGATGGTGTCTCACTCTGTCACCCAGGCTGGAGCAAAAACTCAGCTCGAGGTGTAACAAACACGGAACAGAAGGGAGTGCAGTTGCAAGATTTAATAGAGTGAAAACAGAGTTCCCATATAAAGGGAGGGGACCCAAAGAGGATAGCCGTTGCTGGCTGGAATGCCTGGGTTTATATCCCGAGGTGGGCAGATCACAAGGTCAGGAGTTCGAGACCAGCCTGACCAACATAGTGAAACCTGTCTCTACTAAAAATACAAAAAGTTAGCTGCACATGGTGACAGGCACCTGTAATCCCAGCTACTCTGGAGGCTGAGGCAGGAGAATCACTTGAACCCGGGAGATGGAGGTTGCAGTGAGCCGAGATCCCGCCATTGCACTCCAGCCTGGGAGACAGTGCGAGACTCCGCCTCAAAAAAAAAAAAAAAAAATTGCAGCAGTGGCTCATGCCTATAATCCTAGCACTTTAGGAAGTCGAAGCAGGTGGATCACTTGAGGTCAGGAGTTTGAGACCAGCCTGGCCAACACGGTGAAACCCTGTCTCTACTAAAAATCAAAAATTAGTTGGGCGTGGTGGCACATGCCTATAGTCCCTGCTACTGGGGAGGCTGAGGCAGGAGAATCACTTGAACCCAGGAAGCAGAGGTTACGGTGAGCTGAGATCATGCCAATGCACTTCAGCCTGGCCAACAGAGTGAGACTCCATTTCAAAAAATATCAAAACAACAACAACAAAAAACTATCCAGACTGGATTTGAATAACTATTTTAGTGTAGCAGTTCTCAAACTTTTGGGGCCAGTAACTCTGTACTCGAAAAAATTACAGGTGTGGTGGCTCACGCCTGTAATCCCAGCATTTTGGGAGGCTGAGGCGGGCAGATCATCTGAGGTCAGGAGTTCAAGACCAGCCTGATCAACAAGGAGAAACCCCATCTCTACTAAAAATACAAAATTAGCCGGCGTTGTGGTACATGCCTGTAATCCCAGATACTTGAGAGGCTGAGGCAGGAGAATCACTTGAACCTGGTATTAGCGGGGGTGGTCCTTGCTCCCAGAGGCTCCCAAGATGGTGGTGGGCCACTTCCAAGATGGTGGCAGGTCACTTCCAAGATGGTGGCAAGCCTCATGTTCTCTGACCTGGGGTTCTTGGCCTCGTGGATTCCAAGGAATGGAATCTTGGGCCATGCGGTGAGTGTTATAGCTATATTAGAAGCCATGGGTCACAGAAGAGAACTATGGAACCCAGTGCCTAGTGTTCAGCTCCATTAGGATGAACCCAGGCCCTTAGTCGTGCAGGGACAATGACAAGCCTTTAGCCCAATTGGGGCAGCAATGGGCGCCTCGCTGGATCAGGAGCACAGCGGACACCCTGCCAGATCCAGAGGGATGCAAGTTGGCAGCGGGTCTGCGACAGCAGCAAACAGCAGTGGTGAATGGCGAGCAAAAGCTCAGCTCGAGCTGTAACAAACACGGACCAGAAGAGAGTGCAGTTGCAAGATTTAACAGAGTGAAAACAGAGCTTCCACAAAAGGGAGGGGACCCAAAGACGGTAGCCGTTGCTGGCTCGAATGCCTGGGTTTATAGCCCAATCATTGTCCCTCCCGCTGTGCTCTCAGGCAATAGATGATTGGCTATTTCTTTACCTCCTGTTTTTGCCTATTAGCATTTTAGTGAGCTCTCTTTACTACCTGATTGGTCAGGTGTGAGCTAAGTTGCAAGCCCCGAGTTTAAAGGTAGATGCGGTCACCTTCCCAGCTAGGCTTAGGGATCCTTAGCAGGCCTAGGAAATCCAGCTAGTCCTGTCTCTCACCAGAGGCGGAGGTTGTGGTGAGCCAAGATCGCACCATTGCACTCCAGCCTGGGCAACAAGAGCAAAACTCTGTCTCAAAAATAAATAAATAAATAAGAAATAAAAAAATTATTGCCAGGTGCAGAGGCTCACACCTGTAATCCCAACACTTTGGGAGGCCTAGGCAGGTGGATCTCCTGAGGTCAAGAGTTCGAGACCAGCCTGACCAACATGGCGAAACCCTATCTCTACTTAAAAATACAAAAATTAGCCGGGCTCAGTGGAGCATGCCTGTAATCCCAGCTACTCGGGAGGCTGAGGTAGGAGAATCTCTTGAACCCAGGAGGCTGAGGTTGTAGTGAGTTCACTGCATTCCAGCCTAGGCGACGGAGCAAGATTCCATCGCAAAATGTATATATATACGCATATATATTTATATATTAAGGACCCCAACAAGGTTTTTGTTCATTCATATTTACCATACAAGTAAAATGGAGAAATCAAAATTTTCCTTATTTATTCAACCGATTACATGTGCACATAAAAAACTTATTTTATTAAAAACATTTTCTGGAATAAAATATTGGGAAGAGTAGCATTGCTTTTCATTTTTGCAAATCTCTTTAGTGGCTGACTTACTTGAATGGTTAGCTGCAAGCTCATGCCAGCTTCTGAACTCAGTCTGTCATGGTACCAACATAATGTGAATAGCCAACGCAACAGAAAAAGAAAATGACCTCTCAGTATTTTTAGGAACATAGTTTTGATCTTGTGAACCCTGTGAAAAGTCACCCTGAAAAGTCTCCAGGGGTCATTTTTTTTTTTTTTTTTTTTTTTTGAAACAAAGTCTGGCTCTGTTGCCCAGGCTGGAGTGCAGTGGCGCGATCTCGGCTCACTGCAACCTCCGCCTCCCAGGTTCCAGGGGTCTTTAGATTATACTTTTACAACCACCGGTTAAGGCCAGGCATAGTGGCTCACATTTGTAATCCCAGCAATTTGTGAGGCTGAGGTGGGCAGATCACTTGAGGTCAGGAGTTCAAGACCAGCCTGGCCAACATTGTGAAATCTTGTTTCTTCTAAAAATACAAAAATTAGCCGGGTGTGGTGGTGTATGCCTGTAATCCCAGCTACTCAAAAAGCTGAAGTGGGAGAATCACTTGAACCCAGTGGTGGAGGTTGCAGTGAGCCGAGATCACGTCACTGCATTATAGCCTGGGCGACTGAGCAAGACTCTGTCTCAAAAAAAAAAAAACAAAAAACAAAAAGAAAAGCACAGTTAGGCCTTAAAATATGGTGTCCATAAAAAGGGGGAAAACTAAATGTATCAGCAGGGGATTAATCAGGGAAACAGAAACTACTTTAAGGTTTTTTTTTGTTTTTAGGCGAAGTTCCACTCTTGTCAGGCTGGAGTGCAATGGCGCATTCTCGGCTCACTGCAACCTCTTGCCTCCCAGGTTCAAGCAATTCTCCTGCCTCAGCCTCCCTAGTAGCTGGGATTACAGGCATGCACCACCACGCCCCGCTGATTTTTTTGTATTTTTAGTAGAGATGGGGTTTCATCATGTTGGCCAGGCTGGTCTCAAACTCCTGACCTCAGGTGATCCGCCCACCTCGGCCTCCCAAAGTGCTAGGATTACAGGCATGAGCCACCCAGCCCTTTAATTATTTTTTTATTATAAATATTAACTCATTTAGACTTTAAGTACCTTTAAAATAGGATTTGGGTTGCTTCTGGAAAGGGAGCATCTGCCGCCTTCCTCTTCCTTCCTCCTTTAGGCTCCCCACTGTAAGCTCAGAAGGAAGCTCACCTGGGAACCTGGAAACGCAGTTGGAAAGGTCAGCCCACGCCTCCCCTCCTTGCCACCCCAGTCTCCCGTCCCCTGCCCTCTCCTGCAATACAAAGCAGAGCAAGGAAAGAAGAGAATTTGAGAGTAAAAGGTACCAGCCTGAACACTGACTGATCACAACTCTTCATACAAATTACAAATAAGAACGCATTCAAAGCAAAACTACTTTTTTTGGCAAGGAAGTTATAGACACAAGTAAATATTTAAAATACATTAGAGTAATTGCTTATGCAGGGATGAGATGGGGAGTAAGAAATGGGACTAAAAGGGAATAAATAAATGAAGAAGAGCAGGGCCTGCAGGAGCCGAGAACTGGCCACAAACTGAAAAGTGCAATTAACTAACCCCAAGGTACATAAAAAAGAAGTTCAGTGAGAATGACTTCAGCATAAGGGAATATTCATTTAGCTGATACTCATTTAGCTGTTGTTATTCCCCTGGGAAAAAGGAGTGGAAATTTAGGTTATGACCTATTGGTACCTTAATAAACATGCCCATTTCCTCGGTCTTCCTGCTTCTTCATATTAAAGAATCACAGAATCTAGCCTTGTAAATGGCCTTCGATCCTTGGAATCATCTGGAAGCAACTTAACATGTTAGAAAGACCACAGGCCTTATAGTCATGATGGAAGATCTGTCATCTCATCCAAACCCCTCACCTCACCAAGAAAGAACTGGAGGCCATCGTGTCTCAGAGGCCGAGCCCGGACTCATGTAGGGAGAGCAGAGCTGATTACAGATTTTGAATCTCTTGACCCTCATTCCAGAACCATTCCACCCGGCTATCCTGCTTCTATTTGTCTGCTTCACCCTGAACTGTATTAATTGAAAGGCCAACAATTGAATGACTCTTTAGGCAGAGTTTTTTTTTCTTTTTTTCTTTTTTCTTTTGTTTTTTGAGACGGAGTCTTGCTCTGTTGCCCAGGCTGGAGCATAATGGTATGATCTCGGCTCACTGCAACCTCTGCCTTCCAGGTTCAACCGATTCTCCTGCCTTAGCCTCCCAAGTAGTTGGGATTACAGGCGCCCACCACTATGCCTGGTTAATTTTTGTATTTTTAGTAGAGACAGGGTTTCGCCATATTGGTCAGGCTGGTCTGGAACTCCAGACCTCAGGTGATCTACCCACCTCGGCCTCCCAAAGTGTTGGAATTACAGGTGTGAGCCACCCCGGTGTTCTTTTTTTGTTTTTTGTTTTTTGTTTTTTAAAGACAAGTTCTCACTATGTTGCCCAGGCTGGTCTTGAGCTCCTAAACTCAAACAATTGTCCCACCTTCACCCCTCAAAGTGCTAGGATTATAGGGATTAGCCACCATGCCTGGCCAGGCTTAGCTTTGTAGATTGACTTTCTGTTTGTTTCTTATGATTTTAAATAAGTGAATTTGAAATTAGTTCATACTAATAGAAATATCTTTAGGAGAAAATCTTGGCCGGGTGCGGTGGCTCATGTCTGTAATCCCAGCACTTTAGGAGGCTGAGGCATGTGGATCACCTGCGGTCAGGAGTTTGAGAGCAGCCCAACCAACTTGAATAAACCCTGTCTCTACTAAAAATACAAAAATTAGCTGGGTGTGGTGGTGTGCACTTGTAGTCTCAGCTACTCAGGCGGCTGAGGGAGGAGAATTACTTGAACTGCGGGAAGCTGAGGTTGCAGTGAGCTGAGATCGTGCCACTACTCCAGCCTAGTGACAGAGTGGGACTCTGTCTCAAAAAAAAAAAAAAAGATGTCTAAAGACATCAGTGTATATTTTCTTGAAATTTACTGAAATTTTCTTGAAATATTACACTGATTTCTTGAAAATCAGTGTAAATTTTCTCTCAGAACATTAGAGCATAATTTCAACATTATGAAATTAATATTGGGCCAGGCGCGGTGGCTCAAGCCTGTAATCCCAGCACTTTGGGAGGCCGAGACGGGCGGATCATGAGGTCAGGAGATCGAGACCATCCTGGCTAACATGGTGAAACCCCATCTCTACTAAAAAATACAAAAAACTAGCCGGGCGTGGTGGCGGGCGCCTGTAGTCCCAGCTACTCAGGAGGCTGAGGCAGGAGAATGGCGTGAACTCGGGAGGCGGAGCTTGCAGTGAGCTGAGATCTGGCCACTGCACTCCAGCCTGGGCGACAGAGCAAGACTCCGTCTCAAAAAAAAAAAAAAGAAGAGTAAATTAATATTGATAAAAAATTATCTAAATTATATACGTGGCCAGGTCCAGTGGCTCACACCTATAATCTCACCACTTTGGGAGGTCAAGATGGAAGATCACTTGAGCCCAGGAGTTTGAGACCAGCCTGAGCAACATAGCAGGACCCCGTTTCTACAAAAGTACAACAACTAGCCAGGTGTGGTGGTGCACATCTGTAATCCCAGCTACTTAGGAGGCTGAGGCCTGAGGATCACTAAAACCCAGGATGCAGAAGTTGCAGTGAGCCCAGATGGTGCCACTGCACTACAACCTGGGTAACAGAGAAAGACCCTGTCTCCAAAAAATAAATAAATAAATAACAGATGTATTTGACTTTTATCAACGGTCTCACTAATGTATTTTTCTGGTTCAGAATCCAGTTCAGGATCACATATTATATTAATATATAGGTGTCATGCCTCTTTAGTCACTCTTAATCTGGAAGAGTTCCTCAGTCTTTGTTTTGTTTTGTTTGAGATGGAATCTCACTCTGTTGCCCAGGTTGGAGTGCAGTATCATAATCTCTGCTCACTGCAACCTCCATCACCCGGGTTCAAGCGATTCTCCTGTCTCAGCCTCTGGAGTAGCTGGGATTACAGGCACCTGTCACCATGCCTGGCTAATGTTTGTATTTTTAGTAGAGACGGGGTTTCACCATGTCGGCCAGGCTGGTCTTGAACTCCTGACCTCAGGTGATCCACCCACCTCAGTCTCCCAAAGTGCTGGGCTTACAGGCACGAGCCACTGTGCCCAGCCACGTTTTTTTTTTTTTGTTTTTGTTTTTGTTTTTGTTTTTTTAAATCTAGATTTTTGAAAGAATACTGGTTGGTTACATTCTAGAATATAATGTACCTCAGTTTGCGTTTGTGTAATGTTTGTGCATGATTAAATTTGGGTTATGCATTTTTGGTGGGAATACCACAGAAGGGATGCTGTGTTCTTCCCAGTGCACTGTACTAGGAGGCATGTGATATCTACTTTTCTCATTACAGGTGATGTTAACTTGGATCACATGGTTAAGGTGATGTTTAATAGGTTTCTCCATGGCGCCGGGCACGGTGCCTCATGCCTATAATCCCGGCACTTTGGGAGGCTGAGGCGGGTGGATCACCTGAAGTCAGGAGTTTGAGACCAGTCTGGCCAACACGGTAAAACCCCGCCTCTACTCAAAATACAAAAAAATTAGCTGGGGCGGCAGGGCACGGTGGCTCACACCTGTAGTAATCCCAGCATTCTGAGGGGCCAAGGCAGGCACATCACGAGGTCAGGAATTCAAGACCAGCCTGGCCAATATGGTGAAACCTGGTCGCTACTAAAAATACAAAAATTAGCCAGGCATGGTGGTTTGCGTCTGTAGTCCCAGCTACTTGGGAGGCTGAGGTAAAAGAATCAGTTGAACCCGGGAGACAGAGGTTGCAGCAAGCCGAGATTGCACCACCGCACTCCAGCCTGGATGACAGAGTGAAACTCTGTCTCAATAAAAAAAAAGAAAAGAAAAAAAAAAAGGTTTCTCCATGGCATGGTCACTCTTTTCTTTGTAATTAACAAGTATCTTGTAGGGAGAGACTTTAGGCTATAGTCTGTCTTTAATTATACTTTTATCTAATAATTTTAGTATCAATTGATTATCCTTAATCTCTTCCAAACTATTACTGTGGCAATTTTTTTTTTTTTTTTTTGAGACGGAGTCTTACTCTGTCGCCAGGCTGGAGTACAGTGGCACAATCTCAGCTCACTGCAACCTCCACCTCCCAGGTTCAAGTGATTCTCCTGCCTCAGCCTCCCAAGTAGCTAGAACTACAGGTGACTACCACCACGCCCGGCTAAATTTTGTATTTTTTTTTTTTTTTGAGATGGAGTCTCGCTCTGTTGCCCAGGCTGGAGTGCAGTGGCCGGATCTCAGCTCCCTGCAAGCTCTGCCTCCCGGGTTTACCATTCTCCCGCCTCAGCCTCCCGAGTAGCTGGGACTACAGGCGCCCGCCACCTCGCCCGGCTAGTTTTTTGTATTTTTTAGTAGAGACGGGGTTTCACCGTGTTAGCCAGGGTGGTCTCGATCTCCTGACCTCGTGATCCGCCCATCTCGGCCTCCCAAAGTGCTGGGATTACAGGTGTGAGCCACCGCGCCCGGCCTCTCTTTTTTTTTTAGACATAGTCTTGCTCTGTCACCAGCCTAGAGTGCAGTGGCGCCATAGACATGAGCCACCGTGCCTGGCCTACCGTGGCAATTTGTAAACATTTTGATTTGAGGTTCAGGGGTACATGTGCAGGTTTGTTATACAGATAAACTCATGTCATGGGGTTTTGTTGTAGGAATTATTTTGTCACCCAAGTACTAAGCCTAGTATCCAAGAGTTATTTTTTCTGCTCTTCTCCCTCCTCCCACCCTCCACTCTCAAGTAGGCCCAGCGTTGTGTTGTTCCTTTCTTTTCGTGCATGAGTTCTCATCATTTAGCTCCCAGTTATAGGTGACAACATGTGGTATTTGGTTTTCTGTTCTTGCGTTAGTTTGCTAAGGATAGTGGTCTCCAGCTCCGTCCATATTCCTGCAAAGGACATGATCTCGTTTTTGTTTTGTTTTTTTCTTGTTTGAGACAGAGTCTCACTCTATTGCCCAGGCTGGAGTGCAAGAGCATGGTCTTGGCTCACTGCAACTTCTACCTCCCTGTTCAAGCAATTCTCCTGTCTCAGCCTCCCAAGTAGCTGGGATTACAGGCATGCACACCACACCCGGTTAATTTCTGTATTTTTAGTAGAGTTAGGGTTTTGCCATGTTGGCCAGGCTGGTTTCAAACTCCTGACCTCAGGTGATCTACCAGCCTCGGCCTCCCAAAGTGCCGAGATTACAGGAATGAGCCACTGATTATTTCTTTTTTAGGAGGTAAAACATTAACATGATTCTAAAAGTTAGAGCTGGCCAGTCATGGTGGCTCATGCATGTAATCCTGGCACTTTGGGGATGCCGAGGTTGGTGGATCACCTGAGATCAGGAGTTCCAGACCAGCCTGACCAACATGGTGAAACCCCATCTCTACTAAAAACACAAAAATTAGCCAGGTGTGGTAGTGGGAGCCTGTAATCCCAGCTACTCAGGAGGCTGAGGCATGAGAATCACTTGAACCCAGAGGCAGAGGTTGCAGTGAGCCAGGATTATGCCATTGCACTCCAGCCTAGTTGACACAGCAAGACTGTCTCAAAAAAAAAAAAAAAAAATTTGGAGCTGTCAAAAAAAGTTACAGGTAGAGAAGTATCCCTCACCCCATCTCTTTTACCCTATTTTCATCCTCTATTTTTTCCAACCTATTTTTATCCACCCTCTGTAGATAAAGAATCCCATTTGTTTCTCATGTATTCTTCCTGTGTTTCTTTTTACCCAGATGAGCAGAGACGTATATCTTTTTCTTTCCCTCTCCGTTGTTACAAGAAAGCTAGCAAACTGTAGACACCCCTTCCCATTTTGCCTTTTTCACTTAATGCTATATCCTGGAAATCATTCCTTACAAATGCATAGAGATCTTGGTCATTCTTTGTTGCAGCTGCCTAGTGCTCCATTTTGTGGCAATGCCATATTGTTTTCAATCACTCTCCTATGTATAAGCATTTAGGCCATTTCCAGGATTTTGCAATTACAAACCATGCTGCAATATGCTTTTTTGCATACATGTTTTTGCAATGTTGGAAATATGACTTCAAGCTAAATTCCTAGAATTAGGATTGCTGAGTGAAAAAGTTAATAAATGCGTCATTTTGTTAGATAGTGCCAATTTCGGCCAGGTGCAGTGGCTCATGCCTGTAATCCCAGCACTTTAGGAGGCAGGAGGATCACTTGAGCCCAGGAGTTGTAAACCAGCCTAGGCAACATGGCGAAACCCCATCTCTATTAATTAAAAAAAAAAAAAAAAGATATTGCCAAATTCCTTTCCAAAAAGACCGTATGTTTTCATGTCTACCAGCAATTTGTGAGAGTGCTTCAAGTATCCTTTTAAACAAGAAGTGATGTTTCTGGAGCATTAAAACTGAAGTAATTTCAAAACCATGTTGCGCTCACACAAACAGGTGTGCACTTAATGGACTAAACTAGTTCAGCTGACATGTCGTCTTCATTAGGAACCGTGTGGAGACTGAAAAACTAATTTAGCCTAGAGCAGCTATTCAATTGTAAAATCTCCTTTCTCAAATATTGATTTACTATGTGAGGAAATATTTACTTTGTATAGAAGTGTGTGGAATGGACGAGGGGGTTGATCTACATATGTGGTTTGGTACACACATATCCTCATTACAGAGGGTATAATGAAGATAGAGGTGGTTCAGCACCATAGGAAAGGGAAAAAAGAAAAAAAAAAAAGACAGTAGAGGTGGCCTCCCAAGCATCCACTCTCACTCCTCTTGTTAGTGATTCACAATTTGTTATTATTGTTGTCATTCACTGTTCTGCACACCTTTCCACAGAGCCTATGTGCTTTGAAAGAATATGTCTGTACTTCGGATAGAAGTGGCGCACATGGGGCCAGGTGCAGTGGCTCACGCCTATAATCCCAGCACTTTGGGAGGCCGAGGTGGGCGGATCACAAGGTCAGGAGTTCGAGATCAGCCTGGCCAATACGGTGAAACCCCCGTCTCTACTAAAAATACAAAAATTAGCCAGGCGTGGTGGGGTGTGCCTGTAGTCCCAGATACTTGGGAGGCTGAGGCAGAAGAATCACTTGAACCCGGGAGGCAGAGGTTGCAGTGAGCCGAGATCGCGCCACTGCACTCCAGACTGAGTGACAGAGCGAGACTCAGTCTCAAGAAAAAAAAAAGTAAAAAAGTAACAAAAGAAGTGGGGCACACGGCTCAGGTCTAAGCTAACCAGACCAATCTCACTCCTGATGGTTGTTAATGTTTCAGATGTGGGTCTGCAACCCTAGGTAGAGAAGAGGCCAAGGTAGAAAATATGAATCTGAGGTAAAAAGGAATGAGGTACTTGTTTGCCTAATCAAGCCTCTCAATTAAACTAAACTTGAAGCCTGTCTTACCCTTGGACTTCTAGTGATGTCACCTGGTAAAGCCAATTTGTTTCAGTAAATAAGAGTTGGGTTTTCTGTGACTTGCAACCAAAACCATTCTAATTTACAAAATGAACAACTTTAATATTACCTATGAGAAATATTTCATTGGTACATGCTCTTTCCTAGCGTTTTTGAAAACTAAACTAGGTGGGCGAAAAGTATATCTTTGCATGAAACTTTTTCATTCCAGAAAACATTTTGTCATCTTGATAGTAATGGCCAGTGCTACTACATCCAAAGTTTTGTCTTTTTTTTTTTTTTTTTTTCTGAGACGGAGTCTCGCTCTGCCGCTCAGGCTGGAGCGCAGTGGCGCGATCTTGGCTCACTGCAACCTCTCCCTCCCTGGTTCAAGCGATTCTCCTGCCTCAGCCTCCCTGAGTAGCTGGGACTACAGGCGTCCGCCAGCTCGCCCGGCTAATTTTTGTATTTTTAGTGCAGACGGGGGTTTCACTATTTTGGCCAGGCTGGTCTCGAACTCCTGACCTCAAGTGATCCTCCTGCCCACCTCAAAAAGCAACTTGATAAATCCACAGGCTCGGTATAAAAATTCTTTTAAATATAGCATACTTTTCTCTTTTTTTCCAGAATTAACCAGGACTCGCACACACAGCCTGAGGCTTTTAACCCGAGAACGGACAAAGGAGCCTGCTTGTGCAGTGTAAGTATTTTTAATGGTTAAACAAATTACGTACCTAAGGCCAGTTTTACCTAATGTAATAATAACGAACCAAAGTTTACAACAGAGAAGAAAAGCAAAGCACTAGCTGTCCCCGTCACCCCTGCCCGGTCTCCAAGGAGACGCTGTAGAGCGCCACGGGGGCCGCGGGAGTCTCACGGCACAGGAACTGGGGGCGGCGGTGGCCCGCACACCCGATTGCGCATGCTCCCGCCTCCCCGCCGCGGCCTGGCGCAGTGCGCACGCGCGCGGGTGGGCTGGTTTGACTGGCAGTGGCGTCTGCGCCGTTGGTGAATGGCGTTGGTGGCGGGAAAGTTGAGTCTCTCCTGCACCGAGCCTTCCGGGCGATGTGTACTGACTTCCGTAGGGCTGAGTCTGGGACCGAGGTGAGAGCCGCCGGGTTGGGAGCTAGGGAGATGGGAACAAGGCCGCAGGTGGGCGAGGGGAGCCGAGGGAACCCGGGGGGCTGGGAGGCGTGGAGCGGCGCGGCCTGGCCAGGCTGGGACCGGGCTCTCGGCCTGGACGCCGGCGATGCTGGCACCCTCTGCCACCACTCACCTGGGCCCCAGCGGTCCGCCCCTGGGCAACCTGGAGTCCTCCGAGGTGCGAGGACCGGGCAGAGGTGGAGGAAGCCTTTCTGGATAGTTTGGAAGACTTGCTGTCTGCCCAGATCGATATAACATAGGAGGTCTCTCCTCCCAAGAGTGATGGTCCAAAAACCCGTCACAAATTACTGTTGGAAGTGGCAAGCTATGCAAGAAAAGCTAGAAAAGGGAGGGGTCCGCCCGTTGGAGCATTTGGAGCTTTTCTGGAACAGGTGGTGTTTGCGGAGGTTGCCTCACCTCCCTGTAGTCCACGTGTCTCTGCTTAGGGCATCTGGCTCTCGCGACCCCCCCGTATTCGTTTCCAGCCCAGGTAGCTCCAGAGCCACACAAGCCGATGGAGGCCCCTCAAGAATTGAACCAAGTGTCCAGCGCTTACTGTGTGTCAACTACGGGTTAAGGGATAGGAGTAAGCAACAAAAGACAACTTCTGCCATTAAATAATTAGTAAGGGAGGCTGCTGTAAGAATTACAGTATTGCACAAAAGTTTGTTGTCCATTAGAGGAGCAGGCATCATGGAAGATGCAGGAGGAGATGACTGAAGTTCCAAGGACCATTTGAAATGGTTTGGCAAGGAGAGGATGACATTCAGAGCGGAGGCAGTGGGGAGTACATGGATTCTGAATTAAGCAAGAGCATGGCTTATTTAGATAACTGCAACTATTTCTGTAAAATTGGAACAAAGGGAGTGAGGGACAATAGGTTGGGAAGTTAGCGCTCAGCAGTGGGCAGGGTATGAAGGATCTTTTATGTAGATGAGAGAGGAAGCAATCTCAAACAGCAAACTTTTTTGTGGAGGGCCATATGGTAAATATTTAGGCTTTGCAGGCCATGCCGTTTCTGTCACAACCACTCAACTCTGCTGTTCTAATGGGAAGGCAGTCATAGATAAAGGCACATGGCAGCGTGCCAAGAAAGCTTTGTGTTTTGGATTTGGCCTGCTGGCCATAGTTTGACCATCCCTGTTCCTAAAGAGTAGAGCCACTGCTTAGTATAAGAACGGCTACAGTTAAAATCATATATATATATTTAGAAATATATTTATATATATTATATAGAAAGTATATAAAAGTATATAAGTCTTGCTCTTCTTCCCAGGCTGGAGCGCAGTGGTGCAATCTCAGCTCTCTGCAACTTCTGCCTCAGCCTCCCAAGTAGTTGGGACTACAGGCACGTGCCACCACACCCAGCTAACTTTTGTATTTTTAGTAGAGACGAGGTTTCCCTGTTTTGGCGAGGCTAGTATGAAACTCCTGACCTCAGGTGATCCGCCTGCCTCAGCCTCCCAAAGTGCTGGGATTACAGATGTGAGCCACTGCCCCCTGCCAAAACCTTATGTTTAAATGATTATTTGAAACCCAGGTTAAGGTCTGATGATTTTTGCCATCAGAACAAGCCTCGCATCCAAAAAATGGGAGTCTAGCACAGTTAAGTCATGGAACAAAGAACATAACATCATATCCTTTGCCTACCTTGTTGGTGTGGCAATCCTAAGCCTAGTTCATATTACTCTGGAGTAGGGTGGGGTGGAATGGAGAATAGGAGCTAGGCGATTGGCGCTACTCTATTTTCCTTTTTATTAACAAAACCAGTTAAGCCAGCCTCTTTCTCTTTAAGTGTCTTGGGGAACTATGTGGCCACTGCCAAATTTGTTTGAACTCTAGCATCTTTGCACATTCATCTACTTTGAGTTTACTTGGAGGGATTGTGTTGACGAATATATCTGAAGCCATAAGCTAACCCAAGAAACTGAAATAAGCTACTTTTAATTTTTTTTTTTTTTTTTTTTTTGAGATAAGAGTCTCACTCTGTTGCCCAGGCTGGAGTGCTGTGGCACGATCTCGGCTCACTGTAACCTCTGCCTCCCAGGTTCAAGCAGTTCTCCTGTCTCAGCCTCCTGAGTAGCTGGGACTACAGGCTCACGCCACCTTGCCTGGCTAATTTTTTTTTTTTTTTTTAGCAGAGACCGGGTTTCACTATGTTGGCCAGGCTGGTCTTGAACTCCTGACCTTGTGATCCACCTGCCTTGACCTCCCAAAGTGCTGGGATTACAGGCATGAGCCACCGCGCCCAGCCTCCTTTAAAATTTTAATTCACTAGAATTAGAACCTAAAAAAAATAGTTAACCTTTCTTGTTAATATCAGGGACAAGACATTTCATACGGGGTCTTCAAGAAAATAAAGTTGTAAGAATATTTTTTTAGGCTGGGTGTGGTGGCTCATGCCTGTAACCCAGCACTTTGAGGGGTTGAGGTGGGCAGATCACCTGAGGTCAGGAGTTAAGAGAGAAACCCTGCCTCTACTAAAAATAAAAATTAGCTGAGTATGGTGGTGGGCACCTGTCATCCCAGCTACTTGGGAGGGTGAGGGAGGAGAATTGCTTGAACCCGGGAGGCAGGGGTTTCAGTAAGTTGACATCACACCTCTGCAGTCCAGCCTGGGTGACAGAGCAAGACTCGGTCTCAAAAAAAACGAATATATTTTTAGCAGATTCTAGGGATGAAGTTTATGGTAAGCTAGGTGGAGAGTGGAAAACATATGTGCCCTTGATTTAAAGACGACAAGCGTTTGACTACAGTTTACAATAGACAATCCATTTTTACCTTTGCACAGTAGCAATGGGATTTTTACTTTTATGTCTCACTGAGATTGTGAGAAAAGATTCAGTGATTTGGGCAGTAGTTTGGTATTATCCACCAAATGGCTTCATTTGCTTATAGTTGTTAAATAATGGTGTACTTTGCATTTTTTCAAGAATGTTAATATGCCTTGAGTTTAAAAATAATTGGTAAATAAAAAATGGGAAGTGTGTCCAGTTTTGGTTGCTATGCACAGCATACCATTTTTTTTTCTTTAAAAAACGAACTCCATTATATTTATTATTAGAGCAGTTCATGTACATGGCAGAAAATTCCAATAGCACTGAAGTGAAAAGTAGGAAATGTCTCCACATTATCATTACCCAAGGATAGCCCTGTGAATATCTGTACATTCTTCCAGGAATTTTCTAATGACATGTTTTGGAGGCTGAGATCTAGAGAATACTGGACTGGAAGTTCAGAAACCTTGGGTCTGCCAGGAGCAAGCATTGTGATTTTGGAGAAGTCATTTAACCTTTGCTGTACTTTTGTGAAATGAGGGTGGTAGACTGATTTCTCAGTTCCCTTACAGCTCATATACTTCTTTGTATCCTTTGAACTAAACACAGTGTCTGCATAGTAAACGTAAAGATTTACTGATAATAAAGGTGGGCTTTCTTAAAAAGAAAAGCTACAGGGTGGTCTTTTTGCTAGAGGCAAATATTACATAAGACAAATATTTAATATTTCTTGTAAAATAATAATTGGTGTTGTGTAATCACAGACTTTTAGAATAATGCTTATCACCTTTTATCTTTGCTTCCTTTTTACCCAGAATAGAATCCATGTTCCTTCATTATAATTATTCCATTATAATTGCCATCAAATTACTTGCCTCTTAACACCTCT
Source organism: Trachypithecus francoisi (assembly GCF_009764315.1). Lineage (NCBI taxonomy): Eukaryota > Metazoa > Chordata > Mammalia > Primates > Cercopithecidae > Trachypithecus > Trachypithecus francoisi. The sequence goes on from NW_022681469.1 coordinate 6,721,774, forward strand.
AACCTATTTACCTAACCATGGTGAAAACCAACTGTCTACTTCCACTCAGCTGAATATTGCTAGAGAAAATCACAACTAGGCTGACTTGATTTTTATTTTAAATTTGTATATTTTCATGTTTTTGAGAAAGGGTCTCGATCTGTTAGGCTGGATGACAGTGGCATGATGACAGCTCTCTGCAGCCTTGACCTCCTGGGGTCAGGTGATTCTCCCACCGCAGCCTCCCGCGTAGCTGGAACTAAAGGGACACACCACCTTGCCTGGCTAATTTTTGTATTTTTTGTAGTGATGGGGTTTCACCATGTTTCCCAGGCTGGTCTCAACTCCTGGGCTCAAGTGATCCACCTGCCTTGGCCTCCCAAAGTGTTGGGATTACAGGTGTGAGCCACTGTGCCTGGCTCCATTTCAAATTTATATTCATCAATCTTAAATGGGCACCCGGTCTAACTATATTTCCCTAGTAATTCACTTTCTCACTGCAAAACATCCAACCTTCTCCTAGAATTCCAGACTCATGTTCTATCATCTTGACATCACTATGTGTATGTTTAATAGGAATCCCAGATTTAACATATTCATCCTCAATTGCGTCTAGATCCAGGGAAAATATAATAAAGAGTATATGTATTAGAGAGGAGTCTTGTATGTATCAATGTTCAATTTATGATTGTGATTGTAATGTGATTATGCAGAATACCTTTTTCCTCTTTTTTGAGTTTATTATTTTGGTTTTGTCTGTTTTTGTTTGTTAGGAATATCTTTTTGCTTAGGAGATACATATTAAAGTATATGAGGGGAAGTTCAACAAAAGAAAAAGTTAACTCGAATTTGGCAAAATGTTAGCAATTGGTGGATCTAGGTGAAGTTATTGGGTGTTTACTATACTATTCTTACACTTTCTCTGGAGGTTTTCCTTTTTTTTTTTTTTTTTTTGAGACAGTCTTGCTCTGTCGCACAGGCTGGAGTGCAGTGGTGTGATCTCGGCTCACTGCAGCCTCCTCCTCCTGGGTTCAAGTGATTCTCCTGCCTCAGCCTCCTGAGTAGCTGGGATTACGGGCACCTGCCACCATGCCCAGCTAATTTTTGTATTTTTAGTAGAGATGGGGTTTCACCATATTGGCCAGGCTGGTCTCGAACTCCTGACCTCGTGATCCACCCACCTTGGCCTCTCATAGTGCTGAGATTACAGGCGTGAGCCACCGCACCCGGCCAAATTTTTCAAAATTTAAAACTTGGGGGCAAAAACTTAATGTGCCTCAAACTGAAGTCTTGATTGACCACCACACATGTGCACTCACCCCCAGCCTGCTGCTTTTCAGGTCTTCCCTATCTTGTTAAATGGCAGCTTCATTCTACCTGGTGCATAAGCCAAATGACCTTGGAGTCCTCCTTGACTCTGCTTGTTCTCACATATCTCCTGTCAGTCCACTGACAGGAGATTCATAAGCAAATTCTGTCTCCTGTACATTCAACATACATTGGGAAACTGACCACTCCTCACTGTCGCAACCATCGTTCCTGCTGCTGTCGCCAGCACCTCCTTTTATTGCAGTAACCTAAATGGTCTCCGCTTCCAACCTTTCCACACTTACCCCAGGCTATTTTATACATAATATCCAGAGTGATTCATTTTAAACATAAGCAGACTCTACTGCCAAAAGCTTCCCAGAGGCTCCCATATCATTTACAGTAAAATCCAGAGTCCTTATCCTCTCCTATAGCATCGCCCTGTAGCCCCACCCATACCCTCTGTCTCAGTCTCCTGCCCTTTTGTTCTCATCTCCTGCTCTCCCAGTCTTCTTCAGACATTGTCCCTTGAATATGCCAAACATGGTTCCATGTCAGAGCTATTTGCACTTCCCTGATCATTCTGCGTCGATTGTGCTTCCCTCAGAAATTCACATAGCTCACTTCCTCAGGTGCTTCCAGTTTCCGCTCAAATGTCAGCAAACAGGAGAAGCCTTTCCTGCTCACCTGGGTGGAGCAGCCCTCCTGTCAGCCCTGACTCCTTTACCATTTATTCTTTTTTTTTTTTTTTTTGAGGTGGAGTCTTGTTCTTGTCCAGGCTGGAGGGCAGTGGCGCTGTCTCAGCTCAGTGCAACCTCCACCTCCCGAATTCAAGCGATTCTCCTGCCTTAGCCTCCCGAGTAGCTGGGACTATGGGTGTGCACCACCACACCCAGCTAATTTTTGTATTTTTAGTAGAGACCAGGTTTCGCTATGTTAGCCAGGCTGGTCCCGAACTCCTGACCTCAGGTGATCCTCCTGCCTTGGCCTCCCAAAGTGCTGGCATTACAGGCGTGAGCTACCGCACCCGGCCAAGTGTTCATTTTATATTTACTCAAATACTATGAATTTTCAGTTAATAAGGGTTGCTCCTAAAAAAAAGGGGGGGGGGGATTTATGATTTTATCCTTCTGAAAGTTATACATACTGATTTCTTTTCGGAATTTCCTCGTCCTAGAGTAATTTTTTTCTCTTCTTGGGCCAAAAAAAGATAAAAGTAAATAAGTAATAGAGTCATAATTTTTGCTCCTAGGAAAGAGCAACTTCTGTACTTGTGAGATGGGTCCCCTCCGTCCCATGCCTCCTCCTCAAGGACATCACACGTGCCGCCCTTCCCACTTCAGTCATTTTTCTCTGCCTTCTGCATTTTTTCTCCCCGTCTTTTCCATCAGGATCCCAACCTAAAACAATGGAAACAAAAAAAGAAAGACCTCCCTCTCCGCCACCCCCACCCGTTCTGTACCCTTCATCACAGCGATGAGTGGTCTGTGCCCTCTGCCTCCACTTCCTCCTCTCACAGCAGCCTTAGCCCACTGTGTTCCGCTTCCCTCTCCACCCTGTTCATTGAAAGTGCTCCCATCACGGTGATCAACCACCAGCTGCCAAGTGCGGCACTCGTTTCTGTGTCCTCCTCATACTGGACCTCACAGTTGATCATGTATCTTCCTTCCCTCAGGAGTCTTAAGGGCCTGCCTCAGTCCAACTTAGGCCTGAAGGAATACAGGAAAATGCATGCTTCCTGCAGGCAAGCTGTCTGAGGAGGGGGCAGATTCATGCATGTCTAGTTTCTGCTCTTAAAAGTACCCATAGAAAAATCTCTCTTTCCTGGAAGAAGAGAGAAGGAAAAGATGGGAGAAGATGTCAGAGTATTTTTTCAGCGGAATTCTTCCCATACAAATGGGGTAATGAGTATTTCACCATCAGAAAGCTCCTGTAGTTTTGATTTTGTGCTTTCCTGCCTCTTGCTATGATCTTGCATATAGATTATTTTTATGTCTAAATGAAATTTTGAAGCACAGTCTGATAAAATTTTCTAATCTTAAGGATTCATTTAATAGAATTAACAAATTGGGAAACTTCTTAAATTTAAAATTTATTACTATAATCATGATAAGCTGTCCATGAAAAAAACTTTTAAAAAATAGTCACGTATAGATAATTTTCGCTTGACTTTTTATGTATTCTTCTATTTTCCCTTTCCTCTTACAGGATGATTGCTTTTTAAAAAGTAATTATAAGGCTGGGCATGGTGGATCACGAGGTCAGGAGATCAAGACCATCCTGGCTAACATGGTGAAACCCCATCTCTACTAAAAATACAAAAAATAAAAATAAAAAAATTAGCCGGGCATGGTGGCGGGTGCCTGTAGTCCCAGCTACTCGGGAGGCTGAGGCAAGAGAATGGTGTCAACCCGGGAGGTGGAGCTTGCAGTGAGCTGAGATCATGCCACTACACTCCAGCCTGGGCGACTGAACAAGACTCCGTCTCAAAAAAAAAAAAAAAAAAAAAAAGTAATTATGAAAGCAGCAGCCCTTCAGGGAATATACTTAGAAACAACAGTATTTGAGTAATAGTTGTCTTTTCCATAAAATTTAGACAAACGCTTTACTGAAGAGCCAGTACCATGCCTTGAAGGACAACTGAATTTTCAAAGTGGCAGAGAAGTCTGATTTCACATGTGATGGAGAATTAGTCCTCTGATTCTAGGAAATTCGGTGATAAGGGCCAAGCTTTACACTGATCCCACATGTCCTCACATCACTGCAGCTCTCCTCTGCCTCCTACTCATTCCAGCTGCTCTCTGCTTTCCTTGTGCTACCAGGTTACACACACATTTTTGCTTGAAAAGAATTGCCTCTACATATCAGTAGTACAACTATTTTTTTTTTTTTTTTTTTTTTTGAGGCGGAGTCTCGCTCTGTCTCCCGGACTGGAGTGCAGTGGCCGGATCTCAGCTCACTGCAAGCTCCGCCTCCGGGTTTACGCCATTCTCCTGCCTCAGCCTCCCGAGTAGCTGGGACTACAGGCGCCTGCCACCTCGCCCAGCTAGTTTTTGTATTTTTAGTAGAGACGGGGTTTCACCGTGTTAGCCAGGATGGTCTCGATCTCCTGACCTCGTGATCCACCTGTCTCGGCCTCCCAAAGTGCTGGGATTACAGGCTTGAGCCACCGCGCCCGGCCAAGTACAACTATTAAGACTTGTATTTGGTCGGGCGCAGTGGCTCAGACCTGTAATCCCATCACTTTGGGAGGCCGAGGCAGGTGGATCACCTGAGATCAGGAGTTCGAGATCAGCCTGGCCAACATGGTGAAACCCCATCTCTACTAAAAATACAAAAATTAGCCGGGCATGGTGGCACATGCCTGTAATCCCAGCTACCTGGGAGGCTAAGGCAGGAGAATCACTTGAACCTGGTAGGCAGAGGTTGCAAAGAGCCAAGATCCTGCCAATGCACTCCACTCTGGGCCACAGAGCGAGACTCTGTCTCAGGAAAAAATAAAAAAATTAGCCGGGCATGGTGGCGGGTGCCTGTAGTCCCAGCTACTCGGGAGGCTGAGGCAAGAGAATGGTGTCAACCCGGGAGGTGGAGCTTGCAGTGAGCTGAGATCATGCCACTACACTCCAGCCTGGGCGACTGAACAAGACTCCGTCTCAAAAAAAAAAAAAAAAAAAAAAAGTAATTATGAAAGCAGCAGCCCTTCAGGGAATATACTTAGAAACAACAGTATTTGAGTAATAGTTGTCTTTTCCATAAAATTTAGACAAACGCTTTACTGAAGAGCCAGTACCATGCCTTGAAGGACAACTGAATTTTCAAAGTGGCAGAGAAGTCTGATTTCACATGTGATGGAGAATTAGTCCTCTGATTCTAGGAAATTCGGTGATAAGGGCCAAGCTTTACACTGATCCCACATGTCCTCACATCACTGCAGCTCTCCTCTGCCTCCTACTCATTCCAGCTGCTCTCTGCTTTCCTTGTGCTACCAGGTTACACACACATTTTTGCTTGAAAAGAATTGCCTCTACATATCAGTAGTACAACTATTTTTTTTTTTTTTTTTTTTTTTTTGAGGCGGAGTCTCGCTCTGTCTCCCGGACTGGAGTGCAGTGGCCGGATCTCAGCTCACTGCAAGCTCCGCCTCCCGGGTTTACGCCATTCTCCTGCCTCAGCCTCCCGAGTAGCTGGGACTACAGGCGCCTGCCACCTCGCCCAGCTAGTTTTTGTATTTTTAGTAGAGACGGGGTTTCACCGTGTTAGCCAGGATGGTCTCGATCTCCTGACCTCGTGATCCACCTGTCTCGGCCTCCCAAAGTGCTGGGATTACAGGCTTGAGCCACCGCGCCCGGCCAAGTACAACTATTAAGACTTGTATTTGGTCGGGCGCAGTGGCTCAGACCTGTAATCCCATCACTTTGGGAGGCCGAGGCAGGTGGATCACCTGAGATCAGGAGTTCGAGATCAGCCTGGCCAACATGGTGAAACCCCATCTCTACTAAAAATACAAAAATTAGCCGGGCATGGTGGCACATGCCTGTAATCCCAGCTACCTGGGAGGCTAAGGCAGGAGAATCACTTGAACCTGGTAGGCAGAGGTTGCAAAGAGCCAAGATCCTGCCAATGCACTCCACTCTGGGCCACAGAGCGAGACTCTGTCTCAGGGAAAAAATAAAAAAAAGAATTGTATTCACTGTTTTGTATTCAGGGGTAAAAAATACAAAGGAGGCCGGGCGCGGTGGCTCAAGCCTGTAATCCCAGCACTTTGGGAGGCCGAGACGGGCGGATCACGAGGTCAGGAGATCGAGACCATCCTGGCTAACACGGTGAAACCCCGTCTCTACTAAAAAATACAAAAAACAAGCCGGGCGCGGTGGCGGGCGCCTGTAGTCCCAGCTACTCAGGAGGCTGAGGCAGGAGAATGGCGTAAACCCAGGAGGCGGAGCTTGCAGTGAGCTGAGATCCGGCCACTGCACTCCAGCCTGGGCGACAGAGCGAGACTCCATCTCAAAAAAAAAAAAAAAAAAAAAGACAAAGGAAAAAAAAAAAATTCAACATGTAGGTGGAAATCCAGGCCTCTTATAGAGCAAGGCTGGGAATATTTGGTTTCGCATGTTTGCTTCTTTAGGTAGCCTTTTCCACTGCTTAGACTGGTTTGAAACCTTGCCAGTGAGTGGGGTCCATTTCCAAGCAGATTTAATCACAAAAGGGATGAGGAGATAAACCTTTATCCAAATGGGTCTTGTATTAGGCCATTCTTGCATTCCTAAGGAATACCTGAGTCTGGATAATTTATTTCGAAAGAGGTTTAATTGGCTCCCGGTTCTGCAGGCTGTACAGGAAGCATAGTGGCATGTACTTCTGGGGAGGCCCCAGGAAGCCTCCAATCATGGTGGAAGGCACAAGAGCAGGCCCGTCACCTGGTGAAAGCAGGAGCAAGAGGAGAGAGAATAGTGGAGAGGGATGTGTGACACGCTTTTAAGTGACTAGATCTCTTGTCATGAGCTCACTTATCACCAAGGGGATGGGCCCAGCCCATCAGAAGGATCTGCCCCCATGATCCAAACACCTCCCACCATCAGGCCCTACCTCCAACAACCGGGATTACAATTCAACATGAGATTTGGGTGGGGACAAATAGACAAACTATATCAGGTCTTATGTACATGTTTGTTTTATACATGTCATTCATTTCTGGTTAATTTAAGCACTCCCTGCTTTAGTGTAGGGTTTTTTTTTTTTTTTTGAGGTGGAGTTTTGCTCTTGTCGCCCAGGCTAGAGTGCAATGGCATGATCTCAGCTTACTGCAACCACCCCCTCCTGGGTTCAAGCGATTCTCCTGCCTCAGCCTCCTGAGTAGCTGGGATTACAGGCACCTGTCACCACGCCCAGCTAATTTTTTGTATTTTTATTAGAGAGGGGGTTTCACCATGTTGTCCAGGCTGGTCTTGAACTCCTGACCTCAGGTGATCCACCCACCTTGGCCACCCAAAGTGCTAGGATTAGAGGCGTGAGCTACCATGCCCAGACTAGTTTAAGCTTTTCTAAATGATGTTTAAAAGCAATTGTATGGGCCGGGCGTGGTGGCTCATGCCTGTAATCCCAGCACTTTGGGAGGCCAAAGCAGGCGGATCACCTGAGTTCAGCAGTTCAAGACCAGCCTGACCAACATGGCAAAACCCTATCTCTACTGAAAATACAAAAATTACCTGGCATGGTGGCACATGCCTGTAATCCCAGCAACTCAGGAGGCTGAGGAAGGAGAATTGCTTGAACCCGAGAAAACGGAGGTTGCAGTGAGCTGAGATCATGCCACTTCACTCCAGCCTGGGTGATAGAGTGAGACTCGGTCTCAAAAACAAAAAAAAGTCTATATAATATGTATTCTACTAAATAGGCAATACACTGATTGCCCTAAAACAGAGCAATGTTTTGTTAGTACCTTGATGGTAGTCATAAGGGTGTGTACTCATGGACTTCTGTGTAATAGAGGTTTGCATCAGTTACCCAAACCCGAACATCTAAATAGTTGGAGGTTCTTTACTCTCTCCATTCTTCTCCCAGTTCTGCCTGCACATGCCTTGTTTGCCTATAGTTTAATAGGCAGCTATTAAGTTTCTACCAAGCATAAAGCATTGCATTTTGGAATTGGTAACCAAGCCAATATTGATCTCTTTCCTTTTAAGTGTTTATATCCAGATGAGGGAGACTGGCTGGCAATGTGTTCTTAAAGATAGTAATAGCTTCATGGAGGGAAGGAGCCTTGAAGAATGCCCAGAATTTTCATTCATTCAGTAGGGAATTTAGTTGGAAGAAATAGGGTAAAGATATTCCAGGTAGAAGGGAAAAAGGCATTTCTCTATCAGTGCACAGTTTCTATGTGCCTGAAATAACTATGTACCAAAATCTCTCACTCAAAATTAAAAGTCACTCTCATGCAGGTTAGAATCGGCCAACTCTCTTTTACGCCCTCACAATGCCCCATGTGTATTTCTGCTACAGCACCTGCCTGACTTTATTGTCCCCTTTTTTTTTTTTTTTTTTTTTTTTTTTTTTTTTTTTACAGCCTTTTGACTCCTTAAATAGGTCACACTATGTTGCTAGTGAGGTCTCACTGTGTTGCTAGCCTTGACTCAAGAAAGTGCTGGGATTACAGGCATGAGCCACGATGCCTGGCCTCCCCATCAGTTTCGTTGAAAACAGCAACTGTGTTGGCTACATCTTTATATCCCTCGCACTTACCTCAGTTCCTGGAACAGACTTGACTTGCATGAAATGTTCACCGGTAAATGGCGGGGCGCGGTGGCTCACACCTCTAATCCCAGCACTTTGGGAGATTGGGGCAGGCAGATCACTTGAGGTCAGGAGTTCGAGACCAGCCTGGCCAACGTGGTGAAACTCCATCTCTACTAAAAATAGAAAAAGTAGCTGGGTGTGGTGGTGGGCACCTGTAGTCCCAGTTACTCAGGAGGCTGAGGCAGGAGAATCACTTGAACCCAGGGGGTTGCAGTGAGCTGAGATTGTGCCTCTGCACTCCAGCCTGGGCGAGAGAGTGAGATTCCGTAAAATGTTTACCATTAAATGTCTGTATAATTGAGCATTATCCCTTTTGCAGACTACATGCTTGCTCCAGCAATGCTGCTGCTGCTGAAGACGTTTGGGACGCCTTGTTAGTGTTCAAGTTTCCACTAAAGGAATGGTTGAAAGAAGTCAGACAGGACCTCAGATGGCTTTCCTCCTGTTTTTTAATTTTTACCTTTATTTTTCTGTAGAGGTGGAATCTCACTGTGTTGTCCAGGCTAGTCTTGAACTCTTGGCCCCAAGTACTCCTCCTGCCCCAGCCTCTCAAAGTGCTTGGATGACAGGTGTGAACCACTGCACCTGGCCTGATTTTCAGTTTCATAGGTCCAAAAACTCCGTTTAGTCCTTGTACTCATATTTAATTAGTCTTAGTGATACTGAGGTTGTATAGCGTGGTAGAAAAATTCCAGGCTTTGAGAATCACAGAGATCTTGATTAAATCCTGGCTCTGGCATTTACCAGTTTTCTCATGTGAAAAACAGAACAGTAACAAATAGGGTTGAGGTAACAATTAAAGGATATAATATAAAGAATGTACTGCTGATACCACAGTAAGCTCAAATAACTATTATTAGATAGCTATTGTTACGATAATAGAACTTAGCAGATGCTGATTTACAATCCAAATATCAAATCTATTGACTCATACTATTAGTGAAACTGTCAAATAGATTAAAATTGTTATGTCCACTGTGTATTCTTTTCTAGTTAGGAAATTTTGCCTTGGAAAGGTTGCTTAGAGAATTAAGAGAAACAGTTTGTCATAATGGCTACCATCACCAAGCTCTGATGCCTGATGTATTAGTCTTCCTAAGAGGATTAAACTGTCACGTCAAGCAGAATTTACTTGGATTCCCTTTATCCTGGACACTTAACAAATTCTTCTTTCGCTTCTGAAACTGCAGGTTGACCATACCTTGCTTCTATTGACTCTTTCGTTGAATCTGGACATCATTAATTTTGATTTGCTGTAATAGGCCTATGTCAGATTTTTGGAGTACCTCTTTTCTTATCCATGGAGGCTATGTTCCAAGACCCCCAGTGGATGCTGAAACCACAGATAGTAATGAACCCTATATACACTATGTTTTTTCCCATACAGTAATGAACAGGTAGTGTATACAGCATGGATATGCTGGACAAAGGGATGATTCATGTCCCACCTGGGGCAGAACAGGATGGTACGATATTTTATTATGCTACTCAGAATGACACGCAATGGAAAACTTGTGTATTTCTAGAATTTTCTGTTTAATAGTTACGAACTGTGGTTGGCTATAACTGAAACCACAGAAAATAAAACTGCAGATAAGGGGAGACAAGTGTATTTTCTGCTTATGTTTAGAAGTTTCTTTTTTTTTTTTTTTTTGAGATGGAGTCTCGTTCTGTCTCCTAGGCTAGAGTGCAGTGGTGCGATCTCGGCTCACTGCAACCTCCACCTTCTGGGTTCAAGTGATTCTCCTGCCTCAGCCTCCTGAGTAGCTGGGATTACAGGCGCCCACCACCACACCTGGCTAATTTTTTGTATTTTTAGTAATGATGGGGTTTCACCATCTTGGCCAGGCTGGTCTCGAACTCCGGACCTCAGGTGATCCAACTGCCTCGGCCTCCCAAAGTGCTGGGATTATGGGTGTGAGCCACAATTACAATTGTTAATTGTAATATTAACAATTCGCTTGGCTTGTGAATTGTTAATATTATCCGTTACTTGTAAATATAAATCCATTTCCTATTTCTGGGAGGTTCTTTCACCCCCTTTATAATTCAGTATACTCTGCTTTGACATTGTAAAACATTGCTTTGGATATTCTCAATGGTGGACAGTTTTTCTCCTTGAAAATAAATTTGATTTTTTAAGTAATAGAGGAAAGTCTGATGCAGATTGCCTAATCCTTGTGGGTAACTAAGAGGAGCAATACTATCTTCACTCAAAAGAGTCCTGTCAATAAAATTATAATACTTTTTTCTTTTTTTTTTTGAGATGGAGTTTCGCTCTTGCTACCCAGCCTGGAGTGCAGTGGCGCGGTCTTGGCTCACCGCAACCTCTGCCTCGGATTCAAGCGATTATCCCGCCTCAGCCTCTCGAGTAGCTGGGATTACAGGTGTGCGCCACCACGCTTGGCTAATTTTGTATTTTTAGTAGAGATAGGGTTTCTCCATGTTGGGCAGGCTGGTCTTGAACTCCCCATCTCAGGTGATCCGCCTTCCTTGGCCTCCCAAAGTGCTGGGATTACAGGCGTGAGCCACCACGCCTGGCCTATAATACTTTCTTGAATACTATTTTGCCAGGATTTCTCAGGGGCGAGGATTCTAAAGTGTTTTGAGCAATGGCATTAAGAGTAAACAATTGGAGTGTCTTCCCAAGTTAATCTAATGAGGATGTTATTCATTCGTATACAGGCCTTCAAAGATATTTTGTAGTTGTTTCCACGTGCTCTTTCTTGTCCATGAAAGTCTCTCTGTCTTGCTGAGCATGGTGGCTCACGCCTGTAATCCCAGCACTTTGGGAGGCTGAGGCGGGTGGATCGCCTGCGGTCAGGAGTTTGAGACCAGCCTGACCAACATGGCGAAACCCCATCTCTACTAAAAATATAAAAATTAGCAAGGCGTGGTGGCACATGCCTGTAATTCTAGCTACTCAGGAGGCTGAAGCAGGAGAATCGCTTGAACCCAGGAGGCAGAGGTTGCAGTGAGCCGAACTTGCACCACTGCACTCCAGCCTTGATGACAAAGCGAGACTCTGTCTCAAAAAAAAAAAAAAAAAAAAATCTGTATTTTTCTTTGAGCTATACTCTTGCGGTCTTGTAGCCCAGTGGTTCTTATACATTGTAGTCTTAGGACTATAGAACACATTTAAAAATGGGAGATTCCACTGGGCACGGTGGCTCATGCTTGTAATCCCAGCACTTTGGGAGACTAAGGTGGGAGAATTGCTTGAGCCCAGGAGTTCGAGACCAGCCTGGACAACACAGGGAGACCCTGTCTCTGCAAAAAGTAAAAAAATTAACCGGGTGTGGTGGCACACACCGGTGGTCCCAGCTACTCAGGAGGCTGATATGCAAGGATTGCATGGGCCCAAGAGGTCACGGCTGCAGAGAGCCATGATGGCATCACTGCACTCCAGCCTGGGTGACAGAGCAAGACCCTGTCTCAAAAAAAAATGGAAGAATCTAAAGAGCTTTTGTTTATGTTATATGTGTCCATGAAACAGAAATTTAAATTTTTAAAATATTTACATTCATGTACAGTGACACACACATTGAATATTTTCATAAAACATATTTTTATGAAAAATAGCTGTATTTTTCTAAGAAAAAACTTAGAAAAGTGATGTCGTTTTACATATTTTCAAATCTTTTTAATATCTGGCTTAATAGAACTGGGTTCTTATGCAGTCTGTTATCATATGTTGATTGGGTTAAAGTACATGAAGAACATCTGTCCTCTCAGAGAAAGTCACGTTGGGGAAGGGAGAGTATTTTAAGACCTTTTCAGAGAGTTATAGATATTCTTCTTGGTTACTGTACCAAACCTTGACAAGTAGTAGTTTTCCTAAAGGCTAACTATAATGTGGGATATAAAATCTTAAGACCTTGGCCAGGTGCAGTAGCTCACACCTGTAATTGCAGCACTTTGGGAGGCCAGGGCAGGTGGATCACTTGAGCCGAGGAGTTCGAGACCAGCCTGGGCAACATAGTGAGACCCTGTCTCCTAAAAATAACAAAAAATTAGCTGGACATAGTGGCACGAGCCTGTAGTCCAGCTACTTGGGAGGCCGAAGTGGGAGGATCACTTGAGCCTGGGAGGTTGAGGCTCATTGTGCCATTGTACTCCAACCTGGGTGATGGGAGTAAGTTATACCCTGTCTCAAAAAAAAAAAAAAAAAAAAGTCTGTCTATAGTTGGAGTGAAATCTACCCAGGAATGATTTCATATCATGCATCTTTTGGATGGTTCACTGAGTTATGTGTTAGGCACAGTTCTCCAGAGGAGAAACACAACCAATAGGATACATGTAGATATATAAGAGGAAATTTATTATGGTAATTGGCTCACATTGTTACCAGGGCGGCAAGTCCGGTTGGGGTCCACAGTCCTCAGTTCTTGTCTTCTTGGAAGAAAGAATTCAGCCAAGACAGAAGTAGATTCAAGGCAGGAGTGAAGGTTTTTTGAAGTAATGTTCACTTGGAAGGGACCAAATGGGCAACTTGAAATATTGAATGCCCCTATTTCCTGATCCTTCCTGGTGTCCTCTCATCCTTCTCCCTGGGTGGGCTGCTGGCTTATTGCCTCATGTGCAGTGACTTGCCAGCATCTGAAAGGGTCCACGGGTGCCATTTGGTGTTTGGAGTTCTGTGCATGCTTGCGTAGGGCAATTTTCCCTTACTGGTCTAGTGCTCCCAGAGGAAGGTCATGTACTGGTCACTCCACCATTTTGCTCCTTACTGCACATTCCTGGACATATTTGCTCAATTCCTAGGATCTTATCAGGAAGTTGTTGCCCATAAGTCCAAGATGTTTCCTGTTAGGAAATTTTCCCCTCCCTGGTGCCAGCTGCAACCAGTTATCATTCCTGAAGAGGCCACCTGGACATTCCTTGGGACCTGTCCTGCCCCACTCACACCTGCCTGTCTACCTACTCTAACAGTGTGATTATGGAGGCCAAGAATTCCCAGACACACCATCTGCAAGCTGGGGAACCAGAAAGCCTGCGGTGTAATTCAGTCTGAGTCTGAAGGGCTGAGAGCCAGGAGAGCCCATGGTGGAACTCCCAGTCCAGGGCTTTAAAGGCTTGAGAATGGTGAAGGGTTGGGGGACAGGCAGCACTGGGGTAAGTCCCAGAATCAGGGGCTCCGATATCTGAGGGCAGGAGATGGGTGTCCCAGCTCAAGAAAAGAGGGATTGGAGGATTCCCGTCTGCATTGGTGAGGACAGATCCTCTTTAATCAGTCTACTGATTGAAATGCTCATGTCCTCCAGAAACACCCTCATGACACACCCAGAAATCATGCTTTACCAGCTATATGGGCATCTCTTAACCTAATCTAGTTGACACATACAATTAACCATCACAGCCACCTTCAGGCTTAATAAGTCTCTAGAAGAACTCATAACTCAATGAAAGCTGTTATGTTCATGGTTATGGTTTGCAACAGCAAAAGGATCTAGATTAAAATCAGCCAAGGGAAGAGACACAATAGGACAAAGTTCAGGAAGTTCCAAGCACAGAGCTTCCAGCTGTCCTCTCCCAGTGGAGTCATCAACAGTGCTAAATTCTCCCAGCAACAATGTGTGACAATAGACAGAATATTGGCAAGCAGGGAATCTCAGCTAAACTCTGATGTCCAAAGGTTTTATTGGGGCTCTGCCATGTGGACATAGTCAACTGCCTGCATAGCTGACCTTAGCTTCCAGCACCTCCAGGTTGGCCTGTCACTGCATGACCCAAAGCCCCCACCATAAATCATTCTTGTGTGGCCCAAGGTTCCCTTCTAAACAGACACTATTTTTTGGTGGGGGGCAGTAGGGGACAGGGTCTTGCTCTGTTGCCCAGCCTGGAGTGCAGTGGCACAATCTTGGTTCACTGCAGCCTCGACCTCCGGGACTCAAGCGATTCTTCTCTGTCCGCCTTCTGAGTAGCTGGGACTACAGGCGTATGCCACCATGCCCAGCCAATTTTTGTATTTTTTTGTAGAGACAGCGTTTCGCCATGTTTCCCAGGCTGGTCTTAAACTCCTGGGCTCAAGCGATCCTCCCACCTTGGCCTCCTGAAGTACTAGAAATACAGGCGCGAGCCACTGTGCCCTGCCCAAAGACACTTTTATCAGGCAAGACATTCCAAGGGTTCAGAATTACCGCTCAGGAGGCAAGGACAAAAACCAGACCTCCCTTTGGGCAAGGTTACATTGTTCACTACACAGTATGTTTCTCATGTCATCACAAAGAAGATTTTTAAAATATTTTTTAATGTGTACTCAAGGGTCATGATTTAGTAAAACCAGTCATTTTTTTTTTTTTTTCATCAAAGACATTCTTACATAAAGCTAGTTTTGTTTGTTCTGCTTGAGTGCAGGTAGTGCTTGGCGATGTGTGCTAATACATTTCCACGCCACTGCCTTGATTATGCTAGCTGTCAGCAGGTACCCACTATTGCTTTTACGACCTTAGTGTCAAACCAGTCTTAATTTTTACTTTTTCTGTTTACGAAAATAGTTTCAGCCACAGTTATGCCCTCAGAACTTCTGCTCTAACTAAGCACCCTGTATCTTTACCTTGTTTTATGACATAAAGCAAGAGGACCGAGACTGCACATTCTTTGAGGGTAGGTTGCCATCTTCATCTTTGTAGTCAACATTTTACCTAGCACAGTGCTTCCTATGCAGCAGAAATTCAGCGAACGCCTGTTAAATGAATGCATAGAACTTTTAATCACTTCAGGAAGTCTTTCCACAACTTGATTTGGTTTAAAAAAATGCAAATAAAAGGTGACTTTTTCTTCCCATTTGTGATAGATTTTTTTTCTTTTGTCATATAGAAGTGTTGTCAAATCTGTGCTGATTCCCAAGAAACTTGAGAATCAGTTTTGTCTCCCTTGTGACAGTTAAATCCTTTACCGAGGTTGCCGCCTGTGATCCTAATGACTTCTGTCATGGTGCAGACACTCCTCCTCCAGACTAGGGTGACAGACTCCAGCCCTCTCCACGTATGGTTTTACTCTCCTCACATCTGTTCCCTAGTAACCAACAAGATGGTCTGTTTGAAATGTGGATAGGCTGGGCACGGTGGCTCACGCCTGTAATCCTAGCAGATTGGGAGGCCGGTGGGGGCGGATCGTTTGAGGTCAGGAGTTTGAAACCAGCCTGGCCAACATGGTGAAACCCTGTCTCTACTAAAAATACAAAAAATTAGCCAGCTGTGGTGGTGGGCGCCTGTAATCCCAGCTACTCAGGAGGCTGAGGCAGGAGAATCACTTGAGCCCAGAAGGCAGAGGTTACAGTGAGCAGAGATCACACCACTGAACTCCAGCCTGGGCAACAGGACAAGACTCTGCCTCAAAAAAAAAAAAAAAAAAAAAGGCGGATAATAAGCCAGGTACTCTTTTCACATATTTAATCCTCATCATCCTTACGAGGGAGGGTGCTGTTTGTTATCCTCACTTTACAGATGAGAAGCCTGAGGACCTCAGTAACCTAGCAGGTCTGGCTCTGGGGTCCCAGATGTCTCCTCTTAATTATGTGCTAAATACTTCTCACTGCTTCGTGTCACACCTGTTGGCTGTTGTCTACAAGCCAAAGATAAGCTCCCAAACATAACATCTGAGCCCTTCCATGCTCTGACTTCTGCTCTTAGGGCTTCCCTGTGTCCTGCCTGTTGGGTGCTGCTACAGTCTCTAGGAGTTCAAATCTGCGCACAGCATCCCTGCGCACAGTGCTGTTTATAGCCTCTGCACTGCGGCTGCTCCTGTCCCTGCTAGCAGGTCTGCTAGGCCTGCCTCTGCCCCTTTCACCTGGCAGAGTCTTACTTAGGAGAGAGCTCAGGTGGTGACTGCTCAAGGAAGTTCTCCTCCACCTTTCTCCTTTGTCCCCTTCCCCAGTGAAATGAAGAGCTCACAATGAATGGGGCAGACAAATGAAGGCAGGTAACTGTAACAAGTGTGGTAAGAATTACAGTGTGAAAGTTAATTATAAGGAAGGTAAAAATTTTGCCATAGCAGTTTGTCCTATACCCTAAACTAGACTATCCATTCCTTTGAGGGTACAGACTCATACTGTCGGTATTTGGTAGATAAACAAAAAGTAAATATCTGAAAAATAAGTAAACACAACATTTCTCCTAAACTAGATTTCTTATTTCATATTTTCTTCCAAATCCACAAAATTATGAACAATTTTTTTTGAGATGGGGCCTCACTCTGTCGCCCAGGCCGCAATCTCTGCCTCTTGGGCTCAAGTGATCGTCCCACCTCAGCCTCCTGAGTCGCCGGGATTACAGTGTGTGCCACCATGCCCAGCTAATTTTTGTATTTTTTGTAGAGTTGGTTTCACCATGTTGCCCAGGCTGGTCTCAAACTGGACTCAACCAATCTGCCCACCTTGGCCTCCCAAAGTGTTGGGATTACAGGTGTGAACCACAGCACCCAGCCTAAAATTTTGAAATCTTACAGACTTTCGGAAAATGGTATAAATACAGATGGCTAGGATTTTCTATTTTTAAATAATGAGTTTTCCTTCTCTCTTTTCTTTTGTAAGCTCCTTGCCCGACTTGAAGGTAGAAGTTCCTTGAAAGAAATAGAACCAAATCTGTTTGCTGATGAAGATTCACCTGTGCAAGGTAAAAATACAACCTTTATAAAAAATAGAAATGCAAATAAAGCTTTATAAAAGGATTTTTCACATCAGCTCCCATGTAGACACATACTCCTGCAAGAGGTTACACAGGTTAAACTGTACACCTGAAAAATGAGACACAGGTTGTGACAGGAAGCTTTTAAGCTTTCCTCACCGGTGTCAGACGAGAGAAGTTCGCTTCTCTGCAGTAAATCTTCAGAATCTGCCTTGACCTCTGTTTTACTCCCAACACACGCTATTTATGCAAGTCCTGCTATTATAGTTTATTTTGAAATTATTTTTCTTTAGAAGTTTGAGGAGTTATAGGGAAGTCCTTAGGTACCCAATTGTTCTCCTAGTATTTCTACAACAGGGAAAACTTACAAAGGGCATGTGCTTAGGTTGATTTTTTTTCTTTTAATGTAGTGGCTTCATAGAGATAAAATTCACCCACTTAAGTGTGCAGTTAAGTGATTTTTAATATATTACACAGTTGTGCAACCATTACCACAACTGATTTTAGAGCATTTTATCTCCTCCTAAAGAAGCTCATTTCTAATCATTGTCATCTCCCATGTTCCCCAGCTCTAGGCAACTACTAGTCTACTTTCTAACTATAGAGTTGCCTTTTCTGAATACTTCGTATAACTGCAATCATGTAATATGTGATCTTCTGTGACTGGCCTCTTTTACTTTGAATCATTTGCATTGTATAATTCATCGTCATCACATCGTAACACATATTAGTAGTTCACTTTTTGTTAAATATTTCATTGCATGGGTATGCATGTTGCTTATCCGTTTGTCAGCGGATGGACATTTGGGTTGTTTCTATTTGCTGGCTGTTATGCATAATGCTGCTGTGGGTATCTGTGTACATGTTTTTCTGTGGATAGATGTTTTCAGTTCTATCGGGTAATACCTAGCATAGGCATTGCTAGGTCATATGGCAATTCTACATTTAACCTTTTGAGAAACTGCCAGACTGTTTTCCAGAGGAGCTTCACATTTTATTTGCACCGTCATTGCATTGCCAACAATGCAGTGATGGTTCCAGTTCCCATATTCTGGGAATAATTGTTATTGTCTGTCTTTCTGATAATAGCCATCCTAGTCAGTATGAAGTGTTATCTCTCTGTGGTTTTTGATTTACATTTTCCTCATGGCCAGTGATGTTGAGTATCTGCACAGGCTTATTGGCAAATTGTGTATCTTTGGAGAAACGTCAGATCCTTTGCTCATTGAAAAAATCAGGTTATAGCCGAGCGTGGTGGCTCACGCCTGTGATCCCAGCACTTTTGGGAGGCTGAGGCAGGCGGATCACAAGGTCAGGAGTTCGAGACCAGCCTGGCCAAGAGACCAGCCTGGCCAATATGGTGAAACCCCATCTCTACTAAAAATGAAGTTTCCAACTGTTACTGTTGAATTGTCTGTTTCTCTCCTGAGTTTTATCATTTTTTGCTTTTGTATTTTGGGGCTTCATGTATTGTTAAGCACACATAACTTTTTATTTTGTCTTATTGCTGGTTGACCCATTTATCACTATAAATGTTCTTCTTTGTCACTTCACACCCATTAGGAAGGCTACTATCAAAAACCAGGAAATAGCAAGTGTTAGCAAGGATGCGGAGAAACTGTAACCCTTTTGCACTGTCGGTAAGATTGCAGGCCGGGCGCGGTGGCTCAAGCCTGTAATCCCAGCACTTTGGGAGGCCAAGACGGGCGGATCACGAGGTCAGGAGATCGAGACCATCCTGGCTAACACGGTGAAACCCCGTCTCTACTAAAAAATACAAAAAAAACTAGCCGGGAGAGGTGGCGGGCGCCTGTAGTCCCAGCTACTCGGGTGGCTGAGGCAGGAGAATGGCGTAAACCCGGGAGGCGGAGCTTGCGGTGAGCTGAGATCCGGCCACTGCACTCCAGCCTGGGCGACAGAGCGAGACTCCGTCTCAAAAAAAAAAAAAAAAAAAAAAAGATTGTAAAACGATGCGACCATTATGGAAAATAGTATGGAGGTTCCTCAAACAATTAAAAATAGAGCTACCGTATGAGCCCATAATCTCACCTCTGGGTATTCATCCAAAAAAATCGAAAGCAGGATCTTGGAGAAATATTGGCACACTCTTGTTTATAGCAGCACTATTCACAATAGCTAAGAGGTAAAACCAACCTAAATGTCCATCAGTGTACTTATAACGAATCCCTGAGGGGAAAAGTATCCATCAGTGGTTGAGTGGTATACGCAAAATGTGATATATACATGCAATTGATATATTATTCAGCCTTACAGAAGAAGGAAATTCTGTCACTTGCTACAACATGGATGAACCTTGAGGACATTGTGCTAAATGAAATAGGCCAAAAAGACAAACTGCCTGAGTCCACTTACATGTAGTTTCTAAGGTAGTTAAGGTAGTTAAATTCACAGAAAAGAAAGTAAAATGATAGTTACCAGGAGCTGCAGAGGTGGAGGAAGTGAGTCATTGTTTAATGGATGCAAAATGTGAGTTTTGCAAGATGGAAAAGTTGTGGAGTTCTGCTTCGTTGCTTCACAGCAATGTGAATGTACTTCACACCCCTGAGCTGTACACTTCTGAATGGTTAAAGTAGGGGCCGGGCACGGTGGCTTACGCCTGTAATCCCAGCACTTTGGGAGGCTGAGGTAAGTGGGACCTGAGGTCTGGAGTTGGAGACCAGCCTGGCCAACATGGTGAAACCCTGTCTCTACTAAAAATAGAAAAAACTAGCCGGGCGTGGTGGCGGGCGCCTGTAATCCCAGCTACTCGGGAGGCTGAGGCAGGAGAATGGCGTGAACCCGAGAGGCAGAGGTTGCAGTGAGCTGAGATTGCACCGCTGCACTCCAATCTGGGCAAAAGAGCAAGACTGTCGCAAAAACAACTTCCTTCTTAAATCAGATAGATGAAAAAATAGTTACAAATATAAAAACACATTTATACTATCTTTTTTTTTTTTTTTTTTTTAAGATGGAGCCTCACTCTGTTGCCCAGCCTGGAGTGCAGTGGTATGATCTTGGCTCACTGCAACCTCCACCTCCTGGGTTCAAGTGATTCTCCTGCCTCAGCCTCCCCAGTACCTGGGACTACAGGTGTGTGCCAGCACACCTGGCTAATTTTTTATTTTTAGTAGAGACAGGGTTTCACTATGTTGGCCAGGCTGGTCTCAAACTCCTGACCTCAGGTGATCCACCCACCTTGGCCTCCCAAAGTGTTGGGATTACAGACATGAGCCACCACACCCGGCCTGTACTGTCTTTTATATTTACATAGATAGTTACATTTCCCTGTGCTTTTTATTTTCTCATTTGGATTTCAGGTACTGTCTAGTGTCCTTTCATGTAGCCTGAAGGACTCCCTTTAGTATTTCTTGTACAGCAGATTTGCTAACCAAAATTCTCCATAATAAAACACAAATTTTGATCAAGTACGTAAGACAAAAAACAGAATGGGCTTTGTACACTCTCCATAGGGAAGGATATTAATAAGGTGAGCCTTATGAAACTGACATTAGTATGTTAAAATGGGTTTGTGGAACAACTTCTACATTAGAATATTATATTATAGAAACATTGAAAAACATCATCATGTTTAGTCACTAACAAAAAAGTTTACTGAAAACTACTGAAGATCCTGTAGCTGTAAAACTAGTTAGATGAGTCCTCCATTGGAACAACAGCAGATAGAAGACTGGGATTATAAAGATTATTTGTCAACAATAGAAGTTTAGCAGAACTCGTTATAGAAAAGCTTCAGTTGAAGTAGTAAGAGATTTAGGGGTTATAGAGTCTCGATGCCATTGTAAACTTTGTTTTTGAGACAGAGTCTTGCTCTGTCTCATCTGTATTTTTAGTAGACATGGGATTTCACCATGTTGGCCGGGCTGGTCTTGAACCCCCAACCTCAGGTGATCCGCCTCCCCTTGGCCTCCCAAAATTCTGGGATTACAGTGTGAGCCACTGCACCCATCCGAACTTTTTTTAAATTTAAATTTAATTTAATTTAATTTTAAATTCTAGGATACATGTGCAGAACGTGAAGGTTTGTTACATGGATAAACGCGCGCCATGGTGGTTGGCTGCACCTGTCAAGCCATCACCTGGGTTACTTGTCTTAGCTATTTGTCCTGATGCGCTCCCTCCCCTCATGCCTTCGGCAGGCCCCGGTGTGTGTTACTCCCCTTCCTGTGTCCATGTGTTCTCATCCAAACGTTTCATTTTATTTTGTTTTATTTTATTTTATTTTTTATTTATATTTTGTATTTTATTTTTTATATTTTATATTATATTATATTTTATATATATATATATTTTTTGAGACAGAGCCTCACTCTGTCACCCAGGCTGGAGTGCAGCTTGATCTCTGCTCACTGCAACCTCAGCCTCCCAAGTAGCTGGAATTACTGGCAGGTGCTACCGTGCCCAGCTAAGTTTTTGTATTTTTAGTAGAGACAGGGTTTCAACATGTTGGCCAGGCTGGTCTTCACCTCAAGTGATCCACCCATGTTGGCCTCCCAAAGTGCTGAGATTACAGTCATGAACCATTGTGCCCAGTGCCAAACTTTTCTTTTTGAGACAGGGTCTCACTCTTGTTGCCCAGGCTGGAGTGCAGTGGCGCAGTGACGGCTCACTGCAGCCTCGACCAACCCCGGGCTCAGGTAATCCTCCCACCTCTGCCTCCTTAATAGCTGGGACCACAGATGTGTACCAACATACCCAAGTAATTTTTGTATATTTTGTAGAGATGGAGTTTTGCCATGTTGCCTAGAATGGTCTTGAACTCCTGGGCTCAAGCCATCTGCCCACCTCAGCCTCCCAAAGTGCTGGGATTATGGGGGTGAACCACCACGTCCAACCTGTAAACATATTTTTAATGCTTTTTTGGATAGGAGTTATTCAGTACCATGTACCAATTCATTACTTCTTTACTTCTATAATGATTATAATCTGCAAATTCAACATATTTGTTATATAGTTGGTAGGCTGGTACCAAGATGATAGATTTTTTGGCTTTTCCTTTCTTTTCCTTATTTTGAAGGATCTTCAGATTCATAACTCTTTCTGACAATCTGTTACCCAAACTCCTTACAGCGTTCTGTTTGTAAGAGTAACTGTCAAGGCCAAATCATCCAGATTTTCTGATTTAGTTTAATATCTTCAAGTGCCAAACCTTAGGGATTTTTTTACTGCAAGTCGTCACGTTCCATACTTTGGCTGGACAAGCATCCTGTAGCAGCCACAGAAACATATGAGACGGTGACTTCAAGTACATTGAAAAGGACGATGTCCCTTCTGTAGAACATAATATTTGATTACAGGTTTTGATCTTGAGGATCAAACAGTAAATGTTTATAAAATCAGTAAAACTGATTTCAGTTCATCATTAAACTTATTTGTGAGGAATTTAGTTCAAGGACCTTAATAATAATTCATGTGTCTCTTGCAAGTTTGCAGTGTCTTCCCCGGTTGTTATAAATGCCTTTTTTATACCTGCTTTGCTATTAATGTGTAAAAGGAAAAGAGTATCTCTTAGGCAGGGATTTAACCTTCAACTTCTTTGCCTCAGTTTCACTGGGGGGGAATCTGCTCTGTCCTTGCTGTTACTCTAGAAGCAGTGAATGCCTAGGCTAGCCCCGTTGTCTCCTGTCTTCTGAGTATCTCAGTTTTAAAAGTTTGGTTCACAAAATAAGATGTTAAATGTGCTTTTGCGGACTACACAGTTAATGCTCCAAGGCCACTATTTTGGACAAACTCAGTGATCTTTTCCCGCCATTTTTCATTGTCATGACTTTTCCGCTGCGTTTATTACTTAGTACTGTTTCATTTTCTTGAAACAGTCTCTTTTGCCTGGTAATGTTTTTCTTCCTGGTTTTCCTGTTAAGTTTCTGTTTTAGCTGTCTTCTAATGCCTCTTCTAACTGTGGATATATCTCAAAAACTTAGTTTTGGCCTTAATTTTAAGTCCATATTACCCACCCATCAAAGAGATTTTTGTTTTTTCTCTATTATTTCTATGTGGATTACTCCTAGACTGCCATAACCAGCCCCTTATTACCATCTTGAATCTTTTTTTTTTTTTTTGAGATGGAGTTTCACTCTTGTTGCCCAGGCTGGAGTGCAATGGCACGATCTCAGCTCACTGCAACCTCTGCCTCCCAGGTTCAAGCAATTCTCCTGTCTCAGCCTCCCAAGTAGCTGGGATTACAGGCGCGTGCCACCATGCCCAGCTAATTTTTATATTTTTAGTAGAAGCAGGGTTTCATCATGTTGGCCAGGCTGGTCTTGAACTCCTAACCTCAGGTGATCCACCTGCCTCATGCCTCAGCCTCCCAAAGTGCTGGGATTATAGGCGTGAGCTACCGCGCCTGGCTTACCATCTTACATCTTATATCTTAGTGGCTGTAGGACATTTTCATTTTGTGACACCTAGAGATACATTAAAAAAAACCCATACCGGCCAGGCGCGGTGGCTCACGCCTGTAATCCCAGCACTTTGGGAGACCGAGACAGGCGGATCACGAGGTCAGGAGATCGAGACCATCCTGCCAAACACGGTGAAACCCCGTCTCTACTACAAATACAAAAATTAGCCGGGCGTGGTGGCGGGCGCCTGTAGTCCCAGCTACTCGGGAGGCTCAGGCAGGAGAATGGCATGAACCCGGGAGGCGGAGCTTGTAGTGAGTGGAGATCGCGCCACTGCACTCCAGCCTGGGTGACAGAGCAAGATTCCGTCTCAAAAAAAAAAAAAAAAAAAAAAAAAAAAAAAACCATACCATTTTGAAAGCTAAATTTTTGCTGGAATACTCAATGTGAATTATGTGAATTAAAAATTTCTACTTTGGGCTGGGTGGGATGGTGCACGCCTGTAATTCTAGCACTTTGGGAGGCTGAGGTGGGTGGATCACTTGAACCCAGGAGTTTGAGATCAGCCTGGGCAACTCAGCAAGACTGTCTCTACAAAAAAATACAAAAATTAGGCGTGGTGGCACAGACCTGTGGTCCCAGCTACTCAGGAGGCTGAGGTGGGAGGACGACTTAAGCCCAGGAGGCGGAGGTTGCAGTGAGCTGAAGTCACACTGCTACACTCTTGCCTGGGTGACAGAATAAGACCCTGTCTCAAAAAAAGTCTACTTTGTATCTATATTTGATGTGTGCAGGTACTTCCAAGCCTATCTTTCAGAAGAACTTTCAAATCACCATATTAGGTTTACCTGCTGTATTAGTCCAGTTTCACGCTGCTGATAAAGACATATCCAAGACTGGGCAATTTACAAAAGAAAGAGATTGAATTGGATTCACAGTTCCACGTGGCTGGGGAAGCCTCACGATCCTGGCAGAAGGCAAGTCCCGTCTGACATGGATGGCAGCAGGCAAAGAGAGCTTGTACAGGAAAATTCTCCCTTATAATAACAATCAGATCCCATGAGACTTCCTCACTATCACGAGAACAGCACAGGAAAGACCTGCCCCCATGATTCAGTGACCCCCTCCCCACTGGGTCCCTCCCACAACACGTGGGAATTCAAATGAGATTTGGGTGGGGACACAGCCACACCTATCACCTGCAGGACTGAGGCCCTCACCACGCTAAGTGTGAGACCCTCACCACGCTAAGTGTGAGACCCTCACCACGCTAAGTGTGAGACCCTCACCACGCTAAGTGTGAGACCCTCACCACGCTAAGTGTGAGACCCTGTGGTCTCTGGCAGCAGGACCCACACTAGGCGGTTTGCTTCTCTTGCTTTGCCTCCTATGTTGGTCCCTGTGTCAACCCTGGTCTAGGACCTTCTTACCTGCTGAGCTCTGCCACCAAAGCCACCACACACCCCACCTGTCGCTCCCTACCAGACCTGCTTCCATTTAAAATGCCAGTTTCACAATTGGCTTTTAGGCCCTTAACCCTCACAAACCAAAACTCATATTTGTATTCTTTAGATGTCTCTCATGAGGATCTTAAGAAGAAGGTAACTGGCCGGGCGCGGTGGCTCAAGCCTGTAATCCCAGCACTTTGGGAGGCCGAGACGGGCAATCACAAGGTCAGGAGATCGAGACCATCCTGGCTAACATGGTGAAATCCTGTCTCTACTAAAAATACAAAAAAAAAGTAAAAATTAGCCGGGCGAGGTGGCAGGCACCTGTAGTCCCAGCTACTCGGGAGGCTGAGGCAGGAGAATGGCGTAAACCTGGGAGGCGGAGCTTGCAGTGAGCTGAGATCGCGCCACTGCACTCCAGCCTGGGCAACAGAGCGTGACTCCGTCTCAAAAAAATAAAATAAAATAAAATAAAAATAAAAAAAAAGAAGAAGGTAACTGATGAAGCACATTCAGAAGATCCTGGGTTTTGTGCTGGGGACAGAATACTCAAGTCCCAACCTTAGAGAAGCTAACAGGAAATGTAATCAGGTAAATAGTCTCTGATTATCTAGTATGACCCGTGTGAGGATGGGAGACGACAGAGTTTGTTATTTTCCCTACCTCAGTGTTATTAGGAGCAAACAGGACATGTCTGAAGCAGCCTCTAAGGCATGCAGTACTCTAGAAAGGTGAGTGGCTGTGGCTCAGCCTCCCTGGCTGCCTGTCTGGGAGCAGGAGAGGGAGGATTTGCTGTGGTCGGCTTCTTGGTTTCCCCTCTGCGCTTCTGCATGGCCCCTTGTTCTCTATCACATGGGACAGTCAAAGACTCTGGGTAGGAGTGGTGGGCTCAGTAACATAGTAAGAGAGGGCACACTGAACATCTGGGTGGAATACAGGTTTAGCTGCTATGTGAACTTTTAATTCGATGGACAGTTGTTAATATGAAAATAATTTTACTCCTTGAGCCTAGAATCTCTTTCTTTCTTTCTTTCTTTTTAGAGACAGGGTCTCCCTCTGTTGCCTGGGCTAGAGTGCGGTGACATGATCATGGCTCACTGTAGCCTCAACCTCACAGGCTCCCACTTCACCCTGAGTAGCTGAGACTGGGACTATAGGCGCATGCCGCCACGCCCAGCTATTTCTTTTTTTAAATTTTTTGTAGAGGCAGGGTCTCCCTATGTTGCCCAGGCTGGTCATGAACTCCTGGGCTCAAGTGATCCTCCCACTTCAGCTTCCAAAGTGCTGGATGACAGACCTGAGCCACTATGCCCAGCCATGTGTAGAATTCCTAAATCCAAAAAAGAAGTCTGTGAGAACTGATAACACACTGCGCTATAAGAAAGCCGAAGCCAGGTGTGGTGGCTCATGTCTGTAATCCCAGCACTTTGGGAGGCTGACACAGGCAGACCACTTGAGCCCAGGAGTTCAAGACCAGCCTGGGCAACATGGTAGAATCTAGTCTCTACAAGAAATACAAAAATTAGCCAGCCATGATGACACATGCCTGTAGTCCCAGCTACTTGAGAGGCTGAGGTGGAATCAGTTTTTAAAGTTCTTCTTAAGGTAAATTTAGAATTGCAAGTTGTATGTAAGATTATGGTAGAAATTTGGTGCAGTCTTGGCTCACTGCAGCCTCTACCTCCTGGGCTCAACTGACCAACCTCAGCCTCCCAATTAGCTGGGACTACTGATGCACACGACCATGGGTGGCTGTTTTTTGTTTTTGTTTTTTTTAATTGTAGTGTCGGGGTCTCACTATGTTGACCAGGCTGATATCTAACTCTTGAGCTCAAGTGATCCTCCTGCCTTGACCTCCCAAAGTGCTGGGAATTACAGGCATGAGCCACTGTACCCAGCCTAGATTTCTTAAACATTATTTGTGAATATTCCAATTTACAACGATTTGTTAAGAAGAAGAAGAAAGGCCGGGTACGGTGGTTCACACCTGTAATCCCAGCACTTTGGGAGGCTGAGGTGGGTGGATCACCTGCGTTCAGGAGTTTGAGACCAGCCTGGCCAACATGGCAAAACCCCGTCTCTACCAAAATACAAAAATTAGCTGGGGGTGGTAACGCACACCTGTAATCCCAGCTACTCGGGAGGCTGAGGCAGGAGAATTGCTTGAACCTGGGAGGCGAAAGTTGCAGTAAGCCAAGATTTCACCACTGCACTCCAGCCTAGGCAACAGAACAAGACTCCATCTCAAAAAAAAACTAAAATTAATCATAAGAAACAAAGTACTTGAATTCTTTGTTTGTTTTTGTTTTTGTTTTTTGAGACGGAGTTTCGCTCTTGTCACCCAGGCTGGAGTGCAATGGCGTGATCTCAGCTCACTGCAACCTCTGTCTCCCGGGTTCAAGTGTTTCTCCTGCCTCAGCCTCCCAAGTAGCTGGGATTACAGGTGCCCGCCACCACACCCAGCTAATTTATTGTATTTTTAGTAGGGTTTCACTATGTTGGCCAGGCTGATCTTGAACTCCTGACCTCAGGTGATCCGCCCGCCTCTACCTCCCAAAGTGCTGGGATTACAGGTGTGAGCCTCTGTGCCCAGCCCTTGAATTCTTATATAGACCATCATTTGGTTGGGGATAATACTTGGCATTTTAACATAGTGTTTCCAATCAGGTAGTTCAGCCATACATTAATAATGACAAGCAAGAGTTGAATGCCACTGTTGAGTGCATTTTGAAAAGCTCTGGAAGCAAGGCAACTTCCCCAGTGTCGTTTGATTTCACTTGTGCTGTCCTCAGTGAGTTATTTGAGCCTGTAGAGAAGGAGAGTTGGAGTCTTTAATGTTCAGAGTAGTTGACTTTGATTTTTAATGCTAGGAAAATAATTTCTAATGCAGCTGGACATGGTTTCAAGAGATAATTCAAATAGCAAAGAACAACTGAAGGCAGTTTGGGAATGTGTAAGGTTGTTTTCAGTTGAAGGATGCTGTTGGCATTTAGGGCCTGAGAGCCATGGGCTCTTGCCTCAATCATGTGTGAAACCTCAAAATCCAGAATTGTTCACCCCATAACATCAGTAACATTGAGAAACCCTAATGAGGGAGTGCTTTCACCTGCAGGCCATAGACGTCCAACTTAGTGGCTTGCCCAGGTGGAGGCTTCTTTTCCTCACATCCTGAGTGGCACAGAGGCAGGCTGTGCGTGGCTGGTGGGGGCTCCGTATGCCCAGAGTCCTGGGCACCTTCTGTCTTCCACGCTGCCATCCTGAGGGGGCGCTTTCATCCTCACTGCTTCCAGATGGCTGCTCCACCCCCACAGGAGGGTGCGGCAGGGCAGAAGGCATCCCTGGATAGAAAAGAATCATCAGCAGAGAGCAGCCTGCATCTCACTGGTGACAGCTGTGTTACCTGGTCACCTTTTCAAAGGAGACCATGCAAAATAGTTTTAAAGTGGACATATTTCCCTCCTCATCAAATTAGGGTTTCATACTTTAGGAAGAGGGGAAGAATGGATATGGTGTCATCAACTACCACAAGTGGTGTGTACGGTAGTCATCCGATTTTTGAAAGGCCCTAGATCTGTGGCTCTTTATTTTCAAACCTCGCAAACTGAAGTGGAAGTGCATGTGAGCCTGGCCCGAGGAGAGTCCCCTCACCTCTTCCAGCCTTCTCAGCGGGCTCTGGTTTCCTTGTGTATTGTATTTGCTTGTACAGCTCCATTTTGGCAAAAGTGAATTTAGATTTTCTTTCACATTCCAGTAAATGTCTTTTTCAACTTTTTTGCAAACTTTGCATTTTGTAGCCTACCCTTGAGCTACTGCATTTTGACTGAGATTTTTAAATTTTACACAGGTGATGTTCTTGAATTTCATGGCTCAGAAGGAACAGGAAAAACAGAAATGCTTTATCACCTAACAGCACGATGTATACTTCCCAAATCAGAAGGTGGCCTGGAAGTAGAAGTCTTATTTATCGATACAGATTACCACTTTGATATGCTCCGGCTGGTTACAATTCTTGAGCACAGACTATCCCAAAGCTCTGAAGAAATAATCAAATACTGCCTGGGAAGATTTTTTTTGGTGTACTGCAGTAGTAGCACCCACTTACTTCTTACACTTTACTCACTAGAAAGTATGTTTTGTAGTCACCCGTCTCTCTGCCTTTTGATTTTGGATAGCCTGTCAGCTTTTTACTGGATAGACCGTGTCAATGGAGGAGAGAGTGTTAACTTACAGGAGTCTACTCTGAGGAAATGTTCTCAGTGCTTAGAGAAGCTTGTAAATGACTATCGCCTGGTTCTCTTTGCAACAACACAAACTATAATGCAGAAAGCCTCAAACTTGTCGGAAGAACCTTCTCATGCCTCTCGACGCCTGTGTGACATGGACATAGACTACAGACCCTATCTCTGTAAGGCATGGCAGCAACTGGTGAAGCACAGGATGTTTTTCTCCAAACAAGATGATTCTCAAAGCAGCAACCAATTTTCATTAGTTTCACGTTGTTTAAAAAGTAACAGTGTAAAAAAACATTTTTTTATTATCGGAGAAAGTGGGGTTAAATTTTGTTGATACGTATCATAGAATAGTCTTTTGCAGGGTACTATGCAAACCTTAAAATTTTTCTTTCTCAAGACAGAGTCTCACTCTGTCTCCTAGGCTGGAGTGCAGTGGCACAATCATGGCTCACTGCAGCCTTAAAACTCCTGGCCTCAAGGGATCCTCCTATCTGTGCCTCCCAGAGTGCAGGGATTACAGGTGTGAGCCACTGCTCGCGTCCAAAAGTTTTTTTTTTTTCTTTTTGAGACAGAGTCTCACTCTGTTTCCCAGGCTGTTGGAGTGCAGTGGCACGATCTCGGCTTACTGCAACCTCAGCCTCCTGGGTTCAAGCGATTCTTCTGCCTCAGCCTCCCACCACCACACTGGCCTAATGTTTGTATTTTTAGTAGAGACTGGGTTTCACCATGTTGGCCAGGCTGGTCTCAAACTCCTGACCTCAAGTAATCCACCCGCCTCGACCTCCCAAAGTGCTGGGATTGCAGGCCCGTGCCTGGCCCTAAAGTTTTAAACTCCAGCGGAATTAACAGTATTTCTTTACAGAATGGATTTGTTAAATTAGCACAGTAAAACTAAAGACTATTCTGTTTCTAGGCTGTTGAATCAACGTGATTTTAGCAATTAAACTTTGTATT
Source organism: Trachypithecus francoisi (assembly GCF_009764315.1). Taxonomy (NCBI): domain Eukaryota; kingdom Metazoa; phylum Chordata; class Mammalia; order Primates; family Cercopithecidae; genus Trachypithecus; species Trachypithecus francoisi. The sequence goes on from NW_022681469.1 coordinate 6,751,974, forward strand.
AAGCTTGCTTTAAAAGGAAATAAATAATATATACATATATCTGCCTAAATAAAATGAACATGTTTAACTTTGTGTCACATTTTTGGAATTCAGTTAAGTCCTTTGTTAAGAAAGTTTACATGCATTTATTTATTTATTTATTTATTTATTTTGAGATGGAGTCTTGTTCTGTCACCCAGGCTGGAGTGCAGTGGCGTGATCTTGGCCCACTGTAACCTCCACCTCCCAGGTTCAAGTGATTCTCGTGTCTCAGCCTCCCGAGTAGCTGGGACTAGAGGCATGCGTCACCACACCCAGCTAATTTTTGTTGTTGTTGTTGTTTGTTTTTGTTTGTTTTTTGAGACGGCGTCTCGCTCTGTCGCCCGGGCTGGAGTGCAGTGGCGCAATCTCGGCTCACTGCAAGCTCCGCCTCCCAGGTTCACACCATTCTCCTGCCTCAGCCTCCCGAGTAGCTGGGATTACAGGCGTGAGCCACCACGCCCGGCTAGTTTTTTGTATTTTTAGTAGAGACAGAGTTTCACCGTGTTAGCCAGGATGGTCTCGATCTCCTGACCTCGTGATCCGCCCGCCTTGGCCTCCCAAAGTGCTGGGATTACAGGCTTGAGCTGTTGCGCCTGGTGTCTTGTCTTTCCTTTTTTCTCTCTCTCAGATGTCTCTCCCCCCCCGCCCCTTTTTTTTGAGACAGGATCTCGGTCTGTTTCCCAGCCTAGAGTGCAGTGGTGTGATCACAGCTTACTGCAGCCTCGACCTCCCGGGCTCCAGTGAGCCTCCTACCTCGGCCTCTTGAGTAGCTGGGACTATAGGCATGGACCACCACACACAGCTAATTTTTGTATTTTTTTGTAGAGACGGGTTTCACCACGTTGGCCAGGCTGGTCTCAAACTCCTGGGCTCAAACAATCCATCTACCTCGGCCTCCCAATGTGCTAGAATTACAGGTGTGAGCTACCATGCCCAGCCAGTTACTAGTATTTTCTTACCTATTTAGAATAGTCAGGCGTACCTCAAAATAGATTGAATCATTTCCAGGTGAGAGCTGGACAGGCACTTTTTTTGTTGTTTTTGAGATGGACTCTCTCCCTCTGCTGCCCAGGCTGGAGTGCGTTGGCATAATCTCGGCTCACTGCAATCTCTGCCTCCCAGGTTCCAGTGATTCTCCTGGCTCAGCCTCCCGAGTTGCTGGGATTACAGGGATACACCACCACGCCCAGCTATATTTTGTATTTTTAGTAGAGATGGGTTTGCCATTTTGGTCAGGTTGGTCTTGAACTCCTGACCTCAAGTGATCCACCGGCCTCGGCCTCCCAAAGTGCTAGGATTACAGGTGTGAGCAACCGCACTTGGCATGGACAGAAACTTTGGTGCAGGGATGGCCCGAATGGGAGCGTGCACCACAAAGGGGTATACAAGGTGATATGGTGGAGGAAGAAAATTTTAGAAATTCTACTAATACATTTTAATTCAAGAAAAGATCCATTTATATTGGTTTGATATTTAGATTGACTTCAGCAGTCTCCTTCAATCTGTATGTCAGAGTGTCATATGTCACATATGTATCTGAGTTACTCCATGGGAAAAATGGAAGGGATTTAGAGTAGTGTTCTCATGGGTTTGTTCATCTGTATGTTACCTATTCAGTTAAAACTATTTCACTGTAAATGCACTTATCTCATGAACGTTCTTTTCAAGGGTTTAAGAGGAACGCTGCAAAGAAACTGAGCTGGAAATCATGTTCTTCATAACGCAGCCTAGCAGATGGCAGCAGGTCCTGTCTGTGCCCACCCACCAGTCCTGGGCCTGCTTCTCTGGCCCACCACAGTTTCCAAACAGCCAGGGCTTCTGAGGGTGTCTTCTCGACCTCACAGCCTGCCGGGCTGCATGTGGGGCAAGCTGGGCTGTCCTTCAACCAGGGGCATTTGGTGCATAAACACCTGGATTTGCTCCGCCCTCAGTGAGAGGACACTGAGCTGTTTCTCAGAGTGGCCCCAGCAGGAGGCATTCCCAGTTGCTTACAGCGATAACCGCTTCATGGACACATGACTTGCTGCCTTCCTCCCTTCCATTCCTCACTTCCCACTTTCTCAAGGGCCTCCTGGGATGTCTCCCTTGTGAACAAGGCCTGTCTTAGGAACGTGTCAGCAGACAGTAAAAAGTCATCAGACTAACAGCCCTTCAATGGGGTTTGCCCTTCAGCCACATTACGAAATTAAACAGGATGGCAGTTCACACCTACACACCTGTACGCTCCCACTAAATATTTTATCATGAAAATATATATGTGTGTGTGTGTATATATATATATATTTTTTTTTTTTTTTTTTTTGAGAGAGAGTCTCTGCCACCCAGGCTGGAGTATAGTGGTGTAATCTTGGCTCACTGCAACCTCCGCCTCCCAAGCTCAAGCGATTCTCCTGACTCAGCCTCCCAAGTAGCTGGAATTACAGGCGCCTGCCACCATGCCTGGCTAATTTTTGTATTTTTAGTAGAGACGGGATTTCACCATGTTGGCCTGGCTGGTCTTGAACTCCTGACCTCGGGTGATCCACCCACCTCTGCCTCCCAAAGTGCTGGGATTAAGACTTGAGCCACCGCGCCTGGCCACGAATATATATGTTTTTTAATAATTCATCTTTCTGAATTTTGTGTACTTTTATTATATGCAATACATGTTATACTTAAGTAATTTATAAACATTTGTAAGTTGGGGAAATATGCTGATTTTCCCCCATCAGGGTGTATGGTCAGTACAATTCAGAATCTTTCTCTACTCTAGACTCCTACTTTCAGCTCTGCAGAAAAGATGTGAATATTCAGTTACCTTCCCTTTCAAGCTCTAAATTGTGCCTGCCAAGTGTGTATGAAAAACTCAGCAACTCACAGCAGAAGTCTAGCCTTGAATATGATAGGATTTTCCATTTCCCCTTTCTATAAAAGAAGTGTTAATTTAATGGACTGTTATTCACAGATTTATAACTTATTCTTCAGGAACATGATTAAAAAATAATGAGCTTTCATATTAAATGATCAATTATATATTAATGTATCAGACTAAAGACTTCATTATCTTAAAAAGATTTGTTATTTGACATGTTGGAAGGAATTAAGAATACTGGCTAGGCCGGGCGCGGTGGCTCATGCCTGTAATTCCAGCACTTTGGGAGGCCAAGGGGGACAGATCACTTGAGGTCAGGAGTTCGAGACCAGCCTGACCAACATGGTGAAACTCTGTCTCTACTAAAAATAAAAAAATTAGCCGGGTGTGGTGGTGCACACCTGTAATCCCAGCTACTAGGGACTCTGAGGCAAGAGAATTGCTTGAGCCCCAGAGGCACAGGTTGCAGTGAGCTGAGATTGTGCCACTGCACTCCAGTCTGGGCAACAGAGTGAGACTGCATCTCAAGAAAAGAAAAGAAAAGAAAAAAAGAATACCAGTTAATAAAAAAAAAAAAAAAAAAAGACTTATACACTAGAAATTTTAAGGCTGGCATGGTGGCTCACACCTGTAATCCCAGCACTTTGGGAAGCTGAGGCAGGTGGATCATTTCAGGTCAGGAGTTTGAGACCAGCCTTGCCAACATGGTGAAACCCCGTCTCTACTAAAAATACAAAAAAAGCCAGGCGGTAGAGGCATGTGCCTGTAATCCTAGCTACTCGGGAAGCTGAGGCAGGAAAATTGCTTGAGCCTGGGAGGTGGAGGGTGGAGTAAGCCGAGATTGTGCCACTGCATTCCAGACTGGGCAACAGTGAGACCCCGTCTCAAAAAAATAGAAAAAAAAAAAGAAATTTTAGCACTTGTAAAAAGAATTTACCTTAGAGAGACACCACATTGTAAGTTACATATGTAGCAGACACCAGGGATGCAGGATAGAACCAGAAGAATAATAGAAGTGCATGTTTACAAATCTTAGAATATCCCATGTACTTTTTACCTGCAAAAAACAGCAACAACAACAAAAAATGGGGGTCATAAAATGTTCTTCTCAGGGTCATTTTGAGAATCTAGTAAAAAAATACTGTGAAAAATAGTTCAGACATTGATTTCATATATACTATACAAAATAGGGTATGTGCCTTATCACTTGCTTCAAATATATAGTTTTCTGCTTTTAACTGTAAGATGCTGTATGATCAATATCATTAATTTTTTAGGTAGACTACTCTGTTACATACGGATTATCTAAGAATGAGAGTGAAATAGACATTTTCAGATAAAGAAAAACAGAATTTACCACAAAAATTTCTTCACTAAAGGAACTTTTAAAAGATTATCCCAGGGCCGGGCGCGGTGGCTCATGCCTGTAATCCTAGCACTTTGGGAGGCCAAGGTGGGCGGATCACAAGGTCAGGAGATCGAGACCATCCTGGCTAACACGGTGAAACCCCGTCTCTACTAAAAATACAAAAAACTAGCCGGGCGAGGTGGCGGGCGCCTGTAGTCCCAGCTACTGGGAGGCTGAGGCAGGAGAATGGCGGGAACCCGGGAGGCGGAGCTTGCAGTGAGCCGAGATCGCGCCACTGCACTCCAGCCCGGGAGACAGAGCGAGACTCCGTCTCAAAAAAAAAAAAAGAAAAGAAAAAAAAGATTATCCTAGAAAGTAAATCTGAGATGTAAGAAGTAATGATCCCAGAAAGTAAATCTGAGATGTAAGAAGTAATGATGAGTAAATGGTAAGTACTTGAGTAAATCTAAAGAAATATTTGGGAGGCCGAGACGGGCAGATCACGAGGTCAGGAGATCGAGACCATCCTGGCTAACACGGTCCCGTCTCTACTAAAAAATACAAAAAACTAGCCGGGTGAGGTGGCGGGCGTCTGTAGTCCCAGCTACTCGGGAGGCTGAGGCAGGAGAATGGCGTAAACCCAGGAGGCGGAGCTTGCAGTGAGCTGAGATCCGGCCACTGCACCCCAGCCTGGGCGACAGAGCAAGACTCCGTCTCAAAAAAAAAAAAAAAAAAGAAATATTGACAGTAAGGCAATCCTAAGCAAAAAGAACAAAGCTGAAGGCATCATGCTACCCAGCTTCAAACTATACTATAAGGCTACAGTAACCAAAACAGCATAGTACTGGCACAAAAACAAACGTAGACCAATGGAACAGAATAGAGAATTTAGAAATGAGACAACACACCTATAATTTTCAGATCTTCGACAAACCTGACAAAAACAAGCAATGGGCAATAGATTCTCTATTCAATAAATGGTGCTGGGATAAATGGCCAGCCATATGCAAAAAATTGAAAATGGACCCCTTCCTTATGCCATATACAAAAATTAGCTCAAGATGGATTAAAGACTTAATGTAAAACCCAAAATAATAAAAATCCTGGAAGACAACCCAGGCAATACCATTCAGGACACAGGCATAGGCAAAGATTTCATGATGAAGACGCCAAAACAATTGCAACAAAAGCAAAAATTGACAAATGGGATCTAATTAAACTAAAGAGCTTCTGCACAGCAAAAGAACCTTTCAACGGAGTAAACAGCTTACAGAATGGGAGAAAATTGTTGCAAACTATGCATCTGAGAAAGGTCTGAAATCCAACATCTATAAGGAACTTAAACAAATTTAGAAGAAAAAAACACCCCATTAAAAAGTGAGCAGAGGACATGAACAGACACTTTTCAGAAGACATCTGTGGCCAACAATCCTATGAAAAAAAGCCCAACATCACTGTCATTAGAGAAATGCAAATCGAAGCCACAGTGAGATACCATCTCACACCAGTCCGAATGGCTATTATAAAAACGTCAAAAAATAACAGATGCTGGCGAGGTTGTGGAGAAAAAGATATGCTTATATACTGTTGGTGGAAGTGTAAATTAAATTAGTTCAGCCATTGTGGAAGACAGTGTGGGGATAAAGACAGAGATACCATTCGACCTAGCAATGTCATTACCGGGTATATACCCAAAGGAATAGAAATCATTCTGTTATAAAGACACATGCACGTGTATGTTCATTGCAGCACTGTTCACAAAAGCAAAGGCATAAAATCAACTTAAATGCCCATCAGTGACAGACTGGATTAAAAAAATGTGATACATACATACCAGGGAATACTATGCAGCCATAAAAAGGAACAAGATTGACCGGGCGTGGTGGCTCATGCCTGTGATCCCAGCACTTTGCGAGGCTGAGGTGGGTGAATTGCCTGAGCTCAGGAGGTCAAGACCAGCCTGGGCAACATGGTGAAACCCCATCTCTACTAAAATACAAAAAAATTAGCTGGGCATGGTGGTGCATACCTGTAGTCCCAGCTACTCAGGAGGCAGAGGCAGGAGAATTGCTGAAACCTGGGAGGCAGAGGTTGCAGTAAGCCGAGATCGCGCCATTGCACTCCTGCCTGGGTGACTCCATCTCTAAAAAATAAAAATAAATTAAAAAAATAAAAAATAAGGAACAAGATCATGCCTTTGCCAGGGACATGGATGGGGCTGGATGCTATTATCCTTAGCAAACTAACATAGGAACAGAAAACCAGATACTGCATGTTCTCACTTGTAAGTGGGAGCTACATGATGAGAACTCATGGACACAAAGAAGGGAACAACACACTGGGGCCCACATGAGGGTGGAGGGTTGGAGGGAGAAGAGCAGAAAGAAAAACTACTGGGTACTAAGCTTAGTTCCTGGGTGACAATCTGTACAACAAACCCCCGTGACACAAGTTTACCTAAATAACAAACCTGCACACGTACCCTCGAACTTAAACATTTTTGAAAAGCTGATAGTATAAAACAATATTTGATTTGTGGGGAAAAACATGACATAAAGTTAAAATTCAAGATAATCAATCGTCTCCTTTAAGCCTAGCATATGTAAGGTAACTGAACTTATTCAACCTGAAGATCTTGTAGTATTCTTTTTTGTTTTGAGGCAGGGTCTCACTCTCTCACCCAAGCTGGAGTGCAGTGGCGTGATCTTGACTCACTGCAGCCTACACCTTCTGGGCTCAAGCGATCCTCCTACCTCAACTTCCTGAGGAGTTGAAATTACAGGGGTGCACCACCATGCCTTACTATTTTGGGGGCAGGGTTACGGACAGGTTCTAGCTATGTTGTCCAGGCTGGTCTCAAACTCCTGGGCTCAAGCAATCCTCCTGCCTAAGCCTTCCAAACTGGTAGAATTTCTTTTACAGGCAGCCCTTCAAAATTTCAACTTCATAATCAAGGCTAAATTTGGTCCATATCTTTACTCTCCTTCAGAATAAGCCTCTCTCTACAAAAAAGTTTAAAAATTAGTCAGGCATAGTGGCAGCACCTGTAGTCCCAACTACTCAGGAGGCTGAGGTGGGAGGATCACTTGAGCCCAAGAAGTTGAGTCTACAGAGAGCCATGATTGTGCCACTGCACTCCAGCCTGGGCTACAGAGTGACACCTTGTCTCAAACTAAGAAATAAAAAAAAAAAGGGGGGCAGGCACAGTGGCTCACGCCCGTAATATCAGCACTTTGGGAGGCTGAGGTGGGCGGACCACCTGAGTTCAGGAGTTTGAGACCAGTCTGGACAATATGGTGAAACTCTGTCTCAACTAAAAACTACAAAAATTTAGCCGGGCATGGGTGGCAGGCACCTGTAACCCCGGCTACTTGGGAGGCTGGGGCAGGAAAATCGCTTGCACCCAGGAGGCAGAGGTTGCAGTGAGCCTAGATCATGCCACTGCACTCCAACCTGGGCAACAGCAAGGCTTCATCTCAAAAAAAAAAAAAAGCATCTAAAACAAAGATACAGAAATGTTGAAAACCAAAAGATGAAAGAAAGATATACTAGAGAAATACCAAAACAAAGCTCCTGTAGTTGTATAAATAGACCGTTTTTTGGTAAAGACAGGGTTTCACTATGTTGCACAGGCTGGTCTCGAACTCCTGCCCTCAAGCCATCCTCTTGCCTCAGCCTCCTGAGTAGCTGGGACTACAGGCACATTTTTTGGCTAATTTTTGTAGTTTTTGTAGAAATAGAGTCCTACATTGCCCAGGCCGGTTTCAAACTCCTAGTGATCCTCCCGCCTTAGCCTCCCAAACTGCTGGATTACAGGCATGAGCTGGTGCGCCCGGCCATGTGTAAAATTCTTACACACAAAAGAGAAATCTATGAAAACTTAATGCTTGTAAGAAAGCCTCAGCCGTGCATAGTGGCTCACGCTTGTAATCCTAGCACTTTAGGGGGCTGAGGCAGGCAGCTGGAGCCCAGGAGTTCAAGATCAGCCTGGGCAACATGGCAAAACCCAATTTCTATTCAAACAACAACAACAACCAAAAATTAGCCAGGCATGGTGGTACATGCCTACTACTCAGGTGCCAGCTACTCAGGATCCTGAGGTGGGAGGGATCACAGGAGCCTGGGAGGACAAGATTGCACTGAGCCCCAGTAACTGTAATCATGCCTGTAATCCCAGCTACTCAGGAGGCTGAGGCAGGAGAATCACTTGAACCTGGGAGGTGGAGGTTGCTGTGAGCAGAGATCATGCTGCTGCATTCTAGCCTGGCAGCAAAGCCAGATCCTTTCTCAAAAAAAAAAAAAAAAAAAAAATTGACACATCAAATTTTAAAGAATTATTATAATGGAGACCAATTTTCTTGGTCATAAAGCAATTGTCGGAAGTCACAACAGAGGCCAGGCACCGTGGCTCACGCCTGTAATCCAACACTTTGGGAGGCCAGGGCGGGCGGATCAATTGAAGTCAGGAGTTTGAGACCAGGCCAACATAGCAAAACCCCATCTCTACTAAAAGTACAAAAAGTAGCTGGGCATGGTGGCGGGCGCCTGTAGTCCCAGCTGCTCAGGAGGCTGAGGTGGGAAAATCGCTTGAACCCTGGAGGTGGAGGTTGCAGTGAGCCGAGATCGTGCCACTGCACTCCAGCCTGGGTGACAAGAGTGAGACTCCATCTCAAAAAAAAAAAAAAAGAAAAGAAATCATATTCAAAATTTAAAAACACTAATATACAACTTAAATTATATAAAGAAAAAGGACACAGAAGGAGGAAATAACAGCAGAAACTAATTAAATAGAAAGCCAAATAGGAACAACAAAGGTGAAAGCTGGTTCGATTCAGGTATGATTACAAAGAGTAAGTTTAAAACTTAAGTTCAAAACAGTAGGAGGCATGAGTAAGAAGACAGAATTATAGATAGAGCAGAGATTTTTCTTTTAGAATATTAACTTTATATGGATAAATGTGAAAACACAATAGGCACATCTTACTAAAACTGTCTCCAAGAAAACAGAAAAACTCTCTAAAATGGATATATTTTTAAAAGCAACTATCATGACAAGTCTTGAATCAGTAATTTGAGCTCTCCCCAGACATTTAGGGAGATTTCCATTTTCAGTAATAAAATATGTAATTTAGACAAACTCACCCCCTAAAATGAAGAAAAGGGATAAAATACAAACGTATTTGACACTTCAAAGAGCAGCTAAGCAGTTGGTGAAGAATTGCCGGTGAAGATCCTGAAGAGGGTGGACGTCCATACGCCGCTTGCAACCGCCGAGAGTGAGCTGTGCTTGTCACTGGGGGAGCAGTAAACCACAGCCCACTGTCACTAGGACCCTGAAGAGGGGTGCCCGAGGGTTAAGGGTGAAGTGGAAGTCAACCAGCCTCTTACCCAGATGGCAGGTCAGTCTCACATCATTTTGAGTGGCTTAAAAAGTCACAAGCCAAACTATGATCGCACCACTGCACTCCAGCCCGGGCAGTCTGGGTGAGGGAGTGAGAACACGTTTCAAAAAAAAAAAAAAAAAAAAGTCACAAGTCACAAACCCTAACAAATATTTAAAAAAAAAAAAAATCTGGTCAGGCTCAGTGGCTCAGGCCTGTAATCCCAACAGTTTGGGAGGCCGAGGTGGGAGGATTAGTTGGGGCCAGGAGTTTGAGATCAGCCTGGGCAACATTGTGAGACCCCGTCTCTACAAAAATATTTTTAAAATAAAGCTGGGGATAGACAGATGAAAGGAAAGTGGTAAAATATTGGTAACTGTTAGGGTATGGTACCAATTGAGGTGATCTCTGATTTTTAGTGCCCCTAAGACCCTGTAAAAATAAAAATTATCTCTGGAAGATGATAATATCATCCTAGGCCTCAATTTGTTTGTAAAAGTGAATTTTCAAATGCGGTGTCTGAAGTACAATCGGTAACATGGCACATACAAAGACAAGTCTTGACTGGGCACCTTGGCTCACGCCTGTAATCCCAGCACTTTGGGAGGCTGAGGCAGGCGCATCACAAGGTCAAGAGATCGAGACAATCCTGGCCAACATGGTGAAACCCCGTCTAGACTAAAAATACAAAAATTAGCTGGGCGTGGTGGCCGGTCCCTGTAATCCCAGCTACTTGGGAGGCTGAGGCAGCAGAATTGCTTGGACCTGGGAGGCAGAGGTTGCAGTGAGCCGAGATCACGCCACTGCACTCCAGCCTGGGCAACAGAGCGAGACTCTGTCTCAAAAACAAAACAAAACAACAACAACAACAACAACAACAACACAAGTCTCCCTGAATGAGAAACTGCAGAAACAAATGACTCCCTCAAAATGCACATGCACACACACGCGCACACACACGCCCTCTCACAGACTTAGAATATGTGGCGAGAACAGCATATAATTTGACACTGGGAGCAGAAGAATTGGTGTTCTAAGGTCCTTGCATCATCCGGGAGAAGCGGAAAAGTATCAACATTAGACATTGATAAAGAGTCTGCACCTTTCGATTTCTTAAGCACTCAAGGATAGAAAAAGGGGCATAACCTTAAAATGAAACAGGAAAATGATGGGCTGATTTTTTTTTTTTTTTTTGAGACGGAGTCTCGCTGTGTCGCCCAGGCTGAATGGAGTGCAGTGGCGCGATCTCGGCTCACTGCAAGCTCCGCCTCCCGGGTTCATGCCATTCTCCCGCCTCAGCCTCCCAGTAGCTGGGACTACAGGCGCCCGCCACCACACCCGGCTAATTTTTTGTATTTTTAGTAGAGACGGGGTTTCACCGTGTTAGCCAGGATGGTCTCGATCTCCTGCCCTCGTGATCTGCCCGCCTCGGCCTCCCAAAGTGCTAGGATTACAGGCTTGAGCCACCGCGCCCGGCCGATGGGCTGATTTTTAAATTTAAGAGAACTGAATACAGCAGGACAGATCCAAAGCACAGAGGAGATGGTGTATTTAACCCCATCCACACCAATCATTACATTATATGCAAAGGGACTGAGGACTCCAGTTAAAACGACAGTTTTAGACTGGTTTTTAAAATACATATTTGCTGCTTTATTTTTAGAGACAAGGTCTCGCTCTGTTGCCCAGGCTGGAGTGCAGTGGCATCATAACTCACTGCAGCCTGAAACTCCTGGGTTCCAGTGAACCTCCCACCTCAGCCTCCAAAGCAGCTGTGACTACAGGTGTGTGCCACCTTGCCCAGCTCATTCCCTTGAATTGATAAAAGGAATATACAAAAATCCTGCAGTAAACATTAGTTAACAGTGAAATATTAGAAGTGTCTCTTTTAAAATCAAGAACAAGACAAGAGTGCCCGCTATCATTACTTGTATTCAACATTATACTGAAAGTGTCGACACAGTAAAGCAAGGAAAATGAGAAGAAAAAAAAAGGGCATATGGAAGAAACAAAACCATCATTCTTTAAAGGTTAGATGACCATATGTATGGAAATCCAGTATCATCTATGAGCAGATTATTAGAATTCAGAGTTTAGCAAATTTGCGAGCTAAAAGATCAACATTTAAGTTTTTCTAAGTACCAGCAACAGAATTAAAAAATAGAGTTTTAGGCTGAGTGCAGTGGCTCACAACTATAATCCCAGCACTTTGGGAGGCCAAGGAGGGAGGATTGCTTGAGTCCTAGGAGTTCGAGACCAGCCTGGGCAACATAGTATGAGACCCTGTCTCTATAAAAATAAATTTTTAAAAAGAAAATGGAATTTTAAACACATATAATATTTAATCATAACTAAAAATATAAAGTTCCTAGAAATAAATCTAATAAAAATGTGCAAGATCTTTTTGGAGAAAATTACAAAGCCATATTGTAAGAAGCTGAGTTTAACCCTTTTCCCATTTAGAAAAAAAGTGCAGCCCACTGCCAGCGCTCATTTAATTTTACATAAACACACTCTTGGAGACTGAGCAAATCTGACTGATTTTCAACGTGAAAATACAATATCAACACTGTTCTTGGAGTTATTTCTAAACAGAACTAACATCAGAATTGTCTCAATCATCAGAATCATCTATTTCAGAAAAGTCGGATTCATCGAATGAATCTTCGGCCAACTGTCGAGAACAATGTTAACATCACGTGTAGGGATGCTGCATTGTCTAGGATTTGACATTTTTGGCAATCGAGAATTACTATATTTTGTAAATGGAAATACCACTACTAAAGACAGAATGCTATAAATAGAATAACGGCTTTTGTTTCCAAAGTCGATCTACTAGAGTGATGTGAAAATAATCATAAAAGCGAGACATTTTGTGGCAAAGTTATCTCAGGGTAAACACTGCAGCTGCAAGCACCACCGGTGAGCATTCTCAGGGCAAATGGGAAAAGGGTTAAAGAACCCCTAAATCAATGGAGAGAAGTAGGATGCTTGTGATTGAGAGATTCTGTCATTAACATAAAGATGTCAGTTCCAATGCAATTCCTGTCAAAATCCCAACAAAACTATTTTTGTTTTGCTTCATTTTGGAACTGATTCTTAAACGTATACAGCAAGGAGCCAGGAATCCTGGAGCCCCTTGTATCCGCTCAGGTCCACCAGGAGGCAGATGCAAAAATGATGTCAGAAGCCTAAGAGGTGAAAGACAAGAGAGTGCAGAATGAGGCAGGGAAAATCTTCGGGCCTGACACCTGTGGAAGGAAGGAGGCAGGAGGAACTGGGAGGAAAAACTTCAGACTGGCAGCGCAGCTCGGAGAAAGTCTTGGCCTGTCCACCAGGGAACTCCTATGCAAAGACTGTCTGGAGGGCACCCTCACTGGGCAGAAGTATCCCTGCCCCCCTGCCTTGCTCAGGTGCTCGTGAGCTGCCTGAGGAGCACATGATCTCAGCTCAAATAATGTGGCAGAGAAAAGGCACTTTAGCTGCAGGCTGTCATATAACTCTCTCTCTTTCTTTTTTTTTTTTTTTTTTTTTTTTTTTGAGACAAGGCCTTGCACTGTCGCCCAGCTGGAGTGCAATGGCACGATCTCGGCTCACTGCAAGCTTCTGTCTCCTGGGTTCATGCCATTCTCCTGCCTCAGCCTCCCACATAGCTGGGACTACAGTCGCCCGCCACCACGCCCCGCTAATTTTTTGTACTTTTAGTAGAGATGGGGTTTCATTGTGTTAGCCAGGATGGTCTGGATCTCCTGACCTCGTGATCGGCCCGCCTCGGCCTCCTGAAGTGCTGGGATTACAGGGGTGAGCCACCGCGCCCGACCAGATAACTCACTTTCAAAGGGAGATCTGAGCTAAGTGTTTTGTTTTGTTTTTTAGACGGAGTCTTGCTTCTTCGCCCAGGCTGGAGTGCAATGGCACAATCTCAGCTCACTGCAACCTCTGCCTCCTGGGTTCAAGCAATGCTCCTGCCTCAGCCTCCCAAGTAGCTGGGATTACAGGCACATGCCAGCACGCCCGGCTAATATTTGTCTTTTTAGTAGACATGGGGTTTCACCATGTTAGCCAGGATGGTCTCGAACTCCTGACCATAAGTGATCTGCCTGCCTCGGCCTCCCAAAGTGCTGGGATTACAGGCGTGAGCCATCGCACCCAGCCTGGCTGCTAAGTGTTCTTAAAGGAGGCTGAGGTAAGGGAACTCACCCTATTAGATGTAAGGATATGTAGCTAAGGCTGGGCGTGGTGGCTCAGGCCTGTAATCCCAGCACTTTGGGAGGCCAAGGTGGGCGGGTCACGAGGTCAAGAGATCGAGACCATCCTGGCCAACATGGTGAAACCCCCCCTCTCTACTAAAAATAGAAAAATTAGCTGAGCATGGTGGTATGTACCTGTAGTCCCAGCTACTCGGGAGGCTGAGGCAGGAGAATTGCTTCAACCCGGGAGGCGGAGCTTGCAGTGAGCCAAGATCACATCACTGCACTCCAGCCTGGCGACAAAGCGAGACTCCGTCTCAGAAAAAACAAAAAAACAAAAAAAAGATACGTAGCTAAAGTGAGAGTATGTTATGCTGTTGGTTCAAGGATACACAAGTAAAACAGAATATAGAGCTTCAGAAGAAACCAGCACATTTCAGAAGCAGCAAATCATTGTGGAAAGGATGGACTATTCAAATCCTTGTAGCAAGGATGGAGATGAAGGTGAAAACTGGATTACATTGGTATTTACAATTTTTAGTCATCAAAGATACCATCAACAAAACGAAAAGAGAAGCTACAAACTGACAGTATATTTGCAACCCATGCAAACAACATGTTTTATATTAAAACCAAAATGTAGTGTGTATGCTCATAAGTGTGTATATATGTGCACACAACTATGTGTGTATACATACATCAAGGAAAAATTAAGTAGAAAAATGGGCAAAGGATATTCAGAGGCATTTCACAGAAAAGAAACAGGACTGGTCAAAAAACATGAAATGATGTTCAATCTCATTGGTAATTGCAAACACAAATTAAGAGCTCGGTAAGGTGTCATTTCACGCACACTTGGATGACAGAAATTTAAAGGCTGACATTACCAAGTAGCGAAGAAGTTGTGCGACAAAGAACGCCAACTCTGTGCTGCTGGCAAAGTCTAACCAAAGAAGTGCAAGCACCTGGAAAACGAACTTGGCATTATTTTTCTTTCTTTTTTTTTTTTTTTTCTTTTGAGATGGAGTCTCGCTCTGACGCCAGGCTGGAGTGCCGTGGCGTGATCTTGGCTCACTGCAAGCTCTGCCTCCCGGATTCGAGCGATTCTCCTGCCTCAGCCTCCTGAGTAGCTGGGATTACAGGCACCCGCTGCCATGCCTGGCTAATTTTTGTATTTTTAGTAGAGATGGGGTTTCACCATATTGGCCAGGATGGTCTCGATCTCTTGACCTCGTAATCCGCCCGCCTCAGCCTCCCAAAGTGCTGGGATTACAGGCGTGAGCCACTGCGCCCGGCTTGGCATTATTTTTCAAAGTTAAATACACATATACCCTTGAGAGATTCTTGCTCATGTGTATCAGGAAAGATGTATAAATACATTTATATTAGCATTATTTATAACAACGAAAGCCAGAATCAACTCAAACATCCATTCACAACAGAATGGATAAACAAATGGTGGCATATTCATACAAGGAAGCACTCGACAGCATTAAAAATGAACGCACTACTATCGGATGCATAAATAGTCAATAAATCATACAAACGTAATCCTGAATTTTCTTTCTTTTTTTTTTTTTTTTTTACTTTTTATTTTTTTCAGAGGCTAAGGAAGGGGTGGGTTGGGCAGGGAGAGGAAGGGGCTGGGGGTGGAGTCTGCTGATTTTTCTTAAAGAACATTACAAAGGAATACCTTCAATATAATACCTTTTAAAATAATACCTTTGGCCGGGCGCGGTGGCTCACGCCTGTAATCCCAGCACTTTGGGAGGCTGAAGCAAGTGGATCACCTGAGGTCAGGAGTTTGAGATCAGCCTAGCCAACATGGTGAAACTCCATCTCTACTAAAAATCCAGAATTAGCTGGGCATGATGGCACATGCCTATCATCCCAGCTACTCGGGAGGCTGAGACAGGAGAATCACTTGAACTCCGGAGGTGGAGGTTGCAGTGAGCCAAGATGGTACCATTGCACTCCAGCCTGGGCAAAAAGAGTGAAACTCTGTCAAAAAAAAAAAACCTTCAATATAATACCTTTTAAAATAGCTTTATCAAGACATAACTCACTTGGGAGGCCGAGGCGGGCGGATCACCTAAGTTCAGGAGTTCAAGACAAGCTTGGCCAACATGGTGAAACCCCGTCTCTACTTAAAATACAAAAAGTAACTGGGCATGCTGGTAGGTGCCTGTAATCCCAGCTACTCGGGAGGCTGAGGCAAGAGAATCACTTGAATCCAGAAGGCAGAGGTTGCAGTGAGCCGAGTTCGCACCATTGCACTCCAGCCTTGGGGACAAGAGCAAGACTTCATCTCAAAAAAAAAAAAAAAAAAAAAAAGACATAACTCACATACTATACAATTAGCAATTCGCTCATTTAAAGTATACTATCTGGTGGTTTTAGTAAACTCCAAGTTCTGCGACCATTTAATTTTAGAACATTGTCATCACCCCGAAAAGAAAAGAAACCCCATAGCACTTAGTAGTCACTCCTCATACCCCAGCTGTAACTCACTCCTCATACTCCAGGAGCTGTTTCCCAGCTCCTGGTAATCCTAACCTGCTTTCTGTCTGCATTTGCCTGCTATGGACATTTCAAATACATAGAATTATATACTCGTGTGGTCTGAGTCTTCTTTCATTTAGTATAATGTTTTCAAGATTCATCCATGTCATAATATATATCAGTAGTTTATTCCTTTTTTTTTTCTTTCAAGACAGGGTCTCACTCTGTCACCCAGGCTGAAGTGCAGTGGCATGATCTCAGCTCATCACAAGCTCCGCCTCCTGGACTCAAGCGATTCTCCTGCCTCTCAGCCTCCTGAGTAGCTGGGAATTACAGGCATGCACCACCATGCCCAGCTAATTTTTGTATTTTTTGTCGAGATGGAGTTTTGCCATGTTACAGAGGCTGGTCTTGAACTCCTGGGCTCAAGTGATCCACATGCCTCAGCCTCCCAAAGTGCTGGGATTACAGGAGTGAGTCACTGCACCCAGCCAGTTTAGTCCTTAGAGCTATGTAATATTCCATTGCACAAATATGCCACTTTTTAAAAATCCATCATCAATGGATGGATATTTGGGTTGTCTCCAGTTTGGGGCTATTTTGATTAATGCTGCGATGAATTATCAATTTAAAAGTCTTTGTGTGGAGATGCCTTTTAAAATAAGGTTCAAAAACAAAACTAAACAATATATGCTAAAATTAGAAGAAAAGCAAAGGACCAGCAGCGTGCTATTTGGGAATGTTCCAGTAAGTTCATCAAGGTTATTTTTTTAATATTCCTCATAACTCATCACGTATTACAATAATCATAACATACACACACATACAAATAGGGTGTTCTGGCCTCCACATTTTGTAAAAAGCTTCACGGTTGGATGTGGGAGAGAAAGTAGCCTTTAGAAAGTGCAAGTAGACTGGTTTCTTAGGGGAGCCTGAGTTCTCATTTCTCATACAGACTCGTCTACCTTCTCCCTTTCTGTCTCACCGCACTCCCGCTTCCAAGTATGTCCAGTTCTCTGCTTAGCTTTCACAGCATCTGCTCTTGTTATGTCCACAGACCTACCCCACTTTACCAGCTTTAAATATTGGAACGTCTCAGCCGGGGGCGGTGGCTCACACCTGTAATCCCAGCACTTTGGTCAGGAGTTTGAGACCAGCCTGGCCAATAGAGTGAAATCCTGTCTCTACTAAAAGCACAAAAAATTAGCCAGGTGTGATAGTGGACACCTGTAATCCCAGCTACTCAGGAGGCTGAGGCAGGAGAATCACTTGAACCCAGGAGGCAGAGGCTGCAGTGAGCTGAGCTCGTGCCACCGCACTCCAGCTGGGGCAACATGCGAGACTCTGTCTCAAAATAAATAAATAAATAAATATTGGACTGTTTCAACAAAATACAGAAAATAAGCAATTTTTAAAAATTAATTGGGGCTGGGCGCGGTGGCTCAAGACTGTAATCCCAGCACTTTGGGAGGTCGAGACGGGCGGATCACGAGGTCAGGAGTACGAGGCCATCCTGGCTAACACGGTGAAACCCCGTCTCTACTAAAAAATACAAAAAGCTAGCCGGGCGAGGTGGCTGGCGCCTATAGTCCCAGCTACTCGGGAGGCTGAGGCAGGAGAATGGCATAAACCCAGGAGGCGGAGCTTGCAGTGAACTGAGATCCGGCCACTGCACTCCAGCCTGGGCCACAGAGCGAGACTCCGTCTCAAAAAAAAAAAAAAAATTAATTGGAATTAGGGAAACTCTGAGCTTATGGGCCTATTCTGGTTCGGGAAACCACCCTATTTTAAAAAGAGGGGGATTGCTATTGTCTTCCCTCCTTTTTTTTTTTTTTTTTTGTCTTTATGGGTTTATGCTTTTTTCCCCTTTCCTGTGATTTTAGTAGGTTTCAGGAGGAATTACTGGTTAACAGGCATGTTCAACTGCAGTGGTTATCCAGAAGTTTTATCATTAAAGCTGATTCTGGGTTTTCTATTCCTTGCAGTTAAAATCATCTTGATTTGACGGAATTGCAATAGTATTTACCCACAGAAATATTTTATGATTTTTAATGAGTACATCGTATTTCCTCTTATGGAATAAATATGTAATTATTTAATCACTCTTGAAATATTTGAGTGGTTTCAATTTCTTTGTTTTTTGAAAATAGAAGTAAAAAAATTTTTAAAGTTTACAAGAATTATACAATTTTTCTGCAATTTTTTAATGTTATCAAACATCTCAAACTGGGCGCAGTGGCTCCCGCCTGTAATCCCAGCACTTTGGGAGGCCGAGGTGGGCGGATCACTTGAGGTCAGGAGTTCGAGACCAGCCTGGCCAACATGGTGAAACCCTGTCTCTACTAACAATACAAAAATTAGCTGGGCATGGTGGTACATGCCTGTCATTCCAGATACTTGGGAGACTGAAGCACAAGAATCACTTGAACCCAAAGAGGCTGCAGTGAGCTGAGACGGCACCATTGTACTCCAGCCTGAGTGACAGAGTGAGACTCTGTCTCAAAAAAAAAAAAAAAAAATCACAAGAATGTTTATATCAACTTATGCTCCTGCCCTGAGAGGAGGAGAGTATCAGTATTTTCACACTCAAAACAGCAGGCAGTACTTACACTGTCTTATTTCCTAATTACATTCATTTGAAAAAATTCAGAAAAATAAAAAGCCATGACCTCACCATCCAAAGATCTCTACCATTATCATTTGGAGTGCATCATTCCAGACGAGTCTCTATACATTTTTTTTTTTTTTTTTTTTGAGATAGGGTCTCACTCTGTCACCCAGGCTGGAGTGCAGTGGTGCAATCATGGCTCACATGTTCCTCCCACCTCAGCCTCCTGAGTAGCTGTGACTGCAGGCACGCACTACCACACCTGGCTAATTTTTAAAATTTTTTTGTAGAGAGAGAGTCTTGCTCTTTTGCCCAAGCTGATCTAGAAATCCTGACCTCAAGCCATCCTCCCACCTCGGCCTCCCAAAGTGCTGGATTACAGGCATGAGCCACTGCATGTGGCCCACATTGTTCTTGAGGGAGTGTTTTGGCATTTAGTTGTTTTTTTCTTGCTGGACATACTGTTTTTTATTTGCTCTGTTCACTTAACAATGGGTTTTGGACATCTTTCCATATCAGTATGTCGATCCAATCATTTTCAAAGCTCTGTACATCATACTTTGCTTAACCCACTGCTATTGATGGGCATTTAAATTGTTTATATTTTTTCCTAAATCCTTATACACACAGCTTGGCCATTACCCAATTATTTCCTTTAGATAAATAAAGAGATATACTTCTTGGTTAAAGGATGTTTACTTTTTTGAGTTTTCAACACATTAATATGTACCACTAAAGGTAGAAAAAAGCGAGGCCAGTGATAAAGCAGGTCTTGGGCAGAATCATTTGATCTGCAAAACTCAGTTCTTGGACTTTGGATTTATATGAGGTAATGATTTACGTTTTGCCTATTCTGGCAAAATCTGACATTTGTAATTTCAAATTCTTTCTAAAGTGAGACAGTTCACTTAACTATACCTGTATTAGTATTTCAGTAACATAAAGCTCAGATTTCAGCTGTGATGGGAACTGCAAAATGGTATGATTCATGTGAATGCTAACAAATCATTCAAAATTTAGGAAGTTTGCATCTGTTTTATGTAGCTATGTTTAAATTATGAATATGGGTTAATATTTGGAATATTCTTAGCCTAATGATTTATATTATATTGCATCTGAAGGCTTCAATTGACATGAATTAACCTATACATCTTTAAATATTTGCAAAATTATATTTTATATGAGCCAGTAATAAATGACCATATTACAATTCAGAAGCTGAAAAGTGTAGGGAGGGTTGCCATGGGAACCTTAATGTGATATTCCCTTGCTTTCATTTAAATTTCATTTTTAATATTGCATTAACATTTTTGCATTTAATGGATAGATATTTGAATTAATATTGAAGTGCTCTTTCTAATATAAATAAAATATAAGAAATGAAAATGTGATTTTTCTTCCAATGAACAAATGAACATATAATCCAAGATCTTGTAGAAATAACAGCACTTGAGTTTTAAATTATTGGATTCCATTCATTTATTTTGAAGTTTCTTAAAGGATCTTCTTTAAAGATTCAGAAATATTTATGGATAGTCACATAATTCATGCCTTTAACATTTCAAATATGATTCAGAATTTCCTGAAGCCTTTTTGGGGGTAATTCACTATGCCAAAGTTGATTCTTCTGTATTTCTGACTGGCTGACCTCTCACGTCACTTCTACCTCTCCAAGTGCATATTGAGGTATTGATCATTTATAGGGTGATACGCTTAATCTTACTTAAAACAAAATACAGATTACCAAATACCGGTTTGTCTATTTAAATCTTCTATATAAAAATCTAACTTATGCCAGAGATAAATTATAGGGTATTACTTATGGATTCTTGACTATAAAAAGTATTCATACATAAGGGTATATATGAATAGTGCACTGAAAAAATAAATAGCTACAACGTGTGGACAACAGAATCTGATGGCAAGCAGCTCTTGGATGTCGGGAGTCTTGCGGTCTTGCTGATGTGGCGTAGCCCACTGGATGTGCGACTGTGCAAGCTACTTAATCTCATGGATGAAACGAAGGGTCGGAATTAGGATCACTAGCTTCTTTTCTACTAAAGCATTCGCTAAAAGAAATTTGGGGCCGGGCGCGGTGGCTCAAGCCTGCAATCCCAGCACTTTGGGAGGCTGAGACGGGCAGATCACGAGGTCAGGACATCGAGACCATCCTGGCTAACACCGTGAAACCCCGTCTCTACTAAAAATACAAAAAACTAGCCGGGCGGGGTGGCGGCGCCTGTAGTCTCAGCTACTCGGGAGGCTGAGGCAGGAGAATGGCGTGAACCCAGGAGGCGGAGCTTGCAGTGAGCTGAGATCTGGCCACTGCACTCCAGCCTGGGTGACAGAGTGAGACTCCCTCTCAAAAAAAAAAAAAAAGAAATTTGGAAAATTATGTATCCCCTTACATGTTTTGACTTAACATTCAAACTTTCATTCATAAGTATTTAATTTATGGCATATTCACATTTTAAAATAAAGCATTTATTTGAAATATCCACTAAAATCTACATATTATAGCAGTTTGATACCCACCATACATTTTTTTTGTTTTGTTTTATTTTATTTTTTGAGAAGGAGTCTGGCTCTGTCGCCCAGGCTAGAGCACAGTGGGGCCATCTTGGCTCACTGCAACCTCTGCCTCCCAGGTTCAAGCGATTCTCCTGCCTCAGCCTCCCGAGTAGCTGGGACTACAGGCTTGCACCACCACGTCCAGCTAATTTTTGTGTTTTTTGGTAGAGACAGGGTTACACCATGTTGCCCAGGCTGGTCTCGAAATCCTGACCTCAACTGATCTGCCCACCTTGGCCTCCCAAAGTGCTGGGATTACAGGCATGAGCCACCACGCCCAGCTGCACCATACATTTTCTAAAATACAAAAATAAAGCTCCATGATTCTACCTATGGGAGGTACCTGGAGTGGTCACATTCACAGAGACAGGAAGCAGAAGGGTGGGTGCAGGGGCTGGGGATGGTGCTGGAAACTGTTTGCAGAATGATGTGAACATATTTCACACACGGAACTGTACACTTCTAAGTGGTGAATGTGGTAAATATTACATGTATTTTACCACAATGTTTTTACAATTAAAAATTAATTATAAAAGTAATGCTTGTACTTGTCAGAATTTGTACATAATTCCTAGTTTCATTCATTTCTATTCCATTCCTATTCCCCAAAGAGTTTTAATCTGATATAATTGTGCCTTTTATATTGGAAAGTCCTTTATTGACTTTGTTGGCCCAGTCACAGGTCTCTGCAACAAATATGTGCATATAAATGTAAATTTTCTCCCCAGCCCAGGCAAGATAGCAAAACCTTGTCTGTATAAAAAAAGTTTTTTAAAAATTAGCTGGCCACAGTGGCACATGCCTAGAGTCCCTGCTAATCAGGAGGCTGAGATGGGAGGATCACTTGAGCCCGGGAAGTCCAAGCTGCAGTGAGCTACGATTGCAACATTGCACTCCAGCCTGGGTGACAGAGCCAAGACCTTGTGTCAAAAAAAAAAAAAAAAAAGGAACCATTTTATCCCATGACCTTAAGACTCCAAATATTAAGTAACTGAGTAATTGTAATAGCTACTAGTAGGACACAATTCATCAAAACAACCTAAATGTTTCAGATATTGATAAATAATGGGTAACAAAAAGCAAAATGTGTCAGAAACGTATTTCTTAATAAGATCTGTCAGTTAGGTCTAAATATAGTAAGTACATAATAGGACTGAATAAATGAACATAATTAGCTCATCTGTAACATCAGGAAGAAGACTTGCCTCAGTTCAAAAATAAATATGGATTTTAATATTCAACAAGCTAAAAGTTAATGAAACTGTAACATTAACACAAAACATTAACCGACCTTGAGTTTATGTTCCTTTCACTTATCTGTCAAAAGAAAACATGGACATTTTCACGCTCCTTCCTTGCAGTCAGTCAAAATATGCAACTGAGACACAAGTGAACGACCATAATCGTCAAGTTCTTTCCCATTATCAGGAACTCTGAAATTACAGAAAAAAAATGCATCTTGTAAGAAAGTGGCATTCCCCAAAATATTATCTACACATATTGAGTATTTTAATTATTGGATGGATAGATACTTGAATGGATGGGTGGGTGAGTGGGGTGGACGGGATAGCTGGGTGGCTGATAGATAGGTGATAGATAGGTGATAGATAGATAGATAGTAGACGATACAGATAGATGATAGATTGATACACTGACGATAGATGATACAGATAGATTGATACATAGATAGATGATAGATACAGATAGATGACAGATTGATACATAGATGATACAGATAGATTGATACATAGATGATAGATGATAGATACAGATAGATGACAGATTGATATAGATGATACAGATAGATTGATACATAGATAGATGATAGATACAGATAGATGACAGATTGATATAGATGATACAGATAGATTGATACATAGATAGATGATAGATACAGATAGATGACAGATTGATATAGATGATACAGATAGATGATACATAGATAGATGATAGATACAGATAGATGACAGATTGATGCATAGATGATACAGATAGATTGATACATAGATGATACAGATAGATTGATACATAGATGATAGATGATAGATACAGATAGATGACAGATTAATGCATAGATGATACAGATAGATTGATACATAGATGATAGGTAGATGATAGATAGATAGATAGATAATAGATATATAGATGATAGGTGCTCAGATGATAAATAGGTGATAGACAGACTCACCAAGCATGGCCATGTCATTGCCTGGATGAAGCCTCCACTGCCTTCAGTCGTTTCCACTCACCCCTCTTTGCACACAGTATTCTCCCCATAAGCGATGCATTCTCAATAGTCAGAGATACTAGGTCACTAAGAGAACTGTTCTTTTCCCCACTAGCCCACTGTATAAAGACAGCCCACCTTTAACCTATGAGAGGGGAAAACATGAAACTCTACTATGGGTTCGTGGTTCTTCGATTCAAGGAGTCCTCACAGACATCAGTGTTTTAAATTGATCCCCTTCTCCCTGCCACCCCTTATTTTTGGTGCTCAAAAGATTCCACCTCCAGCAGCAGTGTGCCATAATAAGGTCTGGTATGGGTAGGGAAAATCCCTCTCGGGTGAAATGAGGCTGTCCTGTGATGCTCCCATGCCCACTGATAGCTGTCAATGAGGAACTGAAGCAGTCGTGCCGGGCAAGGGCAAGGCAGTGAAGGGCTCGGATCCCTTGCAGAGGAAAGTCTGGATCCCCTCAGCTGGTAAACGAGCCAGACCAGCCAAAATTTTGGCTGAAAGTGGGACAACCTGGAATGGATGGTGAGAGGGAGATAACAGACACCAGTTACGGGCTGGGAGCCGTTATAGTGGCAGGGACTGGATCTGGGTATGCCTGGGAGATGGCCACGGCCACTACTGTTAACACTACGCTTTCATTTGTTCTTGTGGGAAGAAGTGAGAGCATTATTCTCCTGTGCGAGCTGGATATCATAAGAGGAAGTGAATAGACTGGAGTGGTACAAAGGGTTGACTGTCCTACCCAGTGTTTACGTGCCAACCAAAATTCACATGGCCACGCCCATTTCACGCCCTGCCTCTCCACATCGCAGTCTCTCAGCTTCGACACTGGGCCAACGTTGCATGGCTCACATTTCTCCCTTGCTTGTAGATCAGTCCTGCTTGCTGCCACCACTGCCCTGCAAATAAGGGCTCTCGAGGACAAGGAAAAGCCAGTGCCTGTGCCTGCCCACCAGTCATCCAGGGGCCCTACCTCCCCAACAGCTGCCCAGAGTGGCGAGGTGACACATCCTGAACGTTTAGGGGACTGATCTCCCTGTAGGGCTGACCTTAACTAAGGAGAGTCAGGAAAAGAAGACAAGAAGCGTGGAAGCCATTTTCTTCCTCCTGAATGCAGCGTTTCCTATGACGTCACTGAGGACCTCCCATGAGACCAGGCAGTCGGTTGAGCGTGTTGAGATGCCATGACCCAGTCATGCAACCTTGTGGATCCGCCAACACACCTGGCTAATTTTTGTATTTTTAGTAGAGTCAAGGTTTCTCCATGTTGCCCAGGCTGGCTTTGAACTCCTGATCTCAGGTAATCTGCCCGCCTCAGCCTCCCAAAGTGCTGAAATTACAGGCGTGAGCCACTGCACCCGGCCTACTTCTTTGCTTTTTCTCTTTAAAATTTGCTGTGTTTTGATGACCTTTACATATAGTCTTTGTACTAATATCTAATTATTTTAATAAATTCTTAGTATTGAAAATGTGTTTCTAGAAGTTGTGCCAGTTTATATTCCTATACTGTATATGAAAACACTAGTTTCTTTACATACTTGCAAGCCACAAGTATTACCTCTCCTGGAAAATCTTGGTCATACTCCTGTGTTCAAAATGGTATCCATTCTGCTTTCCATTTCTTTGGTTATTAGCACTATCACATACAATTTTCAATGTGCATTGGCCATTTCTATTTCTTTTGTGAACTGTCTACAACATGGGTCTCTTTATCTTTTTTTATTTTTTATTTTTGAGACAGAGTCTCGCTCTGTCACCCAGGCTGGAGTGCAGTGGCCCGATCTCGGCTCACTGCAAGCTCCACCTCCCGGGTTCATGTCATTCTCCTGCCTCAGCCTCCCGAGTAGCTGGGACTATAGGCGCCTGCCACCATGCTTGGCTAATTTTTTGTATTTTTTTTAGTAGAGACGGGGTTTCACCGTGTTAGCCACGATGGTCTCAATCTCCTGACCTCGTGATCTCCCCTCTTTGGCCTTCCAAAGTGCTGGGATTACAGGCTTGAGCCACGGCTCCCAGCCAGGTCTGTTTATCTTTTTTTTTTTTTTTTTTTTTGAGATGGAGTCTCGCTCTGTTGCCCAAGCTGGAGTGCAGTGGTGCCATCTCAGCTCACATCAACCTCCGCCTCCCAGGTTCAAGTAATTCTCCTGCCTCAGACTCCTGAGTAGCTGGGATTACAGGCATGCGCCACCATGCCTAATCTTTGTATTTTTAGTAGAGATAGGATTTCACTATGTTGGTCAGCCTGGTCTCGAACTCCTAACCTTGTGATCCACTCGCCTCGGCCTCCCAAAGTGCTGGGATGATAGGTGTGAGCCACCGCGCCTGGCGTTATCTTAATATTTTTATCTCAATCTATCACTTGTCTTTGTTTATAGTATCCTGTTAATATGTTTTTCTACATAATTAGTATCGTTTTGAGAAAAAATTATTACAGCAATTCTTCATTTATTAACAGTCATTCCTTTTAGAGAATTTTCTAGTCAAATGGGTATTAAACACTTCAAGACCCAGCTCAAATGTCCCTTTCGCCATGAAGTCTTCCCTGACTTCCTCTAACTCAAGCACCACTTAATCAATCATCCATCCCGTGTTCCCACGTGCACACTTAGCACTTCATTCAGACTTTCTTGTATGAAATATGTTTACCAAGATATTTATCCTATTATAAGCTTTTTGAAAGCAGGAACAATATCTCATTTCTATGCATACAACCCAGGGCCCTACGCAGAGCCTATATTCAATACAAGGGCTTGATTTGTTCTTTAATTACGAATGCTTTTAAATTTTTGAATCCTTTTGAGAGAAATATTTCTGGATTATGTGTTTGCATACTTTTTTTTTTTTTTTTTTTTGAGACAGGGTCTCACTCTTTTGTCCAGGCTGGAATGCAGTGGTACAATCATGGCTCACTGCAGCCTTAGCCTCCAGAGCTGAGGTGAACCTCCCACCTCAGCCTCCAGAGTAGCTGGGACTACAGGCGCATGCCACCATGTCCAGCTGAGTTTGTTTTTTTCTTTTTTTGAGACAGAGTCTCGCTCTGTTGCCCAGGCTGGATTGCAGTAGTATGATTTCAGCTCACTGCAACCTCTGCCTCCCGGGTTCAAGCGATTCTCCAGCCTCAGCCTCATGAGTAGCTGGGATTATAGGCGTGTGCCACTAAGCCCGGCTAATTTTTGTATTTTTAGTAGAGATGGGATTTCACAGTGCAGACTTTTCAAGTAGAGTTTACTGAAAAACAATTTACAACTTTTAGTAATTGACACGAACATATAAAGATGATGGATGGGATTCTACTATAAGATGCCAGTTTACAAGGCTATAGGCTATAACTAAAAGGGCCTAGATGCTTATAGATTATGTATTTCTTTATAATGGCATATCTCTGCTGCTATATGACTATGGCTAGCATTCTCCAGATGAGTAAAATTATTAGGATTAAATCTAAAACTGGACTTAAATACGCTTTAAGTTTATAACTAGATTGGCTCTCAACTGGGTTCCAGGTCATTGAGGCTACATGTAGGTGACCTCTGCAGCCATTACTGTTCACTGGAATATTGTTTTTGCCCTACTTCTCTGAGTCTGGTCATTACTTCAACTGTTTCCTGAAACTGTACAGGATGAGTGCCTCTCCTGACAATGTTCTTCTCTAGCTGGTCCAGTGTCACCTTCATTGTAAAGATCTGTATACTATTCTAATAAGATGCTGGACCTTCACCATTGCCTTTTGAGAGCCTCCTCTCAATGTCAGAGAAATTATTCAAAACTTGGAAAGAGACACACAAGATTCCTAAGCAATACAGTTTGGGTATTTGTCCCTGCCCAGATCTCATGTTGAAATGTGATCCGGCCGGGCGCGGTGGCTCAAGCCTGTAATCCCAGCACTTTGGGAGGCCGAGACGGGCGGATCACGAGGTCAGGAGATCGAGACCATCCTGGCTAATACGGTGAAACCCTGTCTCTACTAAAAATACAAAAAAACTAGCCGGGCGAGGTGGCGGGCGCCTGTAGTCCCAGCTACTTGGGAGGCTGAGGCAGGAGAATGGCGGAAACCCAGGAGGCGGAGCTTGCAGTGAGCTGAGATCTGGCCACTGCACTCCAGTCCGGGCGACAGAGCGAGACTCCGCCTCAAAAAAAAAAAAAAACGAAATGTGATCCTTAGGCCGGGCACGGTGGCTCAAGCCTGTAATCCCAGCACTTTGGGAGGCCGAGACGGGCGGATCACGAGGTCAGGAGATCGAGACCATCCTGGCTAATACGGTGAAACCCCGTCTCTACTAAAAATACAAAAAAACTAGCCGGGCGACGAGGCGGGCGCCTGTAGTCCCAGCTACTCGGGAGGCTGAGACAGGAGAATGGCGTGAACCCGGGAGGCGGAGCTTGCAGTGAGCTGAGAGCTGGCCACTGCACTCCAGCCTGGGCGGCAGAGCCAGACTCCATCTCAAAAAAAAAAAAAAAAAAAAAAAAGAAATGTGATCCTTAGTGCTGGAGGTGGGGATTGGAGGGAGGTGTTGGGATCATGGTGGTAGATCCCTCATGAATGGCTTGGGCTAGCCCCTTGGTGTAAGTGAGCTTGTGCCCTGAGCTCACAGGAGACCCAGTCATTTGAAAGCATGTGGCACCTCCCCCCTTCTCTCTCTTGTTCCTGCTTCCCCATGTGATGTGCCCACTTTCCTTTCTTCTTCCACCTTGACTGGAAGTTTCCCGAGGCCTCCCCAGAAGCAGAAGCCACTATGCTTCCTGTGCAGTCTGCAGATCCCTGAGCCAATTAACCTATTTTCTCATCAATTACCCAGTCTCAGGTCCTTCTTTATAGCAGTCCAAGGACGGCCTAATAGTCTAGGTGTTCTTTCAGTGCACCGCTAGGCTTGTTCCTTTCACTGACTGTCTAATAACTGGCTTGAAAACTCTGTAGGCGCAGAGGTTAACCTGTAGGTTCTTGTCCAGTTAGAGATGGAAGTAATTTCCGCCCGCTGGGAAAGAGAACCCCAAAGGTTGTGGCTTGTGGCCCTGTATGACATTAAATAGTTTTATATCTAACCTACTGATCAGATAAAGAATCTAACATTTCGGCCAGGCACAGTGGCTCACTCCTGTAATCCCAGCACTTTGGGAGGCTGAGGTGGGTGGATCACAAGGACGGAAGTTCGAGACCAGCCTGGCCACGATGGTGAAACCCCATCTCTACTAAAAATACAAAAGTTAGCCAGACATGGTGGCAGGTGCCTGTAATCCCAGCTACTTGGGAGGCTGAGGCAGAGAACTGCTTGAACCTGAGAGGTGGAGGTTGCAGTGAGCTGAGATGGCGCCACTGCACTCCAGCCTGGGTGACAAAGTGAGACGGTCTAAAAAAAAAAAGAATCTAACATTTATTTATTACATTGGTATAAATACCTACCTACTCAAATTCCTATTTGAACTACTCTTTTACCATTCCCTCATTAACTAACAAATTCAATAGAATGTTTGACTACATGTTCATTTTATATCTATTTTTTGCTGTTTTGAGACAGGGTCTCACTCTGTTGCCTGTGCTGGAATGCAGAGGTACGATCACAGCTCACTGCAGCACAACCTCCTGGACCCAGTGGTCCTCCCACCTCAGTGTCCAGAGCAGCTGGGACTATACGCATGTGCAAACACACCTGCTAATTTTTTTTTCTTTTATATCTTTTGTAGAGGTGGGGTCTCACCATGTTTTCCAGGCTGGTCTTGAACTCCTGGGCTCAAATGATACACCCACCTCAGGCTCCCAAAGTGCTAGGATTACAGGAATGAGCCACCACGCCCAGCCTCGTTTTATATTTGTATGAGATCATGTTTTTCATCTTTTGAAAGTGATTTTTTAGTCTACTGTTGGAGACGTCTTCTTTTAAATTTAGCTTTCAAGTAGGTTAGGTTGCTCGAGAAACAAAAAATCATGCTGCCGCTACTACTATAAAAGCCAACTGGCAATCATATCCCAGACTTCTTCCCTCTTCCGCTGTTGAGTACTCTCTCTTCTTGTAACCTAGAAAATACAGGCTAGAGAGCTTCACCAGATAATTCTTTCAGTTAATCCATCTGCCTGCAGTATTTATGAAGCCCTGTGTGTGAAGAGCACGGCCTGGAGTGCATAGTAAGCACGTAATTAAAGCGGTGGGGGAGAGGTTGCTGTATAGCTTCATGTTATTGTTTTCAACTAGAATTGTGGTTGGCCAAAGGAGAAGGGGAAAAAAATCCTTAAGGATAATAAAATGAAGTCAATACATTAGCATTTTGGCCAGGTAAGTGGACAAAGCTCCCTGCCACGTTAGCTAAGTTATCATGTGATATCATTGTGTCCCCATCTAAATCTCCTGTCGAATGGGAGGAGGGACCTGGAGGGAGGTGACTGGATCATGGGGACCGATTTCCCCCTTGCTGGGTTTTTTGTTTGTTTGTTTTTGAGACAGAGTTTTGCTCTTGTTGTCTAGGCTGGAATGCAGTGGCACAATCTCAGTTCACTCCCAACCTCCACCTCCCATGTTCAAGCAATTCTCCTGCCTCAGCCTCCTGAGTAGCTGGGATTACAGGCACCCGCCACCACACCCAGCTAATTTTGTATTTTTAGTAGAGATAGGGTTTCTCCATGTTGGTCAGGCTGGTCTCGAACTCCCGACCTCAGGTGATCCGCCCACCTCAGCCTCCCAAAGTGCTGGGATTACAGGTGTGAGTCACCGCACCTGGCCTCCCCCTTGCCTTTCTCACGATAGTGAGTGAGTTCTCATGAGATCTGATGGTTTAAAAGTGTATGGTGGCCAGGCGCAGTGGCTCACGTCTGTAGTCCCAGCACTGTGGGAGGCTGGAGTTGGCGGATCATTTGAGGTCTGGAGTTGGAGACCAGCCTGGCCAACATGGTGAAACCTTGTCTCTACTAAAAGTACAAACATTAGCCAGGCCTGGTGGCACACATCTGTAGCTCCAGCTACTTGGAAGGCTGAGGTGTGAGAACTGCTTGAGCTCAGGAGGCAGAGGTTGCAGGAAAACTGAGATCACGCCACTACACTCCAGCCTGGGAGACACAGCGAGACCCTTTTTCCAAAAGAAATAAAAAATTAAAAAATAAAAATAAGGCCGGGCCTGGTGGCTCACTCCTGTGATCCCAGCACTTTGGGAGGCCAAGGCAGGCAGATCACCTGAGGTGAGGAGTTTGAGACCAGCCTGGCCAACATGGTGAAACCCCGTCTGTACTAAAAATACAAAAATTAGCCAGGCGTGGTGGCGGGTGCCTGTAATCCCAGTTACTGGGGAGGCTGAGACAGAAGAATCGCTTGAACCCGGGAGGCGGAGTTTGCAGTGAGCCGAGATGGTGCCATTGCACTCCAGTCTGGGCAACAAGAGTAAGACTCCATCTCAAAAACAAAACAAAACAAAACAAAAACCTTTTTTCTTTGTAAATTATCTAATCTCAGGTAGTTCTTTATAGCAGTATGAGAACAGACTAATACATTACCCAAAATGATCACTTTCTTTACAGGATGGCTAATTCCCTAGTATAACAGATTTGGACTTTAGAATTGGACCTCAGATATGGGAAGGTCATAAGAAAACCTTTCTTTTGGGAAAAGCATCACGAGTACCATGTCTGAGGGAGAGTATGTCACTCAAGGCAGCTACTGAGTCTATCATTTTGCTCCACCTAGGTTGAGCTTCAAGGCCCAGCTCAAATCCTACATGTTCTGTGATGCTTTCCTGATCATCCTGGGCCAGAGTTGGCTTCTGACTTGTCTGTATCCTTCATTTAAGACTTGTATTTTTGCCGGGCGCGGTGGCTCAAGCCTGTAATCCTAGCACTTTGGGAGGCCGAGATGGGCGGATCACGAGGTCAGGAGATCGAGACCATTCTGGCTAACCTGGTGAAACCCCATCTCTACTAAAAAAGACAAAAAACTAGCCGGGCGTGGTGGCGGGCGCCTGTAGTCCCAGCTACTCGGGAGGCTAAGGCAGGAGAATGGCGTAAACCCGGGAGGCGCAGCTTGCAGTGAGCTGAGATCCGGCCACTGCACTCCAGCCTGGGTGACAGAGCGAGACTCTGTCTCAAAAAAAAAAAGACTTATACTTTTATGTGCATTTACTTTTTCTTCCAGTCCAGACTGTAAATCCCTGGAAAACAAATTCTGTATCCTCTGCTTGGACGTCTTCCCCAGTGTTTGTTATACAGTAGGCACTCAATAATGAATGCCTGTTGGTTGGTTGATGTAAGCTAGTTACTCCTGGCCAGTATAGGTAGAAAAGAAACTATAGTCTGACCATTTTGAAAGATAATCAAATTCATTGGTAAATGATATAATTTCTTTCTCTGGATAATCTTGAAGTAATTAGTACAGTCCTCTGTATAGCATTTTTTCAGCCGTCCACACCCATTATTATTGTTTTCTTTATACAGTATTGTCTTAAAATTGAAATTGCATTCACTTAGCAGAGAGCTTCTGAAACTATTCTTAAATTGTCAATGTCGTATTTAAATCTGATTCATCTAATGAAGAACAGAGTGCGCACAGAATAGGAACAAATATAATAGGAAGTATTTTACATTTGGTTGAATGAAACTCTGAGTAAAGCAACATGCCTCATTTCTCATGGTAGCTACTCGTGTTAGAATCTAAAAAAGTCTCATTAGAGTGTTAGTGTAGAGACTAACCTTAGCATAGGGTAATAGCTAGATTATTTCCTCATTTGAGGACAGCCTGTCTCTGTCACAAAAACTGAGGTTTCATTAAAAAAAAATTATATATATATATATATATGTACGTATGTATATTCTTTGGCTGGGCATAGTGGCTCATGCCTGTAGTCCCAGCAATTTGAGAGGCCGAGGTGGGAGGACTGCTGGAGCCCAGGAGTTTGAGATCAGCCTGAGCAGTATGGTAAAACCTCGTCTCTACACAAAATAAAAAATTAGCCAGGCATGGTAGCACACGCCTGTGATCTCAGCTACTTGGAGTCTGAAGGATGGCTTGAGCCCAGGAGGTCAAGTCTGCAGTGAGCCAAGATTGTGCCCCTGCACTCCAGCCTGGGTGACAGAGCGAGACCCTGTCTCCAAAATGAATAATTTAATTAAATAATATAAAAATATTCTTCATAACATATGTCTTAGTACTTTGCTTACAGGACTTATTAAATACTCCTTGACTGAGTCTTGAGGGCCAGCTGTGAACTAACACAGGGACAGATAGCATAAGGAACCACTTTACTGTATGCGATCATGAGCCTGTTCCAAGTACTTCCCAAGTCTAAGCGCATTTTAGAGTGACTCTATTATAGAGTCCTAAGTAAGGCAAGACCATTAGGACACAAAACGGCAAAACTCTTGTTTTCTACTAGTGCTTCTCAAACTTCATGTGAATACAAATCACCAGGTGACCTCATTAAATGCAGACTTTGATTCAGTATCTGGGGCGAGGCCTAAGATTCTACATTTCTTTTCTTTTCTTTTCTTTTTTTTTTTTTTGAGATAGAGTTTTGCTCTGTCACCTAGGCTGGAGTGCAATGGGGTGATCTTGGCTCACTGTAACCTCCACCTCCCATGTTCAAGCAAGTCTCCCACCTCAGCCTCCCAAGTAGCTGGGACTATAAGCACCCGCCACCACGCCCAGCTAATTTTTCCACACCCAGCTAATTTTTGTATTTTTAGTAGAGACAGGGGTTTCGCCATGTTGGCCAGACTGGTCTTGAACTCCTGACCTCAGGTGAGCCACTCACCTTGGCCTCCCAAAGTTCTGGGATTACAGGCATGAACCACCACCCTGGCCAAGATTCCACATTTCTTTTCTTTTCTTTTTTTTTTTTTTTTTGAGACGGAGTCTCACACTGTCCCCCAGGCTGGAGTGCAGTGGCATGATCTCGACTCACTGCCAGCTCCGCCTCCTGGGTTCACGCCATTCTCCTGCTTCAGTTTCCCGAGTAGCGGGACTACAGGCCCCGCCACCACGCCCAACTAATTTTTTGTATTTTTAGTAGAGACGGGGTTTCACCGTGTTAGCCAGGATGGTCTCGATCTCCTGACCTTGTGATCCACCCGCCTCAGCCTCCCAAAGTGCTGGGATTACATGTGCGAGCCACCGCATCCGGCTGAAATTCCACATTTCTAACAGGCTCCCGGGTGTCGCTGAAGTTGGCCTAGGATTGCACTTTGAGAATTCTTGCCTTAGAGAATCTGGAATTCTCAGACCTCTCAGGATTGCCCTAGATCTACCCTATTCCCGAAGCTCTTTTCTCTTTCTTTTCTTCATGCTCTGGCCCTTGGGGCTATTGGGCCTTCTCCCTACCAAGCATCCCTGTTACTTCCCCAACACAAAATAGAACTCAGTCCCCTTCCTTTCCAATAATAATTTCTTTATGATGAAAAAACAGGACAAGATCAGGAAGTGACGTGCTACATGCTCCACAGACGTGAATTCACTGCATTGGAGATTATTCCAGCCAACAAATATTGGGACTTTTACATTACAGGCAAGGATTTACCTGTGAGCCACAGTGGCATTTAACAGCAGTTATAAAGATGAAACACCTGGCTGAAATTCTATCCCACGATATATATATATATATATTTTTTTTTTTTTTTTTTGATGGAGTCTTGCTCTGTCACCCAGGCTGAAGTGCAGTGGTGTGATCTTGACTCACTGCAACCTCCGCCTCCTGGGTTCAAGCAATTCTCCTGCCTCAGCCTCCCGAGTAGCTGGGACTACAGGTACCTGCCACCACACCCAGCTAATTTTTTATTTTCAGTAGAGACAGGGTTTTACCATGTTGGTGAGGCTGGTCTCAAACTCCTGACCTCAGGTGATCCACCTGCCTCAGCCTCCCAAAATGCTGGGATTACAGGCATAAGCCACCACGCCTGGCCTAATTATTATTATTATTATTTTTTAAACAGAGTCTTGCTCTGTTATCTATATTATCTGGGCTGGAGCGCAGTGGCCTAAGCTCAGCTCACTGCATCCTCTGCCTCCTGGGCTCAAGTGATCTTCCCAACTCAGCCTCCCAAGTAGCTGGGACCACAGTCAAGCACTACCATGCCAGGCTAATTTTTAAATTGTCTGTAGTGACAGGGTTTTGCCATGTTATCCAGACTGGTCTCAAATGCCTGAGCTCAAGCAGTCTACCTGCCGTGGCCTCCCAAATCCCAGCTCGCCTGCTGGGATTATAGGTGTGAGCCACTGCTCCCAGCCTGAGAACTACTTCAATAATAATTATCTAAAGGATAAAACTGGGACACTCATAGAAATATACATAAAATAAACACATGTCAAAGATTTTACTAAACTCACGGCTTCATGAGGGAACCAATAAGATGTTATAACTGGTTCAAAGAGAAGTCAAAATAACGCACATATACAGGCAGTCAAGAATGCAGAAATAAATTTCCTAACAGTGCAAAACTGGTCAGTATCCCACAAGGCAATAATCAATTGCATCTCCACCACCAAAAAAGTTCATTTCCATTTCTCTGGACAAGTTATTTGTATTTCTACTTTTTTTTTTTTTTTTTTTTTTACAATTTATAAAGTTATTAAATAATTCAAGTTAAAAAAAAGCCTGAGATACCAAAAAAAAAAAAAAAAATTAAGAAAAAAGAAAAAGAAAGCCTGAGATAACCTTGGAGGATGTGTTAGACAATACACCCATTTTAGAGTGTCACATTTTTGCTGGCTGTCTAATCCTTCTTCCTTTGTCACTATTCCCCCCTATGAAAGTGGCAATCTAGGAAACAAAATTTGGTCTTCTTCTAAAATAGGTTCGTTTTGGACATGCCACAGGCAAGGAAGAGATAACTTCAAAGTCTTTCCACTTCAGGGCCATTCACAAGCTTCCACCTTCCAAATATTCATTGTCCAAGACAAAGCTTCTCCTAGTTTTATATGTATCTTCCACGGCTCCACTTCTCTCCAGTTACTACTATGTGTAGTTAAGGATGATTTGTGATGTAAACACTTGCAAGATACCACATATGCATTATTTTGTAATCTACCCCTCCCAGCACCAAGCAACCTTCTGAGAACAGTGTCCTCTTTCAATATTTGACAATCTGAGATTCAGAGATTATGCTCTCTATCCAAGAACATAAACAAATGAGTTGAGTTAAAATACAAAATACAGGGCCAGATGTGGTGGCTCATGCCTGTAATCCCAGCACTTTGGGAGGCTGAGGCGGGCGGATCACCTGAGGTCAGGATTTCGAGACCAGCCTGACCAACGTGGAGAAACCCCATCTCTACCAAAAATACAAAATTAGCCGGGTGTAGTGGTACATGCCTGTAATCCCAGCTACTCGGGAGGCTGAGGCAGGAGAATCACTTGAACCTGGGAGGCAGAGGTTGCAGTGAGCTGAGATCATGCCACTGCATTCCAGCCTGGGCAAAAAGAGCAAAACTCCGTTTCAATAAAAAAAAAAAAATCAAAAATAGATCTGTTTTGGTCTGGGACCCTCCCTCCCAGAAGAACTTGGTGGTTGTCTTAGTCTATTTGGCCTACTACAGCAAAATGCCATAAACTAGGAGGCTTATAAACAACAGAAATGTATTTCTCCCAGTTCTGGAGCCTGGGAAGTCCAAGATCAAGGACCTGGCAGGTTGGGTATCTGGTGAGGGCCTGCTTCCTGGTCCACAGATAGAGCCTTCTCATTGTAACCTCACATGGTGGAAGGGGCAAGGTTGTTCTCTGGGTTCTCCTTAAAAAGGCACCAGTGGCCAGGCATGGTGGCTCACGCCTGTAATCCCAGAACTTTGGGAGGCCGAGGTGGGTGAATCACGAGGTCCAGAGTTTGAGACCAGCCTGACCAACATGGTAAAACTCCGCCTCTACTAAAAATATGAAAATTATCCGGACGTGGTGGCATGCACCCGTAATCCCAGCTACTCAGGAGGCTGAGGCAGGAGAATCACTTGAACTCGGGAGGTGGAGGTTGAGATGAGCCGAGATCATGCCACTGCACTCCAGCCTGGGCTACAGAGTGAGACTCTGTCACCAAAAAAAAAAAAAAAAAAAGGCACCAATTGCATTCAGGAGGAGGGCTCCACCCTCATGACCTAGTCACCTCCCAACGCCCCCACCTCCAAATACTATAACATTGGACTTAGGATTTAACATTCAAATTTGGAGGTGGTCACAAACATCTAGTCTGTAGCAGCGGTCCACTCTGACTGGACACAAACTTCTGGGCTAGACGTAAGCACTGTTGGACAACACATGGCCTGTGTTGGTTCTACCCAAGTGGCCCTTCTGAGTTCTGTTACTGAGACAATTTCCAGAAGCACACACCCAAAGAAGCGACTTCATTGCATTTCCAGTGTCAGTGCAGGGTGGACACTGCAGCCAGATTCTGCTCTCTTGGCTCCTCTCAGACTCACCTCATGTACTTACTATTTCTGAAGTAAACGAGAAGCAAATTTCACTCACCCAGAAGCATTTGAAGGGCTTGATCCTGTGTGAAGTGAGATCTGTAGGGGGGTGGAGTTCCTCACATCCCAGCTCTAAATAGACAGTGGATGTTACATCTATATATACTATTAAATATATATACTATCGAATATGTATACTATATATACCATCAAATATATATACTATCAAAGTACATATATAATATATACTATATACCAAATATATATCTATATATACTATCAAAGTATATATAATATATACTATATATCAAATATATATCTATATATACTATAAAAATATACTATTTTGTCTTCTGCAGTTTGAGTAAATATATTTTTGGAAGGTATTCATCTAATCATCTAATCATTTGTCCATCTATCCATCCATTTATTTACTTTCTATACATCTATACTGAAAATAATAATCCCATAAACTGAATTATCCAAATTACATTTAGATTTTTGCATTTTATTTAAGGCTGATTTTAAGAGACACATTCAAGGAGAGGTGACCAGGGTGTTTAGAGGTTCAGAAACTTCCTCATTTGAAGAAAAGCTGAAGGTTAACTAACTTTAAAAAGAAAATAATAAAGGGAGAATTGATGCCTGGCCTCAAATATTTGACAAATTATTTAATACAATATGGATTAGATAATTTATATACTTTCAAACTGTTATTAATTGGAGGCATAGTTCAGGTCAAAATGAACTCTTAACAATCCTAAGATCAAATGTGTTGCCCGGGGCCGAGTGCAATGACTCATGCCTGTAATCACAGCACTTTGGGAGGACATGGTGGGCAGATCACTTGAGGTCAGGAGTTCAGGATCAGCCTGGACAATATGACAAAAGCCCATCTCTACTAAAAATAGAAAAATAAAAATAAAAATTACGGCTTGATGGCTCACGCCTGTAATCCCAGCACTTTGGGAGGCCGAGGCAGGCAGATCACGATGTCAAGAGATCGAGACCATCCTGGTCTCGATGGTGACCAGGTGAAACCCCGTTTCTACTAAAAACATAAAAATTAGCTGGGCATGGTGGCGTGTGCCTGTAGTCCCAGCTACTCGGGAGGCTAAGGCAGAAGAATTGCTCGAACCGGGGAGGTGGAGGTTGCAGTGAGCCAAGATGGCACCAGTGCAGTCCAGCCTGGTGACAGAGCAAGACTCCATCTCCAAAAAAAAACCAAAAAAATGCCAGGCATGGTGGTGTGCACCTGTAGTCCCAGCTACTCGGGAGACTGAGGCACGAGACTTGCTTGAGTCTGGGAAGCAGAGGTTGCAGGGCTGCAGTGAGCCGAGATCGCACTACTGCACTCCAGCCTGGGTGAAAGAGCCGAGATTCTGTCCCCCCCAAAAAATCAGTTGGCTGCATAGGAAGTCATGAATCTTTTTTTGTTTGTTTTTTGAGACGGAGTTGTACTCTTGTTGCCCAGGCTGGAGTGCAATGGCACGATTTCGGCTGACTGCAACCTCCGCCTCCTGGGTTCAAGAGATTCTCCTGCCTCAGCCTTCCAAGTAGCTGTGATTACAGGCATGCGCCACCACGCCCAGCTAATTTTGTATTTTTCTTAGAGACAGGGTTTCACCATGTTGGTCAGGCCTGTCTCACACTCCTGACCTCAGGTGATCCACCCGCCTCAGCCTCCCAAAGTGTTGGGATTACAGGCTGAGCCACTGAGCCTGGCCAGAAGTCATGAGTCATTCTGTCACCAGCAGAAATGAAAGGATTTTGTGTCTAGGATGTTTAGGTATGTCTTCATGGATTGGGAAGGTGACCTCACTGACATTAGATAACTTCCAAATATTATAAGATACAATTTGTCTTACACAGAACATGAGATTGAAAAATAAATCCAATCCATTGAGACGATTTCTGGAATAAGGCGGTGGGAAGATCTGCAGACCCTCTTTCTAATGAAACAACTATAACTGGTGAAAACTACTTTTGAAAAAACAACTATTTAAAGTCTTGGCCCGCACCTGGCACGGTGGCTCATGCCTGCCTGCCAAAGACTCCAAACAGCATCCCTATCTGCCACTGACACCTCAAGCACCACTGCATCTGCTGGGTCATATGGCCCAAGTGGCCGATCCAATGGTGCCTGCCTCCAGCAGCCTGGACCTGCTGCAGAGCCTCCTGTTCTGGCCCCCACTCAAAACTGGTGGCCTTTTGGATCACTTAATAAGCGGGCCGGAGTAACACACCCAAAGGAGGAATGTGTTGTCTCCAAATCCGAACAGGCCCGCTGGGTGTCATGCCCTTTCTTGGCAGAAGGGGGACCAAATGCAGCAACTTAACCTTCACCTAAAAGCAGTATCTGGGCAGGCCCCACACCATGGACCCCTAGACATTTCACTGCGGTAGGCGGTCCCTGAATTTTAGTCAGATTGACATTTGCTCTGGCACTCAAATGTCTCACCAATGAGTCCAGTGTGTTTGCTACATCTCACTCCTGGGTCCAGTCAGCACAATGTCATCCATCTAGTGGACACGTGACATCTCGCGAAAGAGAACAGCGATCCAGACCACTGCAAACAGTGGAGTTTGATTTCCATCTGCCCCCATCCGGGCCATCCCGCTGCCTTAGCGACTGCTCCTCCCCAAGGTGCCGGCAAGGGCGTCTCTTCTACTCCCCACACACCCATTTCTGAGTAGCAACAGGGGCTGGCGGCTTGTTTTACGGGGTAGAAAGTTGCTGGTAGGCGAAGACTGTCTGAGGGAGGAGGGCAGGATGACACCAGTGCGTGGCAGAGACCAGCCAGACAAGACTAGGGAACCAGCGTCCCGCTGACACGCTTTTTCCCTGGGGACAGGACTCCCCCGACTGCCTCTTTGCCTGGCCCTGGAGTTCTAGTTCGGGGGAGGAGTGGCAGGAAACGAGGGTGGGAAGGCCTGAGCCCTTCGGTTTGGGGTCTGCGCCTGTCAAGAAGCGGGGATTATCGAGACCATCCTGGCTAACACGGTGAAACCCCGTCTCTACTAAAAAAATACAAAAAACTAGCTGGGCGAGGTGGCAGGCCCCTGTAGTCCCAGCTACTGGGAGGCTGAGGCAGGAGAATGGCG
Source organism: Trachypithecus francoisi (assembly GCF_009764315.1). Lineage (NCBI taxonomy): Eukaryota > Metazoa > Chordata > Mammalia > Primates > Cercopithecidae > Trachypithecus > Trachypithecus francoisi. The sequence continues at coordinate 6,792,151 of NW_022681469.1, forward strand.
TGAACCCGGGAGGCGGAGCTTGCAGTGAGCTGAGATCCGGCCACTGCACTCCAGCCCGGGCCTTCTCTGCGCACCTTAAGGTATAGCTGCGCGATTCCGCACTGCTGCCTGACAACCGGATTGCCATTTGTGACCTCTTTTTTAAGGAAGGAGTCATGGTTGCCAAGAAGGATGGCCACATGCGTAAGACCCGGAGCTGGCGGACAGGGGGGTGCCTAATCTTCACGTCATGAAGGCCATGCAATCTCTCAATCCCGAGGCTACGTGAAGGAACAATTTGCCCGGAGGCATTTCTACTGGTACCTTTACCAATGAGGGTATCCAGTATCTCCGTGATTGCCTCCATCTGACCGCGGAGATGGTGCCTGCTCCCCTACACCACAGCCGTCCAGACACTGGCAGGCCTCGGCCTAAAGGTCTGGAGGGTAAGCGACCTGCGAGACTCACAAGAGGGGAAGCCAACAGAGATACCTGCAGATGGAGCGCTGTGCCCCCTGGCGCCCACAAGAAAGACAAGGCTGGGTCTGGGTCAGGAGTCAAATTCCAGTTCAGAGGCGGATTTGGTCGTGGACGTGCTCAGCCACATCAGTAAAACTGGAGAGGATTATTTAGCATTGAATAAACGTACAGTAAGAAAAACTTAAAAAAAAAACTCTGAAAACAAGATTATGACACAAAGCCAAGCGTGGATATACCCGAGGTAGGACAGTGAGAAAAAGGCGTTTGCCTAATCAATGGCTGCACACCAGGTACCAGGAGACGATTAATTTACTCAAGCAATGAAACCACATCTGGTGCAGCAGCTGCAGTTAGAGTCACCACTTGGTTAAGCTAGCGATAATCCACTCTCATTCTCTAAGATGCATCTGTCTTCTGCACAGGCCAAATGGGAGAGCTGAATGGGGATGTGGTGGGAATCACCACCCCTGTGTCTTTCAAGTCCTTGATGGTGGCGCTAATCTCCACAGTCCATCCAGGGATGTGATATTGTTTTTGATTTACTATTTTTCTAGGTAGAAGCAGCTCTAAGGGCTTCCATTTGGCCTTTCTCACCATAGTAGCCCTCACTCTACCAGTTGGGGCCAATGTGGGGATTCTGCCAGCTGCTGAGTGTGTCTACACCAATTATGTATTCTGGCACTGGGATGCGTCCAGGACCCACTGAAGTCGGACCTGAGCTAAACCTCCATTAATTACCTGAGCCCCATAAGTCCCTACTTTAACTGGAGGACCCCAATGATGTTTTGGGTCCCCTGGAATCAACGTCAGCCCAGAGCCAGTGTCCAGTAGTCCCCGAAAGATCTGATCATTCCCCTCTCCCCAGTGCAGTTACCCTGGTAAAAGGCTGGAGGTCTCCTTGGGGAAGGGTGGGAGAAGTATTAACCGTATAAATTGTCGGTAGTGTAGTGGGGTCCTTCCTCAAGGGGACCCGGCCTCCCCTTCATTCCAGGGTTCTGAGTCTATAGACTGGTTCAAGTCTGGAATTTGATTGAGGGACCGTGATTCTCCGTTTTTATAACTCAAAATTAGTCTTTTTTCCACTCGACCTCAACAAAAGACTAATTTGAGTACAAATTAATAAGAATGCAATAGGCTGCCTATCAATTTCACTTCTAGGAACACTGTGATTAATTAGCCAATGCCAGAGCTCTACACCAGCCAGACGATTTTGATTGCTGCTTTGCCTCTGCTGTCCATTATGGTAACTACACCCATTATGGTAACAAACTTGCCTTTGACAATTGAGTGCCGCCACTTGGCCCCTGCCACCTCAGGATCCAATTATTCTCATTGCATTTAAACTTTCGAATTGAGTGACTGCAGTTCCCACTGTAAGATCTGACACACAGAGAAGAGCAATCACAGAGCTCTTCAAGGATGGAGGTGCTCCCCTCACAAATCTGTTTCACAAAGCATTGGTCAAGGGTATGTCTTCTGAGCCTCCCAGCAGGGATGAGTAGGTCTAAAGTGACTAATCCACTCCACCAACCCAATCTCCCTAAGCCCTTGGGCCCCTTCCTCTACATTAAACCAAGGGAGATCAGGCATTTCCAGCTTGTTCACAGTGGGCCATCTTTTGATCCACATTTCAGCTAACCAGCAAATAAACTATTAGAACCTTTTTTTTTTTAACCCCCTGAGCTGCAACATTAAATGCAGAATCCCTGCTTAGTGGGCCCATAACGAAAAATTCAGCCTGATCCGACTTTACATTCCTTCCATCATTATCCCACACCCTTGATAGTATTCCCATGCCTGCTCTCCAGATTGCTGCTTATATAAATTAGAAAACTCCAGCAGTTCTTTTCAAGTGTAGTGCACCTCGTCATGGGTCACACTCTGAACATCACCTCTAGAGGCCGGCCCACGGGATTTTAGTTAGAGGTCTAGAAACAAACAGGGGTGTCAGGGGTAGGTCCTGAGGAGATCAGCATTGTCTTGACCCCAGCTTCATCAGGGTCTTCCCACACATTCCCATTCCAAGTTGCAGCGTCCCGTTCTTTTCCAACCAACGCCCTCACTTTAACAGTAGACACCTGCTGGGCATGGTGGTGGCTCATGCCTGTAATTCCAGCACTTTGGGAGGCTGAGGTGGGTGGATCACCTGAGGTTGGGAGTTCTAGACCAGCCTGGCCAACATGGTGAAACCCCATCTCTACTAAAAATAAAAAAATTAGCTGGGCACGGTGGCGCACACCTGCCGTCCCAGCTACTAGTGAGGCTGAGGCAGGAGAATCACTTGAACCCAGGAGGTGGAGGTTGCAGTGAGCCGAGATTGTACCACAGCACTCCAGCCTGGGTGATAGAGCAAGACTTTGTCTCGAAAAATAATTATTATAAGGTAAAATAAATAAACAAAATTCTTAAAACATAGCATAAATCTTTGTGCCCCTGGATTAGGCAATGGTTTTTGTTTTGTTCTGTTTGTTTGTTTTTTGGGATGGAGTTTTGCTCTTATTGCCCGGGCTGGAGTGCAATGGCATGATCTCGGCTCACCGCAACCTCCGCCTCCCAGGTTCAAGCGATTCTCCTGTCTCAGCCTCTTGAATAGCTGGGATTACAGGCGTGCGGCACCACGCCCAGCTAATTTTGTATTTTTAGTATAGATGGGGTTTCTTCATGTTGGTCAGGCTGGTCTCAAACTCCCGACCTCAGGTGATCTACCCGCTTCGGCCTCCCAAGTGCTGGGATTACAGGCGTGAGTCACCGTGCCTGGCCAGCAATGGGTTTTTTTTTTTTTTTTTTTTTTTTTTTGAGGCGGAGTCTCGCTCTGTCGCCCAGGCTGGAGTGCAGTGGCCGGATCTCAGCTCACTGCAAGCTCCGCCTCCCGGGTTTACGCCATTCTCCTGCCTCAGCCTCCCGAGTAGCTGGGACTACAGGCGCCCGCCACCTCGCCCGGCTAGTTTTTGTATTTTTAGTAGAGACGGGGTTTCACTGTATTAGCCAGGAGGGTCTCGATCTCCTGACCTCATGATCCGCCCGTCTCGGCCTCCCAAAGTGCTGGGATTACAGGCTTGAGCCACCGCGCCCGGCCAGCAATGGGTTTTTTTTATGTATGACACCAAAAGCACAAATACCAAGAAAAAATAAAGTAGACTTTATCAAAATTGAGACTTTTAGTGCTTCAGTAGACACCATCAAGAAAATTAAATGACAACTCACTGAATGGGAGAAATATTTGCAAATTATCTATTTGATAAGCAACTTATATCTAGAATATATAAAGAACTTTTATAATTCTATAAAAACATAAATAACCCAATTTTTTAGCTGGGCAAAGGATCTAAATAGACATTTCTCCAAAGAGAATATGCAAATGGCTAATACTCCCGTGAAAAGATGCTCAGCCAGGCACGGTGGCTCACGCCTAGGATCCCACCTCTTTGGGAGGCCACGCCAGGTGGATCACGAGATCAGGAGTTTGAGACCAGCCTGGCCAAGATGGTGAAACCCACCTCTACTAAAAATACAAAAATTAGCCAGGCGTGGTGGTGGGCACTTGTAATCCCAGCTACTCGGGAGGCTGAGGCAGGAGAATTGTTTGAACCCAGGAGGCGGAGCTTGCAGTGAGCCGAGATCACACCATTGCACTCTAGCCTGGGTGACAGAGCAAGACTCCATCTCAAAAAAAAAAAAAAAGGTAAAGGATGAGCATTGAATTAGAAATGGATAGAATCAGGTTCTCGGACCAGCCCTGCTGTTCATCAATTGTGTCATCTCCGGCAGATCACTTTCTTTTCCTTCTTCATCTCTTATTGACCAACACAGTAATAAGTAGTACATGTACATGTCTTCCTTTGGATCAAATGACAAAGTATACGTTTTGAGCACAGAACAATGAGATTTGTTTTCTTTTGAAGTTTGTAAAACCAGCCTCCTTACTTTATAATCAGGCTATTTTATGAAAACACTAAAAAAATACATACTTTAAACAAGTGAATTTGCAAGTCACTGACAAAGTCTCTTCTCCTGATGACTTCCTGAGCTCCGTCGCTGAAATTCATCAGTCCCTTTCAGCTTCCTGCATGACCTCACCCTGTTCAGCAGCACGGAAGAATAGTAAGAATTTACTCCCATTAAGCAATCTCCTAAACAAAAAGTGGTTTGATAGGCAATAACCTCAGAGACATAACTGTACAGTGAAATCCAGATCATTTCCACAGGCATCTCTTCTGCGCCTGTCTGCAGCACTTATTCTGAAAGAAAACACTGGTGACATTTTAAGGATTTCTCTATAATGTGGTAATTGGCATTTGAAATTGTCTTAAGTCTACATTGAAAAATCATATGGTACTACTTTGGGAAAATATGAATCGACATTTTAACAGAAATGCAGTTTCAGTGTTCCTCTAACATATACATGCAACTTAAATGAGTGGTAGGTGCCAGGCCTGCTTTTAATGAATGGATCATTTGCAATGAACCTGATTGTGAATCCAATGCCTTACAAAGCAAATGCTTTAAGTGCTTAAACAGGTTGTTCCAGATTATATTTGAGGTCAATAATAAGAACACATTTCACTTTAATTTTTAACTTTACAATAGTTTTACTTCAATCGTGTTCAGAATTCTTTTTTTTTTTTTTTTTTTTTTTGAGATGGAGTCTCACTTTGTCACCCGGGCTGGAGTGCAGTGGCGCGATCTCTGCTCACTGCAACCTCTGCCTCCCCAGTTCAGGCAATTCTCCTGCCCTCAGCCTCCCCCATAGCTGGGACTACAGGCACTCACCACCACATCCAGCTAATTTTTGTACTTTTAGTAGAGACGGGGTTTCACCATGTTGCCCAGGGTGGTCTTGAACCCCTGAGCTTGGGCAATCCATCCACCTTGGCCTCCCAAAGTGCTGGGATTACAGGCATGAACCACCGTGCCCGGCCCCTGTTCAGAATTCTTGCACTTGTAGCGCAAGAAGGACAAGAATCTACCACTGCACAAAGTTGCAAAATAATACTGTGCTTCTTTTCTTGTCTAATTTTCATAAACTCTTAACAATAGGCATGTTATTTCTGGAGAAACAAAATCACAGTTTGAATTGAATATAATCTTTATATATAATCTTACAGAGGGACTTTTTGTTCCTGAACTCCTGATAAGAACTTTCTATACGACCCGTGTCCAACTTGCGCAACTTATCTAAAGTAAGCTCACAAATGTATTTTCTCAAATAATACAATATATACTTCATTATAGTAGCCCTGAATTTCCAAATAGGTTGAAAACAAAACTCCTTGTGAGTGAGAGGGGTAGTTTTAACAAAAAATTCAATTAAGTGAGAAAATGTGGTGGTGGTGGTAGTGGGATTAGAAATCCTCATTTTGTTTTATTTTGTTCTCATAAGCATTTTAAATTGTCCCTCTGGAATCACGTTGTTTTTGAATGTGCATGGATGGTAGGATTCTTTCAGGCAAGAGCCAGGTCTTACTCATCTTTGTTTTCTCAGACACCAGCATATCACTGGTTGAAATAATTGCCATGAAAACTGCCCTTCTCTCTGGTGTGTGGTCACAATTTCTAACTGACAGGGATCTGAAGTACGGATTTTCAGCAGCTGCTTGCGAGTCACTACGCTGAGTCTGCTCATTGCAGAAAACTGCCCGACTCCAAGCTCAGCGAAGCCCCCTTGCTGAGCTGCACCGAGCTTTGCAGAGCGGCCCTGTCTGCACTGACCTTGGCCTCTGCCACTCTCCCAGGACACATGGCTTGTGTCTCTGAGAAGCAATTGTCATAATGCCACGCTGGGCAGCACAGGCTTCTTGAGTGGGAGACCACAATCAGGAGGAAAGGAACACTCTATGGGGAATAGCATTTCACCGGGTGGTTTTCCAGGGATGGTGTGTTGGCAGCACCCACCGTGGGCTGTGTTGGCAGTGTTGGCGGCACCCACCCTGGCCAGGCCTGTGCCTCTGCAGGGCTGCGCCCTCCCCAGAAGGCAGTCCCTGCCGCCAGCCTTTCCCTAATGGATTTCCATTTCTATCGATTGGAGACTTAGACGCCGGCAAGCAATTAGTCCTCATCAGGCAGCAGGAGTTTCCTAAGGGGACTGCCAGCTAGTCTAATTGCTGGCAGCTGTGGGGATGCTCAGCTGCCAGGGACAGGCTGTTAACCCCCAGTGTCCCAGGCTCCAAACAGTCTCCTGACCTAGCACAGTTCCTCACTGTGGCATGAGTTTGGAGATGGCTGTTCTTTATCTTGGAATACTCTGTTGAGAGATTTGCTTTACTCTTCAAAGACACTTTGAGATAAAATGTGAAGTGCTCAACCCTGCTCTTTAGCAGGAAAATACCTCAGAGAGGAAAAAGCAAAGCAGGATTTACAAATGGTTTCTAGGCCAGCGTGGTAGCTCACGCCTGTAATCCCAGCACTTTGAGAGGCGAGGCAGGTGGATCACCTGAGGTCAGGAGTTCAAGAACAGCCTGGCCAACACGGTGAAACTCCAACTCTACTAAAAATACAAAAATCAGTCTGGACACCTGTAATCATAGCTACTCAGGAGGCTGAGGCATAAGAATTGCTTGAACCTGGTGGCTGGAGGTTGTAGTAAGCCGAAGTTACACCACTGTACTCCAGCCTGGGTGACAGAGAGAGACTTTGTCTCAAAAAAAATTTTTTTAATAGTTTCTATTATGGAAATTCTCAAAAACTCACAAAAGTAGGATAAGCCCCTATATACCTCATATATACCCCATACACCTGTCCCTCAGCGAATTCTCTACCTTCCACCATTCTTTTTGACCTATTCCCCCCACCTCCACTTTTTTCTTTTTACTAGAGAATTTTAAAGCCAATACCAGACATATCATTTTACTTATAAGTGCTTTAGTGTGTCATTCTAATAGAGTTTAATACAATTATTTCTGAGACAGGGTCTTGCCTTGTTGCCCAGCGTGCAGTGCATTAGAGTGCAGTGGTTTGATCATGGCTCACTGCAGCTTCAAACTCCTACGCTCAAGCGATCCTCCTGCCATGACCTCCTAAGTAAGCAGCTGGGACTACAGGCATGCACCACCACCCCCAGCTAATTAAAAACATTTTTTTTGTAGAGACACAGTCTTGCTATGATGCCCAGCCTGGTAAAGATATTTCAAAAATAACCATAACATAATTACTACACCCCCAATAAACAATTCCTTAATATCACCCATTATTCAGGCATGTTCACATTTCCACAATGCCTCAAAAATGTCTTTTCAATGAAGAAATGGCCAACATCATTAGTCATCAGAGAAATGCAAATTAAAACCACAATGAGGGCCAGGCACGGTGGCTCATGCCTGTAATCCCAGCACTTTGGGAGGCCGAGGTGAGCAGATCACGAGGTCAACAGATCAAGACCATCCTGGCTGACATGGTGAAAGCCTGTCTCAACTAAAAATACAAAAATTCGCTGGGCATGGTGGCAGGTGCCTGTAGTCCCAGCCACTCAGGAGGCTGAGGCAGGAGAATTGCCTGAACCCAGGAAGCAGAGGTTGCAGTGAAGCCGAGATCATGCCACTGCACTCCAGCCTGGGCAACAGAGCAAGACTCTGTCTCAAAAACAAAAAACAAACAAACAAAAAATCCAGACAATGAAATATCATCTCACCCCAGTTAAAATGGCTGTCATCCAAAAGACAGACAATAACGAATGCTGACGAGGATGTGGCAGAAAGGGAGCCCTCATACGCTGTTGGTGGGAAGGTAAATTAATTAGTACAGTCACTATGGAGAACAGTATGGAGGTTCCTCAACAAACTAAAAATAGAGCTACCACATGATCCGGCAATCCCATTGCTAGGTATATACCCGTGTATTACTCTGTTCTCACACTGCTGATAAAGACATACTCAAGACTGGAAAGAAAAAAGGTTTAATTGGATTTACAGTTCCACATGGCTGGGGAGGCCTCAGAATCACAGTTGGAGGCAAAAGGCACATCTTACATGGTGGCGGCAAGAGAAAATGAGGAAGAAGCAAAAGCAGAAACCCTTGATAAACCCGTGAGATCTCGTGAGACTTATTCACTATCACTAGAATAGCATGGGAAAGACCCGCCCTCATGATTCAATTACCTCCCCCGGGTCCCTCCCACAAGACGTGGGAATCCTGGGAGATACAATTCAAGTTGAGATTTAGCTGGGGAAACAGCCAAACCATATCAACCCCAAAGAAAGAAAATCCATGTATCAAAGAGATATCTGCACTCTCATGTTTATCACAGCACTATTCACAATAGCCAAGGTTTGGAAGCAACCTAAGTGTCCATTAACAGACAAATGAATAAAGAATATGTGGTACATGTACACAATGGACTATCACTCAGCCAAAAAAAGAATGAAATTCTGTTATTTGTGGCAACATAGATGGAACTGGAAGACATTACATTAAGTGAAATAAGTCAGGCACAGAAAGACAAATTGCACATGTCTCACTCATATGTGAGAACTAAAATTTAAAACAAACTCATGAGGATAGAGAATAGAATGATGGTTACCAGAGGCTGGGAAGGGTGGTGGTAGGTGTGGGGGTGGAGTGAGGATGGTTAATGGGGGCAAAAATACAGTTAGAATAACTAAGATCTAGCACAACAGGTGACTACACTAAACAATAATTTATTGTGTTTATACATGCACACACACACACACATATTTTGAGATGGAGTCTTGCACTGTTGCCTAGGCTGGAGTGCAATGATGCGATCTCAGCTCACTGCAACCTCTGTCTCCTGGGTTCAAGTGATTCTCCTGCTTCAACCTCTCTAGTAGCTGGGATTACAGGTGCCTGACACCATGCCCAGCTAATTTTTTTTGTGTTTTTAGTAGAGATGAGGTTTCACCATGTTGGTCAGGCTGGTCTTGAACTCCTGACCTCAGGTGTCCGCTCACCTTGGCCTCCCAAAGTGCTGGGATTCCAGGTGTGAGCCACTGCGCCCAGCCTTTTCAGTTTGTTTGAATCATCATCAAATCAAGGTCACCCTGAACTTAGTTGTGATTGAAAGGCGAGGTCGTCGTTTGTCCTACACAATTTTACAGTCTAAATGTGTCAGATTATATCCTCAGTGCTCTTTTTTTCTTTTTTTTTTTTTTGAGACGGAGTCTCCCTCTGTTGCCCAGGCTAGAGTGCAGTGGCGTGATCTTGACTTACTGCAACCTCCGCCTCCCGGGTTCAAGCGATCCTTGTGCCTCAGTTTCCCAAGTATCTGGGATTACAGGCGCCCGCCACCATGCGCAGCTAATTTTTGTATTTTTAGTAGAGACGGAGTTTCACCATGTTGGCCAGGCTGGTCTCGAACTCCTGACCTCAAGCGATCCACCTGCCTTGGCCTCCCAAAGTGCTGGGATTACAGTCATGAGCCACCGTGCCCAGCCACCTCACAGTGTTCTTTCATGTGCTCCTTTAGCCCCCATATTTTCTATAAACTGGTAGAAAAATCTAGACCATTCATGACAGGTTTGATTTTTTTTTTTTCCAAGAATACCTTGGGCCAGGCATGGTGGTTCACACCTGTAATTCTGACACTTTGGGAGGCCAAGGTGAGAGGATCACTTGAGCCCTGGAGTTCAAAACCAACCTGGGGAATAAGACAAAACCCAATCTCTACACAAAATACAAAAAATTAGCCGGACCTGGTGCCACGCACCTGTGGTCCCAGCTACTCAGGAGGCTGAGGTGAGAGAATCGCTTGTGCCTGGGAGGCAGAGATTGCAGTGAGCCAAGATCGTGCCACTGCACTCCAGCCTGGGTGACATAGCAACAAATAAATGCAAAAAACAAACAAATAAAAAACCCAAGAATACTTTATGGGTGGTGCTGTGAACTTCCTTTTGCTTTGTATTCAGGAGACACAAAATCTCTCACTATCCAATAATGTTAGAACTGATCAAAGAGTTCAAATGCTGTCAGCCTGACCCGTCTATTCTAAAGTTCTCTATTAACATTTCACTCAATACTTTTAGCAGATATTGATCATCAGTGGCTAGAATGATTTTGTTAGGGTTTACTAAACGGTAGCATTCTAATGTTTTCATTCCTGTGGCATATATTAGCTGCAGCTCTTCTATAGAGAAGAACTGCCCTGTCATGTTTGAAAAGGCAGGATAAATACTTGATTCCTTCCCTTTATTGATATCAAATTAATGACTTGATTCCTTAAGTACCTTTAACTATGAAAATATTTTTGGGCCGGGCACGGTGGCTCAAGCCTTTAATCCCAGCACTTTGGGAGGCCGAGACAGGCGGATCTCGAGGTCAGGAGATGGAGACCATCCTGGCTAACAAGGTGAAACCCCGTCTCTACTAAAAATACAAAAAAACTAGCCGGGCGAGGTGGCGGCGCCTGTAGTCCCAGCTACTCAGGAGGCTGAGGCAGGAGAATGGCGTGAACCCGGGAGGCGGAGCTTACAGTGAGCTGAGATCCGGCCACTGCACTCCAGCCTGGGTGACAGAGCGAGACTCTGTCTCAAAAAAAAAGAAAATATTTTTGGAATATCATTATGAACTTGTGGATTTTTGTACGTTTGATGTGTTTCAATCTTTGCAGTCCTACTTTCTAAAACTAAAGTTATCCCAAGTTTATTCAATAATAGCCTTTTCCACCGGGCCTGATGGCTCGCGCCTGTAATCCCAGCACTTTGGGAGGCCGAGGTGGGCAGATCACTTGAGACCAGGAGTTTGAGACCAGGCTGGGCAACATGACAAAGGCCCCTCTACTAAAAATACAAAACAATTAGCCGGGCGTGGTGTGTCTGTAGTTCCAGCTACTCCAGAGGCCGAGGCAGGAGAATCACTTGAACCCGGGAAGCGGAGGTTGCAGTGAGCCAAGATCATGCCACCACACTCCAGCCTGGGTGACAGAGCAAGACTCTGTCTCAAAAATAATAATAATGATAATGATAATAAAACAAAAAATAATAGCCTTTTCAAATTTGTTCTGTTAGGACCCCTACTCTTTTTTTTTTTTTTTTTTTTTCCAGCTGTGACTTCAGACAGGATCCAAAGAGAAGTTTTACAATCTCCTTTGGGTTTTACCCAAAGGGTAAAGAAAGCTTTACCCTTCTGTGTTAGCCTCTTAACGCATTGCATCAGCCTTAAAAGGGGCCCAGGAAAGGGTCATGTACGCTTCTGAGTTGCCCTACTAGTCTTTGACGTTTTTCTGTCGTGCTTGGAATAATAGTTTTCCAAGGTGCCACGTTCCTTTCAGTAGAACTGGGAATTACGATGTTCCTTGCTAACAGCTTGTCACTGCTTCTTGTCCAGCTTATTACGTTTAAGGAGACGAAGTGAACCTATATTAAATTCAGTCTGGTATCAGTATCCTACAAATGTAAATACATCTGCACCCGTCTTAAATTGCTTCCTTCCTGCCCCAAAGGAACCAGAGTCTAAAACATGCTTTTGATGTCTTTACTTCCATTATCGCCTCACTCTCTCCAACCTTCAGCCTCATCCCCTCTGTAAGTGAATCAGAGATGCCCACTACTGCCTCCTGGTCCCCTATCTCATCTCCTCAACTGGACTGAAAGCTTTGGGACAGCAAGAATGACCTTTCTTACTCATTTTGAATCTTCCACAATGCTGAACACAGAGTATGTCCTCGCTAAGGTTGCAACTGAATTATCACAAATCGCTGGCCATGCCACATACTTGGTGGTGACAGGCTTTCTCTGCTCTTCATCAATCCCTCATCCAGGCACTTTTTCTCCAACATTAAAGAAGCTTCATCCCACAACCGATCCATCGAAACAGAATAAAATAAAGCTCTGATTGGTTCTGCTCTGAAGAAGCCATGCATTAAGGAAGAAAAATCGTGCCTGGAAGCGCTGTCAGCCTCATTACGGGCTCTGCAGCCAGCCACGTGGGAGGGCAGTCGAATCCTGGAGAAGGAGCGGGTTCATGAGCAAAACCCCTCCCGTGGCACACTTAAGCCCCCCCACACACGTGGTGTTCTCAGAAGCCACACGATGGGGGAAATCTTTTCTCAGTTCCTTAATATTTCAGAAACAATATGCCACTACCAATTTCTCATCTTTTCTAACTCTCTGAGGAAGATTATTTCAGAGAACCAAATAAAAGGTCCATATAGTAAGGCAGAGTGAGCTCAAGAAAACCCCTCTGCACACCCAGATGGTTGTGGATGCCGTCTCAGCAGTGGGGAGACCTCAGGAGAAGCGGGTAAAAATAGTACTGGTCCTCCACACGGGAGGCATGGACCCCAGAAAGGAGCTTCAGAACTAACCCCTGCTCATGCCTCTTCATTGAGTTTCTACTCACATGCTTTGCCCATTGGCTATCTTGGTCTGTCTTTGTTCTGCAGTTGAAGTAGTTGAAGTCTTTACACACTAAGAATATTATATCAGCCTAGCCAGGGCGTTTGGGATTCTTAGGGTTGAATAAACTACCCAAATTAGCTTAAGAGGAAAATTGGCCGGGCACGGTGGCTCATGCCTGTAATCCCAGCACTTTGGGAAGCCGAGGCAAGTGGATCACCTGAGGCCAGAAGTTCGAGACCAGCCTAGCCAACATGACGAAACCCTGTCTCTACTAAAAATACACACATTAGCTGGGTGTGGTGGCTGGGGGCCTGTAATCCCAGCTACTAGAGAGGCTGAGGCAGGAGAATCACTTGAACCTGGGAGGCAGAGGTTGCAGTGAACTGAGATCACGCCACTGCACTCCAGCCTGGGTGACAGAGTAAGACTGCCAAAAAAAAAGAAAGAAAGAAAGAAGAAAAGAGGGAATTCACTGACCCATAACTGGAAGCCCAAGAGTAGATCTACACTCAGGTGCAACAGGATCCAGGGACCCTACCAATAACTCAAACCTTTCTCTCCATTTACCTTTCACCGTCCCTCATCTGTTTGCCTTGATGCCATTCTTCTGCAGTTAGCCTTTCCTTCTGTAGCCAGAATCACTGGCGGCCACAGGACACCTCAGTCCTTCAAGCTTTGTCAACCCAAAGGTAAGGTCTATTCTTCTTGAACTCCAAAGCCAAAAAGAGACTCTCCTTAGGGAAAGGGGATGCTGAACAACCCAAAAAAGCAGATGCTCAGTACACTATTAACCCTTTTAGCATATATGTGAACTTCCTAGACCTCAGTTTCTCCATCTGTAAAATGGAACAGTAATAATACCTACCAGTAGTTGTTAGATAATGCATGTAAAACGCCTAGCACCATTCCCAGCACATCATAACCCCTATATTCATGCTGGCTCTTGTTATTATTTTTATCATTATATGCCTTTCCTAGATGGTCATCTTTTCATTTTACTTATGATATCTCCCACTGAGTAGAACTTAGAATTTTTTCTGTGACCAAATCTAAAAATATTGTCTTTACGGCTTCTGGATGGCGTCTTCTGTAGGAGAGACTTCCCCACACCAACACTGCAAAAATATCCTCTTACATCTCCTTCTCTAGTATTTTTGTAGTTTTATTTACTTACTTATTTATTTGAGATGGGGTCTCACTCTGTCGCCCAGGCTGAAGTACAGTGGTGCGATCACAGCTCACTGCAGCCTTGACCTCCCTAAGTTTAGGTGATCCTCCCACCTCAGTTTTTGTATTTTTGATAGAGACAGAGTTTCACCATGTTGCCCAGGCTGATCTCGAACTCCTGGGCTCAAGCAATACATATTTCCTTGGCTCAAGCAATATATATTTCCTTGGCTCAAGCAATATATATCTGGCTCTTCTTCCACAAGCTATTTTTCCAAAACCATTTGTTTTGTTTTGTTTTGAGACAGAGTCTTGCTCTGTAGCCCAGGTTGGAGTGCAGTGGTGTGATCTCGGCTCATTGCAACCTCCACCTCCCGGGTCCCATTTCAAGCAATTCTCCTGCCTCAGCCTCCCGAATATCTGGGATTACAGGCATGCGCCACCATAGCCAGCTAATTTTTGTATTTTTAGTAGAGATGGGGTTTCACCATGTTGGCCAGGCTGGTCTTGAACTCCTGACCTTGTGATCCGCCTGCCTCGGTCTCCCAAAGTGCTGGGATTACAGGCGTGAGCCACTGCGCCCAGCCTCCAAATAAACTTTTAAATCAACTTACAAAGATACAATTTTAAATGAGTTGTATTTCATCTTAAAATTGCATTGAATTGGCCGGGCGCGGTGGCTCAAGCCTGTAATCCCAGCACTTTGGGAGGCCGAGATGGGCGGATCACGAGGTCAGCAGATCGAGACCATCCTTGCTAACACGGTGAAACCCCGTCTCTACTAAAAAATACAAAAAACTAGCCGGGTGAGGTGGCGGGGGCCTGTAGTCCCAGCTACTCGGGAGGCTGAGGCAGGAGAATGGCCTAAACCCGGGAGGCGGAGCTTGCACTGAGCTGAGATCTGGCCACTGCACTCCAGCCTGGGCGACAGAGCGAGACTCCGTCTCAAAAAAAAAAAAAAAATTGCATTGAATTTATGAATCAGTTTGGAAAGAATTAGCATCTTCATAAGAATGAGCTCTCCTGACTAGGAAGCAATGCAGAGCTCCATTGATTCAGATATTCTTCATGTTCCTGAGTTTTAGAGAATAAACATAACAGGGAAAATAAACATAACACATTCACTCTTATTCCTAGTCCTAAATATTTTACGGTTTTGGTGGGCTTTTGTTTTGCTATTAAATAAAATTTTATTGCCATTAAGTTTTCTGATTTATCATTATTGCCAATGTTATTATTACTATGTTTGTTTGTTTGTTTTTTGAGACAGAGTCTCATTCTCCCAAAGTGCTGGGATTTCAGACGTGAGCCACCGCGCCCAGCCTGCCAATACTATTAATCTATTCGTGTTTTACTCATAACTGGTTATCCTGTTGTGCTCTTTTTATCTGAAAAATTTTCAGTTAGTTGAATTATTCTGTTTTCTTTTGTTTTTTTTCTGTTGCCCAGGCTGGAGTGCAGTGGCACGATTATGGCTCACTGCAGCCTCGACCTCCTGGGCTCAAGTGATCCTCCCACCTCAATCTCCTGAGTAGCTGGGACTGCAAGCATGTGTCACCACACCCAGTTAATTTTGTGTGTGTGTGTGTGGAGACGGTGTCTAACTATGTTGCCCAGGCTGGTCTCAAACTTATAGGCTCAAGTGATCTGCCCACTAGGCCTCCCGAAGTGCTGGGATTACAGGTGTGAGCCACTGCACCTGGCTAGTTGATTCTTATGATTTCATAAATGACCAATGATGGCCGGGCGCGGTGGCTCAAGCCTGTAATCCCAGCACTTTGGGAGGTTGAGACGGGTGGATCATGAGGTCAGGAGATAGAGACCATCCTGGCTAACACGGTGAAACCCCGTCTCTACTAAAACATATAAAAAACTAACCGGGCGTGGTGGCGGGCGCCTGTAGTCCCAGCTACTCGGGAGGCTGAGGCAGGAGAATGGCGTGAACCCAGAAGGCAGAGCTTGCAGTGAGCTGAGATCCAGCCACTGCACTCCAGCCTGGGTGACAGAGCAAGACTCTGTCTCAAAAAAAAAAAAAAAAAAATGACCAATGATATCATCTGTAAGCAATAAGTCTGTCATTTCCTTTTATAAAGTTAGTTTGCTCTCCTTATTTTCTCGCAGTGGCTAGGGCCTACAGTAAGATACTGACTAGTAGTAGAGCTACACAGCATCCTCGTCCTATTCTTGACTTTAAGGAGAATGGCTTGTGTTTTCACCTTTAACTGTGGTGTGGTTGCTGCTGTTTACTTCTTTATCAAAGTGAAGAAGTTTTCCTGTATTCCTTTTTTTTTTTTTTTTTTGAGATAGAGTCTTGCTCTGTCACCCAGGCTGGAGTGTAGTGGCTCAATCTTGGCTCACTGCAACCTCTGCCTTCTGGGTTCAAGTGATTCTCCTGGCTCAGCCTCCCGAGTCGCTGGAATTACAGATGCCAGCCACCATGTCCAGCTAATTTTTGTATTTTTAGTATAGATGGGGTTTCACCACATTGGTCAGGCTGATCTTGAACTCCTGATCTCAGGTGATCCACCCACATTGGCCTCCCAAAGTACTGAGATTACAGGCGTGAGCCACTGCGCCTGGTCCCTTGTATTCCTAGGTTACTAAGAATTTTTTAGGACTGATTGTTGCATCTATTGAAATAATTTTGTTTTTCTCCGCTTATCTATTAATATAGCAAAGTATATTGGTAGTAGATTTCACAATTTTATGTCTCTCTACCTATTAATTGTTAATTGATTACTGGATTTGATTTGCTAATGTATCATCTGGCATTTTAAATCAATGTTTATAATTTTCTTTTTAGTGTATCTTTGCCCAATTTTGTTATCAAGGTTATGCTAACCTTGTAGAATGAACTGAATTGCTTTCCATGTTTCCTGCTATTCTCTGGAGCAGTTAAATAACAAGAAAAGTATGTTACCTATAATTTTTTTGTAAGTTTCGATAGAATTTACCTATTAAACATGAAATTTGCTTGGAATATTTTGGGAAATAAATTCCCCAAATTTATTTTGAATAAAGTCAGATTTACTCTGACTACATTTCAATTTTTTTTTTTTTTGTTTTTGAGACGAAGTCTCACTCTTGTCCCCCAGGCTGGAGTGCAATGGCACAATCTTGGCTCACTGCAACCTCCACCTCCTGGGTTCAAGCAATTCTCCTGCCTCAGCCTCCTGAGTAACTGGGACTACAGGAACCCGCCACCACGCCTGGCTAATTTTTTGTATTTTTAGTAGAAACGGGGTTTCACTGTGTTACCCAGGATGGTCTAGCTCTCCTGACCTCATGATCCACCCGCCTAGGCCTCCCAAAGTGCTGGGATTACAAGCGTGAGCCACCGTGCCTGGCATATAATCTTTTAATTTTTTTAAAGAATTTAATGTCTCTAATTGTCATGGCCTTGTCAAATTCTATTATTTCCAACAGGGCTTACCTTATTAAAGCTATACTGCTCAATTCATAAATAATTATTATTGTATCTTAATTAATATATTTTATTAATATAAATATATATTTTAGTCCCATTAATGCTTTCTGTCGTATCTATTGGAAGTCTTACTTTCTTTATTTTTCCTTCTGTTTGCCCATCCCATACTTCCAGCCCTGCTGTGAAATTTCTGCTTTGGATGTACTTCATGTAAAAAGCATAACCTTTTAAATGCAACGTAGGTTTCTTTGTATTTTAATAGAATTTGGTCTATTTAACTGTTTTATTTAGCCTATTTACATTTTTAATGCTCCTCGATATGGCTGGTGTAATTTTTAATATCTTCATGTTTTCTATTTAGATGTATGTCTTGTAAAAAGCTTATAACTTTTTAATGCAATCGAGATTGTTTGTACTTTAATAGAATTTAATCTATTTAAAATTTTAATGATCCTTGATACGGCTGGTCTAATTTTTAATATCCTCATATTCTCTGTTTATCTTGCTTTTTATGGTTTGGCTTTTTTCCCCATTCTGTGTTTTGCTGCTTTGATCTGATTTTCTTTATTCCTTTGCCCCCTCAATTTAGTAGTTCCACTCAATCTTGCTATTCTACTGACTATATTAATTTGACTTATTTTTTGTAGCTGCCCAGAAAACTCTGTTTACCAATTAAGTACTTAACAAATTATCTTGCTGAAAATGGTAACTACAATAGCAACGACATCCACAAAACGATCGAAACCTTCTAAATCTGCTTCATCTCTCTGGCATCATCTGAAGCAGAATTAAAAGCCCAGTCCATAGTTTCAAAGTTCTCCAGGTTAACGTTCCCCTCTGGATTCTCCTGCTGCCCACTCACTTGAGCTCTGCCGTCTTGTTTAACCTTTCTTCCCACACGCTGCCCACAACATTCCTAATTTGGATGCTTGTCTTTGAAATGAAACTCTCATTATCCATCTTATTACCTAGGTCACTCCAAAGCTGAGATGGTCTCTATCCACTCAGATTTAAAGGTAGAAAACATAAAAGTGGATTCAAACATTCATTCATTCTACTATCGCATTTGAGATTAAGAAAAAAAATTCGCGGCCGGGCGCGGTGGCTCA
This sequence comes from Trachypithecus francoisi, assembly GCF_009764315.1. Taxonomy (NCBI): domain Eukaryota; kingdom Metazoa; phylum Chordata; class Mammalia; order Primates; family Cercopithecidae; genus Trachypithecus; species Trachypithecus francoisi. The sequence continues at coordinate 6,810,600 of NW_022681469.1, forward strand.
AGCCTGTAATCCCAGCACTTTAGGAGGCCGAGACGGGTGGATCACGAGGTCAGGAGATCGAGACCAGCCTGGCTAACACGATGAAACCCCGTCTCTACTAAAAAACAAATACAAAATACTAGCCGGGCGAGGTGGCGGGCGCCTGTAGTCCCAGCTACTCGGGAGGCTGAGGCAGGAGAATGGCGTAAACCCGGGAGGCGGAGCTTGCAGTGAGCTGAGATCCGGCCACTGCACTCCAGCCTGGGTCACAGAGTGAGACTCCGTCTCAAAAAAAAAAAAAAGAAAAAAGAAAAAAGAAAAAAAATTCGCCTTCTGTGCCAATAGTGCTCCCGCAAACATGGTGAAGGTTCCTAAAACCTTTGGGACTTTTTTTTTTTTTTTTTTTGAGAGCGTCTCACTCTGTTTTATTTGTCTGTTTGCTGGCTTGTTTTTTGAGACAGAGTCTAGCTCTGTCACCCAGGCTGGAGTGCAGTGGTGAAATCTAAGCTCTCTGCAACATCAGCCTCTTGGGTTCAAGTGATTTTTCTGCCTCAGCCCCCTGAGGAGCTGGGATTGCAAGCGCTCAACACTACGCCTGGCTAATTTTTGTATTTTTAGTAGAGATGGGGTTTCACCATATTGGCCAGGCTGGTCTCGAACTCCTGACCTCAAATGATCTGCCCACCTCGGCCTCCCAAAGTGCTGGAATTACAGGCATGAGCCACCACGCCTGGCCAACCCATGGGACTTTCTGTAAGAAGTGTGGCAAACACCATCCCCACAAAGTGACACAGTACAAGGACAAGGATTCTCTGTAGGCCCAGGGAGAGCAGATTATGACAGGAAGCTGAGCGGCTTGGTGGGCAAACTAAGCTGATTTTCTAGAAGAAGGCTAAAACTACAAAGAAGATTGTGCTAAGGCTTGAGTGCGTTGAGCCCAACTGCAGATCTAAGAGAGTGCTGGCTGTTAAAGATGGGAGCATTTTGAACTGGGAGGAGGGAAGACAAAGGGCCAAGTGATCCAGTTCTGTGTCATCTTTTGTTTTATTATGAAGACATAATAAAATCTTGAGTTTATGTTCAAAAAAGAAAAAGGAAAAAAAATTATTTCAACTAATATTGAACTTACTGAGCACGTACTATGGCCAGATACTGTTCTCGGTAGTGGGGGTGTAACAGTGAACAAGATGGGAGTAGGGAGAGGACACAGATAATAACAAGCACATCAACAGACAATTATATAATCTAATGTCAGGTGGTGACAGGTGCTAGGAGGAAAAATAACGAAGAGAGAGGTGACAGGTGGTGATGAGGGTGCTGTTTTAGATGAGGTGGTGAGGGAAGGCATGTCTGAGGAGGGAGCATTTGAGCAAAGCCCAGATATTTGCAAGGCCCTTGGATGGGAGGGGACTGGCCTGCTCAAGGAGCAGCAGGGACTCCAGAAGCAACAGGGAAGGCTGGGAGGCAAATTCGGGGGAGTCAGAGGCCAGGGCAGGAATGATCTGAAGGTCATGGTAAAGATTTTTATTTTTATTTTTAATTGAATAAAAGTCATTGGAAGTCATTGGAAAGTTTTGTCCTGGGCAGTGCCATTCCCTGACTCATGCTCTGGAAGGATCACTCTGGCTGCTGTGCATAGAGTCAGTTGCCAGGGCCTGAGTGGACACAGAAGAGCCAGTCAGGAGGTAACTTCTGCAGAGAAGACGTGTGGCCTTGGTGGCTTAGACAGGTGGCCCCAGTGTCAGGGGGAGAAGTGGCGGAAAACGGCAGACGCACATTTCATGTTAGGCTGATGGCGTGGATGTAGAATGGGAGAGAAAGAATTAGGGATGACTGCCGGGCGCAGTGGCTCAAGCCTGTAATCCCAGCACTTTGGGAGGCCGAGACGGGCGGATCACAAGGTCAGGAGATCGAGACCATCCTGGCTAACACGGTGAAACCCCGTCTCTACTAAAAAATATAAAAAACTAGCCGGGCGTGGTGGCGGGCGCCTGTAGTCCCAGCTACTCGGAGGCTGAGGCAGGAGAATGGCGTAAACCCGGGAGGCGGAGCTTGCAGTGAGCTGAGATCCGGCCACTGCACTCCAGCCTGGGTCACAGAGTGAGACTCCGTCTCAAAAAAAAAAAAAAGAAAAAAGAAAAAAGAAAAAAAATTCGCCTTCTGTGCCAATAGTGCTCCCGCAAACATGGTGAAGGTTCCTAAAACCTTTGGGACTTTTTTTTTTTTTTTTTTTGAGAGCGTCTCACTCTGTTTTATTTGTCTGTTTGCTGGCTTGTTTTTGAGACAGAGTCTAGCTCTGTCACCCAGGCTGGAGTGCAGTGGTGAAATCTAAGCTCTCTGCAACATCAGCCTCTTGGGTTCAAGTGATTTTTCTGCCTCAGCCCCCTGAGGAGCTGGATTGCAAGCGCTCAACACTACGCCTGGCTAATTTTTGTATTTTTAGTAGAGATGGGGTTTCACCATATTGGCCAGGCTGGTCTCGAACTCCTGACCTCAAATGATCTGCCCACCTCGGCCTCCCAAAGTGCTGGAATTACAGGCATGAGCCACCACGCCTGGCCAACCCATGGGACTTTCTGTAAGAAGTGTGGCAAACACCATCCCCACAAAGTGACACAGTACAGGACAAGGATTCTCTGTAGGCCCAGGGAGAGCAGATTATGACAGGAAGCTGAGCGGCTTGGTGGGCAAACTAAGCTGATTTTCTAGAAGAAGGCTAAAACTACAAAGAAGATTGTGCTAAGGCTTGAGTGCGTTGAGCCCAACTGCAGATCTAAGAGAGTGCTGGCTGTTAAAGATGGGAGCATTTTGAACTGGGAGGAGGGAAGACAAAGGGCCAAGTGATCCAGTTCTGTGTCATCTTTTGTTTTATTATGAAGACATAATAAAATCTTGAGTTTATGTTCAAAAAAGAAAAAGGAAAAAAAATTATTTCAACTAATATTGAACTTACTGAGCACGTACTATGGCCAGATACTGTTCTCGGTAGTGGGGGTGTAACAGTGAACAAGATGGGAGTAGGGAGAGGACACAGATAATAACAAGCACATCAACAGACAATTATATAATCTAATGTCAGGTGGTGACAGGTGCTAGGAGGAAAAATAACGAAGAGAGAGGTGACAGGTGGTGATGAGGGTGCTGTTTTAGATGAGGTGGTGAGGGAAGGCATGTCTGAGGAGGGAGCATTTGAGCAAAGCCCAGATATTTGCAAGGCCCTTGGATGGGAGGGGACTGGCCTGCTCAAGGAGCAGCAGGGACTCCAGAAGCAACAGGGAAGGCTGGGAGGCAAATTCGGGGGAGTCAGAGGCCAGGGCAGGAATGATCTGAAGGTCATGGTAAAGATTTTTATTTTTATTTTTAATTGAATAAAAGTCATTGGAAGTCATTGGAAAGTTTTGTCCTGGGCAGTGCCATTCCCTGACTCATGCTCTGGAAGGATCACTCTGGCTGCTGTGCATAGAGTCAGTTGCCAGGGCCTGAGTGGACACAGAAGAGCCAGTCAGGAGGTAACTTCTGCAGAGAAGACGTGTGGCCTTGGTGGCTTAGACAGGTGGCCCCAGTGTCAGGGGGAGAAGTGGCGGAAAACGGCAGACGCACATTTCATGTTAGGCTGATGGCGTGGATGTAGAATGGGAGAGAAAGAATTAGGGATGACTGCCGGGCGCAGTGGCTCAAGCCTGTAATCCCAGCACTTTGGGAGGCCGAGACGGGCGGATCACAAGGTCAGGAGATCGAGACCATCCTGGCTAACACGGTGAAACCCCGTCTCTACTAAAAAATATAAAAAACTAGCCGGGCGTGGTGGCGGGCGCCTGTAGTCCCAGCTACTCGGGAGGCTGAGGCAGGAGAATGGCGTAAACCCGGGAGGCGGAGCTTGCAGTGAGCTGAGATCCGGCCACTGCACTCCAGCCTGGGCGACAGAGCGAGACTCCATCTCAAAAAAAAAAAAAAAAAAAGAATTAGGGATGACTACAAAGGCTTTCACCACAGTAAAAAGAGGATAGCATTTACTCAAGAAAAAAAAAGAGGCAAGAAAACCTGGCTGCATGAAAACTGAGTTGCTGCGTGCACAGTTTGCATCTGTCCAAAGAGGGTGGTGACAGGAAAAGTCACAAAAGGCAGTGTGAAGGCATCTTCCATTAGTGCACAACTAGCAACAGCAAGCTCACTCCGGTAAACGTGAGGAAGACTAGAGAACCAGTCCCCAGCCAACTCTGACTAGTTCCTGGGAGCTGGCCAGTAAATGAGGCTCTGCTATGCAAGACTAAGTTTGTGGTTTTCCTATAACTTCTCTTAAAAATCAGTTTTATATGGGCCGCGTGTGGTGGCTCACGCCTGTAATCCCAGTACTTTGGGAGGCCGAGGTGGGTGGATCATGAGGTCAGGAATTCCAGACCAGCTTGACCAACATGATGAAACCCCATCTCTAGTAAAAATACAAAAACAATTGGCCGGGCATGGTGGAGGGTGCCTGAATCACAGCTACTCAGGAGACTGAGGCAGGAGAATTGCTTGAACCCGGGAGGCAGAGGTTGTAGTAACCCGAGATCGCACCACTGCACTCCAGCCTGGGCGACAGAGTGAGACTCTGTCTCAAAAAAAATAAAAACATCATTTTTGTATCCTCTGAATCAGCGTCTAACAATACCACATTACTTTTTGTCTTAAAAGTTCCCTCTTAGTAATGAAATTTTCCTTGGAGGTCCGTTAAAACTCATATGCTATCCCAGTGCCTTGCAGCAGCCGCTGGACTCTCAGATGTCACACGCCCACTCAGGACCTTCAGTACAGGCTCCTATTTGCCCTCCCTTTTGGTGGTTTATCACAAATAAATATCCTCAAAATACTCTATTGCTGTCAAATCTAACAAAATTATTGATACAGCAGCTTTGGGACTGTTACTTTCTAAAGACAATAAATCACTTACAATGTCATGGTCTAAATAAAACAGATCGGTTACTCACTGCATGCACATAAATCTAAGTTGGCCAAGCGCAGTGGCTCACGCCTATAATCCCACCACTTTGGGAGGCCGAGGTGGGCGGATCACTTGAGGCCAGGAGTTCGAGACCAGCCTGCCCAACATGGCAAAACCTTGCCTCTACTAAAAATACAAAAAAGGTTAGCCAGGTGTGGTGGTGCCCATCTGTAGTCCCAGCTACTTGGGAGGCAGAGGCATGAGAATCGACTGAACCCAGGAGTGGGAGGTTGCAATGAGCCGAGAACGCGCCACTGCGCTCCAGCCTGGGCAACAGAGAAAGAGTCTGTCTCAAAATAAATGAACAAACAGATAAATCTAATATTGATTCCTTCAGGTTTCACTTAATGAGCCATACAAGAGGATCATATTTTAAATGAATTGTAATTTGAGTTATTCCCATGGTTTTAAAAATACACTCGTTACACACAAACAATCTGCGTAGGACACATCTCCTTTTGCCTGGACAAGATATAAGCTCTTAACTTTGGGATTAGTGGAAGAACACTTTGGCACAAGGCAGAGGCCACTCGTTATTATTGAACTAAAGGGTTTCCAAAGGCCAGCTTCAGGTAGGCAGTGTGCAGTACCATGAACTGCCCTAGTTAACAGTTTGTATAAACTCATAGGAAAAACACCAAAACTCAATAGAAAAATGGGCCCAGTGTGTAAACAGGTAATTCCCAGAAAGTACACAAGTAACTTTAAAAATCATTAAAAGTGGGCCGGGCGCGGTGGCTCAAGCCTGTAATCCCAGCACTTTGGGAGGCCGAGTCGGGTGGATCACGAGGTCAGGAGATCGAGACCATCCTGGCTACACGGTGAAACCCCGTCTCTACTAAAAATACAAAAAAAAAAACTAGCCGGGCGAGGTGGTGGGCGCCTGTAGTCCCAGCTGCTCGGGAGGCTGAGGCAGGAGAATGGCGTGAACCCGGGAGGCGGAGCTTGCAGTGAGCCGAGATCCGGCCACAGCACTCCAGCCTGGGCGACAGAGCGAGACTCTGTCTCAAAAAAAAAAAAAAAAAAAAAAAAATCATTAAAAGTGGTCAGCAGCCCTTTGAGAGGCTGAGGTGGGAGGATTGCTTGAGCTTGAGCCCAGGAGTTCAACATCAGCAAACATGGTGAAACTCTGTCTCTACAAAAAATACAAAAATTAGCCAGACATGGTGGTACATGCCTGTAGTCCTAGCTACTTGGGAGGCTGAGGCAGGAGAATTGCTTGACCCTAGGAGGTCAAGGCCGTAGTGAGCGGTGACTGTGCCACTGCACTCCAGCTTGGGTGACAGAGTGAGACCCTGTCTCAGAAAAACAAAACTAAAATACAAATGGTCAGCCAAAGTGATAATCCAGAAGTGTAAACTAAAACAATATGAAACAGCATTTTAGGCATTCTAATTAAAGATAATAATAATAATGTTGGGGAAAATAGAATTCAATTTTCCTACACAGTGGCAGGGGAGTAAATCAGCACAAATGTGAAAAGCATTTTGGAAATCCTTAAAATCCAAACCATTTGATCTAGAAATTCCCCTTCTAGGAATCTATTTTAAGGAAAGTTTTAAGCAATAGAAAATTCTGTATTAAAAAAGACCATCAAGTTCTTTCTAATAGCAAATATAACTGAAGACAGCTTTACTACTTAAAAAGAAGAAACCAGATAAAGAAGTTCCAGTCCTGTGTATCCATATAATCAAATATGATGCAGCCGTTTGAAGTGACGTCTTTGAGACATTCTGCTTTTGACAAACTCTTTCGAAACTTAGTTCTCCAACTTGCCGACATCTACCTAACACCTACATTTCCTGGCTCTACTGTGATAAATTCAGACTTTCTCCTGCTGCAGACATTTAGGTTATTTCCAAGTTTTTTTCGCTTTTCAACAGCACTCAAGCAAGCATTTATGTGAATATTGAGATGTACACTAAAGGCCAGGAAACATCTCGAAAGACAGTTTCACCAGGCATGGTGGCTCACGCCTGTAATCCCAGCACTTTGGGAGGCCAAGGCAGGCGGATCATGAGATCAGGAGTTCGAGACCAGCCTGGTCAACATAATGAAACCCCGTCTCTACTAAAAATACAAAAATTAGGCCGGGCGCGGTGACTCAAGCCTGTAATCCCAGCACTTTGGGAGGCCGAGACGGGTGGATCACGAGGTCAGGAGATCGAGACCATCCTGGCTAACACGGTGAAACCCCGTCTCTACTAAAAAATACAAAAAACTAGCCGGGCGAGGTGGCGGGCGCCTGTAGTCCCAGCTACTTGGGAGGCTGAGGCAGGAGAATGGCATGAACCTGGGAGGCGGAGGTTGCAGTGAGCTGAGATCCGGCCACAGCACTCCAGCCTGGGCGACAGAGTGAGACTCCGTCTCAAAAAAAAAAAAAAAAAAAATACAAAAATTAGCTAGGCATGGCAGCGTGTGCCTGTAATCCCAGCTACTTGGGAGGCTGAGGCGGGAGAACCACTTGAACCCGGGAGGCAGAGGTTGCAGTGAGCTGAGATCGCACCACTGTACTCCAGCTTGGGCGACAGAGCGAGACTTCGTCTCAAAAAGGAAAAAAAAAAAAAAAAAAAAAAAACAAAGCCGGGCGCAGTGGTTTACACCTGAAATCCCAACCCTTTGGGAGGCTGAGGCGGGCGGATCACAAGGTCAAGAGATCGAGACCATGCTGGCTAACATGGTGAAACCCCATCTCTACTAAAAATAAAAAAATTAGCCAGGCGTGGTGGCAGGCACCTGTAATCCCAGCTACTTGGGAAGCTGAGGCAGGAGAATGGCTTGAACCCAGGAGGCGGAGGTTGCAGTGAGCCAGTGGGCCAAGATCACGCCACTGCACTCCAGCCTGGCAACAGAGTGAGACTTCAGCAAAAAAAAAAAAAAAAAAAAAACACACAAAGAAAGACACCTACAGAGCAATTCTGGCCTGGGGACCTTGTTGAGAGTGGCTGGGTCCCAGGCCAGTCCCACAAGCCCACTGAGAGCGGCAGCCACACAGGTCCTTCCAGAACTGGAAGCAATGTTCACAGCCACGCTCGTTATCACAACTCCCAGAACTTCAAATTTGTATCAAAATTTTCATGTTTATCTTCCCTAAAGTCTCCACAAACAAATCTAGAAACTGCTCAGGGACAAACTTATTTGCTCCTGGGAAGAGAAATCCCTCCCAGGCGTGTGCAGGCAAGCTTCTGCCACAGGGGACAAGGAGCACACAGAAGTTTTGTCCAGGAGTAAGGAACGCCCACGTCTAGTTGAAGATGCAAAGGAAAACAGACAGACAAACATGATTACCCAGCGTGGGCCCTGGGCCGGACACCACAGTAACTGCCTGGTAGCCATGTACCCATGTACACACATTTTGTTTCTTGTTGTAGCCAGTTGTTCTGCCCCACCCTCCACCACTGCCACTAATTCAAACCAGGAGGGCCAAGGAGGGAGGTGACAGCAGTGAGAGGGAGCAGGCTGGGTTTGATTGTGTTCTTTTTTTGTTTTGAGACAGTCTCACCCTGTGTCCAAGCTAGAGTGTAGTGGTGCCATCTCGGCTCACTGCAACCTCTGCCTCCTGGGTTCAAGAGATTCTCCTGTCTCAGCCTCCCGGGAAGCTGGGATTACAGGCATACTCCACCACACACAGTTAATTTTTGTATTTTTAGTAGAGACGAGGTTTTACCATGTTGGCCAGGATGGTCTCGAAATCCTGACCTCAAGTGATCCACCGTCCTGGGCTTCCCAAAGTGCTGGGATTACAGGCATGAGCCAACCGTGCCCAGCCAGTTTTATTTTGTTCTGTTTTGATAGCAGAACTCCCTGTGACAACAGGAGCCTAAAGCAGCAATCTATTAGTCAGACTCTGGGGGCAAGTAATAATCACCAGCTCAGCGATAGACAGCCTGGAATCTACTCACCGAGGCTTGGAGGCAGGAGGTGGGTGAGAGTTTAGCATGAGGACAGCTGGCTCCTTCTCGCATGTGACAGTCTTGTGAGCCTATTACGGGGTCTTCAAGCTCCATCAGGCAGAACGGGGGCAGCTTCTGCTGGAAGGGGCACTCTGTGGGTTGGTGATAGAACAAGCTCCAGGTCATCCAGATCTCTCCGCATGGCCCCCTCCAAGCCACAGGACCCTGTGGAGTCTTCCTGATGGGAGTTCTGCTGTTCATGAAATAGAGCGCAGCCTGTCACAGGTCGTAAACAGTACACAGGAGCCAAAGCTGCACACACCGGCAGCCCCACGCTGCCACTGTTGGAGATTCCCATTCAGAAGAGTCAGAAATTCCCCAGTTCTTTGAAAACATCTTAAGCCAAAACTTAAGACTTATTGTCTCCAGTGTTTTTTTTTTTTGTTTTTTTTTTTTGAGGTGGAGTTTTGCTCCTGTCACCCAGGCTGGAGTGCAATGACACAATCTTGGCTCACTGCAACCTCCACCTCCTGGGTTCAAGTGATTCTCCTGCTTCAGCCTCCCAAGTAGCTGGGATTACAGGTGCCTGCCATCAGGCTAATTTTGTATTTTTAGTAGAGATGGAGTTTTACCACGTTGGTCAGGCTGGTCTCGAGCTCTTGACCTCAGGTGATCCACCTGCCTCAGCTTCCCAAAGTGCTGGGATTACAGGTGTGAGCCAGCATGCCTGGCCAATTTTTCTTTTCTTTTCTTTTTCTGAGACAGAGTCTCACTATGTCACCCTGGAGTGCCTCACTGCAACCTCTGCCTCCCAGATTCAAGTGATTCTCCTGCCTCAGCCACCTGAGTAGCTGGGATTCCAGGTGCCCGCCACCACACCCAGCTAATTTTTATGTTTTTAGTAGAGACAGGGTTTCACCATATTGCCGAGGCTGGTCTCAAACTCCTGACCTCAAGTGATCTGCCTACCATGGCCTTCCAAAGTGCTGAGATTACAGGTGTGAGCCACCACACCTGGCCTCCAGTTTGTTTGTTTGTTTGTTTGTTTATCCAAGGTCAGGTCCAGGGTAATGTGCCAACATCATAACAAGGTTCAGAGGGTGGCACATCCCACACATGCACGTGAACACCCAATCATCATGCTCGGGAACTACAGAGGGTCCTCCAGTGTATTTAAAAGCAGCCAAACAACCCGCCAAGTTTAACCTTCTTGTTTCTATCACATTCCATGGCTGTCCCCTTTCATTCCCCACAAAGCCTTGCCTTCAATGGTGGGACTGTCCAGATCATGACAAAGCCCTCATTGAAGTACTGGTTTTGCCCCTGGTGCCCACCCTTCTACACGAAATGCATTCTCTCTGAGTTCAGACCCACTCATTTCAGATAATAAACTTCAGATCCTGCTTTTCCTGAGGGTCTGTTGCTTGGGACCACTCCTGGTACCAATATGTAAGGGTCAGGATTTTTAGTTACCAAAAACAAAACTCAAAACACAATTCACCATGGCTAATTTAAGCAGAAAAAGACAGACACACAAAAGATTTGCTAAAGACCTCAAGTAACTCACAAGCTCAACCCCCCTTGAGAGGGGTCAGAGGAAAGGCGTTGAGACTGAGCTTCCTGCGGCTACTGTCACGGCCACGGCCACAGCCTCTCCGGAGACCTGAACCTGGGGGCGTGACTCTCCTGCAAGCATAGCTGAACCTAACATGGGCCCTCAGGGACTCACTCTCCGGAGACCTGAACCTGGGGGCGTGACTCTCCTGCAAGCATAGCTGAACCTAACATGGGCCCTCAGGGACTCACTCTTGCCACCACTGCTGCCCCCAGCAGCCAGGTGTCACCGCCACCACCAGCACCAGTGGAGCAGGAGCTGCGCACAGAGCCTCTCCCATCAACCGGTCCCTGTCATGTCAAAGCTTAAAACAGGTGCATCTGAGGGGTGTGAGCTGGGAAGCGTGCCCGTGTCTCCTGGCAGAGCGGCTAGGAGTCTGAGTTCACACTTCTTTTTTTTTTTTTTTTCAGAAGGTGTCTTGCTCTGTCGCCCAGGCTGGAGTGCAGTGGCTCACAATCTCGGCTCACTGCAACCTCTGCCTCCTGGTTTCAAGTGATTCTCCTGCCTCAGCCTCCCAAGTAGCTGGGACTACAGGCATGCACCACCATGTCGAGCTAATGTTTGTATTTTTAGTAGGACGGGGTTTCACCATGCTGGCCAGGCTGGTCTCGAACTCCTGACCTCAAGTGATCCACCTGCCTCGGCCTCCCAAAGTGCTGGGATTACAGGCATGAGCCACCGTGCCCAGCCCTGAATTCACACTTCCTGGTAGGGGTGGCAGATTTCAGAACATGGAAATGTCACTGGAGAAAGGTGCCCAGAGAGTGATGGGAAACCTCAGGTGTGACAAATGTCCCCTCACATGATGGAGCTGAAATGGTCACATTAGCCTATTGGGTCTAGTTGTGCTCAGGTCTTGTCATTCCTTAGAAGACAGCATGTGGGAAGGGGATACCTCAGGGGTTCTGCATCTCCCCAGCAGTGCATTGTGAGAGTTCTGTGTCTAAGACAATTCATTTGTACCTGCGAAATCTTACCTAGCACATCTCAAAGTCCCAGAGTTCTAATACTATATATTTCTTTTCATGTAAATCCATAATACTACAGCTGGGCGTGGTGGCTCACGCTTGTAATCATAGCACTTTGGGAGGTCGAGTCGGGCAGATCCCCTGAGGTCAGGAGTTCAAGACAAGCCAGGCCAGCATGGTGAAACCCTGTCTCTACTAAAAATACAAAAATTAGCTGGGTGTGGTACCAGGCGCCTGTAATCGCAGCTACTCAGGAGGTTGAGGCAGGAGAATCGCTTGAACCTGGGAGGCAGAAGTTTCAGGGAGCTGAGATTGCGCCACTGCACTCCAGTCTCAGTGACAGAGTAAGACTCCATCTCGGAAAAAAAAAAAAAAGGCAAGAGTCTACCGCCATACCACCCTGAATGCACCCGATCTAGTCTGATCTGGGAAGCTAAGCAGGGTCAGGCCTGGTTAGTACTTGGATGGGAGACCGCCTGGGAACACCGGGCGCTGTAGGCGTGGCCCAGAATGGTGGCTCACGCCTGTAAATCCCAGCACTTTGGGAGGCCGAGGCGGGTGAATCACCTGAGGTCAGGAGTTCGAGACCAGCCTGGCCAACATGGTGAAACCCTGTCTGTACCAAAAATACAAAATTTAGCTGGGCGTGGTGGCAGGTGCCTGTAATCCCAGCTATTCTGAAAGAAAAAAAAAAAAAAGGAAAGTAAGGCAAATGAACCAGTCCATTATTAACATCACCTTCCGGGAGCATTTAGTTGTGGGAGTTTCTGTTGATGGGGCATCAGAGGTCATGATAACGATGGGAGGAACAACCTGGAATACTGAGCCAGCAGTTTTCCTAGAGACCCACAGCCGGGATTCCAAACGTAGGCGTATGACAAAGGTACCAACATGACATCACAGTTTCTGGGAAGCATGAAAGGGATGAGAGAGACGAATGCATGAACTCACAGAGGCAAGGGACATTCAGCGGCAGGGGTCAGTTTGGTGAGGATCCAGAGCCACTGAGCAGCCACTGAGAAACCGTCACTGGAAAAGACATCTAAACCTCCAGATCCCTGTTCAAGCAACAATACCCTGAAATCTCTCCGGGCTCTCTCAGTACACTTACAGATTACCAGTGACATGAATGTTAATATTTTATGGCCCTACCTTGCACTTCTAAAAGTTCTAATTAATCTCACTAGATAAAAGCTGGCAAGCATGCTGGTACAAAGGAGAATCGCACCCTCCTCGCAATGTCTGTGTGCCAACTCATCTGGGATCCTGCAATGATTTGCCCTGTCTCTGCTCCATAAAGGGGCCAGTAATTAGCATTTGGAAGCTAAGCCACACTTCCCCACTGTCTGCCATTTGCTGATTGTTAATTAATTAATTGATTGATTAGCAGCTTCCTCTAGTACTGGCTAGTAAAGGCCCCTTCAAGGAGTTCTCCCCAGTTCTCTGCTCTCCCCACCTCCACACACCCTGGCAGAAGAAGGATTTCCATAACATCCTTGAAAGCAGGGCTACATCTTGGACATTGTTTCTGTAGCTTGCAAGGTGCCTTGCACACAGAAAATATTTACAGAGTAAATGGATGAAAGATTGGCGGATAGACTGATAGACATGAAAACGTATAATATACTTCCTATTTTTCTCTGACATTATAAAATTTTTTTCTGAACTTTAGATCGGAAGAGAACTTAAATATTATCCAACCTAATTTCATTTTAAGGATAAGGAAGCAGGCCAGGTACAGTGGCTCATGCCTGTAGTCTCAGCACTTTGGGAAGCCAAGGCAGGTGGATCACTTGAGGCCAGGAGTTGGAGACCAGCCTGGTCAATAATGGCGAAACTCTGTCTCTACTAAAAATACAAAAAAAACTAGCCAGACATGGTGGTGGGTACCTGTAATCCCAGCTATTCGGGAGGCTGAGACAGGAGAATTGCTCGAACCCAGGAGTTAGAGGTTGCAGTGAGCTGAGATCACGCCACTGCACTCCAGCCTGGGTGACAGAGCAAGACTCTGTCTCAAAAAATAAATAAATAGAAAGGGAAAAAAATATAAGGAAACAGGTCCACAAAGGTTCAAAGGATGTATACATATGCTCAGCTACTAAGAACGTAGACTAGGCCAGGCGACGTGGCTCACGCCTATAATCCCAACACTTTGGGAGGCCAAGATGGGCGAATCACCTGAAGTCAGGAGTTTGAAACCAGCCTGGCCAACATGGCGAAACAAAACTACAAAAATTAACTGCGTGTGGTGGCGTGTGCCTGTAGTCCCAGCTACTCGGGAGGCTGAGGCAAGAGAATTGCTCAAACCCAGGAGGCGGAGGTTGCAGTGAGCTGAGATGGCGCCACTGCACTCCAGCCTGGGCAACAGAGCAAGACTCCATCACAAACAGAAAAAAATTCACTCTGAGGAGATCGCAGTGGTAGGTGGTGAGGAGCTCGGATCCACCCGCTCCCGCTCCTCACGCACCGCTGTTCGCTCTCGCCCAGGGACAAGTTGGTCAGGAAGCTGCACAACAGTCAAGGCTTTTAAAGATGCCATAAAAACACCCGTGGAGCTGAGGTGGCAATTCACCGAATTCGAACCAGTCTAACGAGCCGCAAGGTAAAATCCCTGGAGGTATGTGCCCACTTGATCAGAGGGGCAAAGGAAAAGAATCTCAAAGTGAAGGGACCAGTTGGAATGCCTACCAAGACTTTGAGAACCACTACAAGAGAAACTCCTTTTGGTGAAGGTTCTAAGACACGGGATTGTTTCCAGATGAGAATCCACAAGCTACTCACTGACTCGCACAGTCCTTCTGAGATGGCTAAGCAGATGACTCCATCGGTACTGAGCCAGGAGTTGAGGTGGAAGTCATCACTGCAGATGCTTAAGTCGACTATTTTAATAAATTGATTACCAGTTGTTAAAAAAAAATAAATTAAAATCAGCTTATTCAGGTTTTCTGGAAGATCACATGGATGACAAAATTTAAACGATGGCCAAAATGAGGGAATTGGAGTTAAGAGTTGCTTTCCATATTATTTGATTATCTGAAATGTACACAGAAGATGTTCCTATCCTTTCTGTTTGTTTGTTTGTTTGTTTTTTGAGATAGGGTCTTGCTCTGTCACCCAGGCTGGAGTATAGTGGTGCGATTGCAGCTCACTGCAACAACCTTCACTTCCCAGCCTCAAGTGATCCTTCCACCTCAGCCTCCCAAGTAGTTGGGATTACAGGTGCATACCACCACATCTGGCCAGTTATTATTTTTTAGTTTTTATAGAGATGGGATTTTTCCATGTTGCCCAGGCTGGTCTCAAACTCCTGGGCTCAAGCAATCCACCCACCTCAGCTTCCCAAAGTGCTGGGATTACAGGCATGAGCCACTGTACCCAGCCAGATGTTACTATCTTGTTTAACAAATAATGAAACCAGCCGGCTGGGCGTGGTGGCTCACACCTGTAATCCCAGCACTTTGGGAGGTCAAGGAGGGCGGATCACCTGAAGTCGGGAGTTGGAGACCAGCCTGACCAACATGAAGAAACCCTGACTCTACTAAAAATACAAAATTAGCTGGGCGTGGTGGCGCATGCCTGTAACTAGGGAGGCTAAAGCAGGAGAATCACTTGAACCCAGGAAGTGGAGGTTGCGATAAGCTGAGATCGCATCATTGCATTCCACCCCAGGCAACAAGAGTGAAACTGTCGCACAAAAAAAAAAAACAAAACAAAAAACACAGCAAATTATGAAACTGAACTCTGGAAATTAAAATAAATTCATCATGAAATCAGTGGGTTGGAGTTGGATGGTTAGAATAGGAAAAGACCTTAGAAAGTATCTATTCAGGCTGGTCATGATGGCTCACACCTGTAATCCCAATAGTTTGGAAGGCTGAGGCAGGAGGATTGCTTGAGGCCAAGAGTTCAAGAACAGCCTGGGCAACATAGGGAGACCCTATCTCTAAAAAAAAAAAAAAATAGCCAGTGTGGTGGCAAGCACCTGTTATCCCAGCTACTTGGGAGGCTGTGGTAGGAGGATAGGTTGGGCCCAGGAGGCGGAGGCTGCACTGAGTCATAATTGCACCACTGCACTCCAGCCTGGGTGACAACAGAGCAAATCCCTTTCTCTCTCACACGCAAAAAAAAGTATTGGCTGCACGCGGTGGCTCACACCTGTAATCCCAGCATTTTGGGAGGCTGAGGCGGGCAGATTGTCTGAGCTCAGAAGTTTGAGACCAGCCTGCGTAACATGGTGAAACCCCATCTCTACTAAAATAGAAAAAATTAGCTGGGCATGGCAGCATGCGCCTGTAGTCCCAGTTACTCAGGAGGCTGAGGCAGGAGAATTGCTTGAACCTGGGGGAGAGGCGGAGGTTGGTTGCAGTGAGCCAAGATCGTACCACTGCACTCCAGCCTGGGCGACAGAGCAAGGCTCCATCTTAAAAGAAAAAAAAAAAAAAGTATCTATCCAAATACCTCTTTTTGAAGATGAGAAAACAATTTTCTTTTTTTGTGTGTTTTGTTTTTGTTTTTTTGAGACAGAGTTTTGCTCTTATCACCCAGGCTGGAGTGCATTGGCATAATCTCAGCTCACTGCAACCTCTGCCTCCTGGGTTCAAGCGATTCTCCCGCCTCAGCCTCCCCAGTAGCTGAGATTACAGGCACACACCACCATACCCAGCTAATTTTTGTATTTTTAGTAGAGACGGGGTTCTACCGTGTTGGCCAGGCTGGTCTCAAACTCCTGACCTCAGGTGATCCTCCCGCCTCAGCCTCCCAAAGTGCTGGGATTACAGGTGTGAGCCACCATGCCTGGCTGCAAAAACAATTTTCAATCTTCTCTTTAATCTTAACTATAAAATAACTCTTCTCTGGGTATCATCATTTTTGCCATCTACAGTAAATGACCTTGTGTGTCATTAGCAACTAACCAACGTAACAACACTTAGAATAAACAAAGTCTGTACTGAGAATTTTCATCATTCCTGTGTCACCCAGGCTGGAATGCAGTGGTGCAATCTTAGCTCACTGTAACCTCAAATTCCTGGGCTCATGTGATCCTCCCACCTCAAGTCTCCCAAAGTGCTGGGATTTCACTGCGTCCAGCCAAAAGATAATTTTAAAGGTAAAATTGTAATTGCTCTGCAAATATAAAATGTACTCATGTCAGAGACTTCATTTAGCTCATTATCTAATAGGAGAACCAGTAAAATGTTACAACTGATTCAAAAGAAATTCAAACAACAGGCAATAATGTAAAATGATTTTGTGATATATGCAAGATAGGTCAATCCACAAGGCAAAAATAAATTGTGTTCCACCAGACACAATTAGCTTGCATTTCTATGGACAAGAATCAATTTTCTACAATTCACAGAGTTGTAAACCATCCCAAAGACAAAGACAGGCTCAGCTTAGGAGCTGAGCTAGACAGGATATACTTTCTAATCCTTTCAGTCCATTCCAGCCTTCCACAATTTTTCTCCAAGCTAGTAAGAATTCATTCTTGAATTCCAAAAAATATTGAAGAAATACATAATAGTAATTCGACACAAACTTTTCCAGAGAATTGAAAAGTAGGGACCACTTCCCATTCCCTCATTCTATGAAGCAAGTATGACTCTGTTACCAAAACCAGATAAAGACATTGAAAGAAGACTATTGACCAATATTCCTCATGAACATAGATGCAAAAGCTCTCAACAAATACACCAATATGTAAAAAAGATAAGACATCATGACCAAGTGAGGTTTATCCCATAAATGCAAAGTTGGTTTAGCATTTGCCAATCAATCAATGTAGTGAACTCTATTCATAGACTCAAGAAAAACATTATCTTAATAGACATAGAAAAAGCATGTGACCAAATCCAGCATTCATTCCTAACAAACTCTCAGTAAACTAAGAAAAGAAGGGTACTTCCTCAACCTGAAAAAGGGCGTCTGTGAAAAACATACAACTATCATCACACTCCACAGTGAGAGAGTGAATGCTTTCCCGCTAAGGGCAGGAGCAAGGCAAGGATGTCCACTCTCACCACTTCCATTCAGCAGTGCCCTGGATGCCCCAGTGGAGCAATACGGCCTGAAAAATAAATCAATCAATAGAAGTAAGGAAGTCATAAAACAAAGGAAAAAGTAAAACTGTCTCTACTCACAGGTAACGTGATCAGCTGTGTGGAAAATCTGATGAATCTACAAAAAGGCTAATTAGCAAGAGTGGAAGATTCAATATCAGTATACAAAAACGAATATTTCTACATTCAAACAATGAGCAATTGAAATTTGAAATTTAAAAAATAACAGAATTAAAACACGTGAAACACTTAGGCATAAATCTGACAAAGGATGAACAAAGGATATACACTGAAAACTAATAGAACATTGCTGCAAGAAATCAAAGGATTAAATAAATGGAGAAATATATTTTTTATTCAGTTTTTTATTTTCATTTTTTACTTTTTTTGTAGAGACAGTGTTGCCTAGGCTGGTCTCGAACTCCTGGCCTCCAGTGATCCTCCTGCCTCAGCCTCCCAAAGTGCTGGGATTACTGGTGTGAGCTACCATGCCCAGACAATAAATGTATTTATTCACCAATTAGAAGATTCAGTAGCCAGGCACAGTGGCTTGTGCCTGTAATCCTAGCACTTTGGGAGGCCGATGTGGGTGGCTCACCCAAGGTCAGGAGTTCAAGACCAGCCTGGCCAATATGGTGAAACACCATCTCTACTAAAAATACAAAAATTAGCCGGGCACGGTGGCATGTGCCTACAATCCCAGCTACTCAGGAGGCTGAGGCAGAAGAATGGCTTGAACCCAGGAGGTGGAAGTTGCAGTGAGGCCAGATTGCACCACTGCACTCCACCCTGAGCCACAGAGCAAGACTCTGTCTCAAAAATAAAAATAAAAAATAAAGACTCAATATTGCTAGATCCCACACAATCCCACTTAAATTTTCAGCAAGCTTTTTTGTAGAAATTGATAAGTTGATTTTAAAATTCATATAGAAATGCAAAGGACCTGACTTCAAGACTTATTACAAAGCTTCAGTAATCAAAGCAATGTAATAGTGGTATAAAAACAGACAAACAGATCAATAGAACAGAAAAATGTGTAGCAATAGACCCATACATATATACAGACATCAATTGATTTTCAAGAGATATGCAAAGGCAGCTAAGGGAAAGGATCATCTTTTCAACAGATGGTGCTGGAACACTTAGATATCCACGTGCAAAAAATTATTTAAGGCTTGGCGCAGTGGCCCATGCCTGTAATCTCAATACTTTGGGAGGCCAAGGTAGGCAGATTGTCTGAGCTCAGGAGTTTGAGACCAGCCAGGGCAACATGGCCAAACTCTGTCTCTAACTGAAAAAAAAAAAAAAAATTAATAATTTAGATCCCTGACTCACATCATACACAAAAATTAATTCTAAATGTAAAACCTAAAACTATAAAACTTCTAAAAGATCTATTGATCCTAAGGCAAAGATTTCTTAGAAAACCAAAACTACAATCCATAAATGAAAAAAAAATTATAAGTTGTACTTCAACAAAGTTAACAATTTTTTGCCCTTCCAAGGCATATTAGAGAATGTGGGCCAAGCGTGGTGGCTCACACTTACAATCCCAGGACCGTGGGAGGCCGAGGCAGGTGGCGGCTCACACTTACAATCCCAGGACCGTGGGAGGCCGAGGCAGGTGGCGGCTCACACTTATAATCCCAGGACCGTGGGAGGCCGAGGCAGGTGGCGGCTCACACTTATAATCCCAGGACCATGGGAGGCCAAGGCAGGTGGATCATTTGAGCTCAGTGCCACCCTGGGCAACATGGTGAAACCCAGTCTCTACAAAAAATACAAAAAGTTAGCCAGGTGTGGTGGTGCGTGCCTGTGGTCCCAAGTCCTCAGGAGGCTGAGGTGGGAGGATTGCTTAACTCCAGGGGGCAGGGGTTGTAGTGAGCTGAGATCACGCTACTGCACTTCAGCCTGGGTGACAGAGCAAAACCCAGTCTCCAGAATAAATAAATAAATTAATTTAATTTAATTAAAATGAAAGTAAACTACCTAATTTTAGAAAAAGGTACAAGATTTGGACAGACACTTCACCAAAGAACCTAGATGGATGGTAAATAGCACATGAAAAGATGTTCAAGTCATTGGCCATTAGGGAAACACAAATTAAACCCACAATGAGATACCACCGTGCATTTATTAGAATGGCTTAAAGACTGATTGTATCAAGCATTAATGAGGCTATTAGAAAACTGGAATTCTCATACACTGCTGTTGGCAATGTAAAATATAACAACCACTTTGGAAGTCAGGTGGATGGGGTTTTTTTGGTTGGTTTTGGTTGGTTTGGTTTTGTTTTTGTTTTGTTTTTGAGACGGAGTCTCACTCTGTCGCCCAGGCTGGAGTGCAGTTGCGCAATCTCAGCTCACTGCAACCTCTGCCTCCCAGGTTCAAACAATTCTTCTGCCTCAGTCTCCCAAGAAGCTGGGATTACAGGCGCATGCCACCACACCCAGCTAATTTTTTGTATTTTTGTATTTTTAGTAGAGACGGGGTTTCACCATGTTGGCCAGGATGGTCTCCATCTCCTGACCTCGTGATCCACCTGCCTCGGCCTCCCAAAGTGCTGGGATTACAGGATTGAGCCACCGCTCCTGGCTAGGTGACTTTTTCTAAGTTAAACATACACTGAGTAGATGTGCCATCAACCCAGGAGAAATTAAACATGTACATACAAAGACTTGTATACAAATATTCATAGCCACTCTCCTCAAAATTGCCAAAATCTGGAAACAACCCAAATGTCCTTCACCAGGTGATGGGTAAAGTAGTACATTCCTACAATGACATTCAGGCAATAGTATGGATGAATTTCAAAATAACTGTGTTATGTGGGAAAAGAAAAAAACAAATGTAAGATAATCCATATTGTATGGTTCTATTTATACAAACTTCTAGCAAATACCAACTGATCTATAAGAGCCTGTGGGGAGCCGGGCTCAGTGGCTCACGCCTCTAATCCCAGCACTTTGGGAGGCTGAGGCGGGCAGATCACAAGGTCAGGAGTTCGAGACCAGCCTGGCCAGCATGGTGAAACCCCATCTCTACTAAAAATACAAAAATTAGCGAGGCGTAGTGGTGGGTGCCTGTAATCCCAGCTATATACCAGCCATATATATATATATATATATATATAAAGAGAGAGAGAGAGAGCGCGCCTGTGAGGACACAGCTGAGAGCGTAGTGGTGGGAAAAGTCAGGAGGGACAGATTACAAAAGGCCACAAGGAAACTTTTGGGAGTGATGAATGTGTTCACTATCTTGGTGGTGTTGACAGTTTCATGAGTATATGCATATGTCAAAATTTATCCAATTGTACCCGTTAAGTACGTGTAATTTATCGTCTATCAATTGTATCTCAGTAAAGCTATTTTTATATAAAACCTACCAGAATGGGAGGATTCTGAGCAATTTCAGTTGCCATTTCAACCTATACACCGTCTGGGGGGCTTGCCTTGGAATTTTAACCTGAAGGAAAGTTGACAGCCCTTTACCAGTGCCACGACTATTTCCCACCTTTGAGGCTAGATTCACGCTACTCCCCCAGCCCCTGCCCCCAAGCACGCAGTGTTCTTGGCGTGATTCTCCAGGGCAGGGCACTTGTGCTTCCACAGAAGGCCTGAGCACAAGCTCAGCTCCCACCTCAGTCTCTCACTGGATGGATGTATTTAGCTGACCTTGCCGATGGAGCACAGAAACTCTCCCGAGCACTCATCTACAGAGAACAATCTTCCTTGATTAAAGAAGGTTGTTTTTCTGCCAAGAGTGTAAGTCAATTTCAGGGAGTCCCCTGAGGATGCTACCACCACTGTCCAAATGGAGATTGCTGGGGAGGCTTGTGGGTGGAGCAGCAGGGTGAGGCCCAGGTCCCACACTGGGGAGGCTTCCTGGACTCCCCACGCTGGGAAATGGCTGATACCAGTTGGCAAGGGTAAAGAATGGGCTCAGCTGGGTTAAAAAAAAAAAATAACCTCTTCTACATAAAGTCAGTCCACGGCCAGACACGGTGGCTCACACTTGTAATCCCAGCACTTTGGGAGGCCAAGGTGGGCAGATCACCTGAGGTCAGGAGTTCGAGACCAGCCTAACCAACATGGAGAAACCTCGTCTCTACTTAAAAAAAAAATACAAAATTAGCTGGGTGTGGTGGCACATGCCTGTAATCCCAGCTACCCGGGAGGCTGAGGCAGGAGAATCACTTGAACCCGGGAGGTGGAGGTTGCAGTAAGCTGAGATCGCATCATTGCACTCCAGCCTGGGTGACAACAGCAAAACTCGTCTCAAAAAAAAAAAAAAAGAGGCCGGGCGCGGTGGCTCAAGCCTGTAATCCCAGCACTTTGGGAGGCCGAGACAGGTGGATCACGAGGTCAGGAGATCGAGACCATCCTGGCTAACACGGTGAAACCCCGTCTCTACTAAAAAATACAAAAACTAGCCGGGCGAGGTGGCGGGCGCCTGTAGTCCCAGCTACTCGGGAGGCTGAGGCAGGAGAATGGCGTAAACCTGGGAGGCGGAGCTTGCAGTGAGCTGAGATCCGGCCACTGCACTCCAGTCCGGGCGACAGAGCAAGACTCCGCCTCAAAAAAAAAAAAAAAAAAAAAAAAGAAATCAGTCCGTAATATTTGCACTGTCCCCAAAATAAAAGGGTGGCACCACTCCTTTCTTTCCACATATGACTGTCAAGCTGAATTTTTCTTTTTAATTTTGCCTCCTTTTATGTACATTTTAATACCTAGTACATGTTGTTTCCTCATGTAAATTTCATGTACATTTTAACCCCTAGTATATGTAACCCACATACATGTTTCCCCCTAGTGAAAAAGGGGGAAATGAAGTGATATCCACACAGAATAACCCCTGAATTGTGTTTCTTCCTCTTTCCTGACCCCCATGCACATCCACGTAGAATGTGGAGAGGCAGAGAGCAGCCTAATCACCCTTGCATTTGTCTGGGACATTCATGAACGGGAAAAAGCACACAAAACAGATACCCAAGTGGCTACACTGAGATTTTAAAGACATCAGTGAGGACAGATTTGAATATCCAAAATGGAGTGAATGGCTGGGCACAGTGGCTCACAGCTGTAATCCCAGCACTTTGGGAGGTCGAGATGGATCATTTGACATCAGGAGTTCCAGACCAGCCTGGCCAACATGACGAAACACCCATCTCAACAAAGAATACAAAAAATTAGCTGGGCATGGTGGTGCGCGCCTGTAGTCCCAGCTACTCAGGAGGCTGAGGCAGGAGGATCACTTGATCCCAGGAGATCACTCATGTAGTGAGCTCTGATTGTGCCAGTGCACTCCAGTGTGAGTAACAGAGTGAGACACTGTCTCGGTCACGAGTTCAAGACCAGCCTGGCCAACATAGTGAAACCCCATCTCTACAAAAAATACAAAAAATTAGCTGGTCATGGTGGTGGGCACCTGTAATCCCAGCTACTCAGAAGGCTGAGGCAGGAAAATCGCTTGAACCCAGGAGACGGAGGTTGCAGGAGCCGAGATTGTGCCATTGCACTCCAGCCTGAGCAACAGAGTGAGACTGTCTCAAAAAAAAAAAAAAAAAAAAGGAGTGAAAATGAAGACAGAAGGCATTGGGCATTGCTACCTGAGATGGTGAAACGAGATCACTGGAAAGAGTGAGGCTGGATGGTCTTCATTAGCAGCCAGCAAGTCCCTTAAGCTCTAGAGGCTTCTTCCCATCAGGGATGGTGGCATCATGAAACTGTTGGGACAGTGCTCCCTCCAGGAGCTCCACCCAAGAACACAGAGTTTTTGGGAACCCAGCAAACGGCCGCCCTGGCGAACAGGCTTCATATTTCCAAGGATGACCAGGGTCCTGGAGAGGAGCCAAAACAGAATTTCCAGCACACCTCATCAATCACAACAATAATAAGAGCAGCATTTACTGAGCGCATGCTACGGGCCAGACGCGATGCCAAATACTGCGAATACATCTTTGACCTAATCCTAACAATCTATGCAGTGGGCATCGGTGGAAGAACATTGCCAGCTCTGTTCCTGAATGAAGAACAAGACACCCAGGAACAGTCCTTCAGTTTTGCTAACTCTGATTCCAGAGAAGTTAAGGAGAAGAACCTGGCCTGGGTATACAATAATAATACACATTTTTTTAGAGAGTTGCAAGCACTTAAAAGCAAACAAACATCTTCTCACCCTGACACAGAGAGCCAAGTGAAATGCAAGGCAGGCCCTGGGCTGGTGTGGCTTTCTGACCCACCTGATGCTCTCAAAATCTTAGTTTCTCTTATCTTCTGGATTCAGAAGTATAGACTGTTGCCTTGGCCTCTCCAGCCAAAAATCATTATAGGCACAGACGTGTAATTACACATCCCACATTAATTCAGTCAACCAAT
The DNA here is from genome assembly GCF_009764315.1 of Trachypithecus francoisi. Lineage (NCBI taxonomy): Eukaryota > Metazoa > Chordata > Mammalia > Primates > Cercopithecidae > Trachypithecus > Trachypithecus francoisi. The sequence goes on from NW_022681469.1 coordinate 6,834,472, forward strand.
ACATATTGAGGGTTCACTTTAATTCAAACCTATCCATACCTGGCACTGGCGTTACAAATAAGGACAGCCCTCTAGGTTGCAAGGAGTGGAAAAGACATGAAAATAAGCAGATAATTGTCATGCAGAGGCGTAGAGATATGTAGAAAGTGGGTTAATAGGCTAGGCATAGTAGCTCATGCCTGTAATCCTAGCACTTTGGGAGGCCGAGGCGGGTGGATCACCTGAGGTCAGGAGTTCAAGACTAGCCTGACCAACGTGGTGAAACCCCATCTCTACTAAAAACACAAAAAGTTAGCCGGGCATGGTGGTGGGTGCCTTTAATCCCAGCTACTTGAGAGGCTGAGGCAGGAGAATCGCTTGAACCTGGGAGGCAGAGGTTGCAGTGAGCCAAGATCGCATCATTGCAGGGTGGGTGACAACAGCAAAATTCCATCTCAAAAAAAGAAAGTAGGTTAATAACATTGGAGCAAAACTGCCTTTGCAAAATTATGAGAGTAAGAGAAATCTGACATAGTTAACACCATCTTGCTTCTGACTTCCAAGCGTCCTTGGTCATTTCTGGACCTGGGCCAGGCTAACTTTGGGAGAAATTTTGTCTATAGCTTAACCTTGAAGCAAGAGTGATAATAATCCCTTCTTAAAACTAATCCCTTCCCTGTTCTGGGCTGCTGAAACCGGCTTTGTAAGATGAGTGCAAGGCCATAAGATAGATGCAGTTTCCTTTTTAAAAAAATTTGTATTTAATCTTTTTTTTTTTTTTTTTTTTTTTTTTTTTGAGACAGGGTCTTGCTCTCTGTCACCAAGGCTGGAGTGCAATGGCACAATCACAGTTCACTGCAGCCTTGACCTCCCTAGGCTCAAGCGATCCTCCCACCTCAGCCTCCTAGTAGCTAGGACTATGGGTGTGCACCACCTCACCTAGCTGATTTTTTTATTTTATTTTTGTAGAGATATGTCTCTAAGCTGATCTTGAACTGCTGGCCTGAAGTGATTTTCCTGCCTTGACCTCCCAAAGTGCTGGGATTACAGGCACAAGCCACCACACCCTGCCCGATAGGTGTTTCCATAATCCCTTACTGCTCAGAGATCATGCAGCCAGGTAACATCACTACTGTAAAGCCTAAGGTTGGTTTTTTGAGATATTTTTCAGACTGACCCCACCTGGACTTGGGAGTCATGACAAGTGGTCCTATGTCCCCAACCAGAGGCAGACTCAGCACACGGGACTATTTTCCACACCCCTATGATCTCATCCTCAACCAATCAGCAGCACCCATTCCCTAGTCCCCTGCCCAACAAATTGCCCATAAAAACCCTAAGGTTCAATCGAGCCTTCAGGGGAGAGTGATTTGAGTGATAGCGCCATCTCCCTCATGGTGTGGCTGGCTTCTGCTAAACATTTTTTTTCTCTCTTTTTTTTTTAAGAGACTGGGGCTCTCTATATTGCCCAGGCTGGTCTCAAATACTTGGGTTCAAGCAATCCTCCCACCTTGGCCTCCCCAATTGCTGGGATTACAGGTGTGAGGCATACTGCCAGGCCTCCAATTAAGCTGTCTCTGCGGTAATGCCATGATCTGAGGGCACTGGTTTTGTCTGTGCAGCAGGCAGGAGAACCCATCGGGTGACTGCAGCAGCAGCTTCTGAAGAACTGGAAAATCCTGGAGGATAACGATGTCTTAGCCAGGCTGTTGGTGGTGGTTTGGGAGGGGCAGCCGGGAGAAGGGCCTCAGTATAGTGGTGAAGAGCCACACAGTGTGCATGGGTAGGCGTGGCTCACGGTCTGGTTGCCAGAAGAACACACAGGAAGTAGGCAGCAGGGCGACGCGGCTGGGGAGCTGGCTGAGACCCGTTTGTGCTGGGTCTCCAATGCCTGTGCAGAAGCCCTTTTTCCTTAAGGGCAGGAGAAACCTAAGGAGAGCAAGGAAGAGCTTTAGGTACATTCTCACTTTCAAGTGATCACTCTGCTGGTTGTAAGAAAGACAAACTGGAGGGTCACAGTGGAGGTGGGGACAGCCTAAGAACCCCTTAGAATTGCGGGTGTTTGGCCAGGCGTGGTGGCTCATGCCTGTAATCTCAGCACTTTGGGAGGCCAAGGCGGATTGCCTGAGGTCAGAAGTTCGAGACCAGCCTGGCCAACATGGCGAAACCCCATCTCTACTAAATATACATAAATTAGCCAGGCATGGTGGTACGTGCCTGTAATCCCAGCTACTCCAGAGGCTGAGGCAAGAGAATCACTTGAACCCGGAATGCAGTGAACCGAGATTGCACCACTGCACTCCACCAGCCTGGGCAACAGAGCAAGATTCTGTCTCAAAAAAAAAAAACAAAAAAAAAGAATTGCGGGTGTTTGGGGGTGAGAGGCAGAGTGCCCAACTGGCCCCCAGTCCTGAGGTTGGCCCCAGGCCCACTTGCAAATGCGTCTCTGTCAACTGTCCAGATCTCTTTCATCACAGGCCTCTTGGCTCTGGCTGCTCAGACCCTCCAACAATACAAGGGCATATGGTAAACACTCGCAAATGCTTTTGAATAGTTCAGTGAATGGAATAATTAATTGATTAATCACTCTGCTGAGTAAATTGCAGCTGAACATAAGTACGATTCTTCTCCTTTTTCTTTTTTTTTTTGAAACAGGGTCTCTCCCTGTCACCCAGGCTGGAGTGCAGTGGCACAATCTCGGCTCACTGCAACCTCTGCCTCCCGGGTTCAAGTGATTCTCATGCCTCAGCCTCCCGAGTAGCTGGGATTACAGGCGCACACCACCATTCCTGGGTAATTTTTGTATTTTTTGGTAGAGGCAGGGTCTTGCCATGTTGGTTAGGCTAGTCTTGAACTCCTGACTTCAGGCGATCCACCTGCCTCAGCCTCCCAAAGTGCTGAGATTACAAGCATGAGGCACTGTGCCTAGCCTTTTTTTGTTTTCTTTTTGTCGGAGCAGGAGTGGTGCAGGGAGATTCTGAGAGTCTGTTTGAGGTTATTGTGACTGAAATGAAACATTGATGGGGTTCTCTGTAGTTGCAGAAAGGGGTTTGTCCTGGGCTTCAGGTAGGTGTAGCAGGGATTTGCTCTCCCTGTTGTAAGGAGCCAGATAGACTTCCCCAGGGCAGCGTGACCCAGCCCCAGCCTGTAAGAGGCTGGAGCCTGGGAGGGGCATTTAAACCCCCCATGGCAGATGTGGGTGGGTGGTCTGAGGATGATTCTGGGGACAAAGGGTGGTGCTTAGGTATCTAAGACTATTTTTCAACTTGGCCTCAGGTGACAGTGAATCATACAACCATTAAGTGAGGCCCAGAGGTTGATTTGCCCCAGGTCACACAGCTGCTCAGTGAGGGGAAGCCCAGACTCGGGGGTCCACGGTACAAGGACTTTTCATCGACCAAGAGACAAGCTTTCCAGCTTAGTGAAAGCGGCTCTGAGTAATAAAAAATGACAGGCCCCCTTTTGCACTTTATTCTGTGAACCATGCAAAACCCACAACAGTCCCCAGCTGCCTGGAGGGACGAAGCCCAGGCTGAGCAGCCCCGAGCACAGCTGCGGCTGCAGTCGGGACACCTGGACCTTCCATTCCCTTCCTGCTTGAACAGGGTTTCCGGCGGTTCTGGCTCTCCCACTGTGTTAATTACAGGCACTCCGGAAACTACCTGCGGGAAGAGGACCTAATGGAAGCAGAGCCACCCACCCCTGGAGCCTTCACCTGTGCTCCTCTCAGGCTTTCCGTGGCTTCTGCTTTTACAGCTCTAAAAGCCCTCTGAGGTAACACGAACAAACATGCTAATTTTACAGACAAGGAAACTGAGGTCTAAGTAAGTAAATGACCTTGCTGTGTGATCACTTGCCATAATGGCCAGCAAGGACCAGATCATAGCACCTCGGGATAAGAAGGAAACATGGGATTAGAAGGTTTGGCTTTCTCCCTAATGCGGGAATGCCCATGTCCAGCAAGGACCAAATGATGGCTCCTCTCCTTGGGAGTGCTGCTTGGGAAGGTTCCTGTCTGAGCCAGGGTATGTGGTAGGGATGGAGCGGATAGACAGGGCTCAGCGCCTCCTTGTCAGGTAAAACATGTCATGATCTCTCCCCTTCACCTTCAACACAGACAAAAAAAAAAAATTAAAAGCTACCCCTCTCCCCCACACATAAAACAGATACGACAGCATTTGTTCTCAACATAATTTTTCTGTAGCTTTACTTTTAAAACGATGTTTACCAGGAGGTGGAGGTCGCAGTGAGCCGAGATCATGCCACCGCACTCCAGTCTGGTTGACAGAGTGAGACTCCATCTTATATAAAAATAAATAAAATGTTAAAAAACTAAAAAAGGCTGGGTGCCGTGGCTCATGCCTGTAATCCCAGCACTTTGGGAGGCCGAGGAGGGTGGATCATGAGGTCAAGAGATCAAGACCATCTGGCCAACATGGTGAAACATCATCTCTACTAAAAATACAAAAATGAGCTGGGCATGGGGGCGCACGCCTGTAGTCCCAGCTACTCAGGAGGCTGAGGCAGGAGAATTGCTTAAATCCAGTAGGAACTGAGATAGCACCACTGCACCCCAGCCTGGTGACAGAACGAGACTCTGTCTCAGAAAAAAAAAAAAAAAAAAAACTACAAAAAGTAGCTGGACTTGGTGGCAGGTATCTGTAATCCCAGCTACTCTGGAGGCTGAGGCAGGAGAATCGCTTGGACCCGGGAGACAGAGGTTGCAGTGAGCCGAGATTGCGCCACTGCACTCCAGCTTGGGTGACAGAGAGAGACTCTGTCTCAAAAAAAAAAGAAAAAAAAAAATGATGTTTAGTAAACACAGAGGAGAATCAATAGATTATTGGAAAGAGAGTTTAGTAACAACCAGAGAAAACTGGTTGAACCATAACATAGCAAATGAAAAATGTATTGACGTACTTCCTCATACCTTTCATTCAACAGAAGAGTATTTAAAACAAGTTTGTTCAAATTGTGAGGCTCTTCAAATACATTTTACAATCAAAACAACTTGAAACAGTGAATAGAGAATCATACAAGAAAAAAATTAGTATACACACCTGGAAAAAATAAATATTTTTCTTTTTTTTTTTAAGCCCTTGATTAAAATTTCCTTGGGAAGGCATACTAAAGCTTTTAGCAAGCAACAGATGGTAAAGAGAATTAATTGTGCATTAGCCACCATTAGTAATTAAGAAGTAGAAAATATCACTGATATACTGTTTATTTAAAATGCTTCCTTTAGGTCTGGCATGGTGGCTCACACTTGTAATCCCAGCACTTTGAGAGGCCTAGGAGGGCAGATCACCTGAGATCAGGAGTTCGAGACCAGCCTGGCTATATGGTAAAACCCCGCCTCTACTTAAAACACAAAAATTAGCCAGCCGTTGTGGCGTGTGCCTGTAGTCCCAGCTACTCCAGCTATTCGGGAGCTGAGGCAGGAGAATCACTTGAACCTGGGAGGTGGAGGTTGCAGTAAGCCGAGATTGTGCCACTGCACTCCAGCCTGGGCAATACAGCGAGACTCCAACTCAAAAAAAATAAAAAATAAAAATAAAATACTTCCTTTAGTGTCTTATTTTAATGACAGAAAATATTCATACAGTTTTATATAGGTTCATTCAAAGTTTACATCCTTCCTCTCCTCTCCTAATTTTAGCTCTGGATTTCTTTTTTCTTTCTTTCCTTTCTTTTTTTTTTTTTTATTTTGAGACAGAGTCTCGCTCTGTCGCCCAGGCTGGAGCGCAGCGGTGCGATCCCAGTTCACTGCAACCTCCGCCTCTCAGGTTCAAGTGAGTCTCCTACCTCACCCTCCCGAGTAGCTGGGATTACAGGCGCATGCCACCATGCAGCTCTGAATTTCTTTTGTTTGCTTTTGAGTTGGGGTCCTCGCTCTGTCACCCAGGCTGGTGCAGACTGGTGCGTTCATAGCTCACTGCAACTTAAAACTCTGAGCTGGCCGGGCGTGGTGGCTCAAGCCTGTAATCCCAGCACTTTGGGAGGCCGAGACGGGCGGATCACGAGGTCAGGAGATCGAGACCATCCTGGCTAACATGGTGAAACCCCGTCTCTACTAAAAAATACAAAAAAAACTAGCCGGGCGAGGTGGAGGGCGCCTGTAGTCCCAGCTACTCGGGAGGCTGAGGCAGGAGAATGGCATAAAAAAACCCGGGAGGCGGAGCTTGCAGTGAGCTGAGATCCGGCCACTGCACTCCAGCCCGGGTGGCAGCGCGAGACTCCGTCTCAAAAAAAAAAAAAAAAAAAAAACTCTGAGCTGAAGCCATCCCCCGCCTCAGCCTCCCGATTAGCAGGGACTACAGGTGTGCACCACCATGCTGGGCCAGCTCCAGATTTCTTATGCTTCTCAGCTGCAAGCTGGAGAAGTTATGGAAGAGATATTCTGCAAGATGAGGACAACTGATTATCAGAAGAAGGAATGAGAACATGATCCTGCTTCTCTAGGTAAGAGGAACGTTTTGAGTAGGCAGTGGAAGGATGAAAGTCGTATTTCAGGAAATTTTAATCTGGCCTTGGTCTCTAGAAGGGACGTAATGGGGGGGAGGAAAGCAGGAGGTGGGCGCATCAGTCGGAGGCTGGTGGCTTTTCCACAACTAAGAGACAATAGGTCACTATGGTGGGGAAGACTGGCTTTGAGACCACATTGAGTGCGTTCCAGTCCCAGCTGTGCCTCTTGCTAATCACATGACTTTGAATAACTTACTTAACCTTGTGCTTTGGTTTCCTGCTTCATAAAATATAGATATGAAAATCTAAAACCCATCTCATAACTATGAGAATAAGAAAATGTGTGTTAAAAGCCTTAGCACGGTGCTTGGAATGTGGTAAACTCCCAAATAAACTGGAGCTTTTTATTCTCGCTATTGTGTCATTTGTGACACTACATAAAACCTAAGAAAAGTCTATTAATGTCGTTAACAACAATAACAAAAAGTTCCCAAAAGGCACCCACCTACAATCTATTTTTACCTACAATCTATTCTTTTCTTAGCAGCTGCTTAAAAGAATCGATTGGGGCCGGGCACGGTGGCTCATGTCTGTAATCCCAGCACTTTGGGAGGCTGAGGCAAGCAGGAGTTAGAGACCAGCCTGGCCAACATGGTGAAACCCTGTCTCTGCTTCCCCCTCCACCTCCCGCCCTGCCCACTGAGACGGAGTCTCGCTCTGTCGCCCAGGCTGGAGTGCAGTGATGCGATCTCTGCTCACTACAAGCTCCGCCTCCCGGGTTCACGCCATTCTCCTGCCTCAGCCTCCCAAGTAGCTGGGACTACAGGCGCCCGCCACCACTCCCAGCTAATATTTTTGTACTTTTAGTAGAGACGGGGTTTCACCTTATTAGCCAGGATGGTCTCGATCTCCTGACCTCGTGATCCGCCTGCCTCAGCCTCCCGAAGTGCTAGGGTTAAGGCATGAGCCACCGCGCCCATCTCTACTAAACCGTCTCTACTAAAATTACAAAAATTAGCCAGGCATAGTGGTGGGCGCCTGTGAGGCTGAGGCAAGAGAATCACTAGAACCCAGGAGGCAGAGGTTGCAGTGAGCCGAGACGGCGCCACTACACTCCAGCCTGGGCGACGGAGTGAGAATCTGTCTCAAAAACAAACAAAAAAACCCCAAAGAATTGACTGGTCTTGGTCTTGAGCCGGCTGCTGCTGACTACAGTGGGTGCAGCTTCTGAAAGAGGAAAAGCAGGATCGTGCATTAAGCGCTGAACCTTCTACTGCTCATAGTTCAGTCCTCTTCACCTCTGCAAGTCTGCCCTGGAACACACTGAAACAGGCAGAGCAGCTCCCTGCAGTGGCTGAAGACCAGCAGACCTGAAACAGGGGGTCTCTGAAGCCGAGTCAGGCTGGAACCCCAGCTGCTGCCTGAGTCTCCCAGCCGCTCCCAGGGGAAACCCTGCTCAGCCCAGTCAGCTAGGAAAACTCAACAGGAGGGGTGGGCTTTCAAGTCTGGGAAAGAGAAGAATGAAATCATTGGTTTCACAAACATTTGAGTGTTTTATGTCCATTCTCTTCCTGAATCTTAGTGCCACGGCTGGATACATCAGAGTCAGCTACACCAATTAGAGCTCAGAAGCTAGGCAGCTCAATGAATATTTCCAAAGCTGAAAAACACGATCATTTCTTTTTTTTTTTTTTTTTTTTTTTTTGAGACAGAGTCTCGCTCTGTCGCCCAGGCTGGAGTGCTGTGGCCGGATCTCAGCTCACTGCAAGCTCCGCCTCCCGGTTTACGCCATTCTCCTGCCTCAGCCTCCCGAGTAGCTGGGACTACAGGCGCCCGCCACCTCGCCGGCTAGATTTTTGTATTTTTAGTAGAGACAGGGTTTCACCGGGTTAGCCAGGATGGTCTCGATCTGCTGACCTCGTGATCCGCCGTCTCGGCCTCCCAAAGTGCTGGGATTACAGGCTTGAGCCACCGCGCCCGGCCAAAACACGATCATTTCTAATTCCATCCATAGGACATTTTATATACTTACTAGGCCGAGCTGTCCAACCCACCGCCCTCAGGCTGCAGGCATGCTTTGAATGCGGCCCAACACAAATTCATCAACTTTCTTAAAACATTATGAGAGTTTTTTTGGGGTTTTCTTCTTTTTTAGTTCATAAGCAATCATTAGTGTTAGTCTATTTTATATGTGGCCCAAGACAGTCTTCTTCCAATGTGGCCTGGTGAAGCCAAAAGATTAGATACCCCTGTAATTAGGCATTCAGATAAAAAATGGAAAAAAATCAGCAAGAATCCAAATATTAAGTCATTTAAACCTGAATATCAAGACATTTAGGAACCTAAACCCCAAATCACAGTAATGGTTATAGGGCAAATATTCAACCAAAGTAATTAGAATTTGTGTTTTTCTTTTTTTTTTTTTTTCTTTTTTTGAGACAGAGTCTCGCTCTGTTGCCCAGGCTGGAGTGCAGTGGCATGATCTCAGCTCACTGCAAGCTCCGCCTCCTGGGTTCAAGCAATTCTTCTGCCTCAGCCTCCCGAGTAGCTGGGAATACAGGCACCTGCCACCATGCCCAGCTAATTTTTTGTATTTTTAGTAGAGACAGGGTTTCACCGGGTTAGCCAGGATGGTCTCGATCTCCTGACCTCGTGATCCGTCTGCCTCAGCCTCCCAAAGTGCTGGGATTGCAGGCGTGAGCCACCGCGCGCAGCGTGTTTGCTTATTTTTAAAAATTCGTTAGAAGCCAGGTGTATTGGCTCACTCCTGTAATCCCAACACTTAGGGAGGTAGAGACGGGAGGATTGCTTGAGCCTAGGAGTTCGAGACCTGCCTGAGCAGCATAGCAAGACCCTGTTCTCCATAAAAAAGAAAAAAAAAAAAGAAAACCACCAATATCTTATCAGAAATGCCTGAGGAACAAATGGAACAGCTGGCAAAACCATGGTCAAGAGGAAGATGCTCCAGGGAAGAGAAATGCCCTGGCCTGGTAACCTCAGAGTTTGGTTAACATAGTTTGACTCAAAGCTATCTGTGGGTGGTCACTTGGTGCTGGCTCAAGTTTAAGAGAATCTCAGAGCCCAGATATAAGGATGTGGCATCTTTTGTGGAAGTCACATTCTGGTTCTCTCCAATCATCATTGGTGGATGCCCAGTAGTGACTGATCTAGGACTATAAAAACAGCTGCAGTGGCTGGGCATGGTGGCTTGCACCTGGAGTTAGAGGTCGGACTGAGCCAAGATTGCACCACAGAACTCCAGCCTGGGCGACAAAGCAAGACTCTGTCTCAAAAATAATTAATTAATTAATTAAAATAAATAAATAATTTTAAAAATTAAAATACAAATACAAAAATCTGGGCGTGGCGATACACACCTGTAATCCCAGCTACTCGGGAAGCTAAGGCAAGACAATGGCTTGAACCCAGGAGGCAGGACTTGCAGTGAGCTGAGACTGCACCACTGCACTCCAGCCTGAGCAACAGAACGAGATCAGTCTCCAAAAAAAAGACCTGTGGGTAAAGTCAAGTATTTATTCATCCAACATCATTCATTTAGTTGCAACCATCTTCTGGAAAGTCACTGGGTGCAGAAATGAACACGGCACAATCTTTGCACCTTCCCAGGGCTCAGGCTATGAGATCAGTCACTCTAGGAAGACAGGTGACTTGAGGGCGGGGCGCCACAGCCATGAGGGGCACTCTGCAGTCCTCAGGGGCCCCGCCCCTTTTCTTAAGCTCTGGTCCTTAAACTCTGAACCTCAGGTCCTCATCTGTGAAGGTGGTGATAAAATGCCTAATGGGCCAAGTCACAGGAAGTTCTGAAACATGTCTAACGGATGGTGGGCCCTCCAGAAACGGTAACCATTATCCATAATTGATTACGATTATTCTAACAACAAAGGGGTGGATGAGGCCCTACAGGGGAAGGAGTGCTTTCTCCTGCCCAGTAGGGACCAGAAAAGCTTACTAGAGAAGGTGACATTCGAACTGAATCTCAAGTTAGACTTTTAATCTGGGTTCATGAGCCTCTGTAGGTTCAGGTTATGGGCATCAGAGAGCATATGAGGTCTCTTTGATTGTGTTCCAAACCTTAAGTTATATGCATATGGACGGCCCATACTTTCCAACATACTTTTTTTTGTTCGTTTGTTTTTTGAGACAGTGTCTCACTCTGTCACCAGGCTGGAGTACAGTGGTGTGATACTGGCTCTCAACCTCCTGGGCTCAAGCGATCCTCCAACTTCAGCCTCCCAAGTAGCTGGGAATACAGGCGGGTGCCACCATGCCCAGCTAATTTTTTTGTGTATTTTTTTGTAGAAACAAGGTTCTGCCCAAGCTGGTCTTGAACTCCTGGGCTCAAGTGATCCAGCCACCTCAACCGCCCAGAGTGTTGGGACTACACTCATGAGCCACTGCGCCCGGCCCCAACATTTAAAGGGTTAGTGCCCACCTCAGAAGGTGAAGAGCTACCTACACTGGTCTAGAAGTACAACTAAAATTTCGCCAGGCAGGCAACATAGGAAGGGTCATTTCCAGCATGGCACACAGTTTAGAAAGAAGTAAAGTGGCTTTGTGGGCATGTGACCTATGCAGTCACAGAGTGCGACACTCGGAGGACCTGTGCTCCTTTCATCTGCTGCTGCTGTCGTCACCCTGCAACTTCTTCTTCTTTTTTTTTTGAGACGGAGTCTCACTCTGGAGTGCAGTGGCGTGATCTCGGCTCACTGCAACCTCCACCTCCTGGGTTCAAGTGATTCTCCTGCCTCAGCCTCCCGAGTAGCTGGGATTACAGGTGCCAAGCACCATGTCCGGCTCCTTTTTTGTATTTTTAGTAGAGACAGGGTTTCACCATGTTGGCGAGGATGGTCTCGATCTCCTGACCTTGTGATCTGCCCACCTTGGCCTCCCAAAGTGCTGGGATTACAGGCATGAGCCACCGCGCCCAGTCGATGATTTCTTAACAAGAATCAGAGAAGCAAGCCCAGGACCCTGGACACAGCAGCAGAGGTAAAGGGGGCGGAGCTTGACAGTAGCAGCGCAGTTGGCTTCCGACTCTAGGGAAGCCAGAGGTGCATCAAGTACCGAAAGTGAGCAAAGTACTTATCACAGAGAACGGGGGCTAACTCGCCCGGGAGCTGAAATAAGAGCTTTGCAAATTATCTAGGCTGGGCTTCTGAGAAGCATGGCATTTTCAGAAAATTCCCAGCAGGTGGTGGGCACAGGTGCTTGGTGGAAAATGGAAGGACATGAGGTTAAAGAAGACAGACAGACCAGATGAAAGATGTAAGATTCTAGCTAAGAAACTTTAGAACCCAGGAGGAGGAGGGGTTGCAGTGAACTGAGAGCGTGCCATTGCACTCCAGCCTGGGTGACAAGAGTGAAACTCAATCTCACAAAAGAAAAAAAACTGCTCTAGAGGTGCAGAAGGAGACATTCAAGGATTTTTTTGGTTTTGTGTTGAGATGGGTCTTGCTCTGGCCTCCAGGCTGTTGTGCAGTGGCACAATCACATCTCATTACAGCCTCGACCTCCAGGGGTCAAGTGATCTCCCAGCTCAGTCTCCAGAGTAGCTGGAACCACAGGCGTGTGCCACCAAGCCTGCCTAAGTTTTTGTGTCTGTGTGTTGTTGTTTTTTTTTTTTGGTAGAGACAGGATCTCACTTTGTTGCCCAGGTTGTTCTCAAACTCCTTGGCTCAAGCAATCCTCCCACCTCAGCCTCCCAAAGTGCTGGGATTACAGGCATGAGCTACTAAACCCAGTCTGAAGGATATAAAAAGTGAAATGGTGTGGCATTTCACTGTTAAAAAGATTACTCTAGTGGCTTAAAGAGGATGAATTGGGAGAATTAACAACTCTAGGCCAGGCGAGGTGGCTCACGCATGTAATCCCAACACTCTGGGAGGCCAAGGCGGGTGAATCACCTGAGGCCAGAAGTTCGAGACTAGCCTGGCCAACATGGTGAAACCCTGTCTCTACTAAAAATACAAAAATTAGCTGGGCATGGTGGCACATACCTGTAATCCCAGCTACTGAGGAGGCTGAGACAGGAGAATTCCTTGAACCTGGGAAGCAGAGGTTGCTGTGAGCCGAGAGTGCACCATTGCACTCCAGCCTGGGTGACAAGAGAGAAACTCCGTCAAAAAAAACAAAACAAAAACAAAAAAACAGCCAGGCGTGGTGATAACACCTGTAATTCCAGCACTTTGGGAGGCCGAGGCAGGTGGATCACAAGGTTGAATTTGAGACCAACCTGGTCAACATAGTGAAACCTTGTCTCTACTAAAAATACAAAAATTAGCTGGGCATGGTGGCACATACCTGTAATCCCAGCTACTGAGGAGGCTGAGACAGGAGAATTCCTTGAACCTGGGAAGCAGAGGTTGCTGTGAGCCGAGAGTGCACCATTGCACTCCAGCCTGGGTGACAAGAGAGAAACTCCGTCAAAAAAAACAAAACAAAAACAAAAAAACAGCCAGGCGTGGTGATTAACACCTGTAATTCCAGCACTTTGGGAGGCCGAGGCAGGTGGATCACAAGGTTGAATTTGAGACCAACCTGGTCAACATAGTGAAACCTCGTCTCTACTAAAAATACAAAAATTAGCTGGGTGTGGTGGCGCACACCTGTAGTCCCAGCTACTCAGGAGGCTGAGGCAGGAGAATCACTCCAACCTGGGAGGAGGAGGTTGCCGTGAGCCGAGATCGTGCCACTGCACTCCAGCCTGGGCAACACAGCAAGGCTCCATCTAAAAAAAAAAAAATTGTAGACAGTGGGATCAATGTGTTGGCTACCATGGTAGTCCAGGGAAGAAAATAGGAAGGCTCCAATGAAACGGTTGCCATGGGAAAAGGAGGAGATGGGAGGGGAGGAGAGGGGAGGGAAGGGGAGGGAGGAGGGGGGGGGGAGGGGAGGGGAGGGGTGGGGGAGGAGAGGGGAGGGACAGGGGGAGGGTGGCAGGGGGGAGGGGAGAGGAAAGGAGAGGGGAGGGGGAGAGGGGAGGGGAGGGGAAAGGAGGGGAGGGGAAGGGGAGGGGAGGGGGAGGGAGGAGGGAAGGGGAGAGGAGGGGGAGGGGAGGGGATGGGGGGAGAGGGGAGAGGAAAGGAGAGGGGAGGGGGAGGGGAGGAGAGGGGGGAAGGGAGGGGAGGGGGAGAGGGGAAGGGAGGGGAGGGGAGGGGGAGGGGAGGGGAGGGGGAGGGGAGGGGATGGGGAGGGGGAGAGGGGAGGGGAGGGGAGGGGGAGGGGGAGGGGAGGGGGAGGGGAGAGGGGAGGGGGAGGGGGGAGGGGAGGGGGAGGGGGAGGGGAGGGGAGGGGAGGGGGAGGGGAGAGGAAAGGAAAGGAGAGGGGAGGGGGAAGGGCAGGGGAGAGGAGGGGAGGGGGAGGGAAGGGGAGAGGAGGAGGGAGGGGACAGGAAAGGAGAGGGGAGGGGAGGGGAAAGGGCAGGGGAGAGGAGGGGGAAGGGAGGGGAGGGGGAGGGGAGGAGAGGGAGCCATTGAGGGAGACCTGAGGTGGGGTCTGAGTCATTGGCAAGGTGGTGGCTGAAGTTCTGATCCCAGAGAACATCACTCACAGAGACCCCACCAAGTGAGAATATCAAGAAGCCAGCCCAGGATCCTGGGAACAGCGGCGCAGGTAAGTGGGCGGAGCTTGGGAGTGGCAGCCAGCTGGCTCCGGGATCCAGGGAAGCCAGAGGTGCACAGGGGCCCCAAAGTGAGCGAAGCCCTTCTTTGGGCGAGGGGGCTACCTCGCCGGGGGGCTGAAATAAGAAGAGAGGAAAAGTCACGTGTGTCCATGTATTAGAAGGTTGCGGGTGAGGATTTGCAGGAATGGCTGCAGGGAGGACCAACCAAGGAGCGAATGGGAGGCGACGGCATGGAGACGGCTAAGAGGGAATGAAGGGAGGGCGGGAAGTGCAGGAAGTGGGAGTTGGTTTTTGGATTTGGGAGAGACTTGGGCAAGTTCCTAAGATGAGGTGAAGGCACCCACAGAGTTCAGGAAGTGGCGCGTGTGGAAGAGAAGGCCCCAGGGAGGAGCAGCGGCTCAGAGGATGTCAGCAGGAGGACCTGGGGTGGGGGTTAGAGAGGAGCCTCCCAGGGACTTCCTCGGAGCCTGAAAACATGGAATCGAGGTTCCCAGACGAGGATGCGTGGGGTACGAAGTGGAGCGCGATGCCGCAGGTGGGTGGCATCCTTTTACTCTGCAGAAGCTGCAAGCTAACGTCTGGAGGGAAGAGGGAAGAGGCAGGGTATAAGGCTTTGAGGGAGAATGTGCTGAGAGTGTCCTGAGCAGCGACAGGCGGAAACATGCCAGCATTACAGAGAATTTAGAGGAGAATGACGGCAACTCCGTGAGTTTCTGTAGCTGCACTCAGCAGCCTTTGTGTGTGTGTCCCAAATCACCTCTCACCCTCTCCAATGCTGACATTAGCCCAGGCAGCCAAGAACTTGGTTTTTGTTTTGTTTTGTTTTGTTTGAGACGGAGTCTCCCTCTCACCCACGCTACAGTGCAGTGGCGCGATCTCGGCTCACTGCAAGCTCCGCCTCCCAGGTTCATGCCATTCTCCTGCCTCCGCCTCCCCAGTAGCTGGGACTACAGGCGCCCGCCACCCCGCCTCGCTAATTTTTTGTATTTTTAGTAGAGACGGGGTTTCACCGTGTTAGCCAGGATGGTCTCGATCTCCTGACCTCGTGATCTGTCCACCTCGGCCTCCCAAAGTGCTGGGATTGCAGGTGTGAGCCACTGCGCCCGGCTGAGAACTTTTCTTAAGGTGCCTGCATGGTCCCCGTGTTCTCCAGCCCAGCCCTCTACACAGCAGACAGAGTGATCTTTCGGAAATATGTCAGAATATTAGACCAAAGTCCTCAGAATAAAATTCAAAGGCCGGCATGATCGGGGCACTCACCCCTTCTCCCTACACTTTCTCCCTCATGTACTGTGCCCCAACCACTTTGCAGTCCCCTCCATCCTCAGAGGTGCCAGGCTGTTTCCTGTCTCGGGACTTGTGTGGTTGCCCCTGCTATGCTTAGAAGATTGTTCCCCTGGTTCGTCACTGTGGCTGTTTTCACCATCCACATCTTCCTAGTGTTTACTAATACCTGGAATTATTCTATGTATGTATCTGTTTACACACTTACTATTTGTTTTCCCCCAATGAAATATAAGTTCCTTGGACGCAGGGTCTGTTTGCTTTCTTTACGGTCCAACATTGATTGGCTCATGTTAGGAACTTGATAAATATTTGTTGGCTGTTTGGTGGCTGTGCAGGAATTGAGAGCGCCGGTGGCTGGTTGATGCAGGAATGTGGTTGGAAAAGTAGCGATGCAACTATATACAATTCCTACAAGGGTGAATTCAAGTAACACTCATTTAATTAAAAGTGAGTAAATGAATAGAAATGGCCAGGGGAGACTAGGAAATTATTGCAGCCAAAATATGGCAAATTGTACAACTTTAGGACTAGAAAGAACTTTAAAGATGGAGTCACAATGGTCTCAATAGATTAGAAAACGGAGTCCTCTCCCGAAAGGTCGGCGCCATGGCCGTTCACACTGGCAGTCCGTGACCAAGCCAAGTCACATCTCCCATTTGTCTTGCCCTTGGTTTTGAACTTTTCTGGAAACTCGATTGTTGTGTTCGACATTAGTTGTGGTGTTCAAGACTTCTCCCCACCCTTTCTAAAATATCATGATCTCTCCCTGGGAAATAATGAGTGGAATTTGCCCTCCCTGTGGCCATATGTCATCGCAACTTTAGAAAAAGCTGAGTAATTTCGTTTTTTGTGCCTTGCATTGAAATGCATCTCTGCATCTGGAATAAATGGCATTTAAGAGCATCCTCTAGTTTCTTTTTTTTTTTTTTGAGGCGGAGTCTTGCTGTGTCGCCCAGGCTGGAGTGCAGTGGCCGGATCTCAGCTCATTGCAAGCTCCGCCTCCTGGGTTCACGCCATTCTCCTGCCTCAGCCTCCGGAGTAGCTGGGACTACAGGCACCCGCCACCTCGCCCGGCTGATTTTTTGTATTTTTTAGTAGAGACGGGGTTTCACCGTGTTAGCCAGGATAGTCTCGATCTCCTGACCTCGTGATCCGCCCGTCTCGGCCTCCCAAAGTGCTGGGATTACAGGCTTGAGCCACCGCGCCCGGTCTAGTTTCTAAGTCACTATGCATTTGTGAACGCTCAGGCTTGGAGTGTCAGAATTAAATGGGGTCAGGAAATAGTGCAATGTAGGCTTTTGATTCATTACTGGGTTTTTTCCCCATAGGTCAAGAAGTGGGCTTGCACACAGGGGTGGCCTATTTGTTTGGTCAAGAATCTAGACCGGCTCTGGAATAAGTAGAAAAAAGTCCCATATGGCACTCAGTGAACAGGAAGTGTGTGCTCTCCAGACATGTGGCTGTCCCCTCCTGCCCTCTCACTAAGCTGCTATTTGTTCAGAGGGTTCTTGGCCTTAGGCAGAAGGGCAGAGCTGCCAGTAGACAGGCATTTTTCCCAGAAGGCCTTGGAAGGAACACAATCCAAACTTGTTTCTAGAAGAGTCTGCAGCACAGCACTCCTGGCTGCCCGTGTCCCTGCTCACTGGCTACAGGGACCTCAGTGGACTCACAGAGGTGGCAAATCTCACTCTGTGAACATGGCAATATTCTGGAAAGGCTGCATGCTGATAGCACCGTTCATCAGTCCATTCATTCCTTCTTTTGGCAAGTGGTTGCAAAGCACTGGGTTTGTGCTGGCCCTGTGCTAGACACTGAGGAACCAGGTCTACAAAACAAGTGGTTAGGTTGGGCCCCAATCCTCAGGCCTGTAATCCAAACACTTTGGGAGCCCAAGGCGGGCAGATCACTTGAGCTCAGGAGTTCGAGACCAGCCTGGGCAACATGGTGAAACCAAGTCTCTACTAAAAATACAAAAATTAGCCGGGCATGGTGGCACACACCTGTAGTTCTGGCTACTTGGGAGGTGGAGGTGGGAGGATCAATGTGAGCCTGTGAGGCAGAGGTTGCAGTGAACCGAGATCGCACCATTGTACTCCAGCCTGGGTGACAGAGTAAGACTCTCAAAAACAAAAACAAAAACAAAAAACAAGTGGCTAAAAGCTTTGGCTCTCAGAGAGCTACTTTTCTTCTAAGTCCCTATTTCCTTCTAGCTACAGATTATAATTTTAAAACGTCAAAACAATTCACGGCCGGGCGCGGTGGCTCACGCCTGTAATCCCAGCACTTTGGGAGGCCGAGGCGGGTGGATCACCTGAGGTCGGGAGTTCGAGACCAGCCTGACCAACATGGAGAAACCCCCTCTCTACCAAAAATACAAAATTAGCTGGGCCTGGTGGCACATGCCTGTAATCCCAGCTACTAAGGAGGCTGAGGCAGGAGAATTGCTTGAACCTGGGAGGCGGAGGTTGCGGTGAGCCGAGATCGTGCCATTGCACTCCAGCCTGGGCAACAAAAGTGAAACTCCGCCTCAAAAAAAAAAAAAATTCACAATCCATATTTCTTTAGACAACTTTTGTCCTACTCCCGAGTAGCTGGGATTATAGGTGCCCACCATCATGCCTGGCTAATTTTTCTATTTTTGTAGAGGTGTGATTTCACCACATTGGCCAGGCTGGTCTTGAGCTCCTAACCTCAGGTGATCCACCTGCCTCAGCCTCCCAAAGTGCTGGGATTGCAGGTGTGAGCCACCGCACCCAGCCTAATGTCTTTTTTTCTTTTTTTTTGAGACAGAGTTTCACTCTTGTCACCCAGGCTGGAGTGCAATGGTGTGATCTCAGCCCACTGCAACCTCCACCTCCCGGGTTCAAGCAATTCTCCTGCCTCTGCTTCCCAAGTAGCTGGGATTACAGGCAATGTGCCAACACGCCCAGCTAATTTTTGTATTTTTAGTCGAGATGGGGTTTCATCATGTTGGCCAGGCTGATCTCGAACTCCTGGCCTCAGGTGATCCCCCTGCCTTGGCCTCCCAATGTGTTGGGATTACAGGTGTGAGCCACCACACCCAGCCCTCTGTCTTTTTTTAAAAAAAATAGAAATGCAAGTCTGTGTTGCCCAGGCTGGTCTTGATCTCCTGAGCTCAAATGATCCACCCATCTTGGCCTCCCAAAGTGCTGAGATGACAGGCGTGAGCCACTGCACCAAGTCTGCTAATTTCTTTGCACACGTTGGTTTCTTGCAATCCATTATATCTTCCAGGGTTCATTTCTCTTCTCAGAGAATGTCCTTTATTCATTCTCTCAGAGAGCGTTTGTAGGTCGTAATGTGTCTTACTCTTAGAAGATCCAAAACGTCTTTATTTTACTCTTAATATTGACTGGAAGATTGAGAATAAAACTCTAAGATCAAAAATATTTTTGTCAGCACTTTGATGGCGCCACTAAATTATCTTCTTACGGGCCCCGTGGCTGACGTCAGTCTCGCTCTCATGCTTTGGTAAGTAATCTGCCTGATTTTCTCTCCATTCCTAACTACCCCCTATTTAGGTGTAGAGTTTTTCTGCTTATTTTTATTCTTCTCAGGACTCAGTAAGATTCTTTTTTTTTTTTTTTTTTTTTTGAAAGGGAGTCTCGCTCTGTCACCCAGGCTGGAGTGCAGTGGCCGGATCTCAGCTCACTGCAAGCTCCGCCTCCCGGGTTCACGCCGTTCTCCTGCCTCAGCCTCCCGAGTAGCTGGGACTACAGGTGCCTGCCACCTCGCCTGGCTAGTTTTTTGTATTTTTTAGTAGAGATGGGGTGAGATTCTTAATATGTGAACTATGTTCTAGAAAATTCTGTGATCTTTATGTCATTACTTCTCCCTACTCCATCCTCTCTTTCTGGTATTCCTTTTAAAGGATTACGTCCATGATGCTTACCTTCCATATAATAGTGTCCATCTGTTCTTATGTTATGCTATAGTCTGAGAGAATATGTCAATAAAATCTTCTAGGTCATCAATTCACTTTTAGCCCTGTCCAACCTTTCATTTAATCTATCTGCTAGCTTTTTAATTTTAATTGCTTTTTTGTTTTATTTTGTTTTTTTGTTTTCTTTTTTGAGACAGAGCCTTGCTCTGTCGCCCAGGCTGGAGTGCAGTGGCATGACCTCGGCTTACTGCAAACTCTGCCTCACAGATTCAAGCGATTCTCCTGACTCAGCCTCCCGAGTAGTTGGGATTACAGGCGGGCACCACAACGGTCAGCTAATTTTTGTGTTTTTAGTAGAGACGGGGTTTCACCATGTTGGCCAGGATGGTCTCGAACTCCTGACCTCAGGTGATTTGCCCGCCTCAGCCTCCCAAAATGCTGGGATTACAGGTTGAGCCACCGCACCCAGCCAGCAGTCCCCAACCTTTTTGGCACCAGGGACTGGTTTCATGGAAGACAATTTTTCCATGGGGGCGGAGAGATGATTTTGGGATGATTCAAACCCATTACATTTATTATGTACTTTAGTTGTATTATTACATACTCACCATAGTCAGTGGGAGTCCTGAGCTTGTTTTCCTCTAACTAGATGGTCCCATCTGGGGGTGATGGAAGACAGGGACAGATCATCTGGCATTAGATTCTCATAAGGAGCACGCAACCTAGCTTCCTCATGTATGCAATTCACAATAGGGCCCAAGATCCTATGAAAACCTAATGCCGCCACTGACTGGACAGAGGTGGAGCTCAGCTTCCCTCTCCCGCCACTCACCTCCTGCTGTGTGGCCTACTACCTAACAGGCCACAGACCAGTACTGGCATACGGCCTTG
Source organism: Trachypithecus francoisi (assembly GCF_009764315.1). NCBI lineage: Eukaryota > Metazoa > Chordata > Mammalia > Primates > Cercopithecidae > Trachypithecus > Trachypithecus francoisi. The sequence goes on from NW_022681469.1 coordinate 6,854,640, forward strand.
GGATTGGGGGCCCCCATTTTAAAGTACAAATAAAAGTTTGCTGCAATTCCACTTAAACAAATGGCTTCCAGCCTCACTTGGAATAATATCTAAACTTTATCCCCTGAATTGAAAAGCTCAACATCACCTGCCACCTGTCTACTTTTCTGTACATAGTTCTTGATACTTTTTCACTTGTGCCACTGCCTGGGATAGCCTTCTGAACTTTGAAAAGCTGAACTTTTTGTTCCTCCAGAACTCAGATTAGATATCTCCCCTCCTAGAAACCTTTAAGGATCACTTCATGTAAACTAGTCACTGTATCACATCACTCTTTTTGTTGTTTTTTTTTTTTTTTTAAGACAGGAAGGCTGGGCCTGGTGGCTCACGCCTGTAATCCCAGCACTTTGACAGGCTGAGGCGGGCAGATCACCTGAGGTCAGGAGTTCGAGACCAGCCTGGCCAACATTGCGAAACCTCATCTCTACTAAAATTATAAAAATTAGCCAGGCGCGCCTATAATCCTGGCTACTCGGGAGGCAGAGGTTGCAATGAGCTGAGAGATCGTGCCATTGCACTCAGCTTGGGTGACGGAGCAAGACTCCGTCTCAAAAAAAAAAAGAAAAGAAAAAAACCAAACAGGTTCTCGCTCTGTTGCCCAGGCTGGAGTGCAGTGGCGCAATCATAGCTCAATGCAGCTGCAACCTCTGGGCTTCAGCAATCCTCCTGCCTCAGTCTCCCAAGTAACTGGGACTGCAGGAACACTCCACCACTGGATAATTGTGTGTATATGTGTGTGTGTGTGTGTGGTGTGTGTGTGTGTGTGTGTGTGTGCGCGCAGAGTTGTAGAGAAGGGGATTTCACCATGTTGCCCAGGCTGGTCTTGAACTCCTGGCCTCCAGTGATCCTACCACCTTGGCCTCCTAAAGTGCTGGCATTATAGTCATGTGCCATTGCACCAGTCTATTTTTAATTATCTTTCACCATCACTTTAAAAATGTGTTTAAAAACAAATGTGTGAGTTTGCCTGTTTATGTGTCGCCTGGCTTCTCCGGCCCCCGACGAGACTAGAAGCTTCTGGCAGGTCATGGTGGCTCACGCCTGTAATCCCAGCACTTTAAGAGGCTGAGACAAGAGGATCGCTTGAGGCCAGGAGTTTGAGACCAGCCTGGGCAACAAAGTGAGACCCCCACCTCTACAAAAAGTCAAAAACTCAGCCAGGCATGCTGGTGTGGGCCTGTGGTCCCAGCTACATGGAAGGCTGAGACAGAAGGATCTCTTGAGTCCAAGAGGTCGAAACTGCAGTGAGCCATGTTCCTACCACTGCACTTCAGCCTGGGTAACAAAGTGAGACCCTGTCTCAAGAAAAAAAAAAAAAAAAGACGCTTCTTGAGATCAGGAACCTTGGCCTAAGGTGCTGCTGTCCCCACGGCATCTAGAGCCATGGGGACAGCAGCACAGAAGGCACTTAATAAATCTTTGTTGAATGAGGACAAGGTTGGCTGTGAAGAATGAGTTTGGGAAAGGGAATAAAAAAGGAAGAGAGTGTGAGGCAGGTTGGATAGCATTTGAAGGTGGGAGTGGGGATCAAGGGGTAATTAAAAGGTTGCTCAATCACTCAGTAATGCTGAGGCCCCTAAATGAAGCTGGCCTTCAACTTAGCGATGACATTCATTGCTTGGCAATGACATTCATCTGCTTTGCTCTGTGATTTTCTACCCACGGGGTTGAAGAGTCCTGGAATAAGATTGAACAAAGCAGATGGCCTATTTCTTCACTTGTAAAATATTAAGTGTTAAAGTATTACAGGTAATTTTTAAGGACTATCCAGCCTTAAAATCAATGAGGATTCAAATAACTTGGGAAACCAGGTATTTTTAAAAATCTGCTGTAAAATAAATAACCAGTGACTCCCTATCTCTTAAAGTTCTGAGTTTTGGGCAGGGTGCGGTGGCTTATGTCTGTAATCCCAGCACTTTGGGAGGCTAAGACAGGTGAATCACTTGAGGTCAGGAGTTTGAGACTAGCCTGGCCAATATGGTGAAACCTCCATCTCTACTAAAAAAAAAAAAAAAATACAAAAATTAGCTGGGCGTGGTGGCAGGCACCTGTAGTCCCAGCTACTCTGGAGGCTGAGGCAGGAGAATTGCTTGAATCCAGCCAGGCACGGTGGCTCACGCCTGTAATCCCAACACCTTGGGAGTCAGAGGCAGGAAGATCACAAGGTCAGGAGTTCGAGACCATCCTGGCCAACATGGTGAAACCCTGTCTCTACTAAAAATACAAAAATTAGCTGGGCATAGTCCCAGCTACTCAGGAGGCTAAGGTAGAAGACTCACTTGAACTCGGGAGGCAGAGGTTGCAGTGAGCCGAGATCGTGCCACTGCACTCCAGCCTGAGCAACAAGAGCAAAATTCTGCCTCAAAAAAAAAAAAAAAAAAAAAAAAAAGAGGCTGATATTAGACTCCATTTAGAGAAGAAGTGGTGTGAGGGGACAAGGAAATTCTGGTGCTTTACAAATGAAGGTGGTCTCTAGCACAGAGCAGTTGAAGGTTGCAGATTAACACATAACATTCAGTGGTGCTGCTGGACAGCAGCCTGAACCAGGCTCCTGATTCAGAAGGAACAAATATTAAAAATACGGGGCAGGCCGGGTGCGGAGGCTCACACCTGTCATCCTAGCACTTTGGGAGGCCGAGGCAGGCAGATCACTGGAGGTCAGGAGTTCAAGACCAGCCTGGCTAACACAGCAAAACCCCGTCTCTACTAAAAATACAAAAATTAGCCGGGCATGGTGGCGGGCACCTATAGTCCCAGCTACTCAGGGGGCTTAGGCAGGAGACTCGCTTGAACCTGGGAGGCAGAGGTTGCAGTGAGCCAAGATCGCGCCACTGCACTCCAGCCTGGGCGACACAGCAAGACTCCGTCTCAAAAAAAAAAAGAGGCAAATGTGTATTATACGTTTATGCAGAACTTTTCTATTTTTCATTCGTATTGTGTGTGCATGTATAATATATTCTTACACTTTTCACTGATTCTTTTAATTCAATATTTATTAAACAACTATATATGTTAGACACTGGTAAGGGCTACAGTGAGTACAAATGAGTGAATAACAAATCCTGCTTTCCAAAAGCAAAAACTAACAGGAGAAAGGAAGCCATACACTGGTCACCGGCACAAACAGTGGGATATGATGCGCTGTGAAAGGTCCAGTGAGGGGAGGCCACTTCTGGCTAGGGGGAGAACGTGAAGGACTACTTCACGGAGGAGAGCATTCGCATTGAGACCTGGGAGAGGGGTGAGCATTTGAGAAACAGGAATGGAGAGGCGAGAATGCTATTATGGGATATTAGCGATGGAAAACTGTTCTACAGAAAAGAGCTTGGACTTTTCATGAGGGTCACTATAGTGGACAAAATCAGGATGCATGATTGGAAATGTTTAACTTTAAGGTCAAACTTTTTTGACAAATGGATATGGAGCCCCTGGTGGATCAGAAGCATTTCTGCAGCAGAGGAAATGTTGGACTAGATCAGTGTTCTCAAGCTGAGGGATGTATGGAGCCATTTTTTAAAAATCAAATTATTTTATCATAGTATCATTTACAAGCAATAAACATGGGCAAGGTGCGGTCGCTCACACCTGTAATCCCAGCACTTTGGGAGGCTAAGGCGGGTGGATCACCAGAGGTCAGGAGTTGGAGACCAGTCTTACCAACATGGTGAAACCCTGTCTCTACTAAAAATACAAAATTAGCCAGGCGTGGTGGCACATGCGTGTAATCCCAGCTACTCGGGAGGCTGCGGCAGGAGAAACACTTGGACCCAGGAGGCGGAGGTTTCAGTGAGCTGAGATCATGTCACTGCACTCCAGCCTGGGCAACAAGTGAAACTCCATCTCAAAAAAAAAAAAAAAAAAGTAATAAACATGAACCTACGTATAAACTCTGAAGATCATGAATTTTATACTATAATAAAACCAAACAATTTGCAAATAATATACAGACACAAGTAGAAGGCAAATAGAAGTCACATTAACAGCTCTAATTGAATGTAACAGTTGATGTTGTTTTGCTGAAATGAAATCACTCTCCATACAAGAACACAGTACAGATTGCCACTGCCTGGCAGGCACTGGCAACTGCTGTGCAAAGTCGGTTTTTCTACTGCTTTTCTCCATGCAAACTGCTCAGTATCCTTATGTGAACAGCGCGAGGCACAGGGCTCTTGATGTCATCGAGCCTTCATTCAATTTGAATGAATCTTTCCCAGATTCTGTCCAACTATCTCTCTCTTGTAATTAATGCAGAAAAGTAAAAGTCACCCTACTCGATGCCTGTATCAGTCAGAATCCCAACAGATCACCGAGCCTCGGGTAATTGGGGGAGGGCTGACTTACAAGGAGACGCCTGGCATGTGCTGAGGTGGTGTGGAAACCAGGGGCTGATGGCAGAGGAGCCGCTAGGCTTACAGGACACAGGAGAGTGAGGGGCCCCCAAACAGGAGGAGGGAGTCAAGGAGAAAAGCCACTGTGAGAGGAGATGTGACCTTTGGTCTAGGGGCACAGACAGCCAGGGCCAGGCTTGCTGGGAAAGGCCTCACTCTTGCTGTCATCCTCTCCTGCCAGGGCTCCTCACACCAGAAAGCAAAAGGCAAGGGAGCCCATGGATTCTGCCCATACTGGTCAGCTTCTGCCGGGTGGAGAAGGGTCGGGGGTGGAGACCGGAGAGGGAGGGGGGCAAATGAACGACAACCAGTACCAGGACACATGCGTAAGCCTGATATGGTATGCGGACACTCAGTCATGGGTGATCACCACCCAGTTTAGAAAATGTGTTGTGGACCAGGCGCGGTGGCTCCCACCTGTAATCCCAAAACTTTGGGAGGCCGAGGCAGGTGGATCGCGAGGTCAGGAGTTCGAGACCAGCCTGGCCAAGATGGTGAAACCCCATCTCTACTAAAAATACAAAAATTAGCGGGGTGTGGTGATGCACGCCTGTAATCCCACTACTCGGGAGGCTGAGGCAGAGAATTGCTTGAACCAGGGAGGCAGAGGTTGCAGTGAGCCGACATCGCACCCTGCACTCCACCCTGGGCAACAGAGCGAGATTCCATCTCACAAAAAAAAGAAAATGTATTGTCCGCGCGTGCGCGCGCACACGCACGCGCACACACACACACACACACACACACACACACACAAGTAAGTACAGGAGGTAATGCATATGTCAATTTGATGTAGCCATTCTATTCAAAGCATCATGGTGGGCCAGGCACAGTGGCTCATGCCTATAATCCCAGCACTTTGGGAGGCCAATGCGGGCGGGTTGTTTGAGGTCAGGAGTTCAAGACCAGCCTGGCAAACCTGGCAAAACTCTGTCTCTACTTAAAAAATACAAAAATTGGCCAGGGGCACGGTGGCTCAAGCCTGTAATACCAGCACTTCAGGAGGCCGAGGCAGGCGGATCGCCCAAGGTCAGCAGTTCAGGACCAGCCTGACCAACACAGTGAAACCCCGTATCTACTAAAAATACAAAAATTAGCCAAGCATGGTGGTGCGCACCTGTAATCCCAGCTACTCAGGAGACTGAGGCAGGAGAATTGCTTCAACCCGGGAGGCAGAGATTGCAGTGAGCCAAGATCGCATCACTGCACTCCAGCCTGGGCAACAGAGTGAGACTTCGCCTCAAAAAAAAAAAAAATAGCCAGGCATGGTGGCATGCACTTGTAGTCCCAGCACTTGAGAGACTGAGGTACAAGAATTGCTTGAACCCAAGAGGAGGTTGCAGTAAGCCAAGATCACACCACTGCACCCCACCCTGGGCAACAGAACAAAACCTGTCTCACAAAACAAACAAACAAAAAAAACCATCATGGTATACACAATAAATAGATACAATTTTTTGGCCAGAAAAATTGGTGGCTCACACCTGTAATCCCAGCACTTTGGGAGGCCAAGGTGGGAGGATCTCTTAAGTCCAGGAGTTTGAGACCAGCCCGGGCAACATGGCAAGACTCCATCTCTACAAAAAATAAAAGAGTTAGCTGTGCATGGTGGTACACACCTGTGGTTCCAGCTACTCGACAGGTTGAGGTGGGGGGATCACTTGAGCCCAGGAAGTTGAAGCTGCAATGAGCCGAGATGGCGCCACTGCACTCCAGCCTGGGCAACAGAGCAAGGCCCTGTCTCCATAAATAAATATATACATATATACATACCTACACACACACAATTTTTATTTGCCAAATAAAAATAAAATTTTAAATTTTAAAAAAGTAAAAGTCGCATTGTTTTTCAAAACTAAAATACAAAATTGCAAAATTCTCATAGCACTCTTTCAAACACTCAGGAATATATCAGTATTTCCCCAGGAGCTCAAAAGCCGCGTATGGTCCTAACTTACAGCTCCTAGAATGTAAGCTCAGGGGAAATAAGGGATAAGGTCCTTTGGTTTCCTCAAAGGCCTATATGATCAGGACCCTGCCTACCTCTCTCCCTTCATATAGAGCCTCTCCCCACCCTATTCCCACCTGCCTGTTCCCTCCACAATATTTCATACACACAACTTCTTTCAGTTCCCCTAAATGCCAGGCCTTTTCCTTCAAACACACCATTCCTTCACAGGAGACAGAGATTTCTGGGGGGGGTGGGGGGGGGCACGTCCCCAGCACGCTTCTCCCTTAGGCTCACAAGGTGGCTGTATTAGTCCGTTCTCAGAGTACCATAAAGAACTACCTGGGACTGGGTAATTTATAAAGAAAAGAGGTTTAATTGACTCACGTGCCTGCGCAGGCCTCAGGAGGCTTCCAATCATAGCAGACGGCGAAGGGGAAGCAGGCACAGCCTCTGTGGCTACAGAAGAAGGAAGCGAGTAAAGGGGGAGGGGGCTGCACGCTTTTAAAAAGCCAGATCTCGCGAGAACTCCCTCACTATCACGGGAATAGCAAGGGGGAAATCCATCCCCAATATCCAATCACCTCCCACCACGGCCCTTCTCTAGCGCTGGCAATTACAATTCAACAGGAAATTTGGGTGGGGACACAAAGCCAAACTGTATCAGTGGCTATTTAGCTTCAGGCCTTAATGCTCTCAAATCAAGCACCACAAGGAGCGGCACCTGCCATAATCCCAACGCCCTCAGCAAAATCCTTCTGGTACCCGACTGGCTTTGCAGAGTCGTGTGCCTATCCCTGAGCCACCTCTGTGCTGGGGGGAGTGTGAAACTGTCTTCAGACAGACAGGAGCCGCAGACCACTCCTGCACCCAGCTGTGGAGTCTGCTCCCAATAGGATGATGAAGCATAATCCAGTGCTTTGGGAGGCCAAGGTGGGCGGATCACGAGGTCGGGAGTTCAAGACCAGCCTGGTCAACATGGTGAAACCCTGTCTCTACTAAAAAACAAAAATTAGCTGGGTGTGGTGGCAGGCATCTATAATCCCAGCTACTTGAGAGGCTGAGGCAGGAGAATTGCTTGAACCCAGGAGGCGGAGGTTGTGGTGAGCCAAGATCGTGCCATTGCACTCCAGCCTGGACGACAAGAGCAAGACTCTGTCTCAAAAAAAAATTTGAACTGGTATTTAAAGCATGGGTTGGCTGTCCATAGACAGAAGGAAAAGGAATAGTGCCTCAGTGTTGAGGACACTGTGTGTAAAGGCAGAGAAGTCAGGTAAGTGTGGGGATGTGTTGAGAATGACGAAATGACAGGGCCGGCATGAAGAGGAGAGTTCGCTGGAGAATAGTGCAAGACACATTCATTCGACAGGTATATGAAGGAAGGACTTGTCAGCGTTAATTATTTAATGGCAAAATGTGCATGAGGCAAACTATGTGCCAGTAACTTATGGGTTTCCTTCTTTATATCCAGCCATGTTGCTTGGTAGTTAAATTCAAAGATGAATGGGAGAGATGGACACATTCAGCAATGCTTATTGAGCACGTCCTGTGGGCAGGCAGTTCTGGATTCTGCCACCCAAGGTCTCTGCTTGCAGAGCACTGACATCCTTTTTGAGAGAGACAGGGAGTAAACTGACAAACAAGAAAATAACAGGGAGTGATAAGTGCTTGGCCGAGATATGAAATAGCCTGATGGACAGAGTGATTGGGCAGCTATTTCAAACCAAGGGGTCACACAGGGCTTCATGGAAGAGGTGGGCAGGAAGCAAAGATGCCGGCCATGCTTAAGTCAGGGAGAGGGAGCAGCCAGGGCAAGGCTGCTTTATGTCACCTGACATTTTTCCTAATGCCCCCTTCTCCCCCCTGCTCACTCCCTGGGTTTTCTACCATCTCTGCATTTTTTTTTTTTTTTTTTTTTTTTTGAGACAGAGTCTCACTGTTGCCCAGGCTGGAGTGCAATGGTGTGACTTTGGCTCAAGGCAACCTCCACCTCCCAGGTTCAAGTGATTCTCCTGCCTCAGGCTCCTGAGTAGCTGGGATTACAGGTGTGCACCACCACGCCCGGCTTTTTTGTTTTTGTTTTTTTTTTTTGGAGGCGGAGTCTCGCTCTGTCGCCCGGGCTGGAGTGCAGTGGCCAGATCTCAGCTCACTGCAAGCTCCGCCTCCCGGATTTACGCCATTCTCCTGCCTCAGCCTCCCGAGTAGCTGGCACTACAGGCGCCCGCCACCTCGCCCGGCTAGTTTTTGTATTTTTAGTAGAGACGGGGTTTCACCGTGTTAGCCAGGATGGTCTCGATCTCCTGACCTCGTGATCCGCCCGTCTCGGCCTCCCAAAGTGCTGGGATTACAGGCTTGAGCCACCACGCCCGGCCTTTTTGTATTTTTAGTAGAGACGGGGTTTCACCATATTGGCCAAGCTGGTCTTGAACTCCTGACCTCAAGTGATCCACCCGCCTCGGCCTCCCGAAGTGCTAGGACTACAGGCAGGAGCCACCACGCTGGCCCTAAAATTTGCATTTCTGTACTTGCACTTGCACTTCTTCAGTGAAATCTGGGCTGAAAGTGGCACGGTGGTGTGCCCCTGAAGTCTCAGCTACTCAGGAGGCTGAGACAGGAGGATTGCTTGAGCTCAGTGGTTCAAGATCAGCCTTAGCAACACAGTGAGATCCCATCTCAAAAAAAAAAAAAAATCTAGTCTGGTAATTCCAGACTGATATCATCAGTTTTCACTGCCACCCTTGGCACTGAGTCCTTTGTTCTACTTGAACTTTGTCAGCCACCTGACCTTCTTCCATACCTACCTGCCAAGCTTATTTCTTATCTTGGGGCTTTGTCTGCTAAATACACAACCTAGCACAGGATCCTGTCACAATGAGACAAACACTGTGTAAGTTGCAAAACACATTGATGTGGTCTTTTTATTTTATTTATTTATTTATTTATTTATTTATGTTTTGTAGAGGTAGGGTCTCACGATGTTGCCCAGGCTGGTCTCAAAACTCCTGGCCTCAAGCAATCCTCCTGTCTCGGCCTCCCAAATGCTGGGCAGCATGAGCCACCACGCCTGGTTGACTTGGTTTATTATTTATTTATTTATAATTTTTGAGATGGAGTCTCGCTCTGTCACCCAGGCTGGAGTGCAGTGGCACGATCTCGGCTCACTACAAGCTCCGCCTCCCAGGTTCACACCATTCTCCTGCCTCAGCCTCCCAAGTAGCTGGGACTACAGGCACCCGCCACCACGCCTGGCTAATTTTTTTGTACTTTTAGTAGAGACGGGGGTTTCACTGTGTTAGCCAGGATAGTTTCGATCTCCTGACCTCATGATCCACCAGTCTCGGCCTCCCAAAGTGCTGGGATTACAGGCGTGAGCCACCGCGCCCGGCCAACTTGGTCATTTTAAATGATGTTCTCCAACTTTGATTAGTCTCCTCGGTTTTCCTCAATTACTCATCCATTGGCAAGCTTGCTGTCCTCACCTCCTGTTATGTGTCCACAGAGCATCTCTGCTGCAGGACAGCATTCATTAAAGGCTAACTCTCCAGCTCCAAAGATGAATGTAAGCAGTTTTCTTTTCTTTTTTTTTTTTTTAGAGATGGAGTCTTGCTCTGTCGTCCAGGCTGCAGTGCAGTGGTGCGATCTCAGCTCACTGAAACCTCCGCCTCCCAGGTTGAAGCAATTCTCCTGCCTCAGCTTCCTGAGTAACTGGGATTACAAGCATGCGCCACCACGCCCAGCTAATTTTTCTTTTTTCTTTTTCTGAGACGGAATTTTGCTCTTGCTGCCCATGCTGGAGTGCAATGGCACGATCTCGGTCACCAAAACCTCCACCTCCCAGGTTCAAGCGATTTTCTTGCCTCAGCCTTCCGAGTAGCTGGGATTACAGGCATGCACCACCACGCCTGGCTAATTTTGTATTTTTAGTAGAGAAGGAGTTTCTCCATGTTGGTCAGGCTGGTCTCAAACTCCTGAACTCAGGCGATCCGCCCACCTTGGCCTCACAAAGTGCTGGGATTACAGGCGTAAGCCACAGCACCCGGCCTGAGGCAGTTTCTTTGTCCTCTGAGTTGGCCTTGAAACTTGTATTTTACAGGTGGATGAAGCACAAACAAGAAAGGCAACGTCAGCATGAACATGGAGAAGGATGTCTTCACGGGAGAGCGGGCAGACTGGGGTAGTGGGGGCAGAGCCCGGGGTTGTTGAGGACTGTGTGATGTGATGCTCACGGTGGAAATGAGGAATGAGCAGGTCTGGGCCATCCGGGTGGGGAGGGTGGGAAGGAAGATCGGTGAGGAGATACAAACTGATTGAAAAGCCCAAGCCCCGTGTTTCTTTTCTGCTCTTGCGAGAGGCAAGTTCAAGAAAGAGAAACCATTCAGTGAAAGAGCACTTCTTCTACCAGCAGGTCTAGCACAGACCCGATGTGCATCCTGTAGCCTCAAGCTGTGTAGAAAGCTGCCATCAGCCCTCCCTGATGTGGGGTGCCGGCGGTCTGGGCTGAGCCACCAATGCACCAGACACACCCTGGCCCAAAGTGCATCGCTAAGAGCCTCTCACATTCTTCTGCTTCAAACAGGACTCAGGAGTACAGACTGACACATTCGCCACCTTTATTTACATAACAGATTTTGTCCAGCTTAGGAGTCATCATCTGATATAGGAAGAAAACATCTTATTACAAAGTAGAATTTCCCTGGAGACTCTCAGTCCCCATAAAGGTGGTGGTCCTAAGGGGCAACAGAGACATAAACTTCAGCATCAGCATTTTGACCTCCCTAGGAAAGCTGCTTGAGAGAGTCCATACTTGAGTATAAAACTTTCATGGACAAATTTAAGGAAAATGGAAAACTAATTCTATTTGTGGCTTCCTTACTAAGAACTTTCTCCTTTACAGGAAAATGACTGCATTCTGATGGGATTTCTGTGTTAATAGTGAGACAAAAGTATAATCACCATTTTTCAGAGACCCCCTGTGGACTTTGACAACGAGGTACCATAGATGGGCTATTTTTCTCAACGTGGAGTCCCAATAGGTGCTTTATTTTGAAATGTTCTGCTTACTATTTTTAATTAAAAATAATGTTTACTTTCCTATGACTACTTTTTTTGTGTTGAATTTAGAAAAAATACAATAGACTCAAAGAAGAAAATCAAATCACCATTACTTCATTAAGAAATAATCACTAGCTACAACTTGGCATATATCTTTTTTTTTTTTTTTTTTTGAGACAGAATCTCGCACTGTCACCCAGGCTAGAGTACAGTGGCCTGTGGCTCGTTGCAACCTCCGCCTACCAGGTTCAAATGATTCTTCTGCCTCAGCCTTCCAAGTAGCTGGGACTACAGCTGCGTCCCGCCACTCCTGGCTAATTTTTGTATTTTTAGTAGAGACGGGGTTTCACCATGTTGGACAGGCTGGTCTCGAACTCCCAACCTCAGGTGATCTGCCCGCCTCAGCCTCCCAAAGTGCTGGCATTACAGGTATGAGCCACTGCGCCTCGCCTGGCATAAATCTTTACAATCATTTCTCAACAGAACAATGAGAAAATAGTGATTTATTCTTATATTGAAACCTGTCTTTTTCCCACTTATATCACAAACACATTGCCATGTATGAGAAACTCTTTTGCAATTCTTTTTATTTATTTATTTTGTAGAGATGGGGTCTCCCTTTGTTGTCTGGCCTGGTCACGAACTCCTTCCTCAAGCAATCCTCCCACCCTGGCCTCCCAAAGTGCTGGGATTACAGGTGTGAGCCACCACATCTGGTGTCTTTTGAAATTCTTGTCTGGCAAAATGTTAGCAACTTTAGTAGCCAGGCGTGGTGGTGTGCGCCTATGGTCCCAGCTACTCTGGAGGCTGAGGCAGGAGAATCAACTGAACCCAGGAGGCAGAGGTTGCAGTGAGCCAAGATTGCACCACTGCACTCCAGCCTGGGCAACAGAGCGAGACTCTGTCTGAAAATAAAAATTAAAATTAAAAATTAAAAATGTTGGCAAGTTTTTCTGTTGACTGCCTGGCATCCCACTTTAAGAATGTGTCCTAAGGCCGAGCGTGGTGGCTCATGCCTGTAGTCCCAGCACTTTGGGAGGACGAGGTGGGTGGATCACTTGAGCTCAGGAGTTCGAGACCAATCTGGCCAACATGGTGAAACCCCACCTCTACTAAAAATACAAAAATTAGCCAGGCGCGGTGGTGCACGCCTGTAATCCCAGCTACTAGGGAGGCTGAGGCAGCAGAATTGCTTGAGCCCAGGAGGTGGAGGTTGCAGTGAGCAGTGATTGCGCCACTGCAGTCCAGCCTGGGAGACAGAGCAAGACTCCATCTCAAAACAACAACAGCAACAAAAAGAATGTGTCCTGGCCAGGCGCGGTGGCTCAAGTCTGTAATCCCAGCACTTTGGGAGGCCAAGACGGGCGGATCACAAGGTCAGGAGATCAAGACCATCCTGGCTAACACGGTGAAACCCCATCTCTACTAAAAAATACAAAAAACTAGCCGGGCGAGGTGGCGGGCGCCTGCAGTCCCAGCTACTCGGGAGGCTGAAGCAGGAGAATGGCATAAACCCAGGAGGCGGAGCTTGCAGGAAGCTGAGATCTGGCCACTGCACTCAGCCTGGGCGACAGACCAAGACGCCGTCTCAAAAAAAAAAAAAAAAAAAAAAAAAGAATGTGTCCTGCTAACCAGTCTCCTTGTGTTGAAAGTTTTTTTTTTTCCTTTTTTTTTTTTTTTGAGTCAGAGTCTCTGTCACCTGGGCTGGAGTATAATGGCATGATCTCAGCTCACTGCAACCTCCACCTCCAGGGTTCAAGCAATCCTTCTGCCTCAGTCACCCGAGCAGCTGGGATTACAGGCATCCACCACCACGCCAGGCCAATTTTTGCATTCTTAGTAGAGATGGGGTTTCACCATGCTGGTCTCTTTGGCCAGGCTGGTCTCGAACTCTTGACCTCGTGATCCACATACCTTGGACTCCCAAAGTGATGGGATTACAGGCGAGAGCCACCATGCCTGGCCAAAAGTTTGTTTTTTTTCTTAACTTTTCTCTATCATAGCCACTCTACCATACCAACTCGGAGATTGTTTGTAACTAATTTTTTTTTTTTTTTTGAGATGGAGTTTTCCTCTTATTTCCCAGGCTGGAGTGCAATGGTGCAGTCTCTGCTCACTGCAACCTCCACCTCCCAGGTTCAAGTGATTCTTCCGCCTCAGCCTCCCAAGTAGCTGGGATTACAGGCACCCGCCATCACACCTGGCTAATTTTTGTATTTTCAGTAGAGACAGGATTTCACCATGTTAGCCAGGCTGGTCTCAAACTACTGACCTCAGGTGGCCCTCCCACCTCGGCCTCCCAAAGTGTTGGGATTACAGGCAAGACCCACTGTGCCCACCCAATAACTAAACTTCTGTATGCATTCTTACTTAGTCCCTCAGGATAAGGTTTTTGTTGTTGTTGTTGTTTAGACTGAGTCTCGCACTGTCACCCAGGCTGGAGTGCAGTGGCGTGATTTCAGCTCACTGCAACCTCCGCCTCCTGAGTTGAAGGGATTCTCGTGCCTCAGCCTCCCAAGTAGCTGGGATTATAGGTGCCAGCCACCATGCCCAGCTAATTTTTGTATTTTTAGTAGAGACAGGATTTCACTGTGTTGACCAGTGTGTTGACTGGTCTCGCATGCCTGACCTCAAGTGATCCGCCTGCCTCGGCCTCCCGAAGTGCGGGGATTACAGGCATGAGCCACCATGTGCCACCAAGGTCTTACAAATAGCACTCCTGAGATACACATTTTTTGGTGCCTGGTGTTAGCCCATCCTTCAGGATGGCAAGCCTTTGGCAGCACAGAAAATGGCCTTTTCCCTGTGACTTCACAAGCATGAGATTTTTTCAGTTGAAGGTTCAAAACAGACAGTGTCTCAGTGCCTCACCCTAAATGTCCCTAGCTGCTGGTGAGATTTCTCCCCTTCCCCTGTCGCCTTATCTTTCTGTGTCCTCATCCATAGAGACAGCACAGCAGCGTGGTCAGGAGCACAGGAACAGACTGGGCCAGACCACCTGAGCTCCGTCCACTTCTGCCTCATTCATCAACTGTTCGATCTCAAACAAGTAACCAATCCCAAAGAGTGTCCCTGTCTGTAAAGTGGGGATATCAGGTAAGGCATAGAGTCACTGGAAAACTTAAATGACTTTATAGCACATGCAAAACACGTAGAACAGTGCTTGGCTTGCAGTAAGCACTTCAGAAGTATTAGCTCTTATTTGTCCATTAAATGTAGTACAACCCCAGAGTGAACATGAATGGAAACGGTGGACTTGGGTGATGAGGCGTCAACGGTGGGCTCATTCATCGTAAAACATGTGTCACTCTCTGGTTGACAATGGGAGAGACTGTGAGTGTGTGGGGACAGGGATAAATGGGAAATCTCTGGACCTTCCCGTCAATTTTGCTGTGAACCTAAAACTGCTCTTAAAAATATATATTGGTTGGATGCAGTGGCTCATGCCTGTAATTCCAGCATTTTGAGAGGCTGAGGCGAGTGGATCATGAGGTCAGGAGTTCGAGACCAGCCTAGCCAACATGGTGAAACCCCATTTCTACTAAAAATACAAAAAATTAGCCAGGCGTGGTGGCAGGCGCCTGTAATCCCAGCTACTCAGGAGGCTGAGGCAGGAGAATTGCTTGAACCCAAGAAGCGGAAGTTGCAGTGAGCTGAGATCAGGCCACTGCAGTCCAGCCTGGGCAACAGAGCAAGACTCCATCTCAAAAAAAAAGAAAAAAAAAAAATTTCCCGGCGCTGTGACTCACACCTGTAATCCCAGCACTTTGGGAGGCCAAGGCGGGTGGATCACCTGAGGTCGGGAGTCTGAGATCAGCCTGATCAGCATGGAGAAACCTCGTCTCTACTAAAAATACAAAAGTAGCTGGGCGTGGAGGCACATGCCTGTAATCCCAGCTACTTGGGAGGCTGAGGGAGGAGAATCGCTTGAATCTGGGAGGTGGAGGTTGTGGTGAGCTGAGATCGTGCCATTGCACTGCAGCCTGGGCACCAAGAGTGAAACACCATTCCAGGAAAAAAAAAAAAAAACTTAAAACAATTTTTATTTTTTTTTTATTTGAGACAGAGTCTCACTCAGAGTCTCACTCTGTCTCCCAGGCTGGAGTGCAATGGTGCAATCACGGCTCACTGCAGCCTTGAACATCCAGGCTCAAGTGATCCTTCCACCTCAGCCTCCCAAAGTGCTGGGATTACAGGTGTGAGCCATTGCACCTGTAAAAAAAAAAAAAAAAAGTCTTAAAACAACTTTTAAACACCACTTCATTTAGGATAATATACATTTACCACGTACTTTGCAAATCTTTACCTTGCCTTCCTTTTTTAGAATTTTTCACAACATAACCTTTACTTGAGAGGTTTGACAAGAATAGAGAAGAAAGGATACTATTTTGTCCAAATGTTATCACCATTTGTTTGATATTTGTATCTCCTAAAGGCTGTGGCCAGCAACGTGACCTCAGGACGTAGAGGCCAGAATGCTTGTCCCTGTTGGGATGCTGGGAGGGAGTGCCCCAACTCAGGATGGCACTCACTGTTTCCTGCCTCTGGCTTTCCCTGCCTCTGAGAAGAGAGTGTTTACAAGGACTAGGGACTGTCTTCAACTAGTAGGAAGGCAACGGTGTAGAAGGAAAAAGGAATGGATTCGCTCTTATTACTCCAAAGGGTAAAAGTTACCAGGAAGTAAATTTTGGCCTAATCTAAGAAGGAACTTTTTATCACAAACCAGAGCTGCCTGGGAGGTAGCTCCTAAATTCCTCCTGAATAAATGCCTTCAAGCGTGGGTTGCACAGGCAGCAGAGCGAACTGCGCCCCGGGGAAGGCTGGGTTAGATGGCTGGGTTAGATGAATGCTATCGTTTTTGTGACTTGTTTTCTTTTGAATTCCTTCTATGTTGATATTTCTGGCTCTTCTCTTTCTCTCCTTTTTTTTTTTTTTTTTTTTTTTTTAAGACAGAGTCTCGCTCTATCACCCAGGCTGGAGTGCAGTGGCGCAATCTGAGCTCACTGCAACTCCACCTCCCGGGTTCAAGCGATTCTTGTGACTCAGCCTCCCAAATAGCTGGGACTACTGGCGTGCGCCACCACACCCGGCTAAGATAGTTACGGCTCTTCATTTGCCCGATCAGAAGCTGTATCAGCTCTATATACTCCTCCCTCTTCTTTCTGCTGGACAAACAGACTCTCCAGCTGAGGCAGCGGGTGTCCAAGCAGAAGGGAACACTCCTGCTTTTCCCGCTGGTATTTGAATTTGGCCGCATGGGGTTCCTGAGCTCTTGTATTTACAAGTCAGTTTTCCTCCCTGTTGTTACAAAGCGCTCCCTTCCCACTGATGTCGAAGTGCCACAACTTCAGTGTTTGCCTGAAAAAAACACATGACCACACATTAAGAAGCCAAGGCCAGGCGCCGTGGCTCACGCCTGTAATCCCAGCACTTTGGGAGGCCAAGGCAGGCAGATCACAAGGTCAGGAGTTCGAGACCAGCCTGGACAACATGGTGAAACCCCCGTCTCTACTAAAAAAAAATTAGCCAGGGGTGGTGGCACATGGCTGTAATCCCAGCTATTCTGGAGGCTGAAGCAGGAGAATCGCTTGAACTCAGGAAGCAGAGGTTGCAGTGAGCTGAGATCACGCCATTGCACTTCAGCCTGGGTGACAGAGTGAGACTCTGTCTCAAAAAAAAAAAAAAGAAAAGAAAAAGAAATGGGCCGGGTGGCCGGGCACGGTGGCTCAAGCCTGTAATCCCAGCACTTGGGAGGCCGAGGCGGGCGGATCACGAGGTCAGGAGATCGAGACCATCCCGGCTAACCTGGTGAAACCCCCGTCTCTACTAAAAAAAATTAGCCAGGGGTGGTGGCACATGGCTGTAATCCCAGCTATTCTGGAGGCTGAAGCAGGAGAATCGCTTGAACTCAGGAAGCAGAGGTTGCAGTGAGCTGAGATCACGCCATTGCACTTCAGCTGGGTGACAGAGTGAGACTCTGTCTCAAAAAAAAAAAAAAGAAAAGAAAAAGAATGGGCCGGGTGGCCGGGCACGGTGGCTCAAGCCTGTAATCCCAGCACTTTGGGAGGCCGAGGCGGGCGGATCACGAGGTCAGGAGATCGAGACCATCCCGGCTAACCTGGTGAAACCCCGTCTCTACTAAAAATACAAAAAACTAGCCGGGCGACGTGGCGGGCGCCTGTAGTCCCAGCTACTGGGAGGCTGAGGCAGGAGAATGGCGTAAACCCGGGAGACGGAGCTTGCAGTGAGCTGAGATCCGGCCACTGCACTCCAGCCTGGGCGACAGAGCGAGACTCCGTCTCAAAAAAAAAAAAACAAAAAAAAAAAAAAAGAAAAAGAAATGGGCCGGTACCCTGGCTCATGCCTGTAATCCTAACAGTCTGGGAGGCCACGGTGGGTGAATCACTTGAACTCAGGAGTTTTGGGGCAGCCTGGGCAATATAGTGGGACCTCATCTCTATTTAAAAAATTAAAAACTAGCCAGGCGTGGTGGTGCACACTGTGGTCCCAGCTACTCGGGAGGCTGAGGTTGGGAGGATCACTGGAGCCCAGGAGGGAGAGGCTGCAGTGAACCAAGATCGTGCTGCTGCACTCCAACCTGGGAGATGGAGTTAAACTCTATCTTAAAACAACAACAACAAGAAAAAAAAAACATGAGAAAGAAGAAAGCTGCGGTGGCTCAAGCCTGTAATCCCAGCACTTTGGGAGGCCGAGGCGGGTGGATCACCTGATGTCAGGAATTCAAGACCAGCCTGGCCAACATGGTGAAACTCCGTCTCGACTAAAAATACAAACAGTTAGCTGGGCGTGGTGGAGGGGCGCCTGTAATCCCAGCTACTCGGGAGGCTGAGCCAGGAGAATCGCTTGAACACAAGAGGCGGGGGTTGCAGTGAGCTGAGATCGCGCCATTGCACTCCAGCCTGGGCAACAAGAGCAAAACTCTGTCTCAAAAAAAAAAAAAAAAGAAAAAGAAAGAAAGTAAACAAAAGGAAGAAAAAGAAAGAAAGAGGCTGGGCATGGTGGCTCACGCCTGTAATCCTAGCACTTTGAGAGGCCGTGGCAAGCTGATTGCCTGAGCTCAAGAGTTTGAGACCAGCCTGGGAAACACAGTGAAACCCTGACTCTACTAAAATACAAAAAAAAAAAAAATGAGCTGGGCATGGCAGTGTGTGCCTATAGTCCCAGCTACTTGGGAGGCTGAGGCAGGAGAATTGCTTGAACCCGGGAGGCAGAAGTTGCAGTGAGCAGAGAACTAGGCCGTTGGTGGGTGGAGTGCTGACCTGCGAAAGAGTCGCCCTACATCCTCCCCACCCCCTCCTCCAGCCGGTCCTCCCTTTCGCGTTCTGTGAGATTCTCTGTCCTTCATTTCAATCTTATCATCTAACGCTAAAATGTAGTCAGAACACTCCTCCCCAGGCTGAGTCCTCTAGGGCGAACCATAGAAATGTAAATTGTCATCCTCTTCACCGCAATCATTACTGTAGCCCAGAGCCCAAAGGCCCCCCAGGGCAACCCTTCATCTGGTAAACAAGAGGATACAAACCCAGGCACATTTTTTGACTAATGAGAAACACTCACAGAAAACGAAAAGTCCACCCTCCCTGCAGTGGCATCCAGGCCTGGCCTTGCTCCTTCCTTCCTCCTCCGCTGCTCTGTCTTTGGGGAACCCACACCCCCACGTAGTCATCTTCCCCGTGGAGAATACTTAGCTTTAGCATTGGCTGCATTTTCATCGGCTCCATTTCCAAATTTCCATAATTCTTATTTCATCCAGTTAATATATTTTGGCCAGTTCTCTTCTAGCAGACTAGGGACAGAGACATCCCCCATACAGAAATAAGAGCCTCGTTGTTACATATATATATAGAGAGAGAGAGAGAGAGAGAGACACACACACACACACACACAGTCTCGCTCTGTCATTCAGGCTGGAGTGTAGTGGCGTGATCTCTGCTCACTGCAACTTTGACCTACTGGGCTCAAGATCCTCTCACCTCAGCCTCTCAAGTAGCTAGAACTACAGGTGCATGCCACCACGGCCGGATATTTTTTTTTTTTTTTTTTTTTTTGGTAGAGATGGGGTTTTACCATGTTGCTCAAGTTGGTCTCAAACTCCTGATCTCATGCAATCCGCCCACCTCGTCCTCCCAAAGTGCTGGGATTACAGGCCAAGCCACCATGCCCAGCATGGCCTCATTGTTAATAAAGACCATGCCAGCCGGGTGTGGTGGCTCACACTTGTAATCCCAACACTTTGGGAGGCTGAGGCGGGGGATTGCCTGAGGTCAGGAGTTTGAGACCAGTCTGGCCAACATAGGAAATAAAAAAATAGGCTGGATGCTGTGGCTCACGCCTGTAATCCCAGCACTATGGTAGGCCGAGGCAGGCAGATCACAAGGTCAGGAGTTGGAGACCAGCCTGGCCAGCATGGTGAAACCCCGTCTCTACTAAAAAAAAAAATGCAAAAATTAGCCAGGCATGGTGGCATGCGCCTGTAATCCCAGCTACTCAGGAGGCTGAGGCAGGAGAATTGCTTGAACTCGGGAGGCAGAGGATGCAATGAGCCAAGATCGTGCCACTGCACTCCATCTCCTGGGGAACAGAGCAACACTCTGTGTCAAAAAAAAAAAAAAATTAATTAATTAATTAAATTAAATTAAATTAAAAAATAAAGACTATGCCACTGGCTAGGGTGAGTCCCAGCCCCGTTCTTTTAAGGCTTTAATAACTAACTTTAGTTCCTCTAATATTCTAATTCTGTCCTGAAATGAATGCCATTTCAAGGAAGAGACTACCTTAAATCAAGTGCCTGAGAAGACAGCTTTGATGGAGCCATATTATTCTAATTCTATTTAAGATGTTGGGCAATATGAGCACTCATAGCTTTTCATTTCAGTTCCGACTCCCTACTGCCCGACATGCTTACATTTTTTTTTTAACTTTTTTTTTTGAGACAAAGTCTCGCTCTTGTCCCCCAGACTGGAGGGCGGTGGTGCGATCTTGGCTCACAGCAACCTCCGCCTCCCAGGTTCAAGCAATTCTGATATTCATTTGTGAACTTATTCATCCACTAAGCGTTCATTAATCCCTTCCCTCAAGGAGTTTCCATTCTGGGGAAACTGAGTCTATACCAAAATAGGGCTGACTTAGTGGGGATGCTAACATTGTATGTGGTTTGAAGGAGTAGTAAGAGGCCGCCTATTCAAAAGAGTATCTCCTGCATTTCGTATTTAATATTATCATAGACGATCCTCTGCCTTACAGCAGCATCTCCCAGTGTGTGGTCTGCGAGGCTCATTTGTTCACCACAGATGCTTACTAACGGCCTACTGGGTACCTGGCTGTGGCCTTCACAAAAACCTCCATGATCAAGTGAGTCTGAGAAATATTGGCATCAACAAGCTGAGGCTTCTCACGCTCATTATGCAATGTGACTTGTACCCTTCTTGCTTCTTGCCATAGAGGCAAAGGTTGCAGTGAGCTGAGATTGCGCCACTGCACTCCAGCCTGGGCAACAGGCAATTATTTTTAATTATATTTATTTTAAAAAGTACATCTTTCATACTTTATTTTTTTTCTTTTTTGTTTTTGTTTTTGAGATGGAGTCTCACTCTCGTCGCTCAGCCTCCCGAGGAGCTGGGACTGTAGGCACTTCCACACCCGGCTAATTTTTGTGTTTTTAGTGGAGACGGGGTTTCACCATGTTAACCAGGTGGTCTCGAACTCCTGACCTCAGGTGATCTGCCCGCCTCAGCCTCCCAAAGTGCTGGGATGACAGGCATGAGCCACCGCGCCCAGCCAGTTGTTTCAAATGATGCTAATACTATATTAATTATAGAGCGACTTCTTCAAGCAAGCAAATGCCACATGCACGCACCATTGTTAACCTATCATTAAAATATGAACAATCATGTTACAAATATATGTTTAATAGTATTAGCTCCAAGAGTAGGAACGATCAAATGTTTGAGGGATTTTTTAATTCAGTAAAATCACTTTAACAATCAGATTAGCCAGAGATTTTTTTCCTTCATTTTATGAAAGCATTGTTTTTTTGTTTGGTTGGTTTTCTTTTTTGCCTCTCTGTTAAATTCTTTGAAAGCTCAGAAGACCGCGTCTCTTTTCCCTTCTGAAACTGTCTTGTTCTCCAGGGAGCGGTGGGAGGTTTGTTCTGCTGCAGAAGGATGAATGATTCCTGACACACTTCTGGCCTTGTCCTGTTAAAAACTGAGGATGGGCCTCACATCCCAGCCTGGGGTAAGAGCACAAACACAGACGGATTCTCCTCTGCAGCAAATTTTGCCACTCCCTCCTCAATGAGTGTTCTGCGGGGGACAGGACTATCCAAATCTGCCCCAGAATCCCAGAAAGCTGAGAGGCCAAAGAAAGAGGCTGACGAATCCGGCTTCTTAGCCGGAATCACTTAATGGAGACTTAAAAACAAAAGCTAATGGAGGTGGTGGATTTGCAGGCCACCAGTCCCCTACTCCGGGTTTACGCAGCATAGGGGAGGGGTAGTTCAGAAGGGCTTCAGGAACTGAAGTATGATGACCTCAAGGTCGTTTGCCCTAAGGGCAGGATTTAAGATAATACCTGCTCTTACACAAGGAACAATAGATAAACAGGAAATCTTAGAAACCAACATGGTGTGGCCCGGCGCGGTGGCTCAAGCCTGTAATCCCAGCACTTTGGGAGGCCGAGACGGGCGGATCACAAGGTCAGGAGATCGAGACCATCCTGGCTAACACGGTGAAACCCCGTCTCTACTAAAAATACAAAAACTAGCCGGGCGAGGTGGCCGGCGCCTGTAGTCCCAGCTACTCGGGAGGCTGAGGCAGGAGAATGGCGTAAACCCGGGAGGCGGAGCTTGCAGTGAGCTGAGATCCGGCCACTGCACTCCAGTCCAGGCGACAGAGCGAGACTCCGCCTCAAAAAAAAAAAAAAAGAAAAAAAAAGAAACCAACATGGTGGGCCTGACGTGGTGGCTCACGCCTGTAATCCCAGCACTTTGGGAGGCCGAGGCGGGCAGATTGTCTGAGCTCAGGAGTTCGAGAACAGCCTGACCAACATGGTGAAACTCCATCTCTACTAAAAAAATTACAGGTCAGGCACAGTGGCTCATGCCTTTAATTCCAGCACTTTGGGAGGCCGAGGCAGTTGGATCACCTGAGGTCAGGAGTTCGAGACCGGCCTGGCCAGCATGGTGAAACTACATCTCTACTAAAAACACAAAAATTAGCTGGGCATGGTGGTGGGCGCCTATAATCCCAGCTACTAGAAAGCTGAGGCAGGACAATTGCTTGAACCCAGGAGGCAGAGGTTGCAGTGAGCCGAGATTGTGCCATTGCACTCCAGCCTGGGCAACAGGGTAAGACTCCATCTCAAAAAAAAAAAAAAAAATTAGCTGGGTGTGGTGGTGGTCGCCTATAATCCCAGCTACTCAGGAGGTTGAGGCAGGAGAATCGCTTGAACCCAGGAGGTAGACGTTGCAGTGAGCTGAGATCATGCCATTGCATTCTAGCCTGGGCAACAGAGTGAGACTCCATCTCAAAAAGAAAAAAAAACTGAGGAGGGCTACTTGGTCACTGGAGTACTGAGTTGGTCTACAGCTCCCCTAACTTATCCATTTCCGTTTTCTTTTATGTTTGTTTGTTTTTTGAGACAGAGTCTCACTCTGTCGCCCAGGTTAGAGTGCAGTGGCACGATCTCAGCTCACGACAACCACTGCCTCCCGGGTTCAAGCAATTGTCCTGCCTCAGCCTCCTGAGTAGCTGGGACTACAGGCGACTACAGGTGTGTGCCACCATGTTCAGGTAATTTTTGCATTTTTAGTAGAGTAGGGTTTTACTATGTTGGCCAGGCTGGCTCGAACTCCTGACCTTGTGGTCCACCCACCTCTGCCTCCCAAAGTACTGGGATTACAGGCGTGAGCCACAATGCCCAGCCCCATTTCCATTTTCTTAGCCTCACAATTGCCAAATTCAAATATTAGTAAACAAAATATTGTGTGATATAATTTTAGAAGTAACAAATTGGTCCCTTTGTCCAGACATATTTTCTCTGCTTATTTTCCTCAGTTATTAAATTCTTCAATAAGATTTTAATAATTCAGACTAAAGTTTTGACCATGTCTTCCAGTTCAGACAATGTCACAGTCTGTACATTTGGAAATTTGGAATAGTGGTTAAAAGCACCCGCTTTAGTCAGGTGTGGTGGCTCACGCCTGTAATCCCAGCACTTTGGGAGGCCAAGGCGGGCGGATCACCTGAGGTCAGGAGTTCAAGACCTGCCTAGTCAACATGATGAAACCCTGTCTCTACTAAGAATACAAAAATTAGCTGGGTGTGGTGGCAGGCGCCTGTAGTCCCGGCTACTCAAGAAGCTGAGGCAGGAGAATCGCTTGAACCCAGGAGGTGGAGGTTGCAGGGAGCCGAGATTGTGCCATTGCACTCCAGTTTGGGTGACAGAGCAAGACTCTGTCTCAGGAAAAAAAAAAAAGAAAAGCACCAGTTTTAATCCAGAGAAGGTAAGTTTGCATTCTAGCTTTGCCATTTGTTAGATGCAGAACTATGGGCATATCTGGTCAGTCTTTATTTCCTAACCTTAACAATGGGAACAATGTAGTATCTCCCTCATAGAAATGTTGTCAAGATTGCAAAAATGCAACAATGCATGTAAATGATTAACAGTGTCTGACTCAATAAATAGTGGCTGTTGTAATCCTGATAAATATTTCTTTCTGTCCTCTTATTTTGCCAAATTAAGGAAAGAAGCATTCAGAGTTCCCAGCTCCATCCAGGACACATGACTGACCAGAGTGTTGAATGCTTTTCAACCTTAAAGCTGAATCCACATGTTCTGTTTTCCAGCCTTGAGGGCAAGCAGAGGATGGAAAAGTGCCTGGATTAGTGACGGCCACAGAGAGCAAGAGTAGGATGCAGCCAGGCAGGTTCAAAAACAAAGACAGATGGCTGGGCATGGTGCCTCACGCCTGTAATCCCAGCACTTTGGGAGGCCAAGGGGGGGCGAGTCACCTGAGGTCAGGAGTTCGAGACCAGCCTGGTTAACCTAGTGAAACCCCGTCTCTACTAAAAATAAAAAAATCAGTCAGGTGTGGTGGTGCATGCCTGTGATCCCAGCTACTCGGGAGGCTGAGGCAGGAGAATTTCTTGAACCTGGGAGGCAGAGGTTGCCAAGATCTCCCCATTGCATTCCATCCTGGGTGACAGAGAGAGAGTCCCTCTAAAAAAAAAAAAAAAAAACAGATGTCGCTAGCTTCACAGTTTTGCTAAGGGTAAGCTCAGGCTTACCTCTGTGAATATTTTTTTCTTTCTTTTTTTCTTCCTTTCTTTTCTTTTCTTTTCTTTCTCCTTTTTTTTTTTCTTTCTTTTTTGAGACAGGGTATCGTGTTGTCACCCAGGCTGGAGTGCAATGGCATGATATCTTGGCTCACTGCAACCTCTGCCTCCTGGGTTCTCCTGTACCTAGAATGACAGGTGCCCACATCCACACCTGGCTAATTTTTGCATTTTTAGTAGACACAGGGTTTCACCACATTGGCCAGGCTGGCCTCGAACTCCTGACCTCAAGTGATCCACCTCCCTCAGCCACCCAAGGTGCTGGGATTACAGCCATGAGCCACTGTTTATGACTGTTTTCTAATCATTTGGGCCAAGCGAGGACCAGTTAAAGCATCCATTAGCCATCATTAAAGCAAACATTCCATAGATATATGGCATTGAGTTTTTGCCTATAGAGATTGATTTTTTTTTTTCAGATTCATTCAATTACTATTTATGAAACAGGAATAGAGTCCATTTATTGACCCACTATATGCCGGGCATGGTGCTATGTTCTGAGGATACTAGATGACCTGACATGAAGCCTTCCCTCGCATAACTCACTTGGGAAAGTGGAACAGACATGTAAACAAATAATTACGATATAATAGGAACAGCACAGCAAGAGGGAGAGAAGCAAAGAGAGATTCTAACATTTCCTGAGCTCTTCCAGGAGACAAATGACTCTTTTTTTTTTTTTTTTTGGAATGGAGTCTCACTCTGTCGCCGGGCTAGAGTGCAGTGGCGTGATTTCGGCTCACTGCAACCTCCGCCTCCTGGGTTCACGCCATTCTCCTGCCTCAGCCTCCCAAGTAGCTGGAACCATAGGCATGCGCCACCAAGCACAGTTAATTCTTGTATTTTAGTAGACACGGGGCTTTACCATGTTGGCCAGGATAGTCTCCATCTCCTGACCTCGTGATCTGCCTTCCTCGGCCTCCCAAAGTCCTGGGATTACACCCCACCTGGCCAGACGAATGACGCTTAAGGGTGTCTCGATGTATCAAAGGTTTCTCCCAGAGTAGACAGAGGGAAGAACGAGAAGAAAAGCTGTCAGAATAGGCAGTGTAGCCATGGTTAAGACTCAGACCCAGGAGCCAGATGGTCCAGTTGTAACACTAACTAACTAGCTCTGTGACTTTAGGCAAGTTACTTAATGGAATCCTGCCTCAGTGTCCTCATCTGCGAGATGGGAGCAATAAGGTATCTACTTAATAGGTTACTGTGACATATAAAGCAGGTGGAGTAGTGTCTAGCCAAGGAAAACACAAATGTAAGCCATTGTCAGTAGCAAATAAACATACAATGTAATCTCAATCCAATGCAGTTCCCTTTGAGTAAACAAATAAAAGTAACAAGTAAATAAAACAAAATCACTATTTATTTATTTACTTTTGAGATGGATTCTTGCTCTGTCACCCAGGCTAGAGTGCAGTGGTGCAATCTCGGCCCACTGCAACCTCTGCCTCCCAGGCTCAAGCAATTCTCCCACCTCAGCCTCTCGAGTAGCTGGGGTTACAGGTGCCTGCCACCGCAACCGGCTAATTTTTAGACGAGGTTTCTCCATGTTGGCCAGGCTGCTCTTGAACTCCTGACCTCAAGTGTCCTGCACCTCGGCCTCCCAAAGTGCTGGGATTACAGGTGTGAAAACAAAACCCAGAATGCTAAATCACCCTTTGAATTCTAGGGCTTTGCACAGATCAGTCTGATGGCAACACCTGTCTTGTTCATGTTCCCACAAGGCTTTGAGGACTGGAGGATTCAGACGAAAAAACCAAATAAGAAACTATAATAGTGTTTTTAATTCCAGATCGCAGTAAATAAAACAAAACAGGGGCTTCGGGAATACCAAGGAGGATCATCTAGCCCAAATCTGGGGAATGAGGGAAGCCTGCCTGGAAGAGGCAACAGTAAGCTGAGGTCTGAAAAATCAACAGGAGTTGCTCAGACAAGAAGGCTGGTGGTGGCCAGACGCAGTGGCTCACACCTGTAACGCCAGAACTCTGGGAGGCCCGGGCAGGTGGATCACTTAAGGTCAGGAGTTTCAGAACAGCCTGGCCAACATGGCAAAACTCCATCTCTATTAAAATACAAAAATTAGAGGGCCAGACGCGGTGGCTCCTGTCTGTAATTCCAGCACTTTGGGAGGCCGAGGTGGGCGGATCACGAGGTCAGGAGATCGAGACCATCCTGGCTGACGTGGCTGAAACCCCATCTCTACTAAAAGTACAAAAAATTAGCTGGGCGTGGTGGCACATGCCTGCAATCCTAGCTACTTGGGAGGCTGAGGCAGGAGAATCACTTGAACCTGGGAGGCAGAGGTTGCAGTGAGCCAAGATCATGCCACTGCACTCCAGCCTGGGTGACAGTGTGAGCCTCTGTCTCAAAAAAATGAAAATAATAAAATAAAATACAAAAATTAGTCGGGGATGGTGGCAGGCGCCTATTATGCTAGCTACTTAGGAGGCTGAGGCAAGAGAATCACTTGAACCCGGGAGGCTGAGGTTGCAGTGAGTCAAAATTGCCCCCTCTGCACTCCAGCCTGAGCAACAGAGTGAGACTCTGTCTCAAAACAAACAAACAAACAAACAAAACAAAACAAAAAAAGAAGGCTGGTGGAGGAGTTGGGAAGGATAGATGGAGCGTTGGCAGAAGAGTGTCCTGATGTTCCAGGTATCTGCAGTTTTCAAAAGTGAGAGGTACACATTCTAAGAATCCAAACTTTTTTTTTTTTTTTTTGAGATGGAGTATCTCTCTGTCACCAGGCTGGAGTGCAATGGCACAATCTCTGCTCACTGCACCTCCGCCTCCCGGGTTCTAAGCGATTCTCCTGCCTCAGCCTCCCGAGTAGCTGGGATTATAGGCAAGCGCCACTACGCCCAGCTAATTTCTGTATTTTTAGTAGAGATGGGGTTTCACCATGTTGGCCAAGATGGTCTCGATCTCTTGACCTCATGATCTGCCCGCCTTAGCCTCCCAAAGTGCTGGGATTACAGGCATGAGCCACCGCTCCCAGCCCAAAATCCAAACTATTAAACTATTAGACTAGACCCATCTTCTGTAATTAAGCAAATAATTCAACAGAACTACAAAGAGAAATAGTCAAATCTCAGACAAGAAGGCTGGTGGTGGCCGGAAATCTACTATTACTCTGGGAGATGCTAAACATACCCCTCTTCAGTTTTTTTTTTTTTTTTTTTGATGGAGTCTCGTTCTGTCGCCCTGGCTGGAGTGCGGTGGTGCCATCGCGGTTCACTGCAACCTTCGCCTCCCAGGTTCAAGTGATTCTCCTGCCTCAACCTCCTGAGTAGCTGGAACTACAGGCACATGCCGCCATGCCCAGCTAATTTTTTGTATTTTTAGTAGAGATGGGGTTTCACCATATTAGCCAGGATGGTCTCGATCTCCTGACCGCGTGATCCGCCTGCCTCAGCCTCCCAAAGTGCTGGAATTATAGGCATGAGCCACTGCACCCGGCTCTCCTCTTCAGTTATTAATAGAAGAAGCAAAAAATTATTGAGAATATATATGATTTGAGCCAGGCACGGTGGCTCACACCTATAATCTCAGCACTTTGGGAGGCCAAGGTGGGTAGATCACCTGAGGTCAGGAGTTTAAGACTAGCCTGGCCACATGGTGAAACCCCGTCTCTACTAAAAATACAAAAATTAGCTGGGCATGGTGGCGGGTGCCTGTAATCCCAGCTACTTGGGAGGCTGAGGCAGGAGAATTGCTTGAACCCGGGAGGTGGAGGTTGCAGTGAACTGAGATCACACCACTGCACTCCAGGTTGGGTGACAGAGTGAGAGTCTGACTAAAAAAAAAAAAAAGAGTGCTGGTTACAGTGGCTCACATCTCTAATCACAGCACAGCACTTTGGGAGGCCAAGGCAGGTGGATCACCTGAGATTGGAAGTTCGAGACCAGCCTGGCCAAAGTGGTGAAACCCGGTCTCTACTAAAAATACAAAAAATTAGCCGAGCATGGTGGTGCATGCCTGTAATCTCAGCTACTCAGGAGGCTGAGGCGAGAGAATGGCTTGAACCCGGGAGGTGGAGGTTGCAGTGAGCCAAGATTGCACCACTGCACTCCAGCCTGGATGACAGAGTGAGACTCCATCTCAGAAAAAAAAAACAAACAGTATATATGATTTGAACAACAAAGTTAAGACACTAACCTAAAGGACACAAATATAACACTCCACCCAAACTGCAGAATATATACTCTTGTCAAGCACACAGGGAATATTTATAACCATTGATCATAAACTGACAGTTGTTGAGGAAGTCTCAACATTTTCAAATAATTGAAGGAACACAGAATGCTTTCTCTGACACAATACAATTATGCTAGAAATCATTAATAAAAGTTAAATCTAAAATCTCCATATTGGTAGAAAATAAGAAATATAAATCTAAATAACTAATGGATTAACACAGGGAAAACAGCAGAAAGTATAAAATGTTTTTTATTTTGAGACGGAGTCTAGCTCTGTCACCCAGGCTGGAGTGCAGTGGTGCAATCTTGGCTCACTGCAACCTCTGCCTCCCAGGTTGAAGCAATTCTCCTGCCTCAGCCTCCTGAGTAGCTGGGACTACAGGCACACGCCACCACGCCCAGCTAGGTTTTTGCATTTTTTAGTAGAGACGGGGTTTCACCATGTTAGCCAGGATGGTCTCGATCTCCTGACCTTGTGATCCGCCTGTCTCAGGCTCCCAAAGTGCTGGGATTACAGGCTTGAGCCACCGCGCCCAGCCTAATTTTTGTATTTTTTAGTAGAGACAGGGTTTCACCATGTTGGCCAGGATGGTTTCGAACTCCTGACCTCATGTGATTCCCCCCGCCTCAGCCTCCCAACGTGCTGGGATTACAGGCGTGAGCCACCACACCTGGCTGAAATTATAAATTATTTTAAACAGAATGACAAATAAAATATTACATATAAAGTTGGTGAGATGTAGGCTAAAGTATTATTTAGGGGAAATAATCTGTAGCCTTAAGTACTATTTTAAAATTTGACTGGCTTAAAAATAAAAAAAGAAAATGCTATATTAATAAAGAAGAAAGACTGAAAGCATCTGTCTCAAAAGTTAGAACAGGAGTAGCAGAAAACACTAAATGAAAGTAGAAGGAAGAAAATAACATAGCTAATGGCTAGGTATGGTGGCTCATGTCTGTAATTCCAACACTTTGGGAGGCTGAGGTGGGAGGACAGCTTGAGCCCAGGAGTTTGAGACCAACTTTGGCAACATAAGGAAACCCTGTCCCCACCAACAATAAAAAAATTAGCCAGCTGTGGCGCCTGCGGTCCCTGCTGCTCGAGAGGCTGAGAAAGGAGAACCGATTCAGCCCAGTGGATTGAGGCTAAAATGAGCCGTGATTGTGCCACAGCACTCCAGCCTCTGTGACAGAGTGAGACTCTGTCTCAATAATAATAACAATATACATAAAAGCATATATATATATATATATTTTTTTTTTTTGAGGCAGAGTCTCACTCTGTTGTTCAGGCTGGCGTACAGTGGCCCTATCTCCACTCACTGCAACCTCCACCTCCTGGGTTCAAGTGATTCTTCTGCCTCAGCCTCCCAAGTAGCTGGGATTACAGGTGCCCACCACCACACCTGGCTAATTTTTGTATTTTTAGTAGAGACGAGGTTGCACCATGTTGGCCAGGCTGGTCTCAAACTCCTGACCTCAGGTGATCTACCTGCCTCGGCCTCCCAAAGTGCTGGGATTAGAGGAGTGAGCCACTGCGCCCAGCCAATAAAAGCCAAGAAGCTGGAGCTACAGGCTCACATCACCATGTTAAGCTAATTTTTCTATTTTTGTAGAGAAGAAGTCTCACTGTGTTGCCCAGGCTGGTCTCGAATTCCTGGGTTCAAGTGATCTTCCCACCTTGGCCTCCCAAAGTGCTGGCATTACAGGCGTGAGCCACTGCACTTGGCCAAAAATTGGTTCTCTTAAAAAAATATTAGGCTGGGTGCGGTGGCTCATGCCTGTAATCCCAACACTTTGGGAGGCTGAGTCAGGCAGATCACGAGGTCAAGAGTTCAAAACCAGCCTGACCAACATGGTGAAACCCTGTCTCTACTAAAAATACAAAAAAAATTAGTTGTGCATGGTGACATGTGCCAGTAATCCCAGCTACTCAGGAGGCTGAGGCAGGAGAATCACTTGAACCCGGGAGTCGGAGGTTGCAGTGAGCCGAGATAGCACCACTGCATTCCAGCCTGAGTGACAGCAAGATTCCATCTCAAAAATAAATAGATAAATACACAAAAATTAGCCAGGTGTGGTGGTACGTGGATGTGTAGCACATGCTTGTAATCCCAGCTACTCAGGAGGGTGAGGCAGGAGAATCCCTTGAACCTGGGAAGCAGAGTTTGCAGAGAGCCGAGATGGCACCACTGCACTCCAGCCTGGGCGACAGAGCAAGACTCCATCTCAAAAAAGAAAAAAAAAATTAAATTGATAAATCTCTGATGAAACTGCTCAAGAAAAAAGGAGAAAAGGAACCAAAAACTGTGTTTGGAATGAAAAAAGAGACATCACTACAGATCTTGCAGATATTTAAAAAAAAAAAAAGTATGCACTTTAAATAACTTTATGTAAAAATTGAAAATTTTTACTAAAAACAAAATCAACACAAAAGGACGCAGAAAACCTGAATTATTTCATAACTATAAAAGAGGTTAAATCTGTAATATAAAACCTTCCCCCTAAGAAAACTCTAAGCCCAGATGGCTTTTTCTATAATTTTTATCAACGTATAAGGAAGAATTAAAAACAATCTCACACAAACTCTCCCAGAGAAGTGAAACAAAGTACATTTTATGAGGCCATCATAACTTTATAGCAAAACCTGTCAAGGATATTACTTAAAAAAATTTAATTACAGGCCAATATCATTCATAAACATAGATGCAGAAATGCCTCTATGCAAAATAACATATTGCAAACCAATTCTACAAACATATAAGAAAACTAATGCAGCGTGACCAATTTATGTGTATGCTATGAATGTTAAATTGGTTTACTAAAAACAATGTAATTCAGCACATTAGCAAAATAAAGGAGAAAATTATGTTACCATCTCAATTGATACATTAAAATGTTTGATAAAATTCACATATGCAAATATACTGAATAGATAAATATGGGCCAGGCTCCGTGGCTCACACCTGTAATCCCAGCACTTTGGGAGGCTGAGGCAGGTGGATGACCGCAGGTCAGGAGCTTGAGACCAGTCTGGCCAACATGATGAAACTCCATCTCTACTATTAATATAAAAATTAGCCAGCCATGGTGGTGGGCGCTTGTAATCCCAGCTACTTGGGAGGCTGGGAATCGCTTGAAGTACAAGAATTGCTTGAACCTGGGAGGCAGAGGCTGCAGTGAGCTGAGATCGTGCCACTGCACTCCAGCCTGGGTGACAGAGAGAAACTCAGTCTGAAAAAAAAAAAAAAAAAAAACCAGAAATGTGACCAGGCACAGTGGCTCATGCCTGTAATCCCAGCACTTTGGGAGGCTGAGGTTGGTGGATCACCTGAGGTCAGGAGTTTGAGACCAGCCTGGCTAACATGGTGAAACTCCATCTCTACTATTAATACAAAAATTAGCCGGCATGGTGGTGCACGCCTGTAATCCCACCTACTCATGAGGTTGAGGCAGGAGGATCGCTTGAACCCAGGGGGCAGAGGTTGCAGTGAGCCGAGATTATGCCATTGCACTCCAGCCTGGGTGACAAGAGCGAAACTCTGTCTCCAAAAATAATAATAATATGGCCGGGCGCGGTGGCTCAAGCCTGTAATCCCAGCACTTTGGGAGGCTGAGGTTGGTGGATCACCTGAGGTCAGGAGTTGAGACCAGCCTGGCTAACATGGTGAAACTCCATCTCTACTATTAATACAAAAATTAGCCGGGCATGGTGGTGCACGCCTATAATCCCACCTACTCATGAGGTTGAGGCAGGAGGATCGCTTGAACCCAGGGGGCAGAGGTTGCAGTGAGCCGAGATTATGCCATTGCACTCCAGCCTGGGTGACAAGAGCGAAACTCTGTCTCCAAAAATAATAATAATATGGCCGGGCGCGGTGGCTCAAGCCTGTAATCCCAGCACTTTGGGAGGCTGAGACGGGCGGATCACGAGTTCAGGAGATTGAGACCATCCTGGCTAATACGGTGAAACCCCGTCTCTACTAAAAATACAAAAAACTAGCCGGGCGACGAGGCGGGCGCCTGTAGTCCCAGCTACTCCGGAGGCTGAGACAGGAGAATGGCGTGAACCCGGGAGGCGGAGCTTGCAGTGAGCTGAGATCCGGCCACTGCACTCCAGCCTGGGCGACAGAGCGAGACTCCGTCTCAAAAAAAAAACAAAAACAAAAACAAAAAACAAACAAACAAAAATAATAATAATAATAATGGCTGGGCACAGTGGCTCATGTCTGTAATCCCAGTACTTTGGGAGGCCGAGGTGGTTGGATCACCTGAGGTCTGGAGTTCGAGACCAGCCTGGCCAACATGGTGAAACCCTGTCTTTACTAAAAATACAAAAAGGAGCTGGGTATGGTGATGTGCACCTGTAATTTCAGGTACTCGGGAGGCTGAGGCAGGAGAATTGCTTGAACCTGGGAGGCAGAGGTTGCGGTGAGCTGAGATCACACCACTGCACTCCAGCCTGGGCCACAGAGCGAGACTCCATCTCAAAAAAAACACAAACAAACAAACAACGGTGGGGCGCGGTTGCTCACACCTGTAATCCCAGCACTCTGGGAGGCTGAGGCGGACGGATCACAAGGTCAGAAGTTTGAGACCAGCCTGACCAACATGGTGAAACCCTGTCTCTACTAAAAATACAAAAATTAGCCAGAGGTGGTGGCAGGCACCTGTAATCCCAGCTTCTCAGAAAGCTGAGGCAGGAGAATCGCTTGAATCTGGGAGGTGGAGGATGAGGTGAGCCCAGATCATGCCACTGCACTCCAGCCTAGGTGATAGAGGGAGAACTCTGTCTCAAAAAAAAAAAAAAAAAAAAAGGCGGGGGAGATACATTTTATTTGTTTGTTTCCTCTGCAATATTTTTCATGAAGGGATAAATAATTTTTAATGAATGCCTGCCCTCTGAATGTTATGTGATTTCGTTCCTGTAATAAACCTGAGAGACTAGTTTCCTTATTCTCATTTTACAAATGAGTAAATCACAGCTTAGACTAATTCAGTCAGTCAGGTCACCCCACTCAAAGCGGCAGAGGTGAGGGTGCTGCCCGCTGTGTCTCACTCCAAACTCGAAAAGCATGAAGGCTGCTTCTGCAGGGTAACTGGTTTATTAATTCTGTGGGTAAGTCAGAGATTTTGTGACATTTACATGATTCATCTAGTGGCTCTTTTCAAAACATATTCCCCTCAGGTATGTATTTACCCTCTCGAAAACAAGTGAATTACACCCCGGACTGGTGGCGTCATTGAGAATTCCCGGCGGATTTAGTGGAAATCCATTTAGCCCTTTCAATTCTTTTTTTTTTTTTTTTGAGACAGAATCTCACTCTGTCACCCAGAATGGAGTGCAATGGCACGATCACGGCTCACTGCAACCTCTGCCTTCCCCGGGTTCAAGCGATTCTCCTGTCTCAGCCTTCCGAGTAGCTGGAACTAAAGGCTCAGGCCACCACGTCCAGTTAATTTTTGTGTTTTTAGTAGAGACGGGGTTTCAGCATATTGATCAGGCTGGTCTCAAACTCCTGACTTTAGTTGATCCACCCACCTTGGCCTCCCAAAGGGCTGGGATTCCAGGCGTGAGCCACCCCCCAGCCTCCCTTTCAATTATTTCGCCGCCATTTTCTTTTTCATCAGCTCTGTCGCATGTGATAGGGTCTTTTGAAAGAGATCTCTTTCTGAATCTTTGCAAAAGGAAGAATTTCAGCACAGCCAAAAAAGTATAAAGGGAAACCATTTTAATTTTTTAATTCATGCCATTATTAGTTCTCCTTGCATCAGCTTCTAATTATGCAGAAGTGCGTACATCTGACAGAGTGCCTGGCCCTGACTCATGACTTACTAATGAGATCATATTTTTCATTACAATTCCAAAATCCCATCAATCTTTTCTTAATTATTTTTAAGTGAATTTGCTGCCTTAGAAAGAAAAGGGCGTATGTGGCTCTAGCAGGAACTCAGAAAGTTTCATGTGATTTCAATTTCAGAAAGTTTGTTGGCAAGATGGCCCGTATCTGTTGCCAATGTTAATAAATCAAATTTCGATGTCTAGGAACGGGTTTCATGCCATGGCCCCCCTCCCCATGTACCAGAACTCACTCTCAGATTCCGTGGATCAGCCTTCAAGCATTGCCACAGCAAAGCTCCTTCCAGATGTCTCTGCCAACACATATTACAGTCATCGGTATAAGCAGGGGCAATATTCAAAATGTCTAACAACGGATACCAGCTTTCACTCTGAAACAAGGTCCTGGACCCCAGCTATGCCAGACTTAGCCCTTTAGCAGCTGGATTTTAAGAAGCTCCAGGAGGTCCCCAGAGAGGGGCCAGAAGAGGCAGATTTTGGGGTGTGGGGAGAGATGGAGCAGCATCTATTTAATGACTGGTAGAGATGTAGTCAGATATTTTTGTATGCAGTATGGTGCAGTGCTTACCAGTGTCCACTGCACCTACAGCCGCCCAGGCAGCCCAGCAATGGCCATCTGCTAAACCTGGATTACAATCGCCTTTCTCGTCCCAGGGCAGTGGTAGTGGTGATGGTGTTTTTTCTTTCTTTCTTTTTTTTTTTGGAGATGAAATCTCTCTCTGTTGCCCAGGCTGGAGTGCAGTGGCGCAATCTTGGCTCACTGCAACCTCGGCCTCTCGGGTTCAAGCCATTCTCCTGCCTCAGCCTCCTGAGTAGCTGGGATTACAGGCGCCTGCCACCTCGCCTGACTCATTTTTGTACTTTTAGTAGAGATAGGGTTTCACCATGTTGGCCAGCCTGGTCTCAAACTCCTGACCTCAGGTGATCCACCAACCTCGGCCTCCCAAAGTGCTGGGA
Organism: Trachypithecus francoisi; assembly: GCF_009764315.1. Lineage (NCBI taxonomy): Eukaryota > Metazoa > Chordata > Mammalia > Primates > Cercopithecidae > Trachypithecus > Trachypithecus francoisi. The sequence continues at coordinate 6,890,441 of NW_022681469.1, forward strand.
TTATGGGCGTGAGCCACCACGCCCAGCTGATGGTATTTTCTCAGTTGTGTCCAACATTCTGGATGAGTTTTCATCAACAGCATCACACCTAAAAACGTGCCCTCGATCACCCTCCACCCTCTTTCCTCGGTGTCAGCTGCATACAAATCAGTCACCTGCTCCTAGTCCTCAGACAATGTACCCTGCAAATATTCACCAGTACGTAAATGAGGGGGAAACCAACGTGGTAGTGAATTTTGTCTTCCTTATTCTGGGCGATCTTCGTTGTCCATGTTAGACTTTTTCATTTTCTTCCTGAAATCCAGGACCTCAAAAATCAAACCCCAGTTTTCTCTACTTTTCTTTTTTCTTTTTTTTTTTCTTTTTTTTTTGAGACAGAGTCTCATTCTGTTGCCAGGTTGGAGTGCAATGGCACAATCTCAACTCACTTCAACCTCTGCCTCCCAGGTTCAAGCGATTCTCCTGCCTCAGCCTCCCGAGCAGCTGGGACTACAAGTGTGCACCACCACGCCCAGCTAATTCTTTTTTTTGTATTCTTAGTAGAGATAGGGTTTCACCATGTTGGCCAGGACGGTCTCAATCTCTTGACCTCGTGATCCACCCACCTCAGACTCCCACCGTGCTGGGATTACAGGCGTGAGCCACCGCACCTGACCCCGAAATCCTAGTTTTTTTTAATTACAAACTTAAAGAACTTAATTTAAAATTTTTAAAAAATTGAAAGCAGATGTTTCATGTCAACATCACCCTTTGTAGCTCTTGGAAGTTCTGGTAGCCCCTTGTAAACAAGAGGGAAGGAGGAAGTCAAATCTCTGAATTGAAAGGGGCCTGTGTCCGTCTTGCCTTCCAGGCTCCAGCGGCCAGGGCAGGGTAGTAACACCTTGCAGCTGGTCACTCCCACGCATAGACAGAAAGTCTCCAAGTCCCTGATGGTGGCACCTCTACTTTCATCTACTCCAATATCAACCACTTTTCGTTATTATTCATTATTGTTGGTTTTTAAAATCTTTTTAATTTAATTTAATTTAATTTTTTTAATTGTTGAGATGGTGTATCACTCTGTTGCCCAGGCTGGAGTGCAATGACCCAATCTCGGCTCCCTGCAACCTCATCCGCCTGGGTTCAAGCAATTCTTCTGCCTCAGCCTCCTGAGTAGCTGGGGCTACAGGTGCTCACCATCACATCCGGCTAATTTTTGTATTTCTTTTTAGTAGAGACAGGGTTTCGCCATGTTGGTCAGGCTGATCTCTAACTCCTGGCCTCAAATATCTGCCTGCCTTAGCCTCCCGAAGTGCTGGGATTACAGGCGTGGGCCACCGTGCCCAGTTATTGTTGTTGTGCTTTTTTTTTTCTTTGAGATGAACTCTCACTCTGTCACCCAGGCTGGAGTGCAGTGGCACAATCTCGGCTCACAGCAACCTCCGCCTCCCAGGTTCAAGTGATTCTCCTGCCTCAGCCTCTTGAGTAGCTGGGATTACAGCGGTACCACCACACCCAGCTAATTTTTGTTTTTTGCTTTTTTGAGATGAATTTTCACTCTTGTCACCAAGGCTGGAGTGCAATGGCGCAATCTCGGCTCACTGCAACCTCTGCCTCCCGGGTTCAAGCAGTTCTCCTACCTCAGCCTCCCAAGCAGCTGGGATTACAGGCATGCAACTCCATGCCCAGCTAAATTTTTTGTATTTTCAGTAGAGACAAGATTTCACAATGCCGGTCAGGCTGGTCTCGAACTTCTGACTTCAGGTGATCCACCCGCTTCAGCCTCCTAAAGTGCTGGGATTATTAGGGGTGAGCCACCGCACCCAGTCTAATTTTTGTATTTTTTAGTAGAGACAGGGTTTTACCATGTTGGCCAGGCTGGTCTGGAACTCCTGACCTCAGGTGATCTGCCCACCTCGGACTTCCAAAGTGCTGGCATTACAGGCGTGAGCCACCACGCCCAGCCTATTGTTGTTTTTTAATAGAGACAGGGGTCTCACTGTGTTGCTCAAACTGGTCTCAAACTCCTAGGCTCAAGCAATCCTCAGGCCATGGCCTTCCAAATTGTTGGGATTACAGGTGTGAGCCACCATGCCCAGCCTCAACCCCTTCCCTTTAATTGGAGCTGTTTTCTTTTTTAAATGTGTCAGTTTTATTTATTACACTTCATCCTAAGCTGGAGTTGAGAAACAATGGCCTCACCCACTCACCACTCAATACTCAGTTCTGTTTGTGGAAATGTCCTAGGCTGGCAGGGCCAGGACCCCACAGGGAAACTGGCTATCAGGAGACAAGTCCTGCCTCTGTCCCCTGCCGTGAAAGCAAAGCCAGCTTAGGCCCTGTGTGTAGGAATGTGACCAATCACCTCCTGGTAGCTCCATGGCAGAACCAGGGAGCCACACTTGCTCTGAGACCCCATGCGCCTGGCCCAGGCTCCAGAGCTTTCCTCCCCAGTCCATGTACTGTAATAACTAAGTCAACTGGAAAAAAAATACTACAGAAAAGAGTAAGGAAAAACAGGGCATGGGGGCAGCTGGGGCCAGGAAAGAGAGCACACAGCGAGGTATAAAGGACCATTGTGCCAGGCGCAGGACTTGGCACCCCGGGACTCGAAGGAGCCGGCAATGATCCGCTTTCTCTGGAGGGAGATCCTTGGATCCCAGCTGAATAAAGAACAACTTGGAACGTGGCGAGGGAGACTGGGGGGGACACGGCAGGGGGAGGGGTGGGCAGAGCCAAGGGGAAAGTGCTGGTAAACAGGGACTGCAGCAGGATGGGAGGGAATCAAAGGTGAAGACCAAGCTCTCCTGTGTTTTTACTGCTCCCCATCACCCCAAAATAACCAAGGTCCGATCAGAAGCTCACTTTGACAGCTGTCCACTAGGAAGAGCAGCTTGTGCTGAGGTGGGAGGATTGCTTGAACCTGGGAGGTCGAGGCTGCAGCGAGCCAAGATCACAGCACTGCACTCCAGCCTGGGTGACAAAGTGAGACCTTGTCTCAACAAACAAACAAACAAAAACCAGGAAGAGCAATATTTCAAACGGCTAATCAATGCATATTAAAAGCATGTTCTTGCAGGAAGGAGAAGAATAGAAAAGAAACTGAGAATCCATTCCAGTGATGGCGAAAATGATGAGGCCGTGATTTTGAAGCTTTGCCGCTCCCTGTGTGACACTGGAAGGGATGGGAGAAGACGACAGAAGAAAAGGGGGAAATGTAGCCTCTGCAGGGCGTGTTGGATGTAGAATTATTATTATTATTCCATCTTGAATAACAGCAATTCCTTCTCAGCTTCTTGGTTGAGTTGCCCACTCCCTGCCTTCTTCCTGATCATTTCGGGGGAAAGTAGAATAGAGCCAAGAACTGTCCCCTGAAAGTGAGAATATTCGTTCAGACTGAAATTCACTAAGGAAGACAAGAGAAGCTCAGAGTCAAGGGTCCAGGGAAGCTTTTGAGCCTGAATTCTCCTCATTGCAACCGTGGCCCTCCTCTGTCCTCAGTCCCTTCCTCGGGGAGAAGCCGTGGGGTGTCGTCAGCCTCTTGAGACCTTGCAGTGGAAAACCGAGTTCATCCTAGACCGACGGTTTGTCCCAAGAACAAATTGGGGGTGGCGGAGACTGGGACTGGAAAAAAAAAGTGTTAAGAGGAGGAGAGAGCTGGCACTGCTAAATGGAGAAAGGTTCCAGCAGCTTAATCCATCTTGAACAGAATCATTAATCAGGTGCAAAACTCCTCAAAGGAGCAAAACTAGGAGCAGCTCCTCCCGAGGGCAGCCTGCCAACCTCCCCCACTTGCATTTTCATTTCCAAATCCTTGGTGTCTTTGTATCAGGGCTGATCCCAGCCAGCCTCGTCAGGAGCCACCTGTTCATGTCCCCTCCTATCTCCCTGACCTCGGAAGTGAGAGGAGAAATGACGGGAAACCCAGACAGCTGCTGCGATCCCCTCCCCGCTCCCCCACAAAACAAGCAGCCCAATTCTAGGAACTGGGCCAGACCCTGGCAGATGAGCTCCTCTCTGTGAGAAATGCTTCTGTAGGCACGTTAACTCTTTCATTCAGCGCATCACTCTCTCGCTTCATAGAAGGTAAAGTCGGCCGGGTGCGGTGGCACATGCCTGTAATCCCAGCACTTTGGGAGGCCGAGGCAGGAGGATCATGAGTTCAGGAGATGGAGACCATCCTAATACGGTGAAACTCCATCTCTACTAAAATACAAAAAATTAGCTGGGCATAGTGGCATGCACCTGTAGTCCCAGCTACTCGGGAGGCTGAGGCAGGAGAATCATTTGAACCCAGGAGGCAGAGGTTGCAGTGAGCCGAGATCATGCCATTGCACTCCAGCCTGGGCAACAAGAGTGAAACTCTGTCTCAAAAAACAAAAAACAAAAAAGAAGGTAAAGTCAGGCCCAGGAGGGCCCTCACGGGTCAGGCCTCACTACCCTTATTATTCCAGCCCAGAGAGTTCCAGTGACCTGCCCAAGGTCACAACACAGATTACAAGAAGAGTCATGCAGCCAGTCTCCAAGATATCCCCCAGTGATTCCTGCCTCTGTGTCCACACCCTTGGAGTCCCTCCCACAGGGAATAGAATCTCTGAAATCGACAGGACACTGTAGAAGTGACCATGTGGGACTTCCAAGGCTGGGTCATGAAAGACTCTGCAGCCCCCAGCTTGTTCTCTCTTCATTCTTGGGGGGAGCCAGCTGCCATGTCACAAGGACACTCAGACTTGTGGCAAGGCCCCCATGGTGGAAACTGAGGCCTGCCACCAACAGCCAGTGCCAAGTCATCCATGTGAGTGCGCCACCTTGGAAGCAGACCCTCCAGTCCAAGACAAGCCTGCAGATGAGTGCAGCCCTGGTCCATATCGTGAGAAACATTCAGCCAGAACCACCCAACTAAGGCTGTCCTGAATTTCTGGCCCACTGAAGCTGTGTGAGTTAATAAGAGTTTATTGCAGTGTCAAAGAGAAACAGAGCCAGACACTTATTAAAGACAGCAGGACGGACTTTACTGAGACTACTCCAGTAAGGCAGAGAGACATCAGTGCAGGCTGAGCTCAACTCTGAGCCAAGCACAGGTGACTGGGCTTTTTTTTTGAGACAGAGTCTCGCTCTGTTGCCCAGGCTGGAGTGCAGTGGCATGATCTCGGCTCACTGCAACCTCTGCCTCCTGGGTTCAAGTGATTCTCCTGCCTCAGCCTCCTGAGTAGCTGGGATTACAGGCACGCACCACCACGCCTGGCTAATTTTTGTGTTTTTAACAGAGACGGGGTTTCACCATGTTGGCCAGGCTGGTCTCAAACTCCTCACCTCGTGATCCACCCACCTCGGCCTCCCAAAGTGCTGGGATTACAGGCATGAGCCATCACGCCCAGCAGTGACTGGGCATTTTTAAGGGGAGGATGAGGGAGGATGGAGGAGGAACAAGTGGGAGGAGCTCGGATAGAGTTGGGTGGAGTCAGGTAAGTGGAAACTTACTAAGAGTGGGTGGGGCGCTCTTTTCAGAGAACTGTTAGACAAGGCAGTCATTGGGTCCATGCAAATATCAAACAGTAAATTCTTCTGGCAGCCCTGAGCTTTTCCAGGCAGGAACTGAAGAGGAGCTGGGTCATGCTAGGGACATGACCTTGAGCCGTTAGAAACCAGGCCAGTGTGTTTTCAAGTCTCTTAGTGTTAGGGTGAACAGAATTGTTTCTGTCGAGATTTTGCGGTTTTCACAGGCAAGGTTAAAGTCTGTTTGAGAAGACTCAGGGGAGCCTGACTCAAGTTTGTTCAAAGAGAAGGTCTTTGTCAATAGTTCTAATCCACTGTGTTGGGGTACTTTGTTTTGCAGCAATAGATAACAGCGCACAGTAAAGATATAGAAGCAGATTCTCAGAGTTCGTGTCTCATGCTTTTTTTTTTTTTTTTGAGACAGAGTCTCACTCTGTTGCCCAGGCTGGAGTGCAGTGGCTTGATCTCAGCTCACTACAGCCTCCGCCTCCTGAGTTCAAGGGATTCTCCTGCCTCAGCTTCCTGAGTATCTGGGATTACAGGTGCATGCCACCATGCCCCAATTAATTTTTGTAATTTTAGTTAAGTCAGAGTTTTACCATGTTGGCCAGGCTTGTCTTGAACTCCTGGCCTCAAGCAATCCACCCACCTTGGCCTCCCAAAGTGCTGGGATTACAAGTGTGAGCTACCATGCTGGGTCCTCCACATCTCATGATTTTCCCACCATACTACTCCGCCCTCCCTTAGAAGACAAGGCTGCCTTGGGCCGGGCGTGGTGACTCAAGCCTGTAATCCCAGCACTTTGGGAGGCCGAGACAGGCGGATCATGAGCTCAGGAGATCGAGACCATCCTGGCTAACATGGTGAAACCCCGTCTCTACTAAAAATACAAAAAAAACTAGCCAGGCGAGGTGGTGGGCGCCTGTAGTCCCAGCTACTCCGGAGGCTGAGGCAGGAGAATGGCATAAACCCGGGAGGCGGAGCTTGCAGTGAGCTGAGATCCGGCCACTGCACTCCAGAGCTGAGATCCGGCCACTGCACTCCAGCCTGGGCAACAGAGCAAGACTCCATCTCAAAAAAAAAAAAAAAAAAAAAAGAAGACAAGGCTGCCAGACATCTCATGCTACAATAACAGAGCTTCAAGGCTGGGAGTGGTGGCTCACACCTGTAATCACTTTTGGAGGCTGAGGCGGGCAGATCATCTGAGGCCAGGAGTTCAAGACCAGCCTAACCAACTTGGTGAAACCTGTTCTCTACTAAAAATACAAAATTAGCTGGGCATGGTGGTGCATGGCTATAATCCCAGCTACTTGGGAGGCTAAGGCAGGAGAATGTCTTAAACCTGGGAGGTGGAGGATGCAGTGAGCCAAGATCATGCCACTGCACTCCAGCCTGGGCAACAAGAGTGAAACTCTGTCTCAGAAAACAAAACAGCCAGGCGCGGTGACTCACACCTATAATCTCTGCACTTTGCGAGGCTGAGGCAGGCGGATCACTTGAGGTCAGGAGATTGAGACCATCCTGGCTAACATGATGAAACCCCATTTCTACTAAAAATACAAAAAATTAGCCAGGCGTGGTGGCATGTGCCTGTAGTCCCAGCTACTTGAGAGGCTGAGGCAGGAGAATGGCATGAATCTGGGAGGCAGAGCTTGTAGTGAGCCAAGATCGCGCCACTGCACTCCAGCCTGGGGGACAGAGTGAGACTCCATCTCAAAAAAAAGAAAACAAACAAACAAAACAAACAAACAAAAAAACAGTAACAGAGCTTCAGCCAACGTGCAGGACAGCCAGAGACTCTCACCTGTCCACATATTCATTCCTATGGACACTCAAGGCTGAGCACACAGCAGGTAGATTTCTTGACTTAACAGGCATGGGGCCGGGCGCGGTGGTTCAAGCCTGTAATCCCAGCACTTTGGGAGGCCGAGACGGGTGGATCACGAGGTCAGGAGATCGAGACCATCCTGGCTAATACGGTGAAACCCTGTCTCTACTTAAAAATACAAAAAAAAAACTAGCCGGGCGACGAGGCGGGTGCCTGTAGTCCCAGCTACTTGGGAGGCTGAGGCAGGAGAATGGCGTAAACCCGGGAGGCGGAGCTTGCAGTGAGCTGAGATCCGGCCACTGCACTCCAGCCTGGGTGGCAGAGCGAGACTCCGTCTCAAAAAAAAAAAAAAAAACAGGCATGAAGTTTCCTTCCTCACCACAAATACCTCTGCAGGAGAAATCCCTGCAACTTGGCACGTCTTGATGTAAATGGAAGCAGTGGCATGTCCATGTCAGGTATGAAAGCCATTCATAAAACCACCTTGCTGAGCACTTCCTGCGTATCAGGCAGGTTTGAAGACGCAGAAATGAATGTGCTTATTTCTGCCTTCCAGGAGCAGAGTTCTAGAAACCCAGTGAGAAATCTCTTATTTAGATTAGGGTTTAGGTAGGAGCTAAGATTTGTCAAATGCAACATGAATTCTTTTACCTACTTTTGAAGCCATTTCGTCCCAGCTAAGCTGAGGGCCCTCGTAAGTGCACCAATAGTCAGAAACGTTTATTTAATGTATTTAACTGTGGGGCAAAGCAGAGACCAACAGCATCATAATCATAGACAATTGAGGCAAAGCCTTCATCAATGTGATGTTCACAACATTAGCACCATAATGACTTTATCTTTTTAATCTTAGGGTGTAGAGAGGTGTGCTCCTGCTATTAAAGACCAACCAGAGAACTAATCAGTACCATTGGGATAGTAGTTAACACCAAGGTGGCCATTTTTCTCAAAATTATTTCCTATAGATCTCTCTATAGATACTTGTTGCTACAAATGTTTTAAAACCCATAAACATTCTTAACCACCTATATTCAAAGTAGAGAGGCATTGGTGGTGACCAGGTGCCTTGAAAGTAGAGCCTTCAACAGGACTTGGTTCAAGTACCACTTTCTCCTAGAAGTGCCTGAAAAAGGAAAATGTGAAAATACAGGAAAGTTCTGTGAATTTTGGTCCAAAGCCCTGGCAGGAGAAACCAAGGAACTAATATTCTAGCTGCTTCTAATTTCAACTTTCCTGCACCTTTATTTTAGGTGCAAATTACCCAAGCAATTGGCAATTTTTCTCATAAGCCATAGATAATATGCCAGAAGTGGAAGAATTAAACTTCAAAGACAAAAGATTTAATTAATTTTTTAAGCTCTGCAAATGAGCTCTTAAAAATGAAATGGCCCAAAAATACATTTAAATCAAAGTTAGATTTCAAAAGTAATTGAGTTCTGGAAGGTGGTGGAGGGCACTTTTATCCTGGAGACTCACTGTTTGGAGCTGGGCTCATCTGCACCATCCAAAGGCTATACATTTGTCAATTTAGTCATTCTGGTCTCGCTCACAAAAATAACAATGTCCAATTTCTTTGTGAAAAAAGTATACACAAACACATATTTATGCATTGCAAAAAATTGTATGTGCTAAAATCAGAGTTTCTTGTGTGTCAGATGAGACACTAATGGTGCCTACTGCATAGAATTGTGGAGATTAAAAACATGCCTGGCATATAATAAACATTCATAAATATTAGCAATAATAATAATAATAATATAACAAAGGCATGTCAATCTTGTCTCTTAAATACCTCATTAATCCCGCAGTTCTCAAAGTTTGACCTGGGTCCCTTGAATGGGGAAAAAGGGGTCCTGAGATCCCTTCAGGAAGTCCAAAAGGTCAAAACTATTTTCACACGAATACTAAGGAGTTATTTGTCTTTTCCATTCTCATTCTCTCACAAACATATAGCAGAGCTTCCCAGAAGCTGCATGGCTTATGGTATAGCAACCAATTAAATGCAGAGCAGATACAGGAATCCAACAGCTACTAATAAGTCAGACATTAAAGATGTGCAGAAATGTATAACAATGTCATTCATCTCACTACCTTTTTTTTTTTCTCTTGGCAAACACAGGGTTTTTTTAGTTCTTTTTGTTTTGTATTTTTGAGATGGAGTTTCGCTCTTGTCACCCAGGCTGGAGTACAATGGTACAATCTTGGCTCACTGCAACCTCTACCTCCTGGGTTCAAGCAGTTCTCCTGCTTCAGCCTCCTGAGTAGCTGGGATTACAGGCACCTTCCACCACGCCCAGCTAATTTTTTTTTTTTTCTTTTTTTGACAGAGTCTCGCTGTGTCGCCCAGGCTGGAGTGCAGTGGTGCAATCTTGGCTCACTGCAAGCTCTGCCTTCTGGGTTCATGCCATTCTCTTGCCTCAGCCTCCCAAGTAACTGGGACTACAGGTGCCCACCACCATGCCTGCCAGGCTAATTTTTTGTATTTTTTAAATACAGACAGAGTTTCACTGTGTTAGCCAGGATGGTCTTGATCTCCTGACCTCGTGATCTGCCCACTTCAGCTCCTAAAGTGCTGGGATTACAGGCGTGAGCCACGTCGCCCGGCCTTCCTCCAGCTAATTTTTGTATTTTTAGTAGAGATGGGGTTTCACCCCTGTCTCTACCAAAAAATACAAAAAACTAGCTGGGCGAGGTGGCGGGCGCCTATAGTCCCAGCTACTCTGGAGGCTGAGGCAGGAGAATGGTGTAAACCCAGGAGGCGGAGCTTGCAGTGAGCTGAGATCTGGCCACTGCACTCCAGCCTGGGCCACAGAGCGAGACTCCGTCTCAAAAAAAAAAAAAAAAGAGAGATGGGCTTTCACTGTGTTAGCCAGGATGGTCTTGATCTCCTGACCTCATGATCCACCCACCTCTGTCTCCCAAAGTGATGGGATTACAGGCCTGAGCCACCACACCCGGCCTTCGCCCAGCTAATTTTTATATTTTTTGGTAGAGATGGGGTTTCACCATGTTGGCCAGGCTGGTCTCAAATTCCTGACTTCAGATGATCCACCTGCCTTGGCCTCCCAAAGTTCTGGGAATACAAGCATGAGCCACTGTGCCCGGCCAACACAGTTCTTTTTTTTTTTTTTGAGACGGAGTCTTGCTCTGTCGCCCAGGCTGGAGTGCAGTGGCTGGATCTCAGCTCACTGCAAGCTCCGCCTCCCGGGTTTACGCCATTCTCCTGCCTCAGCCTCCCGAGTTGCTGGGACTACAGGCGCCCGCCACCTCGCCCGGCTAGCTTTTTGTATTTTTTAGTAGAGACAGGGTTTCACCGTGTTAGCCAGGATGGTCTCGAACTCCTGAGCTCGTGATCCGCCTGTCTCGGCCTCCCAAAGTGCTGGGATTACAGGCTTGAGCCACCCCGCCTGGCCCAACACAGTTCTTTTTATAAAAATTATCTTAATATATAATAGTGAGATTGGGCCTGGTGGCTATCACCTGTAATCTTAGCACTTTGGGAAGCCAAAGCGGGAGGATCACTTGAGCCAGCCCAGGAGTTCAAAACCAGCCTGGGCAACACAGTGAGACCCTGTCTCTACAAAAATTAGCCAGGTATGGCGGCTTGAGACTGTAGTCCCAGCTACTTGGGAGGCTGAGGTGGGAGAATCACCTGAGCCTGGGGCTTGAGGCTGCAGTGAGCGTGATCCATATATATATATGACCCCATATATAATGGGTTTATTATTGTTCATCTTAAACCAGTAAAATAAATACTTTTAAATGTTCTGCGTTAATTTCTAGTATGATAATTCTTTTTTTTTAATTTAGAAATGGTGTCTGGCTATATTATCCAGCCCACACTCGAACTGCTGACCTCAAACAATGGGAGTAGCTGGGACTACAGGTGCACACCATTATGCCCAACTCTAATATAAGTCTTTTAAAATTTTGTTTTGTTTTGTTTGTTTTTGAGAGCTTGGGCTCTTGTTGCCCAAGCTGGAGTGCAATGGCATGATCTCGGCTCACTGCAACCTCCACCTCCCGGGTTCAAGTGATTCTCTTGCCTCAGCCTCCCAAGTAGGTGGGATTACAGGCACGGGCGACCGTACTCGGCTAATCTTTCGCATTTTTAGTAGAAACGGGGTTTCACCATGTTAGAGGCTGGTCTCGAACTCCTGACCTCAGGTGATCTGCCCACCTCCGCCTCCCAAAGTGCTGGGATTACAGGCGTGAGCCACCGCACCCGGCCTAACTTTTTTTTTATTTGTTTGAGACTGGGGCTCCCTTTGTTGCCCAGGCTGGTCTTGAACTCCTGGGCTCAAACAGTCCTCCGGTCTCTTCCTCCCAAAGTGCTGGGATTACAGGTGTAAGCCACCGAGCCTGGGCCAAAAATGATAAATTTTGATAGCTGTAACTCATATAAATGAGAGTCATTAAGGTCCTCCTTTTTTTTTGAGACAGAGTTTCGCTCCTGTTGCCCAGGCTGGAGTGCAATGGCGCGATCTCAGCTCACTGCAACCTCCACCTCCTGGGTTCAAGCAATTCTCCTGCCTCAGCCTCTGGAGTAGCTGGGATTACAGGCATGCGTGCACCACCACGCCCGGCTAATTTTGTGTTTTCAGTAGAGACAGGGTTTCTCCATGTTGGTCTGGCTGGTCTCGAACTCCTGACCTCAGGTGATCTGACCACCTCAGCCTCCCAACGTGCTGGGATTACAGGCATGAGCCACCGCACCAGGCCATCCTCAATAATTTTTAAGAGTAAAAAGGAGTCCTGAAATCAAAAACGTTGACAATGGCTGCTTGAGTTCAGCCTCTTCTCGTTGTCTCTACCACAGTCAACCTAGAACCCGTCATCAGTCACGCCCTCCCAGAGGGATCCTGCCAGGCACTCACTTGACCCATTGTCACTCATCCCTGCTGCCCCAGTGTCTTCAGCATCCATCCTGTGCCAGTCACTGTCCCAGGCAAAGGGGTGCAAGGCAGTTACAGTTCTTTCCCTCCTGAAGCTTGTATGAGGGAGATGAGAAAGAAACACAAACAATCAAATCCATATAATGATTGCAGGTTGTGATCAGCACAAGCAAGGAAAGAATCTCGGGCTAAGATGGAGAATGAAAGGGGACCGCATGAGGAGAGTGTGGGTGGGCAGGCTCCTGGGAGGCTCTGCCGTTTGTACCTCAGGCAGCTCCTTCAGCGGATCCGGGAAGAGCCTTCCCAGGTGTCGGACCAGCCCGGGTAAAAGAGCCCAGGTGGAGGGAGCTGGAGGGGTGAACCTGGGGCCAAGCAGGAGCCAAGCCGTGCAACACCCTGGCAGTGCTCCTACAGTCTCATCCCAAATTCCAGCCAGAGAGGCCTTTCATTGCCCCTGTCACATTGACTGACCCATTTCCCTGGCTTCCTATTGTCCTTGGAATAAATAACAAAATCCTTAACAAGAACTGTGTATTCGTGTTGCCCAGGCTGGTCGTGAACTCCTGAGCCCGCCCACCTCGGGCTCCCAAAGTGCTAGGACTATAGGTGTGAGCCACCACGCTCGGCCCCTGATCTGAATTATACTCTGCTTAAGGGAACATGAGAGTGGCTTAAACTTCTTTGTCTCCCCTGTTCAATATGATGCAAGAGTTTAATGTTTTATTCATTCTATAGTTTACAGAGCACATATTAGGTGCCAGGCAGAGTGTTAGACTCTGGTGGTACAAAGATGAATACATTGTTCTTGTTTGGTGGACACAATCCAATTGATTAAATGCTTTCAAGAGTGCCTTTATTGTAAAAGTATCTCTAAAAGTAGCAAAATACATATGTACTCAGCAGGGAGTGAGGGAGGATGAGAAAAACAGTGAGCGGGGACACAAGCTGGAATATTCTGGAGTATGATTGGAAGCTGTTGAAAATGCCAATTATCGGGCTCACCAGTTGATTCCGATTCAGCAGAACCAGGGCTGAGCCCAGGAATCTGCCTTTAAGATGCTTCCACAGCATTCTAGGTGCTTCTGACGCAGGTGGTCCCTGGTCACACTTAGGATGCACCGACAATTTTAGGTCAGGTCCTCGTGGCTGGGTGAGTGACCCAACCTGAGGAGCCATCCTCAGCGTCGCCTCCGTAGACACTGCGCCCCTGGAGCAGAGTCTGAGGTGGGAATTCAGGTGCCCACAGTTTGATGAGGGAGTGTTCTTTTGGAAGGACTTGCAAGGCAAGTAGTGAAGCAAAGCCTGGAGGGAGATGCAGCTGAGTGGGGAGGATTTCTGGAAGTCTGGTCTTAGCCTGGTCCATGCAGCAGGTGTCCATGGTAGATTCACCCCTCCTGAGATACAGGGGCGCCCTCTGTGCCTCTGCATCTGTCATGAGGGGCAGGGGCAGGACAGCAAAAACCTGGAGCAAACTGGCTGCCGCCAGCCAAGGATGACATCCCAGAGAAGGGGCAGCCATGAGCACTGGCGGCTGGGGCTGGAGTGCTGGCCCAAAAAAGGGAATGTGGGTGAGGCCTCACAGCTTCTAGCTCACTAACTGAGCAAATACCACCGCCAGCCCCCGAAATAAGACTGGAAAATTCGGTAAAAGATGTAAACAAAGAAGGGGACCACTTATATCTGAAAGGATCTAAACACTTTGCCAGCCATGAGCAAGATCCAAACTCCAACGTCCTCTGAATGTAACAGATCCCAGTTGATCTGCAGCCCTGAGTTCTTTAACCCTGGCAGCCCTTTCGGTCTTGGGCTGAAACAAGACTCTATTTCATGCGTGGAAATCTTGTCTCCCAGAGGCAGAGATCTCGGATTGACACGCCCACGCCATCTCGCCATCACGTGCAGGCCAACCCCTAACCAAAGTGACCGTGTCTTCTATCAGCTCCACCTCTCATTGTTGCTACTGCATTGCTGCTTGCTACTTCCAAAGCCCCCAGGCCAGACTTCTGGGAAACAAATGCCAGGGTGGAATTAGAGGGAGCATACCTCAGCAGGGAAAGTCTGACTGAGACACGGGTCTGACACCTGTGGAGGGCAGGAGGGAAGGAGGGATTGGGCAGGAAGCCCCCAGTGGGGCTCTACAGGTCTCTTCTATGTGTGTTGCCTCCTCTAGTCCTCACTGCAACCCAATGAATATAGAAGTCATCCACCAATAATAAAGCTGGGAAAACAGCCTCTTGGAAAGGTGAAGGAGGCTACCCCAGATGGGATAATGAAGCTGGAGCTGACATGTGATCCAAAGCCCAAACCCCAAACCCTCTACTTAGTATTTCTTTTTCTTTTTCTTTTTTTCTGATACAGAGCCTTGCTCTGTAGTCCAGGCTGGAGTGCAGTGGCAGCATCTCAGCTCACTGCAAGCTCTGCCTCCCGGGTTCAAGTGATTCTCCTGCCTCAGCCTCCTAAGTAGCTGGGATTACAGGTGCCCGCCACCACACCTGGATGATTTTTGTAGTTTTAGTAGAGACGGGTTTCACCATGTTGGCCAGGCTGGTCTCGAACTCCTGACCTCAGGTGATCTGCTTGTCTCAGCCTCCCAAAGTGCTGGGATTACAGGCGTGAGCCACTGTACCTGGCCAGTATTTACTGGCAATTAGCACCATCTATCTATATTTATTTCTGTCTTCTGTGTTCATCTGTGGATATCATTATCATATTACCATAATTTATAAATTCCTTGAGTTTCAGCTGGGTGTGATGGCTCACACCTGTAATCCCAACACTTTAAGAGGCCGAGGCAAGTGGATTGCCTAAGCTCAGGAGTTTGAGACTAGCCTGGGCAACATGGTGAAACCCTGCCTCTACTAAAAATGAAAAAAAAAACAACATCCGGCTGTGGTGGTGGGCGTCTGTAATCCCAACTACGCGGGAGGCTGAGGCACGAGAATCGTTTGAACCTGGGAGGCAGAGGTTGCAGTAAGCCAAGATCATGCCACTGCACTCCAGCCTGGGTGACAGAGCAAGACTCCATATCAAAAAAAAAAAAAAAATTCCTTGAGTTTGGGATCTGACTTCTGCTTCCTTTTTTATTTTTGTATTCCTCATTATTCAACTTCATCTACTTCCTTTTCATCTACAAAAAGTGATAGGTACAATCCTCCACCACAGAGCCAGTTCAACAAAACCATGTACGAGAAAGCCTAAGGGTTATTCTTGCACCTGCTACTGCTACTGATTAATTACTAAGTCATAGTTTCCCTTCTAGTTTCCCCTCCACCTTTTTTTTTTTTCTTAGATGGAATTCGCTCTTGTTGCCCAGGCTGGAGTGCAATGGCACAATCTCAGCTCACTGCAACCTCCACTTCCTGGGTTTAAGCAGTTCTCCCTCCTCAGCTTCCCGAGTAACTGAAATTACAGGCATGTGCCACCATGTCTGGCTAAATTTTTGTGTTTAGAGACGAGCTTTCACCATGTTGGCCAGGCTGGTCTCAAACTCCTGACCTCAGAAGATCCACCTGCCTCAGCTTCCCAAAGTGCTGGGATTACAGGCGTGAGCCACCACGCCTGGCCTAGTTTCCTCTCCACTTCTACCAGTGTCCCATGGTGACCTCATTACTTCCTATTCCTTGCCCCAAACCACCATCACAACTCTGAGACCCCCATTTCTCTAGTGTTCCTCCTTTTTTTTTTTTTTTTTTTTTTGAGGCGGAGTCTCGCTCTGTCGCCCGGACTGGAGTGCAGTGGCCGGATCTCAGCTCACTGCAAGCTCCGTCTCCCAGGTTTACGCCTTCTCCTGCCTCAGCCTCCCGAGTAGCTGGGACTACAGGCGCCCGCCACTCGCCCGGCTAGTTTTTGTATTTTTAGTAGAGACGGGGTTTCACCGTGTAACCAGGATGGTCTCGATCTCCTGACCTCGTGATCCGCCCATCTCGGCCTCCCAAAGTGCTGGGATTACAGGCTTGAGCCACCGCGCCCGGCCTGTTCCTCTCTTTTTATAATTGCTTCTCAAAGCAAGCTGCCCTCCTCAACCAAGTGCAGGACCAAAAAAAAAAAAAAAAACCAAGGAACAAGGGCCGGTTGCAGTGGCTCATGCCTATAATCCCAACACTTTGGAAGGCCTAGGTGCGAGGATAACAAGGAAAAGCAGATTGTGTAAAAGGGAGAAATGGGCTGAGTGCAGTGGCTCACGCCTATAATTCCAGGCCTTTGGGAGGCTGAGTCAGGAGGATCACTTGAGGTCGTGAGTTCAAGACCAGCCTAGCCAATATGACGAAACCCCATCTCTATTTTTGTTTATTTATTTTATTATTATTTTTGAGTGTGTGCTGTTGCCCAGGCTGGAGTGCAGTGACATGATCTTGGCTCACTGCAACCTCCACCTCCCAGGCTCAAGCAATTCTCCTGCCTCAGCCTCCTGAGTATCTGGGATTACAGGTGCATGCCAGAATGCCCAGCTATTTTTTTTGTATTTTTAGTAGAGATGGGGTTTTGCCATGTTGCCCAGGCTGGTCTCAAACTCCTGAGTTCAGGCAATCCATCCACCTTGGCCTCCCCAAATGCTAAGATTACAGGTGTGAGCCACCACACCCAGCCCCGTCTCTATTTTTAAAATTTAAAAAAAAAAAAAATCTTTTTATTTTGCCTTGAGTAGGAAATGATTCAAAATAGGAATAGAAAGGAAACCTTCAGAAATTTGCAATGACCCTTGTGCCATTTGTTGTTTTATTATATATGCTTGGTTATGTAATCATTTTTGCTTTGGATTTTTTTTTTTTTTTTTTTTTTTGAGACAGGGTCTCCCTCTGGCACCCAGGCTGGAGTGCAGTGGTGTGAACACAGCTCCTGGAGCCCCTAACTGCTGGGTTCAATTAATCTTCCCATCTCAGCCTCCCACGTAGTTGGGACTACAGGCATGAGCCACCACACTCCACTAATTTTTTTTTTTTTTTGTAGAGATGAGGTTTTGCCATGTTGCCCAGTCTAGTCTTGAATTCCTGGGCTCAAGTGATCCTCCTGCCTCTGCCTCCCAAAATCCTGGAATTACAGGCATGAGCCACCATGCCTGGCCTTGGTTTGGACTTTCTAATTGCAAAATAACACATATATCCACACTTTTTTTTTTTTTTTTAAACGGAGTCTCACTCTGTCGCCCAGGCTGGAGGATAGTGGCATGATCTTAGCTCACTGCAACCTCTGCCTCCCAGGTTCAAGCAATCCTCCTGCCTCAGCCTCCCGAGTCACTGGGACTACAAGCACATGCCACCAAACCTGGCTAATTTTTGTATTTTTAGTAGAGACGGGGTTTCACCATGTTGGCCAGGCTGGTCTGGAACTCTTGACCTTGTGATCAGCCACCACGCCCGGCCCACATATTCTTACTGTAGAAAATTCAAGCATACCAGAAGCCTACAGGAAAAATGGGGATGTCCCCTTGCCACTTTGCCTTTACCCTGTCCCCTCCCCAGAGCAAATCACATTCCTCACTTAGTGTGTGCCTTGCAAGCTACTTTCTATGCCCTTACACAAAGATACCTTTTTTGAAAACCCTGATTTTTTTTCAATATATAAAACTATCTGTTTGTTGTTTTTTTAACTTACTTTTTTCCACTTACATATATCATATACAGCCTTGCATACATATCAGAATATAGATATATACACACATATATATTTTACTCCTTTTAACAATTATTAATGATTTAGCAATTATTATGTTAACCACCTCTCAATCCAGACATTTGTTTCCATGTTTTGCTGTTGTAAACAATCCTGCAAGAAATATTATTTGCATATATGTTTGCACCATTATGCTTTAAATTTTATTTACACTCTGCTTACTACTAAAGAGGACTTAAAATAGCTAAAAATTATTTTTTCAGTTGAATCCAAATCTAAAAGATGCCAGGTGTGATTTTAGATGACAAAAAGGAAGAGGAGAAGAATCAAGCTAATGTCAGAAAATTTATAAGTGAATTAAGCTAAAATGCTAATTTTGAGAGGGTAAAACAGATGGGGCTTTGTAATATGTGATCCAAAGGTTTCTGGAGACACTTATGTTTGATTTAGAAGATACTGCATGAGCTTTCTTGGCAGCAGAAATGGAAAGCAAAGTGATGTTAAATTGATTTTTTTTTTCAAACAATTACTCCCACAAAATCATCCTCCATCATTCTATTTTTAAATACCAACAAGCATGTTGTACAAATTTAAAATCAATGAATACTATTTGATAAAAATTTGAATTTATGTACATTTTCCATTTCTGCATTTTCATACTTTTTCTATCTTCTCTTTCTAATGTCAACACCCTCGTCGATGTTAGAAATTTTATGAGAACTTTGCCCTGTTTTTTACACTAGCTAATTTAGAAAGAGGAATGGCCTCCACCATGAGGTTCTTCCCGACAGAGAGATACAGGCCCATGAAAAATCTCTCCAGAGGCCTACGGATTGCATTCCATCAAATGTGTCCCTTGTAGCCAACCATAACTATATAAAGAGATATTCGGGGCTGGGCGTGGTGGCTCACAACCGTAATCCCGGCACTATGGGAAGCCAAGGTGGGCAGATCACTTAAGGTCAGGAGTTCAAGACCAACCTGGCCAACATGGTGAAATCTTGTCTCTACAAAAAAATACACAAATTAGCTGAATGTGGTGGCGCATGCCTGTAGTCCCAGCTACTCGGGAGGCTGAGGCACGAGAAGCGCTTGAACCCAGGAGGCCAAGGTTGCAGTGAGCTGAGATAGCACCACTGCACTCTAGCCTGGGCAACTGAGTGAGACCGTCTCAAAAAAAAAAAAAAGATTTGATAGTGATGTTGCCCTAATGGAAACTCTTTCAAAGAGCTAGCAAGGCCAAGTTTGATTAAAGAAAACTCTGAGAATATATACAATGATGAATGCTGGTAACGATGGCAATACTGGTAAGAATATTGGAGGAAGGGTGGTAGGAGAAAAACTCAAGGGAAATCCAGCTGGCAGTCAAATGTGAGTTGTTTGTTTATTTGTTTTTATTTTTTATTTTTTGAGACAGAGTCCCACTCTGTTGCCCAAGCTGGA
The DNA here is from genome assembly GCF_009764315.1 of Trachypithecus francoisi. Taxonomy (NCBI): domain Eukaryota; kingdom Metazoa; phylum Chordata; class Mammalia; order Primates; family Cercopithecidae; genus Trachypithecus; species Trachypithecus francoisi. The sequence continues at coordinate 6,909,692 of NW_022681469.1, forward strand.
GCGCAATGGCACAATCTTGCAACCTCTGCCTCCCAAGTTCAAGCAACTCTCATGCCTCAACCTCCCACATAGCTGGGATTACAGGCACGCACCACCACACCCAGCTAACTTTTGTATTTTTATTAAAGATGGGGTTTCACCATGTTGGCCAGGCTCGTCTTGAACTCCTGGACTCAAGTTATCTGCCCGCCTCAGCCTCCCAAAGAGCTGGGATTACAGGCCTGAGCCACCATGCCCAGCCAAATGTGATTTAAATACAGAGGAGCAAATAGGTTCGTTCTTTATGGGTCAATGCTTTTTTCTTTTTCTTTCTTTCTTTTTCCTTCCTTCCTTCCTTCCTTCCTTCCTTCCTTCTTTCTTTCTTTTTTTTTTTTTTTGGGACAAAAAAAAAGCTCTGTCACCCAGGCTGGAGTGCGGTGGCACAATCTCGGCTCACTTTAACCTCTGCCTCCCGGGTTCAAGCAATTCTGCCTCAGCCTCCTAGGTAGCTTGAGCTACAGGCACATGCCACCACACCCAGCTAATTTTTTGTATTTTTAGTAAAAATAGACTTTCACCGTGTTAGCCAGGATGGTCTGGATCTCCTGACCTCATGATCTGCCCACCTCGGCTTCCCAAAGTGCTGGGATTACAGGTGTGAGCCACTGCACCCAGCCAGGGTCACTGCTTTTTCTACAACTAAATGAAATTTTTGAAGTCACTTGATTCTTTTTGCTGCCATCCCCATGTTATCTTTCCTGAGTACGGGGGAAAGGCCTAGAGGATCTATCCCTCCTCTGAGAATTTTGCAGCATCTTTCAATCCACACCGTGTAGGCCCGGTGCAGTGGCTGACGCCTGTAATTCCAGCACTTCGGGAGGCCAAGGCAGGAGCATCACTTGAGCTCGGGAGTTAGAGATCAGCCTACACAACATAGTGAGACCTCGTCTCTACTAAAAAATAAAAAACAAAAAAATTAACCAGTCGTGGAGGTACACACTTGTGGTCCCAGTTACTCAGGAGGCTGAGAGGGGAGGATTGCTTGAGCCCAGGAGATTGAGGCTACAGTGAGCCATGATCATGCCACTGCACTCCAGTCTGGATGACAGAGACCTTGTCTCAAAAACAATGGCCAGGAGCGGTGGCTCACGCCTGTAATCCCAGCGCTTTGGGAGGCCGAGGAGGGCAGATCACTTGAGGTCAGGAGTTTGAGACCAGCCTGGCCAACATGGTGAAACCCTGTCTCTATAAAAAGACAAAAATTAGCCAAACATAGTGGCAGGAGCCTGTAATCACAGCTACTCGGGAGGCTGAGATAGGAGAATTGCTTTAACCCAGGAGATGGAGGATGCAGTGAGCCAAGATCGTGCCATTGTACTCCAGCCTGAGCAACAGAGCGAGACTCCGTCTCAATAACAATAATAATAATCCCCACACTTTGGGAGGCCGAGGCAGGTGGATCACCTGAGGTCAGGAGTTCGAGACCAGCCAGGCCAACATGATGAAACCCCGTCTCTACTAAAAATACAAAAAATTAGCTGGACATGGTAGTGGGCACCTGTAATCTCAGCTACTAGGGAGGCTGATGCAGGAGAATCACTTGAGCCTGGTAGGCCAAAGTTGCAGTGAGCGAGATCATGCCACTGTACTCCAGCCTGGGCGACAAGAGTGAAACTCCATCTCAAAATCAATCAATCAGTCAATCAAACAATCACAACATGTAGGCATCTGGTCTCTACTTCGTCGTCTTCTCAAGGTCTTTCCTTCCTAAAGACTATAGCCGGCCGGGCGCGGTGGCTCAAGCCTGTAATCCCAGCACTTTGGGAGGCCGAGACGGGCGGATCACGAGGTCAGGAGATCGAGACCATCCTGGCTAACACGGTGAAACCCCGTCTCTACTAAAATATACAAAAAAATTAGCCGGGCGAGATGGCGGGCGCCTGTAGTCCCAGCTACTCGGGAGGCTGAGGCGAGAGAATGGCGTAAACCGGGAGGCGGAGCTTGCAGTGAGCTGAGATCCGGCCACGGCACTCCAGCTTGGGCGACAGAGCGAGACTCCGTCTCAAAAAAAAAAAAAAAAAAAAAAAAAAAAGACTATAGCCTCGGCGGGTGTGGAGGCTCACACCTGTAATCCCAGCACTTGGGAGGCCGAGACGGGCGGATCACGAGGTCAGGAGATCGAGACCATCCTGGCTAACACGGTGAAACCCCGTCTCTACTAAAATATACAAAAAAATTAGCCGGGCGAGATGGCGGGCGCCTGTAGTCCAGCTACTCGGGAGGCTGAGGCGAGAGAATGGCGTAAACCGGGAGGCGGAGCTTGCAGTGAGCTGAGATCGGCCACGGCACTCCAGCTTGGGCGACAGAGCGAGACTCCGTCTCAAAAAAAAAAAAAAAAAAAAAAAAGACTATAGCCTCGGCCGGGTGTGGAGGCTCACACTGTAATCCAGCATTTTTGGGAGGCCAAGGCAGGCAGATCACGAGGTCAGGAGATCAAGACCATCCCGGCTAACACCGTGAAACCCAGTGTCTACTAAAAATACAAAAAAATTAGCCGGGCATGGTGGCGGGTGCCTATAGTCCCAGCTAACTCAGGAGGCTGAGGCAGGAGAATGGCGTGAACCTGGGAGGCGGAGCTTGTAGTGAGCCGAGATCGTGCCACTGCACTCCAGCCTGGGCCTGGGCGACAGAGCAAGACTCCGTCTCAAAAAAGAAAAACAAACAAACAAAAAAAAGATGATAGCCTCTAGGGTGACACACCTCAGCCATCTGCATACCTCAGCCATGTGACATGGTCTCAGCTGGATGCTGTTGAACAGCCTTCTGATCTAAGGCTTGGGCCTTTGCTGGGCATCCACGGCAAAATATTATGTGTTGGAACTTTAGCATGCTCAGCTGTAAAATTGATATGACTATATTATGGCTCTTTTTTCTTGTCCCAGCTTGCCCCCAAATCACCGGAACAATTAGGACATTCACCTAAAGCACTTTGGTGTCCTTGATGGAAGGTCCATGTCCAGAGGTGTGCTGGACAGAAACATGTTGGGTCTCACCAGCCTGCAGGAGCAGACTGTCAAAATTTCAGGGATTGTGTAACCAGGGAGATATCACCCTGGTAGCCTGAACTTTGTTTTAGTGAAATATCAGTGCCATAGAAATCATTAAAAGCTACAAACAGCGCCTTTGAAAAAAATGTATTCCAGGCCAGGCACGGTGAAACCTGTAATTCCAGCACTTTGGGAGGCCAAGTCGGGCAGCTCACCTGAGGTCAGGAGTTCAAGACCAGCCTGGCTAACATGGTGAAACCCCATTTCTACTAAAAATACAGAAACTAGCCAGGTGTGGTGGCAGGTGCCTGTAATCCCAGCTACTCAGGAGGCTGAGACAGGAGAATCGCTTGAACCTGGGGGGCAGAGGTTACAGTGAACCAAGATCAGGCCACTGGACTCCAGACTGGGCAACAGAACGAGACTCTGCCTCAGAAAAAAAAAAAAAAGAAAAGAAAAGAAAAAAATGTATTCCAGAGGGCTGTTTACGAAACAATTACCAGCACACCACTAGTTTGTCTAAATTTTTGAGGCTACTTTTTTTTTTTGAGACGGAGTCTCGTTCTGTAGCCCAGGCGGGAATGCAGTGGCGCAATCTCAGCTCACTGCATTCAGTCTCCGCCTCCCAGGTTCAAGTGATCCTCCTGCCTCGGCCTCCTGAGTAGCTGGGATTCCAGGCGCCAGCCATTGCGCCCAGCTAATTTTTGTATTTTTAGTAGAGGCAGAGTTTCGTCATGTCGGCCAGGCTGGTCTAGAACTCCAGACCTCATTGTCCACCCACCTCGGCCTCCCAAAGTCCTGGGATTACAGGCGTGAGCCACCGCGCCCAGCCATGTTGAGGCTATTTTCTAACTACTTCTCACTGGCCACTTTGGTGACAACGGAAATGCGGAATAGATAAGGGGCGTCCAACTCTTTTGAGACTGTCTTTTCAAAGATCCTGCCCACTTTCAGTGAAATAAACTAGACGAATTCCAGGAAGTGTCGACACTGAAAAAACTACAGGAAAGTTCTAGAAGATAACCCCAAGTCCTGGCTGACACCAGCACCTGCTCATAGAGTCCTTCCTTAACACAGCTGACAAGGGTCTGCATCTGGTGCCAGATCGTAAACTCCCCTGGAGGGACTAAGTGTGCCCGCTGAGCTAATCGCGGAAGGCAGCTGGGGAGAGGGCCAGCTCCAACCAGCTCTACCAGTTTTCCCTAAGGCCATAGCCAGGTCTCTTGGGAACTTCTCGTGAGCTCATACCTATCATCCTTTCAGCGTTCTTGTTTCTGCTATGGGAGAGGATCAACGAACCATGGGTCGGGGGTGGGGACTGCAGTGAGGACAGAGCTTTAATGCCAACTGGACGAGCATGAGCTGTAACTATCTGGCTGTCCTTTTGAATTGCTATTGCTCTGTGAATATTCTCTGAAGAGCAGCAATGAGCAACGTGAAGCAGGCAGATGTGGGTGAGATTGCCTGGGCTGGTACCACCCCACCCACCCGCCCAGCTCAGCAATCTTGGGCAGGCCACTTGTCTATGCCTTCTGTGCCTCAACTTCCTTGACTGCTAATTGGGGACAATACCCTTATAGGCTTGTTGTGGAGATCCCACAAAAGTCTCAGAACGAGGCTGGCTTCAGGGGTATGCTAGTGCTGTGACACAGGTCCCCATGCTCAAAAGGGTCCCACACTTGGGACTGAATGTTCTGCAGTCATCGTCTTGAAATTCCTTATTTTTTATTTTTTTAATATGCAGTTTTGTTCTTGTCGCCCAGACTGGAGTGCAATGGCACGATCTCGGCTCACTCCAACCTCTGCCTCCCAAGTTCAAGTGATTCTCCTGCCTCAGCCCCCTGAGTACCTGGGATTATAGGCACCTGACACCACACCCAGCTAAATTTTGTATTTTTAGTAGAGACGGAGTTTCACCATGTTGGCCAGGCTGGTCTCGAACTCCTGACCCCAGATCTGCCTCAGCCTCCCAAAGTGTTGGGATTACAGGCGTGAGCCGCTGTGCCCAGCCTGAAATTCTTAATGATCTTGTCTTTGAATTTCTGTTTCCACAGGGCAATGGAGCATGCATGCATCATGGACTTGTAGTGTGGTGTGTGGTCCCACCTCCCTGCCTCCCCCTGGCAGGTTCCTGACTGCCCATTCCCCTGTCCCCTGCACCCTGGGTCCCATGGTCCCCTTCCCACTCCCACCTGGCCACCTGACCACCTTTCACTCTGGGCAGGCCTGAGTGTGGGTGCAGGCCTCTTGCCCACCGCCTACCCAGGTACCTAGTGTGTGCTGGTGCAGACTTTGCAATGCCTTGGGGGGTGACCTCTCTGCCACAGATTGGGTGGTAGGCTCCTGGCCCCTAGCCAGGGCATGGTGCATTGGTCTAGTGGCTAGCCAGAGTGGGGCTCAGTGGCAGATGGATGTGCCTGTAAACACAGAACGGTAGGGCAGGGAACTCAGCACCTGGGAGGGCCTCCACTCCTTCAGGAGTGTCCTTGATGCTGCAGGGATTATGACATTCAACAGAAAATTTACAAACAGGACAGTTACAGAGATAGACCATGAAGAAAAGAACACTTTGTATTTGGGACCTTTTTTTTTTTTTTTAAAGACAGGGTCTTGCTCAGTTGCCCAGGCTGGTGTGCTGGGGTGCAGTAATAGCTCACTGCAGCCTTGAACCCCCCAGGCTCAAGCCTCCCACCTTGGCCTCCTGAGCAGCTGGGACTAGGTGCACAACACCACACCTAGCTAATTTTTTTTTTTTTTTCTGAAGTAGAGATGAGGTCTCACTATGTTGCCCAGGCTGGTCTCAAATTCCTGAGCTCACACGATCCTCCCGCCTCAGCCTCCCAGAGTGCTGAGATTACAGGCATGAGCCACTGCCCCCAGCCTGTACTTGGTACCTGTAACAGCACTTTGCTCTGCTGTTCGAACAAGGAGTCCCATATTTTCATTTTGCACCGGGCCCTGCAAATTATGCAGCTAGTGTTGCTGAGAACATTACCTGGCACACAATAGGTGCTCAACCAAAGTTAGCTAGTATAATTATTACGACAATACAGATGTCCTCTGTGGAGTCAGGTAGCTGGCAGGACATTCCACATCTTCACAAGAAAGGATAAGGGTCATGTCTGTTCAGTATTGCATGGGTCTTGATACAGCATCTTGTGCTAATACAAACATCCAGTCAAGCGTGGTGGCTCATGCCTGTAATGCCAGCACTTTGGGAGGCCGAGGTGGGCAGCTCCCTTGAGGCCAGGAGTTCGAGACCAGCCTGGGCAACATAGTGAAACCCTGTCTCTACTAAAATACAAAAGTCAGTCAGGCCTGTAGCCCCAGCTACTTGGGAGGCTGAGGCTCGAGAATTGCTTGAAGCCGGGAGGCGGAGGTGGCAGAGAGCCAAGATCACACCACTGCAATCCAGCCTGGATGACAGAGAGAAACTTTGTCTCAATAATAATAACAATAATAATAATAACATAAACATCCATAGCAACAGAAGATGACATTGATTGCTGGAGTGACCTTTAGCATTCAATTTTTTTTTTTTTTGAGATGAAGTTTCACTCTTGTTGCCCAGGCTGGAGTGCTATGGCATAGTCTCAGTTCATCGCAACCTCCGCCTTCCAGGTTCAAGTGATTCTCCTGCCTCAGCTTCTCGAGTAGCTGGGATTACAGTTGTGTACCGCAACACCCAGCTAATTTTTGTATTTTTTGTAGAGATGGGGTTTCAGCAGATTGGGCAGGCGGGTTTTGAACTCCTGACCTTGTGGTCTGCCCGCCTCAGCTTCCCAAAGTGCTGGGATTACAGGCGTGAGCCACCACGCCCAGCCACCACCTTCTTTCAAAGAGCCAAGCACTAAATCTTTATTGAGTATCTACCCGGGGAGTAGACAATCTACCTGAATCTAGGGAAGCCTACTCTAACAATTCTTGAAAAGGGGATTCAGCTCCACGTGATGTACTGTGAACTGTACGTGGCATGGGAGCCCAGAGAAGGGAGGGATCAATATGGCCTTAGAGCAGTGACAAGCCAATCTGAGTCACATCAAAATCATCTTGAGACTCAATGACACAGAGTGCTGGGCCCCCCGGGGTTGCCAGCTCAGTAGGTCCAGGGTTGCAGGAGTGAGTTTCCGGTCCCAGGTGACACTGCTCCTGCCGTACTGTGCTTTGAGAACTACTGGTAAAGACTAGACCAATCCAGGAAGGCTTCATGGAGGAGAAGATCGAGACTTGGTAATTAGCGCAGTTAGTTGATTGGTGGGAAAAAAAGCAATTGCAAACAGAGGGAATGACATGAACATAGGCGCAAAAACCAAAATGCGAGTGGTTTGTGTGTGTACAGGGAAAGGTTTTAAGCAGACAAGGGTGACATGCCTCCTGGTAAGATATTCTCTTCTGATGAGCTATGATTATGCACTTCTCTCCAAAAAATAAAATAAAATAAAATAAAAATTTTCAAAAATTGGCAAAGATAAATCATGCTATTAGAATAAAATGTTTTTACTTCCATTGTAAAACCAGAGTTGTAAGCCATGAAAGTAAATGTTATTTTTCTCTAACCCTGTCACCAAAACTCTGTGTGTGTGTGTGTTTGTGTGTGTGTGTGTGTGTGTGTGTGTGTGTGTATTGTCAACCCAAAATATCTGAGACAGGTGTCAATCATTTCAGAAAGTTGATTTTGCCAAGGTTAATGACCACTCATGACATAGCCTCAGGAGGCCCTGCAGACATGTGCCCAAAATGGTCAGGATACAGCTTGCTTTTATATATTTTAGGGAGACATGAGACATCAGTCAATATGTGTAAGATGTATATTGGTTTGGTCCAGCCTGGTGCAGTGGCTCACACCTGTAATCCCAGCACTTTGGGAGGCCAAGGCGGGTGGATCACCTGAGGTCGGGAGTTCAAGCCTGACCAACATGGAGAAATCCCGTGTATACTAAAAATACAAAATTAGCCAGGCATGGTGGCGTACACCTATAGTCCCAGCTACCTGGGAGGCTGAGGCAGGAGAATCGCTTGAACCCAGGAGGCAGAGGTTGTAGTGAGCCGAGATCGTGCCCTTGCACTCCAGCGTGAGCAACAAGAGTGAAATTCCATCTCAAAAAAAATAAAAAAATTTTAAAGAAAGAGGTACATTGGTTTGGTCCCAAAAGGCAGGACAACTCAAAATGGAGGCTTCCAGGTCCTAGGTAGATAAGAGACAAAAGATTACATTCTAGGCCAGGCGTGGTGGCTCACACCTGTAACCCCAGCACTTTGGGAGGCCAAGGCAGGGGAAATCACTTGAGACCAGGAGTTCAAGACTAACCTGGCTAACACAGGGAAACCTCTTCTCTACCAAAAAAGTACAAAAATTAGCTGGACATGGTGGTGCACGCCTTTAGTCCCAGTTATTCAGGAGGCTGAGGCAGGAGAATTACTTGAACCTGGGAGGCGGAGGCTGCAGTGAGCCGAGATCTCCTCACTGTACTCCAGCCTGGGCAACTGAGCCAGACTCTGTCTCAAAAAAAAAAACAAAACAAACAAAACGTTGCATTCTTTGGAGTCCTTGATCAGCCTTCCACTGAATACATAATGGAGCATGGCTCAGTGAATCTGCATTTTTACATGACCAATAGGGCAGAGGAAGCAATCAGATATGCCTTTGTCTCAGGTGAGCGGATCTGACTTTGGTCCCATATCTGTGAAGATAAGCTATCAATTACATTGCCAGGGTGAAATTCAACAGGACTGTTGTAGGGTAAAGATCTTGAAGCCCACAGGGAATTTCTTTGTGGACAAATTGTGAGGAAGGTATGCAGTTTTTTTTTTTTTTTTTTTGAGACAGAGTCTTGTTCTGTCGCCCAGCCTGGAGTGCTGTGGTGCAATATTGGCTCACCGAAATCTCTGTAATTCTCAAGCAATTCTCCTGCCTCAGCCTCCTAAGTAGCTGGGATTATAGGTGTGTGCCACCACGCCCAACTAATTTTTGTATTTTTTTTAGTAGAGACGAGGTTTCACTGTGTTGGTCAGGCTGGTCTCAAACTCCTGACCTCGTGATCTGCCCTCCTCTGCCTCCCAAAGTGCTGGGATTACAGGCGTGAGCCACCACGCCCGGCCATGTAGCTTCTTTCTAATTTACTTTTTTTTCTTTTTTCTTTTTTTTTTAAATACCACAATCATGACTATATAAGGTATGTAGCTTTTTTATCTTTGTAACTATCTTATTTGGGAATAAAATGGGAAGCAGGTTTGCCTGACACTTCCCAGCCTGACTTTTTCCTTGGCTTAGTAATTTTGGGGTCCCAAGATTGATTTTCCTTTCACACTATATAGAAAATACCATGTTACAAAGGATAAGAACACTCCTGAAATTAAAGTATTGGTCCCTTGGAAAGCTTTCTTTTACATTTTCTGTTTGTTTTTTCAAAATTCAGTTTATGACACTATTCCAATGTAAATATTCCCTTTAAAAGTCCTAGGTCTTTAAATATTGATCTGAGAGCCTCCGTTAAAGCTCTCAGTGGCTACTGACATGTTGCCTTTGTATCCTCTGCAAATCTTTAATAGTGTACAGCTGCCATTTTTGTAAACATTAATGGTAAGAAGAATAATTTACTGAAAATAACAAAGTTTAGAGAAAACAGACCTGGTTCATATCCAAACTTAGCCATGTCTTAGGAACTTGCTTAATGCCTTTAGGAAACAAATAATGACAGCCTGGCGCAGTGGCTCACACCTGTAATCCCAGCATTTCGGGAGGCTGAGGCAGGTGGATCACAATGTCAGGAGTTCGAGACCAGCCTGGTCAACATGGTGAAACGCTGTCTCTACTGAAAAAAGATACTGGCCGGGCGCGGTGGCTCACACCTGTAATCCCAGCACTTTGGGAGGCCGAGGCGGGCGGATCATGAGGTCAGGAGATCAAGACCGTCCTGGCTAACACGGTGAAACCCCATCTCTACTAAAAATACAAAAAATTAAGGCCGGGCGCGGTGCCTCAAGCCTGTAATCCCAGCACTTTGGGAGGCCGAGACGGGCGGATCACGAGGTCAGGAGATTGAGACCATCCTGGCTAACACGGTGAAACCCCGTCTCTACTAAAAAATACAAAAAACTAGCCGGGCGAGGTGGCGGGCACCTGTAGTCCCAGCTACTCGGGAGGCTGAGGCAGGAGAATGGCGTGAACCCGGGAGGTGGAGCTTGCAGTGAGCTGAGATCTGGCCACTGCACTCCAGCCTGGGCGACAGAGCGAGACTCCGTCTCAAAAAAAAAAAAAAAAATTAGCCTGGCATGGTCGTGGGCACCTGTAGTCCCAGCTAGTTGGGAGGCTGAGGCAGGAGAACAGCGTGAACCCAGGAGGCGGAGCTTGCAGTGAGCCGAGATTGTGCCACTGCACTCCAGCCTGGGTGACAGAGCAAGACTCTGTCTCAAAAACAAAAGATACAAAAATTAGCCAGGCATAGTGGCATACGCCTGTAATCCCAGCTACTCAGGAGGCTGAGGTAGAAGGACTGCTTGAACCCGGGAGGCAGAAGTTGCAGTGAGCCGAGATTGCGCCACTGCACTCCAGCCTGGCAACAGGGTGAGACTCCGTCTCAAAAAAAAAAAAAAAGAAAATATATAACAACTTGATGTATTAATGAAGATAAGGTTCAGCAGCAAGTAATGAAAATGCCAACCATCAATGGCTTGAGCAGATGGAAGTCCATCTCTCCCTTAGATACAATCCCACGTAGGTGGCTCAAGGCTGGTTCTGCCATCCCTGGGTGTGCGACCCTGATTCCTCTGTCAGGCTCTCGGCTGCACATCACTCCATGGCCTCCGTGGTCCCGGCCAGCTGCCTCAGCCCTGGCCTGCTCCTCTGCGTGCTGAACAGGAGAAAGAGGAGAAAGGGAAGGATGATTTCCAGAAGGTACCTACTCCAGCTGTAAGAGGGGCTGAGCACTGTAGTGTTCACAGCCAGGTGCCCAGCAAAAAAAATCAGGAATCTAGCTGGGCGCAGTGGCTCACGCCTGTAATCCCAGCACTTTGGGAGGCCAAGGCAGGCGAATCACGAGGTCAGGAGTTCGAGACCGGCCTGGCCAACATGGTGAAACCCCCATCTCTCCTTTAAAAAATACAAAAAATTACCTGCGCATAGTGGCGTGTGCCTGTAATCCCAGCTACCTGGGAGGCTGAGGCAGGAGAATTACTTGAACCTGGGAAACGGAGGTTGCAGTGAGCCAAGATCACACTACTGCACTCCAGCCTGGGCCACAGAGCGAGACTCTGTCTCAAAAAAAAAAAAAACAAAAACAAAAAAGGGTCAGGAATCTTGTTACTAGAAAAGGAAATTGGGAGGAGTTCAAGACCAACCTGGGTAACATAACAAGACTTCATCTCTACTAAAAATTAAATTAAATTAAATTAAAAAGCCAGATGTGGTGGCTCATGCCTGTAATACCAGCACTTCGGGAGGCTGAGGCAGGTGGATCATGAGGTCAGGAGTTCAAGACCAGCCTGGCCAACATGGTGAAAACCCATCTCTAACAAAAATACAAAAATCAGCTGAGTGTGGTGGCAGGCACCAGTAACCCCAGCTACTCAGGAGGCTGAGGCAGGAGAATCACTTGAGCCTGTGAGGCAGAGGTTGCAGTGAGCCAAGATCGTGCCATTGCACTCCAGCCTAGGCAACAGGAGTGAAACTCCATCTCAAAAAATATATATATACATACATAAAATCAGGGTGCAGTGGCATGTGCGCACAGTCCCAACTATACAGGAGGATCGCTTGAGCTATGATCAAGCCACTGCACTCCAGCCTGGGTAACGGGGTGAAACTTTATCTCAAAAAAGAAAAGGAGCATAGATATTGAGTATTAAGTCATTAGATTATAGCTATGAAATCTCTACTAAAGTTCTATACAAAGGCAGTCACAAAACACTAATTATTACTGTCATCACTATCATATATTTGTGTTGCCCTTAAATGGATCATTGTCTACAATAAACCAGGCATGGTGGCGGGTGCCTGTAATCCCAGTTACTTAGAAGGCTGAGGTAGGAGAATCGCTTGAACCTGGGAGGTGGAGGTTACAGTGAGCCGAGATAGGACCATTGCACTCCAGCCTGGGTGACAGAGTGACACTCTGTCTCAAGAAATAATTTTAGGGCTGGGCGTGGTGGCTCACGCCTGTAATCCCAGCACTTTGGGAGGCCGAGGAGGGCAAATCACGAGGTCAGGAGATTGAGACCATCCTGGCTAACACAGTGAAACCCGTCTCTACTAAAAATACAAAAAAATTAGCCAGGCATGGTGGCGGGCACTTGTAGTCCCAGCTACTCGGGAGGCTGAAGCAGGAGAATAGCGTGAACCCAGGAGGCAGAGCTTGCAGTGAGCCAAGATCACGCCACTGCACTCCAGCCTGGGCGACAGTGTGAGACTCCATCTCAAAAAAAAAAAAAAAAAAAAAAAAAAAAGAAGAAAAAGAAAGGCAGAGTAGTTCTCAACACTAGCTGTATGTTACAATCAGCTAGGGAGCTTTCAAAAATGTCCTTCTTAGGCCAGGCGTTGTGGCTCACACCTGTAATCCCAGCACTTTGGGAGGCACTGAGGTCGGGAGGTCGGGAGTTCAAGACCAGCGTGACCAGCATGGAGAAACGCCGTCCCTACTTAAAAAAAAAAAAAAAAAAAAAAATTAGCCGGGCGTGGTGGCGCGTGCCTATAATCCCAGCTACTCGGGAGACTGAGGCAGGAGAATCACTTGAACCCAAGAGGTGGACGTTTCGGTGAGCCAAGATCACACCATTGCATGTCAGTCTCGGCAACAAGAGCAAAACTCCGTCTCAAAAAAAAATGTCCCTCTTGCTAATGCAGTGTTCAGCCAAGTTGAGACCCACTTACCTAGAGAGCCTGGGTGACCAGGCCCGTCAGAAGTCCATCATGAATGGGAATCGGTAACACAGAAGATGTTGGTTTGGGAGGAAGCACAAGGTCCTCCTGGGCCCAGCAAGGCCAAGGGTGGTGGCACATCCAGGTGGAGGTGTCCAGTAAGTGCTGAAAATACAGACCCAGGGTTATCGAGAAGCTTAAAATAGAGGTGTAAGGCTGGGCACGGTGGCTCACGCCTGTAATCCCAGCACTTTGGGAGGCAGAAGTGGGTGGATCACAAGGTCAAGAGCTCAAGACCAGCCTGGCCAAGATGGTGAAATCCTGTCTCTACTAAAAATACAAAAATTGGCCGGGCGCGGTGGCTCAAGCCTGTAATCCTAGCACTTTGGGAGGCCGAGACGAGCGGATCACAAGGTCAGGAGATCGAGACCATCCTGGCTAACACAGTGAAACCCCGTCTCTACTAAAAAATACACAAAACTAGCCGGGCGAGGTGGCGGGCGCCTGTAGTCCCAGCTACTCAGGAGGCTGAGGCAGGAGAATGGCGTAAACCTGGGAGGCGGAGCTTGCAGTGAGCTGAGATCCAGCCACTGCACTCCAGCCTGGGCAACAGAGCAAGATTCCGTCTCAAAAAAAAAAAAAAATACAAAAATTAGCTGGGCGTGGTGGCGAGTGCCTGTAATCCCAGCTACTCAGGAGGCTGAGGCAGGAGAATCGCTTGAACCCGGGAGGCGGAGGTTGCAGTGAGCTGAGGTCGCGCCACTGAACTCCAGCCTGAGCGACAGAGCATGACTCATCTCAAAAAACAAAAAACAAAATAGAGATGTAGATTTCAGAGTTCACTGCATAGAGTGAGAATTGAAAACAGCTGCTCTGAATATTGTTTGAAAGTTAGGTTGGGTATTTGGCAAGCAGTACCTAAGTTACAAAATCATCATGGAAGAGAAAGAGAGAGAGATGGGCCAATGCTAGAACTTGAGGAATATCTGCAGGTATACTCAAGAGAGTAGACCATTTTAATGTTTAACATTTGAACTCCCTTTCTTCTTTTCTTCTTTCCTGCCCTTCCTTCATTTTTAAATTTACTTTCCTGTCATTTTGAGGGTTTGTATCCATATGTCAGGAAAAGTAGAAAATGGTGAGTTATGCACTTATATAATTAAATTCCCAACTCAGACCCCCTTGGCCTGTCTAATCGTGGGTTAGCTCTCCCAACTATTACACCATCCCTTAGAAAAAGTATAAGCTTTCATAGGTGTGGGATCGACTGCGGAGATAGCCAGGTACGTTGGCCAGGAAAGGCTAGGACTCAGCTGGAAGTAATTAACTTCTCAGAGGCGTAGAAGAAAGAAACCAACACGTTTCTGGGCTTGATCATGGATATTAGAGTTCATTTCTACTTGAGGGAATGCTGGCCTGCAAGTTGCCTGTTAGCTCTACAATCAGTTCACTGAACTCTAATAGAAAAGAGCCTTTCCCTTTCCTTTGTCGACTTTTTTTTTTTTTTTTTTTTTGAGACAGAGTCTTGCTTTGTCACCCAGGCTGGAGTGCAGTGGCACAATCTCGGCTCACTGCAAGCTCCGCCTCCCAGGTTCGTGCCATTCTCCTGCCTCAGCCTCCTGAGTAGCTGGGACTACAGGTGCCCACCACCACGCCTGGCTAATTTTTTTTTTGTATTTTTAGTAGAGATGGGGTTTCACCATGCTAGCCAGGATGGTCTCGATCTCCTGACCTCATATCCACCAACCTCGGCCTCCCAAAGTGCTGGGATTACAGGCATGAGTCACCTCGCCTGGCCCTTTTTTTTTTTTTTTTTTAAGATGAAGTCTCACTATGTTACCCAGGCTGGAGTGCAGTGGTGTAATCTTGGCTCACCACAACCTCCACCTCCTGGGTTCAAGCGATTCTCCTGCCTCAGGCTCCTTAGTAGCTGGGATTACAAGCGGGTGCCACCATGCCCAGCTAATTTTTGTAGAGACAGGGTTTCACCATGCTGGTCCAGCTGGTCTTGAACTCCTGACCTCGTGATCCACCCACCTCAGCCTCCCAAAGTGCTGGGATGGATTACAGGCATGAGCCACCGTGCCTTTTTTTTTTCTTTTTTCTTTTCTTTTCTTTTTTTTTTTTTAGTAACAGGCTTAATTCACTTTATTTTTCTTGTATAAAAAGCCTATGTTGTAGCCACAGCTGGAGCCTGGGTCCGCTGCACGGAGACTCTGGTGTGGGTCTTGACAAGGTGGTCAGTGAATTCCTGATAGGGAGACTTGGTAAACACAGTCTCCTTCCAGAGGTCAGGGGTCAGGTAGCTGTAGGTCTTAGAGATGGCATCAAAGGTGGCCTTGGCGAAGTTGCCCAGGGTGGCAGTGCAGCCCGGGCTGAGGTGTAGCAGTCATCAATACCAGCCATCATGAGCAGCTTCTTGGGCACAGGCGCTGAGACGATGCCAGTGCCCCTGGTGCAGGGATAAGGCGCATCAGCACAGAGCCGCAGCGGCCTGTCACCTTGCAAGGGATAGTGTGGGGCTTGCCAATCTTGTTCCCCGGTAGCCTCTGCGCACCGGGACAATGGAGAGTTTGGCCAGGATGATGGCCCCACGGATGGCGGTGGCCACCTCCTTGGAGCACTTAACACCCAGGCCGAAGTGGCCATTGTAGTCCCCGATAGCAACAAACGCCTTGAACCTGGTGCGCTGGCCAGCACGGGTCTGCTTCTGCACCGGCAGAATCTTCAAAACCTCGTCTTTGAGAGAGGCCCCCAAGAAAAAGTCAATGATCTCAGATTCCTTACTGGGCAGAGAGAAGAGGTGGATCTCCTCCAGGGACTTGATCTTCATGTCCTTGACCAAGCGGCCCAGCTTGGTGACGGGCATCCACTCCTTATCCTCGGCCTTGCCTCCGCGAGCTCCGCGGCCTCGGCCCCGGCCCCGTCCACGGCCGCGACCCCGGCCCCGGATGCCACTGCCGAAACCTCCGCGGAAGCCACCGCGGTTCCCCATCCCAGGGCCACCAGGGCCCCCGGGCCCCCCCGCTGCACCGGCGTCATCCGCCATTTGGTGTTTTCTCGGAGAAGAAGCTTTTTTTTCTTTTTTTTTTCTTTTCTTTTCTTTTTTTTTTTTTAGTAACAGGCTTAATTCACTTTATTTTTCTTGTATAAAAAGCCTATGTTGTAGCCACAGCTGGAGCCTGGGTCCGCTGCACGGAGACTCTGGTGTGGGTCTTGACAAGGTGGTCAGTGAATTCCTGATAGGGAGACTTGGTAAACACAGTCTCCTTCCAGAGGTCAGGGGTCAGGTAGCTGTAGGTCTTAGAGATGGCATCAAAGGTGGCCTTGGCGAAGTTGCCCAGGGTGGCAGTGCAGCCCCGGGCTGAGGTGTAGCAGTCATCAATACCAGCCATCATGAGCAGCTTCTTGGGCACAGGCGCTGAGACGATGCCAGTGCCCCTGGGTGCAGGGATAAGGCGCATCAGCACAGAGCCGCAGCGGCCTGTCACCTTGCAAGGGATAGTGTGGGGCTTGCCAATCTTGTTCCCCGGTAGCCTCTGCGCACCGGGACAATGGAGAGTTTGGCCAGGATGATGGCCCCACGGATGGCGGTGGCCACCTCCTTGGAGCACTTAACACCCAGGCCGAAGTGGCCATTGTAGTCCCCGATAGCAACAAACGCCTTGAACCTGGTGCGCTGGCCAGCACGGGTCTGCTTCTGCACCGGCAGAATCTTCAAAACCTCGTCTTTGAGAGAGGCCCCCAAGAAAAAGTCAATGATCTCAGATTCCTTACTGGGCAGAGAGAAGAGGTAGATCTCCTCCAGGGACTTGATCTTCATGTCCTTGACCAAGCGGCCCAGCTTGGTGACGGGCATCCACTCCTTATCCTCAGCCTTGCCTCCGCGAGCTCCGCGGCCTCGGCCCCGGCCCCGTCCACGGCCGCGACCCCGGCCCCGGATGCCACTGCCGAAACCTCCGCGGAAGCCACCGCGGTCCCCCATCCCAGGGCCACCAGGGCCTCCGGGCCCCCCCGCTGCACCGGCGTCATCCGCCATTTGGTGTTTTCTCGGAGAAGAAGCTTTTTTTTCTTTTTTTTTGAGATGGAGTCTCTCTCTTGTCTCCCAGGCTGGAGTGCAGTGGCAAGATCTCAGCCCACTGCAACCCCCGCCTCCAGGGTTCAAGCAATTCTCCTGCCTCAGCCTCCTGAGTAGCTGGGATTACAGGCATGTGCCACCACACCTGGCTACTTTTTGTATTTTTAGTAGAGACGGGGTTTCACCATGTTGGCCAGGCTGGTCTTGTACTCCTGACCTCAAGTGATCCACCTGCCTCGGCCTCCCAAAGTGCTGGGATTACAGGTGTGAACCACCATGCCCGGTCCCCAGCTAAGTTTTCTTTTACAGAGCTGGAGGGTGTGACCAGGCTTGACCTAATACTCATGCTATTGTTACAATGTGATTGTATTAATCATGCTATTTTACAATGTGTTTTCTTCATGGGCAAACACCTTAATTCATATTCTGGTAGGGAAGTTTCTTGCTTTTTTGTTATTTTAATTTTCCAGTGTTTTATAGAGAAGTTGGGGCAGTCTTACTACATTGCTCAAACTGTTCTCGAACTCCTGACTTCAAGTGATCCTCTCACATTGGCCTCTCTAAGTGCTGGGATTACAGGTATCAGTGACTGCGCTCAGCCCTGGTGTGGGGAGCAGGTTCTGAAGGGAGCAGGTTCTACAGGGAGCATGCCATCTTCGGCCATGGAGAAACTTTGTCTACCACCTTGTCACCCTCCTAAGAGGCAAAGGAGCACCTTCTGGTAACTTGAGATTATAAGAGATTGAGACCAGGCTGGGCAACATGGCAGGCAAAAACACGTTTCTAAAAAAAAAAAAAAAAAAATTAGGTGAGCATGGTGGTGCATACCTGTAGTTCCAGCTCCTCAGGAGGCTGAGGCATGAGAACTGCTTGAACGCGAGAGGTGGAGGTTGCAGTGAGCAGAGATCATGCCATTGCACTCCAGCCTGGGTGATAGAGCCAGACCTTATCTCAAAGAAAAGGAAGGAAGGATAGGAAGGAAAGAAAGGAAGGAAGGAAGGGAAGGAAGGGAAGGAAGGAAGGAAAGAAGGAAGGAGAGAGAGAGAGAAGGAAAGAAAGAAGGTAGAGAAAGAAAAAGAAGGGAGAGAAAGAAAGAACAGAGAGAGAGAAAGGGGTAAATGCCTAGCCCAAGGCCACACAGTGGCCTACAGCAAAACCCCATTGGTGGGCAAGTTCCAGGATCCAAGCTCTGAACTCTTTTCACAATGAACACTTAGCAAAATGTCATACACTCTGCTCGTTCACCATCATCATCAATTAACAAGTGGAACCTATAACCGAACTTTGAACAGATTCTTTTTTCTATCCAGTCTGAGCCTGTTTTGAATGAAGTAGAGAATCAAATCAAGACAGCATCATCATATTGAGTCAGTGGGTTAATTGCCTAGCCTAGGTTGGAAATAGCTTCCACTGGCCCCACTTAATACATGTTCTTCACTGTGACTGAAAAACTAAAGTCCTCAGGCCTGTCTGCTCACCCCGTTAGGGCACAGCTGTTGATAAGCAGAACATTTCCCTGTACTGCCTGCCATGTGCAAAGCCGTCCGCCTTGAGAAGGCACCTGACAGAGCAAGAGAGAGAGGGTCTCTGTGACATGCAAGTGAAAATCAACAAGTAAAACAAATCAATACGACTAGGATAAATGCTTTCATTTTATTTTATTTTATTTATTTATTTATTTTTGAGATGGAGTCTCGCTCTGTCGCCCAGGTTAGAGTGCAGTGGCACAATCTCAGCTCACTGCAACCTCCGCCTCCCAGGTTTAAGCGATTCTCCTGCCTCAGCCTCCTGAGTAGCTGGGATCAGAGGAGCCCGCCACCACGCCCAGCTAATTTTTGTATTTTTTTAGGAGAGACAGGATTTCACCATCTTGGTCAGGCTGGTCTCAAACTCCTGACCTCAGGATCCACCTGCCTTGGCCTCCCAAAATGCTGTGATTACAGGTGTGAGCCACCGCACCTGGCCAGGATAAATGCTTTCTAAAAAGTGCTCTGATCGAGACCATCCTGGCTAATACGGTGAAACCCCGTCTCTACTAAAAAAAAATACAAAAAACTAGCCGGGCGAGGTGGCGGGCGCCTGTAGTCCCAGCTACTCGGGAGGCTGAGGCAGGAGAATGGCGTAAACCTGGGAGGCGGAGCTTGCAGTGAGCTGAGATCCGGCCACTGCACTCCAGCCTGGGCGACAGAGCGAGACTCCGTCTCAAAAAAAAAAAAAAAAAAAAGTGCTCTGATGGCCGGGCATGGTGGCTCATGCCTATAATCCCAGCACTTTGGGAGGCTGAGGCGGGTGGATCACCTAAGGTCAGGAGTTCAAGAACAGCCTGGCCAACACGGTGAAACTCTGTCTCTACTAAAACTACAAAAATTAGCCGGGCATGGTAGTGGGTGCCTGCAATCCCAGCTACTCGGGAGGCTGAGGCAGAAGAATCGCTTGAACCTGGGAGGCAGAGGTTGTAGTGAGCTGAGATTGACACTGCACTCCAGCCTGGGCAATAAGAACAAAACTCTGTCTCAAAAAAAAAAGAAACAAAAACGTGCTCTGACAGAGAATGAGCATGGGGCTTACTTTTGCTAGGGTGGACTGGGCATCATTTCTTCAGAAAAGGAAATAATGAAGACATACGTAAGATGAAGATCTGGAAGCTACAAAGGAGACAGTCAGGGGTTTAGGCAGGTCATTTGTATGAGCCTGCCTGGGCTGCTATAACAAAACACACAGACGGGGTGGCTTAAACAACAGAATTGGCTGGGCATGGTAGCTCATGCCTGTAATCCCAACACTTTGGGAGGCCAAGGTGGGAGGATCACCTGAACGTAGGAATTCGAGGTTGCAGTGAGCTATGATCATGACACTGCAATCCAGCCTGGGTAACAGAGCGAGACCTTGTCTGTAAATAAATAAACATACATTTATTTCCACAGTTCTGGAGAGTAGGAAGCCCAAGAACAAGGTGCCTGCAGCTGCTGCCTCTGGCCAAGAGTGGTCTTCCTGGTTTGTACCTGCCACCTTCTCTAAGTATCCTCACATGGCAGAGAGAGGGGGCTAGGATCAGTGCACCTCTCTTAACCTTAATTACCTCCTAAAGATCCTATCTCCAGATACACTGACATTGGGTGTTAGGGGTTAAACACATGAATGGGTAGGGGAGAAACAATTCAGTCTATAGCATCATTTAATTTTTCTGTGCCTTAGGCATCCCCAAAACATAATTCCCATGAAGTGTAAATAAAAGAAGTCTTGGCCGAGAGCGGTGACTCACACCAGCAATCCCAGTACTTTGGGAGGACAGGATGGATTACTTGAGTTCAAACCAGCCTGGGCAACATGGTGAGACTACATCTCTACTAAAAATACAAAACATTGGCCGAGCGTGGTGGCTTACCCCTGTAATCCTAGCACTTTGGGAGGCCAAGGTGGGTGGATTGCCTGAGTTCAGGAGTTCAAGACCAGCCTGGGAACATGATGAAACCCTATCTCTACTAAAATACAAAAAATTAGCCTGGTGGCTGGGTGCGGTGGCTCACGCCTGTAATCTCAACATTTTGGGAAGCCAAGGCGGGCGGATCACCTGAGATTGAGAGTTCAAGACCAGCCCGACCAACATGGAGAAACCCCATCTCTACTAAAAATACAAAATTAGCTGGGTGTGGTGGCACATGCCTGTAATCCATGCTACTTGGGAGGCTTGAACCCGGGAGGCGGAGGTTGTGGTGAGCCGAGATTACGCCATTGCATTACCACCTGGGCAATAAGAGTGAAACTCCGTCCCCCCATTGCCAAAAAAAAAAAAAAGGGCCGGGCGCGGTGGCTCAAGCCTGTAATCCCAGCACTTTGGGAGGCCGAGACGGCGGATCACGAGGTCAGGAGATCGAGACCATCCTGGCTAACACGGTGAAACCCCGTCTCTACTAAAAATACAAAAAAAACTAGCCGGGCGAGGTGGCGGGCGCCTGTAGTCCCAGCTACTCGGGAGGCTGAGGCAGGAGAATGGCGTAAACCCAGGAGGTGGAGCTTGCAGTGAGCTGAGATCCGGCCACTGCACTCCAGTCCGGGCGACAGAGCGAGACTCCGCCTCAAAAAAAAAAAAAAAAAAAGAAAAATTAGCTGGGCATCACAGCCTGTGCCTGTAATCC
This sequence comes from Trachypithecus francoisi, assembly GCF_009764315.1. Lineage (NCBI taxonomy): Eukaryota > Metazoa > Chordata > Mammalia > Primates > Cercopithecidae > Trachypithecus > Trachypithecus francoisi. The sequence continues at coordinate 6,930,785 of NW_022681469.1, forward strand.
CAGCTACTCAGGAGGCTGAGACAGAAGAATGGCTTGAACCCGGGAGGAAGAGGTTGCAGTGATCCAAGATTGTGCCACTGCACTCCAGCCTGGGGGACAAAGCAAGACTCTATCTCAAAAAAAAAAAAAAAATTAGCTGGGCATGGTGGCAGTGTGGTCCCAGCTACTTGGGAGGTTGAGGTGGGAGATCACTTGAGCTGGGTGTGGAGGTTGCAGTAAGTGAGGATCGCTCCACTGCACTCTAGCCTGGGTGACAGAGCAAGACCCTGTCTCAAAGATAAATAAATAAATAAATAAGTCCAGTAGAAGAGAAAGTCAACATTGACTCAATGTCACTTGGTTATGCTGATTGATTCCTTTGAATTTATGCTAACTGATACGAATGCCAAGCAGTTTTATACTTTTAAAGGTTTACTTTAGTCCAAGTAAGCAATTTAATATTGAAACAAGGAAAAGATTGTTGCTTGCACATGCAGATTTTTTTCTGCCAATGCAAAATACAGTGATATTATTTATTTATTCATTATATATACCCTCACCTTTTCCAAAAGGGACTGGAGCCTGCTACAAAATGAAATGAAGAATTCTTTGGTTCACATCAAAATTTCCTTGCTGTAGAAAAAGTCAATGCAGTTTGGAATTTGTTTCGTTGTTATACCTTTTTTTGGTTTTTTTGAGACAGAGTCTTGCTGTGTCACCCAGGCTGCAGTGCAGTAACACCATCTTAGCTCCACCTTCCAGGGTCAAGGGGTCCTCCCGAGTAGCTGGGTTGACAGGTGCCCACCATCATGCCTGGCTAATTTTTGTATTTTTAGTAGAGAAGGCGTTTTGCCATGTTGGTCAAGCTGGTCTCGAACTCGTTATCTCAGGTAATTCACCTGCCTCGGACTCCCAAAGTTCTGGGATTATAGGTGTGAGTCACCATGCCTGGCCAAAAAAAAAAAAAAAAAAATTTTTTTTTTTTTGAGATGGAGTTTCACTCTTGTTGTCCAGGAGTGCAATGGTGCAATGTTGGCTCACTGCAACCTCCACCTCCCAGGTTCAAGCAATCTCCTGCCTCACCCTCCCGAGTAGCTGGGATTACAGGCATGTGTCACCACACCTGGCTAATTTTGTTTTGTGTTATTTTTTTTTTGGAGACGTGATTTCTCCGTGTTGATCAGGCTGGTCTAGAACTCCCAACCTCAGGTAATCTGCTCACCTCGGTCTCCCAAAGTGCTGGGATTACAGGCGTGAGCTACCGTCCCAGTCAAAAAAAAATTTTTTTTTTAATTAGCCAGGGATTGTGGCACACTTCTGTAGTCCCAGCTATTTGAGAGGCTGAAGCAGGAGGATTGCTTGAGCCCAAGAGGTTGAGGCCACAGTGAGCCATGATGGAGCCACAGTACTCCAGCCTGGGCGACAGAGTCAGACCCTGTCTGAAAAAAAAAAAAGAAAAAAAAAGTTCTCAGTGTGGGCCCTGATTCAATATGACTCGTGTCCTCATAACAAGAGGAGATCAGGACACAGACACACACATAAGGAAAACCACGCGAAGACACAAGAAAAGACACCATTTTCAAGCTGAGACGCCCCCAGGAGAGGCCAACCCTGCTAATGCCTTGATATTGGACGTTAGGCCTCTAGAGCCAAGAGAAAGTACATTTCTGCTACCATGCAGTCTGTGCCACTTTGTTATCGCAGCCCTAGCAAACTAACATCCCTTCCTAGATGCTGTCGATCGATCACAAACTATCCTTCCTCAAACAAAGCTGGGGGACGAGCGGGCTTTAAGGGTTACAGTGGGGGAAAGCAATTTACACCATCCTTCTCTGCTCAAAGCCGATATTACTGAGGTAGCATCAGTATGAAATGCACTTGGATTTACTTCTCTAGCACAGGGAGTAGGTTATGCTCAGCCATCTGTTCTCTCTTGCCCAGTCCCCTTGAGATAGTTGGAAAACATTTTTGAAATCTGGAGACAGGAACATCTGTAGCTGTAGTATAATTTTTTTGTTTCTTTTATGGAATTAAAACTCAATAAGCACATGCTCAGTTTGATTTTTAGTTTCTTCCCTGATTGTGTATGTACAACATGTCACTAGAAAAATGTTTGGAAATCCATAACTGCTTTGATTTTGCCATATTTTCATCTGCCCTTTTATTCTATCCTTTTAAGTGTATTTTAATCAATTAAAAAACTAACACCAGCTGGGCACGGTGGCTCACGCCTGTAATCCCAGCACTTTGGGAGGCTGAGGCAGGCAGATCACCTGAGGTCCGGAGTTTGGGACCAGCCTGGCCAACATGGGAAAACCCTGTCTCCACTAAAAATACAAAAATTAGCTGGGCGTGGTGGCACACGCCTGTAATCCCAGCTACTCAGGAGGCTGAAATTGGAGACTCACTTGAACCCAGAAGGCGGGGATTGCAATGAGTCAAGATCACGCCATTGCACTCCAGCCTGGGCAACGAGAATGAAACTCTGTCTCAGAAAAAAAACCAAAAAACAAAGAACTGACACCATCTTTTAACTCCTAAATGTGTTTTTATACATAATTTTATTTCATGGTTCTTTGTTCATCTAACATATGGTATTAGGCCATTTTATTAAAACCTTCTCATAAGCATTTCTTTATATGAAGATACACTTTTTTTTTTTTTTTGAGACAGAGTCTCGCTCTGTCACCAAGGCTGGAGTGCAGTGGCCGGATCTCAGCTCACTGCAAGCTCCGTCTCCCAGGTTTACGCCATTCTCCTGCCTCAGCCTCCCGCGTAGCTGGGACTACAGGCGCCCGCCACCTCGCCCAGCTAGTTTTTTGTATTTTTTAGTAGAGACGAGGTTTCAGCGTGTTAGCCAGGATGGTCTTGATCTCCTGACCTTGTGATCCGCCCGTCTCGGCCTCCCAAAGTGCTGGGATTACAGGCTTGAGCCACCACGCCCGGCCTGTTTTTGTTTTTAAGACAGATGCCCACTCTGTTGCCCAGGCTGGATTGCAGTGGTGCAGTCTCAGCTCACTGCAGCCTTCGCCTCCCAGGTTCAAGAGATTCTCCTGCCTCAACCTCCTGAGTAGCTGGGATTACATGCACCTGCCAACAGGCCCAGCTAATTTTTTGTATTTTTAGTGGAGACAGGGTTTCACCATGTTGGCCAGGCTGGTCTAGAACTTCTGACCTCATGATCCACCCTCCTTGGCTTCCCAAAGTGCTGGGATTACAGGCGTGAGCTATTGTGCCCAACCAAAGATATACATTTTATGTAAACATTTCTCTATCAATGCATGTAGATCCCAACTAAATGTAACTCCACAGAATTGCTCTATTTCTTCACACTACTCACAATCATCATAACGCATAGCCCACCTGAACAAACCCGGAATCTTTTCCAACATGCTGCTGTTCTCATTGGGCTTTGTTGGTTTTGTTTTTTTTCTTTGATTTTTTTGTTTGTTTGTTTGTTTTAGAGATGGAGTCTCACTCTGTGGCAGTCTAGAGTGCAGTGGCGCGATCTCGGCTCACTGCAACCTCCGCCTCCTGGGTTCAAGCGATTCTCCTACCTCAGCCTCCTGAGTAGCTGGGATTACAGGTGCCTACTATGATATCCAGCTAATTTTGGTATTTTTAGTACAGACGGGGTTTTGCCATGTTGGCCAGGCTGGTCTCGAACTCATGACCTCAGGTGAACCAGTCACCTCAGCCTCCCAAAGTACTGGGATTACAGGCGTGAGCTATGGCACCCGGCCTCATCTTCCATTTCTTCAGCTGCCTTGAACCGTCTAACCCAGGCACAAGATGAACGCTATAGTTTGCTGCACTTTCGCGATTGCGCTAACCTTTGGCCCCTACTGGTCCTAAAAACTGCCTGAATGTTTGTTCTTTCCTGCCTTTCTCCAATTGTACCCCAAGCATATCCTCTTTCAGGTCTTTTCTGTCATGGTTGGTGTGTCTTTTCCTATTGGCATCTGACTTCTCACGTCAGTAAGAAATATTCCCCGACAAGGACAGAGGAGAGAGAGAATGAGCCAATACTGAGGCAGCAAATGTGGTAGAAGCAAAATGTCCAACTCAAGAGAGAGAGAAATACGAGAGCACTAAGGGCCAATAGATGGAGACGGACCTAGACACAGCTACCACCTCCCCTCCTCCATCTACTTCCTCATCAAAACCCAACAAGACCAGGCCGGGCACGGTGTCTCACGCCCATAATCCCAGCACTTTGGGGGGCCAAGGCAGGTGGATCACCTGAGGTCAGGAGTTCAAGACCAGCCTGGCCAACATGGTAAAAACCCATCTCTAATACAAATATAAACATTAGCTGGGCCTGGTGGCATGTGCCTATAGCCCCAGCTCCTACGGAGGATGAGGCAGCAGAGTCCCCTGACTCCGGGAGGCGGAGGTTGCAGTGAGCCAAGATGGCGCCACTGCACTCCATCCTGGACAACAGAGTCAGACTCCATCTCAAAAAAAAAAAAAAGAGAGAGAGAAAGAAAGAAAGAAAGAGAGAGAGAGGAAGGAAGGAAGGAAGGAAGGAAAAGAAAAGGAAGATGAGGTAGCAAATAGGAAAATAGGAAACTAAAATCTGATGACACAGTTTATATAAATTATTTAGAACAATGTCCAGCACTCTGCTCAACGTCAAGACATTGTTATTGTCATCGTCGTTATTCGTTCTGTAGTCCTTTGGGGAATTTCTTCTTCTAGTATAATCTTCCACAGTTGACTACTATTGCTAGGTTCTAATTAGTCAAGACTTCCAGTGATGTTCATTGGAATCAAGGCAAGGACTATCATCATTATTATTATACACTATTATTATTATTTAGAGATGAGTTCTTGCTATGTTACCCAGGCTGGAGTGCAGTGGCTAATTCATAGGTGTGATCGTAATGCACTACAGCCTTGAACTCCTAGACTCAAACGATCCTTCCATCTCAGCCTCCAGAGTACCTGGGACTATAGGTACACACCATCACGCACGGCCCAGGGGAAGGACTTTCTACATGGAAAGGAAAGCACAAAAACATTATTTTCTTTTTTTTTGTTTGTTTGTTTTGAGACAGTGTCTGGTTCTGTCTCCTAGGCTGGAGTGCACTGGCGTGATCTTGGCTCACTGCAACCTCTGCCTCTCGGGGTCAAGGGATTCTCCTGCCTCAGCCTCACAAGTAGCTGGGATTACAGGCACCTGCCACCACACCCAGATACTTTTTTTGTGTTTTTAGTAGAGACAAGGTTTCACCATGTTGGTCAAGCTAGTCTTTAACTCCTGACCTCAAATGATCCACCCGCCTCAGCCTCCCAAAGTGCTGAGATTACAGGTGTGAGCCACCACGCTCAGCCATTATTTCCATTTTTTTTTTTTTTTTTTTTGAGACAGAGTGTTGCTCTGTCACCCAGGCTGCAGTGCAGTGGCACGATCTTGGCTCACTGCAAGCTCCACCTCCCGGGTTCACACCATTCTCCTGCCTCAGCCTCCCGAGTAGCTGTGACTACAGGTGCCTGCCACCATGCCTGGCTAATTTTTTGTATTTTTAGTAGAGACAGGGTTTCACCATGTTAGCCAGGATGACCTTGTGATCCGCCTGCCTCGGCCTCCCTAAGTGCTGGGATTACAGGCGTAAGCCACTACGCCCGGCCCATTATTTCCATTTTTTATTAAAATTTTCACCTAAATATTGCCTGACCATTCCCTGTGCTTGGGGACTGGTAAACAAAATAATGGGATGCATCCAGTTGCCATATATGATATTAATAACTTTCTATTTACTAGTTCACTGCATTTACCTTGAACAAAATCCTAAGATCACAGTGGCTCACACCTGGAATCCTAGCACTTTGGGAGGCCAAGGTGGATAGATTGCTTGAGCCCAGGAGTTTCAGACCAGCCTGGGCAACATATTGAAACCCCATCTCTACTAAAAGTACAAAAATTACCCACGCATTGTGATGTGGGCCTATGGTCCCAGCTATTCAGGAGGCTGAGGTGGGAGGATTGCTTGAGCCCACGAGGTGGAAGCTATAGTGAGCCGAGATCATGCCACTGCACTCCAGTTTGGGTGACAGAACAAGACCCCGTCTCAAAAATAGAAAACGATTTACATGACCTAGAGTATTTGTATTATAGTTCATTTACACACTGTTGGTAAAGACATACTCATAGCTGGGAACACAAAGAGGGGTTTTTTGGTTTGTTTTTTTTTTTTTTTTTTTTTTTGAGACGGAGTCTCGCTCTGTCGCCCAGGCTGGAGTGCAGTGGCCGGATCTCAGCTCACTGCAAGCTGCGCCTCCCGGGTTCACGCCATTCTCCTGCCTCAGCCTCCCAAGTAGCTGGGACTACAGGCGCCTGCCACCTCGCCCGGCTAGTTTTTTGTATATTTTAGTAGAGACGGGGTTTCACCGTGTTAGCCAGGATGGTCTCGATCTCCTGACCTCGTGATCCACCCGTCTCGGCCTCCCAAAGTGCTGGGATTACAGGCTTGAGCCACCGCGCCCGGCCTTTTGGTTTGTTTTTGTGTTTTTGAGATGGAGTCTCGCTCTGTCGCCCAGGCTGGAGTGCAGTGGCACAATCTTGGCTCACTGCAAGCTCTACTTCCTGGGTTCACGCCATTCTCCTGCCTCAGCCTCCTGAGTAGCTGGGACTACAGGGGCCTGCCACCAGGCCCAGCTAACTTTTTTGTATTTTTAGTAGAGACAGGGTTTCACCGTGTTAGCCAGGATGGTCTCGATCTCCTGACCTTGTGATCCACCCGCCTCAGCCTCCCAAAGTATTGGGATTACAGGCGTGAGCCACCGTAGTACCCAGTCAAAAAGAAGTTTAATTGGACTTTCAGTTCCATATGGCTGGGGAGGCCTCAGAATCATGGCAGGAGGTGAAAGGCACTTCTTACATGGTGGCAGCAAGAGAAAAATGAGGAGGCGGCAAACGTGGAAACCCCTGATAAACCCATCAGGTCTCATGAGACTTATTCACTATCACAAGAATAACACAGGAAAGACTGGTCTCCATGATTATATTTCCTCCCTCTGGATTCCTCCCACAACATGTGGGAATTCTGGGAGATATAATTCAAGTTGAGATTTAGGTGGGGACACAGCCAAACCACATCATTCTGTCCCTGGCCCCTCCAAATCTCTTGTCCTCACATTTCGAAACCAATCATGCGTTCCCAACAGTCCCCCAAAGTCCCAAAAGTCCACAGTCCAAAGTCTCATCTGAGACAAGGTAAGTCCACTCTGCCTAAGAGCCTGTAAAATCAGAAGGAAGGTAGTTACTTCCTAGATACAATGGGGGTATAGGTACTGGGTAAATACAGCCATTCCAAATGGGAGAAATTGGCCAAACAAAGGGGTTACAGGGCCCATGCAAGTCTGAAATCCAGTAGGGCACTCCAATTTTATTTTATTTTATTTTATTTATTTATTTTAGACAGTCTTGCTCTGTTGCCCAGGCTGGAGTGCAGTGGTGCAATCTCGGCTCACTGCAACCTGCGCCTCCCAGGTTCAAGCAATTCTCCTGCCTCAGCCTCCCAAGTACCTGGGATTACAGAGGCATGCCACCACGCCTGGCTAATTTTTGTATTTTGGTTTTAGTAGAGATGGGGTTTCACCATGTTGGCCAGGCTGGTCTCAAACTCCTGACTTGTGATCCACCTGCCTCAGCCTCCCAAAGTGCTGGGAGGGCAGTCAAATTTTAGAGTTTCAAAATGATCTCCTTTGATTCCAGGTCTCACATCCAGGTCATGCTGATACAAGAAGTGGGTGCCCATGGTCTTGGGTCGCTCTGTCACTGTGGCTTTGCAGGCTACAGCCTCCTTCCTGGCTGCTTTCATAAGTTTGTGTTGAGTGTCTGTGGCTTTCCCAGGCACATGGTGCAAGCTATCCATAGATCTACCATTCTGGGGTCTGGAGGATGGTGGCCCTCTTCTCATAGCTCCACTAGGCAGTGTCCTAGCAGAGACTCTGTGTGGGGTCTTCGACCTCATGTTTTCCTTCTGCACTGCCCTAGCAGAGGTTCTCCGTGAGGGCCCCGCCCCTGCAGCAAACTTGTGCCTGGGCATCCAGGCATTTCCTTACATCTTCTGATATCTAGGTAGAGGTTCCCAAACCTCAATTTTTGACTTCTGTGCACCTGCAGGCTCAACACCATATGGAAGCTGCCAAAGGCTTGCGGCTTCCACCCTCTGAAGCCACAGCCCAAGCTCTACATTGGTCCCTTTCAGCCAAAGCTGGAGCAGCTGTGACATAGGGGACCAAGTCCCTAGGCTGCACACAGCACAGGGACCCTGGGCTTGGCCCATTTAACCACTTTTTCCTCCCGGGCCTCTGGGCCTGTGATGAGAGGGATGCTGTGAAGGTCTCTGACATGGACTGGAGATATTTTCCCCACAGTTTTGGGGATTAACATTAGGCTCCTTGCTACTTATGCAAATTTCTGCAGCCAGCTTTGGCTGAAAGGGACCAATGTAGAGCTTGGGCTGTGTTTTTCTTTTCTACTGCATCAGAGGCTGCAAATTTTCTGAGTTTTTATGTTCTGTTTTCTGGCTTTTTTTTTTTTTTTGAGTTTTGCTCTTGCTGCCCAGCCTGGAGTACAATGTTGCAATCTCCGCTCACTGCAACCTCTGCCTTCCCAGTTCAAATAATTCTCTTGCCTCAGCCTCCCAGGTAGCTGGGATTACAATTGTGTGCTGCCACACCTAGCTAATTTTTGCATTTTTTAGTAGAGACGGGGTTTCTCCATGTTGGCCAGGCTGGTCCCAAACTCCTGACCTCAGGTGGTATGTCCATCTCGACCTCCCAAACTGCTGGGATTACAACCGTGAGCCACCATGCCTGGCCTCTGCTTCCCTTTAAAAACTGAATGCTTTTAACAGCACCCAAGTCACCTTTTGAATGCTTTGCTGCTTAGAAAATTCTTCTGCCAGATACCCTAAATCATCTCTCTCAAGTTCAAAATTCCACAAATCTCTAGCACAGGGCAAAATGCTGTTAAGTCTCTTTGCTAAAACATAACAAGAGTCACCTTTGCTCCAGTTTCCAACAAGCTCATCTCCATATGGGACCACTTCGGCCTGGACCTTATTGTTCATATCACTATCAGCATTTTTGTCAAAGCCATTCATCAAATCTCTAGGCGGTTCCAAACTTTCCCACATTTTCCTGTTTTCTTCTGAGCCCTCCAAATGGTTCCAACCTCTGCCTGTTACCCAGTTCCAATGTCACTTCCACATTTTTGGGTATCTTTTTAGCAACGCCCCACTCTACTGGTACCACTTTATTAGTTTGTTTTCTTTCTTTCTTTTTTTTTTTTTTTTGAGATTGAATTTCGCTCTTATTGCCCCAGACTGGAGTGCAATGGCATGATCTTGGCTCAAGGCAACCTCCGCCTTCCAAGTTCAAGCGATTCTCCTGCCTCAGCCTCCTGAGTAGCTGGGATTACAGGCCTGTGCCACCACACCCAGCTAATTTTGTATTTTTTTTAGTAGAGACAGGGTTTCTCCATGTTGGTCAGGCTGGTCTCAAATTCTAGCCCTCAGGTGATCCACCCACCTTGGCCTCCCAAAGTGCTGGGATTTATTAGTTCATTTTTAGACTGCTGATAAAGACATACTCGAAACTAGGAACAAAAAGAGGTTTAATTGGACTTACAGTTCCACATGGTTGGGGAAGTCTCAGAATTGCGGCGGGAGGCAAAAGGCACATGGTGATAGTGAGAGAAAATGAGGAAGAAGCAAAAGCAGAAACCCCTGATAAACCCATCAGATCTTGTGAGACGTATTCAACTATCCCAAGAGTAGCACGGGAAAGACTGGCCCCCAAGATTCAATTACCTCCCTCTGGATCCCTCTCACAACACGTGGGAATTCTGGGAGTTACAATTCAAGTTGAGATTTAGGAGGGTGGAGACAGAGCCAAACCAAAGCAGTATTCCAAACACAGATCCCTGCAGTGGCCAGGTGGTGAAGATAAACGACTGTACCGAGCCTGATGTATGGAGTGTACACCCTTTGTAAAGAGGGCAGCAACTAGTCAGCAATACCGCAGGTAATCATGCAAGAGATGACCAAATCTCACTAATTTCCCAAAGAAGTTACAATTCTGTATTCTTATCTGAAATCTCTTATTTTTTATTTTATTTATATATATTTGAGGTGGAGTCTTGCTCTGTCGCCCAGGCTGGAGTGCAGTGGTAAGATCTCAGCTCACTGCAACCTCCACCACCTGGGTTCAAGTGATTCTCCTGCCTCAGCCTCCCGAGTAGCTGGGACTACAGGCGCACGCCACTACACCCGGCTAAGTTTTTGTATTTTTAGTAGAGATGGGGTTTATCATGTTGGCCAGGCTGGTCTCAAACTCCTGACCTGAAGTGATCCACCTGCCTTGGCCTCCCAAAGTGCTGGGATTACAGGTGTGAGCCACCATGGCTCACATGGCTGAAATCTCTTATTTTTTAAATCTTGGAAACTAATTTAAAAATGTCTAGACATTGTAGAGACAAACAATACATATCTGTGACCACTGATTTGTAACCTCTAACTCAAGGTACATTTGTTTCCCATTCACAAAATATTCTACCCCTTTGGGTTCGAGCTGAATTTTCAACCATGGAGTCCACGCTGAGCTGCCATGAGAATGTCCTTGCCAAGGTACGGCCGGGCGCGGTGGCTCAAGCCTGTAATCCCAGCACTTTGGGAGGCCGAGACGGGTGGATCACGAGGTCAGGAGATCGAGACCATCCTGGCTAACACGGTGAAACCCCGTCTCTACTAAAAATACAAAAACTAGCTGGGCGAGGTGGCGGCGCCTGTAGTCCCAGCTACTCGGGAGGCTGAGGCAGAGAATGGCGTAAACCCGGGAGGCAGAGCTTGCAGTGAGCTGAGATCCGGCCACTGCACTCCAGTCCGGGCGACAGAGCGAGACTCCGCCCCAAAAAAAAAAAAAAAAAAAAAAAAAAAAAAAAAAGAGAATGTCCTTGCCAAGGTAAAGCCACCCCCCTCCTCCCCAAAAGCAGTAAGAAAACTTCCTGCTTTTTCCTCCTAGTCTAGGAAATTCACTACCAACTAAGAAATAAAACTGTGCCAAGACATTTGGGTAGCGAATTATAAAAATCCTCCTTACAGAATTATACATGAAATGTTTGGGCAAAATAGTAACTCCATCTATAAAGGTAATTAATTTCCCAAATCTATTCCAAAAGTTTGCTAGCAGGGAATACAACAGAAGAAATAATTAAAGCAAAGGCCAGGCATGGTGGCTCATGCCTATAATCCCAGCACTTAGGGAGGCCAAGGCAGGTGGATCACGAGGTCAAGAGATCGAGACCATCCTGGCCAACATGGTGAAACCCTGTCTCTACTAAAAAAAAACAAAAGTAGATGGGCCTGGTAGCGCGAGCCTGTAGTCCCAGCTTCTTGTGAGGCTGAGGCAGGAGAATTGCTTGAACCCAGGAGGCGGAGGTTGCAGTGAGCTGAGAGCATGCCACTGCACTCCAGCCTGGTGACAGAGCAAGATTCTGTCTCAAAAAAAGAAAGAAAGAAAAAAGAAATAATTAAGGCAGAATGTTTCTAATTTTCATCTTTAAGAAGAATGGAAAGAGTTAGCTTTCTTCTAAAATTAGACGTTAAGGCTGGGCTCCTCACGCCTAAAATCCCAGCACTTTGGGAGGCTGAGGTGGGTGGATCACCTGAGGTCAGGAGTTCGAGACCAGCCTGACCAACAAGATGAAACCCCGTCTCTACTAAAAATACAAAAATTGGCCGGGCGCGGTGGCTCAAGCCTGTAATCCCAGCACTTTGGGAGGCCGAGACGGGCGGATCACAAGGTCAGGAGATCGAGACCATCCTGGCTAACACGGTGAAACCCCGTCTCTACTAAAAATACAAAAACTAGCCGGGCGAGATGGCGGGCGCCTGTAGTCCCAGCTACTCGGGAGGCTGAGGCAGGAGAAGGCGTAAACCCGGGAGGCGGAGCTTGCAGTGAGCTGAGATCTGGCCACTGCACTCCAGTCCCGACACAGAGCGAGACTCCGCCTCAAAAAAAAAAAAAAAAAAATACAAAAATTAGCTGGGCGTGGTGGCAGCTGCCTGTAGCCCCAGCTACTTGGGAAGCTGAAACAGGAGAACTGCTTGAACCCGAGAGGCAGAGGTTGCAGTGAGCGGAGATTACGCTACTGCACTCCAACCTGGGCAACAAGAGCGAAACTCCATTTCAAAAAAAAAAAAAGAAATTAGATGTTAAAAAAAGATGTGACACATCATATCAAAACTTTCTACACTATGTTAAAAGTTAAAAATACTGAAATGCAGCAAGATGAATTTGTTGTTGTTTTGAGACAGGGTCTGCCTGTTGCCCAGGCTGGGGTGCAGTGGCACCATTATGGCTCACTGAAGCCTCGACCTCCTGTCTCACGCAATCTTCCTGCCTCTGCCTCCTGAGTAGCTAGGTCTACAGCTATGTGGCACCACGCCCAGCTAATTTTTTGTACTTTTTTCCTTTTTGTAGAGATGAGGTTTTGGCATGTTCCCTAGGCTAGTCTCCAATTCCTGGGCTCAAGACACAATAGGCTCTGGCCTCCCGAAATGCTGAATTACAGGTGTGAACCACCTTGCCTGGCCGCAGCGTAATTTAGGATTGCATTTTGTTTAGATTTTTTAATTCTTTAGTTTTTCTTATTATGGTAATATAATAGATCTAGGAGCTAATTTCCAGTATTCATTTTTTGTACAATGATATGCAATTCATTCTCATGATTTGGCAGTGTTGACTTTCTATTATTGACAATCTCGTGATCTGAAGAAAAACACTTTATCTTTTTAGTGGGTATTAAGATCAAAATGATGAGAGAGAGAGAAGGAAAGAAAAAGAAAGAAAGAGAGAGAGAGAGAGAGAGAGGAGAGAGAGAGAGGAGAGAGAGAGAGAGAGAGAGAGAGAGAAAAGGAAAGGAAAGGAAAAAGAAAAAGAAAAAAAGGGCCGGCGTGGTGGCTCATGACTGTAATCCCAGCACTTTGGGAGGCAGCGCCGGGTGAATAATGAGGTCAGTAGTTTGAGTCCAGGCTGGCCAACATGGTGAAACCCCATCTCTACTAAAAATACAAAAATTAGCTGGTCGTGGTGACAGGCGCCTGTAATCCCAGCTACTCAGGAGGCTGAGGCAGGAAAATCGCTCGAACCCGGATGGCGGAGGTTGCAGTGAGCTGAGATCGTGCCACTGCACTCCAGCCCTGGTGACAGAGTGAGACTCCGTCTCAAAAAAAAAAAGAGCGAGCGAGAGAGAGAAGAAAACAACCTCCAGTAGGAATAGATAACAAAACATTTGAAATAAGATATATATTTATACACCCAATGAGGGCTAAGAGTTTCTAGCACTGTATAGATTGCCAATTGGTCAAAACAGAAAGCAACGATTCCCTTTGGAAAATTAGCTGGCAGTAATAACTGGCTACAATGAAAAGCCAATAACCATGTACGAAAGGCCTCTTTTTGTTGCTTTGTTTGCATTTAATTTCTATTTAAAAGATTTCTATTTAAATACTTATAAATAGTATTTATAAATGTAATAAATATGGTAGTTCTTCAAGTGCAATAATACTACAGCTAATTATGAATAAGCTCATTCTTATGTTGAATGTAAGGAATATACATCTACATATAGACATCTATATATACTATAATCTGTATATACCTATATAGATATCTCTATATATAGATATCTGTTTATATGTATTTTTGAGACAGAGTCTCGCTCTGTTGCCCAGACTGGAGTGCAGTGGCACAATCTTGGCTCACTGCAACCTCCGCTTCCCGAGTTCAAGCAGTTCTCCCATCTCAGCCTCTCTTAGTAGCTGGGGCTACAGGCGCCCACCACCACGCCCCGGCTCATTTTTGTATTTTTAGTAAAGACGGGGTTTCACCTTATTGGTCAGGCTAGTCTCCAACTCCTGACCTCAGGTGATCCGCCTGCCTTGGAATGCCAAAGTGCTGGAATTACAGGCGTGACCCACAGCACCCGGCCATATTTTCTTTCTTAATGACTATTTTTTGTAAATATAAAAACATATGCCTGTACATTCTGTACACAGTAATATTTTATTTTCTTCTCAATGTGATAACTAAAATACATTTAAATGAAGGCTAGAATTTAAAACAAAATTATTTTTTATTTTTTATTTTTTTTGAGACGGAGTCTTGCTCTGTCACCCAGGCTGGAGTGCAGTGGCCGGATCTCAGGTCACTGCAAGCTCCGCCTCCCGGGTTCACGCCATTCTCCCGCCTCAGCCTCCGGAGTAGCTGGGACTACAGGCGCCCGCCACCTCGCCCGGCTAGTTTTTTGTATTTTTTGTAGAGACGGGGTTTCACCGTGTTAGCCAGGATGGTCTCGATCTCCTGACCTCGTGATCCACCCGTCTCGGCCTCCCAAAGTGCTGGGATTACAGGCTTGAGCCACCGCGCCCGGCCTAAAACAAAATTATTTTTTATTTTTTATTTTTTATTTTTTTTGAGACGGAGTCTTGCTCTGTCACCCAGGCTGGAGTGCAGTGGCCGGATCTCAGGTCACTGCAAGCTCCGCCTCCCGGGTTCACGCCATTCTCCCGCCTCAGCCTCCGGAGTAGCTGGGACTACAGGCGCCCGCCACCTCGCCCGGCTAGTTTTTTGTATTTTTTGTAGAGACGGGGTTTCACCGTGTTAGCCAGGATGGTCTCGATCTCCTGACCTCGTGATCCACCCGTCTCGGCCTCCCAAAGTGCTGGGATTACAGGCTTGAGCCACCGCGCCCGGCCTAAAACAAAATTATTTTACTGATATACTTGTAAAGCAATTAAAATATTATACGCATTGCTTTGCATATAAACGTTCAAGAAGTATTTGCTGACCAAAGAAATGTCTGAAAGTGAAATATTTTAATCTGTTCCGAAATGCCATAATATTGCAAAGAAGCATTTCAAAACATTATGTCAAATGTTCACATTTAGCATTCAAATTTAGCGTTTTCCCACATTTTACCCTTCAATTCATACAATTTGCAAAAAGAGTAGATGAGTTGGTCATTGTTACTTAAAACAATGCGTCACCTTGTTCGGGAGAGAAATTAACATAACGGTCAAGGAGTGAAAATTAAACAACATGACATTTGCTGTCCATTCGATGTTAAAGTTCTAAGCAAATTAGCATGGAGAAAAGGGGATGGGTAGAAATAATAACAGAGCATTGCTTGATTAGTCCGCCTCCACATCCACGCCGTAAGCGCTGGACAGATCCGGCTTTACTGAGTCCACCGTGCAGGGAAATGGACGCGCGGGCCAAGCGGAATCCCAGGGGCGCGATCGCACCGGCTGGCGTTCCAGCAAACCCTGCATCCCGAGCCCTGGATTCACGCTGCCTTCTGAGTCTTTGACGTCTTTTCCTTTACCTGGAAACAGATCGCGGCGGCCCGTACCGGAGAGGGAAAAAGTGCAGGACGACCCGCCAGGAAGACCCGAGCGCGCGGCGCCTTTCCCGCGGTTCCACGGGCACAAAGCGGCAGCCCCAGCTGCGAGCGTGCCTCCCTCTGAGCGCGGCCGGGCTCCCGCGGGGAACAGGTGACCACGGCGCGCGTGGGTGCGGCGCCAGGTTCCTCCCGACTCCCCCCTACGACTCTTCCCGACTCCCCCCTACGACTCTTCCCGACTCTCCCCTGCGGCTCCTCCCGACCCCTCCCAGCGGCTCACCCCGCGGCCGGGGATCCCTCCGCCCGCCGCTGGCCCTTCCGCGCCAAGTAGTGCGCCCCCGCCCCCCTCAGCTTCTGCCAACCCGGGCCCGCGGGGACGGGTCCACGGTCGCGCGCGAGAAGGAGCGGCGCGGAGACGGTCGGGGGTGCGGGGAGTCCAGAGGTTTTCCCCGCGAGGCGGCGCGGGGCTCCCAGTGTCCAGGGAGAGAGCGCGGCTGGGTCCGCAGGACCACGGCTCCACCCGCCGCGAGCGGACCGGGGGTGTACGGCCCAGGCACAGCCGCCCGGGAAGCCGCACGAGCCGGCGGCGGAGGCAGGTGTCCCGAGGCCCGCCCCACCCCCACCGCCGCGGGCAGGAAGAGGAAGGAACCGCGGCCGGGCCTCGCGGGCGGGGGTGCCCGGCCCGGGGAGCGCGTGACCTAGTTCGTCCCAAAGTGGATTTGACAGGTTGTCAGCTCCACTCCCCGCCCCCACCGCCTTCCGGGTCTCCCTCCCTTCGCCGGGCGGCCCACGGCCTCGCGGTCCCCGACTCTGCCTCCCATTGGCTCTCTAGCTGCCTGGCGCCCCGCCCCCTCGGTATCACCCTTCCATTGGCTTGGGGCCCCCCCTCCCCCCAACCTGCCCTCCCACTGGCTTCATGCCGCCTGGCACCCAGCCTCAGCCGAGAGGACCCGGCCCGACCTCCCATTGGCCTCGCGCCGCCTAATGCCCCGCCCTCGCCCCGGCCCACCCTCCCATTGGCCTCATGTCGCCTAGTGCCCCGCCCTCGCCCCGGCCCGCCCTCTCATTGGCCTCGCGCCGCCTGGCGCCCCGCCCCCTCCGCAGCCCTCTCTCCCCGCCCAACCCGGCTGCGGGTTCCTGCGGGCGTTCCTCTGTCTCGGCTTCTTTCCTTCCCGCCCAAGTGTTGCTCCTGTTCCTTTCCTTTTCTCCATGTTTCTCCTTTTTCTATCTCCTCCCGTTTCGGCAGCCCGAGCGGTCTTGCCCGGCTGCACCCCGCGGCCTGAACTGGGCCCCTGGTACCGGCTGCCTGAGTTCCAGTACCTGCCCTGGGGCCCCCTGCAACCTTCCTCCTGCTCCCGGAACCTGACCCCTGTGTGCTTCACATCTCGGTTTTCTTCCCTGAAATAAGCACAGCGAATCCCTTCTCCAGGTTTTCTCATGTGTTCAGTCTGCAAGGCTTTTCTCCCTTTCTCCACCCTGCGCCTCGGTTTCTCCCCCGCTTCCCCGCCCTCTCTAAACTCAGCCAAGTGGAACAGATCTCCCAGCAAAACAAGGCAGAGGGCGAGGATAAAAATGATAAATGTCAATATCAACATTTTTATTGCTTTAGGTTTTTAAAACACAAAATTAGCAGGAACGCCCAGATCAACCCAGACCTAGGATCAAGATGGAGTTTCTTAAAGTACCAAGTGAGACTGTAGTGACAAAGTCGATTATCCCAGCAATATTATCAGCTTTGCCTGGGGAATCTACTTTTACTTTGTTTTTATTTGTTTGTTTGTTTTGAGATGGAGTCTCGCTCTGCCGCCCAAGCTGGAGTGAAATGGCGCGATCTCGGCTCACTGCAACCTCCGTCTCCCCGGTTCAAGCAATTCTCCTGACTCAGCCTCCCAAATAGCTGGGAGTACAGGCGCCCACCACCACGCCCAGCTAATTTTTGCATTTGTAGTAGAGACGGGGTTTCTCCATGTTGGTCAGGCTGGTCTCGAACTCCTGACGTCAGGTGATCCGCCCGCCTCGGCCTCCCAAAGTGCTAGGATTACAGGCGTGAGCCACTGCACCTGGCCTACTTCCAGTTTGTTTATGCAGTATTCTAACGATTTAAAATTTGTATTTTTTTTTTTTTTAATTTTCCGAACTCGTTTTGTAAATGGCTGCTCTTGAATGTAAGGATACATTGACTGACTGATGAGGCTGAGGTTTGGAGCCAATCCCCGCACAAGGCATTTGGCATCAAACACGAGAAACCCTTGGCTATTCAAATGAGGAAGTGGGAGACCTCAAACGTGGACCCAGCTCAGACTCCAGAGGTCCACCAGGACGACCCATCATGGCTCATTAATATATCCGGAAGAATGGCAGAACTGCTCTTTCCAGCTGCCTTCCTGCCTATCGTGGGGGTCCTAACCAAGCTCCCCACCATGGAATTCAAGGCCTACCTTATAGGATCCCTGGCTTACAGGAGCAGTTTCAATGCAGCAGGCACACTGACCACATTTCTGCCAAGACCTTTTTGCCAGAGGGCCTTTGTACTTGAACTACTTTAGACTTCTCACCTGGCTTCGCTCATCTGTCACCTTGGGGAGGCATTTCTCTTTCTTTGTTTCTTTCTCTTTCTTTTTTTGAAACAGAGTCTTGCCCTGTTGCCCAGGCTGGAGTGCAACGGCACGATTTTGGCTCACTGCAACCTCCGCCTTCCAGGTTCAAGTGATTCTCCTGCCTCAGCCTCCTGAGTCGCTGGGATTACAGGCATGTGCCACCACCCCCGGCTAATTTTTGTATTTTCAGTAGAGACAGGGTTTCACCATGTTGGCTAGACTGGTCTCTAACTCCTGACCTCGGGTGATCCATTCACCTCAGCTTACAGGCGTGAATCACCGGGCCCAGCCTCTCCTCTCCTCTCTTCCCTGCTCCCCTCCCCTCTCCTCCCCTCTCCTCTCCCTTTTCTTCTTTCTCTTTCTTTCTTCCTTTCTTCCTTCATTTCTTTGTTTCTTCCTCCTTTCCTTTTCCTTTTCCGTTTTTTGAGATGGAGTCTCTCTCTGTTGCCCATGCTTGGCTCACTGCAACCTCTGCCTCCCAGGTTCGAGTAATTATCCTGCCTCAGCCTACCTAGTATCTGGGATTACAGGTGCCCGCCACCACACCCAGCTAATTTTTGTATTTTTAGTAGAGACAGCGTTTCACCATGTTGGCCAGGCTGGTCTCAAACTCCGGACCTCAAGTGATCTGCCCTACTCGGCCTCCCAAAGTGCTGGGATTACAGGCATGAGCCACCGCGCCTGGCTTCTTTTTCTTTTCTTTTCTTTTTTTTTTTTTTTTGAGGAGGAGTCTCGCTCTGTCGCCCGGACTGGAGTGCAGTGGCCGGATCTCAGCTCACTGCAAGCTCCGCCTCCCGGGTCTACGCCATTCTCCTGCCTCAGCCTCCCTAGTAGCTGGGACCACAGGCGCCCGCCACCTCGCCCTGCTAGTTTTTGTATTTTTAGTAGAGACGGGGTTTCACCGTGCTAGCCAGGATGGTCTCGATCTCCTGACCTCGTGATCCGCCCATCTCGGCCTCCCAAAGTGCTGGGATTACAGGCTTGAGCCACCGCGCCCGGCCTTCTTTTTCTTTTTTCTTTTCTTTTCTTTTTTTTTTGAGACAGGGTCTCACTCTGTTGCCAAGGCTGGGGTGCAGTGGTGCAATCTCAGCTCACTGCAGCCTTGACCTCCTGGGCTCAGGTGATCCTCCCACCTCAGCCTCCCAAGTAGTGGGGACTACAGGTATGCACTACCACACCTGGCTAATTTTTTAATTTTAATTTAATTTAATTTAATTTAATTATTTCGAGACAGAGTCTTGCTCTTTCACCCAGGCTGGGGTGCAGTGGCATGATCTTGGCTCACTGCAACCTCCGCCTCCCGGGTTCAAGCGATTCTCCTGCTTCCGCCTCCCAAGTAGCTGGGATTACAAATGCCCTCCACAGTGCCAAGCTAATTTTTGTATTTTTAGTAGAAATGGGGTTTCATCGTGTTGGCCAGGCTGGTCTTGAACTCCTGAGCTCAGGTGATCTACCCGCTTTGGCCTCCCAAAGTGCTGGGATTACAGGCATGAGCCATGGCACACAGCCAATTTTTTTTCTTTTTTTTCTTTTTTTTTTTTTTGTAGAGTCTAGGTTTTGCATGGTGAAACCCCAGGCTGGTCTCAAACTCCTGGGCTCAAGTGATCCGCCCACCTTGACCTCCCAAAGTGCTAGGATTACAGGCTTGAGCCACCTCGCCTGGCCTGGGGGAGGCATTTCTGACATTGTACGTACCTAAAGTACCTTTCCCCGCTCCCTATCATATCACCCTGTTTTCCTCAGAGCTCTTGGCACAGTCTGAAATCATTGTTTACTTACTTATTATGGTCTGTTCCCCTTCATCTCCCTTCCACCACTAAGATGTGAGCTGCTGGACACAGGGGCCTCTTCGGTGTTTTTTCAGAACTGTATTTTCAGGGCACAAGGTGGGTGCTCAACAAATCCTTGAACAAATGAACAGGTACATTTGCTGTGACTGAATGGACTAACCAAACTGTCCTTCCCTTTGGATTCTGCCAAAATTGTATAGACATACCTATAAGTAAGAGAGTTGGGAAAATAGCTATTTTGTTTTTAAACATTTTGTGTTTCTTTGATTCACGTACTTTATTTCCTGCAATTTTTGAAAACAAGCAACTTTAATTTGTAACAAAAGGATTAAATAAATATCCCCCCCACTCTTTTTTTTTTTTGAATCCTGCTATTTTTTGACAAGGAGAGTGGGAAGGCCATTGCCCCAAGGCCACTGTGTTGTCCACTTTTTTTCCAGCTGTTCACAGAATGTAGTCACTGGCCTTGCCCTCACCCTGGCCCCAGGTGGGCAGATACTTGGCAGGCAGCCCCTTTCTCTAGAGCAGTCTCAGAGGCTCTCTGCTTGGCAGAGGTTTAGAGTGGGGGAAGGGAAGAAGTCCTGGTTCAGTGTGACCATCCCTGCGGCTCAGCTGCAGCCCCTGCGGTGGTTAAGTGTCATCCCCTCAGGGCAAAAAAGCAGACTAGAAGAAGGCCTGTCTTACCCTCCTCCTTCCTCCCCCTCAAACATATTTCTGGGTTCTGTTCATCAGCTAGATCACAGTCTGATCTTTATCCGGAACCTTTGCACACAGGGCCCTTTCTACATGCTGAGGGCAAAAGAACCCTAGGTCAGCTGCTGGAGACTTGTAATTTAGTCCTAACTGGCTCCCAATAGGTAATGTATGCTGGGCAAGGTCTAATATCCTCTCTGGGTCTCAGTGACATCATCTGTCTTTGCCTATGTTGTTTGTTCAGAGTTTTAAAGATAAGTATAGACGTCTCAGATTTTAGCTACTAAAAACTGTCGGTTCCAAATAAGATCCTGAGGCTTCCCCTCAGGGCCACAGAGAGGCTGCCAGTAGCAGTAGAAGCCAGTGCTTCCTAATGTATGTTCAGTAAGAGAGGGTCTACTTCTGTTCCGGCGTTCCAGACCAGAGCCCCCAAGTCATCCAATGACTGGCCGGAAGAATGGGAAGTGTCGATCGGAGTACAGCCTTGGAGCAGGGGTGGTGTCACCCTCTCCATCACGTGTGTATGTAACTGAAATGTAAACACGTGTACACAGTGGGATGGAGGACAATGCTGAGTAGGTATTCAACAATGCCCTAGACTGGCGTGGTGGCTCACGCCTCTAATCCCAGCACTTTGGGAGGCTGAGGTGGGCAGATCACCTGAGGTCAGGAGTTGAGACCAGCCTGACCAACGTGGTGAAACCCTGTTTCCACTAAAAATACAAAATTAGCCAGGCGTGGTGGACGCCTGTAATCCCAGCTATTTGGGAGGCTGAGGCGGGAGAATCGCTTGAACCTGGGAGGCGGAGGTTGCAGTGAGCCGAGATTGCGCCACTGCACTCCAGCCTGGGCAACAAGAGTGAAACTTCATCTCAAAAAAATAAAATAAAATAACAATGCCTTGTAAGTAACTGGCACAGTGCAGGACTCATCGCATAGCTGATGTTAGCCACTGCTATTGGCAGCAAAGATAACACGGTGTGGGAGAATCAGCCTGGCACTAAGTCATTCTCTCAGGTCCCTAATCTGCCACTGCTAGCTTAGTGATTTCAGACAAATTATGGAAATTATACAATTTTAGAAGTGGAAGAGTTCTTAAAGGTCACAGGGCTCAGTCCTTCGTTAGACAGACTTGGAAACTGGCACCCAGAGACATCAGTCTGAGTCTCAGTTTCTTCCTTTGTGAAGTGAGGCTAATGATACTGGTCATTTCTACCCTTGGTGTTATGATGAGGATCAAATGAGGTACTGTTTATGTACAAGGCTTGGAAATGCTATTTTTTTCTTTTTTCTTTTTTTTTGAGATGGAGTCTTACTCTTGCTGCCCAGGCTGGAGTATAGTGGTGCGATCTCAGCTCACTGCAATCTCCACCTCCCGGGTTCAAGCGATTCCCCTGCCCCAACCTCCCAAGTAACTGGGATTACAGGTGTCCACCACGCCTGGCTAATTTTTATATTTATAGTAGAGATGGGGTTTCACCATGTTGGCCAGGCTGGTCTTGAACTCCTGACCTCAGATGATCCACCCGCCTCGGCATCCCAAAGTACTGGGATTACAGGCGTAAGCCACCATGCCCGCCTGGAAATGCTATTCTTATGGGAAGCATTTTATTTGTGTTATTATTAATGTAGTAATTATGCCTCATTAAGGGGAGAAATGGAGAGTGCCTTCAAAGGATAAATAAGCTTACTTGGTTCAAAATGAATAATGGCACTTGAGAAAGAGTGTGTGGTGTGTGTGTGTTCATGTTCTTGTTAAGATGGGGAAGGTGTAGTTGAGACATGGCCCTTCGTGTACCATTGAGGAGTGGCATAGGGAATTGTTCTTAGGATAAGAGACATTGGTGTGGTAGTTGGCTATAAATTGAAGTTGTCTCTCCTTGACTGACATTTGAGGAGAGTTGCTGACTTGGTAGGGCAAATCAAGTACTAGGAAGAGGCAACCTGTTAAAGAGAAATCTCATTAGGCCATTCTTTGCCTTGCTATAAAGAAACACCTGAGACTGGGTAATTTATAAAGAAAAGAGGTTTAGGCCGGGCACAGTGGCTAACACCTGTAATCCCCAGCACTTTGGGAAGCTGAGGTGGGAAGATCACCTGAGGTCAGAAGTTTGAGACCAGCCTGGCCAAATAGTGAAACCCTGTCTCTACTAAAAATACAAAAATTAGCTGGGCGTGGTGCTGCACGCATCCGGTTCCAGCTACTCGGGAGGCTGAAGCAGGAGAATTGCTTGAACCTGGGAGGCAGAGGTTGCAGTGAGCCATGCCAATGCAATCCACTTTAACCTGGGAGGCGGAGGCTGCAATGAGCTGAGTTTGTGCCACGTTACTCCAGCCTGGGTGACAGAGTCAGACTCCATCTTTAAAAAAAGAAAAGAGATTTAATTGACTTAGAGTTCTGCAGGCTGTACAGGAAACATGACACGAGCATCTGCCTGGCTTCTGGGGAGGCCTCAGGGAGCTTTTACTCATGGGGAAGGAGAAGCTGTAGCAGGGGTGGAGGAGGTGCCACACACTTTACAACAACCTGATCTTGTGAGAACTCACTGGTTATCCAAGCCATGAAGGATCCACCCCTAGACCCAAACACCTCCCACCAGCCCCACCTCCAACCCTAGGGGTTACATTTCAACAGGAGATTTGGCCAAACTATATCTGTCATCTTTTTTTATATTTTTAATTTTAACTTTTTTTTTCCCCCCCCTAAGACGAGGTCTCAGTCCATCGCCCAGGCTGGAGCACAGTGGTGCTATCTTGGATCACTGCAGCCTCCACCTCCTGGGCCCAAGCAATCCTCCCACCTCAGCCTCCTGAGTAGCTGGGACCACAGGCATGCAGGACCATACCTGGCTAAATCAGTCATTTTATGTTAATATTTTACCACCCTGTGTTGATTCAGGTCCTTTGACAAATAGATGCCAAGAAGATTGTCATACAAGAGATTTATGGGAGAAACACTGATAAGGGGAAAAAAGTGGAGAAAGTTGGAGGAATTAGGAAATTATTTATTTATTTATTTTATTTATTTATTTATTTATTTATTTATTTTTTTGAGACGGAGTCTCGCTCTGTCACCCAGACTGGAGTGCAGTGGCCGGATCTCAGCTCACTGCAAGCTCCGCCTCCCGGGTTTACGCCATTCTCCCGCCTCAGCCTCCGGAGTAGCTGGGACTACAGGCGCCCGCCACCTCGCCCGGCTAGTTTTTTGTATTTTTTAGTAGAGACGGGGTTTCACCGTGTTCGCCAGGATGGTCTCGATCTCTTGACCTCGTGATCCGCCCGTCTCGGCCTCCCAAAGTGCTGGGATTACAGGCTTGAGCCACCGCGCCCGGCCTATTTATTTTTTTTTTTTGAGACGGAGTCTCGCTCTGTCACCCAGGCTGGAGTGCTGTGGCCGGATCTCAGCTCACTGCAAGCTCCGCCTCCCGGGTTCATGCCATTCTCCTGCCTCAGCCTCCCGGGTAGCTGGGACTACAGGTGCCGCCACCTCGCCCGCTAGGTTTTTGTAGTTTTTTTTTTTTTTTTTTTTTTTTGAGACGGAGTCTTGCTCTGTCGCCGGGGGCTGGAGTGCAGTGGCCGGATCTCAGCTCACTGCAAGCTCCGCCTCCCGGGTTCACGCCATTCTCCTGCCTCAGCCTCCCCAGTAGCTGGGAGTACAGACGCCCGCCACCTCGCCCGGCTAGTTTTTTGTATTTTTTAGTAGAGACGGGGTTTCACCGTATTAGCCAGGATGGTCTCGATCTCCTGACCTCGTGATCCGCCCGTCTCGGCCTCCCAAAGTGCTGGGATTACAGGCTTGAGCCACCGCGCCCGGCCGGTTTTTGTAGTTTTTAGTAGAGACGGGGTTTCACCATGTTAGCCAGGATGGTCTCGATCTCCTGACCTCGTGATCCGCCCGTCTTGGCCTCCCAAAATGCTGGGATTACAGGCTTGAGCCACCGCACCCGGCCTATTTATTTTTATTTATTTATTTATTTTTGAGACAGAGTCTTGCTCTGTCACCCAGGTTGGAGTGCAGTGGTGAGATCTCAGCTCACTGCAACCTCTGCCTCCTGGCTTCAAGCGATTCTCCTGTCTCAGTCTCCTGAGTAGCTGGGATTACAGGTGTGTGCCGCCATGCCTGGCTAACTTTTGTATTTTTGGTAGAGATGGGGTTTCACCATGTTGGCCAGGCTGATCTCAAACTCCTGATCTCAGGTGATCCGCCCTCCTTAGCCTCCCAGAGTGCTGGGATTACAGGTGTGAGCCACCTCGAGTGGCCAGACTGAGGAAATTTGACCCCCCAGAAAGAAAAGAAACAGAGTAAATAGGAGGGCCCCAGACTGCAGTGCAGCTCTCAGATGGTTTTGGCCAGGCTGACCCAAGTCCCCATTAGAATCTGGCAGGAAGTGACCTTATTATCCTGTAGTCGCTGGCTAGGTACAGCCCTCAGGAAGCATGGTCTTATTGTAAATGTGGTGGTGGTAGATTCAGAGGACAGCAGTTGAGGTTCTCAGTCAATGACACCTGCAGCAGGAGATCTGAGTGGGGTCTTTTCACAATTGTCGTCATCCCACCAGTTTCAAAATAGCTCCATTCATTCACTGAGGGGCTGACCATCCAGGATGTGTCTGTGGTGGTGGCACACAGAAGCATGCGACCCTTGTCTGCTCCAGCCATCTTCCATGTAATTTTTCCTATTTAAAAACGGCGAGTTTGTCTGATCAAGACTCCTTGCCTGCTGACCAAGTTGAATTCTGGTTGCTGGGTAATTCTTTACATGGGTTGGCACTTAATAAATGTTCGAATTGTTCGAACAATAAACCCAAGTGCACCCTTGGGTTTATTGACTTGAAATGTAAATAGTTACACTTACTTCCAGAACTCCACCGTTTCTATGCAGAATGAGAGGAGATTCTTAGCTTTCAACACCCTCAGAAGCTCATCATTTGGGTAAGTCTCCCCCCAAAAAAGTTTACGAGTATTCACTAGATAAAAGAAGAAAATTTGGCCGGGCGCGGTGGCTCAAGCCTGTAATCCCAGCACTTTGGGAGGCCGAGACGGGCGGATCACAAGGTCAGAAGATCGAGACCATCCTGGCGAACACGGTGAAACCCCGTCTCTATTAAAAAAATACAAAAAACTAGCCGGGCGAGGTGGCGGGCGCCTGTAGTCCCAGCTACTTGGGAGGCTGAGGCAGGAGAATGGCGTAAACCCGGGAGGTGGAGCTTGCAGTGAGCTGAGATCTGGCCACTGCACTCCAGCCTGGGCGACAGAGCGAGACTCCGTCTCAAAAAAAAAAAAAAAAAGGGCCGGCGCGGTGGCTCAAGCCTGTAATCCCAGCACTTTGGGAGGCCGAGACGGGCGGATCACGAGGTCAGGAGATCGAGACCATCCTGGCTAACACGGTGAACCCCGTCTCTATTAAAAATACAAAAAACTAGCCGGGCGAGGTGGCGGGCGCCTGTAGTCCCAGCTACTCCGGAGGCTGAGGCAGGAGAATGGCGTAAAACCCGGGAGGCGGAGCTTGCAGTGAGCTGAGATCCGGCCACTGCACTCCAGCCCGGCGAAAGAGCAAGACTCCGTCTCAAAAAAAAAAAAAAAAAAAAGAAGAAAATTTTATTAAAAGCTGAAGTGCTCAGTAGAGATAAAAAAATGAAAAAGAGAAATTTAATTTAAGAACATCCAGGGCTGGGCGTGGTGGCTCACACCTTTAATCTCAGCAATTCAGGAGGCCAAGGCGGGCGGATTACTTGAGGTCAGCAGTTTGAGACCAGCCTGCCCAACACGGTGAAAAAATACAAAAATTGGCTGGGCGTAGTGGCACCCGCTTGTAGTCCCAGCTACTTGGGAGGCTGAGGCAGGAGAATCACTTGAACCTGAGAGGTGGAGGTTGCAGTGAGCCGAGATGGTGCCATTGCACTCCAGCCTGGGTGACAGAGTGAAACTCTTGTCTCAAAAAAAAAAAAAGAGCATTAGACTTTATAGACTGTATTTTTGTTGTATGATGCTGAACATCTAAATTAAGACTTTACATTTCAGGCCAGGCATGGTGGCTCACGCCTGTAATCCCAGCACTTTGGGAGACTGAGGTGAGTGGATCACCTGAGGTTGGGAGTTTGAGACCAGCCTGACCAACATGGAGAAACCCCATCTCTATTTAAAAAAAAAAAAAAAATTAGTTGAGCGTGGTGGCACATGCTTGTAATCCCAACTCCTCGGGAGGCTAAGGCAGGAGAATTGCTTGAACCCTGGAGGCAGAGGTTGTGGTGAGCCGATATCATGCCATTGCACTCCAGCCTGGGCAATAAGAGCGAAACTCTGTCTCAAAAAAAAAAAAAAAAAAAAAGACTTTTAACATATGGGTATATTTTGAAATGTTTTCTATTTAGTTTTAGGAATTAAGGCAAATATAGATTCTTCTCGTAGAAAATATCACAAGTAGTTTTGGAAACTATTTTCACCTGAAACAGTATTTTAATCTTGGTTCATGGATTGTTATGCCTCTTGTAAATAAAACTACAATAGCCTGGTGCGTGGCTTATGCCTGTAATCCTAGCAGGTCAGATGGATCATCTGAGGTCAGGAGTTTGAGACGAGCCTCGCCAACATGATGAAACCCCGTCTCTACAAATAATTTTAAAAAAAAAATTAGCTGGGTATGGTGGCACGCACCTGTAGTAATCCCAGCTACTTGGTAGGCTGAGGCAGGAGAATCGCTTGAACCCGGGAGGTCAAGGCTGCAGGGAGCCGAGATCGTGCCACTCTACTCCAGCCTAGGTGACAGAGGAAGACTCTGTCTCAAAAAAACAAAACAAAACAAAACAACAACAACAAAAACCTACAGTAGTTTTGAAATAGAAGGAGGTTTGCAATCAAAATGACTGACTAGGAATGAGATATGAAACATAATATTTTGCATCTGCATAGGGAAATCTGAGATTGACTGATAGATCTTGTTCTCTTCTATAGGGGAAATACTAGTCCAGAACTTGGGGTGCCTGCCAAAGAGGGGAGTAGCCACAGTAGGGGGGGGGACTCGAATGCTAGGGTTCTGGAGCCTGTGGACACAGGAGGCAGAGGACATGTGTTAAGATGTTTTAAGAAATGAATGTTGATCTGGATATGAAAATATTTTTCAGCCAGGTGCAGTGGCTCACGTCTGTAATCCCAGCATTTTGGGAGGCTGAGGTGGGCGGATCACGAGGTCAGGAGATCGAGAACATGGTGAAACCCCGTCTCTACTAAAAATACAAAACGTTAGCCGGGCGTGATGGTGGAGGCCTGTAATCCCAGTTACTTGGGAAGCTGAGGCAGGAGAATGGCATGAACCCAGGAGACAGAGCTTGCAGTGAGCCAAGATCGCCCCACTGCACTCCAGCCTGGGTGACAGAGGGAGACTCCGTCTCAAAAAAAAAAGAAAGAAAGAAAATATTTTTCACTATAGAGAGGCATATGTCCCCTGAACTTGCCAGGATCCACCTTTCCTTGCTGATGCATTCTGTGAGTTAGAAGAAAACTTCCAAAGAGCCATTTTTTCCACCCTGTCTACTGTATAAAATTGCTTCTCAAGTATGTGCTGCATTGCAAAAGATTACCATTGTTTCGCTAACCAGCATCTGGTCTCTCTTATGTAGCGCTGCAATTACTAGTGTCAGACCCTGTTGGTAATACCCAGAGAACAGTGTCTGAAGTCCTTATTCAATATTCACATTTGGTCAGGTGTGGTGGCTCACACCTGTAATCCCAGTATTTTGGGAGGCAGAGGCAGGCAGATCACTTGAGGTCAGGAGTTCAAGACCAGCCTGGCCAACATGGTGAAACCCCGTCTCTACTAAAAATACAAAAATTAGTCGGGCGTGGTGGTGGGTGCCTGTAATCTCAGCTACTCAGGAGGCTGAGACAGGAGAATCATTTGAACCCGGGAAGTGGAGGTTGCAGTGAGCCAAGATTGTGCCACTGCACTCCAGCCTGGGGGAAAGAGCGACTCTGTCTCAAAAAAAAAAAAAAAGAAAGAAAGAAAGAAAGAAAGAAAAGAAAAGAAAAAGAAAATTCACATTTGTAGAGAGTTTAAACTCTTTTTTGATATGGAGTCTCACTCTGTTGCCCAGGCTGGAGTACAGCGGCAGGGTCTTGGCTCTCTGCAACCTCTGCCTCCCAGGCTCAAGCGATTCTCCTGCTTTAGCCTCCCAAGTAGCTGGGATTACAGGCGCCCACCAAAATGCCTGTACAATTTTTGTATTTTTATTAGACGCAGGGTTTCACCATGTTGTCCAGGCTGGTCTCAAACTCCTGACCTCAGGTGATCCACCTGCCTCGGCCTCCCAAAGTGCTGGGATTAAGGTGTGAGCCACTGCGCTTGGCTGAGAGTTTAAATTCTTAAGTCCTACACTCCAATGTGTGGGAAGTATTCGTACTATGCTTTTATAACTAAATCATCTCAGTATTTCTATTTCTAGCCCCCTTTCTGCCTGATGGTAAAATACTTAATCTAGTCAATTCCAGGTAAACTTCGGCCTTTTACAATTTTTCCTGATCAGGCCAAACCTCAACCAAGTCCATTCTTGATCTCCTCCTTCACCTCCTTTTCTCATTCACCCCACAATTAGCTTCCAGTCCACAGGCTGATGCAGCATCTTGGTGTCCTGTGGTCTGAGGTCATGTTCTGTCTTTCTCAAGCCTCGGCTAAAGTTGACAATCCTACCTCTTCTCATAACCTTGAAGTGCCCTGAGGTTCAGGGGCTATGTGTGCAAATATCTAACACCCATTGCTGCTTCATGGGAGGCCCTGGCTGCTCTCTGAGGCTGCTTAGCAGCGCAGAATAGCCCATCAACTACCTGGGGCCCATCTCCGCCGGAGGCCTCAGCCATTCCCGCTCCACAGCTCTGCTGTCCTGTTGGCACAGGGAACTCCTCGGGGCCCCAGGGTTCCAGATTGAAAGCAGAGAATCTCCTCAAGACGCCCAAGCTTTGCTGGGGATTCTGTTGTCCTGTGCCCATCTCACTCCTTGGAACCCACTGGGAGGTGAGTGGAATCCCTCTCTGAGATTCTACCACCACCATCTCCCTCATTCTTACCCTAACCTTCTTCCTCTTCCTCCCTAGTTAGGAAAGAGGATCTTTTTTTTTTTTTTTTGAGACTGAGTCTCGCTCTATCGCCCAGGCTGGAGTGCAGTGGCCGGATCTCAGCTCACTGCAAGCTCCGCCTCCTGGGTTCACGCCATTCTCCTGCCTCAGCCTCCGGAGTAGCTGGGACTACAGGCGCCCGCCACCTCGCCCGGCTAGATTTTTGTATTTTTTTAGTAGAGACGGGGTTTCACCGTGTTAGCCAGGATGGTCTCGATCTCCTGACCTCGTGATCCGCCCGTCTCGGCCTCCCAAAGTGCTGGGATTACAGGCTTGAGCCACCGCGCCCGGCCGGAAAGAGGATCTTTAGCCTGCGGCGGGGAGTGGGGGTGGGAATGCTTGATGTTTCAGGGGAAAGGTGACTCAGCTACTTTTGGAATGTCTGTCATACCTGTCTACTGGTGTTTTGGCATTTTGGTGCAACAGGGACAGCTTTCCCTTTCGGCAGTGGCACCCTTTCAACTCAGTACAAGGGGAAATTTGCAGCAAATCACGTGGGAAGCCAGCCCATCAGTTGTAACACTGAAGTGTCGCCTCCCTCACATCCATGCTGCAGCATCATGAATAGTTGGTCGCTATTCCAGCAGGGCTGGAGCAGAAATGGGAGTGGTTTGGGGATGCAGACGTGTGCGGTGAGTGTCCAGCAAACACAGCACAAGCAAGACTTTTTCAAACTCGTTTTGCTTATTTACAGATAAAACAGTTGGGACCTCAAGCCTTGATATTCTCCTTCCCTCCCATTCAGATGCCCTGTTTTGGAGTTTTCTGGGTTTGCTCCTCTTTTGAATCTTAGCTTTCTCTATCTCTTGGCCTCTGCACTACATGACCCTCAGGTTTGTAGGCCTAGAAGGCAGAGCTCCTGTCATGAAGCCCTCTCGGAGCCCAGAAAAGACTGTTGAGGCCAGGTGCGGTGGCTCAGGCCTGTAATCCCAGCACTTTGGGAGGCTGAAGTGGGTGGATTGCATGAAGCCAGTAGTTTGAGACCAGCCTGGCCAACATGTTGAAAGCCCGTCTCTACTAAAAATAGAAAAATTAGCCGGGTGTGGTGGCCGGTGCCTGTAATTCCAGCTTCTTGGGGGCTGAGGCAGGAGAATCACTTAAACTCAGGAGGCTGAGGTTGCAGTGAGCCGGGATCACACCACTACACTCCATCCAGTCTGGGTGACAGAGCAAGACTCCATCTCAAAAATAAAAAATAAAAAAAAAGACTCTGGAGAAATAATAAACATGAGAAGAGGCTGGTCCATGTAGACAAAGGACTGGCAAACTGTGACAACTCTTTTCCGTTGTTTTATTTTCAGTCTTCTCTTCACAGTTCTTTTCACAGTTTGGAATTGATCACTTTTTCTCTTCATCAGAACTCCAGTGTTTTCGTAGACTGAAGTCTTTTTTGTTTTGTTTTGTTTTCTTGAGAAAGGGTCTCACTCTGTCACCCAGGCTGGAGTGCAGTGGCACAATCACTGCTCACTGCACCCTCGACTTCCTGGGCTGAAGAAATCCTTCCACATCAGCCCCCCAAGTAGCTGGGACTGCGGGTGTGCACCACCATGCCCAGTTAAGTTTTATTTTAATTTATTATTATTATTCTTATTATTATTTTGAGATAGAGTCTTGCTCTGTAGCCCAGACTGGAGTACAGTGGCACCATCTCAGCTCACTGCAACCTCCGCCTCCTGGGTTCAAGAGATTCTCTTGCCTCGGCCTTCTGAATAAGTGGGACTATAGGTGCATGCCACCACACCTGGGTAATTTATTTTTCTGTAGAAAAGGAGTATCAGTGTGCTGTCCAGGCTGGTCTCAAACTCCTAACCTCAAGCGATCTGCTTGCCTTGACTTTCCAAACTATTGGGATTAGAGGTGTGAGCCACCACGACTGGCCTACATATAGCCCAAATGTATGAGCAGTTCCCAAGGCTCAGTCCCAGCCTCCACTGTCCAAGTCAGCCTCTCATCTCCTTCATTTCCCAGGACTCAGTTCTCATTTTCCTCCCCTGTTTTCTCCTGATTGTGGCTTTTGTTCTCTGCTTGCTGGATCAATATGGAGCACAGTAAAGCAGTGTCACAAAGCTGGAAGGGGTCTGGGAAGAGTCCATCAGCTACAAGTTCTTGTAGAAAATGTACTCCAGGAATGGCCAGGCGCGGTGGCTGATGCCTGTAATCCCAGCACTTTGGGAGACCAAGGCGGGCGGATCACCTGAGGTCGGGAGTTTGAGACCAGCCTGACCAACATGGAGAAACATGTCTCTACTAAAAATACAAAATTAGCCGGGTGTGGTGGCAGGTGCCTGTAATCCCAGCTACTAGGGAGGCTGAGGCAGGAGAATCGCTTGAACCTGGGAGGTGGAGGTTGCGGTGAGCCGAGATCATGCCATGGCACTACAGCTGAACAACAAGAGCAAAACTCCATCTCAAAAAAAAAAAAAAAAAAAAAGAAAAAGAAAAAGATAAAAGAAAATATACTCCAGGAATTGTCATTTCTGAAATTCAGCTGCTTCTGGAATTGAAGCAAGCAGCTCACCTTGGAAGAGAAATTTGTAGCCAACCCCAAAGCCAAAGCCTTTGAGGACTGAGACCTAGTATGCTAGGAGACCCTGATCCTGTAACCTCAGAAGAAGAATCTGGATCTGGCCAAATTGAGGTCAAATTCTGGTTAACTTCTCCATAGTCAGTAGGAGAAAAAAAACAACTTGATGATTGAGTCATATGTTTTGAAACTAAAGAGGACACTTATGCTGGGGTCAGTGGCTCATGCCTGTAATCCCAGCACTTTGGGAGGTTGATGTGGGCGAATCATTTGAGGTCAGGGGTTCAAGACCAGCCTGGCCAACATGGTGAAACCCTGTCTCTACAAAAAATTCAAAACAATTGGCTGGGCACGGTGGCTCATGCCTGTAATCCCAGCACTTTGGGAGGCTGAGGCGGGTGGATCACGAGGTCAGGAGTTCGAGACTAGCCTGGCCGATATGGCGAGATCCTGTCTCTACCAAAAATACAAAAATTATCCGGGCATGGTGGTGCATGCCTGTAGTCTCAGCTACTCAGGAGGCTGAGATGGAAGAATCACTTGAACCTGGGCGGTGGAGGTTGCAGTGAGTCGAGATCATGCCATTGCACTCCAGCCTGGGTGACAGAGTGAGATGCCATCTCAAAAAAAAAAAAATTCAAAAAAATTAGTCTGGCTTAGTGGCGGGCACCTGTAATCCCAGCTACTGGGAGGCTGAGCAGGAGAATCGCTTGAACCCGGGAGGCGGAGGTTGCAGTGAGCCGAGATCCTGCCACTGCACTCCAGCCTGGGCGACTGAATGAGACTTCGTCTCAGAAAAAAAAAGAAAGAAAAAGAAAAAAAAGGACACTCAAAGATGACATTAAAGAGGATACTTAGATTCTAGACAAAATTGAGATACAGCAAATTGGGGTGGGACACACCTGTAATCCCAGCATTTGGGGAGGCTGAGGCAGGTGGATCATCTGAGGTCCAGAGTTTGAGACCAGCCTGGCCAACAAGGTGAAACCCTGTCTCTACTAAAAATATGAAAATTAGCCATGTATGGTGGTGGACACCTGTAGTCCCAGCTACTCAGGAGGCTGAGTCAGGAGAATCATTTGAGCCCAGGAGGCAGAGGTTGCAGTGAGCTGAGACTGCACTGCTGCACTGGTGCCTGGGCCACACCAGTCACTGTGCCTAGGTGACAGAGCAAGACTCTGTCTCAAAATAAATAAATAAATAAAATTTTGTTTTGCTGTGTTGCAGCTAATATGCATGCTATAAGACAATGGTTTCTTGAGTCTCATTCTCTCTGCGTATGCCTAAAACTTTTTTATTTTTATGATTCTAAGAGATTGCACCTTCTCATTTCCTAGATTCTGTCCCATAGGTGCTGATCTTTTCCTAGAGTAATTTGGATGGTTAAAAAAGTGGAAAAGGCTTTGGGTATTAGGTGCTGAACCCACTCAGCTCTGCTCAAACCCCTTCTTTAATGTCCAAGGTTGTCCAATCCTAGCCCTTCCCCCTACCCTCAGCTTTCTCCTCACCTACACAACAACCTTAGCATAGTCCTAAGGTATGTGTTCTTATCTTCTGTTATCTATGCCAAGGATGTTTGCTGGCTTTTGTTTTGTTTTGTTGAGACAGGGTCTTGCTCTGTTGCTTAGGCTGGAGTGCAGTGGCACAATCACAGCTCACTGCAACCTCCATCTCCTGGGCTTAAGTGATCCTTCCACCTCAGCCTCCTGAGTAGCTGGGACTACAGGTATGCATCACCATGCCTGGCTAATTTTTTTAATTTTTATTTTTGTAGAGACAGGGTCTCATTAGGTTGTCCAGGCTGGTCTTGAACTCCTGGACTCAAGCGATCTTCCTGTCTCAACCTCCCAAAGTGCAGGAATTATAGGCATGAGCCACTGTGCCAGGCAAGGATTTTTTTTTTTAAGTTAAATTTCTGCCTGCCACCACAGCAGCTCCTTTTCCTGCCTCCTCTCTCTCTCTCTCTCTCTCTCTCTCTCTCTCTCTCTCTCTCTCTCTCTCTCTCTCTGCTTTAAGATGATAGTCCCTTCTTTTTTTTCAGATAACCACAACAGGAATGATTGGCCACTCTTGTAAGCTGCAACTGATGTTTTCAGGCTCCCAAAGTGACTTCCAGACATAAGTCCATATATATCAGAATATCATGCAGGGAATGCTCAGATAGGAAGAGACTGCTGCACTGTGTTTTGCATATCCAAAGCTCAGTTTAAAAATCTTAATAGAGCCGTGTAGTCGCCGCCGTCGCTGCCGCTGCTGCCGTCGTTGTTGTTGTGGTGGGTGAGCTGAGCTCCGCGGCTCCGAGAGCCGGTTCCGGCCCTTTCCCGCCGCCGCCATGAAGTGGATGTTCAAGGAGGACCACTCGCTGGAACACAGATGCGTGGAGTCCGCGAAGATTAGAGCGAAATATCCCGACAGGGTTCCGGTGATTGTGGAAAAGGTCTCAGGCTCTCAGATTGTTGACATTGACAAACGGAAGTACTTGGTTCCATCTGATGTCACTGTGGCTCAGTTCATGTGGATCATCAGGAAGAGGATCCAGCTTCCTTCTGAAAAGGCGATCTTCCTGTTTGTGGATAAGACAGTCCCACAGTCCAGCCTGACTATGGGACAGCTTTACGAGAAGGAAAAAGATGAAGATGGATTCTTGTATGTGGCCTACAGCGGAGAGAACACTTTTGGCTTCTGAGGGCCATTGCTGGGCTAGGTGCACCGTAACTGCTTGTGTATCTTGTAAATAGCCAGCCATTTTCAGTTATTATACCAGAACCTCTTCACATAGACCTATTAGTGCATTTGTAACTGGATTTATTTCTTAATATATTGGAAGGTTTTGTTTCCTTAGATTAGTAAATTATCATACAGAGTTTTATTTTGAGTTGTTCTTTCTGTGCACTGTCCTCATGGCTGTATTATCCAGGAAACTTGTCCTTCTGGAAATCATATTTAATGATATTTCTATATCAAAGTGAGGTAGGCGCGGTATTAAAGTGAAAGGGAAGGTGATGCATTTATTCTGGGTTATGCTTGAAGTGTTAGAAGGCTAAGTATTAAAATTATCCAAATTAAATCCTTAGCAGTCAGAACACTTGCTTCACTAGAATATGCCAACTGCCAATCATGTTGGACTGAGCTAATTTGTTCCTCTTTCTGAAACTATTAAGGTATATAATTAACAATAAAAATTATCTCATAAAAAAATCTTAATAGAATTGAATCCTGCTCTTATCATAGGAAAGGAACACAATCTGATAGAAACAGAAAATGAAAAGGTCAAGAACTGGCTGGGCACAGTGGCTCTTGCCTGTAATCCCAGCACTTTGGGAGGCCGAGGTGGGAGGATCATGAGGTCAGGAGTTCGAGACCAGTCTGGTCAATATAGTGAAACCCTGTCTCTACTGAATATACAAAAAGTAGCTGGGCGTGGTGGTGCGCACCTGTAGTCCCACCTATTCGGGAGGCTGAGGCAGGAGAATCACTTGAACCTGGGAGGCAGAGGTTGCAGTGAACCAAGATCGCGCCACTGCACACCAGACCAGCCTGGGCAACAGAGCAAGACTGCGTCTCTCCAAAAAAAAAAAGAAAAAAGTCGAGAACTGGAAAGGAACTAAGTGCATGAAAAGAACTTTTATGCTCCTTCATGTTTTTATTTAAAGAAGCTGAATCAAGTACCAAACACGGAATAAAGGCAAACATTCACTTTTGGGGTGATTGTTCCCTTCTTGGCAATCCCTGTTTTATTGAGGGTATCACTACTTATTCATTCCAAGGATTTTTTTGTTTTCCACAGGAGGTGGGCGTTTCTTTGTCTTCGTAGAGTCAGGATTCCAGATCTGCTGATGTGTGGGACTTTTCTTGGCCACTACGATTTTATCTACAGTCACGAGCTACAGCACCACCTCAGTCACTGCTCGAAATCCTTGGGCTTTGACTATTAGGGTGTCCCACACCCCTTCCTGGGCCACATTTATTATCCCTTCAGCTCCCACACCCATTAGGAGGTTCCCACCTTGGTGCACTCCACTCATTTCCGCCACCACGTCTGAGACAGCTAAGCCTGCATTCTCTGCCAAGGTTTTAGGGAGATACTTCAGGGCCCGGGCAAATGCAAGGAATGCAAGCCCACTGGGCCCTTCCAATCTGCTTCCTTTATCAGAGAGCATTTTTGCCAAAGCCATTTCTGTGGCCCCAGCTCCTGGAATCAGTCTGGGATCTTGACATAGCTGGAAATAGGCATCAATGCCGTGGTAGACGGCCTGCTCTGCACTCCGCAGCCCCTGGGTGGTGGCTCCCTGAGGACCACGGTGAGGTCAGGTGTGCCTGTACATTCCCATTCAAATACCACAGCCAAACCATCTCCCAGCTCCTGCCTGTAAACCCTCTGGCACCTGCCTGGCCTCTGGGGAGGGAGCAGACGAGGCAGCAGAGGTGTGTCCAGCACCTCACTCAGGTAAATGATCTCTGTCCGAGACCTAGCTTGGATCACCACGATGCCATACTTGTCTGCCAGCGTGAGGGTCTCCTCGTCGACCTCCCCCAACACCACTGCCACATTAATTCCCGCGGCTGCCAGCTGGCCTACTTGCTTTTCTAGTAATTGGTCACTTCCTTTACTAAATTGAGCTAGATCAGCAGGACTAGAAAGACGGGCCGTTGCTGGTGCATTTGGATGGGCAGGACCAAAGGGGCAAGCAAAGAGAGCCACCCTGGCACCCCTTAACACTGCGGCCATTTGCCCACAGAGCTTCCCAGACATGGCTAACCCCGGGAGGAGGCAGGAATCCTCCAGTGTCCCCCCGTGCAGTGCGCACACCCCAACACGCTCAGGCTTGAAGCTGCCGTCTAGCTCCTTGATAGCCCAGCAGGCATGGGCCACCAGCTTGCCCAAGTGGTCCGTGGAGGACAGGGTGTGGGTATTCATCACAGAATAGAGAGCCCAGGACGGATCTTCCAAAGGCCCCAGAGATTGGATAGCCAGGGAGGGCAGTGTGGCCAGGACCTCTGCCGTGGCTGTGGCGTAGGCCTCCCGGAGCTGTGGGCGAGGCAGGCCGGCCTTCAGCAGCTGCTCTGCCTGTTCCAGCAAGGCTTCTGTCAGCAGAACCACGAAGGCTGTGCCGTCCCCACTATTCTCTGCCTGGGTTTGGGCTGCTTCCCGGAGGAGCCATGCCGCTGGGTGCTCCAGCTCCAGGGCCCTGAGGATGGCCACAGCACACCCCGTGCACACTGTTTCTCCTTTCATGGTCACCAGGAACTTCTGCCGGCCATGGGGGCCATAGCAAGGCCGGATGACATTGGCCAGGGTCTGGACTGCAGCCAAGCTGCTCAGCAGGTGGGGCTCCTCCTCTTCCGGACTCCTCGGGCTCTCCCTTGGGTGCAGTGCCAGCCGCTGGGGCAGCTCCAGGGCTGAAGGGACTGTGCTGTCCATGGCCCGCAGAGAGAGGAGAGGCCACTGTGAGTTGCAGAGATGCTCTAGAAAGAGCAGCAGGGGCACCCTTGACACCGATCGTTGAAAGTACAGAAACCCTGTCTCTACAAAAAATACAAAAACTAGCTAGATGTGGTGGTGTGCGCCTGTAGTCCCAGGTACCTGGGAGGCTGAGCAGGAGCTACTGGGAGGCTGAGGCAGAATTGCTTGAACCTGGGAGGCAGAGGTTGCAGTAAGCTGGGATTACAGGCACCAGCCACCACGCCTGGTTAATTTTTTGTATTTTTAGTAGAGATGAGGGGTTTCACCATGTTGGCCATGGTTGGCCAGGCTGGTCACGAATTCCTGGCCCCAAGTGGTCTGCCCACCTCGGCCTTCAAAAGTGCTGGGATTACAGGTGTGAGCCACCACCGCGCCTGACTTTTTTTTTTTTTTTTTTGAGAAGGAACTGAGAGATGATGTCTGTGTTTTGTTTTGTTTTGGTGTTACTTTCACTTGCAGTACTATGTAATATTATCCTTGTTTTGCTATCTGTCTGCCTTTGCCTTTTTGGGTGCCTTATCAGTTTGTGCTTGTGTATCAGGTTTCTTAGGGTATCTGTTGGTCCTTCAGGGTGCAGGTGTGGGAGGCTGCACAGCGTGCATACCCGTGCCACCACTCATCTCCACCTCCCTGGCAGAGGCAGGGCAAGGTAAGGGCGGTGGGGGAAAAGATGCTGACAGCTCACAGGCAAATAGAAGTGAACCCAGAGGGATGAAAAGCGACCAGCTTCCCAGTGGTCAGGGAGGTAGAAGCCTAAATGGGGCCCTGAGGTTTAAATGCCAATCGCTTTCCCATCCTAAATTTCAATGCTTATAATTTAAGTCTCTTTTTTTCATTCTCTCTCCTTTCCTCACTCCTCTCCTCTTTCCTCCTATAGAGCCTACTTGGGTAATGATGCTTCATCATTTAGTTTAACACGTATTTAGTCTGGACGTGGTGGCTCATGCATGTAATCCCTGCACTTTGGGAGGCTGAGGGGGGAGGATTGCTTAAGCTCAGGAGGTCGAGGCTTCAGTGAGCCATGATTGCACCACTGCATTCCAGCCTGGGCAACAGAGTGAGAGTTGAGACTTGTCTCCAAAAGAGAAAAAAAAAAAAAAAGAAAAGGAAGGCCGGGCACGGTGGCTCAAGCCTGTAATCCCAGCACTTTGGGAGGCCGAGATGGGCGGATCACGAGGTCAGGAGATCGAGACCATCCTGGCTAACACGGTGAAACCCCGTCTCTACTAAAAAATACAAAAAAAAAAACTAGACGGGCGAGGTGGCGGGTGCCTGTAGTCCCAGCTACTCGGGAGGCTGAGGCAGGAGAATGGCGTGAACCCGGGAGGCAGAGCTTGCAGTGAGCCAAGATCCGGTCACTGCACTCCAGCCTGGGCGACAGAGCGAGACTCCATCTCAAAAAAAAAAAAAAAAAAAAGAAAAGGAAAGGTCATTTGGAATCCTAGTCCAGAGATAACCATTGTTTACAACTTGATGAACATTACTACTTTGCACATATTGTATGCATACATAATTATAGATTTACACCATTTTACATAAGATTATGATACATATATGCTATTCTGTAATCATTTCCTCCTCAACATTATCTTGGCTCAGAGAAATGTTTCCTTTTTTTTTTTGGACATGGAGTTTTGGAGTTTCCCTCTTGTTGCCCAGGCTGGAGTACAATGGCGCGATATTGGCCCACCGCAGCCTTTGCCTCCCGGGTTCAAGCAATTCCCTTGCCTCAGCCTCCTGAGTAGCAGGGACTGAGTAGCCATGCGCCACCACGCCTGGCTAATTTTGTATTTTTAGTAGAGACGGGGTTTCTCCATGTTTAGTCAGGCTGGTCTCGAACTCCCGACCTCAGGTGATCCGCCCACCTCGGCCTCCCAAAGTGCTGGGATTACAGGTGTGTGCCACTGTGCCCGATCTGTGAGCCCCCGTGCCCAGCCTGAGAAATGTTTCTAAGGAGATCTTATTTGGTCTGAGGACCATGAATGATTATTTTGACCACTTTTGATTCTGGAGACTCCATTTGGATCAGGCATGGTCCTCCAAATCCAGGCTTCTGAAAGCCTAGACCTCAGATTAGGCTTGATGTTCCACAAAAGATGTGGTTATGAGCGCAGAGATGACTTGCCTGTGTTGTTATACAAATGCAAAATGTAACAATCAACAAACATGTAGCAAAGTATGCATGTATACATTTTCTCTAAAGATACAGTTTCTTTTTTTCAAAAATAAACACATTGTGATGGTGGGTGCCTGTTATCCCAGCTACTCGGGAGGCTGAGGCACGAGAATCTCTTGAACCTGGGAGGTGGAGGTTGCAATAAGCCGAGATTGCGCCACTGTACTCCAGCCTGGGCAATAGAGTGAGACTCAGTCTCAAAAATAAATAAATAAAATAAAATAAAATAAACACTCCTGGCCAGTGGCCGTGGCTCAAGCCTATAATCCCAGCACTTTGGGAGGCCTGAGCCAGGTGGATGGCTTTGAGTTCAGGCATTCAAGACCAGCTTGGGCAATATGACAAGACCCCTGTCTCTACTAAAAATACAAAAAAATAGCCGGCCATGGTGGTGTGTGCCTGTAGTCAGCTACTTGGGAGGCTGAGGTGGGAGGATTGCTTGAGCCCTGAGGGTGGAAGTTGCAGTGAGCTGAGATTGTGCCATTGCACTTCAGCCTGGGTGACAGTGAGACTCTGTCTCAAAAAAATAAAATAAAATAGATACACACTCCTATAAACGATCCTCTTAGTTCTTTTTCTAACACCTAATCTATATTTTCATATTTATTTCAGTTACTCTACAACTGTTCATTGAGCTGCTGCTGAATAGGGGAAATAAGGCAGATAACTACTGCCATCTCCGTTGGGCTTAGGGACGATACAGACATTTATCTGGGCACTTTCATTATAGGCAATGAGAGCTGTGAATGGGGAAAGCACGAGGTTGGCAGAAGCATTTAGGTGGACACAGCCATTCTCACGGAGGGC
Organism: Trachypithecus francoisi; assembly: GCF_009764315.1. Classification (NCBI taxonomy): domain Eukaryota; kingdom Metazoa; phylum Chordata; class Mammalia; order Primates; family Cercopithecidae; genus Trachypithecus; species Trachypithecus francoisi. The sequence goes on from NW_022681469.1 coordinate 6,971,338, forward strand.
AGAGGTCTAAAGCGAAAGCCAAAGAAAAAGCAGGAACTGGCCTCGTGGAAAGGGGAAGGGAGATGGGACAGCCTGGTGGTTTGTGGCCCACCAGAAGGAGTTCTGAAAACTGGTGGTCAGGTGAGAAGAAAAGCCAGGGAAGAGATGAGCACATTGGCCAGAGGGTAGCAGGGGCTCTCCAGGACCTAGTAAGCCAAACCAAGGAATTTAGGCTTCAGCCTGCAGGGTGATGAATAGGGCTGTCTATTCCATTTCTTTTTTTTTTTTTCTTTTTTCTTCTTTATTTCTTTTTTTGAGATAGCGTCTCACTCTGTCGCCCAGGCTGGAGTGCAGTGGCACGATCCTGGCTCACTGCAACCTCCACCTCCCTGGTTCAAGCAATTCTCCTGCCTCAGCCTCCAGAGTAGCTGGGATTACGGGCGCCTACCACCACGCCTGGCTAATTTTGTATTTTTATAGAGGCAAGGTTTCACTATGTTGGTTAGGTTGGTCTTGAACTCCTGACCTCAACTGATCCGCCTGCCTCAGCCTCCTAAAGTGCTGGGATTACAGGTATAAACCACTGTGCCTGGCCTGAAAATTTCTAGTTTATGATACTTGCCAGCAGAATGTGTTCTGTCACCCTCTTCTGAATAGATATGGTTGTCTGCTATGACTACTCTCACCCCTGCCCTTCCCCCTGAATCCCACAGACGCATTTCTTTTAAAATATGATCTTGTACACAATGGATGTAAATATTTAATCTTTCTATTTGTATGTTTTTCCATGTTTCTTTTATTTTCTTTCTTTCTTTCTTTTTTTTTTATTTGAGGCGGAGTCTCACTCTGTCGCCCCGACTGGAGTGCAGTGGCCGGATCTCAGCTCACTGCAAGCTCCGCCTCCCGGGTTTACGCCATTCTCCTGCCTCAGCCTCCCGAGTTGCTGGGACTACAGGCGCCCGCCACCTCGCCCGGCTAGTTTTTGTATTTTTAGTAGAGACGGGGTTTCACCGTGTTAGCCAGGATGGTCTCGATCTCCTGACCTCGTGATCCGCCGGTCTCGGCCTCCCAAAATGCTGGGATTACAGGCTTGAGCCACCGCGCCCGGCCCTTTCTTTTTTTTGAGATGGCGTCTCCCTCTATTGCCCAGGCTAGAGTGCAGTGGTGCAATCTCGGCTCGCTGCACCCTCTGCCTCCTGGGTTCAAGGGATTCTCCTGCCTCAGCCTCCTGAGTAGCTGGTACTACAGGTGCCCACCACCAAGCCCGGCTAGTTTTTGTATTTTTAACAGAGACAGGGGTTCACCATATTGACCAGGCTGGTCTCGAACTCCTGACCTTGTGATCCTCCCACGTTGGCCCAAATCCCAAAGTGCTGGGATTACAGGCATAAGCCACCGTGCCTGCCCTCTATGTTTATTTTCTAGTTGCCTACTTGTCCTTTTGTGTTTATCCTTGTTAACTACTACTGCCAGGCTGAAAGTATAGATCCCTAGAGGGCAAGATTTGTATCTATATAAAGTGTACTGCAAAACATCTACTTAGTCCTCACATTCTTAAACACAAATTACTTTTGAAGACGACTGTTCTGTTTGTTTCCTTCCTGGTATTTTCCTTAACTTTTCCACCAAACAGGTACATGATACACATTACTGAAATAACTTATATAGCAATATGAATTTTTTGTGTGTGTTTTTTGAGATGGAGTTTCGCTCTTGTTGTCCAGGCTAGAGTGCAATGACGTGATCTTGGCTCACTGCAACCTCCGCCTCCTGGGTTCAAGCGATTCGCCTGTCTCAGCCTCCAGAGTAGTGGGGATTATAGGCGCACGCCACCATGCCAGGCTAATTTTTATATTTTTAGTAGAGATGGGGGTTCGCCATGTTGGCCAGGCTGGTCTCGAACTCCTGACCTCAGGTGATCTGCCTGCCTTGGCCTCCCACAGTGCTGGGACTACAGGTGTGCGCTACCCTGCCAGGCAAGTGTGAGGTGGAGGTTGCAGTGAGCCGAGATTCCATCACAGTACTCCAGCATAGGCGACAGAGCGAGACTGTCTCCTACTTCAGCCTCCCAAGTAGCTGGGACTACAAGCATGTGCCACCATGTGTAGTTAATTTTCTTTGGTATTTTTTTGTAGAGATGGGGGTCTCACTATGTTGCCCAGGCTGGTCTGGAACTCCTGAGCTCAAGTGACACACCCGCCTTGGCCTTCCAAAGTGCTAGGATTACAGGCGTTAGCCACGGTGCCCAGCCTACAGTGCAACTTTAATCATAACAATATGAACACAAAAATTATAAGACCTAAAATTTAAGCTTTCAGTGGTCCTTCTATAACTGTGAAAGTTTGGTTCCAAAAAGCCTTGAGGAATTTATGGGAAAACAAAAGAGACAGACATCATTTACTAGTGAACCTGTGCACTCTAAATAAAGACAGTATCAATGACATTTTATAGGCCTTCAATTACTAAGAATGAATATTGGACTATGATTTTTTATTCACTGTCACTTGTTTGCTAGATGCTTTGACAATCTTCCTTGCCTATTGTTTCCTGAGATGTTGGTTTTTCTGTGTCACAGATAACAATGTTCATTACCTCCCCATTAAAAACTACATATATATATGATTAAATGATTACTACATGTGCTTTGAAACATTCAACTATTATAGACAGTAAAAGTCCCTTGTAATTCAACCCTTTGCAGATGATTGGTTAACAGGTTACTGCACATCTACCTAAATTTAAAATCCCATATTTAACATGTATACTTATCAGAAAGTACTCATTCTAATATTTTTCTATTGCATTTGGTACTATTTCCAGATGCTCCTGCCTTTTTGGTTTTATGATTTTGAAGGACCTCAGCTCCCTGCCTCCTAGATTTTTGCCACTGTGGTCTCAGAGCTGTGTAATTTGGATGACTGAGATGGAAAAACCTCTGGAAAACCTTTATTTATGTTGAATAAGTATTCCTTGAATCCTTCCTCAGCATCCTGGGTTATATTTGTTTGCTCTGCTCATGATACCTTCATGCCAAGGAGACTGCTATCAATTCTCTTAAAAGAGATCCCAACTCCCTGCTCACAGTGGCCAAAGAAATGGAGATTTAAGGCTGCGTTTACTTACCTGCATCATCTTCATCTTTCCATGAAGCATTGCTGCACAAACCTCTGTTTCTACACTTCCATTCAATCGGCTCACTTTTCTGCTCTTGGTACCCTTTGTTTCTTGTGAACTCTCCAGCAGGAGTGACTTGCAATTTGTATACACTGACATTTAAGTTCTTGGAAGTGCTGGAGAAGCGTATCAAAGTAAATTATCCTGATGTATAATTTTGTGCATGTAAAATTCACAGTGGAAGTGCCTGTTCTAATTTCAGTACGGAACACAGATAAACATTTGGATTAATAATCCAGTTTTGAAAGCGTACTTTATTTAAAGTACAATGTGCTGAAAAAATGAAAAAAAGGGTGCTTTCAAATTTGTACCTAGTAAACTTTCACTAGATCACATCATATGTTTATTACGAGTCATGTATATGTTGTATTTCTATGTGTAATCGTCAGGCACTTTTAATTTCTAGTTTGCATTTACCATGCCAGCCTCCTCCTCAACCCCAAATTTCCTTTGGTTATAAATTTAGTAAATTTGAAAGAGCCAGCAGGGATTAAACCCTGAAGGAATTCAAATGATTCTCTGACTTTATTCCTCATTTCAGCCATTTCAAAAAATTATGCTTTCATTTAGAATAGGCTCTGGGAATCAAAGTGTGTATATTTTGCCCAAGTAGAAGACACAGTTTAAAGTTAACATCCTAGCCACTAGAAGGGAAAGGGAACAACATCGCTGGAAAAGGAGCCTATTGTTTTTACCTTACACTAAAACTACATTGCGAAGATCAAAAGAAATCAAGATGAGAGTGTGTCTGTTAATGCCAGGCCCAAAGTAGATGCTTATTAAATGATAGTTTACCCCAGTCCTTCACAAATGGTTGATAGGTCTTACTATTTCTCCCCTATTCAAATCTAGAATTTGTTCACTCCCATATACTAATCGATAGTGAATGGAAAGCACAATATAGATCATCGTCCAAGCATCAGGTATTAGCCTGAGAAATCCAGAATCCCATATTTGTAACTGTCCTCCCTGAGAAAGTGCATTTTTCAGGCGGATTCTAGCCCCATTTTTCTTTTTACCATTTTTGCATATTATAAGAGGTGGCTTAGAAATACTTCGAAATTTGCCTCTTCGTCACAACACACTGAACGTTAAAATCAAGTGGTTGGGTTTTTATTGGCTTATTTTGTCTTTCACCGTTTTATTTCTCGAGCTGTCATCGTTCTTTTCGTATTACCTCCTTATGAACGTTTTCTGAATTAAAAAAATGACGTTATAATAACGAAACTCTAACTGGCGTTGGATTAGAACGAAGTTGACTCCATTCCCTTTCCTCCCCGTAGTGTGGGCGCTACGAGGAAAGACCTCGGCGAGAATCAGCGAAGCCCGGGCTGCCCTTGCCGTGCGGGCGCACACTTGCTCCCCGCGCCGGGGCAGCCTCGGCGTGTGTCCGCGGCTCCCTCCCGCCCTCGCCCGCAGTCCCCCGATCCCGATCCCGGATCTCTGAGTCCACAGCTTGGCTCCCTCCCGAGCCGGAGCCGGAGCCGGAGCCGGAGTCGCGGCTGGGCCCGGCCGCCGCGTCACAGGGGGAGGGAACCCAGGGGGAGGGGGAGGGGCGGTGAGGTCAGCGGCGGCGGCGCGTCCGCGGGCGGCGGGAGCGGCGCATGCGCGGAGCGAGGCCCGTGAGTGGCAGCGGCGGCGAGCGGGGGGCGGGCGAGGGGCCGAGAGTGGGGGAGCGGGCGGGGGCCGTCGAGGCGGCGGTGTGTGGGCGCGACGGCTGCGAGTTGGAGAGGTCTGTGGTGCGGGTCGCCCCGGGGGAGCCCCGGCGCGGGCCTCGCGCGACGGCCACGGTCGCGCGGCGTGTGTGTGGGGTCCACGCACACCCGCAAAACTTCCTCCTCCCCTGCTCCGGGAGAGCGAGCGAGCGTGTGTGAGAGAGCGAGTGTGAGGAACGAGCCGCGGCCCGGCGCCCAGCGCCGCCACTGGAGCAGCTGTCAAAACTTCGCCGCCGCCGCCGCCGCCGCCCGGGCCTGACGGGCCTGACGTGCGGGGGAGGGGCGGCCGGCCGGGGGCGCGACCCCCTCGTCGCCCCCGCCGGGCCCCGCGGCCCGCCCTCCCCGCGCCAGGCCCCTTTCTCCTCCCGCCGCGGGCGGCCCGGGGGAGGGGCCGCGGGCGGAGACCCCGGGGCCGGCGCCCCTCACGCCGCCCGCCCGCCTGGCTGCCCCGCCCGCCCGCACCCGCCGGCCCCGCCCGCCCCGCACCGCCCGCCCCGCCCGCCGCCCCCCGCCCGGCCCCTGCGCGCGGAGGTGCGCGCGCCCGCGCCGATGTGTGTGAGTGCGTGTCCTGCTCGCTCCATGTTGCCGCCTCTCCCGGTACCTGCTGCTGCTCCCGGGGCTGCGGGAAATGCGAGAGGCTGAGCCGGGGAGGAGGAACCCGAGCAGCAGCGGCGGCGGCGGCGGCCGCGGCGGCGGGAGGAGCCCCCCTGGAGGAGGACCGGGATCCATGTGTCTTTCCTGGTGACTAGGATGTCGTCGGAGGAGGACAAGAGCGTGGAGCAGCCGCAGCCGCCGCCACCACCCCCCGAGGAGCCTGGAGCCCCGGCCCCGAGCCCCGCAGCCGCAGACAAAAGACCTCGGGGCCGGCCTCGCAAAGATGGCGCTTCCCCTTTCCAGAGAGCCAGAAAGAAGTAAGTTGAGTGCGAGGGAGCCAGGCCGGGAGCCAGCGGCGGCGCCGGGCCGGAGCTGTCACCGGGCGCCCGCCCCGCGGCCTCCGCGCCCCGGCGCCCCCCGGCGGAGTGGGGGCGGGGCGGGCCCGCGGGCGGCGGCGGCGGCTCCCGGCCCCGTCCCCGCGCCCCTCGGTAGCCGCCCGCGCCCGGCCTCCCCCGCGCCGCGCCGCCCGCCCGGGCTCCCGCCGGCGCCGGGCTCCGCTCACTTTACTTTTCAGTCGGGCCTTTTCGCTGGGTCTTCTCCACGACTCTTCTTTTGGAGAAATTTCTCGTAGCCGCGTCTTGGCCTAGCTGGATCATTGAGAAAACAAACCCGGAGCGCGCCCAGGTAGTCCCTGGACGGACTCCGGGCGAACCGCCGAGCCGTCGGCGCTGGGGAAACTCTCGGAGCTGTCAAAACGCCCGGACCGGGTGGTCTCGGGGCGCGGGCTGGGGGGAGAAGAAAGCGGCCAGGCGAGTGCAGCTTTTGTTTGTCAGCGACTTGCTCCTGGAACTTTTCCTGGTCCCAAACCTGTGTTTTCTTCTTTTGATGATATATTAGGAAGCCATTTGACTTCTTCCTTCCCCCTCCCCCAACACCCAGAACCGCACGCCCGGGCTCCGAAAGCACAACTTCTGTGGGATCCCATAGCTTCGGGGAACGGCCTGCCTAAGTTTTGGAGACGTAGCCAGTGTCCCCTCGTAAGGCAGAATACCAGGAGCGCTTATTCGGAGAGAGTGCAGATGTAAATGTCGCTTCTCTCGTAAGTCTTAGCTGTAAGGGGCTTGGGAATAGGTTCGCCTGCCTTTGAGCATACAGTAGGGCTCGACACCAGCTTGTTAGAGGACCAGAGATGTCTTACAGAACGGTATTTGACGGCTTTGCTTGTAAATTAAGAAACCCGTTTTAGTGCCAGCGAACTGCTCGGCTTCTGTGGCTCTTGTGTGTGCCGTGGAAGAACTGTGACTGTCTCTCGAAGTTGTAGAATGGCGTGTGTGCTTACTCATTTCATGATATGATATTCTCATTGAACTGTCGGGAGTGGAAGGGTGCGCTGAGACGTGAAGGAAGCCAGCACGTTCATGGATAGGCTGTTTCTTTGGTTCGGGTGCATTCATTTAGTAATAGCATTGTTGTTTGGTGATTTGTAGTAAAAAGAGTAGCGTGAACTGAGGTATAGCAGAGCTGGGTTATGGGAACCCCTTAAGCTCTTGACTTGAATGTGCTCTTTTCTTGCCCGGGTGTCCTTTTACTATAAAATGATTCAGGGCCTTCAACTTGCCTCCATATTTTATTGCTAGCTCTTACTTAGCTATGATAATCGTGAGGGAAGCAGGTACAGGATGTGTATACATTATTACGGTAGCTTCTTCGGGATACAGAGTTAGGGCTTATTTACTATGCCACTTGCGTTGTAATATAATGGCAAGTATAAAATACCCTTACTCTATATTAACTGAAATTTGGAGAAGGAAGTGGAGGCTTAAGTAATTTTTAGACGTCTAAGCCACTTCTATATCCTTTAAAGCAACTCAGGACAAGCCATATTGGGGTTTTACCTTGATTGCCTCCCATTTCACCATTTGAAAAGCATTTCTTCATCTCTTACTGAACATTAATTTGCGATTATTGTTTTAAATTTGCATTTTAATTCTTACCCTAGAAAGAGTAGATCTGTGTTGTCACACCCCACACCCCATACTCATGCACACGCGCACACTCACACGCACGCGCACACTCGCACACACACCCTACTTTTGAAATGAGCTCATTTGTATTAGTGCAGCTCCTGGGTGCACTGGACGATGAGGGTATTGCCACTTTATTATTTTAATTCTTAATCTCATATGATGAAGAAATAGGTAGCCTTTGGAGAAAACAAAAAATTTCTGCTGAATGACAGTATAATCTAACACTATGAAACATCAAAACTTTTGGAAATGTGTAGAACAAATGTAAGTCTTTAGAGAGCTTTTTCTTTTAGATTTGAAAACTGGTACTGCATTCTTTGTAGGAAAGTAAAGTCTACTGGTAAATTTGACAGGTCTAAACTTTTTAGAGCGGTTTTTTTGAAGTTGTGTCTTTTGAAGGGAATGGAATCTCCAGTTGTATTTAGAAACGTAAATGGAAACTAACATATGAATTGGAAAGCAAAGAGAAGGTTTTTCAATTGTGTATCTCTATATTGTCTAAGAATCCATGCGGAAAAGACCCTGTAGTTGAGTAGTAAAGACTCTGAAAGTGAAACTTACGTGTAACCAGTGTAAATTAGGTTTGTAACAAGTGAAATTATGTGAAATTGCAAATAATTCACCTGAGAAATGAAAATTAATCTTCTATGCTAAATACCATAGAGGTATTTTAAGTTGTTAACGTTACTTAGATGTTCATGAACTTAGTGAGTTACATTAAGTAGAGAAGATGTCCTCCCCCCACCCCCCATGAAGTCTTGCTCTATAGCCCAGGCTGTAGTGCAGTGTTATGATCTAGGCTCACCACAACCTCCGCCTCCTGGATTCAAGCGATTCTCCTGCCTCAGCCTCCAGAGTAGCTGGGATTACAGGCATGTGCCATTGCATCCGGCTAATTTTTTGTATTTTTAGTGGAGACAGGGTTTCATCATGTTGGCCAGGCTGGTCTTGAACACCCAACCTCAGGTAATCCACCCGGCTTGGCCTCCCAAAGTGCCAGGATTACAGGCGTGAGCCACCACACCCAGCTGAGAAGATGCCTTTTGACACTAAAGTGGATTTGTGTATTTATCTTTGGCTTAAAAAAATGCACCACCAATTACACTTTCCTCAAGTTTAAAATTTTAATAATTAGGTAAATAAATAAAGCATTTTGTTGTCTTACAGTGTTAGCTAGATTGTTTTTGTGTGTTTTATCGTGAATTAAAAGCATAGCTGTGTAGTTACTGCTTTTACATTAACTATAAATACTTTAAAATTTTGTTTACTACCTAAAATCAATAAATTTGAACTGAAGCTATTAATCTTAGAGTTGGAAAGGTAAGTACATAGAGATTTCCTGTTGTACAAATGTCAGGTGGCATAGTGAAATTTACATTCATTTGGAAGTTCCCCTTAACTGTAAAGAATATCAAATTATTTGATAATTTGGAGTAGTTCATAATTTTTATCAGAGGTATAGGTCTTAACCGTTATCAAGCCTCTGTCAGAATATGCACGTATTAAAGATCTGATTGTTTTTGTGTTAATGTTAAAAAGTTTTTCTGAATATTTTATTTTTTCCATCCTTACACTGTAAATTCACATTACCAAGTTGGGAAGCCGAAGAAAAATTCTACTCTACTATGTTTCTTACCAGTTCATGAAAATTAGAAATGGTGTGGGTGTGGGGGATAGGGGTGGGTGTACAGAAGCAGCAGGTGGTAGGGATAGGATTTCTGAAGCACTATCCTTGGCCCTTTTTGAGTAAACTCTTTATACCCTGAACCACTTTCTTTTCAGAGGGCAATTGCTATTATTAGAGAGCCACCTTAAACATTACTGTTGTAGAAAAATTAGGCACAACCAGTGATTGCCATTACAAGGACCAGCAAAAATGGCTAGGTTGCTACTCCGTATCTGTAATGCCCTTCCCCCAACAAAGTTTCTCGTTTTCATAGCTGTGAATTTGAAATAAGTGATAGAAAACTGTACTGCATTACAATATATATCGTTTAATAAAACAAGTTTATAGTTGAGAGATAGCACTATTGTTCATGCTTTTTGAGATAATGCAAATTTGTAATTTTTATGACAGCAATTCTTAATAATTTATCGTCCAAGAGATTTGGTAAAATTTTTCATAGCTATTGGTCTCTGGGACTCAATAGGCACTGAAATGTTTTAATTCAGTTGAAAAGCTGGTTCAGGATTGCTACCCTCTCTTACCTGTTAGGAGGTTGTTCTTTAACTTGACCTGAAATTCCCATGAATAAGAACCTGGTTTTTTTTTTTGGACGAGTCTCGCTCTGTCGCCCAGGCTGGAGTGCAGTGGTGTGATCTTGGCTCACTGCAGCTTCCGCCTCCCAGGTTCAAGTGATTCTCCTGTCTCAGACTCCTGAGTAGCTGGAGTAGCTGGGACTACAGGCGCATGCTACTATGCCTGGCTGATTTTTGTATTTTTAGTAGAGACGAGGTTTCACCGTGTTAGCCAGGATGGTCTAAATCTATTGACCTTGTGCCTTGTGATCTGCCTGCCTCGCCTCCCAAAGTGCTGGGATTACGGGTGTGAGCTACCACACCAGGGAATTTCTAATATTTGAGAAGATGTTGTTTTTAGTTTGTTATACAAATTTATATAAAACGTACTGGTTACTACTATGTAAACTTGATAAACATGAATTTCCATGGAAATTTAAAAGTATCACAATTTGTTTTCCCATTCTGAAACCTGCGATTTGTTACATTTTCCTATTATTTTAGTTAATTCCATAATGCCGGATTTGTTGTCAGTTTCCCGAGTGACAAGCCACACTGCTTCCTCTCATTCATCTATTCCGCAAAACTGCAAAATTTCCCAGACCACAGTCAGGTTTCTCTGGGTAGATAGTGGTTGTTCAACTCTGTAAACTTAAGTCACTTTAAATTTATGATGGAGGGGCTTTGTGAAACTTCATTGACCTTCCAAGGTGAAAATTGGTCAGTTTTCAGTTATAAAGGACATTAAGGATGGGTGTGGTGGCTGATACATGTAATCCCAGCACTTTGGGGTCACTGAGTCAGGAGGCTCACTTGATCCTTATTTAAAAGGAGTTTGAGACCAGCCTGGGCAGCAAAGTGAGGCCTTGTCTCTACAAAAAATCAGCTGGGTGTGGTGGTAGGTACCTGTAGTCCCAACTACTCTGGAGACTGAGCTGAGAGAGGATTGTGTGAGGCTTGGATGTTGAGCCTGCAGTGAACTAAGATCACGCCACTACATTCTAGTCAGGTGACAGAGCAAGACTCTCTAAATAAATACATAGGAACATTAGATGGTCTCTCTGCGCTCTTGCCTGGTGCGGACGTGTTAAGATACTCTCGCTAGGTTGTGATTTAGTTTTTAATCTGTGAGATGTTTGGGCCAAACAATTTTTAGCTGCCATGGAATAAACTTGCCAGTCAGTGTGTGAGTTTGTGTTTGCTTTTACTTTTTTTATTTGTATATTGTTTTGGTACGTTTTTATCTTTTAATTTCAGAAAGCTGATTAATCTCTTCCTTTTCTCTTTAAATATTTTCTTTATCATGTTTGTGCTACAGTGGTTATTTTGAGAACTTGTTGGCAGGATAAGTTGCAAAAGTTACGAAGTAGAATAGAGATTTTTTTTTTTTTTGAGACGGAGTCTCACTCTCTTGCCCAGGCTGGAGTGTGGTGGTGTGATCCTGGCACACTGCAGCCGCCACTCTCTGGGTTCAAGCGATTCTTCTGGCTCAGCCTCCTAAAAAGCTGGGATTACAGTCGCGTGCCACTACACCCAGCTAATTTTTGTGTTTTTATAGAGATGGGGTTTCACCATGTTGGCCAGGCTGGTCTCGAACTCCTGACCTCAGGTGATCTGCCCGCTTCGGCCTCCCAAAGTGCTGGGATTACAGACATGAGCCACCACACCCGGCTGAGATGATTTCTTTTTTTATTATGGCCATTGCCTATAGATGTATGCTGGTGGTTATCTGTAAAAATGTAATAGAAAGGCCGGGCGTGGTAGCTCACACCTGTAATCTTAGCACTTTGGGAGGCTGAGGCCAGTGGATCACAAGGTCAGGAGTTTGAGACCAGCCTGGCCAATATGGTGAAACCCCGTCTCTACTAAAAATACAAAAATTCGCCGGGTGTGGTGTGGGCACCTGTAGTCCCAGTGACTCGGGAGGCGGAGGCAGGAGAATCGCTTGAACCCAGGAGGCGGAGGTTTCAGTGAGCTGAGATTGCGCTGTTGCACACCAGCCTGGGTGACAGAGTGAGACTGTGTCTCAAAAAGAAAAAAGAAAAAAAAAAAAAAAGACCAATCTTGAATTTATACTTGGAGGTGTGGATCCCTTTATTTGCAGAATTTGAAGGACTTAAGAGCACAAGTTAAGAGAAACAGAAATGACACAGCTCTTTTTGCGCTTTGTAATATTCTAGAAAAAGCCTCATGTAAAAGGTAGGAAAATTGTTTCACTTTGTTTCTGCTGTTAATTTTGTGACAGCAGTAACTACATATGATTCACAAATGTAAACATTGTGTAGCAAGTCTTAAGTTTTCTATACTTTTCTGTAACTTTTTATTAGGCCTTTCATTTGGTACGTGTTATTTAAAGAGCTACAAAGTGCTAAGTATGTCCTGGGATGAACAGTCAACCCTGGAAGATTGATTGTGGCCTAGAGGGGTGCTCAAAGATTTGGAGGAAGTAGTATTTGAATTAGACCTTGAAGGTTGGTGGGATTTAGCCAAGTAGAATGACAAGAGAATAAGTGTGTGAGGGAGCAATGTGAATGAAATTATTGAGGGAAGGAGGTGTAAAAGGTGGGGTGGCGTGTGACTGACTAGAACAGAGGCTGCGTGTAGTGGTGAGGCCAAGCTGTGATAGTTCTTGAATGCTAGACTCAGGAGTTAGGGCTTTATCTGGTAGTCCAGGAGTTATAAACTGCTTACAGGTAGCAGCTAAGCAATTTAAATGAATAGTAGGCTGCTTCTAAGAATCTGAATGACAACTGACACTTTAGACCTTGGGTTGGGGAGAAAATGGGGAATAAAAACAGCCTTGGGGAAGTCTAGGAGTTCTCATGCCCTGCTTAAGGTGAAACTGATACAGAATTCTGGCTGATGGTTGCTATTTGAGATACTGTTTCTAGATTTTTCAAGAGGGTGGATGGAAACTTGGATTTTTATGATTTTTTTTTCTTCTTTTTCTTTTTTGAGATGGAGTTTTACTCTTGTTGCCCGGGTTAGAGGGCAATGGCACGATCTCGGCTCACTGCAACCTCTTCCTCCTGGTTACGAGCAATTCTCCTTCCTCAGCCTCCTGAGTAGCTGGGATTACAGGCGCCCACCACCATGCCTGGCTAGTTTTTTTTTGTAGTTTTAGTAGAGACGGGGTTTCACCGTGTTGGCCAGGCTGGTCTCGAACTCCTTACCTCAGGTGATCCACCCGCCTTGGCCTCCCGAAGTGCTGGGATTACAGGTATGAGCCACTGTGCCTAGCCCTTTTTATGGTTTTTAAACTTGGATTTTAGATGTTTTTCATTAATTAGAATCTAAAACAGTATTTGTGACTACATCTTGTAGACTAGGTTTAATCCATGGACCACCAGGGGACTACAGGTCTCAATCTCTGCTTTATGCCCGATTATTTTATTTTTTAAATGAAAGTTTTCAAAGCAGGTATTTACAGTATTCTTGAGGATAGGAACCTTACTAAATTGCTTTGTATTCTGTTTAGCATTTTATACATTTGAATGTAGGCACTCAAATACTTGCTGATTTAATGATGCCTATTATTAAAAAAAACCACTCTGGTAATAATATGGAGGCAGGAGTTACCTGGAGGCAGAAATAATAGGCTGTTACAATAGTTGTAGTATGAGTGATCAAGCCAAAACGTAGAATGTTGGTAGTGTGAATGGGGAGGAAGATCCCAGTCACTGCAAAGGAGGAATTCGGAAGTTTCTGGCATAGATGTTGTAGCAGGCATCCAGATCGATTGGATGCCTGCTAAGCATTTGTGCAAGTAGGACTGGAGTTGAGTAATCGATTAGGGTAAGTATTTAAAGATGTTACTTAACATGTAGTCACTGAGAATATGGGGTATGGGAAATAGTAAAGGATTAGGATGCTTTGTTGCCCTTAGAACATGGGGGACCAATTATACCCAGAAATACAAGAAAGGAAATCAGAATATATTCTCATTACAAGTGGACAACATATACATACAGAGATGCTCATGGCAGCAGTATTAGTAGTAGAGAAAAGTTGGCAACAAGAAAATACCCATCAATGGACTACCATGCAGTTTTAAATCAAGACAGAGAGATAGATCTGTGGACCCTGAAGTGGGAGAATGTCTGTATTGTTGAATTAGAGAAAAACCTCTCCAAAAGTTTAAAGCAGTAAGTTTAGTAGTAACTTTATTTTGTGAAAAGCACGTAAACCCGAACTGTGCATGTATTTTGTGCATATAAAAATATTGGGAAGGATACATAATATTAATACTCTGGGGACCTGGCGTGGTGGCTCACACCTGTAAGCCCAGCACTTTGGGAGGTCAAGGAGGGTGAGTCACGAGGTCAGGAGTTCAAGACCAGCCTGGCCAAGATGGTGAAACCTGATGTCTACTAAAACTACAAAAATTAGCCGGTCATGGTGGCAGGTGCCTGTAATCCCAGCTACTCGGGAGGCTGAGGCAGGAGAATTGCTTGAACCTGGGCGGCAGAGTTTGCAGTGAGCTGAAATTGTGCCGTTTCACTCCAGCCTGGGCGACAGAGTGAGACTCTGTCTCAAAAAAAAAAAAAAAAAACTCTGGGGAGTATATTCTTTCAATATACATCTATGCATTAAAAAAAAAAAAAAGCCTTGGGAGGCTGAGGCAGGGAATGGTGTAAGCCCGGGAGGTGGAGCTTGCAGTGAGCTGAGATCTGGCCACTGCACTCCAGCCTGGGCGAAAGAGCAAGACTCTGTCTCAAAAAATAAATAAATAAATAAAATAAAAATAAAAATAAACTAATAGTTCAGAAAAAGTAAATCATTTGACAAATGAGAAAACCAAATTCTGGGGACATCACTGATTATAGAGCTAAGACCTTCTGGATTCAAGTCTAGGTTGTACTACATATTATCTGTTTGACCTTGGGCGAGTTAAATTTTTTGTGCCATGGTTGCCTCACATGTAGAGAGGACATAATAATACACCTAATTTAGGATTGTTGTGAATTTATATATGTGTAGAATTTAGAACAGTTTCTGGCATAGACTAAGTCCCATTAAGAGGTGCTATTGTAAGGATTTAACTACTGTTGTTATTGCCAGTAATCATCAATCATCAGTCAACCAGTTGCCTGTTATCAACTATTTAGAGACAGAAGTGATTAGAAACCAAATTCACTATAAAAGTGCCATGATATAAGGCTGGGTATGTTGATTCACACCTGTAATCCCAGTGCTTTGGGAAGCAAAGGTGAGAGGATTGCTTAAGTCTAGGAGTTTGAGACCAGCCTGGGGAACGTAGTGAGACCCCCCCATCTCTACAAAAAATTAAAAATAGCTGGATGCGGTGGTATATACGTGTAGTTCCAGTTACTTGGGAGGCTGAGATGGGAGGATTACTTGAGCCCAGGAGTTGGAGGCTACAGTGAGCCATGATCATGCCACTGTACTCCAGCCTGGGTGACAGAGCAAGACCCTATCTCCAAAAAAAAAAAAAAAAAAAACTATGACACAAAATAATGCAGTTGTTATTGGAGGCGGGGATAGTGGGGTGGCAAAGATTTTCTTTGTGTGCAGATGTCCCCAATAAATAGAAAAAGAAGAAACATTTTTAAAAAGCTAGGTCAACAGAAATCTCTATGCAGTGTTTTTCATTATGAGCAATACACGAAAAACAACCAAAGCAATTCCTTAGGAATTGTATATGTAGTAATATTATTCCAAAGTTTTTTTTTCTTTTTTGAGACAGAGTCTCGCTCTGTTGCCCAGGCTGGAGTGCAGTGGCATGATCTTGGCTCATGGCAAGCTCCGCCTCCCGGGTTCATGCCATTTTCCTGCCTTAGCCTCCCAAGTAGCTGGGACCACAGGTGCCCGCCACCACGCCCGGCTAATTTTTTGTATTTTTAGTAGAGATGGGGTTTCACCATGTTAACCAGGATGGTCTCGATCTCCTGACCTCATGATCTGCCTGCCTCGGCCTCCCAAAGTGCTGGGATTACAGGCATGAGCCACTGTCCCCGGCCCCCCAATTTTTTATTGCTCAAACCTTTAGATGTTGTTAGAGTAGATTTTTACATGTTATAACTCTGCTGGCTAGGGTTTTATTAGTAGGCCTACCTCAGTGAGACTTATAGACTTATTTTAGGTGGTTTTAAAGTGATTTCTTACATCTTTTATCTTTGGTCACTTTAAATCTTTACACCTTATTGTAATCGATTTACATTAGAAGCAGCATACTTGATGGTCTCAGTGAAGTCTTTGTGGTTTTGTTCTTTTAGTGGAGCCTAGCAAAAAAAGAATTTCCTTGATTTCCTGATCTTTGGGATTCTAATCATATGTACCACATTTGGAATAAGCACATAGTTGAATATAAAATGACAAAATGAAACATAACCGTATTCTTTACCACAAAGTTCTCATCATTGGATTGTTCTACCATAGTTGAAGTGTTTGGTTAGTATGGCCAAGTTTTTGTTTTGATTTTGAGATGGAATTTCGCTCTTGTCGCCCAGGCTGGAGTGCAGTGGCACGATCTTGGCTTACTGCCACCTCAGCCTCCTGGGTTCAAGCAATTCTCCTTCCTCAGCCTCCCGAGTAGCTAAGATTACAGGCACCCCGCCACCATATCCGGCTAATTTTTGTATTTTTAATAGAAATGGGGTTTCACCATGTTGGCCAGGCTGGTCTCGAACTCCTGACCTCAGGTGATCCACCCACCTTGGCCTTCCAAAGTGCAGGGATTACAGGTGTGAGCCACTGTGCCTGGCCCTAAGTTTTTCTTACATTAGACTTTCACCTTATAGAGTTGTAGAATATTAAAACTATTAATAGATGAGAATTCAAGAAGATTGAGTCTAATCCCTCATTTTATAGATAACTGAGTCCCAGAGAGATTATGGAATGCTAGAAGTCATATATTAAGGTGTTACTTGTACAGTAAATAAAGGAGAAGATGGTAGTCTACTGTATTGGTGACCCATAGTGAACCATGCCTGCTGGTATTCATGCTATTGTATAGTGACCTCCCTTTGTATCTTGCCTAACCCTGTGACTCACTTTAACCAGTAGAACATAGCAAAAATGACACTCTGCTATTTTTGGGTACAAGCCTTCAGCATGTCAGGCAGCTTCTACTTTTGTACTCTTGGGAACTCTGAGTTACTGCCATGCAAGAAGTCGTCATACCTTGCTGGAGAGTTGATGTCTTGCTGGAGAGGAAGAGATTCCAAGACTATATGGAAAGAAGGAGGCCTAACTATCCAGTGTCTTTGCTGCCTTCAGCTCTTAGTTGACTTGCCTGTTGAATATAGACACACAAGTGATTAGTAAGATTAGTGAAGGGGCCAGCGTGGTGGCTTATTACTGTGCTAGTTAGCTGGGACTACAGGCGCCCGCCACCTCGCCCGGCTAGTTTTTTGTATTTTTTAGTAGAGACGGGGTTTCACTGTGTTAGCCAGGATGGTCTCGATCTCCTGACCTCGTGATTCGCCCGTCTCGGCCTCCCACAGTGCTGGGATTACAGGCTTGAGCCACCGCGCCCGGCCTCCAAGACTATATGGAAAGAAGGAGGCCTAACTATCCAGTGTCTTTGCTGCCTTCAGCTCTTAGTTGACTTGCCTGTTGAATATAGACACACAAGTGATTAGTAAGATTAGTGAAGGGGCCAGCGTGGTGGCTTATTACTGTGCAGTCCCAGCACTCTGGGAGGCCAAGGCAGGTGGAACACCTGAGCCCAGGAGTTCAAGACCAGCCTGGGCAATATAGCAAAACACCGTCTCTACAAAAAATACAGAAATTAGCTTGGTGTGGTGGCATGTCCCTGTAGTCCTAGCTACTCAGGAGACTGAGGTGGGAGGATTGGTCGAGCCCAGGTGGTCGAGGCTGCAGGGAGCCATCATCGTGCCACTGCACTCCAGCCTGGGCGACAGAGCGAAGCCTCATTTCTCTCTCTCACATACACACAAAAGATTAACAGGAACCACCTAGCTGAGCTCAGCCCAGTTTACAAAATCATAAATAAGTAAAATGTGGGTTGTTTTAATTTTTTTTTGCTGGAAGCAGATGGTTTTCTGAATTAAGGGACTCTAAGAACAAAGAGTATTTGGAGCTGGGTGTGGTAGCACTTGCCTATAGTCCCAGCTACTCAGGAGGTTGAGGTGGGAGGATCACTTGAGCAGAGGAGTTGGAGGCTGCAGTGAGCTATGATCCTGCCACTGCTCTCCACCCAGCCTGGGTGACAGAAGAAGACCCAGTCTAAGAAAAAAAAAAAGCATTCAGGATACAAGTGATAAAAATCTTTATTTTCTGACCTCTTTTACTGAAGTAGTTAAATGAAGTTGCTCCTTAACCTTGCCCTTTATTTTTCTAAAGTATTTTGAAATAGAGATAGGTTTTATTTTTTATTTTTTTTGAGACAGAGTTTCGCTTTTGTTGCCCAGGCTGGAGTGCCATGGTGCGATCTCGGCTCTCTGCATCCTCTGCCTTCTGGGTTCAAGAGATTCTCCTGCCTCAGCCTCCCTTGTAGCTGGGATTACAGGCATGTGCCACTACACCCAGCTAATTTTGCATTTTTTAGTAGAGACAGGGTTTCTCCATGTTGGTCAGGCTGGTCCCGAACTCCCGACCTCAGGTGATCCGTGCACCTTGGCCTCCCAAAGTGCTGGGATTACAGGCATGAGCCACCGCACCCGGCCGATACATTTTTATTATTGAGGAGTTTAAATAGTCTTTTTTTTTTTTTTTTTTTTTTGGGGCAGAGTCTCGCTCTGTCGCCCGGACTGGAGTGCAGTGGCCGGATCTCAGCTCACTGCAAGCTCCACCTCCTGGGTTTACACCATTCTCCTGCCTCAGCCTCCCGAGTAGCTGGGACTACAGGCGCCCGCCACCTTGCCCGGCTAGTTTTTGTATTTTTAGTAGAGACGGGGTTTCACCGTGTTAGCCAGGATGGTCTCGATCTCCTGACCTCGTGATCCGCCCGTCTCGGCCTCCCAAAGTGCTGGTAAATAGTCTTTAAAAATTGAATTGTCACAGTGTAGATTGGGCTATAGTTAGATCATACAGAATAGAAAGATAAAAGAATTACAAATATCAACCCTAAAAAGGATATAATTTTACCTTTTTTTTTGACTTGTGCAGAGATCTTTATATATTTGAGCATCCTGGACTCTTGACAGAAGAACTGATTTCTATTTTTGAGCCAATTCTTGACAGCTGGGTATGTCAGTAAGGACTAGGTTCGTCTATATGTGATTGGAAACCCCGTAATAATAATGACTTGAACAGGAGTGTTTATTTCTGTTTCACTTCAAAGTCTGGAGTGTAGGTATTGAGGCTGGTATTGTCCCTCCGCACTGCAAAGTCATCAGGGGCGTCTCCCTTTATCTCACTTCTCAGACATTTCTAGGGTGTGGCCTTTGCCCTAAGATTCCTTGATGGCTACTAAAGTCCCAGTTACGTTACGTGCATGTCCCATGAAGCAAAATAGAGAAAGGAGTCCAAGGGCACACAGCCTCTTCCTTTGAAGAAGTATCGTATGTTTTCACTTATGTATAATTGGCTAGAACTATCACAGAGTTCACATGGCCACCTGTAGCTGCAAAGGAGGCTGGGAATGTAGTTTTTTTTGTTTGTTTGTTTGTTTTTTTGAGACAGAGTCTTGCTCTGTCATGCAGGCTAAAGTGCAGTGGCATGATTTTGGCTCACTGCAACGTCCACCTCCCGGGTTCAATCGATTCTCCTGCCTCAGCCTCCCAAGTAGCTGCGATTACAGGCATGCATCACCACGCCTGGCTAATTTTTGTATTTTTAGTAGAGACAGGGTTTCACCATGTTGGTCAGGCTGGTACGAACTCCTGAGCTCCGGTAATCCACCTGCCTTGGCCTCCCAACATTTTGGAATTACAGGCGTGAGCCACCACATCTGGCTGGGAATGTAGTTTTTTTTTTTCCTTTTTTTTTAGACGGAGTCTCACTCTGTCGCCCAGGCTGGAGTATTGTGGCGTGATCTCGGCTCACTGCAAGCTCCGCCTCCCAGGTTCATGCCATTCTCCTGCCTCAGCCTCCCAAGTAGCTGGGACTACAGGGGCCTGCCACCACGCCCAGCTAATTTTTTGTATTTTTATTAGAGACAGGGTTTCACCGTGTTAGCCAGGATGGTCTTGATCTCCTGACCTCATGATCTGCCCGCCTCGGCCTCCCAAAGTACTGGGATTACAGGCGTGAGCCACTACGTCCAGTGGGGAATGTAGTTTTTTTTAGATGAGCACCTTGCTACCTGGAATAGGTTCAAAGTCTGATTACTGATGGTGGGAATAAATATTACAGAAGTAGCCAGTAAATAGTCCTTACCACTTTGAGCAATTGGTTTATCACACTATAGGCCTAGTTTTCCCACATGTGAGAATTGTGATACTGAAGTTCTTGCGATGGCAGGTAATTTTGTATTGAGGCCCAGTTGATTGGTAGTGACTGCTTTCAACAATGTGTTGTTGAATCCTGAGCCCCTGGGGTTTTCTTTCTTTCTTTCTTTCTTTCTTTTTTTCTTTTTTTTGAGATAGAGTCTTGCTCTAAAATAGCTGGAGTGCAGTGATGCGATCTAGGCTCACTGCAACCTCCGTGTCCGGGGTTCAAGTGATTCTCGTGCCTCTGCCTCCCTAGTAGCTGTGATTACAGGCATCTGCCACCACGCCTGGCTAATGTTTGTGTTTTTTTTTCTAGTAGAGATGGGGTTTCGATGTGTTGGCCGGGCTGGTCTTGAAATACTGACCTCAGGTGATCCACTTGCCTTGTCCTCCCAAAGTGCTGGGATTACAGGCGTGAGCCACTGTGCCCGGCCCTAAGCCCCCAGTTTTTGACCTCAGCATGGTGAGGAAGTAGTAGAAGTATTTATTTTGGGTGAAGAGGAGAGTAAAAGCACGCTCCCATTTATATGCTAACGCTGTGATTTTTAAAAATGTGTTTACTTCAACTTTTGTAATCTTTTCATTGAAAACATTTGTTTATTCTGCTAACCTTTGACTATTCTCTGTAAGAATGTCCTACATTCATTCCATATTTTAAAGTTTTCTAGTAAACCTGAGTTCTCACTTCTTTTTTTTCCTTCCAGCTTTTATTTTAGGTTCAGGCGTTACATGCACAGATTTGTTGACATGGGCACATTGTGTGTGGCTGAGGCTTAGTGCATAAATGATTTTGTCACTCAGATAGTGAGCAGTGTACCCAATAGGTAGTTTTTGGGTCCTCACCTTCCTCCCAGCCTCCACCCTTGAGTAAGCCCTGGTGTCTCTTGGTCCCCTTTGTGTCCACCTGTACTTAGTGTTTAGCTCCCACTTGGAAGTCAGAACACACAGTATTTGGTGTTCTGTTAATTAATTCGCTTACGAATAATGGCCTCCAGCTGCATCCATGCTGTGCAAAGGATAATTTCATTCTTTTTTTATGGCTGCACAGTATTCTATCTTGTTTATGTACCATGTTTTCTTTATCTAGTCCACTTGTTGATGGGCATTTAGGTTGATTCCATGTCTTTGCTATTGTGCAAAGTCCTGTGATGAACATATGTGTATGTGTGTCTTTATGGTAGAACAATTTCTATTAATTTGGGTATATACCCAGTAATGGGATTCCTGGATTGAATGGTAGTTCTCAGTTCTTTGAGAAAATCCCCAAAGTGCTTTCGACAGTGGCTAAACTAATTAACATTCCCACTAGCAGTGTATAAGCCTTCCCTTTTCTCTACAACTTTGCTAACTTTTTTTTTTTTGACTTTTTAATCATAGCCATTCTGACTTGTGAGATGGTATTTCATTGTGGTTTTGATTTGCATTTCTCTAATGATAAGTGATGTTGAGCATTTTTTCATAGGTGTGTTGGCCACATGTATGTCTTTTGAGAAGTGTCTGTTCATGCCCTTTGCCCATTTTTTAAATGGGGTTGTTTTTTGCTTGTTGATTTAAGTTCCTTATAGATTCTGTATATTAGGCCTGTTTTTAAAATTTATTTTTATTTATTTTTAATTTTTTTTAGATGGAGTCTCACTCTTTCGCCAGGCTGGAGTGCAGTGGTGCGATCTCGGCTCACTGCAACCTTTGCCTCCCGGGTTCAAGTGATTCTTTTGCCTCAGCCTCCCGAGTAGCTGGGACTACAGGCGTGCACCACCGCACCCAGCTAATTTTTGTATTTTTAGTAGAGATGATGTTTCACCCATGTTGGCCAGGATGGTCTCGATCTCCTGATCTTGTGATCCGCCCGCCTCGGCCTCCCAAAGTGCTGGAATTACAAGCGTGAGCCACTGTGCCAGGCCAGGCCTTTGTCGAATGCATAGTTTGCAGATGTTTTCTCCCGTTTACTTAGGTTATCTGTTTACTCTGTTGATAATTTCTTTTGCTGTGCAAAAGTTCCCACTTTGTGCAGAACATTCTAAACACTGGAGATAGGGATGATGTAGAGAAATACTAAACTCCTTTAATGTGTATATCAGAATATATAGAATATGTTGTGGTGACAAAGAATCCCAGTTCTTAGTGGCATCAGTCAACAAAGGTTCATTTCTTGCTCATGTTATGTGTTCATCACAGATCCACGTGGGTGTTAGATTATAGGTGGCTTAAAATCTCTTCCTTTCAAAGTGCATTCCTAAAGCATGGTTTATTCTTAGTCAGATTTGCTTTTCCTATTTGTTCTCTGTTAATCACCCAAGGAGGATGTTAGGCAAAATCAAATACTGAGAATCTGCTGTGTGTTACACACTGGAGAGAGCAAAACAAGGCAAGATCCCTCTCCTCAATTTCTAATAACTCAGTGCACACTGTAATGCAAATGACACATTTTACAATAGATTTCAGAATGTGCTGAGGAAGCTTAGAGAAGGAAGGACTTATCCCAGAGGAACTGAAGAAAGAAGACATCTGTGTTGAGTCTTTAAAAATGAAAACAGACTTTACTGAAGAGAAAAGGGGGAGTGAGAAACTAGTACAGGGCTATCATGTGTTAGGCACTACCGGTGCTTACCAGAAGTTACCTGTTTTGATAATTACTAATCACATGGGGTTGAATCATTAGTATGTTTTACAAATGAAGGATGAATTTTTATATAGCTTGTAAGTGATTGAGTCAGGACTTGAATCCAGGTGTGTCTGACCCTCACCTCTGCTTTGTAAGAGACTACACAGTCCAGTATGGCAGGAAATGAGGAAGGGAAAGTAAATTGGGCATTTTGAATATTGACTGTAGACAACAGGGAGCCATTGAATACGTTAAACAGAGGTATAACATTGTATCCGTGTTAGAAAAACAACCTTGACAACAACTGTAAAACTGGAACTAGATTTTATTGCATGTGGTTAAGCATCAAATGAGGTCTAACTTGTGATCTTCTTTGTTTGTAATATTTTATAATTTTCAATGCACAGGTCTTGTACTTTTTTGTTAAATTGATTCCTAAGTATTACATTGTTTTTGATGTTGTTATAAATGTAATTGTTTTTTGTCTTTTTTATTTTTTGGGACAGAGTCTTGATCTGTTGCCCAGGCTGGAGCGCAGTGGCATGATCTTGGCTCACTGCAGCCTCTGCCTCCCGAGTTCAAGCAATTCTCCTGCCTCAGCCTCCTGAATAGCTGGAATTACAGGCGCCTGCCATCATGTCCAGCTAATTTTTTGTATTTTTAGTAGAGATAGAGTTTCACCATGTTGGCCAGGCTGGTCTCAAACTTCTGACCTTGTGATCTGCCTGCCTCGGCCTCCCAAAATGCTGGGATTACAGACATGAGCCACCAAGCCCAGTCTATTGTTTTTTTTTTTTTAATTAAAAACAAATCTTTTTCTGTAGGGACAGTCATTTCACTATGTAGCCCAGACTGGTCTCAAACTCCTAAGCTCAAGTGATCCTCCCCACCTTGGCCTCTCAAAGTGCTGGCATTACAGACATGAGCTACCATGCCCAGCCTGATCTATTCTCTTTCAAACTTTTTTCATATACACAGTTTGTTTTTGTGATACTACTTACATACATGTAGAATGTTGTAGCCTACTTTCCCTTGTAACATGTAAAAGAAAATTTCCATATTGTTTTTTTTTATTTTTTATTTTTTTGAGACGGAGTCTCGCTCTGTCGCCCAGGCTGGAGTGCAGTGGCCGGATCTCAGCTCACTGCAAGCTCCGCCTCCCAGGTTCACGCCATTCTCCTGCCTCAGCCTCCCGAGTAGCTGGGACTACAGGCGCCTGCCACCTCGCCCGGATAGTTTTTTTTTTTGTATTTTTTTAGTAGGGACGGGGTTTCACCGTGTTAGCCAGGATGGTCTTGATCTCCTGACCTCATGATCCGCCCGTCTCGGCCTCCCAGAGTGCTGGGATTAAAGGCTTGAGCCACCGCGCCTGGCCAAAAATTCCCGTATTGTTAATCTTTATAACATTTTGAAGGGTGCTTAATGTTCCATTAAGTAAAACAGGGCTGGGTGCTGTCGCTCGCTCACGACTGTAATCCCAGCACTTTGAGGGCTGAGGCAGGCATATCACAAGGTCAGGAGTTTGAGACCAGGTTGGCCAACATAGTGAAACCTCCTCTGTACTAAAAATAAAAAAAATTAGCCAGGTATGGTGGCATGCACCTGTATTATCAGCTACTGGGGAGGCTGAGGCAGGAGAATCACTTGAATCCAGGAGGTGAAGGTTGTAGTGAGCCAAGACCACACCGTTGCATTCCAACCTGGGCTACAGAGTGAGACTGTCTCAAAAACAACAACAAAAAACTGAGTAGCAACACTATCATTTATGTAACCATATACCTATCTCCCCTTTTCCTCTATTCCCCTTCTCACCCTACTGCCTTTTGCTACTATGTGTAATGCTCTGGCTAACCTTTTTGTAGATAAAGCCCTTTTCATATTTTGGTTATTTTTAGAGGACAGATTACCATAGGCTGGATAATTAGGTTAAAAAAATAAGCATGTGGCCGGGCACGGTGGCCAATAAGCATTTGGCTGGGCACGGTGGCTCACGCCTGTAATCCCAGCACTTTGGGAGGCCGAGGTGGGTGGATCACCTAGATCAGGAGTTCGAGACCACAGCCTGATCAACATGGAGAAACCCCGTCTCTACTAAAAATACAAAAATTAGTTGGGCGTGGTTCCGGGTGCCTGACCTCAAGTGATGTCCCCTGCCTCGGCCTCCCAAAATGCTTGGATTACAGGCACGAACCACCATGCCCAGCCCTGATCTCTTATTTTTATTAAAGTTTTGAAATGCCACTCCCTAAAAAGGCTGCATCAGTTTGTAATGTCAGTAGCAATGTGCGATAGGTCCAGTTTTATCAAACCTTTGTCATGTATGATATGTTAAAATCTTTATCTTAGCTGAAAAAAAGTACTTTAGTTCTAAGTTTTTACTTGATTAGTAGGACTAATGAATATTTTGAATTTTTTTTTCTTTTTTCTTTGAGACCTGAGTCTTGCACTGTTGCCCAGGCTGGAGTACAGTGGCACAATCTTGGCTTACTGCAACCTTTCGCATCCCAGGTTCAAGCAATTCTCCTGCCTCAGCCTCCCAAGTAGCTGAGATTACAGGCGCCCACCACAACTCCCGGCTAATTTTTTGTATTTTTAGTAGAAATGGGGTTTCACTATGTTGGCCAAGCTGGTCTTGAATGCTTGATCTCGTGATCCACTCGCCTTGGCCTCCCAAAGTGTTGGGAATACAGGCGTGAGCCACTGCGCCAGCCTACTTTTGAATTTTATTACTTGTATTTCTTGTGAATTGCCCAGTTGTGTTTTGCCCATAGTTTATTGGGGTGAGGGCATTCTGTTTTGTATTATTAATTTAAGCTTATTGTATGACGTTTAAGACATTTGCTCTAAGAATTTTACCTCATTTCATTGTATAGATAATTACCTTTTGTGTAGTGAAAAGTCCCATTATTTCTTTTAGTTCATTTAAGATTTTATTCAATTATTTATAGAAGTAGTAAGAGAAATATTTGTAGATTAGGGAAACAAAGCATTAGAAGTTTTCATTCCCATTTCCTATCTAATTATTAGAACACAGTACTGGGAGGAGGAACAAAATTTTAATCATGATATTGCTGTTTTTCATAATAACCTAGGACTAGTAACAAATCCTCTCTTTTATCAAGAAAATATTGAAGGCCGGACGCCATCACCTGTAATCCCAGCACTTTAGGAGGCTGAGGCAGGCTGATTGCTTGAGCTCAGGATTTCAAAATCAGTCTGGGCAAAATGGTGAGATCCCATTTCTACCAAAAAAAAATAAAAAATTAGCTCCATGTGGTATGCACCTGTTGCCCCAGCTGCTTGGGAGACTGAGTAGGGAGGATTGCTTGAGCCCAGGAGGTTGAGGCTACAGTGAGCTGTGATCATGCCACTGCACTCTAGCTTGGTGGCAGAGCAAGACCCTGTCTCACAAAGAAAAAAAAAAAAAAAAAAAAAAAGAAAGTATTGAGAAGTTAATTATTTCATTACCTTAATGAAAAATAGTTAAGGCGGGTGCAGTGGCTCACGCCTGTAATCCCAGCACTTTGGAATGCTGAAGCGGGTGGATCACCTGAGGTCAAGAGTTTGAGATCAGCTTGACCAACATGGTGAAACCTCTTCTCTACTAAAAATACAAAAATTAGTCGGGCATGGTGCTGGGCACCTGTAATCCCAGCTACTTGAGAGGCAGAGGTAGGAGAATCGCTTGAACCCTGGAGTTGGATGTTGCAGTGAGCTGAGATCGAGCCATTACACTCCAGCCTGAGTGACAAGAGCGAAACTCCGTCTAAAAAAAGGAAAAAATATTTTTTCCAAATACAGTATTTTTATTAAATCTTACCGAATAGTTTTCACGTTGGCAACTCTTTGTGTTTCTTTCTTTTTTTGAGACGGAGTTTCGTGCTTGTTGCCCAGGCTGGAGTATGATGGCACGATCTTGGCTCATGGCATCCTTCGCCTCCCGGGTTCAAATGATTCTCCTGCCTCAGCCTCCGAGTAGCTGGGATTACATGCCTGTGCCACCATGCCCCGCTAATTTTGTATTTTTAGTAGAGACGAGGTTTCTCCATGTTGTTCAGTCTGGTCTCGAACTCCCAACCTCAGGTGATCTGCCCCCCACTCGGCCTCCCAAAGTGCCGGGATTACAGGTGTGAGCGAACACACCCAGCTCTTTGTGTTTCATATACATTTTCTTTTTTTCTTTTTTTTTTGAAACAGAGTCTCAGTATGTCACCCAGGCTGGAGTGCAGTTGCGCCATATCAGCTCACTGCAACCTCCGCCTCCTGGGTTCAAGCGATTCTCTTGCCTCAGGCTCCTGAGTAGCTGGGATTACAGGTGTGCGACACCACGCCCAGCTAAATTTTGTATTTTTAGTAGAGACAGGATTTCACCATGTTGGTCACGCTGGTCTTGGAACTCCTGACCTCGTAGTCCGCCTGCCTTGGCCTCCCAGAGTGCTGGGATTACAGGCATGAGCCATCGCGTGTGGCCTCATACATTTTCTAAATGACTTTTGTAAATTTTTTTTTTTCTTCGACGGAGTTTTGCTCTTGTTACCCTGACTGGAGTGCAGTGGCGCGATCTCAGCTCACTGCAACCTCTGCCTCCTGGGTTCAAGCGATTCTCCTGTCTCAGCCTCCCAAGTAGCTGGGATTACAGGCCCCTGCCACCACACGTGGCTAATTGTTGTATTTTTAGTAGAGATGGGGTTTCACTATGTTGACCAGGCTGGTCTTGAACTCCTGACCTCAGATGATCCGCCTGCCTCGGCCTCCCAAAGTGCTGGGATTACAGGCATGAGCCACCACGCCCGGCCAATTTTTGTAACTTTAATGAGAACAAAAATCCTGGGATTGAAACTTACGTAGAATTTTATTTGTAGTTGAGGTTAATTACATTACAGTGGAAATAAAAACTAGAAAGTTACATTGTATCTTCTAAACATATATATTTAACATAATTTCACAGTTCATTATAGATGGTTCTTGGGAATGACATTGAAAAATTTTGTGGCTGGGTACAGTGGCTCACGCCTTAATCTTAGCACTTTAGGAGACTGAGGCGGGTGGATTTCTTGAGCTCAGGAGCTCAAGACTAGTCTGCAATATGGCAAAACCCTGTCTCTACAGCAAATACATAAATTATCCAGATGTGGTGGTCCGCGTTAGTAATCCCAGCTACTCAGGAGGCTAAGGTGGGACGATGACATGAACCCAGGAGCTTGAGGCTGCAGTGAGGTAAGATCGCACCAGCCTGGACAAAGTGAGACCCTGTCTCCGAAAAAAGAAATTGTTATAATGAAAGAATAGATTTGCATTGTTCAGTTTTTTTTTTTCTCACTCAGAAGTGTAGGGTTTGTTTTTAGTCTGTCCATGTGTATACAAGCATGAACCATGCAGTCAGCAGCTTTGTAGAGGGTCTGGTTTTTGGTTATGTCTTAAATCTTAACTCCTTTTAATTATTCTGAATTTTTAGTGGGATTCCTATATCACTGTAGATTTGGTAAGTATTGAGTAGGATATGATAATCTATAATCAGGATTCTGAGTTGGTAAGATTTTATAGATCTGAAAAAAGTAATTTCTTAAGGCAGAACTTGACCCTTATTTACCAGCACCACTTCCCCCACCCCGACAATATTTAAAGTCTTTAAATCATTTATTTTGACATTCTTACATGATCCAAGACCACTATTCATTTAAGCTAGTTTATTTATTTGTTAAAACAAAAGAAGTAGCCTGCAGTTACTTGTTTCTTTTTTTGTTGTTTGGTGTCAGGAGAAGAATGGCCAGCTTCATAAGAGGATTAGAAAGTTGGAGAAGGAAAAATAAAATTGTTTATGGAGCCAGGAGAATAATGGCCCATAATTATAGATGCTTGTTTTGAGGTTTGGAAAAGGTGGTTTAAAAAACTTAAGAAAAACTGGCCGGGCGCCGTGGGTCACAGACGACGCCTGTAATTCCAGCACTTTGGGAGGCCAAAGCGGGCGTATCATGAGGTCAGGAGATCGAGACCATCCTGGCTAATACGGTGAAACCCTGTCTCTACTAAAAAAATACAAAAAAATTAGCCGGGCGTGGTGGCCGGCGCCTGTAGTCCCATGGGAGGCTGAGGCAGGAGAATGGCGTGAATCTGGGAGGCGGAGCTTGCAGTGACCTGAGATCGCACCACTGCACTCCAGCCTGGGCCTACAGAGCAAGACTCCGTCCCCCCCCAAAAAAAGAAACTTAAGAAAAACCATGATAAACATCTATAAATATGAGGAGGAAAAATTGGTTGCAACATTAAAAAAATTTTTTTTTGAGAGGGAGTCTTGCTCTGTTGCCCAGGCTGGACTGCAGTGGCAGGATCTCAGCTCACTGCAACTTCCGCCTCCCGGGTTCAAGCCATTCTCCTGCCTTAGCCTCCTGAGTAGCTGGGATTACAGGTGCCCGCCACCATGCCCGGCTAATCTTTGGGTTTTTAGTAGAGATCGGGTTTCACCATGTTGGCCAGACTGGTCTCAAACTCTTGCCTCAAGTGATCAGCCTGCCTTGACCTCCCAAACTGCTGGGATTACAGGCATGAACCACCCCTCTTGGCCTGGTTGCGACATCTTCATTAGGCTTGTTTAACTGAATATTTTCCTTTGTTAAATGGAAGAAAATAGGTTCTCTTTGGGAGAGTGAGGCCCAAGTAGGACATCCTTGATACACATTGAAGATCTATCTATTTATTTATTTATTTAAATTTTTTGCTCTGCAAAATTTACCCAAGTATGAAGATCATTTTAGTTGGTTAATATTTCAGTTTCGACTTCCTGGCCAGAGATAGTAGACTGGAAAGGATTTAGAGATTTACTGAGAGAGTTAACCCAAGGTTTTCACATTGTGATGCAAAATGATGGTAAAACATGTTTGTTTCCCTTTTATTATTTAAATAAATAAAGGATTAATTAAATGGAGCTGTTGGGTTATTTGAAATTAAGCAGCAGACAGGGGAGGTTCTTGTAAGTGGCTACTAAAGTGTTAACCTTAGAGGCATTCTCCACTGGCTGGCTGTAGCAGAGTCCCTGATCTGGGCTTGGGAGAAATCCATCCCACCTTTTTTAGGCGCCTGCTTTACGTCGGATCTACTTTCTCTACTCATGTCTTTCCTTCTACCTTCTTCTCCCTCCTCTTTCTGGTAGATGGTGGGGAGGCGGGGGAGAGAGTTGGAGAGGGAGATCAATTGATTGATTGTATGTTGAGGGGGTGGGGGCAGGAGATTCTCAGGGCCATAAAAGTTGCACGAAATAAAATGCTCTTGTTTTTTTTTTTTTTCTTGTGTGGGCGCTGCCATGAGATCAGGTTGTCAGGACTTGATTGGAAGCCAAGGATCCCGCCCTGCTGAAAACATAGTTGCAGGATGGGATGGGATGAAGCTGAAAGTCTTATCAAGTGGCATTAGATCTGGCACAACAAAAGGCCAGAACCCCAAAATACCCTAAGAATAAAACATTTTTATTTCTTTTCATAGGATATTTTTGTAGCTGGTTTGGAAGGATGACTCGACTTGGATTGTACTGTTAAAGACAAAATGAAAAGAACTATGTTTTAATGTATTTAACGTTATGAAACCATTAAATATGATAGCACTAGTTATAGAGAATTGTGTGTGTATACACAAACACATATATATACACATATACACACATATACCTATATACACACATACATATATTTTCTGAGACTGGATCTCGCTCTGTCATCCAGGGTGACGTGCAGGAGTGAGATCTTGGCTCACTGCAGCATCGACCTTCTGACCCCAGTGATCCTCCCACCTTAGCCTCCCAAGTAGCTGGGGCCGTGGGGATGTGCCATCACCACCAGCTAATTTTCTTTTTTTTGTTTTTGTAGAGACGGCGTCTCTCGATGTTGCCCAGACTGATCTCGAGCTCTTGGGTTCAAGTGATCCACCCACCTCAACCTCCCAAAATGCTGGGATTATAGGTGTGAGCCACTGGGCCCGGCTGAGATTTAATATATGTATTAAATTGTTTTTTAAAATTTTATTTTATTCGAGATGGAGTCTTGCTCTATCGCCCAGACTGGACAGCCTCCGCCTCCCAGGTTCAAGTTATTCTCCTGCCTCAGCCTCCTGAGTAGCTGGGATTACAGGGGTGTGCCTCCTTGCCTGGCTTTTATTTATTTATTTATTTATTTATTGTTTTGAGACGGAGTCTCCCTCTGTCATCCAGGCTGGAGTGCGATGGTGCGATCTCGACTCAGTGCAACCTCCGCCTCCCGGGTTCACATCATTCTCCTACCTCAGCCTCCCGAGTAGCTGGGATTACAGGCACCCGCCACTACCCCCGGCTAATTTTTTTGTATTTTTAATGGAGATGGGGTTTCACCATGTTTTTCAGGCTGATCTTGAATTGCCGACCTCATGATCTGTCCGCCTTGGCCTCCCAAAGTGCTGGGGTTACAGGCATGAGCCACCGTGCCTGGCCTATATATTTAATAATGAAATCAGAACTACGTTTGTAAACAGGGAAAGAATAAATAATCGTAAAAGTTTTATATTCTGGGCCAGGCGCGGTGGCTCAAGCCTGTAATCCCAGCACTTTGGGAGGCCGAGACGGGAGGATCACGAGGTCAGGAGATCGAGACCATCCTGGCTAACACGGTGAAACCCCGTCTCTACTAAAAATACAAAAAACTAGCCGGGCAAGGTGGCAGGCGCTTGTAGTTGGGAGGCTGAGGCAGGAGAATGGCGTGAACCTGGGAGGTGGAGCTTGCAGTGAGCTGAGATCCGGCTACTGCACTCCAGGTTGGGCGACAGAGCGAGACTCCGTCTCAAAAAAAAAAAAAAAAGTTTTATATTCTGGATTTGGAAGTTGGTTGATTTAAGAGTAATGAGAATAAATAATGCCCCCTCCCCCTGTGGTTCTCAAGGTTTTCCACTTAGTTTTATTAGCTATAGTAGAGTAACTCAGCATTTTGAAATATTTGCATAATTTGAAAAGCCTCTGAAAGAACACTGTGATTCAGGTATAGCATTGCAGGTTTGAGGGATTTCAACAGATTTCTTCATGTGTGTTTAATTCCATTATGATTAAAAAAAAAAAAAAACCCAAGAAATAAAACCTCTGATCACTTAACCAGCATTTTAACATATTTCTTCTGAAAATCTGATTGCCAGAATTTAATTACATTAGAAGAAATTTTTTAAAAAGCTGATAACTATTACATAGCAAATGTGTTTTCAAAGAACTTGTTTTAAGGTGCGTCTTGGTGGCTCACGCCTCTAATCCCAGCACTTTGGGAGGCTGAGGCAGGTGGATCAGTTGAGGTAAGGAGTTCAAGACCAGCCTGGGCAACATAGTGAGACCCTGTCCCTACAAAAAATACAAAAATTAGCCAGGTGTGGTGGCACATTCTTGTGTGATCGCAGCGAATCGGGAGGCTGAGGTGGGAGGATCAGGTTGAGTTCTAGAGGTCAAGACTGCAGTGAGTTGAGATGGTGCCACTGCACTTAAGCCTGGGTAACAGAGGGAGGCTCTGTCTCAGAGAGAGAGAGAGAGAGAGAGAGAGAGAGAGAGAGAGAGAGAGAGAGAGAGAGAGAGAGAGAGAGAGAGAGAGAGAGAGAGAGAGACCTACCCAGTTTGATGAATGAGATACATGTTAAGTGAAACTATTTTTCAGATAGTGTAGAATTAACTTACGTTCACAGTTAAATTCATATTAGACTGTTACCTATTCTCAGATATTAATATTAACCCTCAAGGGACATTGGCTAAATTTTTTTCTTTTGTTTTTTGTTTTTTAACAAGACCTTGTAGTTTATGTCAGTGGTCTCCAAACTTTTTGGCACCAAGGACCAGTTTTGTGGAAGACAGTTTTTTCCACAGACCCCAGGGGGAGCAGGGAGGGGATGGTTTTGGGGTGAAACACTTCCACCTTAGATCATCAGGCATTAGTTAGATTCTCATCAGAAGCACGCAGCCTAGGTCCCTCGCTTGCCCAATTCACAGTAGGGTTTGTGCTTCTATGAGAATCTAATGCTGCTGCAGATTTGAGATGAGGCGGAGCTCAGGTGTTAATGCTGGCTTGCCTGCCGCTCACTTCCTGCTGTGTGGCCTGGTTCCCAACAGGCTACCGATTGGTATTGGTCTGCAGTGAGAGGTGGGGGGAACCCTGCGTACGATAAACCATCTTCTAGAATAATTTTTTAAATATATTGAAGCAGTAGTGCCCAGTTTATAAAGAGGCATATATATAGTATAAGCTACATGTGTATAGTTTATACTCAGAGTACAAAATCCACCTTGGCCACTATTTTTTTTTCTTTTTTTGAGATAGAGTCCTCCTCTGTCACCCAGGCTAGAGTGCAGTGGCATGATTTCGGCTCACTGCCATCTCCGCCTCCCTGGGTTCAGCGATTCTTCTACCTCAGCCTCCCAAGTGGCTGGTATTACAGGCACACGTCACCATGTCTGGCTACTTTTTGTATATTTAGTGGAAACGGGGTTTCACCATATTGGCCAGTTTGGTCTTGAACTCTTGACCTTGTGATCCGCCTGCCTCGGCCTCCCAAAGTGCTGGGATTATAGGCGTGAGCCACCACGCCCAGCCACCTTGGCCACTATTGCAAAAGTAAAGCTAAATAATTCTGAAGTATATGTTCCATGTTTTGTGAGAACTGTTGATTTGGAAACTGTATTCTAACAAGATAAATTTTAAATGTAACTAATAGTATATGTTTCTGAATAAACAGTTGCTGCTTCTAATGTAAAGTGTCATATTTGTTTTCAAATCATTGCTCAAGTTGTATAGTTGTTTTGGGCACATATTTTCAACTTCTAGACTGATACAAAATGTAGAATAAGTAAAAAACATGATATAGTTGTATCGTTTCTAAACACTGACCTGTTTTTTTTTTATTTTTTGAGACAGAGTCTTGCTCTGTCACACAGGCTGAAGTGCAGTGGCACGATGTCGACTCATTGCAACCTTTGCCTCTCGTGTTCAAGTGAGTCTCCAGCCTCAGCCTCCCGCGTCGCTGGGATTATAGGCATGCGTGACCACGCCTGGTTAAGTTTTTGTGTTTTTAGTAGAGATGGGGTTTTACCATGTTGGCCAGGCTGGTTTCAAACTCCTGACCTGCAGTGATCTGCCTGTCTTGGCCTCCCAAAGTGCTGGGATTACAGGCATGAGCCCCGGCGCCCTGGCCCCTTTGCTACATTTTAGTGATAACAAAAATGCAATCCAAGTGTCAGATTATTCAGTCGCTTTCTGTCTTTTGGTTTGTGGGAAGTTTGATACATTATTTTTTAGTGTTTCTTAGCCCTTTGTTATATTTCATGGATAGTGGGGAAGTGAGTCTGTGACTTGATTGAAATATATTATACCATGCATTCATCTGCATCATAGGCAGTTGGCTCTTAATGGTGAAGTGGAATCTAAACTTCTCGTTTGGAACAGTTGCATTAATTTAACTGATACTGATGACGCTCTATAAAGATAAAAATGTCATTGCATGGAGGCTTACTTGTGATGTAATTTGTATTTGGGAGAAGTAAATCATAGTAGGATTTTAGATGTTTTATTAAAAAATAGTTTCAGTTTCTAGAGTAGAATATTGTTAAACAAAATGGTAAACACTATAAACCATAATACTGTAGCAGTACCCTTTAGCTGTCTTCGACTTCCCAAAAAGAAACCATTACCACCACTACCTCTTCTCCCTGCAAAAAAGAAACGATTACCACCTCCACCTCTAACAACAGAAAAAAATTTAAAAAACCCTTTTTTGACTTCACACTGTGGCTCACACCTGTAATCCCAGCACTTGGAAAGGCTAAGGTGGGATCCTCTTGAGACCAGGAGTTCGAGACCAGCCTGGGCAACATCACTTGAGCCCAGGAGTTTAAGGCTGCAGTGAACCATGATCGTACCACTGCACTCCAGCCTGGGCAGCAGAGGAAGACTCTTGTCCCAACAAACAAATAAAAACACCTTTTTAATCTGTTTGTTAACTCATGGTTTGTTTAAGATTTTCTTTTAACCATTTTTGATGCCTTTTTTTTTTTGAGACAGGTTCTCACTCTGTCTCCCAGGCGGGAGTGCAGTGATGTGATCATTGCTCATTGCACCTGGACTTCCTAGGATCAGATGATTCTCCTACCTCAGCCTCCCGAGTTGCTGGGACTACAGGTGCACACCACCATGTCCAGCTAATTTTTGTATTTTTTGTAGAGACTGGGTTTTGCCATGTTGCCCAGGGTGGTCTTAAACTCCTGGGCTCATGTGATCTGCCCACCTTGGCCTGCCAGAGTGCTGGGATTATAGGAATAAGTCAACTGCATCCAGCCCATTTTTGATATCTCAGATCTTTCATCATAGTTTAGTCAGCCATATTTCTCCTATAATTAAAAAAAAAAATTTTGTCTTGCTTTCAAGCTATTACTCTGTAGTTTAACATATATTCTTTGTTTTAACTAAACTGTTTTGAGCAGTGATTCATGATAACCTTTTTTTTTTTTTTGGAGACAGTTTCGCTTTTGTTGCCCAGGTTGGAGTGCAGTGGCGCACATGATCTTGCCTCACTGCAACCTCCGCCTCCTGGGTTCAAGTGATTCTCCTGCCTCAGCCTCCCGAGAAGCTGGAATTACAGCCATGCGCTAGCATGCCTAGCTAATTTTTTATTTTTAGTAGAGACTTGGTTTATCCAAGTTGGTCAGCCTGGTTTCAAACTCCTGACCTCAGATGATCTGCCAACCTCGGCCTCCCAAAGTGCTGGGATTACAGGCGTGAGCCACCGCCCCCTGCCAATTTGCAATAACTTTTTAATCTTTTTGTATCTTGTATTTAAACTTTTAAGTTCATTTCCCTGTCAATTTCTGACAGATTGAAAAATAATAATCTTTACTGGGTGTGTGGTGGCTCACGCCTGTAATCCCAGTAATTTGGGAGGCTGAGGTGGGTGGATCACAAGGTCAGGAGATCAAGACCATCCTGGCTAACATGGTGAAACCCCGTCTCTACTAAAAATACAAAAAAATTAGCTGGGCATGGTGGCGGGCGCCTGTAGTCCCAGCTACTCGGGAGGCTGAGGCAGGAGAATGGCGTGAACCCAGGAGGCAGAACTTGCAGTGAGCCGAGATCATACCACTGCACTCCAGCCTGGGTGACAGAGCATGACTCCGTCTCAAAAAAAAAAAAAAAGTTTTTATATTACTTAAAAGCTTCTTCTAAAGGTACAAAGGAAAAAATGGAATGAAAAGTGAACTATGGCCGGGCGCGGTGGCTCAAGCCTGTAATCCCAGCACTTTGGGAGGCCGAGACGGGCAGATCCCGAGGTCAGGAGATCGAGACCATCCTGGCTAACATGGTGAAACCCCGTCTCTACTAAAAAATACAAAAAACTAGCCAGGCGAGGTGGCAGGCGCCTCTAGTCCCAGCTACTTGGGAGGCTGAGGCAGGAGAATGGCGTAAACCCGGGAGGCGGAGCTTGCAGTGAGCTGAGATCTGGCCACTGCACATCAGCCTGGGCGACAGAGTGAGACTCCGTCTCAAAAGAAAAGTGAACTAGGTGGGGTGTAGTGGCTCATGCCTGTAATCTCAGCACTTTGGGAAGCCAACATGGGCAGATCACATGAGGCCAGGAGTTCGAGACCAGTCTGGCTAACATGGCGAAACCCCATCTCTACTAAAAATACAAAAATTAGCCAGGTGTGTTGGTGCATGTCTATAATCCCAGCTATTTGGGAGGCTGAGGCATGAGAATCACTTGAACCTAGAAGGTGGAGGTTGCAGTGAGCAGAGTTTGAGCCACTTGTACTCCAGCCTGGGCAGAAAGAAAAAAAAAAGTGAAGTTGAACTAAATTTAGGTCTGTTGAGTTTGCAATGATGGTTGTATATACCTCTAAGATCAGTAAAACCTAAATCAATCTAGAGAACAGGTCTTTGCTGGGCGTGGTGGCTCAAGCCTGTAATCCCAGCACTTTGGGAGGCCGAGACGGGCGGATCACGAGGTCAGGAGTTCGTGACCATCCTGGCTAACACGGTGAAACCCCGTCTCTACTAAAAAATACAAAAAGCTAGCTGGGCGAGGTGGCGGGCGTCTGTAGTCCCAGCTACTCGGGAGGCTGAGGCAGGAAAATGACGTAAACCCGGGAGGCGGAGCTTGCAGTGAGCTGAGACCGGCCACTGCACTCTAGCCAGGGCGACAGAGCGAGACTCCGTCTCAAAAAAAAAAAAAAAAAAAAAAAAAGAGAACAGGTCTTAAAGATACATTTTTGGTGGGGTGTGGTGTCTCATGCCTGTAATCCCGGCACTTTGGGAGGCCAAGGCGGGTGGATTGCTTGAACTCAGGAGTTTGAGACCAGCTGGGCAACATGGAGAAACCCCGTTTCTACAGAAAATACAAAAATTAGCCAGACATGGTACTACACGCTTGTGGCCCCCAGCTACTCAGAAGACTGAGGTGGGAGAATTGCTTGAGCCCAGGAGGCAGAGGTTTCAGTGAGCTGAGATTGTGCCACTGTACTCCAAACTGAGCCACAGAGGGAGACCCTATCTCAAAAAAAAAAAAAAAAGACTTTCATACTTATGGTAAAATAAGTATTAAAATTAGGAAACTATGGCTGAATATGGACGTTTTGGTCTGGTCGAAGTACTGTGAATTAAATTACATTTTACTTTGATCAGGAGTGACGGTCCAGTAATTTTGATGATAGTCTATACATCATGTAACCTGACTTATTTAGTCGTCTACAAATATCTTTTGTTTTTGAGACCTGAGTCTTGCTCTGTTGCCCAGGCTAGAGTACAGTGGTGCGATCCTGGTTCACTGCAACCTCCACCTACTGGGTTCAGGAGATTTTCCTGCTTCACCCTTCTGAGTAGCTGGGATTACAGATGTGCACCACCACGCCTGGCAAATTTTTGTGTTTTTAGTAGAGACAGGGTTTCAGCATGTTGACCAGGCTGGTCTTAAACTCCTGACCTCAGATGATCTGCCCACCTCGGCCTCCCAAAGTGCTGGGATTACAGGCGTGAGCCACCACGCCCGGCTTACAAATACCTTTTAAAGTGGTTCTAAAGCCTCAGAAATTATTTTTCCTGAAGAGGAAGATTAAACTAAAGTTTTATTCATTGCATTATGGGGGAAAGTTTAGGCAGCATATCTTATGGTTTTGTTTTTCATGAAAATATCAGTATTCTTTCAGGTTTTAAGTCCATTTAAAAAGTTTACATAGTAATATATGTACATGGTTGAAAAAAGTCAATAGCCCAGAATGCTTATAAGAAGGATCAAGAATTCTGTTTCGCTCCTTAGTGCCACTCTCCAGACAACTTCTTGGTATCAATTTAAGGGCTACAGGTGCGGTTTTGTTATGTGAATACATTGCATAGTGCTGAAGTTTGGGCTTTTAGTGCATCTGTCATCCAAATAATGTACATCTACCCATTCAGTAATTTCTTGTCACTCACCCTCCTCCCACCCTGCCAAGCTTCTGAGTCTCCAGTGTGGTTATTCCACACTGTGCCCATGTGGACACATTGTTTTGCTTCAACTTACACGTGAGAACATGGCCTCCAGGTCCTTTCCATGTTGCTACAAAGTACATGATTTTATTCTTTATGGCTGAATAATATTTGTGTGTGTGTGTGTGTGTTATGTGTATCCCAAATTTTCTTTATCCAGTCATCTGTTGTTGGATGTGGAGATTGATTCCCTATCTTTGCTGTTGTGAGTGTTGCTGTGATAAATGTACGAGTGCAGTTATCTTTTTGATATAATGATTTATTTTCCTTTGGGTAGATACCCAGTAGTGGGATTGCTGGATTGAATAGCAGTTTTATTTTTATCATTTTTAGTTTTTTGAGATGGAGTTTCGCTCTTGTCGCCCAGGTTGGAGTGCAGTGGCATGATCTCGGCTCACTGCAACCTCTGCCCACCGGGTTCAAGTGATTCTCCTGCCTCAGCCTCCCAAGTAGCTGGGATTACAGGCACCTGCCACCATGCCCAGCTAATTTTTGTATTTTTAGTAGAGACAGGGTTTTACCATGTTGGCCAGGCTGGTCTTGAACTCCTGACCTCAGGTGATTCACTCGCCTTGGCCTCCCAAAGTGCTGGAATTACAGTTGTGAACCACTGCACCCGGCCAGTAGTTTTATTTTTTAGTTATTTGAGAAATCTTTATATCATTTTCCATACAGGTGGTACTAATTTACATTCCCACCCACAGTGTGTAGGTGTTCCCTGTTGTCTGCATCTTCCCCAACGTCTTTTATTATCATTTTTAATAGTAGCTATTCTGATTGGTGTAAGGTGATAGATACCTCATTGTGGCTTTTATTTGCATTTCCTTGATGATTAGTGATGAGCATTTTTTTCACATACCTGTTGGCTGTTTGTATGTCTTCTTTTGAGAAATGTCTGTTAATGTCCTTTGCTAACTTTAAAATTCTTAAAAATTTTTTATTAAACTTTTTTTTTTTTTAAAACTAGTTAAGTGCAGTAGTGAAAGGGGAGTGAAGACTATAGAACAAGGAGTTTGATCTGTAACTGACTGAACCATCAATTGGGATAACTCACTACCAGTTATCAGTAGCAAGGTATTCGGAACAGCCCTTTGATTACTTTTTTTTTTTTTTTTTTTTTGAGACGGAGTCTTGCTCTGCCGCCCAGGCTGGAGTGCAGTGGCCGGATGTCAGCTCACTGCAAGCTCCACCTCCCGGGTTCACGCCATTCTCCTGCCTCAGCCTCCCGAGTAGCTGGTACTACAGGCGCCTGCCTCATCGCCCGGCTAGTTTTTTGTATTCTTTAGTAGAGACAGGGTTTCACCGTATTAGCCAGGATGGTCTCGATCTCCTGACCTTGTGATCCGCCCGACTCGGCCTCCCAAAGTGCTGGGATTACAGGCTTGAGCCACCGCGCCCGGCCCCCTGCTTTCCCTTAGTCCTATTTCTTTAGTTTGGACTAGAAGTATTTAGACCTGTTGCCTTGCTTTTGTGCTGAACTTAAAGTTCTTTACTGTTTTTGCAGAATGCTACTGCTGTTACTAGATCTTTATCATTTCTTGAGTTACCAACTTGTTTTAATGCAGTACACCCCACATAAATATCTAAGAAACAATATGTGAGAGATAAAGTTTTGAATCCTTGCTTATCTGAAAAAGTCCTCATTAGCCCTTACAGTTGACTGATATTATTTTATTCAAGTCCAATTAAGCTGAAAATTATTTTCCCTCAGAACTTTGAAGGGATCGCTCCAGTGTCTTCTATGTCAGTTGTTGTTGGTGAGGAAAAGTCGGATACTGTATGATTCTTCTTCCTTTGTGGGTGATGTGTTTTATATTTTCATCCATGGCTGCCCTTTAGAGCCTTCATTTTATCCTCATTAAACTGAAATTTCTCAAAGATGTCCAGATGTATTTTCTTTTCCACTATAATAAGCAAAATACTCATGTGCTTCACTTCTTGAAAGTTTTCATATTATGGCTTTAGTGATCTTTTCTTTCTTTTTTTTTCTCTTTGAGATGGAGTCTCACTCTGTTGCCCAGACTGGAGTGCAGTGGCTCCTTCTCGGCACATTGCAACCTCTGCCTCCTGGGTTCAAGCTATTCTGCTTCAGCCTCCCAGGTAGCTGGGACTACAGGCGCCCGCCACCACACCTGGCTAAGTTTTTCT
This sequence comes from Trachypithecus francoisi, assembly GCF_009764315.1. Lineage (NCBI taxonomy): Eukaryota > Metazoa > Chordata > Mammalia > Primates > Cercopithecidae > Trachypithecus > Trachypithecus francoisi. The sequence continues at coordinate 7,011,667 of NW_022681469.1, forward strand.
ATTTTTAGTAGAGAGGGAGTTTCACCGTGTTAGCCAGGATGGTCTTGATCTCCTGACCTCCATCTCAGCCTCCCAAAGTGCTGGGATTACAGGCGTAAGCTCCCACGCTCGGCCTCTAGTGATCTTTTCTTTGTTTTCTCTGTAGCTCCTTTTAGTTGGGTTATTAGACTTCTTGAATTAATCCTCCCCAATATTTTTGTCTGTTTGTTGTGTTTTTTTTTTTCCTGGCCATCTCTTCTACTTTATTCTTGGACCTTTTAATTTTATATTGGAAGTTATATTTTAAATGTTTGAGATTTCTGCTTCGTTTCCTCCCCCTCCAATATCTTTCCCCATTTTATGCATTAATAATCTTCTTGAATCTCTGAAAATGTTAATAAGGTTTATTTATTTTTTTAAAATTTTATTGCCCTCCCTCTTGCCTGTCAACTCTATTGTAATTTTTGTTGTTATCTTAGTCTATATTGTAGGGCTTTAACCAAATATCTGCTGATCTTGGATATCACTCAGCTTTAAGATTTAGTAGAAGGGTTCACAATGAACTCTTGGTGGGAATTAATGGTTGGCAGGCTTTACTTTAGGGTTAAGCTGTTAATTAGTGTTTTGTATTCTGACATTTAAAAGTCCATTGTTTACCCCAAAGTGCCAGCTCCCATGCTAGGTTCACTAGTTTCCTCTTTCCCAGACTCCAGTTTCTTTTCTTTAGAAGAGATATCTTTCCATTCATTTTACTTTGTTTTTTAAATAATAATTTGGCTTAAAATTTTTTAAAACTACTGTTTAAAATGGTCTTTTGCTGAAGGGAGATAAATGTATATGTTTGTTCTGCTATTTGAGCCAGAGAATCTCTTTCAGTTCTCAAACTGGACTAGACCGAAAACTAATGAATATTTAGATATTTATTTATCCAGTGTTTCAGAATGTGTTAGGTTGTAGAAATGTAATAGCAGCTTTAAGTTGTGTATGAGGTGTTTTGCGTGTTTATAAAAGCGAGTACTGGCTGGGTGCGGTGGTGAGCGCTTGAAATCCCAGCACTTTGAGAAGCCAAGGTGGGTGAATCGCTTGAGCTCAGGAGTTGGAGGCCAGCCCAGGCAACGTGGTGAAACCCCACCCCTAAAAAAATCCACAGAAATTAGCAGGGCTTGGTGATGGGAACCTGTAGTTCTAGCTACTCAGAGGCTGAGGTGGGAGGATCCCTTGAGCCCAGGAGGTGGAGGTTGCATGGAGTCAAGATTGTGCTGTTGCACTCCAGCCTGGGCTACAGAGCTGAAACCCTGTCTCCAAAACAAAACCGAGTATTTATTATGTGTGTTAAGCCTTTTACAGTATGTGGAAGATTAGAAGGTGTTGCAGAAAAAGTTATGAATGTAATAATACATGCTGCTAAAAATATTTGAAGAGCATAGGAGGGCATAAGTTAAAAAGTAAAAGGGGCTGGCTGCAGGGGGCTCATGCTTATAATCTCAATACTTTGGGAGGCCAGGGTAGGAGGATCACTTGAGGCCAGTAGTTTGAGACCAGCCTGGGCAACATGTGCTTCACTGGGTGACAGAGCGAGCCTCTTATAGAAAGTAAAAAACAAAAAACGTGAAAGACCCTCTTTTCCCTGTTTTGCCCCACATTTCAGAGACAATTACTGTGTCCTTGACTTTTGTTATGGATGTGCCTTCGCTATTTCTATGTATGTGTGTGTACTTATATCCATTTTTATGATAATAGGATCATTTAATTTATATTGTGATTTGATTTTGTCTCTTTGCAGTTTATCTTAGGCATCTTTCCATTTTAGCTTATTCATATCTATCTCATTCTTTTCAAAATTTATCCAAAGATTTGAATCATGTGCTTAATTTGCCAAGGAGTGTTGTAGGTGTTAAGGATTCAGTGGTGGGCAAGAGAGACCGAGCTCCTGCCCTTGTGGAACAATATTTCAACGGCGAGAAACACAAAATAAATGCATTTCTAGTAATTAGTTTCAAATACTGAGAAGTGCTATGAAGAAAATAAAATGTGGTACTATACTGAGTGTGTCTGCTAATAGTATGAGAGAGAATGCATGTGGCTAAGGTGGTCAGGAAGGTCTGTATGATGTGATGGCATTGAAACACACGTGAATGATGTAGAGGCATTTTAGGAAGAGCAGGATTTATTGTGAAGACTCCAAAACAAGAATGAGTGTTGTGTTAGTGCGTTTTTCACGCTGCTGATAAAGACATACCCAAGGCTGGGTAATTTCTAAAGAAAAAGAGGTTTAATAGATTCATAGTTCCATGTGGTTGGGGAGGCCTCACACTCACAGCCAAAGGCATGTCTTATATGGTGGCAGGCAAGAGAGAGAGATCCAAGTGAAAGGGGTTTCGTCTTATAAAGCTGTCATATCTCATGAGATTTATTCACTACCATGAGAACAGTATGGGGGAAACCACCCCCATGATTCAGTTGTCTCCAACTGTGTCCCTTCCACAACACATGGGAATTATGGGAGCTTTAATTCAAGATGAGATTTGGGGTGGGGACGCGGTCAAACCATATCAAGTGTGTTATACTCAAGGGATCCTCCCATCTCCCAAAACAAACAATTGGTGTTACTGGGCAGTGAGGGGAACTTAGGAGACCATATTTGAGAGGCAAGCAGGAGCCCAAACAGTGCCCTTCACACCATGGTAAGATGCTGGGATTTTATCCTTAGTGCAGTGAAAGCCCTTAGAAGATTATAAACCGGGACATCCATAAGGCTGTGAAAGTAATCTTGACAGATAATGGCTTAGAGTAGGGTGATGGCAGAGGAGAAGGCAATCAGAAGTGTTTGGAAAGCGCAGAAGGCTGAGGCAGGAGAGAATTGCTTGTACTCGGGAGGTGTAGGTTGCAGTGAGCTGACATCAAGCCCCTGCACTCCAACCTGGGCAGCAGAGTGAGACTCCATCTCCAAAAAAGAAAATAAATAAATAAATAAGTTTGGAAAGTTACCACGATAAGATCTAAAGGATTTGATGAGATGGATATGAGATAAAGAAGAACTAAAATTGTCTTCTAGATTTGTGGCTTCAATAACTGAGTGGACAGAAATGTCATTTACTTAGATTAGAGATTGATCTTAGTGGAGAAACAGGTTTTAAACTAGATTGAAGGCCCTCTAATTAGTTAAACCATTCCCCTATTGATGGTCATTTAGTTGATTTCCAGTTTTATTTTTGTAAGGAATATCCTTGTACTTGTGTATTTATACATGTGGACATCTGGAAGATAAATTCCTAGATGTAAAGTTCTCTCATCAAACAGGACAGTACGTATGTTTCAAGTTTTGATGGATATTCATTAGTTGCCCTCCAAAAATGAGGTGTTGGCTTGGGTTCCCCCAACGGAGTATGCCTTTTTCCTGGCATCCTCACTAATAGCATACGCTGGTGGGAGAGGAAGTAGGCAAGGCCTACATTTCTGAAAATGGGAGTGGGAGTTCTAATAACATTTTTTCTTTACTAAATCACTTTGGCACTCTGTTCCGATAATGAAAATCAGCAATTGTCCTTTTCTTTTTGGTATCCCTGAAGTCATAACATGTTTCTGGCCATAGTTTTTTCCAGTTACTAATCATATAGCTGTTGGTCAGTCCTTCTAGGCTTAGTGGTATTTATGAAGCCTTTCATAATAATTATGATAATTACGGTGAAAATAAAAACTATTAATTGGTTTAATGTATGTCAAGCACTATCCTAAGTGCTTTGTATGTACCATATTTATTTAATCCTCACAACAACCTAAAAAGCAATTACTATTATTATCTCGATTTCTTGAAGTGAGACAGAGGACGTCCACCAGTCTTTGTCTTTTCATTTTATTTATTTATTTGTTTTCTGTCAGAATATCTTTTTGGGAGGTTTGGCGCTGTTACTTCAGTACCTTTTGTCGGTAGTTGTGGGTCAGAATCCAAACATAGAATACATGGCAGGAAAAGGCACATTCAGTTGAGGAGAATGCTCTGCTTATGGGTGATAAGTGTTTGTAATATTTTGGGTTTTGGTTGTCAGAACTGCCTATGTTGAAATCTAGCCTCACACTTATTAGCTGTTTTGATTTGGGGCTGACAATGATCTGTTTTTGTAGCTCAGTCTTCTGAGCTTTAAAATGGGAAAACAAGGTTTTGTAGGTGGTAGGATTGTTGCGGGCAGTAAGTTATACATGTAAAGGTATAAGAGGAAGAACTTTTATCAGGGTCAACTATTGTTTTTACATAATTGGCTAAGAGTGGGCCAGTCCTATCTAGCACTCAAAGTGTGGGGAAAATACTGGTGATTGGATATCACACTCTTACTGAGATATATATATTAATATTTAGGTATAAAACTTAGAAAGTGGGGCTGGGCGCGGTCGTTCATGCCTGTAATCCCAGCACTTTGGGAGGCCGAGGAAGGCGGATCACTTGAGGTCAGGAGTTTGAGACTAGCCTGGCCAACAGGGTGAAACGCTGTCTCTACTAAAAATACAAAAATTAGCCTGGCATGTTGGTAGGCACCTGTAATCTCAGCTACGTGGGAAGCCCAGGCAGGAGAATCACTTGAACCCAGGAGGCAGAGGTTGCAGTGAGCCGAGATGGTGCCACTGCACTCCAGCCTGAGTGACAGAGGGAGACTCTGTCTCAAAAACAAAACAAAACTTAAAAATGGTTAGGCACTGTGGTTCATGCCTGTGATTCCAGTACTTTGGGAGGCCAAGACAGGAGGATCACTTGAGCACAGGAGTTCGAGACCAGCCTAGTGGGCAACATAGTGAAACACTGTCTCTGACAGGAAAAAAAAACAAAAACAAAAACAAAAACAAAAACTCAGGTTGCGGCTATGTGCCTATAGTCCCAGCTACTTGGGAGGCGAGATGGGAGGATTACTTGAGCCCAAAAGGCCTAGATTGCAGTGAGCCATGGTTGCGCCACTGCACTCCAGCCAGTACGACAGAGCAAGACCCTGTCTCAACAAACAAAAAATCCTTTAAAAACTTCTAATGCTACTAATGTTGTAGTGAGTCATATTAAGTGGGATTATACATGTACCAAACTTTTATTTTTTACTGAGTGACATTATTTCATGGTTATTTTAATTTGCATGCCTTATGATTGAGATACACTGATTTTATTTGTCACTTGTATTTTTTTGCACACTGCCTACCAATACCCTGTATCAGGTACTTTGCAGTTTCAGGTAACAAAAACTTTAATTAAAAATGGCTTAAACCATAAATAAAATTTACTTCACATGACCGGAAGTCCAGGTGTAATTCAGTGGCTCAATTAAATTGTCACGGACCTAGATGGTTTTCATTTTCCTGCTGTTTTATACTCAGCTGGTTGTTGATAGTTGCTAAATTAATTCACGTAAATAATCAGCACCTAAAATGTATTAGACAGTATTCTATAAGCACGGGAAATACAGCAGTGAGCAAAACAGAGTCCATTGCCTTCTTTCATGGAGCTTACATTTTAGTGGGGATAAGGGAGAAAACAGTCAAATAGGTAGAATTTATAGAATGTCAGAAGATGTTAAGTTTGTGGAAAAAAATAAAGCCATGGAAGGGACGGGAAGGGCTGGGTTGGATTATTTTAAGTGGGGCCATCAGAGAAGGCCTTAGTGAGCTGATGTTTGAATAGCATCTTAAATAAGAATGCAAAGGCAGATACTTGGGGAAAGAGCATTGGTGATGCAGAGAACAGTGAGTGCAGAAGCCCCGAGGCAGGAATGTGCTTAGCCTGTTCATAGAACTGAAAGGGCCAGTGTGGCAGGAGCTGAGTTATGGAGAAAACATCATTAAGAGAAGTAGTGCAGGGAGTCAGATTGTGCAGGGCCTTGTAGACCATTATGAGATCTTTTGACTTTTACTCTGGATTAGATGAGATTCCTTTGGGGGCTTTTGAGTGGAGGAGTGGTTTTATCTGACCAAGACTCTAAAACTCTCATGTTGGCTGCTGTGTTGAGACTGAATGAAGATCAAGGAGGAAGCGGGCATGTTAGTTAAGATAATATTAGCAGGGTGACAGATGATTTGAAGCATGATAGGCATCAGAGAAATGTTGAAGTAATTTTGCATATGTTGAAGCAGAGCCGGAAAGATTTGTTGAGGGATGTGGGATGTGCGAAAAAGAGGATTCATAGTTCACACCAGGTCCAGTGACCACAGCCAGTAAAGATGAAGTATATTTGTTGGTGCACATCTATTTTATTTGGAATTAAAAACCTTTCCTGGAAGCCCTTAGCAGATTTTTTTTGAGATGGAGTTTTGCTTCTTGTTGCCCAGACTGGAGTGCAGTGGCATGATCTCGGCTCACTGCACTGCATCCTCTGCCTCCTGGGTTCAAGCGATTCTCCTCCCTCAGCCTCCTGAGTAGCTGGGATTACAGGCGTGTACCACCATGCCCGGCTAATTTTGTATATTTAGTAGAGACAGGGTTTCTCCACATTGGTCAGGCAGGTGATCTGCCTGCTTCAGCCTCCCAAAGTGTTGGGATTATAGGCATGAGCCACCGCGCCTGGCCAGCAGGTTTTTTTCTTAAATCCCTTCAGTCATGATTGGTATCCATCCATGTCCTAGATACAAGTGAGGGTGGGAGAGCAAGGATGTTCCTTTCAGCCATGATAATGGGAGGTGAACTCTTTAAGGAACAGGCTGTGAGGGGGTGTGGCTATTGGTAACTAACAGTCTATTTGTCATGGCCCATTTTTCTGTTAAGTTGGTCATCCTTTTTAAATGATTTGTAATAATTTTTGCATGGTAAGGAAATAAGTATTTGTTATATAAGTCTAGATTCTAAATATTTGGAAGCTGTAAATGAGATTTTAAACTCTGAGATCAGTTTTCTAATTTTGAAATAAAGTGAATCTCCATTGAAATTTACAAGTAGGAGCTGGCGATTGCAGAGTCCAATGCATAATTTATAGTTTTTCCTATTTTGGGTGCAGTTGTCATTTTAACCTGAATGCCAGGCAGTTATCTTTATAAAACTATCATGTGTGAGTTACAGAGGCAACATTGGGGTGGTAGAAAAAAACAAAACACCGTATGCCTCTATATGTGCAGTTTTGCCAGAGGCAGTTTATTTATTTATTTATTTATTTATTTTTGAGGTAGGGTCCCCAGGCTGGAGTGCAGTGGCACAATCATGGCTCCTTGCAGCTTCACCCTGTCTGGCTCAAGTGATCCTCCCACTGCTCTGCCTCCAGAGTAGCTGGGACTACAGCAACATGCGGCTAATGTTTACATTTTTAGTTGAGACAAGATTTCACTATGTTGCCCTTTCTTCCTTCACCAAAAAAAAGCTGATAAACTGGCTTATTATATAACAAGGAATTCTCATTTTATTCTATTTATTTTGTATTATTATTTATTCTTTAATTTCAGTGATGCCAAGCGGTGTTTTTTAGAGATTTTGAGTGTGAGCTTTCTAATCACTGAAGAGTTTTTGAGCCTTAACTCCATTACTTAATTAGCTGTGTGACCCAGACCACTTCATTGTACAGCTGCGTTCTTCTTGTGCTGGGGAGGGCATTCACACAAAACACAGTGAAATTGTGCTTTATAGTGGTTCTGATGTGACTTTAGGCAAGTTCATTAAACACTGCGCTTTCAATACGATAATGCATGTGGAATGCTAAGCACAGTGCCTTTAAGACACTTGAGGGGAAATGAGAACAGTTCCATAGCCCTTCATTTTTACTTTTGATTGAGAGTTGTTTACTAATAACTAACTAGGTGAGTTATAAATGGGGAAGTAGGGTCCTTGTGAAGTGGCTATGAAATAGCATAGAGGATATATTTAAAAAGCTGTAGTTTTACTGCATATTTTCTTTTTTTTATTTTTTGAGACAGAGTCTCGCTCTGTCGCCCAGGCTGGAGTACAGTGGCCGGATCTCAGCTCACTGCAAGCTCCACCTCCCGGGTTTAAGCCATTCTCCTGCCTCAGCCTCCCGAGTAGCTGGGACTACAGGCGCCCGCCACCTCACCCAGCTAGTTTTTTGTATTTTTTAGTAGAGACGGGGTTTCACCGTGTTAGCCAGGATGGTCTCGATCTCCTGACCTCGTGAGCCTCCCATCTCGGCCTCCCAAAGTGCTGGGATTACAGGCTTGAGCCACTGCGCCCGGCTACTACATATTTTCAAACTACATATTTCATTTTAGTTTGGAGAACTTCACTGAAGAATAAAGAAGTAGTAGTATGTGAGTTTGGATCATTTCTATGGTTTGGTGGTGGGTGTACTAAGGCCTTTCCAGTTCTTAGTCCTGTGAGAGGTAGATAGGGTTGTGGGGGGTAGGGAAGAACAGATAGATGAGATACATTTCTGTTTTTTTGCATGGTAACTTATAAGGCATTGCCAAGAGAGGGAATTCATTGGAGACAAAGAAAAATATGAAACGTAGTGTATATAGGGCTTTGTAGCGTCCATGGTTTCAGGCATTTATGGGAGCCAGGCAGGTGTAGGGTATGGGGTTGAAATGTATTTCCTGTGGGTAAGCTTAGGACTACCTTATATTATTTACTCCAAGACGCTTTTACGGGTGAGGAATCCAACATTTAAATTTATGTATGTATATGATAGAGCCAGAATTTTTCCAGATCTGAGACTCAAAGCTCTTTGTGTTTTCATTTATACTCCAGCTCTTTTGAGGAGCTTTAAAGTCTAGTTACAAAGACGGGAAAAACAAGACTGGCCACAGTGGCTCACACCTGTAATTCCAGCACTTTGGGAGACTGAGGCCGAGACCAACCTGGTGAATATAGTGAAACCCTGTATCTACTAAAAATACAAAAATTAGCCTGGTATGGTGGTGTGCGCCTGTAATCCCAGCTACTCAGGAGGCGTAGGTAGAATTGCTTGAACCTGGGAGGCAGAGGTTGCAGTGAGCCGAGATTGTGCCACTGCACTCTGTGTGCCAGAGCGAGACTCTGTCAAAAAAACAAAAAAAAGGCCGGTCGCACAGTGGCTCATATCTGTCATCCCATTGCTTTGGGAGGCTGAGGCAGGCAGATTAAGGTCAGGAGTTCGAGACCAGCCTGTTCAACATGGTGAAACCCTGTCTCTACTAAAAATACGAACATTAGCCTGGCATGGTGGCAGGCATCGTAATCCCAGCTACTTGGGAGGCTGAGGCAGGAGAGTGACTTGTACCCAGGAGGCGGAAGTTGCAGTGAGCTGAGATGGCACCAGCCAGTGCACTTGAGCCTGGGTGACAGAGCGAGACTGTGTCACCAAAACAAACAAACAAAAACCAAGCAACAACAACAAAAAACCCAGGAAAAACATACATGCGACAGAAGAATGTTAAAGAGATTCTAAGGCTTTTTTTTTTTTTTTTGGTAGACAATCTCACTCTGTCGCCCATGCTGGAGTGCAGTGGTGCGATCTTGGCTCACTGCAGCCGCCGCCTCCCTGGTTCAAGCAGTTCTCTGCCTCATCCTCCCAAGTAGCTGGGATTACAGGCGCCTGCCCCCACGCCGGGCTAATTTTTGTAGTTTTAGTAAAGACGGGGTTTCACCATCTTGGCCAGGCTGGTCTTGAACTCCTGACCTCGTGATCCACCTGCCTCTGCCTCCCAGAGTGCTGGGATTATAGGCATGAGCCACTGCTCCTGGCAGAGATTCTAAGTTTTTTGAGAATAGTGACTGTGTTTCTTGGGTCGTGGCTCTATCTTATACATCTAGCATAGTGTGTGTATGTAGCAGGTGTTTAATATTTCTTAAACATACGTGGTCCTTAATATCAAACAGTATGGGATTTAAGACATGAACTTGGCTTTGAGTCTCAGCACTTCCATTTCTTAGTTGTATGACCATGGCCATTTACTTAATCTCTTTGATCTTGAATTTCCTTATCCGAAAAATTAATATCTATTGTGATGGGTTGTAATGAGAATTAAATGATAATGTATACAGAATGCCTAACTTGATTGGATTTGTGGTACACAGTAGCTATAATGACCATTTTAACCCCAATATGAGAAGGATTCACTCATCACAGTGTTGTATATTTTGTAGCTATTACTTCTATAATCCCCAAGGAAATGTTTAACAAAGTGTTCTTCAGTTTCTACTTCCCAGTTCCTTTGCGGAACTGGTAAAAATTTAAAATATCTTAACATACTGTTTTATTTCAAATGATAAACAGTAAGGTAAAATGTGGTTTTTCTTGGACAACGTATGGTAGAATGATGTTTAGAATATTTAATTATGTGATTTAATACATTTTATTTTTTTCCTTTACGATTCTAAAAATTTATTTTATTTTAGATTCAGGGGGTACATGTGCAGGTTTGTTACATGGCTAGATTATGTAATGCCGAGGTTTGGCCTTCTAGCGCACCCATCATCCAAATACTGACCCTAGTACCCAATAGGTAGTTTTCAACCTGTGTGCCTCCTCTTCTACCTTCTCTTTTGGAATCTCTAGTCTATTACTTCCATCTTTATGTCCACATGTACTCATTCTTCAGCTCCCACTTACAAGTGAGACCAAGTGGTATTTGATTTTCTGGTTCTGAGTTACTTCTTTTAGGATGAAGGATGAAAAACAATGTAGCCTCCAGCTCCATCCATGTTGCTGCAAAGGACATGATTCCATTCTTTTTTTGTGGCTGCGTATTTTTACCTTTTTTTGTGAATGGGAGAGGGTTTAAATATGGACCAGCATAATGAAGAAAATGTCTGTAATCCCACTGTTCACATAATCCCTGCTAGTTTAAAAAAAGGTTATGTAGGCCGAGCACGGTGGCTCACACCTGTAATCCCAGTGCTTTGGGAGTCCATGGCTGGAGGATCACTTGAGCCTGAGTTCAAGACCAGCCTGAGTAACATAGTGAAACCTCGTCTCTACAAAAAAATAAAAATTAGCCAGGTGTGGTGGTGCATGCCTGCAGTTCCAGCTACTTGGGAGGATTGCTTGAGGCCAAGAGTTAGAGGCTGCAGTAAGCTGTGATTGTGCCACTGCACTCCAGCTGGTGTTACAGAGCGAAATCCTGCCTCAAAAAAAAAAAAAAAAAAAAGTAAATAATTAGAAAATTTAAATAGTATAAACTACAAGCCTCTCCTATTAGTTTGCTAGAGCTGCCATAACAAAATACCACAAACTGAGTGACATAAGTATCACTATTTTTTTTTTTTTTTTTGAGACGGAGTCTCACTTTGTCGCCAGGCTGGAGTGCAGTGGTACGATCTCGGCTCACTGCAGCCTCGGCCTCCCAGGTTCAAGTGATTCTCCTACCTCAGCCTCCCAAGTAGCTGGGACTTCCATCCTTCAGAATTGATAAATTTAATTTCTTTTAATTTTAAAAAATTAAGAGTGACACTTGGCTGGGCGCACTGGCTCATGCCTGTAATCCCAGCACTTTGGGAGGCTGAGGTAGGCGGATCAAGAGGTTAGGAGATTGAGACTATCCTGGCTAACATGGTGAAATCCTGTCTCTACTAAAAATACAAAAAGTTGACCAGGCGTGTTGGTTCACACCTGTTATCTCAGCACTTTGGTAGGCCAAGGTGGGCGGATCACCTGAGGTTGGGAGTTCGAGACCAGCATGACCAATATGGAGAAACCCTGTCTGTACTAAAAATACAAAATTAGCTGGGTATGGTGGTGTATGCCTGTAATCCCAGCTACTTGGGAGGCTGAGGCAGGAGAATCGCTTGAACCCGGGAGGCAGAGATTGCAGTGAGCCAAGATCATGCCATTACACTCCAGCCTGGGCGACAAGAGCAAAACTCCATCTCAAAGAAAAAAAAAAAAAGTCTAAATAGTTCGCAAAACAAAAAATTTTTAACCTAAAATGAGAACCGTTTTAAAATTTTAATATATTGTATTTTTTCTCCATATAATCCCAGGTATTCTTCAGGTTAGATCTCAGTTTCACAAAAAAGGATGTGCTTGAAAAACTTACCAAAATCTCGTGATTAGATACTTTTTTCATTTGTTTTTGTTTTTTGAGACAGAGTCTCACTCTGTTGCCCAGACTGGAGTGCAGTGGCGCAATCTTGGCTTACTGCAACCTCTGCCTCCTGGGTTCAAGCGATTCTCCTGCTTCAGCCTCCTTAGTAGCTGGTACTACAGGCAGGCACCACCATGCCTGGCTAATTTTTGTATTTTTAGTAGAGACAGGGTTTCACCATGTTGACCAGGCTGGTCTTGAACTCCTGACCTCAGGTGATCCACCTACATTGGCCTTCCAAAGTGCTGGGATTACAGGTGCGAGCCACTGCGCCCAGCCAAAGCATACTTATTTAGCAGGTGTGGATACGTGTATTAAATAGATTTACTTGTAGATAGATGTATAAATGTATACCCATAATGAATGAAATTGATGAAATTATATATATATATTTGTTATAAGGGGTTACTTTTTCCCCCCAACCTAGAAAGCTTCACTACATAACATGGTTATGTGGGAATTTGAGAGTTGGATCGCTTTGCATTACTGTAAACGATAGAGCTTTATTTTAAAGTATTTTTTATTCTAAAGGTATATGTGCTTTTCATAAATCCAAATTCTAACAAAAGGTATACATCACAAGTTCAGTTTTACTCCCCAGAGGTAATCACTGGTTCTTTTTTGTATATTTTTCCAGATGTTTTTGGTTTGTAGATAAGACATGTATGTACATAGAAAAAAATACAGACATAGGCCTATATGTTCTTTGAAAACAGATGGAATTATACTATAAATACTGTTTTGTAACTTACTTTTTTTTTGGCATACTAGTATATGTTATACATCTTTTCGTAGGTATATCGTGATTAATGTAGGTGCAGTTCAGTAATGATTGAAATGAAGTTATTTTTTCATTATATTCTATTTTTGAAAAATTGCCAATAACTACATACATTATGTAACAAAAATCACATTATATAACTGTCAGTATAAAGGAATGGCTCAGGTAAAACCAAATAGAAGTTGCATAATATTTTAAATAATTTTAATATTTAAAAAGTTAAAACTTGTACTACATGGCTATTAGGGCAAGGAAGTATGATCTCTTTAATGTACATGGTATTTTAAAAATATCTTATTCTGATGTGTCTTGTTGATTGTAAAACCCCACTTAACATTTTGGGCTCCTACTTAAATCTTTTTACTTTAAAATAACACTATTCTGTGGTTATTCTTGTGGCATATTAAAGTGATATTTTAAGGAATACTTAACAAACTTCTATATAAAATGTATCTACTCTAAGTTAAAAATCTTGGTGCCCTTACTGGTCTTATGATCTTGGAAGTCACTTAAGATCCTGAGCTGTGTATTAAGCCTGTGCTCGTTCAAGTTCTGGATCTACCATTTAATAATTGACCATGACTTCTTTATACTTCAGTTTCCCCAACTGTTGAATAGGAATAATGATTGCTGTGATGAGTCCATAAAAAATACTGTCTTACTGACTTTATAATGGTCGAAATTTCAAGAGTGTAACACAGTAACAGTTAAGTCATACTGGGACTCAGGCTAATCTTTTCTCTGTTGCCGTAGGTATCGATGTCCACCTGACAAATGGGGGTGAGAAGTGGTGAGGGATTGCATGGGAGGTTTGTGGACAAGGCCTGGGAGTAGTAAAGAGGCATCTTTCACTTTTGCTCACATTTCATTGTTTAGAATAGTCATGTGAAAGGGAAGCTGGGAAATGTAGTTTAGCCATATGCCAGGAGGAAAAGGAAATGCTTTGGTGAATAGTCAGCTGGTTTTTGCCACCAGTGCTAAGCACAGTTCCTGGAAGATGGTTTTCAAGTCATTAAGCAAGTCGCTTTTTACCTCTCCAGGTCTGTGTTTCTTTCTATAAAGTGGGAAGAGGGTGATAATGAAAGCTTCTATGAAGCACTGTTTTGGGAGAACTATATATATATATATTTTTAAGACGGAGTCTTGCTCTGTCGCCCGGGCTGGAGTGCAGTGGCCAGATCTCAGCTCACTGCAAGCTCCGCCTCCCGGGTTTACGCCATTCTCTTGCTTCAGCCTCCCGAGTAGCTGGGACTACAGGCGCCCGCCACCTCGCCCGGCTAGCTTTTTGTATTTTTAGTAGAGACGGGGTTTCACCGTGTTAGCCAGGATGGTCTCGATCTCCTGACCTCGTGATCCGCCCATCTCGGCCTCCCAAAGTGCTGGGATTACAGGCTTGAGCCACCGCGCCCGGCCGAGAACTATATGTTATAACCATCTTAACTCATTTAATTCTTATAAAAGTCCTCTGAAGTAAAGACTATTATTGTCCTTTTTTTTTTCTTCTTCTTCTTTTTTAACAGCTGAGGAAGCTAAGGCTCAGAGTGAGTCACGGACACAGGATTTGAACCCAGGCAGTCTTCACTGTAGGGTCTGTGTTTTTATTTATTTTTATTTTTAATCAATTTTTTTGAGATGGAGTCTCATTCTCTCGCCCAGGCTGGAGCGCAGTGATGCAATCTCGGCTCACTGCAACCTCTGCCTCTCAGGTTCAAGTGATTCTCCTGCCTTAGCCTCCCAAGTAGCTGGGTTTATAGGTGAGTGCTACCACGCCAGGCTGATTTTTGTATTTTTAGTAGAGTTGGGGTTTCACTGTGTTGGCCAGGCTGGTCTTAAACTCCTGACCTCAAGTGATCCACCCACCTCAGTCTCCCAAAGTGCTGGGATTATAGGCATGAGCCACTGTACCTGGCCTCAGGCATAATGTGATATCATTTATAAATATTAGAGAATGTAGTTCTAAAAAGTAAAGGCTTAAGAAAAACCTGATACCACCATCATACTTAAAAAAATAATTGAGGGTAAAATCCATAATATCATCCAATATTCTATGTTCAGGTAAACACGTCTCAATTTTTAAAGTATTTGAATAAGGCTTACATATTGTGATTAAGTCTCTTAATCTGTAGGTTACCACCCTCCTTTTTATTCTCACAATTTATTTGTTAAAGAAATGGGTTATTTGCCCTGTAGAGTTCCCATAGTCAGGATTTTGCTGATTCCTGAGATTCAATACCAGGTTTTATCGCTGATGTTTCTGTATTTTCTGTATTTCCAAATGAGTGGTTGGAACCAGAGGCTTGGTCAGAGTCAGATTCAGTCTTATTTTACAAGACTGCTTCGTATGTTGTGGTGCATTCTTTCATCAGGAGGCACAAAATGTGGTTGTCTCTTTTTGTGACTCTAGCAACTTTTGGTGACCAGTGGCAAGATCCATTGATTCATTAAGGGTTGTAAAATGATAATGTTCTAGTTGTGTTAGTCCTTCATTTTATTATCTGGAGTAGTGTTTTATAAAGAGAAAAGTTTCCATCACCTCTTACTTGGTTGCCCAGTGTAACTGTTCATATGGGAAAGACAGAATAAATGTTTGCTTGTTTACTTTTCTTTACCAGTTTCCAGTGTAGCCAGTAGGTTCACTGTATTTTGCAGCTGTGATTAATAAATTTTTAAAATTATTATCATTTTTAATGTATCTGTTACTGTATAGGAAAGTATCTGGAAATACCCAAAGACAAGATATCTAAAGGAGTCATTGGCTAATGATGGATCCGTGCAGTGTGGTGGTGAACTCTGCATCTGGAGTTCATGCTCATAACATTCTATTTATTGCCTTTCTGGTTTTATGACCTCCTTCTTATCTAGTGTGTGCTTTGTGCCCCACACATTCATATTAGTTCCCACAGCATGTATCATATGATCCCTCCTTTCCCAGGGTTTCCAGGCTTCCTATCTTTCCCCTTACCTTTCTGTCATCAGTTTTTCCTGGGATTTCTGGTCCAGCAGCTGCCTAGCCTATGTCAAAGTGAGAGTCACCAGCATAGTTGATGATAAGTACTGTTTGATTATAGGAATGTAGGAAGATGCAGTAGCATTCCTACTAAAAATGCTTTTCCCACAGATAGAGTAAACCAACGTTGCTTAGGTTTTGTAAGACTGCCATTCAACTATAAATAGACCTTATGTATGTTTACTAAATCAGAAAACATTTAATATAGCTAAATTATAAATAACAACAGAAAATAAAAATATTTTACCCCACCATCTTAAGGTTACAAAGACTTAAAGGTATATTTACATGCATACACACACACACACACAAATTTTATACATATATGTGTAAAAAATATAGAAAAGTAGAAAAATGTATACAAATATTTGAAATATGTGGAATCTTATTTGTATTTTTTTCACTTAGGAAAGGTAGCCATTAAAAGAGTTACATGTCAATAACATGATGCCATAGGATTTTAGTAGCTGCAGAATATACATTACTTAAATAAATGATTCATGGAGTAGTCTTTTTTTTATTGGACAAGGAATTTTCCCCTCTCCCTCAATCTTTGAGAGTTAGAAACAATGCAGAGATGAGTGTCTTTATAGTTAAACCTTTGTACATTTTATTATTTACTCATGATAAATTTCCAATTTGAATTCCCAGGCCAAAGGGTATACAGATTTCAGTGTTGGCAGATATCACTATAGGATAATTATACCAATTTATACTTTTACCAGTAATATATGAGTGTATATATTTACCTATTCCTTGCCAGTTCTGGAAATTGTGAATTTAACAGAATCTTCCAAAAAGCACTGAAAATTGGCCTGGGAATGTAAATATCCCTTTCTTCCCCATTCAGCTTACTAATGAATCTATCATAATCTTAGCCGTCTGAATCTAAAAGAGAACCAGTAAAGTTGAGATGACAAGTTTATTGCAAAATAAATGACCTGAAAGCCACCGGCATTGGGTAGGGTAGGGGAAGGGCATGTAGTGGTGACTGAGATAACTCTGTGTTTGGGTTTTTGAAAAGATGGTAGATTTGAAGGATAAGGAGTTCAGAGAAGTGGAAAGGCAAATGGGGCTGTTATAAATAAGGACAGTGGCATGAGCCAAGGGGGTTATCTCTCATATTTAAAGAACGTGGCTAGATCCGGTTTCCCTATAAGTTGATCCCTTATTGTTATTCTGAGTTGAAAGCATATCTTTTGTCTCAGTGAAGCCTGAATGGCTTTTGATGTCTCTGATCTGGAAAGGTTGTTTGTGTATCTCAGAATAAGTCATTTTGCTAATAAAGGCTACTCCTGAGGGAGAGCAGTGGAAAAAAGAGTTGGAAAAGTGGATTGTAGCTAGTTGTTGGAAAAAGGCCTTGAATGTCAAGCTTCAGGAATTAAGTTCTTATTTGGTATGTTACAGGCAACCATATGGACTTTTGAGCAGGTGAAAAAATACAGTATTAATGAGTAGGGATAGCCTGGAAGGGAAGGAGACATGGACATTCAGCTCCAGAGAAACCAGTTAGTAAAATGTTTCAGATGATGGCGTTGGTAATAGAAAAGGATCCACTGAAATGTGAGGCATTCACGTGGAAAGAACTGGCAGAATGTGGTAATTAACTGCTATAAGGACCCCAAAATAAAAGGAATAATCAAACATCACTGAAAGCTTTTAGCAGTTTTTGAGAACAGTCAGTGTCAGAAGGAGAAAACAGGTTTTTCCTAAAAGTTATATTGTAAAATAAATGTAGCTTATACATTTTGAAAGTGAAATCTCAGGATTCATGGTATCTTTACTTCTACTTGCCAAATTATTAAAATGGTGTTATATTTCTTTTTTTTTTAAATGGTGTTATATTTCTTAAGATATTTTAAAGCCTGTATTGTAGAACAGAAATGGGAGAAAATGGAACTAATGTTTATTAACAGTTACTATAGAAGAGGGAATAGAAGTATGATAAAGTGCTCAACTTTACCAAGTAATCCGGGAAATCGAACAATGATACGAAAATGAAAACTACTGGCCAGGTGTGGTAGCTCAAGCCTATAATCCCAGGACTCTGGGAGGCCAAAGCAGGCAGATCACTTGAGGCCAGGAGTTCGAGAAAAGCCTGACCAACATAGTGAAACCCCGAGGTCTCTACTGAAAATATAAAAAAGAGCCAGGTGTGGTGGCACATGCCTGTAGTACCAGCTACTCAGGAGGCCGAGGCACAAGAATCGCTTAAACCTGGGAGATAGACTTTTGGAGTCTCTCTGCTAAATTGTATTCCAGTTGGTTAGCTTGGGATTCAAGTCATAAATATACCGGGTCTGTCTTACCTTTCAGTGCTTTATTTGTTCCCTTTTGAACATAGCTGAATTTTACCCTTATGTCTACCTGCCCGCCATTCTTGCTACCACTCCTTCCTTTTTCCACTCTCATCTCTTTCCCATTTTCCAGTCTATAAATCCTACCTATCCTTTTATTTTTTATTTTTATTTCTTAAATTACAAGATCTCATTCTGTTACTTAGGCAGGAGTGCAGTGGCACAATCATAGTTGACTGCAGCTGCAAATTTCTGGGCCCAAATGACCCTCCCATCTCAGCCTCCCAAGTAGCTGGGAATACAAGTGTGCAATACTGTGCCTGGCTAGTGGTTTTTTTTTTTTGAGACGGAGTTTCGCTCTTGTTGCCTAGGCTAGAGTGCGATGGTGCAATCTCGGCTGCCTGCAACCTCTGCCTCCCGATTCAAGCGATTCTCCTGTCTCAGCGTCTCGAGTAGTAGTCACATGCTACCATGCCCGGCTAATTTTTGTATTTTTAGTAGAGATGGGATTTTGCTATTTTGGCCGGGGTGATCTTGAACTCCTGGCTTCAAGTGATCTGCCTACCTTGGCCTCTCAGAGTGCTGGGATTACAGGCGTGAGCCACCGTGCCTGGCTGAAATGTATTTTTTTTTTTTTTTGAGACGGAGTCTCGCTCTGTCGCCCAAGCTGGAGTGCAGTGGCCGGATCTCAGCTCACTGCAAGCCTCGCCTCCTGGGTTCATGCCATTCTCCTGCCTCAGCCTCCCGAGTAGCTGGGACTACAGGCGCCTGCCACCTCGCCCGGCTAGTTTTTTGTACTTTTTAGTAGAGACGGGGTTTCACCGTGTTAGCCAGGATGGTCTCCATCTCCTGACCTTGTGATCCGCCCGTCTCGGCCTCCCAATGTGCTGGGATTACAGGCTTGAGCCACCGTGCCCGGCCCGAAATGTATTTCTTAAACAGTAAGACCTAAAAATTGAAATTACACATTGATACGTGGGCTGCAGGATAGATGTTGTATTGTACTGGCAGGCATGAAAGTAACATTCTTCTTTCTGAACATACCCATCAAAGCCCTCCAGTGACCTGGTCCATTGTTAGTGAGTATTAATATTTTGAAAGGAATCTTTTTTTCCTTAGGAGTGGGTCTTGACAGTGAACAGAAAATATTCAGTAAGCCATCCTGTAAACAGATGTGCTGTTATCCAGGAGACTGTTGTTCCATATGTAGACAGCAAGCAGATTAGATATAGCATAATTCTTAAGAGCTCTAGGAATTTTTGAGTGGCAAATGAGCATTAGCTTCAACTTCAAGTTACCAGCTGCATTAGCCCCTAACAAGAGAGTCAGTTTTATTTATTTATTTATTTTTAAAAGAGAGTCTTGCTTTGTTGCCCAGACTGGCCTTGAACTCCTGGGCTCAGCCGATTCTCCTACCTTGGCCTCCCAAAGTGCTGGGATCACAGGTTTGTCCCCAGCCTGACCTTTGAAGCAAGGCATTGATTTTCCCTCTCTATCTGTGAAAGTCCCAGATGGCATCTTCTCTTTTGTCTACATAAAACATCTTGTTTAGTATAGCTACCTCCAGCAATGATCTTAGATAGACATTCTGGATAACTTGCTACAGCTTCCATGTCAGCACTTGCTGCTTCACTTTCCAGTTTTATGTTATGGCAAGAACATTTTTCCTCACGAACCAACCTCTACTTGCTTCCAGTTTTTCTTCTGCAGTTTTCTCACCTCTCTCAGCCTTCACAGAATTGAAGAAAGTTAGTCTTTCGCTGGATTAGGCTTTTTGCTTAAGGGAATGTTGTGGCTGGTTTGATCTTCCATATGGACCACTAAACTTTCTTCATATTAGCAATAAGATTGTTTCACGTTCACTGACATAGCACTTTCAATTTTATTCAAGAATTTTTTGTTTATATTCACAATTGGCTGAGTGGTACAAGAGGCCTAGCTTTAGGCCTTTCTCGGTTTTTGATACGCCTTCCCCACTAAGATTAATCATTTGTAGCTTTTCAGTTAAAGTGAGAGGCATGTGACTCTTCCTTTCCTTTCCCTGAATTGTTTGAGGCCATTGTAGGATTAGGGTTAACTAATTGGCCTGATTTTAATATGGTTGTGTCTTGGGGAAATGGGAGGCCTGAAAAGAGGGAGAAAGATAGGGAATAGCTAATTGGTGGAGCAGTCAGAACACACATTATATATATTAGCCATCTTATATGGGTGTGGTTCATGGTGTTCCAAACAATTACAATAGTAACATCAAAGATAGCATGGTAGCTCACTCCTGGAATCCCAGCACTTTGGGAGGCCAAAGCAGGAGGATCGCTTGAGTTTGAGACTAGCCTGAACAACATGGTGACACCCCATCTCTATAAAAAATAAATCAGCCGATGTGGTGGTACATACCTGTTGTCCCAGCTACTCATGAGGCTGAGCACTTGAGTCAGGAAGGTGAAGGCTGCAGTGAGCTGTGATTGTGCCACTGCACTCCAGCCTGGGTAGCTGGAGAACCGCTTGAACCTGGGAGGTGGAGGTTGTAGTAAGCCGAGATTGTGCCACTGCGTTCCAGCCTGGGCAGCAGAGTGAGACTTCGTCCAGAAACAAACAAACAAACAAACTTATTATCTGTGACGTGAAATAAAATGAGGTCTGTCTGTAAGCAAAATGGATATTCCTCTTAACATTTTTTAATCAGCGACTTCTGAAAAATTGATTTTGCATGGATCTTTTCCTTGTGTTTTTCTCTTCATTTGTTTTTTTTTTTTTTTTTTTTTTTTTTTGAGACAGAGTCTCCCTCTGTCACTCAGGCTAGAGTGCGATGGTGCGATCTCGGCTCACTGTAAGCTCTGCCTCCCGGGTTCAAGCCATCCCAAGTAGCTGGGATTACAGGAGTGTGCCATCATGCCTGGCTAATTTTTGTATTTTTAGTAGAGACGGAGTTTCACCATATTGGCCAGTGTGGTCTGCAACTCCTGACCTTAAGTGATCCACTCACCTCGGCTTCCCAAAGTGCTGGGATTACAGGCATGAGCCAGCGCACCCGTCCTGGTTGTTCAGTTTACACTCCTACTAGTGTCGATTTTCCCATAACCTGCCTAGCAGAGTGTGTTATCACTCTTTGCTAATTTGGTATCTGAAATGATACTCCTTGCTTTCACTTCCATTTCTAAAATTGTTAGTGAGGTTGAGTATCTCATGTGTTTAGAGACTATTTCACTCTTTCAGCTGTTGGACTGTATTTGTTACTTTTCTATTGAGAATTTGTTTTTCTCATTCAGTTATTTTTAAAATTATTGTTTTTAACATTTCTTTTCAATTTTTATTTTATTATTTTTTATTATTATTACTATTTTTTCAGACAGAGTCTTGTTCTCTTGCCCAGGCTGGAGTGCAATGGCGCAATCTCGGATCACTTCAACCTCCATCTCTCAGGTTTAAGTGATTCTTGTGCCTCAGCCTCCTGAGTAGCTGGTACTACAGGCATGTGCCACCATACCTGGCTCTTTTTTATATTTTTAGTAGAGACCTTGAGGTTTCTTTTTTTTTTTTTTTTTTTGAGACGGAGTCTCGCTCTGTCGCCCAGGCTGGAGTGCAGTGGCCGGATCTCAGCTCACTGCAAGCTCCGCCTCCCGGGTTTACGCCGTTCTCCTGCCTCAGCCTCCCAAGTAGCTGGGACTACAGGCGCCCGCCACCTCGCCCGGCTAGTTTTTTGTATTTTTAGTAGAGACGGGGTTTCACCGTGTTAGCCAGGATGGTCTCGATCTCCTGACCTCGTGATCCGCCCGTCTCGGCCTCCCAAAGTGCTGGGATTACAGGCTTGAGCCACCGCGCCCGGCCGAGACCTTGAGGTTTCACCATGTTGGTCAGGCTTTTCTCGAACTCCTGGCCTCAAGTGATCTGCCTGCTTTGGCCTCCCAGAGTCCTGGGATTATAGGCTTGAGCTACCATACCTGGCCAGTAGTTTTCATTTTCATATCATTGTTCGATTTCCCGGATTACTTGGTAAAGTTGAGCACTTTATCATATTCTTTAGGTTAATTTTGTCTGAATTTCTTTTTCAAAAATGAATTAGTTGTTCATATCCTTTGTCCCTTTTTAAAAAAATTGGGTTTGTGTCTTGAGATACTTTATGTTCATAAGGAGAGTTTTATATTATATTACATATTAAAGTTATTCCTATTAACTTTATTGTTGTTGTTATCTCTTTCCAATACAGTAGAATAGATTATTTCTACGGTTTCTTCAATATACTACATAGGAAAGTTATTGATGTTTATATGTTACTGTGTTGATCTGACAATCTTAAAGAACTCTTAACATTTCAGTTGATAAACTTATATTTTCTAAGTAGACATTGGTGATACTTTCTGCTAATTATGACACTTTAGCCTGTTCCTTTATGGTATTAAAGTGTCTTATTTCTTATCACTTAGCGTAAATGACACAACATCCAGTATTAAGTGACTTTGTTTTAAAGTTTGACTCCCTGTGAAATTTTATTATTTTGTTCAGTGGGAGACAGAACTGCAACTTACTTTTTTTTTTGATACGAAGTTTTGCTCTTGTTGCCCAGGCTGGAGCACAATGGCAAGATCTCTGCTCACTGCAACCTCCACCTCCCGCGTTCAAACAATTCTCCTGCCTCAGCCTCCCGAGTAGCTGGGATTACAGGCGTGCACCACCACACCCGGCTACTTTTTTGTATTTTTAGTAGAGACAGGGTTTCACCATGGCCAGGCTGGTCTTGCGCTTCTGACCTCAGGTGATCCACCTGCCTTGGCCTTCCAGAGTGCTAGGATTACAGACGTGAGCCACCGTGCCTGGCCTGTAACTTGCTTTTCAGAATTGTTAGGCTGTTATCTCAGTATTTGTTACTGAATCCATATTTTTGTCCTGAGTTGTAGAACCATCTACTCATTCAACAAAACATATATTGAGTGCTTACGTTTCACCTGGTGCTGTTAGGTGTTGGGGGTGCAGCAGTGAATAGA
This sequence comes from Trachypithecus francoisi, assembly GCF_009764315.1. NCBI lineage: Eukaryota > Metazoa > Chordata > Mammalia > Primates > Cercopithecidae > Trachypithecus > Trachypithecus francoisi. Next base: position 7,034,683 of record NW_022681469.1, read on the forward strand.
ACAAATTTCTAGTCTTCATGGAGTATACAGTTAAAGAGGCAGTAATAAAACAACAAATATATATTTTTGATCCATAGTCATTTGGATTTACAGATGTGGAACTCATGGACACAGAAGTGTTACTTCATTTATATCTGAGGTTTTTCAAACTCGCTTGAGTTTGAGACTAGCATTTGTTGAGATGATCATTTTTCCTTGATTTGTAAATATGACAACCATATTAACAGATTTTCCCTTTAGATTTCTTTGAGGATTTTCTAGCTTTCTTTCTGTGTCGTTGATTTCTAGTTTTATACCATTGTTGTTAGAAAGATACTTGAAATGATTTCATTCTTCTTGAATTTGTTAAAACTTGTTTTGTGGCCTAACATATGATCTGTCCTGGAGAATATTCTGTGTCTGCTTAAGAAGAATGTATATTCAGCTGCTGTTGGCTAGAATGTTCTGTATGTGTCTCTTAGGTCCATTTAGTCTGTAATGTTCAAGTCTGTGCTTCCTTACTAATTTTTGTCTGGATTATTTATCCGTTGTTGCAAGTGGAGTATTTTAAGTTCTTCACTATTACTGTATTGCTATTTCCCCCTTTAGTTCTGTTGATAGTGCTTTATATATTTAGGTGCTCCAAATTGGGGCATGTATATGTATCTATAAATGTTACATTCTCTTGATGAATTGACCTCTGATCTCTTGTAACACTTTTTGACTCAAAGTCTATTTTATCTTATATAAGGATCCTCTTCTCTCTTTGGTTAACATTTGTGTGGAATATCTTTTTCCATCTCTTCACTTTCTGCTTCAGTCCTTTAAAGCTAAAGAGAGTCTGTTGTAGGAATCATATAGTTGTATCTTGTTTTTAAAAATCCACTTGGCCGGGCACAGTGGCTCATGCTTGTATTTTAATCCCAGCACTTTGGGAGGCCGAGGCGGGTAGATCACCTGAGGTCAGGAGTTTGAGACCAGCCTGACCAACATGGTGAAACCCCGTCTCTACTAAAAATACAAAAATTAGCGGGGGGTGGTGGTGGGTACCTGTAATCCCAGCTACTCAGGAGGCTGAGGCAGGAGAATCGCTTGAACCCAGGAAGCAGAGGTTGCGGTGAGCTGAGATCGCGCCATCGCACTCCAGTCTGGGAGACAGAGTGAGACTCCGTCTCAAAAAAAAAAAAAAAAATTCCATTCAATCTGAGTCTTACTGGAGAACTTAATTCTTTTCATTTAAAATAATTACTGATAGGTAAGGAGTTACTACTGCCATTTTGTCAATTTTTCTGACTCTTGTAGTTTCTTTGTTCCAGTCTTCCTCTCTTGCTGTCTTCCTTTGTGATTTGATGATTTTTTGGTAGTGATATGCTTTTGATTTTCTATGTTTTATGTATCTTGTAGGCAGCATATTGTTGGATCTTGTTTTTAAAAATCCACTCGGCTGGGCACAGAGGCTCACACCTGTAATACCAGCACTTAGGGAGGCCAAGGTGGGTTGGTCACCTGAGGTCAGGAGTTCGAGACCAGTATGGCCAATATGGTGAAACTCTGTCTCTACTAAAACTACAAAAATAGCCAGGTGTGGTGGCATGTGCCTATAATCCCAGCTACTCAGGTGGCTGAGGCGGGAGAATTGCTTGAACCTGGGAGGCCGAGCTTGCAGTGAGCTGAGATCTTGCCACTGCACTCCAGCCTGGGCGACAGAGCGAGACTCCATCTCAAAAAAAAAAAAAAAAAGAAATGAAAAAATAAAATAAAAATTCACTCAGCCAATCTGTGTCTTCTGGAGTCTTTAATTTATTTCCATTTAAAATAATTATTCATAGGTAAGTAATTACTACTGCCATTTTGTCAATTTTTCTGACTCTTGTAGTTTCTTTGTTCCAGTCTTCCTCTCTCGCTGTCTTCCTTTGTGATTTGATGATTTTTTTGATAGTGATACGCTTTGGTTCTTTCCTGTTTTATGTATCTACTACAGGCCTTTTCTTTGTGGTTACCATGGAGCATACATAAAACATCTTACAGTGTTAATAGTCTATTTTAAGCTGACAACCTCAACAGTATACCACAACTTTACATTTAATGTCTCGTTTCATATTTTATATTATTGATTTCATAATGTATATCTTTTATATATCACATATCCATTACCAAATTGTTGTGTGTATAGTTAATATTTAATACTTTTGTCTCTTTACTTTTATACTAGACTTAATGTGATTTAGGGACCACCGTTACAGTATTGGAGTATTCTGAATTTGAATATATTGTTATCTTTTTAGTTTTATTCTTTAATATGTTTTTATGTTCTTAAAGTTCTTTTGTTTCCATTTGAAGAACTTCCTTTAGCATTTCTTGTAAGGCAGGTCTGATGGTGGCGACCTCCCACATTTTTTTCCGTAAAGGGGTCCCATAGTAAATATTTTAGGCTTTGCTGGCAATATGCTGTCTGTTGTAACTGCTCATATCTGCTATTGTAGCATGAAAGCAGATGTAGACAGTATGTAAACAAATATACATGGCTTTGTTCCAATAAAAGTATTACAAAGACCAAGTACAGAACTGGATTAGGCCTCTGGACTGTAGTTTGCTGACCAGTGATTTAGACTTCTGACATGGTAGATTACATTGATTGATTTTTTGAATATTGAACAAGTGTAGCATTCCTGGGATAAACCCCACATGGTGTGGTCTATTACTCTTTTTATGTTCCTAAGTTTGATTTACTAATATATTCTTGATGATTTTTATGTTTATGTTCACTTTGGAAATTGGTCTTTAGTTTTGCTTCTTTGTACTGTCTTCGCCTGATTTTGGTTTTAGGATAATGCTGACCTAATTAAATGAGTGGAGAAATGTTGTTCCCTCCTCTGTTTCCTGGAAGGGATTCTGTAGAGTTGGTGTTACCTCATCTTAAAATGTTGGTTAGAAATTAGTCAGTGAGGCCGGGCGCGGTGGCTGAAGCCTGTAATCCCAGCACTTTGGGAGGCCGAGACGGGCGGATCATGAGGTCAGGAGATCGAGACCATCCTGGCTAACACGGTGAAACCCCGTCTCTACTAAAAAGTACAAAAAACTAGCCGGGCGTGGTGGCGGGCGCCTATAGTCCCAGCTACTCAGGAGGCTGAGGCAGGAGAATGGAGTGAATCCGGGAGGCGGAGCTTGCAGTGAGCTGAGATCTGGCCACTGCACTCCAGCCTGGGCGACAGAGCAAGACTCCGTCTCAAAAAAAAAAAAAAAAAAAAGAAATTAGTCAGTGAAATCATCTGGGCCTGGGCCTGGAGATTGTTATTTCAGAAGATTTCATACTATAAATTCAGTTTCGTTAATAGTTACAGAACTGTTCAGGTTACATATTTCATCTTGGGTGAGTTTTGGTAGTTTGTCATTTCCTATGAATTGGTTCATTTCATTTAAAGATATCAAACTTATGTATGTGGAGTTGTTCATACTACTCTTTTATTGTCTTTTTTTGTTTGTTTTTTTTTTTGACATGGAGTCTTGCTCTGTCGCCCAGGCTGGAGTGCAGGGGTGCGATCTCGGCTCACTGCAAGCTCTGCCTCCAGGGTTCATGCCATTCTCCTGCCTCAGCCTCCTGAGTAGCTGGGACTACAGGTGCCCGCCACCACACCCGGCTACTTTTTTTGTATTTTTAGTAGAGACGGGGTTTCACTGTGTGAGCCAGGATGGTCTCGATCTCCTGAGCTCGTGATCTGCCTGCTGGGATTACAGGTGTGAGCCACTGTGCCCCGCCTTATTGTCATTTTAATGTCTGTGGGGTCTATAGTGAAATTCCCTCTTTTATTCCTGTTTTAATTCATTTTCTATTGCTATAACAAAATACCCGAGAGTTGGTAATTTATAAAGGAAAAAGATTTATTTGGCTTATGTTTCTGGAGGCTGAGAAATCTAAGATGGGTTACCACATGCGGTGAGGGCTTTGTGCTATGTCATAATGTGGCAGAGAAGTGCAAGGGGAAGCAAATGTTTGCAAAGAGAGGCCAAACATGAGAGGCATCTTTATAACAACCCACTCTTGTGGGTTCACTCCTCCAAGAATGAGAACTGCTTTGAGAACAACATTAATCCCTCTTAACAACCTAATCACCTCTTAAAGGTACCACCTCTCAACACTGCTACATTGGGGACCAAGCTTCAACATGAGATTTGGTGAGGACAAATGATATTCAAACCATAGTAGTCATTTTTTATGTGTTAGTTTTGCTAGAAGCTTGTCAATTTTATTGATCTTTACAAACAATCAGATTTTGATTTGACTTTTTAAAAAGTTGGGGTAGAATATACACAAAATATAATTTGCCATCCTAACTGTTTTTTTTTGTTTTTGAGATAGGGCCTCACTCTGTTGCTCAGGCTGGAGTGCAGTGTTGTGATCTTGGTTCATTGCAGTCTCTGCTTCCCGGGTTTAAGTGATTCTCCTGCCTCAGCCTCCTGAGTAACTGGGATTACAGGCACGTGCCACCATGCCTGGCCAACTTTTGTATTTTTAGTAGAGACAGGATTTTGCCATGTTGGCCAGGCTGGTCTCGAATTCCTGACCTCAAGTGATCTGCCTGCCTTGGCCTCCCAAAGTGTTAGGATTACAGGTGTGAGCCACTGTCCTGGCCCTTAATTATTATTTTTTAACCTTCTAGAGTCCTTTTATTTTGGAATATCCTGTAAACAATCAAACCACCAGAATATTATTGTACAACAGTAAAATGTTCTCCTGCATTAAACTGAAGATATCCGTTTAATAAAAAAAGAAAAAGAAAATGTAGGAAAGGTACTTAGAGCTGTTACTTTCTAAGTACACAACACCCTAGACAATTCAAGGCATCTTAATCTCCATCAAGAACAACAAAAAAATAATTTTTGTCATGCTGTTAAATCCATCATTATGGATAAAACTGGTGCATATTGGTCAAACGGATCCAACAAACACTGATGTCCAAGCTGGCATATTGGCAACTAATATGTAACTGGTGGTCAGTAGTTTAAAAGATCTTCTCTTTCTTATTGTTCTTTTCCAAGGTTCTCAAAGAGTTCTGTAGTTCTGAAATACGTTGTTGAGCTTCCCAGTTTGCTTTCTCATCCTCACACTGACGGCGCTTTCCCTCTAATTCTTTGTGCTGTGCTTCCAAATTCTTTTTCATTTGCTCATGGCGCCGCTGGAGCTCAGCTTCAGAGTCCTTTAGTTTTTGAATTTTTTATTTGACCTTCATCTCAAACACCTGCTCCATCTCCATCTCTATCTTCTTCATTTTAGCTCCATCTCTATTTTCTTCATTTTAGACCTTCTTTCTTCCATTTGTGCCAGAGAGCTCTTAGTCAGCTGCCCTTTATTCTTGTTGTTATTAACTCCATTATAAGTTACAGCTGCCAGTTTTCTGCTTCTGTACCTCTTGTAGTGGACATTATTAGTAACATCTTTCAAGTTCTGCATGTGTGTTCTTATCAACATATTTCTTAGAATTGTAAAATCACAATGTTCACCATTTTCAACTTCAGCAACACCCCAAGGATACTACCTTCCTCTGACCCTTTTGCCATTAACTTCAATGATAGTATTCCTACCACAGCAAGAGGCAAACGGTCCTTTACCTTTTTAACAAGTTTATTTTCTTCTTCATCATCTGTTTCTGGAAATGCATATATTTTATGTTCTTGGTTTTCGTTCATTATCTGTTTTTTAAACTGTTGGCATTCCTCTGGTGTGAGTGTGTCTGCTTTGGCAATAAGTGAGATGATAATCACTTTTTCATGCATATGCTTCATAAGCTCAATATCCAATGGTTTAAGGCCATGTCCTGAAGGAGCTATTAACAACATTGCACCCTGCTGTCAGGCATCTGATGTCTGTTCATTCGCGATTCTGCATTTACTATCAATGTAATCAATAACAAGCTGCTAGCAATTACTATTATCCAGTGCATCTCCAAATCCTGGGGTATCAGCTATTGTGAGCAGCAACTGAACGCCACATTCTTTGATTAAAACTTTGGATTGTCCACCTGTACATTCTTTTTAATTATATGAGAAGGACCTGGATACTCTGGAGAATACAAATCTGTGAGGAGTAAAGAGTTGATTAATGTTCAACTTTCCTAATCCAGGTTCACCTCTCTGGGTAAGGTGGCTCACATCTGTAATCCCAGCACTTTGGGAGGCCGAGGCGGGTAGATGGTTTGAGCTCAGGAGTTCCAGACCAGCCTGCGAAATAAGGCGAGACCCTGTCTCACTTTGTATGTTGTGCCAGCTGGGGGTGCCCCAGGTAGGTGCTCCCTGGGGTGTCTGCTTCAGGGCTGCTGCGAAGGTGCAGGGCAGGGCTCCTCCAGCTGGGAAACATGGAATAGTTGGCAGCTGCTTTGTACATAGAATCCTTCTCTGATGACCGTGCTGTCAACATCAAAACACACTGCATCTGCTGAGTAGAAAAGCTTCCTCAGCTCTCAGTGGGAGACCATCCTTGGAAGAATTTTCCTTGTTTCTCCAATGCTAGATTTCTAGGAGACCACACTGTTCTCTTCCTGTTCCTTCCCTAGATAAAAATGCAGCACAGAGTTCTGACTACAGATTTCTTCAAGAAAGACCTGTGGATTCCCCTAGAGTGAGAGCCCAGGCTCAGGTGAGGCGAGTGCTCGGCCGTGGCTGCAGCTGGCGCTGGCCTTTGAGGAGCTTCTGCGCAACCTTGAGATCTTGCCTGCCAGACGCCAGCCGGTTGGCGCGCAGCGCCTGCTCGCACCGCGTCTGGTCCTTGGTGCGCCCGGCCCCGCAGGCCGGGAAGTCGTAAAGCTCCTCCTGGTAGCTTATGGGCGGCGGTGGAGGGCTGTAGCTCAGAGGCCGGTTACATCCCGTCCGGCCGTCTGTGGCCACCCAACCCCTTAACTATTTTTAAGTGTACATTTTAGTGATGTTAGATACATTTATAATGTATGTGACCATCACCACTATCCATTTTCATAGCTTTTTTTTAATCTTGTAAAACTTACACTTTATAGCCATTAAACAGTAACTCCCAGTTTCTCCCTTCTCTCAGCCTCTGGCAACCACCTTTCTACTTTCTGTCTCAGATTTTAACTACTCTTAGTACCTTATGTAAGTGGAATCCACTATTTTGTGTGTGTGTGTGTGACTGGTTTAAGTCATTTAGGAGTTTGTCAAGGTTCATTTATGTTGTAGTATCGCATATGTCAGAAATTCCTTTCTTTTTAAGGCTGCATAGTATTCCACCGTAGACATACCACCAGTGTGGTATGCCGGTATCATATTTTACTTAACTGTTAATTATGTTTTATTTGTTGTGAATAATGTTGCTGTGAACATGGGTGTATAAATATCTCTTTGAGACTCTGCTTCTGATTCTTTTTGGTATATACCCAGAAGTGGAATTTGTGAATCATATGGTAATTATGTTTTTAACTTTTTGAGAAACTGCCATACTGTTTTCCAGGGTCCATGTCATTTTATGTTCCTTACACTTGTGCACTAGTATTTCAGTGTCTCCACATCCTTGCCAACGTTTGTTATTTTCGATAGTAGCCATCCTAATGGGTGTGAGGTGGTATATCTTAGTTTTGATTTTTCAGTTTTCTGATAGTCGTTGTGAGCATCTTTTCATGTGCTTTTGGTCATTTGTATAACTTCTTTGGAAAATGTCTATGAAAGTTCTTTGCTCATTTTTAAGTTGGGTTGTTTTTGTCAAGTGTTCCTTCCACCTCATCCTCCTGTGTAGCCAGTAGTACAGGCACGTGCCACCATGCCCAGCTAATAGAATCTATTTTAGACCTAATTATATGCTGTCTACATGAAAGACAATTGAAATAAAATGACATATTTAAAGAGAAAGATGAAACATGCAAACACTAATCAAAATTAAGCTGGAGTGGCTATGTTGATATAGACAAAGCACACTTCAAAACAAAACACTAGGCCAGGAGGCTTATGCCTGTAATCCCAGCCCTATGGGAAGCCAAGGTGGGAGGATCGCTTGAGACCAGGAATTCAAGACCTGCCGGAGCAACATAGCGAGACTACATCTCAAAAGAAGAAAAGAAAGAAGAAAATAAAGGAAGAAGTTTTTAGTTAACTATTTTTTGTTTGTTTGTTTGTTTGAGGCAGAGTCTCGCTCTGCTGCCCAGGCTGGAATGCAGTGGTGCGATCTCTGCTCACTGCAACCTCCACCTCCCTGGTTTGAGCAATTCTCCTGCCTCAGCCTCCCGAGTAACTGGGATTACAGGCGCCTGCTACCATTCCTGGCTGATTTTTGTATTTTTAGTAGAGACAGGGTTTCACCATCTTGGCCAGGCTGGTCTCGAACTCTTGACCTCAGGTGATCTGCCTGCCTCGGCTTCCCAAAGTGCTGGGATTACCCGCATGAGCCACTGCACCCAGTCTCCTGTTGTTTTTGAAGGATCCTTTTTATTGCTGCATGTTTTGTTCAGTGTTTATAGGGGTTTTTCCTTTAATTTTCCCGTTAGTACTTTAAATGTTTTTTACTGTCTTCTAGCTTACATAGTTTCAGGTGAGAAACCTGCAGTCATTCTTACTTTAGTCCCTCTTTAAGCAATGTGTATTTTCTTTGAAAGTGGCTGCTTTTAATATTTTCTGTTTATTAATCTTTTTCAGCAATTTGACTATAAAGTACCTTACTGGTACATGTGTGTGTGTTTGTGTGTGTGTGTGCACGCGCGTGTGTGCGCGCGCATGTGTGTCTGTCTCGGATTTTGTTGTGCTTGGATCTGTGGGTTTATAATCATACAGCTTTTAAAATTTACAGCTAATTATTTCATTAAACAGTTTTTTTGTCCCCATCCCTTTAACCCCAACCTCACACATATTAGGTAGGATGCTGTTACTCCACAGGGCACTGTAGCTGTGTTGTCATTTTTCATACTGTTCTTAATTTTGAATAGATTTCTTTTGTGTGTGTTATGTCTTTAGGGATAGTGATCTTCTTTTGTCATTTCTAATCACATGTTAACTTTTCAATGTGAACTTTCCATTTGATGTTATCTTTTTGATGTTACCTTTGAGTTCCATGTTATTTTTAATATCTTCTATTTTTCTCCTCATATTCATGTTTTCTATACATTCTTGTGCATATGAGGCATGCTTATAATAGCTGGATTATTGGATTATGGCCAGTAGTTAAGTTGTGAATCATTATTGTTCAGTTGAGACTTATTTATTTTTTCATACAGAGTCACTCTCAGGATAAGTTGAGACTTATTTGTCAGCTCTTTTAGGGATGGTCTAGAATAGCATTTGTTCTATGGCTCATTTAGCTCTGCTCCTAAAGATGTGTCTCACTCTGGTCTCTGCTGAATGTGTTACATAGTCATTGAGGTCTCGCCACTCTGGTTAGAGACAACACAGTTGGCTAGTGACAATACAGTTGATTCGCAGCTTTCTGTGAGCTCTGGGAATTGTTCTTCTGTAATTGTTCTCTCCCTGGAAGTTGTTCTTGTTCAGTCTTCTGGGATTTCACATCACATGTGTGCAGACTGGTATTCATTTGAAACTCAAGGCTATCCCTGTGCGGATTTCTGGAGCTCTTTCTCTGAATACCTCTCTTCTCTTGGGTACTCTGCCCCACAAATTGTAGTCTTCTTGAGCCACCTGAACCTATGATTTCTGTCTTCTCATTTCAGTTCTCATTTTGGTTTCATCTCTCTGTGTGGTAGTTTCTAAATTAACTCCAGGCAGAAAGCCTGTGCCGTGGTAGGGATCACTGTGTTTCTTTCCCTTTGTTCCCTTTGCCCTACCTGTTGTCCAGTGTCTGATAATGGTTGTTTTTTTATATTTGTCTGGTTTTCTAGTTGTTTGGGCTGGAGGGTAATTTTGACTTGTCTTACTCCTATGTGGCTTTATTAGAAGTCTCCTATATTACTTTAGGTATTCAAGTTGGTTTCGAATTCTGAGATTAATATGGAACATTACGTTTTGGTAGAAATTTTTCTCAAATAAAGTTAGTTGTACTCTTTTACTTCACCTTTCTTAGTAATAAAGTGAAGTGAAGAACACTGAAATGAAAGGGTTAAGAGAGGAAAAAGAGGGGAAGGAAGAAAACCTAAAGAAGGATTAAAATAAAGAATCTTCATGTTGTCATTTGTAATTAGATGTCAAACTTTCATTAAATACTGAAACTGGAAATAACTGACTCAATATGGAAATATAAAACATGTATCTATTTTGCTGTTTACATATGGAAGTTGGCAACTGATAGGGTTTTGAAGAGTATGACCATTATCTTTGCATTCAGAATGTAGTGTTTGATTAGTCAGAAAACTCACATGCCAGAAGCCAATGAGCAGCAATAAGAAGGACACCAATGAAATAAAAGAAATTTGAAAATGACATGATGTCAGTAAGTTGGTTCATTGCCCAGAAGGAAAGGAATTCCGATGAATTGATCAACGTAAAAAGCATGTCTTCGTAGTGCCAAAACCAAGAATAGAAGAAATCAGAAGAAAAATTTTAAAAGCAAAAATTAAAATCAAAATTCTTTTTTAAGGAGTAAGTAGAGCAATGCAGATAATATGTTGATAGAGGTTATAAACTAGACAGAACAAGCTTGAAATAAAGCCAGTTGTGCCAAAAAAAAAAAACCAAAAAAACAAACAAACAATAGCATAGACAGTGATGGTCAAGATAGTGGAGAAAAAAACTCAAAATAGAGCAAAACATTGGTCTGAGAGATTAAGTTAAAAAGTCAGCTAAACCATATGATTTTCAATTTCTTTAAAAATGGGTGTTTATGTTTATGGAAAATCACAAAGGAAAGATGAAAAGTAAACTCTACCTCCATAATAGCATGTGAATTAATTTCTCATTTCTCATCGTTGAAGCAGCCATGTTAGGATTCTTTCAAGGATTTCTAGTCTCTCTGTCTCTAATTCTTGTATTGGTCTACAGGTTTCTAAACAAAAAGTGATCCTATTTAAAAAAAAAATTCTTAGACCTCATGCCTTCTTACCCCCTACCGCTGACTCTGCTCCAGGCACCAGATATCCTTCTTGTCCCTCTAACCCCTTCACTTGCTCTCATCTCAAGGATTTTGCATTTGCTGTTCCTTCTACTGCAATGCTGTTCTCCCAGATATCTGTATGGTTTGCTTCATCTTCAGTTCTGTGCTGAAGTGGCTCCTTAAATAAAATTGTATTTTAAAACATTTATTTTATAAATCTGTTATTTAAAATAGCTAGTCCCTTTTTCTTTGCTTTCTTTTCTTGGGTGTTATATGTGTAATACTTGTTTACTGTTGTCTGTTCTCACTAGAATGTAGTTTTGTGAAGGGAGGGATTTTGTTTTATTTATTTCTGTATCCACTGTGTTTGAACACAGTCAGACATAAAGGAAGATTGATAGAGTAATCTAGTGATGCTTGTTCAATATGTTGTCCAAATACTTGTTTAAAATGCTTCAAACTATAATGTTTCATCTATCAGTTTCTGAGAGTGGGATGTTAATGTCTCTCTAATGATTAGTTATCAATTTCTCTTTGTTCTGCAAATGTTTGCTTTATATAATCTGAAGTTCTCATGTTATCCAAGTGAATTAAGTTTTTATCATTATGACAGTTTAAGCCATTTATGTTTACTGTGAAAATTCATATTTCTATTTACCTTTTTATGTATTTTTATGTATTTTCTGTGTACCATTTGTTTTCACTCCTTTTCTGCCTGCTGTTGGATTGATCACATTTTCTCATCCCTTCTTTCTACTTTAATGTTTTCTATCAAATTGAAAAACAACTACTTAATACATTCTTTTTTTTTTTTTTGAAACGGAGTCTCTCTCTGTCGCCCCGACTGGAGTGCAGTGATGTGATCTTGGTTCACTGCAAGCTCCGCCTCCCGGGTTCACACCATTCTCCTGCCTCAGCCACTTCTGGGATTACAATTGCCCGCCCCCGTGCCTGGCTAATGTTTTTGTATTTTTTTAGTAGAGATGGGGTTTCACTTTGTTAGCCAGGATGGTGTCGATCTTCTGACCTCGTGATCCGCCTGCTTGGGCTTCCCAAAGTGCTGGGATTACAGGTGTGAGCCACTGTGCCCAGCCTAAAAACAACTACTTAATAAATTCTAAAGATATTCTTTCTTTTTGTCCATGAACAATAAGATTCACCTTAGAGTGTTCTCTCCTTAATCACCCTTGTTCATCTTTCAGGTTTTGTAGTATTTTTATTTAGTTCTGCCTTCTTTCCCCTCTCCCCCTGTGAAGTTTGAAGTGATGCTATTTTGACTGTTTGACTTGTTATATAACATTAACAAATTTCTAATATTGAATCATCCTGGCATTCTGATTATATTCAATAGGATTGTTCTCAGTTTTTAATTTTCATTAGTTTTGACAATGTTTGTTGGAATTCTAAGTCAGATATATCCTTTTTTTTTCATTTTTGGGAAGACCGACCTTTTGATAGTTTTTAGTAATTTAATTATAAAACGATTTAGACTTTGATTACTTCAATTTTTTGTTTTTTGAGATGGAGTTTCACCTTTGTTGCCCAGGCCTGGAGTACAATGGTGCAATCTCAGCTTACTGCAACCTCCGCCTCCCAGGTTCAAGCAATTCTCCTGCCTCAGCCTCTCTAGTAGGTGGGATTACAGGCATGTGCCACCATGCCCAGCTATTTTTTTTTTTTTTTTTTTGTATTTTTTTAGTAGTGACGGGGTTTCTCCATGTTGGTCAGGCTGGTCTCGAACTTCTGACCTCAGGTGATCTGCCTGTCTCGGCCCCCCAAAGTGCTGAGATTACAGGCATGAGCCACCACTCCCAGCTGGTCACTTTAATTTTTAATATATTTTTATGTTATAGCTCCTTCATGGTTTAGGTTGGTTAACTTTTTTTTATTTGAGATGGAGTTTCACTCTTGTTGCCTAGGCTGGAGTGCAATGGTGTGATCTTGGCTCACTGCAACTTCTGCCCACAGGCTTCAAGTGATTCTCCTGCCTCAGCCTCCCGAGTAGCTGGGATTACAGATGTGCGCCAACATGTCCAGCTAATTTTTGTATTTTTAGTAGAGACGGGATTTTGCCATGTTGGCCAGGCTGGTCTTGAACTCCTCACCTCAGGTGATCCACCTACCTTGGCCTCCCAAAGTGCTAGGATTACAGGCCTGAGTCACTGCGCCTGGCCTAGGTTGGTTAATTTTTTTATGAGAACAAGACTTAAATGGATTTCTTGTTGTTTAAAACATAGTTCTTTGTTTTATTCTTTTTTCATATTATTATTATTATTATTATTATTTTTTGAGACGGAGTCTTGCTCTGTCGCCCAGGCTGGAGTGCAGTGGCTGGATCTCAGCCCACTGCAAGCTCCGCCTCCTGGGTTTACGCCATTCTCCTGCCTCAGCCTCCCGAGTAGCTGGGATTACAGGCGCCCGCCACCTCGCCCGGCTAGTTTTTTGTATTTTTAGTAGAGACGGTATTTCACCATGTTAGCCAGGATGGTCTCGATCTCCTGACCTCGTGATCCGCCCGTCTCGGCCTCCCAAAGTGCTGGGATTACAGGCTTGAGCCACCGCGCCCGGCCCATATTATTTTATTTCATATTGTTTTTCCCTTTGTTTGTTTGTTTGTTTGTTTGAGACAGAATCTCACTCTGTCGCCCAGGCTGGAGTGCAGTGGCATGATACCAGCTCACTGAAACCTCCATCTGTCAGGTTCAAGCGATTCTCATGTCTCAGCCTCCCAAGTACCTGGGATTACAGGCACACACCATGATGCCCGGCTAATTTTTGTATTTTTAGTAGAGATGGAGTTTCACCATGTTGGCCAGGCTGGTCCTGAGCTCCTGACCTCAGGTGATACATCTTCCTCAGCCTCCCAAAGTGCTAGTATTACAGGTGCGAGCCACCACAGTTGGCTGCTTTTCACTTTTTAAATGTTTTATGTTTTTTGATTAAATACTGAGTTGATTTGTATTTTTTCTTTCTATTCCCTCCCTCCCTCTCTTCCTTGTTTTTTTTTTTTTTCTTTAGCTGGGATTACTGACATGCCACCATGCTTACCTACGTTTTGAATTGTTTTGGTAGAGATGAGGTTTCGCCATTGATGGCCAGGCTGGTCTTGAACTCTTACACTCAAATGATCCATCTACCTCGACCCTCCAAAGTGCTGGGATTACAGGTGTGAGCCACCCTACCCAGCCTTTTTCTTTTAAAGAATTTAAAATACTGTGAAATAATTTAAAACACTGAAATTATCTGAGTACTGCTTTGTCATTTTCTAAGTTTTTATATGTAATATCTTGTTGCTCTTATGTGTTACCAATTTTTCTTTTACTCATTTCTGTACCTTATTTAGGATAATTACAAAAATTTAAAGGCATTAGTGTGGCTTTTTTTTGGTCAGGAATTTCACCTTACTGTGACTCACCTTTATTTTATTTTCCTGAAGTGTTTATAAATTAAATTTTATTATAAATTTATAATATATAATTCATATATTGTATATTATAAATATATACTAATTTATATATAATACATAATTATATGTTGTAAGGTGGATATGATTATAATCGTGCTTAATTTAAAAAATTTTGCTTTTTAGTCATCTGCATCACAGTCACCAAAAGCACCCTTTACAAAGCTTTTAAAAATACATGTATCTGGTCATTTCGCATCAACTTTATTAAACGTAGAAGTCAAAACTGATATGTGAACTTTGTAAAGAACCCATTATGTAGTTAAAAGCCACTACTGTAGACAGAAGGAGACATCAGAATGTTATCTAAAAGAGGGGCAAAACCAGAGTGAGGAATTCTTAAGTGAATTATGAGGACACAATTATATTCATGTGGGTCTGTCCTCACATTTAGAGTATAAGGAAGTGCTGGATTTAAGGGAGAAAATGATTGTAAACGCTGATATTTTCTACTTGATATGGTAAAATGCTGGAAAAATGCCCAAAATATTTATTTTGTATACCTTCAAATTGTGCTTTATGTTGAATATAAGTCTAAGCCTTAAAATTTAACATTTAACTCTATGTACTTATTTTTTTTTTTCCTGTAGACCTCGAAGTAGGGGAAAAACTGCAGTGGAAGATGAGGACAGCATGGATGGGCTGGAGACAACAGAAACAGAAACGATTGTGGAAACAGGTATCAAAACTCAAGAGTTTATAAGAATGTATATGATACGTTGCATGTGTCTATGCACTGCATGTAGCATCTATATAACAGTATTCTGTATTAAGCATTTGTTTTTATACTGAACTCTTAAGTGTCTCATCTGCCTAAGTAGTTTTGATAACTAATGACAGTAAAAAGACTGAGCTCTGTGTCTCTCTTTTTCCCCTAAGCCCTGGTTTAGTATAATTATTTCATATCTGAAGATAAATGTTTTATCAAGGAAATAGAGACTAGGAGAAACAGTAATCCAGGCTGTTAGTATGATTGCTCATAGTATATTCTGGCCTGTGAACCATCTAGTGTTTTTTTAAAGCTTATTTTGTTAATATGTGTTTTGTAAAAAGTAGTATGTTTCATTGTGGAATTAATGTTGTGAGAGGCTAGGCCAAACTAGACCAAATAGTTTCTGGTCTGTTGGACTTTTAGGTGCCCTTAAATAAGCTGTTGTGTGTTGTACATCTGCTAAAAGGTGGCTGGAGTTGGTTGCCCAAAGCAGTTTCCAGAATTTACAGGTCAGTGGTAAGTTATCAAAGGGACCAGGATTCATACTGTATTTAGAGGATACCTGTAGGACATAGTCTCTCATTGGTCAAGTTTTCAATAGTTGATAGAGTTTAGACACAGTGATAGACTTTGTCTCTGAAGTTGAGTATCATCTTGATGCTTACAGAATATCATAAAGAGATGAGAAAAGTTAAAAATTGTTACATATTTTAAAATACATTTTCCCAGAAATTCTTATGGTTGTCAGATGTGTTGCTATTATATAGGTATAATTCTTGGAAAGCCTTCAAATAATCTGTAGTTTCTTTTCTTTCCAATAAGGTCTAGTTAGAGTAACAAAATGATGCTTGAAAGTTCAGAATACTAAATTTCACCCTTTTGTGCACATTCATTAATTACTATAGTACTTTAAACTTGAATTTATATAATTTCTGTTCTTTTTCATATTTTTTTTCTATACTATGTATTGTTACTTTTACTAGTGAAAAGACTTTTTGAAGCTTTAGTTTGTTTGTTTGTTTGTTTGTTTTTTGGAGACAGAGTCTTGCTCTGTTGCCTAGGCTGGAGTGCAGTGGTGTGATCTCGGCTCACTGCAAGCTCCACCTTCCGGATTCACGGGTTCACGCTTTTCTCCTGCCTCAGCATCCTGAGTAGCTGGGACTACAGGTGCCTGCCACCACGCCCAGCTAATTTTTTTGTATCTTTAGTAGAGATGGGGTTTCACTGTGTTAGCCAGAATGGCCTTGATCTCCTGACCTCATGATCTGCCCACCTCAGCCTCCCAAAGTCCTGGGATTACAGGTGTGAGCCACTGCACCTGGCCTATTGTTGTTATGTTTGAGACAGAGTCTTGCTCTGTCGCCCAGGCTGGAATACAGTGGTGCGATCTCGGCTCACTGCAACCTCCACCCCCGGGTTTCAAGCAGTTCTCCCTGCCTCATCCTTCCAAGTAGCTAGGATTATAGGCATACACCACCATGCCTGGATAACTTTCGTATTTTTAGTAGAGACAGGGTTTTGCCATGTTGGCCAGGCTGGTCTCGAACTTCTGACCTCAGGTGATCCACCCGCCTCCCAAAGTGCTGGGATTACAGGTGTGAGCCACCGTGTCTGGCTCTGATTATTATTATTGTGACTATTATTATTATTCTTTCTGAGATGGAGTCTCACTCTTGTCTCCCAGGCTGGAGTGCAGTGGCGTGATATCAGCTCACTGCAACCTCCATCTCCTGGGTTCCAGTGATTCTCCTGCCTCAGTCTCCTTCCTGGGCTGGGACTACAGGCAGACACCACCAAGCCTGGCTAATTTTTGTATTTTTTAGTAGAGACGGGGGGTTCCACCATGTTGGCCAGGCTGGTCTTGAACTCCTGACCTTGTGATCCACCCGTCTCGGCCTCCCAAAGTGCTGAGATTACAGGTGTGAGCCACCATGCCCGGCCTGATTATTTTTTTAAATTTTGTTTTTTTTTTGAGACGGAGTTTCGCTCTTTGTTGCCCAGGCTAGAGTGCAGTGGCGTGATCTTGGCTCACTGTACCTCTGCCTCCCGGGTTCAAGTGATTCTCCTATCTCAGCCTTCCAAGTAGCTGGGATTACAGCCACCCACCACCATGCCTGGTGATTTTTGTATTTTTAGTAGACACAGGGTTTCACCATGTTGGCCTGGCTGGCCTCAAACTGCTGACCTCAGGTGATCCACCCACCTCGGCCTCCCAAAATGCTAGGATTACAGGTGTGAGCCATTGTGCCCAGCCCTTTGATTATTGAAGATGATTATTTCACCACGTTTTCTTTCTCCTGAAACTTCCAACACTTCTTCTCATTTTTGATTCTTTAGTGATGGATCTTGCTTATTTCAGTGAAAAAATAAAAAATAAAGAACAATTAGAAAAGAAGTTCCATATTCATCCACCATCAAATCTATTTTCTTGCTTGTATCCCTACCCATATGTTGTAGTTTCTGTCCTGGTAAAATGGGATAAAGACTGTCTGTGGGTAAGGCCAGCTCTTCTGCTTGTGTCTTACATTGTGTCCCCTTTCACTTATTATGGATTTGGTTCTGCAGTTGTCCTTGCTTTCCTGCATCAATAACTTTTCCCTCTCCAGGGTTTATTTCATTAGCATAAGGAGGGTGCTGCAGAACCACCCCCTTTCAACACAAATAGCTCTCTTGATCTGACATCCCCTTTTAGGTACTATACAGCTTCTTTGCTCCATCATAGCAAAAATCCTTGAGTTATTTATACTCATGATTACTACTTATTTTTCACCATTTTCTCATGAACCCACTCTAATCAAGCTTTCTTCCTCCCATTCTACTAAAATTACTCTTGTCAGTGTCATTATCTCATATTGCCTAAACCAACTTTTAGTCTTCATCCTCCTTAACCTTTCAGGATCATTTCACACAGTTAACCACTCTCAGGAGTGAAACTTTTTTTTTTAAACTTGACTTTGAGGTCACTGCATTCTCCTGGTTTTTTTTTTTTTTCCTACTTCTCCTTCACTGGTTTTTCCTCATTCTCTTCACTCATCTTATGTATTAGGTGGTCTTATTCAGTTTGATGGCTTATTATTTATTTTTGCGCTATTATTGTGTTATCTAAATGCTAATGACTCTAAACTTACATCACCAGCTCTTTCTTGCTTTGAACACAACCTGTATCTTTCAGCTTGCTTTTTTTTTTTTTTTTTTTTTGAGACGGAGTCTCGCTCTGTCGCCCAGGCTGGAGTGCAGTGGCCGGATCTCAGCTCACTGCAAGCTCCGCCCCCCGGGTTTACGCCATTCTCCTGCCTCAGCCTCCCAAGTAGCTGGGACTACAGGCGCCCGCCACCTCGCCCGGCTAGTTTTTTGTATTTTTTAGTGGAGACGGGGTTTCACCGTATTAGCCAGGATGGTCTCGATCCCCTGACCTTGTGATCCGCCCGTCTCGGCCTCCCAAAGTGCTGGGATTACAGGCGTGAGCCACCGCGCCTGGCCCTCAGCTTGCTTCTTAACGTCTCCTCTTAGATGTCTGAAGAGGATCTCATATTTAATGTGTCCTCTCTGGAAATTTTTGTTGTTATCCTGAAACCCTTTTTTCCAATGTTACCACCTGTGGTATATTGCCATTGTATGCTGTTCAGGTTTGAAAAGATAGAATCTTTCTTGATTTCACATTTTCACATTTTACATTTTAGATATTCACATTTCATATTTTCACATTTTAGACATCCAGCCCACTAGAGGGCTTTGCCTACCCAGTATATCCTGGATTCAACTACTTTGGCCCCTCCACTGCTGTTATTCCAGAACTTCACACTGCCATTCTGCTGGACTGCTGCAATAGTTTCCTAACTGGTCTTGCTCCTTTCCTTTTCATTTCATTCTACTCTTGTCCCACGCATCCTTCCGAATTCAAAGTGAATCCCTCTGTCAACCATCCAAAGACTCCAGTGATATTTAGAATAAAATTCAAAGTTCATACAGTACCACTGTCTTCAGACTTCATTGATCTGCCCATGGCCACCTGTATAACCATATCTTACGTTCCCTTGTTCACTAGGCTCCATCCCTACTGGCCTCCTAGCTTTTTGTGGAGCCCACCAAACATACTCCTTTCTTATGCGTTTGCACTTTTTGTCTTCTTTGCTTGGAAAAATTTTTTCTCAGGTGTTCATATAGCTTATTGCCTTACTTCAGTCAAGTCTCTACTCAGTTACAGTTTTCCCAGAGACCTTTCCTGACAAACTTTTCTAAAAAGTAACAGTTGTCACTTTGTCTTCTCCTGCTTTATTTTTCTCCTAGTACTTAACAGATAGGACGTTAAATTCCATATTGGCTTATTGTATGCTTTCCACACTAGAATGTAAGCTTTATGAAGTCAGGGGATTTGTCTTGTTAACTCATTTATCCCCAGTGCCAAGAATACTTCTAGGGACATAGGAGGAATTGGATTCACTAAGTGAAGCAGTATTGTGTTCTTGAATTTTCATTTTTTATGTTTTCTAAGCTACCTGCTATTCTTGGAACTTTAAAACATTACAACAAAACTAAATTCCTGGCATTTTTTTTCCTTATCTGAGAGTAGTAAGCCCCACACATGGACTCTCTTCTCATGCCGTCTCCTATGAGATGTCAAGGCAAATACAGTTTAGAGAAATGTTTTAATAGGAGCAGAAAACTATTTTTTTTTAACCTGGCCTTTTACTAAAGTTAATACAGCCAAGTGTATTAGTCTTTGTTTTGTCTTTGTCCTTGGAAAGGCCATTGTCCAGTTCTTTTAGGGAACATAGTGAACATAGGGCAAGAACAGTGAAAGAAAGAATAACTGTTACAACCACTAACCTGCAAATAAACGCAGACAGAGAGAGTTCCATAAATTTCTAGTTCATTTAAAAGCAAATTCAAGTTTGCTGCAAGGGTTTAACCTCTCTATGTGCGTCTCAAGACTCCAGGGTTTATTTGAAGGTTCTCTTGTTCCCTGTAAATGCTGTGCCTTGACATGCTTACTTAATGATTTGTAGTAATATAAGGGTATTAGGCTGGGTGTGGTGGCTCACACTTGTAACCCTGGACCTTTGGGAGGCCAAGGTGGGTGGATCGCTTGAGCTCAGGAGTTGGAGACCAGCCTGGGCAACATGGTGAAAACCCGCCTCTACAAAAACATACAAAAATTAGCTGGGTATGATGGTGTGCCCCTGTGATCCCGGCTACTCAGGAGGCTGAGGTGGGAGGATTGCTTGATCCCAGGAGACACCAGTTGCAGTGACCTGTAATCAGTCGCACCACTTTTGCCAGTCTGGGCGACAGAGTGAGATCTTGTCTCAGAAAAAAGAAAAGAATACTAATTAATCTCCTACCATGGTGGGTGGATGGGAATGAGTAATCTAGGAGTAGCCATTGGGAAAGTAATAAGAAACCTTATTTGGTAATATTTTATGTTAAGAAAATTTCATCTTTATCTGAGCTCACTGCACTCAATTTATCTCACCTGCCGCCCGGGTTCAAGCAGGTCTCTGCCTCAGCCTCCTGTGTAGCTGGGATTACAGGTGCCCGCCTCCACACCCGGCTAATTTTTTTGTATTTTTAGTAGAGACTGGGTTTCACCATCTTGGCCAGGCTGGTCTTGAACTCCTGACCTCGTGATCCACCTGCTTTGGCCTCCTAAAGTGCTGGGATTACGGGCATGAGCCACCACACCCAGCCGAGAAAATTTCATCTTTTGTAGGTGGTGGCTGTTACCAGTCTCTGTGCATTTTTTATATGAATAAAATAAACTTGAGTGAAGTGCTAGTTACTTGAGGAGAAGAGAAACTTCTTTTTTCTTGAGAATCACATAATCAGGTCTTTGCAGACTTGTTTTAGTTAATTATAATTAGCTAATTATAATTCAGTTAGTTATAATTAAACATTTTTTCCTAGTGTTCAAGTTGTCGTAGTTTGGCTCATGGGAGCCCCTTGTCAGCTGGCTTCTGAGTCCTTTTAAATAACATCTCAAAACCTTTCAGAGCTCTATGCTCTTTGGCAAAAGTTTTATTTTTCAGGCCCATTTAAAATTCTCCCTGCCCCAAGGTATGAAATCAGCTACTCTCTAAGGACTTGTAGTTTTTTAGTGGAGAATAGTATTAGGAACAAAAATCTAGGCTCAAGGGATGCATATTATAATTGTTTCTGTTGAGAATTAGTTATGTGAGTCCACTTTAGTCATATCGTTGCATAATGACAACAGATCACATATGTGACAGTGGTCTCATAAGATTATAATGGAGCTGAGAAATTTCTGTCACCTCAATATGTCATAGCTGTCACGATGTCATAGCTGTCGTGATGTCATAGCACAGCACAACATAGTGCATTACTCACATATTTGTGGTGATGCTGGTATAAACAAACCCAGTGTACTCCCAATTATATGTACTATACAAAAGTACACTGCATACACTCTTGCACAGTACATAACTCTTGATAATGAGTGACTATGTTACTGGTTTATATATTTACTATACTATAATTTTTTTTTTTTTTTTTTGAGACGGAGTCTTGCTGTGTTGCCTGGGCTGGAGTGCAGTGGCCGGATCTCAGCTCACTGCAAGCCCCGCTGCCTCCCAGGTTCACGCCATTCTCTCGCCTCAGCCTCCCAAGTAGCTGGGACTACAGGCGCCCGCCACCTCGCCCGGCTATTTTTTTTTTTTTTGTATTTTTTAGTAGAGACGGGGTTTCACCATATTAGCCAGGATGGTCTCGATCTCCTGACCTTGTGATCCACCCGTCTCGGCCTCCCAAAGTGCTGGGATTACAGGCTTGAGCCACCGTGCCCAGCCCTATACTATAATTTTTATCATTATTTTGGAGTGTACTCCTTTTACTTAAGAAAAAAAGCTGTAGAACGGCCTCAGGCAGAACCTTCAAGAGCTATATTACACGAAATGACAGCTCCTTGTGTGATGTTATCGCTGAAGACCTTCCAGTAGGACAAAATGTGGAGGGGAAAGACAATGATAGTGACGATCCTGACCCTTAGGTCTGGACTAAGTTTAAAAAAAAAAAAAACCGAAAAAAAAAAAAAAACCCCAGAAAAAAAGCAAAAACAGAAAATAAAAAAAGAAAACAAAAACCCTAAAACCAAAAAACTTACAGATTTTTTTTGTATAGCTGTACAGTGTGTGTTTTAAGCTGTGTTATTACAAAAGAGTCAAAAAGTTTTAAAAAATTTATAAAGTAAAAATGTTACAGTAAGCTAAGGTTAATTTATTGAGCAAAGAAAAATAATATTTTAGAAATTTGGTGTAGCCTAAGTGTACAGTGTTTATAAAGTCTACATTAGTGTACAGTAATGTTTGAGGCCTTTACATTCACTCAGTGACTCACCCAGAGCAACTTGTAGTCCCACAAGCACCATTCATGGTAAGTGTTCTGTGTAGGTGTACCATTTTTTGTGTTTTTACACCGTATTCTTACCATTGTTTCTATGTTTACATATGTTTAGATACCCAGATACTTGACTATTGTGTTATAGTTGCAGTAACCAGTACAGTAACATGCTGTACAGGTTTGTAGCCTAGAGTACTAGGTTATACCAAGTAGCCTAGGTTTTTAGTAGGCTATACCACCTAGGTTTGTGTAACAGTGACAAAATTGCCTAATGACGCATATTTCAGAACATATCCCTGTTTTGAGAGGACTGTAATTACACAGATCTATACACACACTTACAAATGTGAGTTCACATCGATACATTCAGTTACTTCTAGCATAAATTTTAAAAAATAGACTTTATTTTATTTATTTATTTTTGAGACGGAGTTTCACTCTTCTTGCCCAAGCTGGAGTGCAGTGGTACAATCTCGGCTCACTGCAACTTCCGCTTCCTGGGTTCAATCGATTCTCCTGCCTCAGCCTCCCGAGTAGCTGGGACTACAGGCATGTGCCACCACACCCAGCTAATTTTGTATTTTTAGTAGAGATGGAGTTTCTCCATGTCGGTCAGGCTGGTCTCGAACTCCTGACCTCAGGTGATCCGCCCACTTCGGCTTCCCAAAGTGCTGGGATTACAGGCGTGAACCACTACACCCGGCCAAAAATAGCCGTGATTTTTCAGAGCAATTTTAGGTTTGTAGCAAAATTGTGAGGAAGGTACTGAAATTTCCCATAAATCCCCTTCCCCACATAGCCCTTTTCATTATCAACATCCTATACTAGAGTGGTACATTTGTCACAATTTTTAAACCTACATTGACACATTATCCACAGTTCATAGTTCACATAAGGGTTCACTCTTGGTGTACATTCTGTGAGTTTGGACAAATGTATAATGAAATGTATCTGTCATTATGGTATCATAGTCACTGCCCTAAAAATTCTCCGTGTTCCACCTATTATCCCTCCTTGCTAACCTCTGGCAACCACTATTCTTTTTACTGTCTCCATAGTTTTGCCTTTTCCAGAATGTCAATTGGTTGGAATCATATAGGATATATAACCTTTTCAGACTGGCTTCTTTCACTTAATAATATGCATTTATGCTTCCTCCATGTCTTGTCTGTCTTTTTTTTTTGAGACGGAGTCTTGCTGTGTATGCCCAGGCTGGAGTGCAATGGCACGATCTCGGCTCACCTCAGTGTCCACCTCCCGGGTTCAAGTGATTCTCCTGTCTCAGCCTCCTGAATAGCTGGGATTACAGGCATGCACTATACCTGGCTATTTTGTGTTTTTAGTAGAGACCGTTTCTCCATGTTGATCAGGCTGGTCTCGAACTCCTGATCTCAGGTGATCCACTCGCCTCGGCCTCCCCAAGTACTGGGATTATAGGCGTGAGCCACCGTGCCTGGTTCTCCATGTCTTTTCATGTCTTGATAGTGCATTTATTTTTAGTGCCGAATAATATTGCATTGTTTGGATGGACCAAAATTTATCCATTCACCTACTGACGGAATTTCTATTTACACCCTGGTTTTGGCAGTTAATAAAGCTGCTATCAATATCTATGTACAGTTTTTGTTGTGGATGTAAGTTTTCAACCCATTTGGGTAAATAACAGCAGCTTGATTTCTGGATTGTATGGCAAGAGTATTGTAGTTTTGTAAGGAACCACCAAGCTGTCTTCCAAAGTGGCTGTGCCGTTTTGCATTCTCACTAGAAATGAATAAGAGTTTCTGTTGCACTGTGTACTTACTGACATTTGTTGGTGTTGGTGTTCCAGATTTTGGCCATTCTAATAGGTGTGTAGTGATGCCTCACTGTTGTAATTTTCATTTCCCTGATGACGTATAATGTGGGACATCTGTTCATATGCTTATCTGCCATCTGTGTGTCCTTATTGGTGAGGTGTCTGTATTCCCTATGCTTTTTTTTTTTTTTTTTGGAGACATTGTTTTGCTCTTGTTGTCCAGACTGGAGTACAATGGTGCGATCTCGCTCACTGCAGCTTCCACCTCTCAGGTTCAGGCGATTCTCTTGCCTCAGCCTCCTGAGTAGCTGGGATTACAGGTACCCGCCAACTTGCCTGGCTCATTTTTTGTATTTTTAGTAGAGACGGGGTTTCACCATGTTGGTCAGGCAGGTCTCGAACTCCGGACCTCAGGTGATCCACCCGCCTCGGCCTCCCAAGGTGCTGGGATTACAGGCGTGAGCCACAGCGTCCGGCCTTCCCTATGCTTTTATCTCCTGAAAGAGATTATAGAGAAGTGATATAATTTCTTCCTTAAATGTTTGGGAGAATTGAGCAGTGAACCAAACTGGGTATGTTTAATATTGGAAGTTTATTAATTTTTGATTCCATTTGTTTAATAGGTATAGACGTATTCAGATTATTTCTTCTTGTGTAAGCTTGAGCATATTGTGTCTTTTAAGTAATTGGTCCATTTCATCTAGGTTATTAAATTTGTGGGCATGCAGTTGTTAATAGTATTTCTTGATTATTTAAGATTCCATGGGATCTGTAGTGATGTCCCATTTTTCATTTCTTTTTTTTTTTTGAGACGGAGTCTTGCTCTGCCACCCAGGCTGGAGTGCAGTGGCCGGATCTCAGCTCACTGCAAGCTCCGCCTCCCGGGTTTATGCCATTCTCCTGCCTCAGCCTCCCGAGTAGCTGGGACTACAGGCGCCCGCCTCGTCGCCCGGCTAGTTTTTTGTATTTTTAAGTAGAGACAGGGTTTCACCGTATTAGCCAGGATGGTCTCGATCTCCTGACCTCGTGATCTGCCTGTCGGCCTCCCAAAGTGCTGGGATTACAGGCTTGAGCCACCGCGCCCGGCCCCCATTTTTCATTTCTGATATTACTGAGTGTAGATTTTCCCTCCTTTCTGAAACAGTCGACCCTTTAATAGCTTGGGGTTGAACCGTGTGCATCCACTGATAAATGGATTTTTTGCAGTAAATATATTGGGAATTTTTTTTGAGATTTGTGACAATTTGAAAAAAAAAATGCGTAGATGGACTGTGGAACCTAGAAATGTTTAAAAAATTAAGAAAAAGGTATGCATTAATGCATAAAGTATATGTAGATACTTGTCTGTTTTATTGTTTTATTTTATTTTATTTTATTTTTTTGAGACAGAGTCTTGCTCTGCCGCCCGGGCTGGAGTGCAGTGGCCCGATCTCAGCTCACTGCAAGCTCCGCCTCTCGGGTTTCCGCCATTCTCCTGCCTCAGCCTCCCAAGTAGCTGGGACTACAGGCGCCCGCCACCTCGCCCGGCTAGTTTTTTGTATTTTTAGTAGAGACGGGGTTTCACCATATTAGCCAGGATGGTCTCGATCTCCTGACCTCGTGATCCGCCTGTCTCGGCCTCCCAAAGTGCTGGGATTACAGGCTTGAGCCACCGCGCCTGGCCTTGTTTTATTGTTTACTACCATAAAATATACACTGATCTATTATTGAAAGTTAAAATGTTTCAAAACTTAAGCACACACTTAAAGACTGTATGTGGTACCATTGGCAGTTGAGAGAAATGTAAACAAATGTAAAGATGTAGTATTAAATAATAACTGAATAAAATTTACTATAGTACATACTGTACAACTGTAATAATTATGTGGCCACCTCCTGTTGTTATTGCAGTGAACTCAAGTGTTGCAAGTATCTGATTAAAACACCATGGGATACCAATCATCTTTGAGCAGTTCACCTCTCCAGTAAATTGGGTATCTTGGTAAAAAGTGATCTCTGGTGCTTTTCATGTATCTTTCATCATGTTTAGTGCAATGCTATAAATTGTGCATAACACCACGGGACCCATATGAAGTGCCACTAATGATGCTTAAAGTGCTCCCCACAAGAAGCAAAGTCATGACATACAAGAAAAAGTTGAATTGCTTGATTTATACCATAGATGGATGTCTGTACCTGAGGCTGCCCACTATTTCAGATAGACAGTCTTGTAAACAGATGACATAAACTTATGGTATCAATAAATACAGTATGGTCCTGTAAATATATTTTCTCTTCCTTATGATTTTCTCTTCTTTCCTTCCTTTTCCTTTTCACCCTGGCTGGAGTGCAGTGGTGTGATCTCGGCTCACTGCAACCTCTGCCTTCCGGGTTCAAGCGATTAACCTGCCTCAGTCTCCTGAGTAGCTGAGACTACAGGCGCCCGCCACCATGCCCAGCTAATTTTTTGTATCTTTAGTAGAGACGGGGATTCTCCGTGTTAGCCAGGATGGTCTCCATCTCCTGACCTCCTGATCCGCCCGCCTCGGCCTCCCAGAGTGCTGGGATTACAGGCGTGAGCCACCGTGTCCGGCTGTGATTTTCTTAATAATATTTTCTTTTCTCTAGCTTACTTTATTGTAAGGATACAGTATATAATACAACACAGAAATATATGTTAATCTACTGTTTATGTTATTGGTAAGGCTTCTGTCAACAGTAGGCTATTAGTAGTTAAGTTTTCAAGGAGTCAAAAGTTATACAGATTTTTGACTGTGGTGGGGGACGTTAGAGCCCCAACCCTCTCCTTGTTCAAGGGTCAGCTGGATATGTGTTAAATGCCATCAATTTTCCTCTAAGCACTGCTTTCGCTGCATCTCACAAATTTTCTTTTTATTTTCATTTAGTTTAAAATATTTTTCAATTTCTCTTGAGATTTCTTCTTTGACCTGTGTGTTATTTAGAAGTGTATTGTTTAATGTCTCAGTATTTTGGAATTTTAAGCTATCTTTCTGTTACTGATTTCTAGTTTAATTCTGATATGGTCTGAGAGCAGACATTGTATGATTTCTATTTTTAAAAATCTGTTAAGGTATGTTTTATGGTTCAGAATGTGGTCTACCTTGTAAATGTCCCATGTGGATGAGAAGCATGTGTGTTCTGCTATTGTTGATGAAGTAGTCTTTAGATGTCAGTTATTTCCAATTGATTAATGGTGTCAGATTCAACTGTGTCTTTGCTGATTTTCTGCATGCCAGATCTGTTTCTGAGAGGAGTGTTTAACTTTCCAGCTATAATAGTGGATTCATCTCTTACTCCTTTGCAATTGTATCATTTTTTTGCTTCACGTATTTCGATGTTCTGTTTAGACACACACATGGTAAGTATTGTTATGTCTTGGGAATTAACCCCTTTATCATTATAAAATACCTTTCGTTATTCCTGATAACTTTGACATCTGATCTGTCTGAAATTAATATAGCTACTCCTGCTTTCTTTTGATTATTGTTAGCCTGGAATATCTTTCTCCATTCATTTATTTGTTTTCTTTTCTTTTTTTTTTTTTTTGAGGCGGAGTCTCGCTCTGTCACCCAGGCTGGAGTGCAGTGGCCGGATCTCAGCTCACGGCAAGCTCCGCCTCCCGGGTTTAGGCCATTCTCCTGCCTCAGCCTCCCGAGTAGCTGGGACTGCAGGCGCCCGCCACCTCGCCCAGCTAGTTTTTTTGTATTTTTTAGTAGAGACGGGGTTTCACCGTGTTAGCCAGGATGGTCTCGATCTCCTAACCTCGTGATCTGCCCGTCTCGGCCTCCCAAAGTGCTGGGATTACAGGCTTGAGCCGCCATGCTCGGCCCATTTATTTTCTTATCTATATGTAACTTTATATTATAAAGTTTTTTTTTGTAAGCAGTATGTACTTGGGTTTTCTTTTTTAAAAATCTATTCTAGGCCGCGCATGGTGGCTAATACCTGGATTCCCAGCATTTTAGGAGGCTGAGGCAGGTGGATCACCTGTGGTCGGGAGTTAGAGATCAGTCTGACGAACATGGTGAAACCCCACCTCTACTAAAAATACAAAAATTAGCTGAGCATGGTGGCGGGTCCCTGTCCCAGCTACTCAGGAGGCTGAGGCACAAAAATTGCTTGAATCCAGGAGGCGGAGGTTGCAGTGAGCTGAGATCGTGCCATTGCCCTCCAGCCTGGGCAACAGAGCAAGACTCTCAAAGGATAAAAACCCAACCTATTATAACAATTTCTGTCTTTTAATTGGTATATTTAGACCGTTGTTGTTCATAGCAATTCTTTTTTGTTTTTAGAGATAGAGTCTCACTCTATCACCCAGGCTGGAGTGCAGTGGTGCCATCATAGTTCACTGTAAACTTGAACTCTTGGGCTCAAGCCATCCTCCCACCTCAGCTTCCCAAGTAGCTGGAACTACCAGTGCTTAGCCTCCCAAGTAGCTGAGAGTACTGTTGCACACCACCACTCCTGGCTAATTAAAAAAAATAATTTTTTTGGAGAGATGTGTTCTTGCTGTGTTGCCCAGGCTAGTCTTGAAATGCTGGCCTTGGCCTCCCAAAGTGCTGGGATTACAGGGATGAGCCACCATGCCCAGCTTCAGTGATTGTTGATATAATGGAATAGATATCTACCATATCTGTTAACTGTTTTCTATTTGTTGTCCTTATTCTTTGTTCCTATTTTTGTCTTCCACTCTTATTTGTGCCTTTTGTGGTTTTACTTTGTTTTATTATAATTTTTTGAGACAGAGTCTCGCTCTGTAACCCAGGCTGGAGTGCAGTGGCGCCATCTCAGCTCACTGCAAGCTCCGTCTCCCGGGTTTGCGCCATTCTCCTGCCTCAGCCTCCCGAGTAGCTGGGACTGCAGGCGCACGCCACCCTGCCCGGCTAATTTTTTATGTTTTTAGTAGAAACGGTGTTTCACTGTGTTAGCCAGGATGGTGTCGAACTCCTGACCTCGTGATCTGCCCACCTCGGCCTCGCATAGTGCTGGGATTACAGGCGTGAGCCACTGCACCCAGCCTGCCTTTTGTGATTTTGATTGAGTAATTTGTATGATTCTGTTTTCTCTCCTTAGCACAGTTTTTTCTTTTGAGTTGTTGTTTTAGAGTTTGTAATATATATTTACAACAAGTCCAAGTCTGCTTTCTAATAACACTGTGCAGTAGTGTCCCCCTTTAACTATGGTTTTGCTTTTCACAGTTTGGGTTACCTCCAGTTAACCATGGTCTGAAAATATTAAATGGGAAATTCCAGAAATGAACAATTCATAAATTTTAAGTTGTATGCTGTTTTCAGTAGCATAATGAAATCTTGTGCCTTCCAGCCTGAGATGTGAATCATCTCTTGGTCCAGTGCATCCATACTGTATATGTTACCTGCCCATTATTCACTTAGTAGCCATCTTAGTATGATTGAAAAAACATACTGCATATACTGGGTTTGCTATTACTTGGTTTCAGGCATCCACTGGGGGTCTTGGAATATATTCCCCATGGATAAGATGGCACCACTGTAATTTTCACTTCTAATGTGAGTACTTTATAAGAACAAAATAATCCTAATTCCTCCCTCCTATCTCTTATATTGTTGCTGTCAGTCATTTCACTTATATATAAGCATAGGTATTTATACATAAGCAGTCATCATTGAATACATTGTTGCAGATATTATTTTGAACAAACTTACCTATTAGATCAGTCAACAATAAGAAAAAATTTTTAAAAAAATTTTATCTTCACTTACCGCTTCTGAGATGCTCTTCCTTTCTTGATATAGATCTAAGTTTTTGACCTGTACCATTTTTGTTCTCTCTAAAGGATTTCTTGCAAGGTAGGTCATCTGACAACAAATTCTTCAAGTTTTGTTTGCCCGAGAAAGCCTTCACTTTTGAAGGATAATTTTGCAGGGTACAGAATTATAGGTTGATGTTTTCTTTCTCTCATCGTGTTACATATTTCCTTCCCTCTCTCCTTGCTTGCATGGTTTCTGAGTTGATGTAATTGTTACCTTAGGTATTTTTTCTCCCCCTGAGCTCTTTCAGGATTTTTCAGTATTCTGTGGTTTGAATATGATGTGACCAGGTGTAGTTTTTTTGGGCATTTATCCTTTTTGATGTTCTTTGTCGTTTGGTTTCTGAGATTAATTTGAGGACATTTCTTGTTCTTCGTCTCTTTTTTCTTTTCAATATTTCCATTACATGTTATCTTTTTGTAGTTTTCTGTATTAAACATTCTGTTCTTTTTTTTTTTTCCCAGTCTTTTTCTCTTTGCTGTTCAAGTTTGGAGGTTTCTTTTGAAATATCTTGAAGCAATGAGATTGTTTCCTCAGCTGTGTGAGGTCTACTAATAGGCTCACTGAAAGCATTCATCATTTCTGTTAAAGTTTTTTTAAATCTATCATTTTAATCTCTAGAATTTCCAGTTCTCTGCTTACATTGCCCATGTCTTCTTGCATGCTATCTACTTTATCTGTTAGAGCCGTTAGCATATTAATCATAGTTGCTTTAAATTCCTCATCTGATCATTTCAAATTCCCTCCAAGTCTAGTTCTGGTGTTGCTCTATACTGTGTTTTTTGCTTTTTAGTATACCTTGTAATTTTTTTTCTCAATAGCCAGATGTAATGCACTGGGTAAAGACAACAGCTGTAAATAGATAGGCCTTTAGTAATGTGGTGAGCCTTGTAGGAGGAGCGGGAAGTCTGAGTTTTTTATTCTTCGTCCCTGCCCTGTGCTTTCACTGCTCTTAGGTGGGGCAGAATGGCCTAGAATGGGCTAGAGTTAGATAATTCTTCTAGGCTAGAACTGTCTGGAGTTTATTCTCTTCTTGTAGGTTAGGTTTTAGTTACATAGTTTCTCCTGAAGGCAGGCCTTGTTAAGAGAATGCTCTGGTGTATTTAGAAATGGTTCCTTTCCCCCCCTGCTGTTGAAAGCAAGAAGGGATTTTTCTGTGAAATTCACTGAGAAACTGGTAGAACTCCTAGAGGTAAAACACAAAACTGTTGGGCCCCACAGTGACTGGGTCCCTCTGTAGTTTTTATCTTCCAGACTTCTCTGCACTGAACCTCCAGCGTTTTTTCAATTATGGTTCAGGTTTTGGTACCCATGGAGGTTTTTACCCATGGGTTTCTGGTCAGGTAAGTTGTGATTCTTGTCTATCCCTCCAGTTCTGAGGGTACCTGTTTGCCCTGTGACTTTATTGATCTTATGCATCTAGCAAGAGTTGTTGATTTTTCAGTTTAGCTTTTTAAATGTATTAACTATAGTTATAGCCCTTTTCTAATTTGGTAAGTCAGTTATAACTAGTGGAATGGATTATAATTAATAGTTAACAATAACTAAGTTAATATCCATTAGTGTAAATATGTCTCATAAATAATATTAATCTTATTAAAGTAATAAAACTATTTGATTTAATATCAGCATTACCATTTGTGAGTAACCTTTGAGGGATTTCCACTAATGATGTCTATCATACTGCCTTATTTATGTGTCACAATCTTAGATTATCTTCTGGTCTAGTTATTTGTTACTTTTTCGCTGTTGCTTGTGTAATAACTGTTGGTTCTTATTTAGTGGTGGCTTTCAGATGTTAGTATTTAATTGACATAGACAAGATAGGGGTCTTTTGCTTTGTCCATACACTTGATGAGACAGGTGGAATTGGAGTTCCAAAGCCTTGCATATGTTACTTTAATTCAACGCCTTTTGGTTATTTGCATATGTTTTAAATACTCAACTTTGTATAAACCCCATATATGCCTTTATTTACAAGAATAGAAACTTTAGTGATATTATTATTTTAAAAAATGGACACCCTAAATTATTGTTTGTACATTTTGAGTATAGCTACTCATTGAACAGGTTATGGTGACATTTGGCACAAAGAAAAAGCCTGGATTCTTGTTACATTAATTGGTCTAACAATTTAACTTTACCTGTCCTTTCTTATCTTTTTTTGGTATGAAAGTTTGTAATTGACTCTTGTCTTTGAATTATCAGGTTTTTCTTTGGATAATATTTTCCACTAACTTTAGTAGATTATTTAAAATTATATATTGTGGTGGTAGATATTGGTGTTGTCTGTCAAATAGCTCTGGCACTCTCCCTTCTGGATATGTGGTGGAATTACACAGCTCCAAGCCTGCTTGAGGGACCCATATGATTGTGTCCAGTGAATTGTGGGTGGAAATCATATGAGTCACTTCTGCACTGGAGCAAAACCCTCCCGAGCTTTTTTCTTTTGTAGTCATTGTTTGAAATACTGACTGCTGGCCGGGCGCGGTGGCTCAAGCCTGTAATCCCAGCACTTTGGGAGGCCGAGATGGGCGGATCACGAGGTCAGGAGATCGAGACCATCCAGGCTAACACCATGAAACCCCGTCTCTACTAAAAAATACAAAAAACTAGCCGGGCGAGGTGGTGGGCGCCTGTAGTCCCAGCTATTCGGGAGGCTGAGGCAGGAGAATGGCATAAACCCCGGAGGCGGAGCTTGCAGTGAGCTGAGATCCAGCCACTGCACTCCAGCCTGGGCGATAGAGCGAGACTCCGTCTCAAAAAAAAAAAAAAAAAAAAAAAAAAGAAATACTGACTGCTTCGACGGTTTAGATGAAGAGATGGTGGAGCAAAGACACCTATATGTCTTCGATAAGCCATACATAATCTTCAAACTGAAGTTTAAAATGAAAACTTCAGCTACTTATTGCCATGTAACAAATTATTTCAGAACACAATGGCTTAAAAAGCAGACATATTTCATGATCTGGTGGGTTAGGAATTTAGGTCAGGCTTGGCATCAGGTTGATGCTCTGCTGGCATCAACCAGAGTCATTCCTTGCTATTCAGGTGACACTTGGGCTGGTCTAGAGGATCCAAGACAGTTTCATTGGTTGATTTTTGTTTTTAAGGCCTAAAGTTAAATTTCAGAAGAAGATCAGTATTGGTAGAAATAACTGTTACAAAGATGTATGTTGCAATTTGTTTATTTTATTTTCGTTTATTTCATTAATTGCAAAAAACTCCATTAAAAATATTTAAAAGTTACGTAGGAAAACTGAAGGAAATATTGATAACAGCTAAATAAAACACCTAGAGAACAGCTGACTTCTAACAATTACTATTTTTTTTTCATTTATTAGCAGTCTATCCTGCTTAAACAATTACTGTTTAAATTAATGCCCATATATTTTTTTGGCTTTTGACAAGTATTGAACTCTTAAGCTTTTTGAGTTTGCGTTAAAACATCACATTAAATATTATAACAGTAATGTATATTTGTAGAAATTTATGGAACTGTGGATAAGTATAAAGAGAGTAAGTCATTGGTAAAACTGTTAACTACCAGAGAAAATTAGTGCTTTTTTTGTGTATTTACTTTTAGTTGCTTAAATTGTTCTGTGAAAGCAGCAACCACATTCATATTATTAATCAGTGCCAATATTTTAGTTTAGTGAATATAGGGTTAATAAATAATTTGCTTTTTTCTAATGCAGTGGTAATGCTTTAGCTTTACAACACAATTTTGATATTGGATACACTAGATTCAATGAGATACATCCAGAAAACATAACTGTCAGGAGACAAACTTTTTTCAAAAGAAGGAAGGGACATGGTTACACAATTTCTTAGCTCTGTTTTCTTCTGTAGTTTTAGTAGGAAGCAAGCATGAAAAATATTGCCATTCTCTGGAGGTAAGGGAAATAAGTTATTCTATTTAATAGCTGATTAGGCTGGGCATGGTGATGGTGGCTCATGCTTGTAATTCTAGCACTTTGGGAGGCTGAGGTGGGAAGATAACTTGAGCCCATGAGACCAGCCTGGGCAACATAGTGAGTCCCTGTCTCTACAAAAAAAAAAAAAAAAAAAAAAAAGCCAGGTATGATAGCATGTGCCTTGTAGTCCTGGCTAGTGGGGAAGCTGAGATGGGAGGATACCTTCAGCCCAGGAGTTTGAGGTTATGATGAGCTATGATTGTGCCACTGTACTCTAGCCTGGGTGACAGCATGAGCCCATCTCTTTAAAAAAAAAAAAGAAAAAAAAAAAAAAAAAGGCCGGGCGTGGTGGCTCATGCCTGTAATCCCAGCACTTTGGGAGGCCAAGGTTGGGCGGATCACGAGGTCAGGAGATAGAGACCATCCTGGCTGACATGGTGAAACCCTGTCTCTACTAAAAATACACAAAATTAGCTAGGCGTGGTGGTGGGTGCCTGTGGTCCCAGCTACTCAGGAGGCTGAGGCAGGAGAATGGCGTGAACCCGGGAGGCGGAGCTTGCAGTGAGCTGAGATCGTGCCACTGCACTCTAGCCTGGGCGACAGAGCAAGACTCCATCTCAAAAAAAAAAAAAAAAAAAAAAAAAAATTGATTAAAGCATAGAGGGAGGAAGGCATATTTTTTGGATAACTAGTTGAGAGTGAATATCAGTGTTTACTTGTATAGTTAGTAAATACGAGTTCTTTTTAAATATATTATTTTTCTCTGTGCTTTTGTAAATCTTTGTGTCTGTATATACGATTTATCTGCTTGCTTTATATTATATAATTAGCATTAAGCAATTATCGAACATCATTCAGGTTTTATGATAGCTCTGGTTTATAAAAACAGATACAGCGCCTGTTTTCATAGAGCATATAGTCAAACTGGGGATGTGGTCTCCTGTGAATGGCACATATAGAACAGAGGTTCTTAACTTTTTCGGTGCCATAGTCCCCTTTGGTAGTATGATGTAGTCCATAGACTCTTTTTCAAATAGTGTTTTTAAAATAATAAAATAAAAATATACCAAAATAAGATTACAAAGATAAACAATTGCATTGAAATAAAAATAAGCCAAACTTGTAGTTTTGTAACATCTTTTTAATCCACACTTAAATTATAAAATCTAGCAGTGAATTTAATAACTGTTGTAATTTTGAAGTATTGATGATGGTGAAAGATATTTTGGGATATCTGCAACAACTGCATGTGATAAGAAAATATCCATGATTTCTGTTGGTGACAAAGACTTAGGTATCCACTAATACCACTGTGCTTGCTGCTTACATTCTTAATATTTTCTTAGAATTCTAAATTTGGAAGTGAGTAAAAATGAGAGGTTAGTAAAAATAAAGAAGTAACTTCTCCCTCTAAAATCCCGGAACCCTTGAATAAGCAAACTTTAAAAATCCATTGAAAAAGTAGGGTGCTTTAAAAGAGTATACTAATGTATTGATAAGGGAGTCCATAATTGACCTAAAATATTTTTGACATAGTCTGTTATGCTATCAATGTTGGTAAGTTTGTTCAGTATATTTGTAGGCTACATACAGTCCTTTCAAAGAAGTATTTAACCTTTGAGGGAAATACTTTTGTAATTGTTAAAAATCAAAATGCTTTATTTCTGTGAACTTGACTGTGAGATAAATATTCTCTCCACTTCATAATTTTATTCAGCAGTGCTTAAAAAAGAGAAAAACTCTATTTTTAGTTATCATCTCATAGTCTTTATATTCAGTAAATGGTCACTCAGTAACATGGTCCTAGTAAGACTGTTAACATTTCTCTTTAATATTGATGTATTTATAAAACGTACAAGCTACACTTTGATGCTATGCCAGGTGGGGGAAGTAGTGAAAAGAGCACATCAGGCTTTAGAGTTGCACAACCTGATTTTGGATCCCAGTTTTATTTCCTATTAGCTTTGTGATCTTGAACTTGTAATTAACTTTCAGATTTTAGTTTCCTTATCTTTTAAATGAAGAAAATATGTTAGATGTTACTCTTTTTTTAAAAGAGAAGACTTGAAAGAGAACTATTAGGCACACTTTGATTTATCCTTTTAGTTTTAGCTGGGCTTCTAACACCTTTCTGAAGCCTTTCTGAGCTGTATTACCCACCTCTTCCCCTGAACTCCCATCATACCATGTGCTTACCAGCATCATGACTATAACTGTGTCCCTTTTTTTTTTAAGGCGGAGTCTTGCTGTGTCCCCCAGGCTGGAGTGCAGGGGCGTGCTCTTGGCTCGCTGCAAGCTCCGCCTCCCGGGTTCACGCCATTCTCCTACCTCAGCCTCCTGAGTAGTTGGAACCACAGGCGTCCACCACCACGCCTGGCTAATTTTGTGTATTTTTAGTAGAGACGAGGTTTCACCATGTTAGCCAGGATGGTCTCTATCTTCTGACCTCGTGATCCACCCACCCCGGCCTCCCAAAGTGCTGGGATTACAGGCGTGAGCTACCGCGCCTGGCCTATTGTGTGCTATTTTTATTTTCAGTCTTCCACATAGATCCATTAAACATAAGGATCTTGACTGTCTTTGTAATGACTATCATTTGAATAGAAATTATAGTATGTAGTTGTTACTCAAAATTTTGTTTGGTAAATAACCATTCTAAATTAATGATATATTAAATCTGGAGCATAGAGCCAGGAGGGGCTAAATAAATGTTCTCTTTATTCCCGTTCGTTACTTCTCATAATGCAATTTAGCAATTCATGATGTGACATCAAGAGTTAGAAATTGAGTAGGTGAGGGCCAAGCGCAGTGGCTCATGCCTGTAATCCCAGCACTTTGGGAGGCTGAGGCTGGTGGATCACGAGGTCAGGAGATTGTGACCAGCTAACACGATGAAACCCCGTCTCTACTAAAAAATACAAAAAGCAGCCGGGTATGGTAGCGGGTGCCTGTAGTCCCAGCTACTGGGGAGGCAGGAGAATGGCATGAACCCGGGTGGCAGAGCTTGCAGTGAGCCGAGATCACAGCACTGCACTCCAGCCTGGGCGACAGAGCCAGATTCTGTCTTTAATAAAAAAAAAAAAAAAAAGAAAAAAAATTGAGTAGGTGAGGTGGACAAGTAAATCCATAGACTATAGTGTGTGAATGTAGATAGAGGTCATCAGTGTAACAGCTACATCACTACACTTAAGATGTTGAGCTAAGTGCTTTTCATGCATCCTTTTTTTTTTTTTAAAATCATAAAGATAGTTTTATACTAGGTGGTATTGTCTGTCTTTTAAATGGTGAGCAAAGTAAAATTGAGATGAAGTTAAATAACTTGCCAAAGGTCACATTGCTAGCAGATGGCTGAGCTAGAATGCAAACTCGGAACCATTGGATTCCAGGCATTTGATTTTAACTAACACAGCAGACAACTTTTGCTGTTAAACTTTCTCGTGTCTTAGAACCAATTTATGTAGGATAAATTAGAATCATTGGAGGTGGAAAAGTAAAGGTTTAAAAGAGGGTATGTTATGAAATTATTTAAGGGAAAGAGTTAGATCTAATTTATCTTTGCATCCCCAGAGATATGCCTGGCACATAGATGATGCTATTTAATGAAGTGCACAATCTCTTCAAGTTCTCTTAGGAATTTACTTACATGTGATTAGGTTCTCTTTTTTATTGTTGTTGAGACAGGGTCTTGCTCTGTCGCCCAGGGTGGAGTACAGTGGTATGATCTTGGTTCAACTGCAACCTCTGCCTCCCAGGCTTAAGTGATTCTTCCACCTCAACCTCCTGAATAGCTGGGTCTACTGGTGTGTGCCACCAA
Source organism: Trachypithecus francoisi (assembly GCF_009764315.1). Classification (NCBI taxonomy): domain Eukaryota; kingdom Metazoa; phylum Chordata; class Mammalia; order Primates; family Cercopithecidae; genus Trachypithecus; species Trachypithecus francoisi. The sequence continues at coordinate 7,072,477 of NW_022681469.1, forward strand.
GGCCGGTAGAATTTTTTTTGCTTTTGCCATGTTGCCTAGGCTGATCTTGAACTTCTGGGCTCAAGCGATCCTCCTGCCTCCCAAAGTGCTGGGATTACAGGTTTGAGCCACCACGCCAGGTCCATGATTAGGTTCTTTAGTATGTTACCACCGTACATGTGCCACCTAGTGGATGGAGATTATCCATAGATAGTGGCTACAGATGAAATTGCCTCACCTGTCCTTATCCCAGGGTTGCAGTGGTCCACCAAAATGACTTTGGCGCATTTTGTGACCAATTGCCATTGCCTGTATTTAGGTCAGGTTCAAAGTAAGGGGAAAGATATATTGGGGATTTTATATACAAGAAAAATACCACACTAAAGTTTTAAAAATGCAGTGTAAATTTTTAAATGTCTGCTCCAGTTTCCACAGTTTGGCTTGCAGGCAGTTTGAGCTAATTGAACCTTATGGAAGGCAAAAACTCTGCAAAGTGTTGGAGTAGCCAAACCTGGACTACTTTATTGGCTAACTTCTTTCTTTAGGCAAAGCATAGGATAGTATTCAAGAGTACATTTTAAATAATAAACTAGAGATAATTAAGTACTGGCATCAGGAATATTTCCTCAGATATCACTGGGTTTATAGTCATTTCATCCGGAGCATCTCTGATGACATCTCTGGTTGGATCCCTGGTTGACATCATTTTTATCCAGAGCAGTGTGTTTCACATTCTGCTGCCAAACTCTGACAATTGTTTGAAGACTAGGATTAGGAGAAGAGAGAGAGAGACATAAACACTCAATTGTCCTGCCTTGACTTTGACAGATAGTAAGATCTAACATGTTCTACCAAATGAAGAGTGACAGTTAAAGACAGCTTCTATTATTACCTGAAGTATCACATATTTAGTGATACCTTTTTTGTTGTTTGTTTCTATTTTGTGGCAGGAATTACTGCTACCTAAGAAGCAGTCATAGAGTCCTCCTTATTTGTTAAAGAACACAAGACCAAAACAACAAAATCTAAACCAAAAGTAAAACCAAAACTTATCACTCCCTGCTGTTTCTTTAGCAGATCCAGGTTAGAATCATGGGCAGAGCCAGTGATGATAATAGCTAGAGGAGAAAAGAGAACAGGATGAACTCTGAAAGCCTGTCTTCTTACCTGCTTTGTGGGATCAGATCTGGTGCTGATCCTATTTCTTAAAAAACAAAAACAAACAAAAAAACTCTATAGTCTGAATCTTTTTTTCCTCTTTGAAATGCAGGAAACATAATTTCAAAAGGTTGTATACCTGCAAACCTACTTACCAACCAGTAACAGTAACGTTTAACTTTTCTATTTCCTTCTGGCTCTAATTTGAGGGAGAGATAGACACTGTCCTACTTGTTTTCCCTTAGCTGTTAGCAATAAAACTCCCCTAAAAATAATAAAAGTGCTGTGTATTTTCTTTTCTGGGAACAAAAATAAGGAAAAAGCTGAGACTGTTATATACTGTGCTAGGAGAAGGCCAGAAAAAGCTGAGACTGTTATATACTGTGCTAGGAGAAGGCCATTTTTGACTAGACGTCATATATGGTAGATAGCAGCATACTAAAAGGAAACAGACAAGTCGTACTTTAATGGAGGGAGCACAGTTTGGGAGTGGGGATAAATGGATCTGGCACCAGGAAGAAAAATGTTTCTAGGGTAATGTAATGATTTGTGACCCTGGTCCATTTGACTCGTTGTGAGTTTCTGAAGGCACTATTCTTATTCCTCCTTTACGTTTGTCACTTATTTTTCTCTTCCCCTTTCTTATTACCCAGTAGTAAGAATGGTATAAAATGTGTATATCCCAAAATGTGTCTGGGCCTCTCTGAGTAGAAATGAGATGCTTTCATAAAGGTATTTATATATATGATAATTTTATAGTACTTTGAATATAATGGGCAGGCAGAGAGTGTCTCTCCAGCAGAATTGTATTCTTTTCTGTCTTTGGCTGTAAAAATACTAGAGAGAGGCAACACAGAATACCCTTTGGCTCATTCCAGATGCTTTCCCTAGAGCTACAGGCTCTGTAAGTACAGTCTGCATTCCAAATAGGTTGTAGCTGTATTAAATATTTTAATACAGCATAAAAAAGGTCAGTTGATGTTTCAAACTCCATTATCAGTGTCTCATGGCCTGATCACCAAGCCACTTGAAGTTTTTGTTATGGCAGTTCTTCACTCTTAATACCAGTTCTCTGTGTTAATTAGGGCATGGGTTAAGCTGCTGTAACAGAGACCCCAAAATATAGCAGTGGCTTAAATAAAACAAATTGATCTTTCTCTCATGTAGTATTTCTGAGGATGAAGAGCTTAGGTTGATGAGTCTTTGTTCCACATTATTGTTTGTTGACCCAAGTTTCTTCTATCTTGTCTCTCTGCCATCACCTGGAGCATTGCCCCTCATTGGCAGCATTGCAGCTGGGTTGCTGTCATGTCCATTCCAGTACGTAGGAAAGGGGACTATAATTTAGTTAAGAGCAGGTCACTTCCTTTTAGATGATGAAGTTGCACAGTTGCGTCTGGTCATATTCTCTTTGTAAGAACTTGCCATGGTTTGCTGCAAAGAGGGTTGGGGAATAAAGTCTCTAGCTGAGCAGTTATGTGCCCTGCTAACACTTGAAAAGTATAGGAGATGAAGAGTATGTGTTTTGTCCTTTGTGTGCTTTCTGCAGGTTTATGTGCCGTGTTCATCTTTGGAGTTCTTTAGCTATTCTTGATCTGAATACCTTTTTTAGGGGGAGGGATTCAAATTGTATTTATTTTCTCTCATCTGCGACACATTCATTTTGTTCATGAGGTCATTTGTCACATAGAAATGTAAATTTTCATTTTATGATTCCTTTTGAATACAGACTTGTATTTGTAGATTTGATTCTAGGTACTTTATCAATTTTGTCTCTAGGGATAGACAGGACACCTTGATTGATAGACTGCATAAACAATTTAAGGTCAGCTTTTCTATTTCAATTTTTTAAAAAAGGAAAGAAACATGTTAAGTATGAAAACCAAAACCATCTGTTTGATGCTTCATGTTATCATTAATTTTATGATTTGATAGGACTCACAGTTATTTGTAGTTTTTTCTAACTACGCAAGTATAGTTATACAAATTATTCGTTTTTCACAATATTTTTCTAAAATTCATTTTGATTGTAGAAGATAGTTTTTTTTTTTTTTTTTTAAAAAAGGAAAGTCAGGCCGGGCGTGGTGGCTCAAGCCTGTAATCCCCGCACTTTGGGAGGCCGAGACGGGCGGATCACGAGGTCAGGAGATGGAGACCATCCTGGCTAACGTGGTGAAACCCCGTGTCTACTAAAAAAATACAAAAAAACTAGCCAAGCGAGGTGGCAGGCGCCTGTAGTCCCAGCTACTTGGGATGCTGAGGCAGGAGAATGGTGTAAACCCGGGAGGCGGAGCTTGCCGTGAGCTGAGATCCGGCCACTGCACTCCAGCCTGGGCGACAGAGCGAGACTCCGTCTCAAAAAAAAGGAAAGTCACATTGAAGTGCTAATCTGAGTGATAAGAAATCAAGTTTTGTGTGAAATTTAGTGTTCAAGATGCTAAATATGTCTAGTGTATAGTTGAAATATGGTGTGGAACTCAGGAGACAAGTTGGTGCTAGAGATGTTGATTTACAAATCATTAAGTCCAGAGAGAACTGTTGAAATGTGAATAATAATTAAGTTCTTCAAGGAGGAGCTTATAGGCTGGGCGCAGTGGCTCATGCCTGTATTCCTGGCACTTTGGGAGGCCAAGGCAGGAGGATGACTTGAGGCCAGGAGTTTGAGACTTGCCTGGGCAGCATAGTGAGACCCTCATTTCTACAAAAAGATGAAAAAGAATGTGGTAACATGTACCTGTAGTCCCACCTGCTTGGGAGGCTGAGGTGGGAGGATTGCTTGAGCCCAGGAATGTGAATGATCATACTACCTCACTGCAGTGTGGGCGACAGAGTGAGTCCTTTTCTCAAAAACAAAAACAACCAACCAACCCAGGAGTGTATAAAGGATGTATAGATGGCTGTACCTATATTTAGAGGTCTTAAAGGAAATCAGCTGAAGAGACAGATATTAGACTATTATATCTCCCTGCTTATAAAAGATAGAAGAACATTTCACTAAGGAGGAAGTGGTCTTGGTGTGAAATGAATTTTTAGGATGTTTGAAGAAAGCTTGTGAGTGGTGACTGGTTGATCCATGGGTGGTGTTGATGAGAATAATTGTGTGTGTGTGTGTGTTTTGAGATGGAGTTTAGTTCCTGTTGCCCAGGCTGGAGTGCAATGGCATGATCTCAGCTCACCACAACATCCACCTCCCAGATTCAAGCGATTCTCCTGCCTCAGTCACCTGAGTAGCTGGGATTACAGGCATGTGCCACCATGCTCTGCTAATTTTATATTTTTAGTAGAGACAGGGTTTCACCATGTTGGTCAGTCTGGTCTCGAACTCCGGACCTCAGGTGATCTGTCCACCTTGGCCTCCCAAAGTGCTAGGATTACAGGTGCGAGCCACTGCACCCGGCTGAGAATAATTGTTATAATAGGCTGGATACAATTAGAAAGGTATAGTTGAAGGGGAAGGTAGTAGAGTTCAGTCAGTTTATTGTGCCATCTCATGAATTTGGTGGTAAAAGGAAAGACGGAAAAGGAGCTTGAAAGGACTTTAAGATTTTTTTGTTTGTTTGGGGTTAGTGATACAGAAAGGTCTAAATAAATTTCAAGTTAGAAAAGAAGGAGCCAGCCAAGAGCATAGAACTGCATCATGAGCACTGGTGGGGAGGTGTAATGTCCCTTCATTCTAGTAATAGAGTATGACAGACAGAGTGGGCATACAATTTTTATTAAACGAGAAGAATGATGTTGGGGTAGTGGTGTATGGAAATCCTCTCAGCTATTAGGTTGCCTCCTGAGAAAGAACATTTAAGGTGTTTGGGGTTGGACTCAAGGAGAATGGAAACAGGCAGTAAGGTGAAGGTTTGTCCTTTTCAAATATTAAGCCTTTAGAATGACTAATTAGGATACATAATGAGTCTTTTAATGATAATATAAAGTATGAAACGATTTTTAATGACTCACTTTGAAATACATTTGTTCTGTAGACCAATTGCTATAATCCTGAAAATAAGATTCTTTTCTGGCCGGGCACAGTAGCTCATGCCTATAATTCCAGCACTTTGGGATGCTGAGGTGGGTGGATCATCTGAGGTCGGGAGTTTAAGACCAGCCTGGCCAACATGGTGAAACCCAGTCTCTACTAAAAATACAAAAATTAGCCAGGTGTGGTGGTGGGTGCCTGTAATCCCAGCTACTCGGGAGGCTGAGGCGGAAGAATCACTTGATCCCGGGAGGCAGAGGTGGCAGTGAGTTGAGATCGTGCCATTGCATTCCAGCCTGACTGACAGAGCGAGACTCCATCAAAAAAAAAAAAAAAAATTATTTTTGTTTTTGAGGTAGGATCTGGATGTGTTGCCCAAGCTGGAGTCCAGTGGTATCATCACAGCTCACTGTAGCCTCAACTGTCGGGGCTTGGTTGATTCTCCCGCCTCAGCCACCTGAGTAGCTAGGACTACAGGCGTGTGCCACTATCCTTGGCTAATTTTTTGTAGAGATGGGATGTCACCATGTTTCCCAGGCTGTCTTGAACTACTGGGCTCAAGCAATACGCCTGCCTCAGCCTCCCAAGGTGCTGGGATTACATGTGTGAGCCACCACACCTGGCCAAAATAAGATTCTATTTTTGAGATGGGGTCTGGCTTTGTCACCCAGGTCTGAGTGCAGTGGCATGATCCTGGCTCACTGCAGCCTCTGCCTCCCAGGTTCAAGGCATATCCTTCTATCTCAGCCTCCTGAGTAGCTGACACTGGAAGCACTCACCACCTTGCCTGGCTAATTTTTATATTTTTTGTTGAGATGAGATTTCACCATCTTGCCCAGGCCAGTCTCAAACTCCTGAACTCAAGGGATTTGCCTGCTTTGGCCTCTCAAATTGGTGCAGGGATTACAGGCATGAGCCATCATGCCTGGCCAAGATTCTTAACATTTATTGCTAGGATGAAACTTCTCTGAGTCAGCTATAATTCGGGCGCAAGTAAAAGTGTACCATGCTTCACATTATGTTGATAATCATTTTGCAGTAGAGAATAAAGATGCACAATACCACTCATTATGTGCGTAAACTTTCCTGTGTGAGTGAAGTATTGTTGTTTGTTGCTTCTTTTTACATTATGACCTATGCTTTATAGATAAATTCACCAGTGATTCATATCAATACAAAAATGACTCTTTGTTTTCTCTTGTTTACTATTAAGCGGAAATCAAAGAACAATCTGCAGAAGAGGATGCTGAAGCAGAAGTGGATAACAGCAAACAGCTAATTCCAGCTCTTCAGCGATCTGTGTCTGAGGAATCGGCAAACTCCCTGGTCTCTGTTGGTGTAGAAGCCAAAATCAGGTTAGAGAATGAATGCAGCTGGATTGGATATTAGTGACAGGAATAAAACAGTGAATCGACTATAGAGAAAATTCAAGGAGTATGAGTTTAGGATGAAAATCTGGGTGGACTTTTATGATTTAGTAGCTGAATTTGAAGCTGATGCCTCTGTGTGTAATTGGGTTGGGTACATCTGTGGGCTTAGGCAATTGTAGAACACGGCAGCACACTAGGGTTTTACTCTAGTCACCTCAGGCCAGTACAGAATATTACCAATGTGCTATTCCTGGCAGAAGACATAAATGTGAGCATTTAGCATGATGATTAATTTTTGATACTTACCTATAAACTTAAGTTTATACTTTTGTTCCTTACCTTCTCCCCATTCATTAAAAAAGGACTCACAGGACATTATAATGTATGTTTTGTTTTTCTTTCTTTCCACCCTGCCCCCTCCTTTTTTTTTTTAGATGAAGTCTTGCTCTGTCACCAAGCTGGAGTGCAGTGGCGCCATCTCGGCTCCCTGCAACCTCCGACCCCCTGATTCAAACAATTTTTCTGCCTCAGGCTCCCGAGTAGCTGGGATTATAGGCATCACCACCATGCCCAGCTAATTTTTGTATTTTTAGTAGAGACAGGGTTTCACCATGTTGGCCAGGATGGTCTCGATCTCCTGACTTCATGATCCGCCTGCCTTGGCCTCCCACAGTGCTGGGATTACAGGCACGAGCCACCACACTGGGCCTGTAACCTATCATTCTATAATTCAGCTTTGAAGTCTTAAGAGTTTTTAGACCTTGTTTGAAAAACATGAATAAAATAATGAAATTATCCATCAGTTTAGTACTCCCATGTTCTTCCCTCCCTCCTTCTCTCCCTCCCTCCCTTCTTCCCCTCCTTCCTTCCCTCCCTTCCTCCCTCCTTCCTCTCCATCCCTTCTCCCTCCTTCCTCCCTTCCTTTCCCTCCCCCTTCCTTTTCCTCTTCCTTTTCTTCCTTTCCTTTCTTTTTTTTTTTTATTTTTTAATTTTTATTTTTTTTATTTTTTTGAGGCAGGGTCTTACTGTGTTACTCAGGCTGGAGTGCAGTGGTATGATCAGAGCTCACTGTAGCCTCAACCTCCCAGGCTCAGGTGATCCTCCCACCTTAGCCTCCCAGGTAGCTGGGACTACAGGTGTGTGCCACCATACTTGACTAATTTTTAAGTTTTTTTTTTTTTGGTAGAGATTGGGTCTCTTTATGTTATCCAGGTTGGTCTGGAACTCCTGGGCTAAAGCAGTCTTGTCTTAGCCTCCCTAAGTGGTGGAATTACAAGCATGAACCACTGCACCTGGCCTCTCTCATCTTCTTGAAGCATTTTCTTTTGTTTGCTTTTGGGACATCTCACTCCTCATTTTGTCTTTTGCTAGTTGCTGTGGAGACTCTACATGTTTATAATTTTGGAATTCTTAAGGATACATCCTCAGATATCTTGTCTACTTTTTGTCTCTGTTCACCCCCTAGGAAAGAAAGCTCATTCATTCTGATAGCTGTAACCTCTGTGTATGCCCTTAAGAGTCTCATATGTTCATTTCCATTCTTCTTTACCTGATCTCCAGACCTTTATGTCCAGTTGTCTGCTTGACATCTCCATTTGGAAGTGTGTTAGACACCTCACCCTTAACATGTCCAGTACCGTGCTTGATTCTGCCTCCACCTCTGCCCCAAATCTGCTTCTCCCTAAGATTTCCTCATTTCAATAAATAACGCCAGTATTCACTCAGTTGTTCAGTCCAGAAACTTTGGAAGTTAATCCTTGATTTCTATCTTTTCTCATACCTTATAGCTCAACTTGATAACCCGAGCAACTTGTTACTGCCTTAACTTGCCTACCATTTTGGTTGAAGTCACTGTTATCCCTTGAAAGTTGTAGTAGCCTTTTAAACAGTCTTTCTGCTACTCTTTACCCTTCCATAGTACAATTTGTTTATAGCACAGTTGCAAAAATTATTCTAATAATGATAATCAGGTCCCCACTATCCACTCTCTTTCATGACTATTATATTTAAATTAAATATTTGAATTATATTCATAATTTCAAGTACTTACCATGTCTACAAGGTGTGATCTGTTCCTGACTCTCTCTCTCATGTCATTTGTCACTTACTGTGCTCTCACCACATTGGCCTCACTCCTTTACATGTGCTGATGGGGTTTCTGTCTGAGAGCTTTGGTGCTTGCTTTGCTTGTCTCCTGGTTTACCTCCCAGAGAGGACACCTTGCTGATAATACTATCCTCCTCTGAAGGGCCACATTTAGCTTAGTCTCAGTCAGCTCAGGAAAAAGAACATACAGTGTGAATCAAAGTAAAGAACACACTGGTGTTTGTTATACTGCAGTCCTCTCCTCCTCCTCTAGTATTTTTTGGGAGGTTTGAACGTTTTCAAAATAAAGGAGTAGGATGGAAAAGAAAACAGCAGCAGCTCCCACCATATTTTACATAGTAACCTGCTATATTTTTCTTTTTTCTTTTTTTCTTTTTTTTACTTTATGTTCTCGGGTACATGTGCACAACGTGCAGGTTTGTTACATATGTATTCATGTGCCATGTTGGTGTGCTGCACCCATTAACTTGTCATTTACATTAGGTATATCTCCTAATGCCATCCCTCCCCACTCCCCCCACCCCACAACAGGCCCCGGTATGTGATGTTCCCCTTTCTGTTTGTGGCACTTATTATTTTCCAACAGTTCATTTGACTGTCATGTGAATTCTGAAGGCAGGCACTTTGCTGGTGGGCTTTGTTCACTGCACTGTGTCCTGCACCTAGTAGTCCCTGACAGAGATTAGGTGCTGTATAAATATTTTTTTAATGAATAATGCGTTCTAGTTGATTGAAAAACATTTAAAATTCTGCTTAAATTTTTGTGGTTTGATACTACCATAAACTTTAATTTTTACTGTTTTCTGTAGCAATTAGAAATGGTGTAATGCATATGTGGAATTGAGAGGTACAGAATGCAGAATATTTGCTAGTTTAGAGCAGGTGCCTGAGAGCCTTCTGAAAGTATTCTGTGTCTCGGTATCCTCTAGGCCTACTTCAGGAACCCATTGTAGTTCTTAACTTCCTTGCTTGGTTCTTCTGCAGATCTTAAGGACAGAGTATGCCTGACTGACTTATCTTTTTGTCCCCTGTGAGTAGCACACGGTCACTGTTACTCCTCATCTAATACTTGTACAAAGAATGAAAGTTAAAAGCTACTCATGAATATATGATAATTTCTTTTATAATAATCATGGCCTATCAGTGGAAAAGAATAGGTTACTCAATAATTGACTGTCTACTTAAAAAATATAGGTAGATTGATGCTCATACCATATGGAAACATAATCTTGAGGTAGATTAATAAGCAATGCCATTGTTATTTATTTATCCTGGGTTATACTACCACTACCACTGTTACTTTCATTAGACAGGACAGACTGAATGTACACTGTGAGAAGGCCAGCGTACCATAAATACAGACCTGATGTTTATTCCAAGCTCCACCACTTTTGACCTTTATTCATTTTTATCTCTCTGTCCCATAGTTTCCTTAAAATAGGATGTACAGATGGAATTTAATGAATTTTAATGGTGCAGTATATAAAATGTTCTAAATGAATCTGTAATCATCCTATTACAATTAATAGGATTTTAGCAAGATTGCTAGATACAAAATCAAAATGCAAAAATCACATGTGTTTATATAGGAACAGAGTTAAATGGTATTTTTTAGCGTATTATTTTCCAATAATATAAAATTATATGTGACTAGGATTATGTGCAAAAATGTAAGACTTTTATTTTACTAGAGAAAATTATAAAACTTTCTGGAAAGATTAAGGAACACAGACATAATAGAAATAGAATATTCACATTTTAGGGGATTCAGTATTTTAAAGATATTCTTTCCCAATTTATCTGTAGGTTCAAGAAATTTCTAATAAAAATTTCTACAGTAAATTTTACAAGCTGATTTTAATTTATATGAATATGCAAAAGACAGGATAAACCAAAGGACCCATGAAGAAGAGGAAGGATTGCTTTACTTGATGCTAAGACTTTCATAACATGCTAGTAAATTAAGTCAGTGCTGTATTACCACAGAAATAGACAGATAGACCAGTGGATCAGAATAGGGAACCCAGCTACAGATACATGAGTAATATGAATAAGTTATTTATAACAAAGGGGCATCACAAATTAATGAGGAAGGAAGTCTCTCAACAGTTGTGTGAGAAAAATTATATGTACTTAAAAAAAAAGAAGAAAGTAGACCTAATTTATTCATGTCAACTCCAGTTATAGACATATGTGAGAAGCAAATTAGTAAAAGAAGTTAATGTAGAAGAATTTCTTCATTGCTTTGGGGGTAAGGAAAGACTTTTAAAAAACAAATGGAAAGCACTAATTATAGAAAAGGGTTGATTGCCCAGGCATAGTGGCTCATGCCTGTAATCCTAGCACTTTGGGAGGTTGAGGCAGGAGGATTGCTTGAGCCTAGGAGTTCGAGACCAGTCTGGAACATGGCAAAACCCCATCTCTACACAAAATACAAAGATTAGTAGGACGTGGTGGTGCTACTCAGGAGGCTGAGGTGGGAGGATCGCTTGAGTCCAGGAAGTCGAGGCTACAGTGAGCTGTGATCCTGCCACTGCACTTCTGCCTGGGTGACAGAGTAAGACTGTCTCAAAAAAAAGAAAACACACATGAAAAGAGGCCGGGTGCGGTGGGTTACATGCTGTAATCCCAGCCCTTTGGGAGGCTAAGGCAGGTGGATCCCTGAGGTCAGGAGTTCGAGACCAGCCTGGCCAACATGGTGAAACCCCATCGCTACTAAAAATACAAAAATTAGCTGGGCGTGGTGGCAGGTGCCTGTAATCCCAACTACTTGGGAGTGTGAGGCAGGAGAATTGCTTGAACCTGGGAGGTGGACGTTGCAGTGAGCCAAGATCGCGCCACTGCACTCCAGCCTGGGCAACAAGACAGAAACCGCGTCTCAAAAACAAAAACAAAAAAAAAAGAAAAGGATTGATTAATACCACTATACTTAAATTTAAAACTTTTGATGAAATATACCAAAACAAGAGTAAAAAGATAAATGACAGAAAAGGGAAAAATATTTCTAAAGCATACATCTGACAAAGAACTTATGTCCATATGTATTTAAAAATGAAGCAGAACAATTCAATAAGAAAAAACCACTTCTGTAGAAGATAGTAAGCATTACTTGATTACTTGCAATAAACATTACTTGATTATGACATTTTTTTAAACATGCTGTTGGATTTTAGTTAGCTCATATTTATCTTCCTAAGCAATATGAATTTTTGTAATATTGTAATGTCCTAGTTTTGGAGACAAAATTGCACTAGCCTCGTACGTGAGGCACCTTTCAGTTTTCTTATATTTTCCGGAACAATATCTGTAAGATAGGTATTGACTCCATGAAAGTTTGAAGTAACTGTCATAAAATTACGTGGGTCTGTGGGGTTTCTTACAGAAAGAGAAGTCACTCTATCAGTTCAATTCAAAGATTTTTTTTCTTTGAATATGTATTCCCTAAATTTGCTCCCCACTTCCAAATTTTTTTTATTCAGCTGTCTGTTTCATCTTGCACCAGTTTTCTCATGTTATATTTTTCTCAGAACGTATACATTTTATCTAAAATGATTCATGATACATTTATTATTTTTTAATGTTATTTTTGATTGGCAAATCCTAATTGTGCATTTATGAGTACAGTGTGATGTTTGAATTCGTGAATGTAGAGTGGAATGAATCAAGTAAATTAACAGATCCATTACCTTGATTACCTCTCATTTGTTATGGTTGGGCATTTGACATTTACTCTTAGGTTGGTGCACAAGTGATTGCGATTTTTGCCATTACTTTTAATGGCAGAACTGCAATTACTTTAGTACCAAACTAATAGTTATTTTAAAATGTAGGTCGCCCTGCTCTGCATTATGTCTCAAAACCTGTTCTTCCTGTGTCCACCTTCATATCCTTTGCACCAAACTAATAGTTATTTTAAAATATAGATCACCTTGCTCTGCAGTATGTCTCAAAACCTATTCCTCCTATCTCAACCTTTGTGTCCTTTGATCAACAACTTACCATTTCTTTCTTCCCGCCTTACCTTCTCTGAGTGTCTGGTTACCATGACTCTACTACTAGTTCTATTAGTTCAACTTTTTTAGATTCTGCATATAAGTGAGATCATGCAGTATTTGTCTTTCTGTGCCTGGCTTATTTCACTTAGCATAATATTCTCTAGATTCTTCTGAGTTGTTGCAAATGACAGGTCCCTCCCGCTTCTCTCTCTCTGTCTCTCTCTCTCTCTCCCCCCCTCTCTCCCCCTCCCCCCCGCCTTCTTCCCCTCTCTCTCCCCTCTCCCCCTTTCCCTCCCTCTTTCCTTAATCCCTCCCCTCCCCTCTTTTCCCTCCCCTTCTCCTTCCCTCCCTGCTTCCCTTCCCTCCCCCTCTTTTTCTACCCCCCTTCCCTCCCTCTCTTTCCTTCCTTCCTCCTTCCTTCCTTCCTTCCTTCCTTCCTTCCTTCCTTCCTTCCTCCTTCCTTCCTTCCTCCCTCCCTCCCTCCCTCCCTCCCTCCCTCTCTGTCTCTCTCTCTTTTTTTTCTTTGACAGGGTGTCACTCTGTCACCCAGGCTGGAGTACAGTGCCGTGATCACAACTCACTGCATCTCAACTTCCTGGGCTCAAGCAGGCCTCCCACCACAGCCTCCTGGGACTACAGGTGTGCGCTCACCACACCAGGCTAATTTTTTAAATTTTATGTAGAGATGGAGTCTTACTATGTTGCCCAGGCTGGTTTTGAATATCTGGGCATGAGCAGTCCTCCAGCCTTGGCCTCCCGAAGTGCTTTGATTATAGGCATGAGCCACCATCCTCCCGCTTTTCAAGGCTGAATAGTATTCCGTTGTTTATAGATAACCATATTTTCTTTATCCATTCATCTATTGATGGATACTTAGGTTGTTTCCATATCTGGCTATTATAAGTAATGCTCTAGTACGCGTGGGCATGCAGATATCCTTTTGACATTTATTTCAGTTCCTTTGGATATATACCCAGAAGTGTGATTACTAGATTATATGGTAATTCTATTTTTAGTTTTTTGAGAAAATTTTTTACCATTTTCCATAATGGCTGTACTAATGGACACCCCCACAACAGTGTACAGGACTTCCATTTTTTCTCTATCCTTGGTAATACTTACCTTTCCTCTTTTTATTAATAGCCACTTGAACAGGTGGTAGGTGATATGGCATTGTTGTTTTAATTTTCATTTCCCTAATAAGTAGTGATACTGAGCATTTTCTCGTGTACCTGTTGGCCATTTGTATGTGTTCTTTTGAGAAATGTTTGTTCAGCTATTTTTTAATCAGGTTGTTTTCTTGCTGTTTAGTTGGGTTCCATATGTAATTTGGATACTGAATATTTTCTCCCATTCCGTGGGTTGTCTCTTTACTTTGTTAATATTTTCATTTGCCATAAAGAGCTTTGTAGTTTAGCCATCCCATTTGTCTATTACTGCTTTTGTTGCCTGTCCTTTCAGGGTCATATCCAAAAAGTTATTGCCCACATGGAACTTTCTCCCTATGTTTTATTCTAGTAGTTTTATAGTTTGACATCTTAAACTTAAGACTTTATTTTGAATTGATTTTTGTGTGTTATGTGAGACAAGGGTATGATATTATTCTTGTGATGATGGACATACAGTTTTCTCAGCGCCATTTATTGAGGAGTCAGTTCTTTACCCATCGTGTTTTCTTGGCATCTTTGTTATAAATCAACCGAGTGTAAATGTGTGAGTTCATTCCTGTTCCATTGGTCGATGTGTCTTGTTGTTTTTTGAGCCAGGGTGGTGTCTGTGCCCAGGCGGGAGTGCGCTGGTGTGATCTTGGCTCTCTGCACCCTCTGCCTCCTGAGCTGAAGCCATCCACCCACCTGAGCCTCCTGAGTACCTGGGACTATAGGCGTTCACTATCACCCCTGGCTTGTTTTTTATTTTTAGTAGAAATGGGATTTCACCATGTTGCCCAGGCTGATTTCAAACTCCTGGGCTCAAGCAGTCTGCCTGCCTTAGCCTACACAAGTGCTGGGATTACAAGTGTGAACCACCGTGCCTGTCCAGATGTGTGTTTTTTTTTTAAAATGCCAGTACCGTACTATTTTGGTTACAATCATTTTGTAATGTTTTGAAATCAGACAGTGTGATGTGTCCATCATTGTTCTTTTTGCTCAAGGTGGTTTCGGCTATTTGATGTCTTCTGTGCTTCCATATGAATTTAAGGATAATTATTTCTGTGAAAACTGACATTGGAATTTTGATAGATATTGCATTGAATCTGTAGATCACTTTGGGTAGTATGGACAGCTAGTTTCACAGTATTAATTCTTCCAGTTCATGAACATAGGATATCTTTCCATTTCTTTGTGTTTTCTTAAATTTCTTTTGTGAGTTTCATAGTTTTCAGTATACAGGTCTTTTACCTCCCTGGTTGAAATTACACCTAAGTATTTAATTTTTTTGTTGCTATTATAAATGGGATTGTATTAATTTTCTTTTAGGATCGTTTGCTATTAGTATATAGAAATGCTGCTGATTTTTGTATATTTACTTTATATTCTGCTACTTTATCAAATTTGTTTATTAGTTCTAACAGTGTTTTGGTGGAGTCTTTAGGGTTTTGCATATATAAGATCATGCCATCAGCAAATAAAGACAGTTTCACTTCTTCCTTTCATGCTGGGATCCCTTATATCTTTCTCTTGATCATATTGCTCTTGCTAGGACTTACAGTAATATATTGAAATTTTTATATTCAGTATTTTATATTTTATATCAATTTTATATTGTTTTTCATTATGATTTTATTTCAGATATTGGGATTTCCATTTTAAGTGAAAGATTCTTAAACAATATCTTTTCTAGTTTCCAAATACTTGGATTTTTTTTTCTTGAAAGGGAGTCTTGCTCTGTTGCCCAGGCTATGCAGTGGTGTGATCTTGGTTCACTGGAACCACTGCCTCCTAGGTTCAAGCAGTTCTCCTGCCTCAGCCTCCCGAGTAGCTGGGACTACAGGTGTGCGCCACCACACCCAGCTAATTTTTGTATTTTTAGTAGAGATGGTGTTTCGCCAAACTCCTGACCTCAGGTGATCCACCTGCTTCAGCCTCCCAAAGTGTCAGAATTACAGTCATGAGCCACTGCACCTGGCTGGAAAATTTTAAGTTATCCATTTATTATCCATTTTTAGTTTTACTGCATTATTGTCAGAGAATGTTGCCTGCATGATATTGGTCACTTGCTATGTATCATGTACTCTTTTATGGCCTACTATGTAATCCACTCTGGAAATATTTTAATATACTTGAAAAGAATGTGAACTTTTAGTTGTAGATAGAACTGAATATAGTATCTCAAACTAATTTATTATGCTCAGGTAATTAATAATGAACAGTAAAGATGTTCAATACTTAATTTTTATCAGTTTGATATAGTATTTTCTGAGAAAAATAATTAAAATCTTCCACTGTTGTTGATCTTTTTTTTTTTAATCTTTGAGTTTTGTTAGTACAGGTTGAGTATCTCTTATCCAAAATGCTTGGGATAGGCCGGGCGCAGTGGGTTCATACCTGTAACTCCAGCACTTTAGGTGGCCAAGGCAGGTGGATCACCTGAGGCCAGGAGTTTGAGACCAGCCTGGCCACCATGGCAAAACTCCGTCTCTACTAAAAATACAAAAATTAGTTAGATGTTATGGTGTGTGCCTGTAGTCCCTGCTACTTGGGAGGCTGAGGCAGGAGAATTGCTTGAATCCAGGAGGTGGAGGTTACAGTGAACCTAGACTGTACCATTGCACTCCAGCCTGGACGACAGAGTGAGACTCCATCTAAAAAAAAAAACCAAAAACAAAATGGGACCAGATGTGTTTTGGATTTTGGATTTTTTTGGATTTTGGAATATTTGCACATACATAGTAAGTTATTTTGGGGATGGGAGACATTTATAAATATGAAATTCGTTTATGTTTTGTATATGCCTTATACACATAGCCTGAAGGTAATTTTATAGAATATTTAAGTAATTTTATGCTTGAAACAGAGTTTATTAAGTACTTAGGTATGAAATTTTCTACTTGTGATACCATGTTGGTGCTTAAAAAGTTTTGAATTTTGAAGCAGTTTAGATTTTGGATTTTCAGATTAGAGATGCTTAACCATCTCTTTCAGATTAGAGATTCATTTTGAGGCCTGTTGGTCTGAGTATATAGTTATGATGGATATCTATTATACTGCTATTGATAATTTTGTTAGTGTATGATATTGTTTTCATCTCTAATGCTGTGTTTTCTTTTTGACTTAACTTTCATTTTGTCTGATAAAATTATTGCCACTCAAACTTCCTTTTGGTTTATGTTTGCCTGGTATCTTTTTACATCCTTTCCCATCAACATTTTTGTCCTTGTTTTATGTGTCTCTTGTGTTTATACTTCCAACAGATTTTGCACCTATTTTTTTTAAATTTTTTTTTTGAGACAGAGTCTTGCTCTGTCACCCAGGCTGGAGGGCAGTGGCGTGATCTCGGCTCACTGCAACCTCCACCTCCCTGGTTCAAGCAATTCCCCTTCCTCAGCCTCACGAGTAGCTGGGATTATAGGTGTGCACCACCATACCTGGCTAAGTTTTTTGTATTTGCACCCAGCCGCAACCAATTTTTAAATCTAATTTTAATCTGTTCTCAAAAATGGTCTTTTAATTGGTGATTTTTGCCTTTTAATTGGTGGTTATGGTTTACATTATTGTAATGGCTAGTAAGATTTTGTATGCTATTTTAGAAAATGTTTTTCAGTTGCTGTATACATGTGTTATCTTTCTTTCTTTCTTTTTTTTTTTTTGAGATGGAGTCTTGCTCTTTCATCTAGGCTGGAGTGCTGTGGCACGATTCTCAGTTCATTGCAACCTCTGCCTCCTGGGTTCAAGCGATTCTCCTGCCTCAGCCTCCCGAGTAGCTTGGATTATGGGCACCTGCCACCACGCCCGGCTAATTTTTATATTTTTGGTAGAGATGGGATTTCACCGTGTTGGCCAGGCTGGTCTTCAACTCCTGACCTGTGATCGGCCCATCTCAGCCTCCCAAAGTGCTGGGATTACAGATGTGAGCCACTCTGCCTGGCCTCTTTTTTTTTTTTTTTTAAATAAATACAGACAAGGTCTCACTATGCTGCCCAGGCTGGTCTCAAAATCCTGGGGTCAAGCAGTCCTCCTGCCTTGACCTCCCAAAGCACTGGGGTTACAGTGTGAGCCATTGTTCCTGGCTGAGTTGCTGTATATATGTTTTTCTTTCTTGGTTGTGTGTGAGCACCTAATGAGGTACATGGAGAGGAGCCTTTGTGTGGGTTAGAATTCCCCTGTCTGTGGTCACAGGTGTTAACATAGTCTCACTGTGTTTCACACTTGGCTTCTAGCAATTTCTTAAAAACTTTTACTGAATTCTTATTACCCTGCTTGTGGTATTCAGTGGCCTCTTCCTGATGAGAGGTGCTTTTGTCTCATTTCTTTATGGAAGTGTCTTTCATCTGATGGTGAGTTGGTTGCCCTGTGATTTCTGCCCTCTGATGGGCTTCAGAAAAGTGAATTTGCAGATTCTCTGGTTGGGTTATGTTGTGTGGTTGGGCACAATGTTGTTTGCAGCTTTCAACAGCCAGACCAAAAGCTAGAAATTTCCTTTAACCTTGTATTAAAAAAAGTCAACAATAAATTACTCTGAGGTATTTGACCTCCCTTACTTCATACAACCTTTTCTAATTCTTTAATAATTTAAGTACTTCTCTAAAAGTATTTTCATTTTGGATCTGTTGTGTGGCAAAATTTCTGATGTCTTCTAAGCCAGAGAGTAATTTTATTATACCTTCATATTTAAGCGATAGTTTTGAATATAAAATTGAAGGCTAAGGTATTTTTCTGCAATAACTTGAAAATGTTGTTCCATTTTCTAATCAGGGCTGTTACAATCAATGTTGATAAGGCTAATGTCAACCTGATTGTTGCTTCTCATGTGTAGTGTTTCTAGGGGAAGAAACAAACCAGAAATGGGATATGGTGAAATAAATGTAAGCTTAATAGTCAGTGAAAATTACAAATAAGAGTATAGTAAGATACTGGCAAAGCATATGGTGGTGGTCTTTTTTTGGCAAGAGGAAATTTTCGTTTTCAACTTGACTTGATTTTTTTTTTTGAAATTAGACTACATTTAATTTGTGCATATGTGTATGTCTCAGTACCAGCAGACAACATAATTTATCGTGAACTTGAAATAGGTGATTTATTAGAAAAACAAAAGCTAATTTTGATAAAAAGTAATTAGTTGAGAGTCCAATATGAACTAAAGCTAAGTTTTAAAAAGTCACCTCAAAAGGCTATTGGTTAGTTCTATCACCTGGTAATGCAAGATATGTAAGATCATGGGGTAAATATCATAGAGGTAACTTTAATGCCCAGAAGAAGGATTTGGGTATAGCAGCAGTAAATATCTTGTGAAGTGTAAATATAATCAAGAGGAAGCAGTCCTTTTAATTTCATTCTTTCTAAGATCTCTTAGTAAGTGTATATTCCATTACGTATATTGTTTGTTCTCTCTTAACTTTTAAATGTTTTTTTTTAAATTAATAGACTTAGAGCAGTTTTAGGTTTACACAAAAATTGAGCTAATTCTCCCACCTCCACCCCCGGCAGTTTCCCTCATGATTAGTATTGTGTGCTGTGTTACAGTTGATAAACCAATATAGATACATTATTTTTAACTACAGTCCATAGTTTACATTAGGGCTCAGTATCTGTCATTATAGTATCATATAAAATGGTTTCACTGGCCTAAAACAATCCCCTTTGCTCCTAATCCCTTTCTTCCCTCCTATTCAGCTCTTCTGCTTCCCCAAAAATCTCCTACCACTCAACCCAGGAACTATTTAAGTTTATATTTTTATATCTCCCCATGTGTATGCATGTGTGTGGTATATATATATCATGCATAATGAACGTTCCATCAAGTGGTTAAATAAAACTGTCACCATATGTTTTACAGAGCTGTCATGCAGTTGGGTGGCTACTAAACTCTACCTTCTTTCCCATTTTTAGCTTGCATTTTTTTTTTTTTTTTCCTGAGACAGTCTTGCTCTGTCACCCAGGCTAGAGTGCAGTGGTTCGATCTCAGCTTACTGCAACCTCCGCCTCCCGAATGCAAGCGAGGTGCTTTAGCCATCCGAGTAACTGGAATTACAGGGATGCGCCACCACACCCAGCTAATTTTTGTATTTTTAGTAGAGATGGGATTTCACCACGTTGGGCAGGCTGGTCTCGAACTTCGGCCTCCCGGAATGCTGGGATTACAGGCATGAGCCACTGTGCCTGGCCCTCATCTTTAGCTTTCTCTTACTTGGATTTTTTCCTAGTCAAATATGAAAGAAAATAACTTTTCTGAGTACTAAGTAGAATTTTTTGGATTTGATATGTGTACTACTTTTAAAAATGCTATGGAAAAGTAGATTTCCAAATTTATTAAACTTAATTGTTCTTATGGGTAATCACTGAATAGACTGTAGAAAATAGATTGAAAAGCTTAGCTTGCACTTTAGACATAATTTAAAAGCACAAGTATCTATGGTTGTCACTTAAAGTAGTTGAATAAAGCTACTTTTCTTCTTCTCTGACTTACATTTCATTTTTACTAGTGAACAGCTCTGCGCTTTTTGCTACTGTGGGGAAAAAAGTTCCTTAGGACAAGGAGACTTAAAACAGTTCAGAGTAACGCCTGGATTTGTCTTGCCATGGAGAAACAACCTTCTAACAAGAAGGACATTGATGACAACAGCAATGGAACCTATGAGAAAATACAAAACTCAGCACCACGAAAACAAAGAGGACAGAGAAAGTAAGCAGTTTTGAATTTAAATTGTTGGAATAGATTAAGACTGCATATAATTTATTTCCATTGTAATATTTATAAATTTTCAGATGGGGGTTGTTCTTGTTGAACAGTGTCTCATGTTTTCCCCATTTATGGGATACTCTGACTCACCGTTAACCCAATTAATCCAACAAACTGTCCTTTTCACAAATTTTTCTTCTTATTTTTAAGAACGTTTATCTTAATTGTATATGAAATCGATGTGATCACAAAACTAAACTTTTGGAAGAAAACTTCAAAGAACATAACACAAGCTGAGAGGGAGGGAATTCATGGAATTTATAAATGGAAAGAAGATATTAATAAAACAGATCAATGAAGTCCTTCTTTTGTTTCTCTAAATAAGCTTTTAATTGTAAGAATCTAACAATACAATAGCAAATTCAGAATTGGTTTTCACTGCTCATGTCTTTTGTGTCATTCATTCATTGATCCATTTAATTAATTTAATTTATATATATGTTTATGTGCTTCAGAAAATGTTGCACTGTCCTATACATTCTTCCCTCCCTCTCTCCCTCCCCTGCCTTCCTTCCCAGAAGATGCTTTTTTCTTTTTTAAGGATTTTTTTTTTGTAATTATATATGTATGTCTGTATTCATGGGCACATTGTAATTACCTGAAGCTCTTGTCTAGTATATTTTAAAATATTTTGTACAGTTGTGTTTAAAGACCATATTAATACGGAGACTTGGCTGTGCTGGTTAAGGGAGTAGAAGTTTCTGTAGTTGATGAGAATGTGTAAAAATTAATTTAGCTTGCAAAGCTAACAGACTCTGCCTCTTGAGGGTGATGATGTAATCACTCAAGTGCTTATCTGGCTTATATCCAAATTTAAGTACTAAATCATTGTTGTGTTGTACTTACTTGATTGGCTCCTTGTTTTGAACTGCTGCCAATGCCTTGAAGACCTAAAGTAGGAAATGAAACAGAAAAAGAGGGAGGATCTTTTAAAGGAATTTAAGGTGCAACAGTTTAAGGAAGCTTAGAAGTACTATATTTGGAGAGTTGTGATGCTTTGGAGGCTGTAGCCTTATCTTTAGTTATCAATGGAGTACACGCATCTTAATAAAACAATCAGAAGGCCAGCAAACTTATTAGTATTAACAAACTTAATGGACTGAATCAGGCTGTATCTTCTATCCTCATGTTCTGCCTTAAATAATGGCAATTATATAAAATCCTGTCTTGAGAAATAGGTTTCATTTCCTTGTTTTAAAAGTGAAATTAATTTTTAGTGAAAAATTCTTATGAGCTCAGATAATAATATAAAAGCCTTTGTTAAATGAAAGTCTTTATATATACTTAGTGCTTACCAACTTAATAAGTAATGATAACATGCCAGTTAATGAAGTACACTTAAAAATTTGGCATCATTTAAGGGTAGGCGATTAATTTAGCTTGGTAATGATTTCAAATATTTACAAAATGTATGTTACTAATAAAGTTTAAATAGCGAATTTAAAAAACATTTTCACAAAGGAGGTTTTGAAAATGTCTTTCCAGGCCGGGCGCGGTGGCTCAAGCCTGTAATCCCAGCACTTTGGGAGGCCGAGACGGGCGGATC
Organism: Trachypithecus francoisi; assembly: GCF_009764315.1. NCBI lineage: Eukaryota > Metazoa > Chordata > Mammalia > Primates > Cercopithecidae > Trachypithecus > Trachypithecus francoisi. The sequence continues at coordinate 7,094,497 of NW_022681469.1, forward strand.
ACGAGGTCAGGAGATCGAGACCATCCTGGCTAACACTGCAAAACCCCGTCTCTACTAAAAATACAAAAAAAAAACTAGCCGGGCGAGATGGCGGGCGCCTGTAGTCCCAGCTACTCGGGAGGCTGAGGCAGGAGAATGGTGTGAACCCGGGAGGCGGAGCTTGCAGTGAGCTGAGATCCGGCCACAGCACTCCAGCCTGGGCGACAGAGCGAGACTCCGTCTCGACAAAAAAAAAAAAAAAAAAAAAAAGAAAATGTCTTTCCTCTCATTTTCACTATCTAAAAAAATCAAGATTTTTTTTCAACTCTTTTTGTTTTATAACTTAGAATTTTGTGGGGTATGCATTTCAGCTGATTCCTCTTGATATCTCTTTCTAAGCTGGGCTGCTGTCATCCTTAGTGTTGACACTGATATCTTACTGATATGGTATATACATACAAACCAGTCTCAAAACTTAAAGGTTTAATTTGATTAAGCTGCTGGTTAGGACCTGATTCTTAATAAATTAGTCATTCTCTTGATTTTTTCACACCCCTTTCCCTCATCAAATACTAGTGCAAAGCAGTATGTTAAAACAACACTTAGTGATTATAGATGAACTGTTTTTTTTTTTTCTCCGACTAAAATAACAATGATTTGTAATGGAGAATATATTTGTAGGAATAGAGATTATACTTATATGAAATAATTTGTTCTCATTTTACTGTGGGCATTTATTAAAATGAGAATTTAAAGTTAGCATAGCATGCTAAACCTTTTTAAAAAAAGTCTATGCATTTCTAATGCTGAACATAAAAACATTACTGGTTATTTTTATATGGTTTGATATTTAAATGTACTTATTGAAATATGTTAATACTTTTTTTCTTTCAATGATTCCAGGTATAAAAATGTTTAGTACCCTGGTCATTGTGCTGATTTTCTCTTAATAGGAATCATGATAAATATCCAGCATACAGAAGTGCAGTGAGTTATGATCTATATTCAATAGTGATTTAATCCAGAATTATGATCAGGTTAAATACTATGGTATTAGGAGAAGATTTAAGTTTTAGTGGTAGTCATCTGATTTCCCATATTTAATATTAAGTACAATAGCCATTTTTATTTATTTAATGATCTTAAATAATACCTAAAGTGTTAGAGCTTGAAAGCCTGAAATCTCCCATACGTTGTTTACTTTATTCAATGTTCTTTGTTTAGACTATAGTTTTTGCTGTTATACTATCTTCCTTATTCTACATGCCTTTGGTAGCTATTTTCTTTTTTGCTTTTTACTTTCAATTTGTGATATACAGTCTTGATTGAGAGTACTTGCAACGTCATGCCACAGACCAGCTGTTGAGATTTGTTGACGGGATCATAGGAAAGCTACAGCTGATACATTCCATTCCTCCTGCCTCTGTTTTCACACTCTGTAGTGGGTTTTCATTTTCCCTGGAAAATATCCTATCTTTACATAGTTAACTGCCACCTCTGTTGTGGCAGTCCTCAGTCAAGATACAGCAAACTAAACATTTCTGATTTGATCAAGTTTTGTTTTGTAAGCCTTTAAGTAAAGCCAAAGGAAATACTCATGTGTTAAATACAATTCCTGACTAGGATATGAGAGTCAGTTTTAAAAACATTATATTATGGAATGGAAAAACAAATCTAGTACTTCCCTATGGGTTTGGAGACTCTTTTTCTTAGTTGTTACTTATATAATACGGCAACCCAGTTTAATATTATACCGTGGATAATACTAACAGATGAATTCTAAAAGTTGGTTTATGACAGTTAATGCCTGATAAATTAAAATTGATTTGGCAGTACATTGCATTTGAACAGTTAAAAATGAAACAATTTTCTGCTTGTTTTCACTTTCACAGCTATTTTATTTTATTTTCAGAGAACGATCTCCTCAGCAGAATATAGTATCTTGTGTAAGTGTAAGCACCCAGACAGCTTCAGATGATCAGGCTGGTAAACTGTGGGATGAACTCAGTCTGGTTGGGCTTCCAGATGCCATTGATGTCCAAGCCTTATTTGATTCTACAGGTATGGGCATGTTTTCAATAATAACTGCCTCTTAATTCTGGAAGCATTTTAATTTTAATGCATTATTAACGTCCTCAATAATAAATACCTCTCGTCTAGAAATAATTAGAATCATACTATAAGAAATAATTATTAAATATGCCTCATTAGGTAAAATAAATTGTCTAATAAGGTTTATCTAATTTGTTTAAAATCTGTACAGTATCACCACCAGACTGGATGCTTTTTAAAATACTTGTATTTATTCTTGTGTAGATAGCAGTGCCATGGAGATCTGACAATTGAGGAAAGAGAAAATTTTAAAGGGGAAAATTTTAAAGTGAGAACTTGGGGAATGTGGCATTCTGAGTCTGTTTTATTTGGGCATGAATGAAAATAGGTCTTAGCTGGGTAGATTATCTTATTATGACAGTATTATAACTCAGCACTCATGATATGGTGCTATTGGAATTTAAAGTACATCTCATTTTATAGTTGAACTGCAGATTGACTGATAGTGGTTCAAATGTTATGTGGTGGATAATTTAAAGGCTGAAGTGTTAATAATCATTGATATGTGCTCTCACTGTGGGATGAGGGAAGTAGAGGTGTATGTGCAGTTTATTTTCTATACATATCCTTTGTATATCACTGTAACAAAGTACTAAATGATGTTTTGTTTTTTAAAGATACCAGAAACATACCAAATACATATATAATATTTAAATAAAATGACTAAAAACTAATTTTGTTTGTTGAAGAAATAATCACTAATTCAGTGATTCTTCAACCAGATGAGCATCATAATAACCAGACGGCTTGTTAAAACACAGATTGCTGGCAGGGAATGGTGGCTCACAGCTGTAATCCCAGCACTTTGGCAGGCTGAGGAAGGTGGATTGCTTGAACTCAGGAGTTCAAGACCAGCCTGGGCAACATCGCGAAACCCTCTCTCTACAAAAAATGAAAAAATTCGCTGGGTCTGGAGGCATGTGCCTGTAGTCCTGGCTATTTGGCAAGGCTGAGGCAGGAGGATTGCTTGAGCCCTGGAGGTTGAGGCTGCAGTGAGCTGTGTTCATGCCACTGAACTTCAGCCTGGGTGACAAAGTGAGACCCTGTCTCAAAACCAAAACCAAAAAAAAAAAAAAAAAAACCAAACACAGATTGCTGGGCTTCACTGCAAGAGTTTTTGATTCAGTAAATCTCAGTTGTGAGCTGCACATCTGCATTTTTTTGGTTTTAATTTTAAGATGGAGTCTTGCTCTGTTGCACAGGCTGGAGTGCAGTGGCGTGATCTCAGCTCACTGCAACCTCTGTCCCCTGGGTTCAAGTGATTCTCATGCCTCAGCCTCCTGAGTAGCTGGGATTACAGGCATGCGCCACCACGCCCAGCTAATTTGTAGAGACGGAGTTTGCCATGTTAGCCAGGCTGGTTTCAAGTTCCCCCCCTCAAGAGATCCACCAGCTTTGGCCTCCCAAAGTGCTGAGATTACAGGAGCGAGCCACTGTGCCCAGACAGATTCTGTATTTCTGAGAAGTTCTCAGGTTGATATTGATATTGACACTCAGTGGTTGGTCCACATTTTTGGGAGGGCCACTTTACTGGTATCACAAATATAGGATGCCATTGTATATTTACATATTAGAGTTGATTTTGAAGTTTCATGTCTTTATTAGCTTTAATATTTTTAATGTTTGCTCATTTGCTCCTTTTCGTTTTTCCCATTTTAGGCACTTGTTGGGCTCATCACCGTTGTGTGGAGTGGTCACTAGGAGTATGCCAGATGGAAGAACCATTGTTAGTGAACGTGGACAAAGCTGTTGTCTCAGGGAGCACAGAAGTAAGTAGACAAAGCAAATATTTAAATCATAGTTTTATAACATTCACTTTAATCAGAAGTTCACTTGAAAGAATTATTAAATGATTGCTGTAGTGTAAAAGCTCTCAAAATAGGAAATTATTAATTTTTATTAAGAGTAATTTTAGGCTGGGTACGGTGGCTCACACCTGTAATCCTAGCACTTTGGGAGGCCGAGGCGCGTGGATCACTTAAGGTCAGGAGTTCAAGACGAGCCTGGCCAACATGGTAAAACCCCTTCTTTACCAAGAATACAAAAATTAGCTGGGCATGGTAGCAGTGGCCCGTAATCCCAGCTACTTGGGATGCTGAGGCAGGAGAATTGCTTGAACCTGGGAGGGGGAAGTTGCAGGTAGCCGAGATCGTGCCATTGCACTCCAGCCTGGGTGACAGAGCGAGATGCTGTTTAAAAAAAAAAGTTATTTTGTGCAAAAATTAGCCGAGCATGCTGGTGCACACGTGTAGTCCCAGCAACTTGGGGTGCTGAGGTGGGAGGATTGCTTGAGTCCAGTAGATTGAGGTTGCAGTGAGCCATGATTGCACCACTGCACTCCAGCCTGGGTGCTGGAGTGAGACCCTGCCTTAAAAAAAAAAAAAAAAAAAAAAAAAAATTAATTTGTGTAAGCCATTGGAGTGTAGTATGTTATTCAGTGAACTTGAATCTTTTAAAATAATAGTTTACATTTAAATTAGAAATGAAAATTTTAGAAATGAAAAATTTGAACTGTGCTTATAATTCATGTGGTTACTTTTTAAGACAAAACTATTTAATAATGATTTAAAATGAGAGAAAATATTTGAAAAGATTTGAAGGTCAGTAGTCCATAATGTGGACTACCTTTGTTTGATATTTTAAAAAGTGATTAAAGATTTTTTTTAGTCCGGTTAGCAGTTCAGTTCATCTTCATTGCATTGTATCAAATATGTGCATAGTCTTCCGTTTTTCTTAGCTTTTCCTGTGATTTTCATGTAATTTTGAAACAATATATATTTTGAAACAAATACAAATTCAATAGCTACCTCCCATTTATAAAGACAACAAACTCTATGAAGTAATAGTGCTTTGCTGTCTACAAATTTCTTTTCTTTTTCTTTTTTCTTAAAATGTAGAGATGGAGTCTCACCATGTTGCCCAGGCTGATCTCAAACTCCTGGGCCCAAGGGATCCTCTCTTCTCTCCTTGGCCTCCTGAAGTGCTAGGATTTTAGATGTGAGCCACTGTGCCTGGCCTTCCCTTTTTTTTTTTTTTTTTTTGGAGAGGAGTTTTGTTCTATCGCCCAGGCTGGAGTGTAGTGGCATGATCTCAGCTCACTGCAACCTCTGCTTCCCTGGTTCAGGCGATTCTGCTGCCTCAGCCTCCTGAGTAGATGGGATTATAGGCTTATGCCACCAACCTGGCTGATTTTTGTATATTTAGTAGAGATGGGGTTTCATCACATTGGCCAGGCTGATCTCGAACGCCTGACCTCAGGTGATCTGCCCGCCTCGGCTTCCTGATGTGCTGGGATTACAGGTGTAAGCCACTGTGCCCGGCACCTTTGATTTTTAACAGTCTTTCTGGGAGAAGAGAGACAGCCCTTCCAGTGAAATACTAAAACTGGAAATTTTGACCTTAGAAACTATATGGGCTTTGATAGATAGAACATAGGCAAAGCTTTCAAAAGTATAGTTGAGACAAGGACTTAGATTCAAGTAATAGTTCAATCTTTAGAACATTAGCTTTCCTCGGATTATCAAAACGACCTGATTTACATAGATGAGTAACCATCACCTCAAGAGTAGTGAAGTTAGAGTGCTTGTTTTGGAAATTTTACATTAAAGTGTATGTGTCATCAAATTTTGAACAGTTTAATGCATAATAGTATTTTCCCCAGCCTGAGCATTCTTAGAGGCTGGATTAAGACAATGATATTTCAGTGAAAACCGTCTCTTTTATGAATTACTTCACAAAAGTAATTTTTATTTTGGGCTATTTTGTGACAGTAAAAAGTATTACAGGGAAGGTAACAAAGGCTAAATGAGCTTTTTGGTGGTGGATTGGAAATAGAGGAATCAATATAAACTCATAGTGTTTGATACTTAGTACAGAAATGTACGTGTATGTATTTGTCTGAGTTTGTATGTATACATATATTTCCTACCTCTGTTTGCTGGGAAGGTAGTTAAAAGAAAACTTGCCTCACTCTGTCCCTTTTGGACAAAAGTTACCGTTTTTGTTCTTACTGATTAATAATTAAATTGTATTTAGAGATGAAGACTGTATCCTACCACTAGCAGAGGAATTACAACAAGGCCTCAGGAGACATTGCATCCCTTCTGACTTTGTTTAGGCATTGGTATTTGGTGAGCCTAAGCAAGTTAAATGCAGATTGAGTACTTGGAGTAGGTAGACCATGTGGGGATTAGAAGGAACCTAGTGGTAACTCTCTCAAACCTTTACTTCTCCACTAGATTCAATCACTCAAAACTCACAGGAGTGTCAGTTTTGTATTGCCATTTGTACTGTTTTTTGTTTGTTTTGTCCTTCAATTCCCCTCCCCTCCCCTCCTCTCCCCTCCCCTCCCCTCTCCCCTCCCACACTTCCTGCCTTCCTCTCTCCCTCCCTCCCTCTCTCCCTCTGCTTTCCTTCCTTTCTTCCTCTCCTTTCCTTCCTTCCTTCCTCCCTCTTCTTTCCTTCCTTCCTTCCTCTTCTTTACGCCCTTATTTCCAGGGTCTCACCCTGTTGTCCAGGCTGGAGAGCAGTGGCGTGATCACAGCTCATTGGCAACCTTGGCCTCCCAGGCTCAAACGATCCTTCCCCCAGCCTCCCGAATAGCTGGGACCACAGGCATGCACCACCTTGCCTAGCTAGTTTTTAAATTTTTTGTAGAGACTAGGTTCTGCTGTGTTGTCCAGGCTAGTCTACATCTCCTGAGCTCAAGCAATCCTCCCACCTTATCCTCCGGAAGTGCTGGGATTGCAGGCGTGTGCCACCACGCCTGGCTTTTGTTCATTATTCTTCATTATCAAATAGACACAAGATGGACCGGTTAGTTAGAACTTTGTCTCAAGAAAGGAAGACTTGTCTCACTGGCACAGATTCAAACATAAAACAACACATTTGTTGACAAGGCTGTGGGGAAACGTACTCTCATTCTTTGCTGCTGCAGATGCAAATTGGTACACATCTTTTGGAGGGAAATTTGGTGATACCTAACAAACTATGTATGCATTTACCTCTCAATTATTCTAGGAATCTATCCTGAATATGCCTCTAACAATACAAATTACGTATTATTAAATGTTATTAATTATAGTATTATTTAATTTGTGAAATATTGGAAACAAACTAAATGCCCACACAGAGGAGAATGGTTGAATAAGCTGTTACATCCATACATCCATATAATGGAGTGCCATGCAGATAAATCAGAAACTAGAGATCGGTTACCTATAGGGAGTGGGAGGGAGAAGAAGGGAATGGAAATCTGTGTAGCATGGATGAAATGTGAGTGGCACTTCTCAGAGTATATTTGTTAGTATAACTCTAATTCTTAGAACCGTAGGATTATTTTACATGCTTCTATGCAGTTGCCACCAACTAGGATGTGGGGTACCAAATAAGCAATTACCACCAACCCAGATGGAGGAGAACCCAAAAAGGAATAGTAAAATTCACAAAGAAGTGGATAGGGAAGGAAAGAACTCACCTAAGTAACTGTAGAAAATGGTGTCTTGAGACAAAAAGAACTGTATGGTCATGGTCATGCTGTAGTGTTAAAATGAGATCAGAAGTGTGAATATAAACTCATGGTTTTTAATATTTACACTGACATACAGAAATATAGATGTGTACATATGTATGAGTTAATTTGAATATGTATATTTCCTGCTTCTATCCCCGGAGAGGGCATAGAACCGGCACACCCCAGTAGCATTGAGAATGCCTAGTGCTTAGATCTTGGTCTCTAACCATTGTTCTTCAATGAAAGGAACCAGGGCTCCTTGAGAAGTAGTTCCTTACAGGACTGGTGCAGAGAAAATACAAGGTAAGCCTAGATCATCTTGTGGTGCCAGAAAGTAACGAAGTGCTTAAAAAGATGAAAACCTGTTCAAAGCATGGCAACCAACCTGAAGGAGCTCCTAAGAACTGGACCAATTTTAGCAACCACAAAAATAATGATAATATTGCATTTTCATCCATAGAATAAGTACACGAGTCCATACTGATATAAATAAATATAGATTGTCCAGTCACATCACTGCTGTACTTAAAACACTCTTTTTCAGTGACTTACCAATTTATTCTGAGGAAAAAAAAAAAACAGATTCTGTACTAACCTGTAAGGCTCTACATGATCCTTGCCACGCCTCACATGTACTTCTCAGACTTCTTTCACTATAACTGTTCATTTACTTCCTTAAGCCACACTGACCTCGTTGGTCTTACTCAAGTACGCAGACGCAGGTCCACCTCAGGGCCTTTCATAATGCATGAGTTGTCCCCTCATATCCTTTATGTATTTATTCAAGCGTGACTTTACAGTGAGGCCTTTGCTAGGCTTGCTGTCAAAGATTCCAAATGCTTTCTCTTCCTGTAATATCTGCTTTTTTTGTCTTCTTTTTTGTACTTATCACCTCTGACAGAGTGTATATTCACTTAATAATCTTACTTATTGTTCATCTCCCTCTCGCTAGTATAGTAGTGCTATTTGGATAGGGTTTTTTCTGTTTTGGTTATTCCTCAGTAAACATTTGTAGACTAATTAATAGCAGTGAAGATCAGTCATGGAATCATTCATAGGCAGCAAATAAGTTTGAAGTACCCAAAAGTGTTACTGGAGGTTATCAATGTGGCTAATTACATGAAAGTTTATATACTTAATCTCTAAATAGAGCAAATCTTTACAGTTCTACAGAAATGGTTGGGAAGGAGGAGCCAAGGAAAATTTCTGCTATCACAAAAGTTTCCCTAGGGACGATATAGCTATTGAACTTATAAGACATTTATATTTTGCCAAAAGGTAGATGTTCTAAATTTGCTGACCTTTGCTAGGTGCGGTGGCTCCCACCTGTAATTCTAGCACGTTGGCAGGCCAAGATGGGAGGATTTCTTGAGCCCAGGAGTTTGAGACCAGCCTGGGCAACATAGTGAGATTTCGTCTCTATTAAAATAAAAAATAAAAAATTAAATTTGCTGATCTTTCTTATGTTGACATGTAGCTGAGTATATTCTGATACCTAGCTCTATTTTCAAAGAAAACAAACACTTTAACCTGCCCCTTCAAGATAAAGTTGACATTTCAACATTGAGAATGCAGTGACTTTTCAAAGAAACATGTCCTGGGGGGTTGAACATTTCGAAAACAGATGTTTTGAACTATTTATATTGATATTTTATTGTCAGAAATAGTGAAGGTTGTAAAAACAAAACAGAAAACTCATGTTTGTCATCTTAAAAAACTTGAACATGGAATTTTCTGATTTGTTTAAAATATTCTACAGAGCTCTGGTTTGTTTTAAGCCCATTTATTAAAAATTCAGTATTTTTATTAGGGTGAAATTTTATTTGCTTAAATTTTGACAGTTTCAGTTGAGATTCAAAAATGATTGTGGAAATCATATACTACTTCTAATTAGATTATTTTACTTTTGGGGAGAACCTGTTTTTTAAAACCTATGAGAGCCATAGAAACTAGATATTGAAATAAACCCAAGTTAGAATTAGGCTTTTTAATGTAAGAAAATGGAAAGGAATGAGATACTATAAAGCTCAAATGAGGGGTTGCAGTACTTCGTAAAGTTTTTGATTTTGCACATCTTTTAATAAGAAATGTTTGAGTATGCAGCTTTATTATACATTCTCAGTGGAATATGTATGTCTTCTGTTTTTTTTTTTTTGGAGACATAGTCTCCCTCTGTCTCCTAGGCTGGAGTGCAGTGGTGCAGTATCAGTTCACTGCAACCTCTGCCTCCTGGGCCCAAGTGGTCCTCCCACCCTCAGCCTCCCAAGTAGCTGAGATCATAGGCATGCACCACCACGCCTGGCTAATTTTTGTGTTTTTAGTAAAGACAGCGTTTTGCCATGTTGGCCAGGCTGGTCTTGAACTCCCGGCCTGAAGTGATCCGCCTGCCTTGGCCTCCCCAAGTGCTGGGATTATAGGCATGAGCCACCGTACGCAGCCATACACATCTCCTTTATGTAACTTAACAACATTGGCAACATTTGTTTGTGTGAGTTTTTTGTTCTGTCTCCATTTGTGTATGTGAGTCTTTTTCTATGGATTTTTCCCACCATGGCTGTAAGCACCATGAGCGTGAGGAAAATAGCTGTTTTGCTTTATCATATTTTCTCTGGTGCCTAGCAAAGTACCTGGAACACAAGAGAGTCACTAATGGGATAAATACGTGCATTAATGGGTTTTGTCAATGAAGGGCAAAATTTAGTGCATTAGCTTGAATGAGGAGGTAGGTCCTACTGGCCTCTATTGGGTAGAGGTCAGGGCTGCCACTAAACATTCTACAATATACAGGACAGCCTCCAACACCAAAAACTACACAGCTTAAAATATCGATAGTGCTGAGGTTGAAAAATCCTGGTTTAACAATATTATTCCTGTGTTAATATATTTAAAATAATTTCCTCAGTTGTTATATGGCATTTTTATCAAGCAATTTTGTTTTTTTCTGAAATATACCTCAGATTGTTTTTAGTTTTTCCAGGGGAAATTTTATTCATCTTTTACTAGAGAAAAGAATATGGCAAACAATGAATCTGTGTTTCAGAAAGGCTAACGGTGTTTTTCTTTTAATTTCCCTTTTAAAGCTCTCGGGGTGCTACCAACATCTTGGAAATACGGATAATTTGAGTATTACTGAGGGAATAGTTTCGTTCTACATTCTACAAATGTTTAATCATTTTATTTATCTAAAGCTCGTTTCTTGGCGAGGCGCAGTGGCTCATGCCTGTAATCCCAGCACTTTGGGAGGCTGAGGTGGGTGGATCACCTCAGGTCAGGAGTTCGAGACCAGCCTAGCCAACATGGCAAAACCCTGTCTCTACTAAAACAATATAAAAATTAACTAGATGTGGTGGTGCACACCTGTAATCCCAGCTACTTAGGAGGCTGAGGCAGGAGAATTGCTTGAACCCAGGAGGTGGCACTGCACTCCATCCTGGGCAACAAAGCAGGACTCCTTCTCTAAATCCGTCCATCCATCCATCCATCCATCTCCTTTCTCTTGTATTCCCAGTACTGCCTCCCAAAAGGAAGTAGTCCATAAACCCCCAACATGTATTTCTGTTTTCTTAACTAGTTCTGAATAAAATGTTCAGTGTTGGCTGGGCACAGTGGCTCATGCCTGTAATCCTAGCGCTTTGGGAGGCTGAGGCGAGCGGATCACTTGAGGTCAGGAGTTGGAAACCAGCCTGGCCAATGTGGTGAAACCCTATCTCTACTAAAAATACAAAAATTAGCTTGCTGTGGTGGCATGCACCTGCAATCCCAGCTACTCGAGAGGCTGAGGCAGGAGAATCTCTTGAATCCTGGAGGCAGAGGTTGCAGTGAGCTGAGATCATTATATTGCACTCCGGCCTAAGACTCTGTCTCCAAAAAAAAAAAAAAAAGTTTTACTCTTAAAATAAGACATTAAAAAAGTACTTCTGTTGTCTCCCCTCTTAGAATTGGTAATCTCTTCCTTCACACTCATACCCTGCTGTACTTCTATATTGAAATTTCATTGTATTTTGTGCCAGATGTCTTTGTGTAAAACCAACTTAGTTCTATGAGAAGAATTGTATGTTTTTAATATTTTTGTTCTTTTTGTAGACTGCAGAAACAAAAATAGCTTTCCTGTAGTAAGGTGGCAATTTCCATTAAGAATGTAGATAAGCAAATTTAAACTTCTAAATGTAATTTGTCTAAAAAAATGGAAGAACAATATATAGTAAAAGTCTCTCCTCCAACCAATGGAAAGCACTTTTATGTAAGATCTTTTAAGTGACTGACTTGGATCTTTACGTAAGGTAATTTGCTATATCTATTTTATAAATAGTGTTATCTAATACTGTTTTATTTTCTATAGAATCCTAGTGTTTTTCCATGTAAATAAAAAAAAAAAATTCTTAAAGTATGTATCCCTCATTTTCCCCTATAGTTGTTTTTACTTCTGTTTTTAAGAGATAGCATCTCAGTTGTCCAAGCTGAGTGCAGTAATATGATCATGACTTACTGCAACCTCGACTTCTTAGTCTCAAGCAGTCCTCCTGCCTCAGCCTCTGGAGTAGCTGGGACCACAAATGCATGCCACCACACCTGGCTAACTTTTCTTTTCTTTTTTATGTTTTTGAGACAGAGTCTCACACTGTCACCAGACTGGAATGCAGTGGCGTGATCTTGGCTCACTGCAACCTCTGCCTCCTGGGTTCAAGTGATTCTCCTGCCTCAGCCTTCTAAGTAGCTGGGATTACAGGTGCCCGCCACCACGTTCAGCTAATTTTTTATATTTTTTTAGTAGAGATGGGGTTTCAACATGTTGTCCAGGCTGGTCTCGAACTCCTGACCTTGTGATTTGCCCACTTTGGTCTACCAAAGTGGTGGGATAACAGGCGTGAGCCGCCACACTCCGCCAATCTTTCCTCCCCCTCCCCCTCCCCCTCCCCCTCCCCTCCCCCTCCCCCCCTCCCCCTCCCCTCCCCCTCCCCCCCTCCCCTTCCTGTCCCCTCCCCTCCCTCCCCTCCCCTCCCCTCCCTCCCTCCCTCCCCTCCCCTCCCCTCCCCTCCCCTCCCCTCCCCTCCCTCCCCGCCTTTCATTCATTCTTTCGTTCATTCTTTCGTTCGTTCATTCGACAGGGTCTTGCTGTGTTGTCCAGGTTGCTCTCAATTCCTGGGCCTAAGCAGTTCTCCCACCTGGGCCTGCCAAAGTGCTAGTATTATAGGTGTGAGCCACTGCGCCCAGCCCTTTATAGTTTTTTTTCTTTATTTTGAGATGGAGTTTCGCTCTGTCACCAGGCTGGAGTGCAGTGGCACGATATCGGCTCACTGCAACCTCCACCTCCCTGGTTCAAGTGATTCTCCTGCCTCAGCCTCCTGGAAGTAGCTGGGACTACAGGCATGTATAAAGAGAGTGTTAACGATACTTTTGGCTGCAAGTAGTGGAAAAATTTTGTGTTTAACTCTGAAATAGGCTTTGCTTGATATTAATATTTCCATTCTAGCTTTCTCTTAACTAGTGTAAGCGTGGCGTATATTATTCCATCCTTTTATTTTAACCTGTTTGCATCTTTGTACTTCACTTGTGTTTCTTGAAGGCAATAGTTTTATTTCTCTGATAAAAACATATAAGAAGACAATCACATTAAATGTACATGGTCTAAAAATCTCTGCTTTTTAATTGGGGGTATTTAGACCATGTACATTTAATGTGACTGTCTTCTTATATGTTTTCTATTTGTCTACATCTGTTCCTTGCATCATTTTCCTTGCATCCCCCACCTGCCAAGACGGGGTCTTGCTTTGTCACCCAAGCTGGAGTGCAGTGGTGTCATCATATCTTACTGCAGCTTTGACCTCCTAGGCTCAAGTGGTCTACCTCAGCCTCCCAATAGCAGGGACCACAGTTGTGCACCATCACACCCAGCTACTTTATTTTTTTATATATGGGGTCTCACTGTGTTGCCCAGACTGGTCTCAAACTCCTGAGCTCAAGTGAGTCTCCTGCCTTGACCTCCCAAAGTGCTGGGATTGTAGGTGTGATCCGTTGCATCTGGCCTTCTTGCATTCTTTTACTTTTTTTTTTTTTTGAGATGGAGTCTTGCTCTGTTGCCAGGCTGAAGTGCAGTGGCGCTATCTCAGCTCGCTGCAATCTCTGCCTCCTGGATTCAAGCGATTCTCCTGCTTCAGTCTCTGGAGTATCTGGGATTACAGGCACTGCACCCCACCACAACCAGCTAATTTTTGTATTTTTAGTAGAGGCAGGGTTTCACCATATTGGCCAAGATGGTCTCAGTCTCCTGACCTCGTGATCTGCTTACCTTGGCCTCCCAAAGTGCTGGGATTACAGGCTTGAACTACCCTGCCCAGCCTCCATTATTTATTATGATTCCAATTTGCCTCTTTTTATTACTTTCACCTATTTTTTAAAATTATTTTTGTGGTTGCTTTAAGATTCGTAGTGTACATTTCCAGAGGTCTACCTTCAGGTAATATTGTACACTTCATCAATAATAAAACCATTCATTCATTTACTTTCTTTTCCTCCCTCCTGCACTTTGTGCTATTGCTGCCGTGCATTTGACTTTTACATATGTTATAAACTCTAATTTTTTGCTGTTTATTAAACATATGTCTGTTAGAGATTTAAATAATAAAAAATTTAAAAGATGTTTGCTCATATAGTTACCACTTTGGTGCTCTTTATTCTTTGTATTGATCCAGATTTTCATCTGACATCATTTTCTTTCTGGAGAATATCCTTTAAGATTTCTTGCAGTGAAGGTCTCCTGTTGATGAATTATTTCATTATTTATGTTTCAGGCGTGCCTTTATTTCATCTTCATTTTTGAAAGATATTTTTGCCAGGCATAGAATTCTAGTTGACTTTTTTTCTTCTGGAACTTTAGAGATGTGCCACTGTCTTCTCACTTGCATTGTTTCTCATAAGAAATCTGATGTTGTTCTTATCTTTGTTCTTCTGTAGGTAACATGTCTTTTTATATGGCTGCTATTAGTAATGTTTCCCTGATTTCGAACAGTTTGATTATGTTATCCCTTAGTCTAATTTTCTTCATGTTTCTTGTGCTTGGGGTTTGCTGAGTTTCTTGGATCTTTGAGTTAATAGTTCTTGTTATGGCTAGAAAGTTTTCAGCAGTTATTTCTTCAAGTATTTTTTTCTCTTCCTCTTTTCTCTCCTTTGGGGACTCCAATTACTTGGATATTAGGCCATTTGAAGCTGCCTGACTGCTCACTGATGCTTTTTAAAAATCATTTTTTAAGATTTTTTTTCTTTTTGTACTTTAGCTGGTGTCTGTTCTTATATCGTCAAGTTTGCTAATCTTTTCTTCTGCAATTTCTAATCTGCATTAGTTCATCCAATGTAATTTTCATCTCAAATGTTTTTGTCTTTGAAAGTTTGATTTTGGCTTTTCTTGTTTATCTCCCATGTCTCTATTTAACTTTTTGATTATATGGGATACACGTATAAAAACAGTTTTAATGTCCTCCTCTGCTAATTTTAACATCTCTGTGAGTTCTGGGTCAGTTTTGATTATTTTCAGTTTGCATCATGGTTGTCTGCTTCTTTTTATGCCTGATAATCTTTATTTAGTTGTAAAATTTACCTTGGGTTCTGGTTGTTTTCTTTATTCTATAAATCTTCTTGAGCTTTGTTTTGAGATGTAGTTGAGTTACTTATAAACAGTTTCATTCTTTTCAGTTTTGTTTTTATGAGTTGTTAGACAGATATGAAGGAGTGCTTAGTCCAGGACTAATTATTCCTCACCACTGAGGCAAAACTTTCCTATGGACTCTGTTGAATGTTCCATGAATTAATAGTTTTCCCAGTTTGGCTAGTGGGAACAGATAGTATTCTTGGCTTTATATGAATATCAGGCCCTGTTCCCTCCCATTCTTTCTGATGGTTCCTTTTCTGGCCTCTGATAGTTTCCTCATATGCATATGCTGATCAGTTCTCTGGTGAATGCTTGAGAGGGGATCTCCATAGACCTCTGGGATTCTTTTCTGTGTAACTCTCTCCTCCCAGTGTTCTGTGCAGTTATTCCTTGCTGCTTTTTTCTCTTCTGGCTCTTAACTTTCTCTCTCCAGCTCAGGAGTCAGCTGAGATTTGCCTCACTTGCCACTCTCTATGCCATGGCCTGGGAACTCTCTCATGGTTGTGTGCTGGGGCATATGTAGAGCTCACCTCTTTTGTTTCTCATTTCTCAAAGCTCCACAGTCCTTTGTTGTCTGATGTTCACATATCATATATATGTACACATATATTCACATGTCCCTCATATATGTGTGTGTGTGTATATATATATATTTGTTAATTTTAGTGGAGATGGGGTTTCACCATGTTTGCCAGAGCTGGTCTCAAACTCCTGACCTCTAGTGATCCACCTGTCTTAGCCTCTCAAAGTGCTGGGATTACAGATGTGAGCCACCATGCCCTGCCATGTCTTTGTTTTTCATGGTTGTTTCAGGAGGAGCGTAAATCCGGTAATCTGGTCTCTGTGACTCCATCTTGGCCAGAATTAGAAGTATTATGCAAGTAACTGAGAAGTTCGTTATTTCACAATAGAAAATTAGGAGTTAGGGTAACGGGTAGTTCAGTAACTTCATGATAACAAGTTGTCAGGGTCTTAACATCTTTTCTTGGTGCACCCAGAACATATTGGTCTCTTTCTTGGTCCAGTTCCTCTCATGGGCAAAAGATAGTGGCCAGGACCTCTAAGCATTGTACTCTTGGGATAGCATTCAGGGGCAGAAAGGAAGAAAGGGAACCTTTTCTTATTATTATGTTCATTAAGGAAAATCCTTGCCAGATGCTTCTCCCATCCTAGCATATTTCTCTCTGTCTCTCTCTCTCTTTTTTTTTTTTTTTTTTTTTTTGAGATGGAGTTTCGCTCCTTTGCCCAGGCTGGATTGAAGTGGCACGATCTCGGCTCACTATAACCTCTGTCTTCCAGGTTGAAGTGATTCTCTTGCCTCAGCCTCTGGAGTAGCTGGGACTATAGGCGCCCGCCACCACGCCCGGTTAAGTTTTGTATTTTTAATAGGAATGGGATGGGGTTTCGCAGTGTTGCCCAGGCTAGTCTTGAACTCCTGACTGCAGGTTACCCACCCGCCTCAGCCTCCCAGAGTGCTAGGATTACAGGCGTGAGCCACCGTGCCTGGCCGAGTGTTCATATCTTAAAGCAAAAACTGATAAAGAAGTTGAGACAGCCATGATTGGTTTAGACTATAGCTTTCCTCTGAGACTGGGGCGAGTATTTATCCCCTCTGAAGCATGTTTCTGCTTAGAGCAGGGTACGTATCTGAAAAAGTGAAAATCCGTAGGAAGGAAGAAGGGGGAATGGATACTTAAACAGTGTCTATTATTGGAAATATATTTTAACTGAGGGAATCTGAAAATATTTTTAAAGAAGGAAAGATTTAAGTTGGTGATTGGAGGATGGGTAACTTTCAGTAGATCAACAAAGGGATTCTAGACAGAGGGTCATCCTGAACAGGATTTGAAACTGTGACTGTATATGGATTTGGAAAAATGGCACATACGTAAGAATGACTGGAGAATAAGTAGGGTAGAGAATACTGGGGGACAGGAATTGAAAATTTCCTTGGCTTTGCTTACCAAGATGAGGAATTTCAGTAATGTACTTTTTAAATAAGAAGAGTAGTATTAAATGATCTAAATTCCCCCAGCCCTTTGTAATTGAATTGGAACAGGTTTACTTGGAGACAAACATGTTTAGAGTTACTGCTATGAATTAAAGGCCAATGAGTGTAAAATTTTGAATTTAGGTATTGTGTGTAAAACATAAAGATGAAATATTATAGTAATAGAATGTGTAGTATTTGATTCTTTATAAATTAGGTGGAGGAACTGCAGAGATGTCTTTTTTTTTCAAGTCTGAGTATGTTGGAAGATCCCAAGTTTTGTTTGGTTGTGCTCAGCCTGAAACCCTGTGAAATGGCTTTGACACTAAATGTCAGGGTTGGAATCATAGACAATTTCCCTAACTAGCAATGGTGGCAAATCAGACTGACTTTGGAGAACAAGAAGAGAAAATAAGATTGAAGATTGATCTTTTGGTCAATGCTCATAGGAAGAACCAGTGAAGAGGTGGATGTTAACACAGAATGAAAGTTACAGGAAGTATAGTAGAAATTATAGTAATTCGGGTTAATAGATTTAAGGAGGTATGGTAAATAATCTCAAATGTCTCTCAAGTGTGTTTTTGTATTGTAAGATTTTCTAAATAAAAGTTTCTAAATAAACCCTAATAATACTTATTTTTTGAAAGATAGAGTCTTCCTATTTTGGGGGTAGGGGGTCCGGCAGAGAGGGATCTTGCTGTGTTGCTCATGCTGGAGTGCAGTGGCTATTCACACATGTAATTATAGTATACTGCAACCTTGAACTCTAGCAATGTTTCCAGCTCAGCCTCCCACATAGCTGGGACTACGTACACGTCACCATACCTGGTCATAATTATTATTTTTAATGAGAAGCAATCAGGAGTCTTCACTTCTTAATCTGTCTCTGACTTTGTTAGCTAATGTCAGGTGACATCTTCCTCAAATCATGTTACCTGTCAGTACTCAGTCATCATGTGCACAGTAAGAAATTATTTTGTCTTTTCACTCTCAAATGCAGGGATAGAAGGAAGACATGAAAAAATTAACAATGGATTGTTTCATCACAATGTTAAATGCAAGGTCTGGATACAGCAGGATAACCCTAGATATTTATTTGACCTTGGAATGCTGTTAGGTATATACCTAAAAATTGATGTGGCTGGGCGGGGTGGCTCACATCTGTAATCCCAGCACTTTGGGAGGCTGAGGCAGGCACATCACTTGAGCTCACAAGTTCGAGACCAGCCTGGGCAATGTGGCGAGACCCTGTCTCTTCACTAACAGTACCAAAAAAAAAAAAAAAAAAAAACAGTGGGTGTGGTGGTGCACACCTGTAGTCTCAGCTACTCAAGAGGTTGAGGTGGGAGGGATGGCTTGAGCCCAGGATGCAGAGGTTGCAGTGAGCTGAGATTGTGCCACTGCACTCCAGCCTGGGCAACAGAGCCAGACCTTGTCTCAAAAATGA
Source organism: Trachypithecus francoisi (assembly GCF_009764315.1). Taxonomy (NCBI): domain Eukaryota; kingdom Metazoa; phylum Chordata; class Mammalia; order Primates; family Cercopithecidae; genus Trachypithecus; species Trachypithecus francoisi. The sequence continues at coordinate 7,113,179 of NW_022681469.1, forward strand.
ATGAATATGTTTGTTTCCTGTCACCTTGACACCTTGACTGTGGAGCTAAGAGGAAACTGAAACATTTCTGTTTTAGAAAAGAGTTTTGTATGCCTATTTAAAAACGGTTAAATTTTGGTAGGCCCATTCAATGAAGATGTCCCAATTTAATTTTAATATTTCTTTTTAGTATTAAGTTTAAAGAAAAGAACTTGCCTTTGTGATGAGGTGGATGGTATTCTTTGATATTGTGAAGGACCCCTTGAATGTAAAGTGTAGGGGAGGGGCGGAGAATAATATGAACTTATATCTGTATAAAATATCTTGTGAAGGTTGCATAGGAAACTGGTAAAAATTCTTTGCCTCTAGGAAACTTATTTTATGTAGTTGTATACAAGGTGATTTTGTACTGCATACCCTTTAGGAACTTTTGAACCATGTTAATATATTTATTTCAAAAATAAAAAACCTTTGAACAGTTTCTAACTTGTTTTGAAAATATATTCCAAAAGCTTATTTTTCTAGTTGTGCACTATTGTGTGTTTTATCTATTTGAAATTGATTTATGTATCATGTGATATAGGGGTCCAGTATCATTTTTTCACATATGGAGAGCCAATTGTTACTACACCATTTATTGAAACATCTTTTCCTCCCTCATTTGAAATATAACCTATTGTATAGCAAATGTTCAATATATTTTAGATTGTTCATAGGTTTTCTGTTTTATTCTTTGTGTGTTTGGGAATCCCAGTGATATATCATGATGTCATTGTTACTGTAGCTTTATACTAAGTCTTTATATTTGGTAGTGTGTTATTTCCACCTCTTCCTATGACAGAGGTACTTGGTTTAGACTAGCCTTTCCACTGAGAATAATTAGAAAAGCTGTATAAAATATTGTTTCAAATAAATATTTAAGGGATCTGAAAACTAGAAGAGTGGTGAGGACTTGAGGGAGTGAGAACTTAGAGGGTAAGATTGTACAGAAGTTGGCCTGTCTTTAAATTTTCTTTTCCCCTTGAGTTAATTGCTCAGTTCATAAAAATCCAGCTGAGAGGTTGAAAAGCTGAGAAGCTTCTGGCAGTCTGCATAGCTGGGAAGACAAAAAGGGAATTTAGGGGCCATTAAATACTATAGAAGTTTATTTAGGACCCTGAAGACTACAGAAGGGTGGATGGAGCTGTCAGCAAATGACCGCCTGTGGGTCACATTCAGTCCTCCAGCTATGGGACATGAGCTAAAAATGTTTTTTACCTTTTAAAATGTCTGAAAAAAATTTAAAAGGGAATAATAATTTCATGACATAGGAAATCATATGACATTCAAATATTAGTGTTTAAAACTAAAGTTTTATGGGAACAAAACCACACCCATTTATTTGGGCATTATATATGACTTCTGTTGCACTGCAGTGTCAAAGTTGGTTGCTGCAGAGAGCACATATATTTCAAATTGCTGCTCTGCATGCTACAAATCACAGTGACATAGTTACAGTTTGTTAGTATCTGTATGTGTGTGCGTGCCATGCATATTGCCCTGGTATCTTATTTATTTCTCTCATTACCAGTGCATACATGTTAAAACAAGAAAAGGAGAAAAGTAGACTTGATATGTAACACTTTTGAGGCATAGTGGAATGTATACTGTTATCAACAAATTAGATAGCAAAGCATTCTATTTATTATGCCAGAAGACTATGGCTGTGCTAAAAGAATACAATATATGTCAACATTACCAGACTGGGCACTTCTCACATTATTCCCAACCAACAGGAATAAAACTAAAAGGTCAGAAAAAAAACAGTGAATTAAAGCAAAATTTTATCGCAGCAGAATTTCTTCTCAAAAACAAAAAATGGAAATTAGGCTATAATTAAAGTAAGTTTTTCAATGGCTCATTTGTTAGCCAAGCAAGGAAAACCATTACCAACAGTAGTTAGTTAAATTATGTTTTATTATGGTAACCAAAGATATGTTCATAGGAAATAAACTTTAAAAAAGACGATTAGCCTTTCAGCGAGAGTAACTGCTCTAAAAATTAAGGACATTGGGAGTAATATCAAGTCATTTTGGAAAGGAGGGTGAATGATTTTTCATGATTTTCTTAGGCTTTTGATGGATGAATAGGTGTTACCAGTACTGTTCAGTTGTTACATATTCCAGAAGTCAGTGCTGAGTTTGAAATGATTGAAGAATTAGTATTTATGCATAGTCTATGTGTAACAACTACAAGAGAAAATATTTTCAGAAAAGTTGAGCAAACACTAATTTAGTGCAACCTGAAGTGGAATCCGCTAAGATGTGTTACAGTTGATAGTGGCAAAAATAACTGTGGAGCAGAAAGATGTTAGTTGGACAAATTTATAAAGCTTGTTAAATGTCAGGTGTTTAAACCTTGATTATTTATTGTATTATTTATTAGCAAGTACTTTGCAGAAAATATTTAAATCTGTCATGTTTTAGTGAGCTATTATATAATAGTGTCAGCGGTGATTTTGACTTGCGTTTATGGACTTCATCATCAAAGCCTATGAATTTTGTTAGATATAGAGGGAGAATATACTGAATTGCCTTTCTACATAGCAGTTTAATGACTTGGCAGTGGTAAAGTTTTACTGCAGTTTTTTTTGCGTTGAGAAATGAGATCGAAATTTTTCTGAATAAGATTGCCCTCAACTATTAAGTCAAATACTTAATAGCTTTGAAAGTTGACTTTTCCTATAGATTTCATAATATTTTGTAACAAATTCAACCTAAAATTACAAGGCAGAACAGTGATTATAAGTGAACCTTAAACTGTGGTAAGGTCACTTTTCAACTATTGTTTCGATCACAAGTGATGGCAGGTTACTTTACACAGTTTATATGCTGTCAGAAGTTAAAATAAAAATCAGCATCTCTATTCCCATATAAATTTGCTACGGAGTTATTTTCCAAGCTCAGACTGCAGTTCCTGTAGTAGGTTTTGGACCTCAAGGGAAGTATAAAAGAATTTCCGCCAGGCGCGGTGGCTCATGCCTGTAATCCCAGCGCTTTGGGAGGCTGAGGCGGGCGGATCACGAGGTCAGGAGATCGAGACCATCCTAGCTAACATGGTGAAACCCCGTCTCTACTAAAAATACAAAAAATTAGCCAGGCGTGGTGGTGCGCGCCTGTAGTCCCAGCCACATGGAGGCTGAGGCAGGAGAATGGCGTGAACCCGGGAGACGGAGGTTGTAGTGAGCCGAGATCGTGCCACTGCACTCCAGCCTGGGCGACAAAGCGAGACTCTGTCTCAAAAAAAAAAAAGAATTTCCATATTTCAAAATCCATTTAACTCTCTGAATCAGGAGCTTCAACCTGTCCTTTAATTGGAAGTGATTATTCTGCAATATAATGACATGCTAAAAGACAAAGGTGAAGAGAAGACTCTAATAAAATTTTATAATTAACTTTCAAAGATGAATATGCTCAATTAAAATTACATGCTTGTGGATTTCTATCAGACCTCTATGTTAAAAAGATTTTTCAAATGTGAATATAGGAAATCTCATTGTAGACTGGGCATGGTGGCTCACACCTGTGATCCCAACACTTTGGGAGGCTGAGGCAGGTCAATCACTTGAGGCCAGAAGTTTGAGACCAGCCTGGCCAACATGGCAAAACCCTGTCTCTACTAAAAAATACAAAAATTAGCCAGGTATGGTGGCTCATGCCTGTGATCCCAGCTACTCTGGAGTGTGAGGCAAGACAATAGCTTGAATCTGGGAGGCAGAGGTTGCAGTGAGCTGAGATTACACCCCTGCACTCCAGCCTGGATCACACAGCAAGACTGTCTCAAGAAAAAGAAAATCTCATTGTAGATCAGAATGTACAAATGAACACTTATAATCAGTTTCAATGATAAGGAAAATAGCTTTGAATCCCAATTAAGTGAAATGTTGTTTCCCCTTCCAAATTCTATTATTTTCGTTAGTAAACCTATATTACAAAAAATTGTATTCAATCATTATATTCTGAATAATTATCAATAAGTTTGTGGAAATTTATTTGCTCTCATCAGATATATACAGATATGCTCTCAGGATATCCCCGGTTTTGCCTCTTGTTACACAAAACCAACAGTATTTGCTGTCTGGCTTTTTGGAAAAAGTTTGCTGATCCCTAGGCCTGCACCTTTGAAATGCGGGAAGATGATGGAAAAAAATCTGCTTTCACAAAGACTCAGCTTTGAATAATCATGAGCTTCAAAGCAGCTCATATGCATATTAAATTAATGTGATCTTTTCTAGCCCAAGGACCCATGTGGAGGAAAAAAAAAAAAGGTAACTGGCATCATCTAGTGTTTCGAGATATCTCTATAGATATTTCAAAAACAAAATTTAGCAATAAGTCAGAAATTATCAGGCATACTGGAAGATAAGATCGAGTCATGAAAATCAAGAGAAAGAACAAATGGTAGGAAAATGTCTTTCAATTCCTTTTGGCCCTTCATATTTCCATCTAAACTCATAAGCTTTTAAAAATATAACATAGGAGAATATTTTTGTAAAAGAATTCTTGAGATACAGCACTGAATGTAAAGGAGAATATTGGAGCATTCAACTACATTCAAGAAATAACTTCCGTTTATTAAAACATACTGTAAGAATGAAAGCACAAGCCTTAGAGAGGAAGATAATGGTAACACATAATGACCAAAAAAGAGGAATTGGTTCTAGAATAAGCAACTACAAATGGATAAGAAAAAGACAACTTCGCCCGCTGTGGTGGCTTACGCCTGTAATCGTGGCAGTTTGGGAGGCTGAGGCCGGCGGATCACGAGGTCAGGAGATCAAGACCATTCTGGCTAACACGGTGAAACCCCGTCTCTACTAAAAATACAAAAAATTTAGCCAGGTGTGGTGGTGGGCACCTGTAGTCCCAGCTACACTGGAGGCTGAGGCAGGAGAATGGTGGGAACCTGGGAGGCGGAGCTTGCAGTGAGCTGAGATCACGCCACTGCACTCCAGCCTGGGTGACAGAGTGAGACTCCGGCGCAAAAAAAGAAAAAGGCAACTGAATAGAGAAATGAGCAGAGCACCCAGCGAGGCAATTTACAGAACAGACAATCCAAATGTCCAGTAAACGCATGACAGTACACAATCTCATTAGTAATCATGAATTGTAAATTTGAAACTGCAGTGAGATAGTATTGGATACCTATCAGATAAGCACAAATTGAGTCTAAATGTAGTCCATGTTGGCCTGGATTTGGATAAGTGTTAACTCTTTTACTCAACTGATGAGAGAGTGAAAATGTGAACAAACACTTGGGAAAACAGTTCTATTCCTATTTATATGCCTTAATAACCCAGTGTTCTCAAACTTTTTGGTCTCAGGACACCTGTATACTCCTCTTATTTTGAAATACTAGTGTCTGACTTAATATAAGACAGCTGAATCCCAGCGCTTTGGGAGGCCGAGACGGGCGGATCATGAGGTCAAGAGATCGAGACCATCCTGGCTAACATGGTGAAACCCCGTCTCTACTAAAAAATACAAAAAACTAGCCAGGCGAGGTGGCGGGCGCCTGTAGTCCCAGCTACTCGGTAGGCTGAGGCAGGAGAATGGCGTGAACCCGGGAGGGGGAGCTTGCAGTGAGCTGAGATCCGGCCACTGCATTCCAGCCCCGGCGACAGAGTGAGACTCTGCCTCAAAAAAAAAAAAAAGAAAAGAAAAAGCTGAAATCTCTCATCTGTTTCTGCATTCAGTATGTTTTGGTATGTGGTTTGGTTAACATACATGAAGACAAACTAGCCTCAGAAAGATACAAGCTAGGAAAAGGGAAAGGTATGTTGATAACCATTTCAGAATAATGAATATTCCTGTTTGATACTACACCGAAGCTTGAGAAGTGGTAGTTTCTCGTTTTTCAAGTGGTTTGGTGCAATCTGAAGACTGCAGTCCCATCAATGAACTTTATATCTTTACCCTTTAAAATTTGTGGGCCCGGCATGGTGGCTCACCCCTGTAATCCTAGCACTTTGGGAGGCTGAAATGGGTGGATCATGAGGTCAGGAGTTCAAGACTAGCCTGGCCAAGATGGTGAAACCCCCGTCTCTACTAAAAACACAAAAATTAGCCAGCCATGGTAGCAGGCGCCTGCAGTCCCATCTGTGGGGGAGGCTGAGGCAAAGAATCGCTTGAACCCGGGAGGTGGAGGTTACAGTGAGCTGAGATCGTACCACTGTACTCCAGCCTGGGTGATAGAGTGAGACTCCATCTCAGACAAAAAAAAATTTTGTGTGTGTGTGTGTGTGTGTGTGTGTGTGTGTGTGTATAAAATTTATTAGACTACCTTGCAATTTCAGGGGATCTTTTACCCATATATGATTTTATAACATTACTAAGTGGTCTTTGGAAAATATTGGTTCACTGAGTAATCAAGATATTCCAACTATTGATACGGTTTTTTTTTTTTTTCTTATTTGTTTGTTTTGTTTTGTTTGTTTGAGATAGGGTCTCACTCTGTTGCCCAGGCTGGAATGCAGTGGTGTGATCTCAGCTCACTTCTGCCTCCTGGGTTCAAGTGATGCTTATGCCTCAGCCTCCAGAGTAGCTGGGACTATAGGCATGCACCGCCAGGCCCAGCTAATTTTTGTACTTTTGGTAGAGATGGGATTTCACTATGTTGTCTAGGCTAGTCTTGAACTCCTGGCCTCCAGTGATCCCAAAGTGCTGGGATTACAAGTGTGGGCCACCTTGCCTAGCCCTACACATTTTTAATAAATAACAAAATTCACATTTGTTATAATCCATTGATCTCATCAGAAAAGTCTTTTAAGTATTGGAATTAGTTAAGCTTACATTGGTGGTAAGTTTTTCAAATCTTCTTATTGTCCACTCATGTTCTAAGTTGTTTTCCTTGAAGTGACAGGCTCACTTTATTCATTTTTGAAGAAATATATTAGATAATCAAGTTTGAATAATCGTGGTTTGTTAGTTGTTCTTGCATGTAAAAATGGTGTTCCATGAAAACAGTTATTTCAGTTTATAAATCACATGATCACAGAAGTTGCTTTCCTCAAGAAAAACTATGGCATAACAGAATTAGTTTATGCTTTATTTCTCGTTTTGTAGAACAGATAATTAAAAGATGTTATTCATGGATCAAGACTTAAAACATTAATGATTCTTGCTGCTTCATCAGTGATATTTTCAATGATACTCTACATCATTTTTACTGTAATTGTAGTGCCAGTTGAGAGTGTGATAGCTTCTAATACAGCTTGGTGCCAGCTGCCTTCAGTTTTGGAAATGCATCAACGGTTTTACCCACCATAGCTTTTGCATCATATAACAATTTTTGCTTCAATTGTTAAACATTATTTTGAAAACTCAAGGAATAGTAAAGTCTGTTTTATTGCCCATATTTTTACTATTTCTTTGTTCTTTATTCCTTCAGGATGTTCTGAGAATCCTTCTTTTTATCATTTTCCTTTCTGGTTCAGTAACTTTTCTAACAATTCTTTTGATGTAGTTTTGTCTCATGACTAATTTTTAGTTCTCATTCATCTCGCAATTTCTTGGTTTCCCTTTCATTACTAATGGATGTTTGCTGGATATAGAATTGTTTGCTGTCAGTTCTTTTAGAACTTACAAAAATGTTATCCTGCTTTGTTCTGGCCTCCATGGTTTCAGGCGAGAAATCTGCTGTCATTTGTGTTGTTTTTCATCTGTGGATAAGGTGTCATTTCTCTTACTTCTTTCAAGATTTTTTAGTTTAGTCGTTAGTTTTCAGAAGTTTATGATATATATTAGCATTGATTTATTTATGTGTATCCTCTTTGGATTTATTCAATTTCCTGAATCTGTAGATCTTCGAATAATTGTTCAGCTGCATCTTGTTCCTTTTCTGAGATTCCAGTGGCAGGAATGTTGTGTCATTTATTACAGTCCCACAAGTATCTTTAATGTCTTTTTTTAAAAAAACATTTATTTATTTATTTATTGCCAGAGTTTCGCTCTTTTGCCCAGGCTAGAGTGCAGTGGTGCAGTCTTGGTTCACTGCAGCCTCTGCCCCTGGGTTTAAGTGATTCTCCTGCCTCAGCCTCCCAAGTAGCTGGGATTATAGATGTGCGCCACCATGCCCAGCTAATGTTTGTATTTTTAGTAGAGACAGGGTTTCGCAATGTTGGTCAGGCTGGTCTTGAACTCCTGACCTCAGGTGATCCACCCATCTCGGCCTCCCAAAATGCTAGGATTACAGGCCTGAGCCACTGCGCCCAGCCACTTTTTTTTTTTTTTTAAATCAGTTTATTTTCTCTTGTTTAGGTTGGGTAATCTCTCCCATTTTGTTGTTCAGCTTACTCAGTTTGTATTTTATTTTTGTTAGCATATTTTTTAGTTTTCAACTTGGTATTTGTTTCTTTCTTGATTTCTTTGCTGAAACTTTATGTTGTTTCTTTGTTTCAAAATTATGTTTGTAATTGCCTTTTTTTTTTTTTTTGAGATGGAGTCTTGCTCTGTCGCCCAGGATGGAATGCAGTAGAATGTTCTTGGCTCACTGCAACCTCTGCCTCCTGGGTTCAAGTGGTTCTCATGCCTCAGCCTCCCGAGTAGCTGGGATTACAGGTGTGTGCCACCATGCCTGGCTAATTTTTGTATTTTTAGTAGAGATGGAGTTTCACCATGTTGGCCAGGCTGGTCTCAAACTCCTGACCTCCAGTGATCTGACTGCCTCTGCCTCCCAAAGTGCTGGGATTACAGGCGTGAGTCACTGTGTCTGGCTGTCATTGCTTGTTGAAGCAGTTTTATAATATATAGTTTAAAATCTTTGACAGATAATTATGACATCTATGAATTCTCATTGTTTGCACTTTTTGACTACATTTTCAAATTCTTGTTCGGATTTTCCTGGTTCTTAGTATGGTATGACGTGTTATATTTGGTTGAATCCTTTGCATTTTAAGTGTTATGTTATGAAGCTCTGCATTTTATTTAAATCCCCCCTTTTAGTAGGATTTATCTGAAACTTTGCTTTTGGGGTGGAGGCGGGGCACAGCCTTGTTACTACTCCCAGGTGTATGTGAAGATTCCAGTTCCTTAATACGCTTTTGTTGACTCATTGATGGAGACGTACACCTAGTAAATGCTGAGTAGGAGTGAAAACTCTGGACTTGCATTATACCTTTGTGGATACTACCCTGGCTCAAAGGGCTCCTGCTTTTCACTTGGCCTCCACTGCCACTGGGATGGAGGGGTGGGTAAGTTATCACTGGGCAGTGCTTTAAGTTTTGATTATTCAGTAGGCCTCTCCTGTCATATCTCTGTAGAGGGAGGGGTAGGGGTATGTCCTTATCATTGGGTGGGTTGTGAAGTCAGGCTCCCCACTTTTCTTCCACCCACACTCTAGAGGGAGGAAGCCACGTTATTGCTCAGTGGGTATGAATGTTATGTGTCCACCTTGGCCTTCTTTGGTAGCATGCTGTCTGTGGGTAGGAGTGGGGAATGGCTGACTGTGTCCTCCTTTTAAGTCTTTGCAAAAGGTGTATGGCTTGGGCTTTTAATTTGTGCCATTTGGCTTAAACTGGTTTGTTGTTGTCCATGAGTTTTTTGTCTTGGTAGCCTGCTGCTTCCCTGCCTTTTTGACTAGACACAGCAGAATTTTCTTCGAGTTTTATGTATGTGTGTGCCTGTTGGTGTTTCTGAGTTGTCTGCTTCTCTAGCAACTTTTCTTGTGTATATGAGTCAGAAAGGAAACTTCAAAAGAGAATTCATCCTCTTTTGTTTCTTGGCATCTGAAGCCCTCATTGGTCTGCCCTCTCTCTACATTCTGTTGTCTTCGTTTGTCTTACGTATCATGGCCAAGGGTTTTTAAAGCTGTGTTTAGTGGAAAGAACAGAGAAAAGTACATTTTCTGCATTTTGTCTGGAAGCGGAAGTCTGCATTCATTTTTGCCTTTTATCCCTGAATATAGAGTTCTGGGATGATTATGTTTTTCTTCTTCAAGCATTTAAAAGACATTGCATTGTTTCCTGTCTTCCATGGTTTCTAATGAGAAGTCAGGTGTGGTGTCAGTAGTATCATTATTCCCATGTATGTAATAATGTTTTGATATTCTCTGGCTGCTTTCAGGATTTTCTCTTTATCTTTGGTTTTCAGCAGTCTGACTATGATGTGCCTAGGTGTGGTTTTCTTTGTATTCATCCTGCTTGGGGGTTGCTGAGCTTCTTGAAACTGTAAGTTGACATTTTTCACCAAATTTGTGATAAGCTTGACTTTTATTTCTTACTCTCTTTCTGTCTCATTTCTCTCTCCTCTTCCTCTGTAACTCTAATTATATGAATGTTAGTATATTTGATATTTTATAGATTACTGAGGGTCTGTTCGTTTTCTTCCCAGTGTTTTTACATTTAGTTCCTCAGAATAGGTACACTATTCATGCATTTTAAAGGAGATGGACCATTTTTCTACCAGTCTCTTGTTAAGCCCATCCACTAATATTTTCATTGAAATAACTATACTTACTAGTTGTAGAATTTTCTTTTCTTTTCTTTTGAGACAGGGTCTTGCTCTGTCGCCCAGGCTGGAGTGCAATGGCGCGATCTTGGCTCACAGCCACCTCCACTTCCCGGGTTCAAGCGATTCTCGTGCCTCAGCCTCTCATGTAGCTGGGTCTATAGGCATGCGCCAGCATGCCTGGCTAATTTTTGTATTTTTAGTAGAGATGGGGTTTCGCCATGTTGGCCAAGCTGCTCTCAAAGTCCTGGCCTTATGTGGTCCACCTTCCTTGGCCTTCCATAGTGCTGGGATTACAGGTGGGAGCCATCGCACCCAGCACTGAAACTCTATTTAAATATAGATTTTAGCCAATGATATTCTGCTTTTTTTTTCCCCAAGGGTAAAGTGTCCTCCCATTCCAGCCAGTTTTTGGTTATTTACAAGTAACTTCAATTAGTTAGCTTTTACATTTTATTCAGATTTGAGACATTTTAGGAAAGTTATTCTGATATTAGTCCCTATGCTGTTACCAAATAAATAAATAAATAAATTTATGTGTGTGAGTCATTGTTTTATTAAGGTATATTTTACATACGTTCTAATTCACTCCTTCTAGATGTGTGTTGAATGTGATTTGGTACATATGAACAGAGTCATTTAACTACCATCATAGTCAAGATACAGAATATACCCTTTACCCATAAATTTGCTCATGACCCTTTGAAGTTACTGCTTTCCTCCCACTCCAGCTCCTGGCAATCACTGATCTGTTGCTTTCGTATAGTTTTGCCTTTTCTAGACTAATACATGAATGGAAACATGCAGTATGGAATCTTTTCTGTCTGCCTTTTTTTTACTTAGCATAATAGTTTTGAGATTGGTCCATTCACTAGCTTACAGTTAAGTTTCTTTCAATTTTTGGCCAGTATATAAAGCTGGTGTGAGAATTTATATAACATGCTTCATGTGGATGTATCTTTTCATGTTTCTTGGGTAAATACCTAGGACTGGAATTTCTGACTTGTTGGAAATATATTCTTAACTTTGGAAAACAGTTTCACAGTTTCTTAAAAAGTGTCTGTATAACTTTTCCATTTCTAGAGATCCGAGAGTTCCATTTGCTGTACATTGTTGCCAGCACTGGATATTGCCACTGTTTCTAAATTTTAACCATCTGTTTGGCATTTTGTGATACTTGATTGTGGTTTGATTTTGCATTCCCTGATGATTAATTAGATTGAGCATCTTTTTATGTCTTTATTTGCCATTTGTCTATCTTTGGTGACATGTCTGTTAAAATATTTTGTCTCTGCCACCATTTTATTCCAATTGATCTGCTTGTCATCTTGAGTTGTAAGAGTTTTGTATGTATTATTCACAGAAGTCAGTTATTGGAGATGCATTTTATAAATATTTTTGCCTAATGTTTCACTTGTTTTCATTTATTTAGCAATGTTTATTGAACAGCAGAGGGTTTAATTTTGATGACATTTGTCATTTGTTAATTTTTTGGGATTTGAAAAAATTATGCTTTTTATGCCTTATTAAAAAATCTTTGCCTGCCCCAGGGTTACTTGTAGGTTTAAAAAATCCATTTATGGTTAAATTACACATATGATAAGAGAATGTGAGATAAGATTCATGTTTCTTTGTTTTCCATACGGATTATTTAGCAGTTCCAGCATCATTCTAAAAGATTATTTATTTCTCTCTTGAATTATCTTGGCCCCTTGGTCAAAAGTTGATTGAATATGGAAAAGTGAGTCTATTTCTGTATTTTCTGTTCTTCTGACTTATTTTTCTCTCCTTATACCAAAACCAAACACAAAATAGATTTTTTTTTCAAAATCACAAGTTCATATTTATGTTTTCAGTTTAATTCAATATCACAATTACATATCTTTAAAACAGTTTTATACCTGTAGCTAAGCTATAATTGTATATTTTCTTTTAATATCATCTTTCCTATAACTGAAAACGTCGTTAAAAGAAGCAAAGATTATTTTTGTTTCAATTTAAAAGTAATCAAAACTAAGTGTACAAGTATTAAATAGTTAAAGCTAGTAGATCAGTAGTGAAATTTAATACTGCGTTTTGCTATCTCTTTTTGAGTTTACTAGTGATGTAAAAGATATTTGAGTTATTTGCTGTGATTATATAAATACTCTTTTGATGTATCATTCAGCTGTTAGCATTGTGTTAATTTGTGGCATTAATATTTTTACTGATAGCCCTTCTGTGATTCTGATTTTTGGTAGTGGTTTTTACCTGGCAAGTAGCATTTTGTTGGTTGGCAGGTACTGGGAATCTGTTTTATCACTTCTTTTTTAAGAAAAGTGGAAAACACAAACAGTTTGTTCACCAAAGTTATATTTCAAGGATTCCATTCAACCAGAATCTGGTTCACCTTATTGACTGAACTTGGGGATATATGTACTAGATTTTTACATAAATCTGTTTGGAGAAACTCGTTTTATCCGTGTAATGTTTGTAAGACCAGAAGTTCTTTTACTGTTCTTGAAATAAAACTTTTAAGAAGCTGAGTATTCTTCTGTTAGTTTCAAATTTGGACTAAAATTACCCCAAGGTTTTGGACTAAAGAGAAAGCAAATAATCTGTTCTTATGTTCTTAAAAGACGTGATTTAAGTGTATCCAGCTAACTTGATTCTTCACTGTGTCTGTGTTTACTCCTACTCAAATGAAAGCTTTAAAATTTTTTCCCACTTTTTGAAGTGTTTAACTCTTCTGTACTATGCAGTGTTTTTTAACTTTAAAGTTGTGTTAAGCAAACATGTTTAAATTAATACTTCAATTTCAAAAACCCGAATTTCAAACAATAAATTTTATCATCGTATACATTATGAGCTTTTAGGAATAACCAAAAAAATGGGGGTGGATGTTTTATGTGGAAGTTATGTGTATCCCTTTTCTGTTTTTGGCTAAGGATAGATATCTTAGAATTAGCTTTATGGTGCATTCATCTATATGATTATTTCAGTTAATATCATCTTAATATAATACAGATTACTTGAGAAGAAAACAAACTCTTAACCTACTGTTGGAGAGATAGCAGGTAGGATACTAACTTTGATACAGAATTTCATGTGAGGAAAAAAAGGAAAATATTTTCCATTAAAAGTTGAGTTTTTATCTAAAATTCTCCTAATTTTCTTAAAAAACCTTAATTTTTCAAAAAACATGTTGAAGAATTACATATATGATTTGAAGAATTATATATAAAATTCACTTTGCTGTATATATGCTATATGCTCTCTATATGGTATATGCTACACATATACAGCATATAGCACATATATAGGCTATATATATAGCAAGTGAATAATAGATATACATTTCTAGGAATACCCCAAATATTAGAACGTATATACTAAAATCACATCCGGAAACAAATAATAGCACCCCAGAAATTCCATTCAAGCCTCCTGTTGGTTACTACTCCTAACTCCCCAAAGACATGCACTGTCATCACTAGTAACAACATAGGTGAGTCTTGCATGTTTGTACTTTGTGTAATTGGCTTTGTACTTTGCATAATTGAGCTACTAAGTACTGTTTTCTGTCATCTTTCGCAGATAAATCCAAATTGTTGCTTCCAGTTGTTTATTTTTCTCATTGATGTATAGTGTTCTGTTGTTAAGAGTGCCGTAATTTATTTATTTTACTGTTGGGCATTTTGGGGACTTTAAATTTGAGGTCATTATGAATTATGTTTTATGAACATTCCAGTACATTTCTTTTGGTTGACACTGAGATTATTTTGTGGATTCTAATCCCAGAGTGGCTACTTTCTTTTCTTACTTTCTTTTTTGTTTTTCTGAGACAAGGTCCAGCTCTGTTGCCCAGGCTGGAGTGCAGTGGCAAAATCTTGGCTCACTGCAACCTCCACCTTCTGGGTTCAAGCAATTCTTCTGCCTCAGCCTCCCGAGTAGCTGGGGTTACAGGCGTGCACAACCATGCCTGGCTAGTTTTTGTTTTTTTTAGTAGAAATGGGGTTTCGCCATGTTGGCCAGGCTGGTCTCAAACTCCTGGTCTCAAGTGATCTGCCTGCCTTGGTCTCCGAAAGTGCTGGGATTACAGGCACGAGCCACCATGCCTGGCTATATGTTATTTTCTTACAACCTAAATAAAAGCCATTATGTAAACAAGACAGAGTGTTCAGTACATTTCCATAGTCGATGAATTGGTCTTTATTACTTGTATGGAACTAATTATGAACTCCTTGAGTTCAATTCCTCTTTCATTTCCTGACTTATGGGCTTGAATAAGGAATTTAACCTCTCTGCTTCATTTGTAAAATGAAAAAGTGATATCTACCTAAAATGGTTGTGGTTAGATGGGAATAAAGTAATTTCTTTTCTTTTTTTTTTTTTTTTTTGAGACGGAGTCTTGCTCTGTCGCTCGGGCTGGAGTGCAGTGGCCGGATCTCAGCTCACTGCAAGCTCCGCCTCCCGGGTTTACACCATTCTCCTGCCTCAGCCTCCGAAGTAGCTGGGACTACAGGCGCCCGCCACCTCGCCCAGCTAGTTTTTTGTATTTTTTAGTAGCGACGGGGTTTCACCGTGTTAGCCAGGATGGTCTCGATCTCCTGACCTCGTGATCCACCCGTCTCGGCCTCCCAAAGTGCTGGGATTACAGCCTTGAGCCACCGCTCCCAGCCTAATTTATTTTCTTTTCTTGCTTACTTTTTTTTTTTTTTTTTGAGATAGAGTCTCGTTCTGTTGTCTAGGCTGGAGTGCAGTGGCGCGATCTTGGCTCACTGCAACAGCCTCCACCTCCTGGGTTCAACTGATCTCCTGCCTCAGCCTTCTGAGTAGCTGGGATTACGGGCGCCTGCCACCAGGCCCAGCTAATTTTTGTATTTTTAATAGAAATGGGGTCTCACCATGTTGGCCAGGGTGGTCTCAAACTCCTTACCTCAAGTGATCCACCCACCTCTGCCTCCCAAAGTGTTGGGATTACAGACATGAGCCACCGTGCCTGGTGTAGATGGGAATAAAGTAATTCTTATAAAGTACTTGGGTTAGTTGCTGGCAAATAATAATGCTTACTGATTCTTGCATATTACCCATGTTTTATTGGCTAACTTTATGCCTTCCTTAAATTATGAAATTCTATAAAGTATCCTTGTCTATTTTAAAATTATACTCATTTTTATAACTTACAAGCTTTATTTTTATATATCCAGGATACTAGATATTTGTAATTCAAATTGGAGGTTATTTTTTGTCATTTGATTTTTTTTTTTCTGTAATGTGTGTTCTCACCACATTGAAGTTTTTACATTTTTATATAGTCAGATTTATTCATGTTTTTATTTATGGTTATGTTAAAGATAGCTATTCGGGACGTATTTCTTCAGGGTTTATAATTTATGTATGCTGTTACAAATAGAGAAATTACTTTTTCTTTGACCCAACAGGTAGAGGGCACTTTTGTGGACTCAGAAAGCTTGCCTCTCCTGTTTTATTTTAGGAAAATCTCTGAGATTCTGCCTCCTCATTTCCAAGCTGGAGTTTAAAATATTTACATTTTTACTTCATAGTGTTAAGACATTGTGTAATGTAAGTATAGTGTTTAAAAAAAATCTTAAAAATGTAATAGTGATTTGGCAGAGACCAAAGCATGGAGGGCCTTGAAATGCTGCTCTATTTGTTATCTATTATTATAAAGCGGTTACCATAAACTTAATATTTTAAAACAGCACCCGTTTACTTAGGTCAGAACTCTGGGCATCAGGCTCAACTATGCTCCCTGTTTAAGGTCTAACAAGACTCGAATCAAGGTGTTACCTGGGTGGAGGTTCTGGGGGTGAGTCTTCTTCTGGGTGCATTCAGGAGTGGGAGGAATTCAGTTCTATGCAGTTGTAGGACTGAGCTCACCATTTTCTTACTGCCTATTGGCCTGGGTCACTCTCAGCTCCTAGAGGCCACTCTTTGGTTTTTGCTCCTGGCTTTTTTTAATCTTCAGAGACAGCAACAGTGTATTGAAATGTTCCCTTGCTGTGAATTTCCCTTTTGCTACTAGCTGGAGAAAACTCTGCTTTCAAAGGGGTTGATTAGATTAGGCAAATCTCCCTTTTGATTAATTCAAAGGCAGTTGATTGGTGACTTTAATCACATCTGCAGAATTCCTTTGCCATATAATGTATTAATAGCATTATCCCTGCCATGATATTTCACCATATTTACAGCCTCTGTATTAGGGTAGGAAATTTGGTCGGGTTGGTGGTATGTGGGCATTTTGGAATTCTGCCTACCACACTTTCTGTATTGAGGGGTTTGCATCTGATTCAGATTATATTTGTATTCCTTTAGAAAGATTACTGTGGCAGCAGTGAGGAGGATGGGTCAGAAAGGAAAGATACTGGCAGGAGAAAAATTCCACTCTTAGCAGTCTCTATTTTGATTTTGTAATGTCGTTTGATGTTATTTTTTTAGCAGATGTTTCAGGCAGAAATGTGTGTTTAATAATATGCCAACTAGAATAATTAGCCTGGGCCAGAACAAGAATTAGGAATCAGTCATTGAAATATTCATTACTTCAGGTCAATTCATATACAGAATAATTTCATAGATTAGGTTTTATTTCAGTCAGTTTTATTTCATTTTCTAAAGTGAACAGTTGTTTAAACACCCGAATTTCATTAATAGCATTTTAATAAACACAGTATTAGGGTGGGTTTACTTCCCCACATTGCGAATCTCATGGATTCTATGTTGATTCTTATTGGCCAAATTTTTGAATCGAGCCTTATTTAATTATTTGGTCTCACAGTTTTGTATTTTTTAAGCTATATTTTTTCCTCTGAATACCACATTTGCCACATCTCAGATTTTTTTGATGTTTCTTAATCATTTAAAAATAATACATGATTTTTCTTCCTGATTAAAATTCTGCTGTTATATAGAAAGGAGTTTTAAATTTTGCCAGTGGATAGATTTGAGAGTTTATCCTTATATTGTGAATTTCTGATTTTTATTGTGTTAGGTCTAGGGACACATCTGCTTTTACTGAATATAACCTAGGAAATACCTGCTTTTTAAAATACATGGACGTTTCTTTATGACCATACATGGGAATTTTTTTTGAAAATTCTATGTACATTTGAATAGAATATATTTTATTTTTGAAATACAGAGATCTGTGTGTATTTTATGTGTCAGTTTGAATCAAACCTGATCATTGTTATTATTTATTTAATATCTACTTAATATCCTGATTTGAGAGCTATGTTAAAGTCTAATCTATGCATGTTATTTCTACTCAGCTTTACTTTTTATATATGAAATATATTAGGTGTATAAACTTTAATGACTATGGCTTCTTTTGGAATTCACACTGTAACATAAAACTTATGTTATTATGAAATACTATCTTTGACTTGTTCATTGCTTTTTAGTTTGAATTCTATTTCTTTGGAATTATTGCTATACCTGCATTTTTTGGATAGCATTTGTGTGTGTTTTTTCCCCTCAAGTCTGTTTTTGAATTGTGTATGTCACTGTGCATATGTATGAGTGTGTATATATATAGTATCAGGCCGCTTCTGTGTTGCTATAAAGAAATACCTGTTGCTGGGTAATTGATAACAAGAAGAGGTTTAATTGGCTCAAGATTCCGCAGACAGTACAGGAAGTGTGGTGCTGGCATCTGCTTCTGGTGAGGGCTTCAAGAAGTTAGAAATCATGGTGGAAGGAGAAGGGGGAGCAGGCATCTCATGTAGCAAGAACAGGAGCAAAGGAGAGGGGTGGAGGTGCCATACACTTTTGAACAACTAGATCTTGTGAGAACTCACTCATTATCGCAAGGATAGCACCAAGCCATGAGGGATTTGCCCCCATGACCCAAACACTTCCTATAACGCCCCACCTCCAACATTGGGAATTACATCTCAACATGAAATTTTGGCAGGGACAAATATCCAAATTATTTCATTCGTTTTTTATTATATATGTGTACACACACACATACATAAATGAAGTCTGTAGTGTAGTTTTATGTAAAATATGTATATGTGGTAAGTAGTATATTTTGCATGTTTTGAAAGTTGCTATCTTTTAGTAGAGAATTTAACCTATTTACGTTTGTTTTCTATGGACTTGAATGTTAGCTTAACAGGCATTAAAATTTTGGTTTTAAATAATTTTTTATAGACCTAGGAAAATAATGTTTTTTTTGGGTTTCTTTTTAATTCAGTATTGGTAATGAGAACTGATGCCTGATTCTTCTTTCTTTGTAATGACCTGTTTTCTTCTTTATGTGGCTCCAAGAATTTTCCTTTTATCCTTGTTATTTCAAACTATCTGGGAAGTTTTTACCTGAAGCTGCCATTCAGGGAGTTTAAAGAGGCATTGTTACAGATTAAGAGTGGGTATTTTTGTAGGGATATAGAGATAAGTGGAACAGTGATAATGACTCTGTGTTTTAGGTTCCTCATCTGTTAAATGAGGATTATGCTTAATTAAATGTTAGCTTTTATTATTAGATATTTTCATAACTTTTCCTTTAGAATTTTGGTGATTATAATCCCTCCCATTTTCTCCCTTTCTGGTACTCATATAAAACAGACATTGGACCTTCTGGATCAAATTTTCATGTCATTTTACCTCTTTCTCTTACTTTCCATCTTTGTTCTTTATTACTGCATCCTAGGAGAATCCTAGTTGCCTAATACTAAGAAAAGATTGGTGAAGGTTAAAAACAAATTTGGAGCATGGGGAGCCTTATGATACTTATTTATTAGAGTATATAGCCTAAGACCATTGCTATAGTTGATACAGAAAAAATACTGGATAGTTAATTAAACGAACTGTGGAATATTTAACTTCTTGGCATTTTTTTATGATACAACTTTAATCTCAGAAATTTTGTTCATTCTGTTTTGTTTTATAAATATATTTTGACAGATTCTTATTTCAATCTATTAAAGAAAAGTTTTGAAAATTCCTCAGACTTGTTCTTAAAACTGGTAATATGAGCTCTCACTGAGTTTTTGTTATTGTTATTGTGTTCTTGGATTAATATGGGAAAATATTATAACATTATAACATGCTACCTTTTTTTTTTTTTTTTAAATTTTAGAGACAGGGTCTCACTTTTGTTGCCCAGGCTAGAGTGCAGTAGCATGATCACAGCTCACTGCAGCCTCAACCTCCTGGGCTGAAGTAATTTTCCCACCCTAGGCTCACGAGTAGCTGGGACTATAGGTGCATGCCACCATGCCCACCTAATTATTGTATTTTTTATAGAGATGGCGTTTCACCATGGTGCCCAGGCTGGTTTTGAACTCCTGAGCTCAAATAATCTACCTGCCTCAGCCTCCCGAAGTGCTGGGATTATAAGCATGAGCCACCATGCCCAGCCAAGAGCTATTTTCTTTATCCCTCCTCCCCAAATGTTAATTAGCTTTGTAATTGTTACTTATGTATTAGATATGTTACTTATTATATTATTAGTATTTTAACTTGCTCGATTTCTTTTACGTGTAGTGTATGAGTGTTGACATTTGAGAAGTTCCCTGTCGAAATTCATTCTTTGATATTGTCTACAGTTTTACAAGTACTATTTATTTGGTTTAGGAAGATACATTCCAGACTATGTATATATAGTAAACATTTTCTTTTAATGCCGAATATTCTTCATTAGCTATGTAATTGTAACCGATGGGTTTGAAGTGTTCTCCTAAATGTAGTGTTTTATTTTCCTTCCTTTATTCACTGATATCTTTATATGATATTGTAAATTAGTATGTTAGATATATTCCAGTACTTTTCATAGTAGTTTAGCTAATGTCATATAATATTTTTCATTGCATTAAGAGAACATATTTGTATTTCTAAAATGAGAAAGACACTGAGAAGATGGTCAATTTAAATTATGTTATTATATACTTACCTCTCATTATATTTTGTCTGCCAAGATTATTTTTAGTGCAAAAGTCTTCCGCAAAACTTTCCATATGGTATCAAAATAAGCAATTTTAGATTTTATCAATTCAGCAGAAATTATTTTGTTATGTTAATGAGTTGTTATAAACATTTTTCAACAGATTGATTGTACTTTTTCTCTCGACATTTACGTGGCCTTTCTGTTCAGGCATTTCGACTACCCAAGGTGTTGTATTTGTAGTTAATTCTGGGTTCTGTTAATGCATTAAACATATTTATATAGATACCTTGGGAGTTATAATACAAAAAATTACCTGTATTGGGAAAGCTTGTTATTACACTTTATCAATGAAGACAAATATTTATTTTTTTCTGTGTTTCTAATGCATTAATACCCTTGAGTGCCAAAATAGAACTGAAATGTTATTCTGTATATTTATGTAAAATTAAAGTGTCACAACTGTAATTAGGGTTTATGAGTTATTTAGAAGCTATAGTGGTCTATTGCCTTGCACTCAGAATTTGTGGAAGACACACCAAGAGTCACTTAGCTTTCTTTTTTCTGCTTTTTTCCTTCCTTCCTTCCTTCCTTCCTTCCTTCCTTCCTTCCTTCCTTCCTTCCTCCTTCCTTTCTTTCCCCTTCCTTCCTTCCTTCCTTCCTTCCTTCCTTCCTTCCTTCCTTCCTTCCTTCCTTCCTTCCTTCTCTTTCTCCTTCCTTCCTTCCTTCTTTCTCTTTCTCCTCCCTTCCTCCTTCCTTCCTTCCTTCCTTCCTTCCTTCCTTCCTCCCTCCCTCCCTCCCTCCCTCCCGTCTTTCGCTCTTTTGTTCTTTCTTTTCATGGAGTCTGGCTCTGTCGCCCAGGCTGGAGTGCAGTGGTGTGATCTCGGCTTACTGCAGGCTCCACCTCCCGGGTTCACGCCATTCTCCTGCCTCAGCCTCCTGAGTAGCTGGGACTACAGACACCTGCCACCACGCCTGGCTAATTTTTTGTATTTTCAGTAGAGATGGGGTTTCACCATGTTAGCCAGGATTATCCTGGTCTCGATCTCCTGAACTCGTGATTCGCCCGCCTCGGCCTCCCAGAGTGCTGGGATTACAGACGTGAGCCACCGCGCCCGGCCAAGTTTTTATATCTTTTTCTATTCTTACTTCTTTCTGATTCAGCCCTCAAGAGTCACTTAGCTTTGTTATGTTGATTCAATGCAGTGGACTGATGACAGTGAGGAAGAGTTTGATATTATGTGATATACAGATTTATACATAAAACATTGAAAAAATTATACTTCTAACTACTGTAGTTTCTGGTTAATTAGCAGAATATAGAGTCAGTGTAGTAACATGTGAAGATATCCAAAGTAATGTTAGCAGGGTCCAACTGTCTCTGTTATATGAGGCTCCAGTTATCTCAGCTAACCTATTTATGAGCCACACTTACAAGATCACCACAAGTTAAGTCTTTTTGGTATATATAAACAGGAACACCTATCTATTAGGGCCTATATCAAGCAGCATTTTTGGTGCGTTGGATACAAAGATAGTATGGCACCATGATTGAAGGATCTTGGACTAGGATGAGGAAAAGATAAACAATGATCATGTAATGGCATAAGCAAGTAAGTACTATGTAATGGTGTAAACAAAGATATATATTAGATAGGCATTTCACACAGAGAGATTTCATACTGTATGGTACAGGGTCCATCAAACTCTGCTCAAAGAAAATGATGCTCAAAGTGGACTTGGGAGAATGAGGAAGAGTTTGTGAATCATTCTAAGGGAAAACTGAATAAGTAAATGCAACATTTTAGATAATTTGTTCTGACTTCTTATGTGTTCACTTAGCCTAGACTGCCCCTCTTGTTTGGGGCTTATTTCTGTGTGTTTTACCACTTGCAAGATAATGGAGGTAGGTTGAAATGGGAAAGATACCAGATGACTAATTTTTTTCCCCGCATTTCCATCTTTTGTTAAGAAATTTGAAATTGATTGCTGCACTGAAGTATGTAGATTTTTTGTGTGTGTCTTTAACCATTTGTGTCCCCGTTAACTTATAATTGATGAATTTATTTTGTATTTATTTCTAGGCTGGGTAAAAAATAGTAATGTGTCTCATCAATAATATATATTCCTATTACTGGTTCTGGTGGGATTTAAAAACTTTATAATAATCCTCAATATAGAAACCTGCCCTTTTAACCATATTACTATTTGCTTTTTAAAAAAATCTTTAGGTTTTGTTTCAAAAATGCTTCAGAATTTATTTTTGAAAATATAAGGAAAAAGTGAAATTCTAACTTTCTAATTTGAATGGAAGGATGAGTTGGTAGCACACAAAGCACTAAATTGAGTAATGTAGATTTTATTATTTTTAACTAATCCTTTGTTTAATATTTTGCAGGTTCAATTTGTTTTACTTGTAATGTACAGAGAGTTTTTTACACCTTCCCAGCTTATATTTGAATATCCCTTTTCAAGGTTTTATAAACAGATTTCTCTCCTTTACCCCTTTCAGCGATGTGCATTTTGTAAGCACCTTGGAGCCACTATCAAATGCTGTGAAGAGAAATGTACCCAGATGTATCATTATCCTTGTGCTGCAGGAGCTGGCACCTTTCAGGATTTCAGTCACATCTTCCTGCTTTGTCCAGAACACATTGACCAAGCTCCTGAAAGATGTAAGTTTACTGCGGATAGATTTTTAAACTTCAACCAATGTACTTACAATAACAAATGTTGTAAATTCCCTGAGTGTTATTCTACTTGTATTAAAAGGTAATAATACATAATCTTTAAAATCTCAGGGATATTTGCCAGAGATCCTTGGGGAGGGAAATGTTATCAATGGTTTCATTGAAGTTAAATCCAAAAAGTTAATTCCTCAGAAAAATCAAATAAAGTTTGCATGTTTTTTTATTCTTAAAACATTTTAAAAACCACTGTAGAAAGACATAAATACTGACTATGCAGTATTTCTAATTTATACTATAAAATAATTTATTAAAAAGTCAATCAGTATTCAACATCTTTTACACTAAAAAGCCATCCAGTTGAAGAATTAGAATACAGTTCATTCAGGTGTTATTTCAGGATTTACGTTAATAGGAACACCAAACACTTCTGAAATTCTTAGAAGTTGTGTATCCCTGATAGGTGTGGCAGAAATCTCTGCTAGCACCTTTTCATGATTCATCTATCTTGGTCATCTGTAATCTACAGTTGTGCAGTTTTTCTTTCTTTTCCAAATAGTATTTTATAATTCAAGGAAAATGTTTAAGTGCTTGAAATTTACATTATACAGGAAATTATAACTCTTTACTATTGTATCATTAAAGAGAGATCTCTCCTTTTTCTTACTATGTGTTTTCCCAGTGAGCGTGTATGTTTTGGGATTTTTTTTCCTCTAGTCTATTGAATTTCCAATCTCATTATGAAATCTCCATGATATTTTATTCAATCTTTGTTATGTCACCTCTCAGTTACCTAATGTTAACTTTTACCTGTTCCTTAGCAATGTTGATAAAAGCTTTTTTCTTCTCCAGGTCTGTGAAACATACATATAGTTACCCCAGGCGTAAACTAATCTCAAATACAGTTAGTCTACACGATCATTATCCCTTATCTTTATTGAGTACAATGATTTCAGTTTCTGTTAAAATTATTTTGTGTTCACATATGTAATCATACTGCCCTTAGTAACCTAGTGTGCAGACAAATTATAGGTAAGGCAAACTTAAATTTTAAATTATATTTAGGCTAATAAATAAGGGATTCAAAGTTTTAAAGTGCTTTGGATTGCACACTCTTAAATCTGGAAGAGAAGAACTTTCATGCACAGCAACTGTTACGGCAACTGTTATGTACCGAGTTACTTCAGCAAGTACATAAACTGGCAGTTATCAGAGTGGATTATATTCTGGGAGGTATAATAAATATACTTTGTCATCTCAATAAAACAATTCCGTGTGTATGTAAGCATCTGAGTTTTATTCAGCCTTTTGTAGTTATGCTTTAGACCTCAGTAAACAACATGCAAACTTTTATAAGAATGTTTTTCTAATGTTAGAACGTTTTATTACTTAATGGCAGTGCTACTTTCTACTGAAAACTGTGTTCTAATAGTGTATACCTTCAGTTAATGTTAGCAGTCATAAATCAGTTTGCAGAATAATAAAGTACTGAGGTGAGATAATTTGCTATCATTGATCATGTATGTAATGAAAGGTTTATGGCAACATAAAGCTAAAAGATATACTAAAATTATGAGTACTCTGCCTTTTTCCAAAATAGACTTATAGAGACTCATAAAAATACATGAGCAATAGGATAAAACTAAAAATAAGTAAGGAAATTTGACAATGGAAAATTTAGATAGGATAAATATGAAGGTAATAGAGAGACCCCCCCAAAATATAATTTTAGACGTAACCACAAATTTGGCCCTATACCTTTTTAGCAGTCAGTACAAAGAAGGAAATATGAACCCTTAATCTGATTCTTACTATTTATAGCAAGACATCACTTGATATAATGATATAATAATAAGACGTCACTTGATACAATGCAATGAAAAATTGTCTTAAAGTATAGCCACCTTGTAGTAGAAAAATATCAGTTTCATAGGGCTAGTTCTTATAACAGCCTTCAAACTAAGTCAGTGGTGTAAAATCAAGGCCTGAATGACCAAATTAGATTTCTTTGGGTTTGTTTGTTTGTTTGTTTGTTTATTTATTTATGTATTTACTTTTGAGATGGAGTCTCGCACTGTCACCTGGGCTGGAATGCAATAGCGTGATCTCGGCTTACTGCAAACTCCGGCTCCCGGTCTCATGTGATTTCTCCTGCCTCAGCCTCCCAAATAGCTGGGATTACAGGTGCATACCACCACACCCGGCTAATTTTTTGTGTTTTTAGTAGAAACGGGATTTCACTGTGTTGGCTAGACTGGTCTCGAACTCCTGACCTTGTGATCTGCCCGTCTTGGCCTCCCAAAGTGCTGGGATACACAGGCGTGAGCCATCGTGCCCAGCCTCCTTGGGGATCTTAAACAGTGCATTCTAACTACACAACGTTCTGACCCATCTGTTAAGATGATCATAATCTTGGATTAAGTTCCAAGGATATAATTTAAAGAATATTGCAGATAGGATGTTTTATTACCTTTTTAAACATCTTTTATAAATATTTCCACCTGTCCTAATTGTGTGTCATGGCAGAAGTTACTTTGTGTGCTTTTAAAATGATACTATCTTAAATCATAGTGTTATTATGAGGGTTAAATGAAAACAATGAATGGCATTCACATAACATTGTGCCTTGTATGTATTAATTGCTTTAAAAAAGGTAGTTATTTTACCTCCTATTTAAGGCTCAAATCATGAGAGTAGTAATACATATTGAGTATATATATTTTCTGTTGCTTCCTAAAGGGCAGAGCAATACCTGTGTTAGTTGACTGAGTTAGGAGTAAGGTTGACGTCTTCTTATGAACGTTGAGAAATTTAACAAAAGCATGCATCTCATTATAAAGAAATCCACTAAAGAGAGTATCTGTGAAGAAGGCCGAGATTTTCATCAGGAAACACTTTTATGGTGCTCTGTCATAGGTAAATGGCTGGTCATTGCTGCAACATTATTTTCATGATGATACAAGGATACATTAACCTTGCCTGGAAATTTTACACTAAAAATCCATCTAGGAGATACAACCAGATACACTTCCTGAAAAGGAAAACTGAATGGCAAGAAGCCAATCATGCAAGATAAGAGGAAAGAACATTCCAGGGAGAGGGAACAGACTACTACACAGACCTTGAAGAATGGACTTGGCATGATTCATGAACAGATAGCATGTCATTTTACTTGGAGCATAGTAGCCTACTAGGTGGGTAGTAGAGACATCATCACGGCGAAAAAAGCTAGATCATGTAGGCCTTGTAAGCAAGGGAAGGAGTTTGAGTTCTATTTAGTCTGCAATGAGAAGTCTTTGCAGGGTTTAAACATGGAAATGCTACATATCTTAATTCACCCCCTGTTCCTCAATGTATTTACTCATCATTTAGCTTTAATTCCTTTTACTTCACTCAAGCTGTAACTCCAGCCTCTTTTCTTTGGTTATCTTTGTATTTCTTGACATTAAGTCCTGCTGCTTTTCTTTTACCCTAAATTCTGTCAGTCCTCTGACCTTTCTTATCTACCTGCCAATGATATGGTCTAGCCTCTTTGAATGACATCCATGATTTACTTTTTCTTCCCAGAGATTCCCTTTCATAGGCAAATCACCTAGCACAGTGTCCTGCCAGTAATGAAAATTGGCAGATGATAGGGTTTGATGGAAATTAGAAAGCAATGCCGATTTGGTCCTTCGTAAATTCACACTATATGACAGCTATTTTAACTTTTTTTGCTGTTCACCAGTGCTTTTATTCTTACGTGTTGTCTGGACTTTCTTAAGCAATAGCTTCATCAAGTTTAAGGATCTATGATAAGCTCTATTCTAATTTAAGCTCAATGTTTTTGTCTTTTTTATTTCTCTCTTCTCTTTTTTCAGCTGTCTCTTAGGAAATGACTTTCTCCAAAGATGATTGTTTTGTTTCCTCTCACTTTTCTTCTGCCATAAGAACTTTGCTCCCCTTACTTCATTTAGCTTCTTCATTGTATGCCACTGTTGGCATTTCATGTCTACTTTTGTGTATACTCAAATACTCATCACTTTCATTGATGAGTAGTGAAGTTTGCTGAGGAGTCAATTTGATTAGTAGTCAAGAGCCTGATCTTAGAAGCTGCATAGACCTGGATTTTACTCCTGTCCCCTCTTAAATTATCTTTTATAGCCTGTCTTTTTGCTTTTTCAGCTGTTTAAAGAAAAATTTATTGGTTGAGTATTACTTTAAACTTAATGTCTCTGGCTTACAGACATATGTGTGTCTAAATATACATAGTTAATTTCTTTTTTTTTTTTTTTTGAGACAGAGTCTTGCTCTGCCACCCAGGCTGGAGTGCAGTGGCCGGATCTCAGCTCACTGCAAGCTCCGCCTCCCGGGTTTACGCCATTCTCCTGCCTCAGCCTCCCGAGTAGCTGGGACTACAGGCGCCTGCCTCGTCGCCCGGCTAGTTTTTTGTATTTTTTTTAAGTAGAGACAGGGTTTCACCGTATTAGCCAGGATGGTCTCGATCTCCTGACCTCGTGATCCGCCCGTCTCGGCCTCCCAAAGTGCTGGGATTACAGGCTTGAGCCACCGCATAGTTAATTTCTGACATGACACCAAAGCTGTCCAGTAGTATCGATAATCTTCTTATACATGACCTCCAAAAGGTTGTTTAAGTATTCCCATACATCTTCTCCCTGACTGGGAGGGTTGGAACCAACCTCATTTGTTTGTGTAGTGCTTTTAAAAATTATTGTTTTTCACATAAGGAAGGCATATTAGGTGTTTTTGCACCGGATGTATTACATGGATGTTTTTCTTTGACTAATTTATTACCAATGATCCATAGTAATCCAGCAACACAGCAAGGTTGTCAGTAAGGAATTGGTGGAAATCATCATAGTCTAAAAAGTGATTTTTGTGACAGTGACAGTTGTCTTGTTGCAGAGTGGGCTTTGTTGTATAAACAGTGCTGTGCAGTGTAAATATGATGTGAGCAACATAAGTAATTTTTCTAGTCGGCATGTTAAAAAGAGTAAAAGGAAACATTTGGGAATAATTGTAATAAATTTTATTTAGTTCAATCATCCAAAATAAGTTAATATTTCAAATTTTGAGAGACTTGACTTTTTTCCCCATTAAGATTTTGGAATCCAGTGTGCATGTTATGTGTACTGCACACTTCAATTTGAACTAATCACATTTCACTTATTCAGAAACCACACGTCGCTAGTAGCTGCCATGGCAAGTTGAAGTGTCGGGGGAGCAAACTCTAGGAAGTTTCACAGAAGCATTTTAGTGTTCCTAGGAAAGTATAATAGAAAAATGAATTGATTATCTGATAATTAGTTTCTGATAATTAGTTGAGTATTCCCCCAATTTTTAAAAAGTTTTAAGGTTAGCAAAAAGAGATCAATTTTTAAATGTACATGTTTTGAAAGATAAATACTGGTACTCTTAATATTAAGAAAAATAACTTATCCCAATTATGTCCTATCAAAAATGAACTAATTTATGACGTTTTCATTTTTAGGTTAATGATTTATTTTAAATGCCTATCACTTCAAGAGCCATTTAAAAGTGATTTTAGCAGTTAAGTCCTTCACTTAAAATATGTTCAATAAGACTTGATTCATGTTAGGCAGTTGGGGATACAAAGTTAAAAAAGTTAAGGCCCCTGTCCTTCAAGGATTCACAGAGTTGTGCTGTAATTAATTGATTATATAACAGAAGTTTCTTATAAGCATATGGGAAAACATAATATTCAACAACTAAATGGATATTTGGGTGTGGTAATAGGTATTCAGGAAATAATGTGCAGAGTTTGTTTTTGAGACAGAGTCTCACTCTGTTGCCCAGGCTGGAGTGCAGTGGCGCAAACTCCAGTTACTGCAGCCTCCACCTCCCGGGTTCGAGCGATTCTTCTGCCCCAGCCTCCTGAGTAGCTGGGACTATAGGCGTGTGCCACCACACCCTGCTAATTTTGTGTTTTTAGTAGAGATTGGGTTTCACCATGTTGGCCAGGCTGGTCTCGAACTCCTGACCTCAAGTAATCCACCTGCCTTGGCCTCCTAAAGTGCTGGGATTACAGGCATGAGCCACCGTGCCCAGCCATGAGCAGAGTTTTGAAGGCTGTGAGCTCAACAGAAACACAAAATTTGAAGCAGAGGGAATAGAATGTGTGCAACCACACAAACATGAATAGTAGGTTATGTGAGGTGCGTGGCAGATGACCCACCATGACCACACAATAGGGAGTTGTTCTAATATTCAGTCGGAAAGGGAGATAAGGGCCTTTTTGCCTTATACTTGAAAATTCTGATTTTCTTTTAGGTGAAAAATGAGGTATTGGTAGAGTTTTAATTTATACAGATGTTAACAATTAGATTTACATTTTTGAAAGATTGTTCTGGATATGTAGAAAATGATTTAGAGAGGATGTCAGAACCATAACTATAGATGGTTTGATGCAGAAGATAATGCAATTAGCGAGACAGAATATTAGGTAGGTACAAAGGTAATTGCGGTCTTTGCCATTAAAAGTAATGCCAAAAACTGCAATTACTTTTGCACCAACTTAGTATGATAGACTAAACTATAAACATATAAGGAAGAATGATGTATAGGAAGTTTAATACATAAGAATTGGGATCTGGCTGGATGTGTTGGGTCAGGGCTGAGTTCTGTGTCAACAATGATACTAAGGTTTCTGCCTTTATCCATTCTTGAGAAAAATGGATGATGTTTTGGTTTTTTAAAAGAGTCTCACTTTTGAGCAGTTGAGTTTGAATGTTGTTAGAACATCTGGCTATTGAGATCCAGTAAGACTTGAAGAATAAAGGTTTGGGGCTTACGAAAGAATTCTAGGGCCAATAATATAGATTTGGGAATCATGGTGGCATTTTATGGTGTGAGAGTTGATGTGATCACAAAGGGAAACTATGGGGGATTAGGAAAGAAGGAAAAGGATGAAATCCTAAGAAACTCCAGCATTTAGAAAGATTGTATAGGTACAAAAGCCAACAAAGGTGGATGAGACGAAAGTAGGGGAAAACCTAAGGAGAAATTGGGAGAGAGTTGCCATGATAGAAACTAAGGAAGGGGGCATTTTAATGTGGAAGAGGCTAGAAATGCAAATGCTACAAAGTGCAAAAAAACCAAAGACTAAAAGGTAACCGTCTGGTTTCCTGTAGGCATTGGCAGCCTCACTCAAGTAGCTTCAGATGAGTAGTAGGTGCTAAGCCAGCCTTTGTGAAATGTATCAGAGGTCCAGCCAGCGTCCAAATTTTGAAGCCTGTTTTTTTGTAACTGCCCTCAAGCGAGGAATTATTTTTACATTTTTAAAAGCGTGTAAATAAAAACAAAAAGTCTGACTTTTTGTCAGAGACTGCTATGGCTCACAAAGCCTAAAATATTTACTATCTGGCCCTTTTCAGGAAAAGGTTGCCAAATAAAGGAAATATATTTTTACTCTGTTTTAAGATGCTTGACTGGAAAAGAAAGGACGTATGAGTCAGAGAGGAATTGATAGGACTGACCAAACCTTCCAAAAATGGAAAAAAGGCTGAATGCAGTAGTTCACACCTGTAATCGCAGCACTTTGGGAGGCTGAGGCAGGAGGATTGCTTGAGCTCAGGAGTTTGAGACCAGCCTGGGCAATGTGGCAAAACCCCGTCTCTACTAAAAATATAAAAATTAGATGGGCGTGGTGGCACATGCCTGTAATCCCAGCTACTGGGGAGGCTGAGGCATGAGAATCCCTTGAACCTGAGAGGCAGAGGTTATAGTAAGCCGAGATCATGCAACTGCACTCTAGCCTAGGTGACAGAGTGAAACTCGGTCTCAAAAAAAAGGAAAAAATAATGGTTCATATGCTTTGTGATACTTGTTAAACACAGGCATATTTATATATATTATCTAAGGTTGGTATGATATGCTTGACTGGAAAAGAAAGAACATATGAGTCAGAATAATAGGAATGATCAAACCCTCAAAAAATGCAAAGATTCATATACTTTGTGATACTTGTTATATACAGGCATATTTTTTATATATTATCTAAGATTGGTATGATTTTAGAATTATTTTCCTTGTTTTGCAGTATGCATAAGTTTAATTGTATATTTGGCAGGGCAGTTTATCCTTATATTTATTTTCTGTTTTATATGTTAAAAGAACTGTTAGTACATTTTGTTTTAATCCACATTTAGGGATGGATGATGTCCATAATTATGTGGATTTTAATGCTTTACAACTAGAAATTAATATAGATGAATATATAATTAGTATATTAAGTAATGTGTTTATGTATAAATATGTAGCTTCTGTCTTTAATGTTCTCCTACACAAGACATTTTCCAGTAATTAAAAAAAGCCCTTATGTGATTTGAATAGTCTGTTTATGCTTAAGAAGCATCTTAGTTTAATTGATACTAACGTTTCTTGATTTTGTCTCTTATCTGATTTTGTAATTTCAAAATAAATTTAACATTCAAAGAAAATGTTTATGTTACACTGCAAAGTGTTTCTTAGTTGGTATTTTCCTTGTTTGGTTCTTTCCAGTCAGCATATATTGAGCATTAATTAGGCATCCAGCATTATCATTGGCATTAGGAATAGAAAATTAAAGAACTGCTTATGGTCTCAAGTAGATATAGCCACAAATAATTGCAAAACTATATGATTAAATTTAATGTGGTTACATTTAGATTAAATTCCCTAGTGTTTTTATTGATACCTCTTTCTGATTAGATGACAATTCAATGTGAATAACTTCAAATGTCTGAAAGGTTCATGATGCACATCCTTTCGAATGATTTTACTGTAAAGTCAGAAAAATTTTAAATTCTTATACAACAATTTCATTGTTTTACTGTTAATTATAGCAAAGGAAGATGCAAACTGTGCAGTGTGCGACAGCCCGGGAGACCTCTTAGATCAGTTCTTTTGTACTACTTGTGGTCAGCACTATCATGGAATGTGCCTGGATATAGCGGTTACTCCATTAAAACGTGCAGGTTGGCAATGTCCTGAGTGCAAAGTGTGCCAGAACTGCAAGTAAGTTTTAATTTCAATTCAAAGCTGTGTATTGAGTTTAAGAGGGATCCTATTACTAGGTGCTAAAGGTTTGTGTAATATAATAAAGGTTGTTCATATTTTAGCTTTATTCATTCAGAATGACTTCATCATACTTTAAAACATTACTGATATTAACATTTATATTATTTTGAAAAATTTAAACAAAACTGATTTTAATAATTGCTCTGGTTGTCTAAAAAGCTAATTTAAATTTGCCAACAATTTAAAAATAAGCGATGTTAACCATTTAAAACAAGCATTAGAAGAATAAAACAGCTTTTCTTAAGGGGGACTGGGGAGGAGATTTAATAGGATTTAAACCTCTAACTACAGAAGTAGACGAATTAGAGTTGAACCAAAAAATCAGTCATGTGTTTGAATTTCCATTCCAGGAAGGACACTTTCTGTTATTTTAATGTACATCTGCATCTCTCCAAAAGCCACCTTGAGTAGGTCCTGGTCAGCATAATTCCAGAATGAAATATGTGGCATTTACAAATTTGTAAGGGGGTTATCTTTTCCTATTGTATTTCATCTCTTGGTCATTTCTCCAGTCTTTTCTGTGATTTCCCCTCGCACCCCCATGATTCTAATGGCCTCGATGATTTGGGGATGTTACCAGCATCTTCATTTACAGTCTGAGGATTTTTGTTTTAACCAGCAAGAATTACGCCCAACTGCCATCATCAGTCTGTTTTTATTAATTTGATAAGAAATAAGCATTGATATCTTAGAGTTATGTGACATAAATAGGACTACGTACCTTGATATTTTGGTAAAAATTAGATAAAATATCAGTAAACAATTATTTGATACCTTGTATCTGCACTCAGTTTCTTGGGAAACATTGAAAGAACTTGAAGGAAGAGTACTTGTTCTCCAAGATCTTTCCATGTAGCTGAAGAGATAAAACGTGACTTTTTATGTAGAGGTTGAACTGAATAATAACTGGAGGCCAACTGACCCATCTTTCTGTTGACTTCTATTTATCCCCCAGATTTCGTTCAGAGATTCCTCTCTCAACTCTTCTTGCATTCCCCATTTTTTCTTTTCCCTCCTCTTGAAATTAAAATCATAGTATCTGAAAGTGATTAATAGTCAAAAATCTCAACAGAGATGATGCTGTCAGACAGGGGCCCAATCTTTGGGGACAGAAGAGTGTTTAGAGAAAGGTTTTAGGTTTTCAACTGTAATTCTTAATAATTATGACAAGGTTTGTATTTTGAAATAATTATTCAGCATTTAATTGCTTAATAGACATTCTAAGCACTTGAACCTGCATTACGTTTAATTCTCATAGTAATCTTTATTATTCCCGTTTTATACCTGAAACTCAGAGAGCTTTAGTCTAAGTTGTTCAGCGACACAGCTAGAAAACAGCAGCCTGAATACAAACAAATCTGATGCCAAACTTGATCGTCTTTACATTATATGACAGCGTCTTTTCAAGATTTGTTCCTTTCCACACAGTAGCACCTAGCAGTTATAGCACCTTCCTCTCAAAAGTTATATTCTAAAAGAAAAGATCAGAGGCTTTTCATCTTGCCTTAACCCTTCCTCCTTTGCAGGAATCCTAAAATGGCTAGAGCAAGTTAACCATAGGTGAGCATTGAGTAAAGATTAACATTTAGGAGGTAATCCTTATGGCAGGGTTACCTCTGTTATTATCTGCAGAGACAAAACAGATACTGAGGTATTTATGAACTGTGCAGTTCCCAGGACTGATTATTTTCATGACTTATGTTACAAAACATAAGTTTAAAGATAAGGCATCATTAATGCTATCTTATTTTTTAGACAATCGGGAGAAGATAGCAAGATGCTAGTGTGTGATACGTGTGACAAAGGGTATCATACTTTTTGTCTTCAACCAGTTATGAAATCAGTACCAACCAATGGCTGGAAATGCAAAGTAAGTTGTTTATTTTTTTTAAATCCTCTGTGTTTTATATAGAGAACAGACAAATTGGATACTTATTCAAATCTATACATTACCATCAGCTTTTTAAAAAACAGCTTTATTGACTTATAATTGACATACAATAAACTGTACACTCTTCAAGATAATGAACATAGTCGTCACCGTCAAAAGTTTCCTGGTGCCTGTTGGCTTGCTTTGTGGCTGTTCAAACACCTCTGTCTTTCCAGTCTGCTTTTCCACTATAGATTAGTATTCACTTCCTAGAATGTTTAATAAAAGCCTCATATAGTATATACTCGTTTTTGGTCTGGCTTCTTTAACTCAGTGTAATTATTTTGAAATTCATCTATATTGCTGCACAGGTCAGTAGTGATTCTTTTTTATTACTGAGTGCTGGAGATACCACAATTTGTTTATTGAATCACCTGTTGGTGAACATTTGGGTTGTTTAAAATTTTGAGCTATTATAAAAAATGCCGATGAACTTATTAACTTACTTCCTACCTCACGTGGCTTCTGCCCCTCCAGGGTGAGGTGTTCGGAGCCGGGTGGGGGGCAGTGGGGTGGTGGAGATGGCCCTT
The DNA here is from genome assembly GCF_009764315.1 of Trachypithecus francoisi. Lineage (NCBI taxonomy): Eukaryota > Metazoa > Chordata > Mammalia > Primates > Cercopithecidae > Trachypithecus > Trachypithecus francoisi. The sequence goes on from NW_022681469.1 coordinate 7,147,756, forward strand.
GGAATCCGAGGTGTGGTTTAGCTTTTAAGCTTAGTCTTCCTGGGCTACTGGTGTCGAGAGGTTGAGGGGTGGAGATGACCCTCAGGTGCTGCATGGGCCTGGAGCGGGTTTTTCCTGGAGCTGGAGAGGGCCTGATGGCCCGTGCGCGGGAGTGGAAGGCACAGCATTGTCATTGCCCTTCTTGGAATTGCTTTTTCTAGTGTGGAGGTGGTGGGCCTGGGAAAGGAAGGTGATGTGGCCAGAACCTCAGGTGCCCGTGGTGGGCGGGGGGGAGGGGTGGAGGGTGAGGAGGAGGTGGCTGCAGAAGCAGAAATTCTGCACCTGCGTCCTGCCCCCGCCAGTGAGGTTTGGACCTAGAGCTGAAAGCCGCATTACCAGGTTCTATTGTGGTCTTCAGCAAGTTCTATTTGGCTTCTGCCTGAGTGGTGGAGATTGAGGGGAGGGGCCTTCTCTCCTGGGGAAAAAAAGAGCTGCTGGGTAACTGTGCTCAGCTGTGGCTACCTGGGAAGTGGAGCCTGAGGGCTGAAGAATTGTGATGACCTCTGGCCTGCTTCCTCAGGTAGTTCAGATTCCTTCTCTTGCTGAATGACTTATTGGAAAGGAAAAACTCTGCTGTTTGACTGATTTGCATATTTATACTCTTCACTCAGTTCCTCTACTTGCCTTTTTAGTTCTAATACGAAGTTGAATTTGTAATTCATTTTCTTTCCTTCCCTAAGGGAAAAGGACATTTGAGACTGTAAGTTTACCTTAGGCTATAGCTTTGGCTGAAGCCAAATATATTGTAACTTTATGTATGTATATACCTTACAGAATAGCTTTATCTTTTTTTAAGTTGTGCTGAAGTATGTTAATTTATGCTTTAGTTTCATTTAATCAGAGAATTTAAAGTAGGTTTTTTAAAAATGTTTTGATACTTGAAGTAGTGACTTTTTAAAGGTGTAGCATTTGTGTTTATTAATTTCTTTTAGTTAGATGAAGTTCTTTTACCTTATTTTTGACATGTTGATTTAACAAGTTGTTACAATTGACCACTATTAATTGTTCCTGTCAGTTTATCATATTTTTAAACAAATACCTTGTGGCTGTTATTTAGCAAGTAGGTCAGGCCAGTGTTAGTATGTTGTGCTTTTTGCCAGTATAAAATTGTTCTTTATTCTGTGTAATGTGTTTTTTGTTGAGGGATCAGGAAGGGCAGGTATTTTGTCTTGCCTGACACTATGGCCACGTAGGGTGTTAGTTTGCCAGTTGAATAGTTATCTTTTCACATCTTTTTATTTTGGATTCTTTTGTGTTATTTTAAATATATCTTTCGAAAAGCTTAATAGAGGTATCTGGATTGATGGTTGTAATTGAAATGCTTGGCTATTTTGAGGCAAAATTGTACATACAATTTCTTTCTATTTTTCTCTTCTTTTACTTCCTGCAATGATTTATAATTCAGAATCTCATTTTGTGAATGTAAATGATTATGAATGTTAAATATATAAATTTTCTCTTCTCCCACTCCCCACCAAAAATGAAGTTTTTATTCCCCTTTTCTCTGTTTGATTTGATTAACCTAGATTATAAACCTTGACACAATTTTCTTGCAAAAAATATATTTCCTCTGTTAATTCCAACTTTACCCTCAATCTTTCGGAGTCTTGGTTATGTTCCTTTAAAAAGAATTATACATTTTCTGAAACCCTACATGTCTGAAAGAGACTGTTCCCTTTAGACTGTAAGAATTTGGCATAGTATAATGTTTCATATTACAAATTTTTCTTTTTTATACTCTGAAAACATTTTCTTCAGTTTTTTCAGTTTATGCTGTCGCAAGAAAAATCTTACTTTAAAAAATTTAATCATAATCCTTTTTTTCCTTCCTGAAAGCTTTGGGAGATGTGGGTGAGTCCCTGTCCCCCCCGCCCCAATGCCTTTTTAAAAATATATATTTACTTTAAAAATTACCTTCTTTACACTCTCTAATAGCATCTAGGAACTGCTGGATAATTTTTGTCTCCTGCTCTTAATCTTCTTTATTACGGTTTTCATTATCTTGAGAACTAGTAGAGAATTCTGGGTTTCTTTCTCAGCTTGTTGTGTCTCCCCTTTGGTGTGCTCCTTTCTAATTTGCTCTTTGTAATCTGCTATTCTCTTTCAGAGTGACAGAATTACATAATTTCTGGGAATACTATTGGATACTTAATCTTTTTATTCTGTTCTATGAAGGCAGTATAATGTGGTGGTTAAAAGCTTATGCTGTGGAGTCAAATTGCAGCTTTTTCAGTTATTAAATTTATGATCTTTGGCTACCTATATAACTTCCCTAAGTCAGTGTATAGAAGGTTAATAGTAGTTACCTTACAGGGGTGTTGGATTTAATGAAGTGGTGTCTATAAAGTGCCCAGCACAATGCCTAACACAAAGCAAGCACAGAAACAGTTACCATAGAGTTTTTCATGGTTTGGAAGGTTTGTCCTTTGAACCATTTGAAGAATGATTGTATTTGTCCGCTGTTAAATTCTTCTGTAGTTCTCTCTGTAGTCTTGAGTCATAATTTGCTCATTTGTTTGCATTTAACATTTGAGTGTTTACTGTGTGTGAATATCACTGTGGTCAGGGCTGGAGATGTGGGGGCAAATCGGTGTGCCCCCAAGGGGCTGTCGGTCTAGTTTGGGGCTGCTCTCTAGTGAACTGGAGTCGGGGTGATCTTTTCAGGATCTTTATTGTAAACCAGTCATTGTCAGATAGGTTTCTTTGTCCTATTTTTATCTCAAGAATGTCTGTCTGTTGGTATGTTATGCATTTTTAGAAAATTTTTACTTGAAAATAAGTTCAAACTCTAAAAGTTGGAAAAAATAAAAATAATACCCATATCCCATTTACTTAGATGCATCAATTGTTAGCATTTCATTGTCATTGGGCATGCCCTCACTTTCTGTGTGTGTGTATGTGTGTGTTTGTCTCTATTCCCCCCAGTCCCCTACCATTTGAGGGTTAATTACATACCTTATGCCTTTTTACCACTATTTCAGTATGTATTTCTTAATAATAGGAATATTCTTAAAAAATCACAATCCTGCTATCAGCTTCCTAAACTTACATCAGTGTAGTATGTTTAGTGATATTCCAATTATGTCATTTGATCTTATGTCGTTCATAACCTACCCCTTCCTCCAAGTAGGTTCTAGGATTTAGTTTTTGTCATTGGTATTTTTGAAGAATAGAGTTCTTCCCAATATACTTGTTTTTTTCTTTTTTCAAACAGAAATTTCCCCATTTTGTCTTTGATATCCCCTTATGATTAGATGAGAGGCATGCATTATTGGCCAGAATACTGCAAAGTGCTGATCCATCCTCAAGGTATCACAGCTGGAAGCACACATTATTCCACTTTCCCTCATGGGAATCACCTGGTCAGGCTGTTGCCAAATTTCTTCTTTTTCCCCTCCTTTGTATCTAATAAAGCAGTATGTGAGGAGACACTTTAAGACCATGCAGATATCGTGCTTTTCCTCAGAACTTCCTTCTAGATTTTAAAAACTTACTCCCTAGGCCAGGGGTGGTGGCTCACACCTGTAATCCCAGCACTTTGGGAGGCTGAAGCGGGCGGATCACTTGAGGTCAGGAGTTTGAGATCAGCGTGGCCAACATGGTGAAACCCTGTCTGTAGTAAAAGTACAAAAATTAGCCAGGCATGGTAGCGGCTGCCTGTAATTCCAACTACTCAGGATGCCGAGATAGGAGAATCGCTTGAACCCGGGAGGCAGAGGTTTGCAGTGAGCCGAGCTCATGCCACTGCATTCCAGCCTGGGTGACAGAGATAGACTCCGTCTCAAACCAGCAACAAAAAACTTACTGCCTGATGATGCCATTTCAACCTGCTTTCTTTTGGTTGCAAATGATGCATTTCCAGCTCTAGCACTCCCACCACATTTACTAGTTAGCTCTCTGCTTTCTTTTGTAAGCAAGAATACTTCTTTCACATGTTAAACTTACTAATTATTGATACTGACTCATGAGCTCCTATTATCTTCAGTCAGTCATTTACAACTCATTACCTAATTATTTTTTGTGTTCAAATAGTCCCATGTTTGCTGTCAGTTGCTCCTTCAAGCTGGCGCCAGTGTTCTGCCCTCACCACTTATGTGAACACTTCATTATTTTTTGGTATAACAAGATGTTACAAGCTCATCTTACACCTCCCATGCCCCAGTCCTGGAGTAAGTCCATTGTTAAATAAGTAACCCAGATTCCTTTAATGGGGAATGGGTGCTGGGTGTGCTTGTTGCTACTGGAGGGTGTTTGCTTCTTCACCCTTTCACCTGGTGGTGTCAGGAAATACATGCATGTGTGTACACTTACACAAGCTTTTCCAACCCATGGCCCGCAGGCTACATGTGGTGCAGGATGGCTTTGAATGTGGCCCAACAGAAATTCATGAATTTTCTTAAAACATTATGAGGTGTTTTTTTTTGTTTTTGTTTTTTTTTGGGGGGAGGGTGGGTGTGTGTGTGCATAGCTCATCAGCTGTCATTAGTGTTAGTGTATCTTGTGTGTGGCCCAAGACAATTCTTCTTCTTTCAGTGTGGTCCAGGGAAGCCAAAAGGTTGGATACCCCTACACTTCCATTTGTACACATAAATATTCATATACCCTTACATATACATAACTTAGAAATAATGAATTTACACCAGTACCTCCAGTTCTTACCCTTCTCCACTGAGTTCTTTGCCTTCTCATTCTTGCATGTCTGTTCTTCTACAATAAAAATTCTGGGTTGCAGCAACGTCAGCACATTTATTCAGTTGCTCAATCTAAAAAGCAAATCTGCTTCAGTTTGCTCTCAGTAGTAGATTTTATTCCCCTTTCTTTTCTTAGTGATTTAATTTTTTAAATATAGAATATATTAGTATACTTTCAAAACTCAAAGCTGTATAAAGTTTTACTCAGAATTGTCACTGCCTCTTGTTTATTACTTATACCCCATTTCCCTCAACCTCTTGGAGGTAACTAACTTCATTGTTTTCTGTTTTAAACTTCCTGTGATTTTTCCTCTAAGAATAAGAAAATATATTGCTCTTACTTTCACTGAAGGTAGCATGTTGTATATGTTCTTTTGCATGTTGCTGTTTTCGTGTAATACAATCTGGAATCACTTCTGGCAAGTTAGGCAAGTTCAAGAGATCTCATTCTGCTTTTAAACAACTGCATAGCACTCCATTGTGTATCTGTGCTATGGGTTACTCAACCAATGGCCTGTGCTTTGGTATTTTGATAGTTTACAATATTTTGCGTTATAAATGATTTTACAGTCTATAGCTTTGTGCATATGTATTTTTGAATTCTCAGGGACAAATCTATAGGGTAAATTCCTAGAAGTAGGATTATTGTCTCAGGAGTGTACACATATGTAGCTTTGTTAGATACTGTCAAATTCCCGTTCTTGGGGCGTATGGTACTTTGCATTGCCACTAGAGATGTATGAGAGAACTTTTCCTACATCTTTGCTAACAGGATGACTTGTTCAGCTTTTGAATGTTTGCCTGTCTTCTGGGTGAAAAGTGGTATGTCAATGTAGTTTTAATTTTTGTTTCTCCTAAGAGTGAAGTTGATCGTTTTTCCGTGTGTTTAAGGGTCAGTTTTTATTCCTTCTCGTGAATTGTCTGTTCATGTGTTTTGCCTGTTATTGAAGATTTTGGCATTTTTTCCCCCTAAATTTAAGAGTTATTTATAAGTTAGGGATATAAGGCCTTCATCTGTGTTACATGATGCAAATATTTTCTGCTAGTTTGTTTGTTTGTTTTTTTTTTTTTAACTTATTTGTTTGAGACAGTGTCTCACCCTGTCTCCCAGGCCATAGTACAGTGGTATGGTCATAGCTCGCTGTAGCCTTGACCTGGGCTCAAGCAATCTTCCTGCCTCAGCCTCCCGAGTTAGCTAGGAGTTATGTGTACCATCAAGCCCAGCTAATTTTTTGCTTTTGTAGAGACAGGGTCTCACTATGTAGTCCCAGCTACTCAGAAGACTGAGGTGGGAGGATCACTTGAGCCCAGGAGGTCGAGGCTGCAGTGAGCCATGATCATGCCACTGTATTCCAGCCTGGGCTACAAAGCAAGACCATGTCTCTAAAACATAAATATATATTTAGTGAGAGTTGATTGACATCTTGATTTTAAGACATCCTAACCGAGAACAAGGGATGTCTTCACAAGTTTGTTGAAGTCTAGTTTTGTGTCTTTTAGGAGTGTTTTATAATTTTCTTCATACTGATTTTGAACATTTAAGCTTATTCTTGAATATTTATTTTTCTGCTGTTATAAATGGGGTTTTCTTACTATCCTTTAACTGGTTATTTGTGTGTGTGAATTCTGTTGTCTTTTGCATGCTAATTTTATATCCTAGTACTTTGTTGAATTCTTTTATTGAGTTTTTGAAAAATAGGATGTTCCAACTCTATTTACAAATAGAGTTTTGTTTCTTCTTTTCCTGGTCTTGTCTCTGCTTTCATTTATTTCCATGTTTGCATTGGCTCCAGAAACATGTTAAAATAGTAGTGGAGATAGTAGGTACCCTTGCTTTTTCCTGTCCTTAGTGGGAATACCTCTAGGGTTCCTCCATAAAATAAGATATTGCCTTTAGAATTGAAGTATTTTTATGTTGATCACATTAGAGAAATACCCATCCATTTTTACTTTCTCAAGAGTTATTAGAAATGGGTTTTGATTCTTCCCAAAGACTTCTTTCTTTAAGCATCTGTTGCATTGAAATGATTTTTTTCTCCTCCCTTTTAATTTGTTAAACTTTATTAATGGGTTTTTCTAATATTAAATATCTTTGAATTTCTTGTATAAACTTCACCTGGGCATAGTTATTATTTTCTTAATGTGGTATTGATCTGTTTGATAGTATTTTATTTAGGATTGTTTTTCTTTTCGCCTTCTCGTTCGATAAAGGATAATACCTTCTTTTAAAAAATATATGTATATGTATTCAAAAGATGGGGTCTCAGTGTGTCGCCCAGGTTGAATTCTACCTCTTAGGCTCAAGAGATCCTTCTGCCTCAGCCTCTCAAATAGATAACACCACAGTTCTGTGCCACCATGCCCAGCTGTGTAGTATTTTTTCCCTCAGTATTTTTAAGTGCATTCATTTTAATCTTGTAAGACTTCTGATCTATGGTTCCTAGTAGTTTCGCTTTTTAAGTGAGCATCCTTTTCATATCAGCCCAGTAGCACAGAAAGATAAAGTTCCTTTTTATTGATGTTTTAGATTAGAAATTTGGGGTGGGTAATGAGAGCCCCACAGTTTATTAACCTCATCCCCAGGATTTTAAGGCTGACTAGCTCACAGGCACAGAAGTAGTTTTGGCTGGCCTCTGGTTGGCCTTTTACTTCATAAAGAATTCTAATTTGGTAAGGATAGGACCACTCCCTCTATTCTAAAAACATGAAGGGCCATCATTGGACTTTTGATGTGGAGCAATTTATTTTCACATTTTCAGACACCAAGTCACATGGAGTTGGCCATGCTCTGTGTTTCTCCACCCGCCATGGCAGTCTCGCATTGTTGCCCAGGCTTGAATGTAGTGGCGTGATAGCTCCCTGCAGCCTCAAACTCCTAGGCTCAAGTCGTCCTCCCGCCTCAGCTTCCCAAGTAGCAGGGACTACAGGTGTGCACCTCCATGCCTGGCTAATTTAATTTTTTTTTTTTTTTTTTTTTTGTAGAGAGGGGTGTTTTGTCTTCTTGCCCAGGTTGGTCTCGAATCCCTGGCTTCATGCGATCCTCCCATCTTGGCCTCCCAAAGTTCTGGGATTACTGGCATCAACCCATCGCACCAGGCTGGCCATGCTATTGTTTTAGAGAGAGTTCTTTAGTTTTAGTTTTTAGTTCTTAAGCTACCAAGAAGCAAGAAGAATACTGTATGTAGCAACACCATTTTGCTTTCTGCAGTGTAATAGGTTGAGTAGACTTACTCCCCAAAAATTACTTCCTGATCCTAGAATATGTTTCTTTTTTTGAGTTTTGGGTTGCTGTCTTTTTGGTTTTATCTCTTCCACCTATATGTTTTCCTGGATATCCCCATTCCCTTATTTACATTTTCCTGGAGATTTTAGTGCAGATTTTGTGAGGTCACATCAGACATTGAAAACAGCTTTTTAAAAGGTGTATACCCAGGCACAGTGGCTCACACCTGTAATCCCAGCACTTTCAGAGGCTGAGGCAGGCAGATCACTTGAGGTCAGGAGTTGAAGACCAATCTGGCCAACATGATGAAACTCTGTCTTTACTAAAAACACAATAATTAGCTGGGGGTGGTGGCACACACCTGTAGTCCCAGCTACTCAGGAGGCTGAGGCAGGAGAATCACTTAAACCCAGGAGGCAGAGGTTGCAGTGAGCCAAGATTGCACCACTGCACTCCAGCCTGGGCAACAAAGTGAGAGTCCATCTAAAAAAAAAAAATATATATATATATATATATATACACTCTCAATTAGTGTCATGAAAATAAAAGCTACACGTACAATCCACAAATGATTCATGACTTTTTTAAAGGTCTACATCAGAACTGCAATTACAAATGCATAACAAAGCGTTTTTGTTTTTATTTTTCCTCGTGTTTAGAATTGCAGAATATGTATAGAGTGTGGCACACGGTCTAGTTCTCAGTGGCATCACAATTGCCTGATATGTGACAATTGTTACCAACAGCAGGATAACTTATGTCCCTTCTGTGGGAAGTGCTATCATCCAGAATTGCAGAAAGACATGCTTCATTGTAATATGTGCAAAAGGTAAGAAGATAGTTATTCTATTCAGTTGTTTTATTCATGTGGTCATTTGCTCTACCATCTTACAGCTTCTAAGTTTTTATCACTGTAGCAATTCCATCAGTACTGATTGCTGTTACAGATGGAATTAAATGATGGTTTTGAATCTCAAAGGCATAAGGAAGTAAATGGGCAAAAGATAAGACCAGATCACATCAGAAATGAGCACTGATAGGGAAAAGTAAAGAGAAAATAGCTTAAAAATGTCAAGTAAAAATACGGCAGCATCTCTAGCGACATCCATAAATGTCCTTTAAAAAGATCCTTTAAAAAACCTTTGTCAGTTAGCAACCCCTCTTAACGTCTCTCCTCTCATCCTTAATTAACCATTTTCACATCTAGCTTTTCAGCAATGCCTTCTCCTTACCTAGACAATAACTTGACGTTAGAAACTTTTATTTAAGTATGCTTATCACTGCAGGTGGGTTCACCTAGAGTGTGACAAACCAACAGATCATGAACCGGATCCTCAGCTCAAAGAAGAGTATATCTGCATGTACTGTAAACACCTGGGAGCTGAGATGGATCCTTTACAGCCAGGTGAGGAAGTGGAGATAGCTGAGCTCACTACAGGTAAACTTGAGAGTGATTTATTTTTATTTTTATATTTTTTGTAATGTTGTACCAATGTGTCACCAATATATTGCTTTAATCAGGAAGAGAGGATCCTGTATTCCAGATTCCATCTTGTTCTCAGTTTCTCAACCTTTAAATGTATTTCTTATGTTGGTCATCTCTGAATCTGATGGCTCAAATCTAATCTAACTTAAGATAGTTTTTTTAGTATTTGAATTCTGGGTCTGTCGTGCTTTCCTTCACTTGTGTTGTTTAAGCCGACAGTGGTAGTTCCCCAGTCTTTGGGTTTGCTTAGTTTGTTCTTTATAATGTGAGTTTTCTCTGAGCATGTTGTAGTTTTGTAATGTCCTTTTTAAGTTAATTATCACCTCTTCAGCCCAAGATTTTGTTCAGGTATGGAATAGTTTTAGTAGTATCCTACTGTTATAAACATGAGTCTTGGAACATAAAGGAAATAGAACTGCTCGCCAGATGGTTTTTCATTTTCATCACTACGAGTGGCAGCTTTTATAAAAGTTCTGTTTATCATACCCTTTATCGAAAGGGTAACTAAGCATCTTAACTACTAACGTTTCATTTCCAGGATGCCATCAGTATTTAGTTTTGAAATATCCTTTTAAAATAATGTGCCAGTTACCTTTATAAAAAAATTGTTTTAGGGATGGGTTCTCACTGTGTTGGCCTGGTTGGTCTTGAACTCCTGGCTTCAAGTGTTTCTTCCACCTTGGCTTCCCAAAGTGTTAGGATTACGGGTGTGAACTACCACACTTGGCCCACTTTTTGATGTATTATAATTTTCATGTTTTTTAAAAATGTAAATATATATGTGGTTCAAAAGAGAAAAATCTGAAGAAAAACTTACAGTGTTTTTGATGATTTTCCCTTACTCATACAAAAATCATAATTGTTGACTTAATGAACAACAACAAAGTCATTCTGAGCTAAAGAATTAATAATGTTTTGTTAAGATTATAACAATGAAATGGAAGTTGAAGGCCCTGAAGATCAAATGGTATTTCCAGAGCATGCAGTTAGTAAAGATGTCAACGATCAGGAGTCCGCTCCTGGAATTGTTCCAGATGGTAAGAATGTTTAATGGATATACTCTGTTTTTGAAGAGAATGTGTATGTACAATAAATATGTGAATATTGACTAAAACTTCAGTAAATAAAAACCAAGATGCAGTCACTTAGGAAGAGTTTTTTAGTAAAATAATCTTAGACAAATAATAGGAGAAAGGACATGCGTATATTTGTAGTTCAGCTATCATCTAGATGTAATCATAAGTACTTACTTCGTTAAGGGATCAAGTGATTTTTCGTTAAAAAGCAATTTGTGTTTTTATTTCTTTAGTTGTAGTTGCTAAGTAAAGCTGTTGCTGATGATGAGATGTTTCATGCTGAGATAATGAAAAATTGGCTGTATTGGATCATCTCAGCAGTCCTATTGAGGGTTATTTCACTGATTTCCATGATATTTCAAGTAAACTTTTTGTAGTACATATTGATAAGAGCTATTACTGTACTTGCAGATCTGGAATTAATAAGAGACCTTGTCGGGGGAAAATTACTTATTACATTTACTCACAGGCTCATCTGAAAGTCTTTGGTGTTATATGTGAAGTTGTATGTTCAATTACATAGTAGGCATAAAAATTATAATGTATACATAAAAAGCCACTGAGATGTTTTGAAATTTATTAAGTTCACATATAACAACTCTCATTAAAAGTTATTTTCTATAATCTTCCTCGTGAGGGCTAGTTGTTAAAGAAAAAGAGAAAAAGACAAAACAAATTTACCATAGTGCAAAGACTTCTAATTTTGTCTTCATAACTTACTAACAAGTGGTACAATGTTTCATGCTTATATTGGAAATTGACATTTAGTAGAATAAAACTCTTTACTTAAATTACTGTTGAGGGAACAGTGTTACAGAAATTTTGACTCTTTCTTAGAGATTTTATAAATGTGTTACTCATAACAGTTCAAGTCCACACTGAAGAGCAACAGAAGAGTCATCCCTCAGAAAGTCTTGACACAGATAGTCTTCTCATTGCTGGTAAGCAGTATGTTCATATTATCTAATTTGGTTGAGTTACAAGATAATGTCTTTATGTTACAAGGTAATGTCTTTATTCCAAAGACATTTTTGCAATTGCTGTATGTATACACATTACAGTAACTAAATCTTTTAGTTAAGAGATTCTGGAAAAGAATTGACAGTGGATCTAAAGGAGGTTAGTTTCTCTTGAAAGGGTTTTTTTTTGGGGGGGGGTGGGGGGCGGTCGTGGTTAAAAATATGTTGCACTATCAGATCTGTTATTTGGTAGTTTTCTTTTATCCTTAGCTGTAGTCTTTCAATAAAGTGAGAAAAAAGATGAGATTTCAGTTTGATACCAGAACATGAATAGGCCTGGGCAATATAGTGAGACCCTGTCTCTACAAAGTACAAAAAATTAGCCAGGCGTGGTGGCGGGCGCCTGTAGTACCAGCTACTCGGGAGGCTGAGGCAGGAGAATGGCATGAACCCGGGAGGCGGAGCTTGCAGTGAGCTGAGATCGCGCCACTGCACTGCAGCCTGGGCGACAGAGCAAGACTCTGTCTAAATAAATAAATAAATAAATTAATTAATTAATAAAAGTATCTGGGCATGGTGACACATGCCTGTAGTCCCAGCTGCTTGGGAGGCTGAGGTGGGAAGATCACTTGAGCCCAGGAGGTTGAGGCTGCAGTGAGCCATGTTTGTACTACTGCACTCCAGCTTGGGTGACAGAGTGAGACCCTGTTTCAAAAAAAAAAAAGAACATAGATAAATTTTAGTCACTGATTGGTAAATGAGGATCGTAGTGTCTTTTTACTATAACTTAAAAATTACCTTGATGAGATTTGGAATAAATGCCTTTTATCTTCAGCGGTCCTACTTTATAGAGCCACTTATAGCTCATGTCAGTTGCACCTCTAACGTTTAAGCAAGATTGAGTTAAAGGTTTAACATACTGGTATCCTGATTTAAAATTTACCAGCCAGTGACTGTATTTCTGGTATCTAAGTTTATAGATTTCTTAAGATTAGTCTTTTAAGTTACAGACAATGATGAAGAACAAGGATTATATCCAAAGAATGTTTTGGGTAGGTTGGCAGGTATGGTTAAGCAAAATAAATATTGGTGGTTAGTAAATCTTTTCTGTCTCTGCTTTCGAGTGTATAGTAACTTTGTTACATCTGGGTATCTGCTATTAGAAAATGCCTTCACATTCTAGGTCAGTCTTTACTTTTTAACTTAGGTACCTCGCATAACATGATTGATCCTCATTTTCTTAACTAAAAAATGAGGATGAGAACTTTTCCTGTATAATTTTCAGTCCATTTGGAAGTAAATTGTAAAACATCATGTTTTCATGTGTGGGGCTGATTCTAATCCATAAATCCTTGTGTACTTTGGCTTTCATTCACTTAATAATTGCCTGCTTTGATGAATACCTTCTGATTTAAGTTCTAGTGTAGCCAAATGTTTTATATATCTATAGTTAGAAAATTTAAAATTTGTACATTACTATAACAAATGTTCTGAATTTTGTAGTATCATCCCAACATAAAATGAATACCGAATTGGAAAAACAGATTTCTAATGAAGTTGATAGTGAAGAAATGAAAACGTCTTCTGAAGTGAAGTGTATTTGTGGCGAAGATCAAATGGAAGATAAAATGGAAGTGACAGAAAACATTGAAGTTGTTACACACCAGATCATTGTGCAGCAAGAGGAACTGCAGTTGTTAGAGGAACCTAAAACAGTGATATCCAAAGAAGAATTGGGGCCTCCAAAATTAGTCATTGAATCTGTCACTCTTCCACTGGAAACCTTAATGTCCCCACATGAGGGAAGTATTTCACTATGTCCTGAGGAACAGTTGGTTATAGAAAGACTACAAGGAGAAAAGGAACAGAAAGAAAATTCTGAACTTTCTACTGGATTGATGGACTCTGAAATGACTCCTACAATTGAGAGTTGTGTGAAAGATGTTTCATACCAAGGAGACAAATCTATAAAGTTATCATCTGAGACAGAGTCATCATTTTCATCATCAGCAGACATAAGCAAGGCAGATGTGTCTTCCTCCCCAACACCTTCTTCAGACTTGCCTTCACATGACATGCTGCATAATTACCCTTCAGCTCTTAGTTCCTCTGCTGGAAACATCATGCCAACAACTTACATCTCAGTCACTCCAAAAATTGGCATGGGTAAACCAGCTATTACTAAAAGAAAATTTTCTCCTGGTAGACCTCGGTCCAAACAGGTAGGGTGATTTTAATGATATTGACAGAAAAGATATTGGAACAATTGTATAAAATCAGAAGGTATATGTGTAGCTTTGGTGTGAATGGCAACTTTTTCTGTCTTCATATAGAACTTCAGTGTAATGTTGACTTATGTGTTTCAGCCATTTTTTAAATGCTGTTAATGAAGAATGTCATTTATTAAATTTGAAGTGATCTTATTTGGAATTTCAACTCAGTTGGGCCATAAAGATGCAACCTATTTGATAATAGTTTCTAATAGAAAGAGCTTTAAAAATTCTTTTAGTTCTGTGCCACAGTAAAAATAGAGCCTAAAATGCAGTATAGTTATTGTGTATATTTTTAACCGCATAAACATCAACATTTATGACAGGAATTTTCCATGCTGGGGAATTTCTCATTTTGATGTTTTTATTAATTGCTAACTCTTGTGGGATTTCTTTTTTCAAGTAGGACTTATTTCAGTAGTTTCATGAGAAAAAAATCTTAGAATTGTACTGTTGATTTTCAGTAAGTAAAGATAAATCTTCCTGTGACTGCTTTACATTATGTACCTTCTACCCTTTAAGAATGAGTTCCATTTCTTTTTAAGTGAGATTTAAGTAAAATTGCATGGCAAAATGAAGATACTATAGGTATGAACTGTTTATCATTTTACGAAATTGCTACTTTCTGAAGTGTTTTTTAAAATTGCAAGATAACAGGTAGTAGAGAAGTGTTAATTCACAATAGTAATTTGGAGTTTTGATTTAAATTGCTTCAAGTTAAGTTTTAAGTTTCATGTTTTAAATGGATTAAAGTTTGGCTTTTTATGGGAATAATATCTTGATTTTAATCATATAATTTTTAAACTGTAAGGCCAGGCTTTTAAGAAAAATCATTTTTTATTTTGAAAATTAGTCTCCTCTATATCAAACCCAGATATATTTTGTTCTCTAAAGACAAGGTACACCAAAGGCAAAGTAGTTGTCAGGTAGGATTTAGCTGTTTCTGCATGGCAAACACATATGCAGTAAAACTAGACCATTCTTTATATATGCCTTTTTCTAAGTATTTTCCTTGACATTTGTTTCTGCTCTACCAAGAAAGGTTTTTCTTCTCAAACCAGTTATTCTCCTTTCCAGTAAGTTTTTTTTGTTTTGTTTTGAATAGTTGTATAATAATAATGTCGTTGTGACTCTTAAAAGACTTTAGCAATGGAAATTTGAATCTCAGATTTACTTTTGGTTCATATATTTACATTCTTTAAAGATACTGCTTCATATGTATTCCTGTAAAATTTTACATATATCTCCTTCCTTGAAGACTTTTGTTTCAGTTGAGAAACCAGATTCAATACATTAGGACTCTTTTTCTGTAGACTTTATGTTCCGAAATATTGGGGAGGGGGGTGTATTTCCAGGCTTATTCCATCTTATATGAACCATGTCCTAGTATTTTGCTGAGCTGTCTTTCAATTCCCAAATCTGATGATAATCTATTTTCCTGCCCCTCTTGTTACTACTTCATCATTTGCTGCTAATCTTGTAAGCATTTTGTAGGCTGTTTTCCCTCCCTCCAGCTTTTTAGTTTTCCAGTCTTGGTTTTAATTACGTAGCAAACAGCCTTCACTTGATGATGAACCTGGTAATACAGTGCTGTTATTAGGGAGAGTATGAATTGAATAGTACAAGATAGATCTTCCACTGGTGAGGCTCTGGGGCCATAACTTGCAGGAAATATTCTGCAGATAGGAGTGTGTATATCCTTACATTAGAAATACTGAAATTCAGTATTCTGTTATATTAATTTCTTTGATATCAGGCATTTCTGTATTATACTTACGTTTTTATTGTTTCTTCTGCATATTCTTCACATTGGGGACTGGCTATAAAATAAGCTGCATTTTCCTGGCTGTGATTGTGATGTAAGCAAGATTCTTTGGTTTCCAGCTATTTCTTGTTAACATCACTGGCATTTTCATATTTTGTTGAACCTTACCAATTCTTTGGTCTTTATCAGTACGGTAAATACTAACCAAAGAAATGTAGATTTACCTTAAGTTATGTCCCATGGTGGGCAAATTGTTAAGTTGATTTTCTGTAATAGTATTATATGAGCTTTTCGAGGAATTCACTTCAAAATTAAATGAACATTTTAATAGGAAACATCTGAAAGATCTAGTTTGTGATAGCTAGTAATTGGATTATCAGATGTTATCTGGAGGTACAAGCTAACCAACCAGTAGAACGGTAAGCCAGTGCTGTCTAATATAAATATAATGCAGACCATATGTGTAATTTTAAATTTTCTAGTAGTTACACTTAAAAAAACAAAAACAGGTGAAATAAATTTTAATCTGTTTTATTTAACCTGGTATATTCAAAACAATATTTCAGCATTTAATCAGTATAAAAATGAACAAGATGCTTTATACTTAAAACATACCAATTCTGACTAGCTACATTAGAAGTGCTCAGTGGTCACATATGATGGTGGCTGCCTTATTGGACAATGCAAGACAAAACATTTTGAGAAATATGAAAAAAGCAGTTCTAGAATTACTGGTGAAATTAAAATACCAAAAGAATTCAAGATCGACAAACTAAGACTGTTGCTGTGCTTTCACAGTCTTTAAGGAATGAAGTAGAAATAACTCTTTTTCTGTTGTTCATGGAACACGTTTTAATGTAGATAATTGCTAAACCATTTGTTGCAGCAACAAATCATTCTGCACATTTTCAAATATATTAAGTTTTAAATATATAATCCAAATAACCCAATATAGGGGATTTTCTGAAGTTGAGATGTTAGGACCCAGAAAATGGAATTTATATCTCAGGTATTGGACATCCATTATCAAATATCAAATCATATAGAATTATTTTCCTTTAAGGAGGTTGGTAATTAAAGTTTAGTTTTTTGTATTTTTCCTTTCATATGTAATGTTTTAGGTGCTAGTGAGAAATATAATGTTTATTTTCTTTATGACATGTTTCAAATATATCTCAATTGTGTGATTTAGAACCTGACTGACTACAGGAATAGTAACACATTTTTCTGATGGCTATGAATAGAGTAAGATTCCTTTTGTTTTTTGTTTTCTTGCCTACTGTAAACGCAGGATTTCACAAAGATGAGGAAAAATTAGACATGATAAGGTAGGAGAAGTAACAGACAGCAAATTGGATGTTGTTTCATACAAATTGTCATAATGACCTAGTTGTATTTTCACATCTTTTACTGAAGTTATATATTTATAAAATTTAGTATTTCATTTTTCAGCATTTAAACATATTTTTCATTTTTTAATAGAGATGGGGGTCTTGCTGTGTAGACCAGCCTGGTAACAAACTCCTGGCCTGAAGCGATCCTCCCATCTTGGGTCTCCCAGAGTGCTGGGATTACAGGTGTGAGCCCCACAGCGCCTGGCCCATTTTTCAGCATTTTTGTAGGTTTATGTACTTTGAGACTTGGGTTTAAGAAAGTGCTTATTGACACTGCCACATATTGTAATCAACTTGGTAGATTTTAGAACATCAGTCTAATGGTCCTACCCTAGACCAATTAAAATGCACTTTCTAGGATCATCTTTGACTGTAACCCTGAAAGCGGAGTCCTGAACTAGAGAAATGTGCTGCTCGTTTTATTGATTTTTAAAAATGCATTAAACTTAATACTATAAGGAATGGTCTTTAAAAATGTTGGAAAATAAAGTGGAAATTTAAAATTTATCATATTAAATCATATCATTTGTTTTTATTTCTGTCTTTAGTCCATTTCTCTCATTGCACAGTTGTATTCCCATTCTAATTAGGAAATTCTGAGATCATAATAATCTTAGGTCTTCTTGTATTATTTATTTACCCTGTATGTATCATCACATCTTATAGAAAGATACTTAAATGTAATCACACTACTATGATCTAGTTCAGACACCTTCATGTTTTAATTGCTTTCATGTTGGTATTGAAAGATTTTATTAGGCATTTTATGAAACGTATTATTTGCAGTAGATATTTCTTTTTTTTTTATTTTTTATTTTTTTATTTTGAGATTGAGTCTTGCTCTGTTGCCCAGGCTGGAGTTGTGGCGTGACCTCACTCACTGCACCCTCTGCCTCCCTGACTCAAGCAGTTCTCCTGTCTCAGCCTCCCGAGTAGCCGGGACTGCAGGTGCACATCAACACACATGGCTAATTTTTAAAATATTTTTAGTAGAGATGGGGTTTTGCCATATTGGTTAGGCTGGTCTTGAACTCCTGACCTCAGGTGATCCACCCGCCTTGGCCTCCCAAAGTGCTGGGATTACAGGTGTGAGCCACCACGCCTGGCCTGCAGTAAATATTTCAAGAAAATTTCATAAATGAAAACATAGGTAATGTATTTTGATATCTCTTGGACAAATTATAACAAGCTTACTTTATATTATAAGAAGAGTACTTTCAGTTTTAAAAGTAGCCAGAGAACCATAGTTGTAAACCTAAAAAATACCTGTCCCTTTGGAACACCAAGCGAATGATACAGCAGATTAGAAGTACCAGACTTTCCTTTTAGTTTACTTGTGCTTGTTGTGGTATTTTTGGAGACATTACTGTTGCTAGCGCCACCTAATTTGTATTCTGAAATTATCGAAGGCTAAAGCTGATAAAACTATTTTCTTTTGTTATCAAAACAGGATTAGGTCTAATTTCTTTTTCTACTTGATACTGAACTCAGTTTTATATATGAGACTTCTTTTAAGAATTCCCTAAATAGTGAAGTGTTTGCTGCTATAGCTCCAATGTACACAAGTGATTATATTTACCAAAAAGACAAACTGTAAACTCGTTTGTTTCTTTTACTAGTTATCTTCCTTTCTGCTCTGTCTCTTCATTGCTTTCACTTTTCCTAAATTAGACTCACTGTTTATATGCAACCTTGGTTTTGCATAGTATGTTGGAAGAGTGTGGGGCCGGGATTGATTTAGGATTTGGAGGTGTAAAGTTTGCCAGTGAGACACCAAACCTTCTCTGGCTGCTTTAAAAACTGATAGTACTCTTGGGCTGTAAGAGTGACTTTGATCATATTTAACAACCAGCAATAGAATGACTTTTAATAGAAAGTTGCTTCTAAATAGCCTGTCCTCCACCTGTCATTATTGTTCTTATTTCCCCATCCCACAGTCCCTGTATAACTTACTAGCTTGGACAGTTTACGTGAGAAATTGGCCTCAAAGCAGAAAGAAATTTAATACTAATAGTAAATGATTTTGGGGTTAAATTATTTTTCTTGGGTTCAAATCCAGTCCCTGCCAGGTAGTAGTTTTTAGTTTCTGTAGTATTTGATAGCAAGTTGGCTCTATTCACAACTTAATGATTACATTAGGGACTCTTTTGCTTTTAGTTCAGTTGATAGATTAAGGGGGCATGAGATAGATTTTTAAAATTAATTTTTAGTAATTTTTATAAGTGAAGAAATTCAAAATTCTAGGTTATTACTGGTGGAGGCATTAGTGTATTTCATATCATAGTTCATTGTTTATTGATGAATTCATACACATATGCAAAAAAAGATAATAGATGCTGAGCAGAAAAAAATTCAGGAAGTGCTGAACAGAGTGCTTAACATAGCAGTGAACAGAAAGGAGCATGATCTTTAATTACAGTTTAGAAAGTGCTGGATTGTAGGAGGAGAGCCCATATATTATAGGGGCAGCTAACCTTTTCTGAATAGTGTAAGTTCTTGATCAAAGCTAAGATCTGAAGGACAATTTAAACTTTGATAATTATAGCTATATTTTAGTTTTAAGGTCTAAGGAATATACTAGATAATTTGTCAGAATATCTAAGTATAATGATAGTTTTTCTTCAGAACTATAAAATTACACAAAGTCTGTCTTCTTTTTGAAATGAGAGAAAATTTTGGCATCAAAGCTAACTTTTAAATTATAATGAATAATACATAATTACCAGAAAATTCCTATTTCTGAAATAAAATTATTCAACATTATTTTTATCTTAGAGTATGACTTTCTGTGTCATATTTTTGAGAACTGTCTACTGCCAACGTAATATTAAACTATCGACTAAAAGGAACTTAAGATGTAAGCCCAATCTCAGAGAAAAACCAATGGAAGTATTGAGAGAACTAAATTTAGATATCTCTTGCTCCGCAGTTCCTACCACTAAATACAATTGCAAACAATAAAACGTCCAGGGGGTGATGGAATGAGAGGGTACTAATGGTGTGGTAAGAGAGATGATGGTTCATTGGGAGTACTAAGGAAAGGTCTCCTGATGAGAAAATATTTAAGGCCATACCTGAAGGGTTAGAAAACGCCAGACATGGGTGGCCGTGGTGGCTCACGATTGTAATCCTAGCACTTTGGGATGCCAAGGCTGGTGGATCCCAAGGTCAAGTGTTTGAGACCAGCCTGACCAACATGGTGTCTCTACTAAAATACAAAAATTAGCCAGGCATGGTGGTGCACGCCTGTAATCCCAGCTACTCACGAGGCTGAGGCAGGAGAATCACTTGAACCCGGGAGGTGGAGGTTGCAGTGAGCCGAGATTGCACCACCACACTCTAGCCTGGGTGACAGAGCGAGACTCCATCTCAAAAACAAACAAACAAAAAAACAGCAGACATTTATTGAAGGGCTGGAATGGTATAGTAAAGTGTTCTGAGTTAGTTGGGCTCTGATTGATAAAGAGCTTGGCGTGTTTGAAGGAGAGCAGGGAAGCCAGAATAGCCGGAGCATAGTAGCAGGGAGACAAGTGCCACAAGATGAGGTTGGAGAAAGGCACTGGGAAAGGTTTGTCTTTTAAGTGCTCTGAGAAGCAGTTGAAGGTTTGAAATAGAATAGTGACTTGCTTGATCACATTTGTACTTTTGCAAAGTTCCTCTGGCTGCTGTGGGGAAAGGCTTGAGTAGATGCAGGGTGGGAACAGCATAACCAGCAGTAGACTCTTGCAGCATGTTAGGCGAGAGATGGTGGTGGCCACAACTGGGCTGCTGGTGGTGGAAGTGACAAGAAGTAGAAGGATCAGAGACAAAACTTGAAGATAAAAAGTCTTGAATTTACTGATGATCTGCATTGACGAAGTGTTGGGGGAGAGGACTGAAGGAGCAGAGGAGAGTGACAAGGGACTGGGTGCCATTTATAAGGATGGGGAACACTGGGATGAAACCGGTTAAGGGAGAAATTTTTTAAACATGGCAAACTTAAGAGGTTTTGTGTGAGAAAATGGAAATGCTAAGAAGGAAGTTGAAAATCCTGCTAATTTGGAGATCTCTGGTTAAAACTAGATACAAGAATGTTAAGAGGCAACAACTTCCAAGACACCCTCGTTGTAGATAATACCATTTCGGGTCTAGGCTCAAGCCCTGGGAAACTCCAGGGCTTTGGAAGTCAAATACAGGAAGAACATGTACAGGAGATGAAGAAAGATTAGCGAGGAAGTCAGTGAAACATCCACAGGTGTGCTGCTGCCAAATCCAGCAGAATAGTATGCCAGATGTTAGGAGCATGAGTAAAATAAGAAAAGAGAAATGGCTTTTGACAATACAGAGGTTACTTAAGACCCTGGACTACTAATAGTAGGGAAGAAGACATAGGTACAGATTCAAGTTGATTTGAGATTATGGAAGTGAGGTAATTGACCTGCAGTGGTTGCTGCTTAGTGAAATCAGCATAGTGATTACGTGAGTTAGGTTAGAGATTTGATGGGTAAGAAAGAATACCCAAGGGTGATCCTGAAGGGAAAATAAATAAAGTGTTTGCTACAGAGAATGAGTTGGATAGCTGGACTTCAGTGTCTGTGGATTGAGTTTGTGACTTAAAAATGAAACCAGTCTATTGCTTGCATGGCTTTTCTCAAAATACTGTTATTCCATTACCTGTCTCTTACCCGAAGAGTAGTCACATTCTTATTTCTGGTTATTTTAATTCCTGGTGGTATTTTTATGTGATTAATGAGATACTACCTGATAATTTGGTAATATTCTAGAAACCCGGTAAGTACTATGTACCTTGTCTTAAGTTTTGGTTACTTAATTGGTAAAATTATAGCATGCGCCATTGATTTACCTAATTCAAAATAGATTATTTTATTGTTTGACATTTGTCTTGTGTTTTTCTTTAAAATGTTATCTTTGTGGAGTAAACATTTTTTTGTATGCTGTTTAGCATCTTCATCAGATTAGTTCAGGGTGTTACTGAATATGGTTATTTGGAAGTAAAATGCTTTAGTTTTAGTTATATAGCTTTTAATAAGATACTATGTTCCATATAATTTATCAGATATTTTAGGCATTTTAATTCAGAAATTTAGGACAATTTGCTTTAACGTTTCTTCATATTTGTCCATTGGATGTAATTTCCACAAATATTCATTTCCCTAAGTAAAAACTGAAACCCAAACCCACAACTAATGGTCACTGAAGAAGGAGTGATTAAATGCTAATAAAAATAATGGTATTTGTATTTTAATGTTACCAACTCTCCACAGTTTAAAGTTTATGCATTTATCGATTGCTTATATTTCTCATCACATTTTTTGGCCTACTGGTTTTGGTCGTTTATAGCTATAGAATATAGAATTCCTTATGGTTATCCATTTCTCCTTTTAAGTAGAATGATAGTTGTTAGAAGAAAAATAATCCCCCAGTACTTTCTTCTAGTGTTAATTCTTAAAGTGTGATTGACCTTTATTTTACTTTTTGGTGCGGTGATTGCAGTTCATGAGTCAATGTTGATGTCATATAAACCTTAATTTTTAATGTTTCATTGTAGTGATGTCTCAGCCAGAATAAAATATTTAATGTAAATTGTAGCAGCAAACATTTAAGTTATTTAAGTTACACTTAAATGTTTAAGTCACTGTTAGTGATAAGCTTATTTTGCCTTCCTTGAAGCAATTTGTCCTAAAGTTCCATACGTTTGCATTTGTTTTTGCTGTTCTAAAATTCCTTCGTTGCTGGCTTTGACCTTTTACGTTGCTGAGTTTTACACATCTGTTTTCTCAACTGCCATATCCTAGGGGGCTTGGAGTACCCATAATACAGTGAGCCCGCCTTCCTGGTCCCCAGACATTTCAGAAGGTCGGGACATTTTTAAACCCAGGCAGCTTCCTGGCAGTGCCATTTGGAGCATCAAAGTGGTAAATAAAATTGCATTTACATTCATATATCATTTCTGTCTGATTGTTTTGCCCTACTGGATGTTAAGAATTAAATCTGTCTTTTCTAGATTGAGCTTCTAGAGACACTTTTTAAATCTAAATTTTTAATGTAAAGAAATAATATGCATTTAAAAATCAGGTATACATTTTTAATACCTCTTTTTATGGTTAATTCCTTTTGTTGTGATTACTACTGTTTTTATGAGGGAGAAGTCCTTGACATGTAGACCAAAAGGTAATTAAGGACATTTTCATTCACGATATCATAAAACTTTGTTGCTTAGAAAAAAGCAAAAGAAAAACTCCATTGTTTTATTATGTTCTCATGAAGAAGAAATACCAGAATTGTGGCAGATTTCATTGTCTGTGGTTAATACCTTAAAGTGACAAGGCTTTTCCCCCCATGACAGTGGTTGATGACTCTGTCAGTCCTTGAAGTAAGTAGTGTGATGCATTTTGAAGAGGAAAAAAGTTAATTTGGAAAAGTATTAACTCAGAAGTTAAAATACTTCATTGACTAGAGGTGACAATTTTTCTTCATCTTCTATATTTAATATTCTGGAATATGGCTGTTTAATTTAGACTCATCAAGGATTTTAAGGAATTCTAGATTATACTTTATTTTCTTTCATGACTGGAAGAACAATTTTTTTTTTTTAACCTCCCTACCTCCCCTGATACCATCCAAGATATTGAGGTATAAATATTTTAAGAGTTGTTTGGTAGTTTTGTAATACAGACCACCAGTTTTCACTTTTTGTTTTTCTGGGTCAGCATTTGATGTTGGAGAAAATAAATTGAGAGATTACTGTAGTGTTGATTTTTAATCACTGACTTAGTTTTTCAAAAATCTTTAATACCAATTTAAAAACAAAACAAACTTGGCCAGGTGCCATGGCTCACGCCTGTAATCCCAACACTTTGGGAGGCTGAGGCAGGCGGATCACTTGAGGTCAGGAGTTCGAGACCAACCTGGCCAACATGGTGAAACCCTGTCTCTACTAAAAATACAAACAAATTTAGCCAGGCATGGTGGCATGTGCCTGTAATCCCAGCTACTAGGGAGGCTGGGGCAGGAGAATTACTTGAACCCAGGAGGCGGAGGTTGCAGTGAGCCAAGATCGCACCATTGCACTCCATCCTGGGCGTAGAAGCGAGACTCCGTCTCAAAAACAAACAAAAAATGCAAAAAACTAACCTGATCCCATACATCTGTTGTTCAAAGAAGCTGATGCATCAAGGGATCTCAAGGAGAGCAGGTTAAGAGAAGACAGGAGTGGCAGTTTGAAACTGGAAGCTGGCTGTATTTATTACATCCAAAGGGAAAAAACCCATTCCTCCCATTCCTGTTATTCATGTGTATCTATTTTATGCTTACAGTATCACCATAAAGTTACCATTCTGCTAAATAGGGAATAAGTTCATTTCAAACTATGATAAGGGACATCAGTTGAAGATATGACATATTATTTAACTTGTTGGGAGGGAAACATCAAAGTATTTTCCTGAGCATCTGGATAATTTTAAATATACATAATTCATCTACTTAGGTAGGTGCCAGGTTTTTTCAAGGAGTAGTTAATTAGTACAAACAAGGGTAGGGGGGCAGGGAACACCATACTCTGGTTCTTAAATTATCAGGGAATTTAACTAACACATTTTCCCATACATTTATTTTTTGTGTAAGAAGTCAGATAAATTATTTCCATTTCAAGTATTTATTATTCAGATTATTTAAAGCAAAGCTTTCACAAAGCCTTTTGCTAGCTTTCCCATAATCCTCAAATATTTTTTCCTGGCTGGACGCTTTGGCTTACTCCTGTAATCCCAGCACTTTGGGAGGCAGAAGCAGGAGGATCACTTGAGCCCAAGAGTTCTGGGCTGCAGTGAGCTGTGATCACACCACTGCACTCCAGCCTGAATGACAGAACAAGTTCTTGTCTCAAAAATAAAAGTAATAATAATAATACATTTTCTTCTAAGTACTGTGGTGAATGAGGTAGAAATGTTGAGTTCATAAGAGAACTGTTGAATAGTGAAGGAAACTGACTTAATTTTAATGACAGGAAGAATACTGTTACACACTAGCAAAAATGAACTTTCATGCTGATGTAGCAGTACAGAATATGGTTCCAACCCAGGGACGCTGGAGCCAGACTTGCTAGATAAGTGACCTTAGACAAGTTACTTAACCTTTTTATTCCTCAGCAAAGTCATCTAAAATGGGGATAATAAAACCTACTATATGGGATTGTCGAGAGTAAAAAATACTTAAATTAGTACGTAGTAAGTACTCAATAGATACTAGCTATTACTGTAATCACTGCAAGACCAGTTAATGGGAGAGTTCTTCCTTATACTCTGTACTCTATATTAAATACAATTTGTTGCACTTCGAAATATCTGGATTAGGCTGTAGTTGTTGTAGCCACCGAGAATGTAGGAGTGGGAAAGAGAAAAATCATGCAAAGGCTTGCTGAAAGCGTTCACAGTGACAGGCCCAAGGTATGATTCTAAGGTTGTAAACATTTTATATTTAGATTTTTAAGTTGTGGAGTATGCTTTTAAAGATACAAATACTTACCTAAAAAAAAAAAGTGTTTGTGTAACATTTAATAAAATGTTTTATCTCAGTGTCATTTGGATTTAAAAATTATTTTCGGCTGTCACAGAATGTTGACTTTCCCTAATCTGTTACATAGGGCCGTGGGTCTGGATTTCCAGGAAAGCGGAGACCGCGAGGTGCAGGACTGTCGGGGCGAGGTGGCCGAGGCAGGTCAAAACTGAAAAGTGGAATCGGAGCTGTTGTATTGCCTGGGGTGAGGCTTGCTTCGTGTATATTTTCTCTAATCTATATGTCAATTGATGAAAGTCTCACAGCAAGTTATTTTGATAATACAAAAAACTAGCCGGGCGAGGTGGTGGGCGCCTGTAGTCCCAGCTGCTCGGGAGGCTGAGGCAGGAGAATGGCGTGAACCCGGGAGGCGGAGCTTGCAGTGAGCCGAGATCCGGCCACAGCACTCCAGCCTGGGCGACAGAGGGAGACTCCGTCTCAAAAAAAAAAAAAAGAATCATATAAAGAGGCCAAAATGTTTATTTTATTTTACTCTGTCTCTACTTTGCTTTTTTTTTTTTTTGTGCCTCTGGTTACATTTTCTTGTATATTTACTTTCTCATCCTTTCTCTTTCCTTACCTTCCTCTTTGACTCCTTATCTTTCTATGCCAACCCTCTCCATAAAGTCAATGTGTAATATAGTTGCTCTTTTATTTAAAAAATCTTAAGATGGATAGATATTTGCTTATATCATGTTATGAGGCTTTATTTATATGTGCATTACAAGTATATTTGCTAACTACTAGCAAATATTTTATGTAATAACCGCTATTTTATTAAAATCCTGTTTTAAAAATTCTGAAATGTCATTTTAAGTACAGGTGAAATTATTCAAGTTTACTACTAAGCCAGAAGGAGTAAGGAAGCTTAGATTCTTGTCCTTTTTTCAAAAAGAAAAATTTTAAAACCAGGCTTATTGAGGTATAGTTGATATAAGCTATATTTGACATGTACAATTCCATAAGCTTTGATATATGTATACACCCTTGAAAACGATACCACAATCATGATAGTGAATATATTCATCTCCCAAAGTTTCTTCATGCCCCTTTGTAATTTTCTGCATTCCCCCTGCCATCCGTCCTCGTTTCCAAGATTAGTTTGCATTTTCTAGAGTTGTATATAAGTGGAATCCTACAGAATTGTATGCTTTTTGGACTGATTTATTTCAGCACAATTATTTGGAGATTCATATATGCTGTTGTGTTTGTTAACAGTGTACTCCCTTTTCTTGCTGAGTATTAATAAAACTGGATGCACCACGGTTGTAGACTTGTGCACTTCTTTTTTTTTCCTTCTTTTTTTTTTCTGAGACAGGTTCTTGTTCTAATTCCTGGGCTGGAGTGCGGTGGTGTGATCATAGCTCACTCCAGATTCGACCTCCCACCTCCATCTCCCAAGTAGCTGGGACCGTAGGTGTGTGTCCTACTACATACATCCAACTCCTTTTTAAAAATTTTTAATAGAGACAGCATCTCACTATGTTGTCCAGGTTGGTCTCGAACTTCTGAGCTCAAGCAGTTTTCCCACCTTGGCTTCCCAAAGTGCTGGGATTACAGCCATGAGTCACCATGCCCCAGCCTGTAGTCTTACGTTCTTGTAATGTCTTCATCTGGTTTTGGTATCAGCATAACTCCAGCTTCTTAGAATGAATCAGGAAGTGTATTCTCCTCTTCAGTTTTCTGGAAAAGTTGTGTAGTAGTGGAAATATTTCTTCTTATATTATACATGAATTTATTAGTGAAACGATCTTGGCCTGAAATTTTCTTTGTGGGGTGGTTTTTGTTTTCTTTTTTTTTTTCTTTTGAGATGGAATTTCGCTCTTGTTGCCCAGGCTGGATTGCAATGGCGCGATCTCGACTCATGCAACTGCCACCTCCCAGGTTCAAGTGACTCCTCTGCCTCAGCCCCCTGAGTAGCTGGGATTACAGGTGCCCACCACCACGCCTGGCTAATTTTTTTTTGTATTTTTAGTAGACAATTTTTCACCATGTTGGCCAGGCTGGTCTCGAACTTCCGATCTCAGGTGATCCACCTGCCTTGGCCTCCCAAAGTGTTGGGATTACAGGCGTGAGCCACCGCGCTCAGGCTGGAGTGCAGTGGAGTGATCTCCGCTCACTGCAGCCTCCACCTCCCAGGTTCAAGCAATTCTCCTGCCTCAGCCTTCTGAGTAGCTGGGATTACAGGTGTGCACCAACATGCCTGGCTAATTTTTGTGTTTTTGGTAGAGATGGGGTTTCGCCATGTTGGCCAGGCTGGTCTCGAACTCCTGGCCTCAGATGATCTGACTCCCGAAGTGCTGGGATTACAGGATGAGCCACCGCGCCCAGCCTATGGGTCGGTTTTTAACAACAAATTTTGTTTCTTTAACAGGTACCTATTTAGGTTATCTGTCTCCCCTTGCATAAATTTGCATCTCTCGAGATTTGTTCATTTTGTCTATCTTGACAAATTAAAGGAATGGAGTTGATCATAATATTTCTTACTATTTTAATACCTGTAGAATCTGTAGTGATTTCACCTTCCTTATTCTCAATACTAATACTTTGTATCTTGTCTTATTTTTTTCCTGATCAGTCTGGCTAGAGATTTATCAATCTTATTGATCTTCTTGAGTCAGCCATTGTTTTCATGGGCTTTTCTCTATTTTCTTTCCCCTTTCTGTTTTATTGATTTATATTCTCATCTCTTTTTTCCTATCTTCTCACTTTGAGTTTAATTTGATCTTCTTTTTTTGTTTACTCTTTTGTGTCCCTGTTTGGAAGGGACATTTGTGAAGTTTAGGTCAGAGCTTTCTGTTCCCTGGCTTATATCTGTGGTCTAAGAAAATGAAATATCTATCACCTTCTGAATAAATCACACTATTATCTATGCAGGCAACAATAGCACTTATTTTCTCAAAGTTTACCTTTGCCCTCAAGGTAATTTATTTTTCTAGCAGTCTAAAGATCATGAAATAAATTATAAAATAAAAACAGTGGGTCCTCAAGCTAGATGATACTGTTTTCTTTCTTGCATGGACAATTATTTTAAAATATTTTGGTTTTTCTGCACTTATTATTTAAATATAACTCTCCACCTCCCACTTGAATCTAGGGACATTGTAATTTTTTACTGCAGACTTTGTTTCTGGTTTATACTGGGAATATATTTTTTATCATTTTCAGTGAAAGCATTCACTGGTTAAATTTCCTTTTAAAATTAATAATGGATCTTTACAATTTCTTTGAGCTGCTCAGTGTGTATAAAGTGTTGAAATTTCTGTTAGTGGTTGGGAGGTAGAAATAGATACTTTATCTCTATTTTAGCCATTTCCACAATTATATATCTTAATAGTCTTCTCAATGCATCATTAGTCCTATGGCTGAATTAATGATTACTTTTAGTGGTCACTTAATTTCTTACTGATCATGATGATTCTACTTTTGTGAATCATCTTGGATGATTCTCTAAAATCTTAGAAAACTAATTTTGAAGTATGCATAATTAAAGCATTATAGGTAGATCAGAATTTACCATTGCTAACTCCTCAGTCCTTCTTATTTCCCTGTTACCAGTTTGGTATCTTTATATATTAGGTTGATCCGTATGAAATTGCCAATATTATTTCTGAACTGATGAAAAGCAGCAGTTTCTTATGATTCAACCTATTATATGTGCCCGTAGACTACATATAATGACTTTGCATGTTTTTATAAGTGCTACACCTCACATACTGTTCTGCAATTTATTTTTTCACTCAAAAATGTCTTTTGATAATTTCTTTCATGAGAGTCCATATAAATTTCTGCCTCCTTGCTTTTAAAATGTTGCATAATTTTCTAATGTTTGGATTTGCCATTGTTTTACTTATTCTGTAATGATGAATATCGACATTATTAGGGTTCATATGACTGTAAATTGCTCTTATAAAGCATTAATACTGTCCATTAAAACTGCTTTTAGACCGAGCACGGTGGCTCATGCCTATAATCCCAGCACTTTGCAGGCCGAGGCGGGCGGATCACTTTGTCAGGAGATCGAAACCATCGTGGTTAACATGGTGAAGCCCCATTTCTACTAAAAATACAAAAAAACTAGCCGGGCATGGTGGCAGGCGAGTGAACCCGGGAGGCGGAGCTTGCAGTGAGCCGAGATCGCACCACTGCACTCCAGCGTGGGGGACAGAACGAGACTGTCTCACAAAAAACTGCTTTTAAATATATTTATTTTGAAAAATACTGAGATGTAGTCCTTCTATTTAGTTAACCTTCCTTCCTTCCTTCCTTTCTTCCTAACTTCCTTCCTTCCGTCCTTCTTTCCTTTCTTCCTCTTTTTTTTTTTTTTGGAGATAGATAGGGTCTCGCTCTGTCACCCAGGCTGGAGTGCAGTGGTGTAATCTTGGCTCACTGTAACCTCTGCCTCTCAGGTTCAAGTGATTCTCCTGCCTCAGCCTCCTGAGTAGCTGAGACTATAGGCGTGTGCCACCACGCTTGGCTATTTTTTTGTATTTTTGGTAGAGATGGGATTTCACCTCCTTGCCCAGGCTGGTCTTGAACTCCTGAGCTCAAGCGATCCACCCACTTCAGCCTCCTAAAGTGCTAGGATTATAGACATGAGCGCCACACCCAGCTGGTTAATCTTCTTTCAGTTGTTCCTCAAGAAAAGTAATTCTATTGTTTTATGTTTTGACCTTGAACATAACCTGTTGTGTTTCAACTCTGTCTTTTCAGGCTTAGGTTGTAAGCTTTTTAAAGAAAGAGGATTGTATTTTATGATTTTGGCACTGCCCTCCTTGTCTTCTTCTACAACTTCTAATTCAGAGCTTTATTTTGTTTCATAATCACTCTAGAAATTAGTAACAAACCAGTGGGTACTTAGTTGATGTAGTCAAATAGAAGTAAGTCCCGACTGAACAATATTGGTTGATAATCATTTGGATAATACTGAAATTTTGATATTATTCAAAATAATATTCTAAATTGGTATAATAGAACTATAATGAGAACCACATATGCAATTTAAAACTTCCTAGTAGCCACGTTAAAGAGTTACAGTGGGGCCGGGCGCGGTGGCTCAAGCCTGTAATCCCAGCACTTTGGGAGGCCGAGACGGGCGGATCACGAGGTCAGGAGATCGAGACCATCCTGGCTAACACGGTGAAACCCCGTCTCTACTAAAGAATACAAAAAACTAGCCGGGCGAGGTGGCGGGCGCCTGTAGTCCCAGCTACTCGGGAGGCTGAGGCAGGAGAATGGCGTAAACCCGGGAGGCGGAGCGTGCAGTGAGCTGAGATGCGGCCATTGCACTCCAGCCCGGGCGACAGAGCAAGACTCCGTCTCATAAAAAAAAAAAAAAAAGTTACAGTGAGCTGGGCGCAGTGGATCACTTGAGGTCAGGAGTTAGAGACCAGCCTGACCAACATCGTGAAAACCCATCTCTACTAAAAATACAAAAATTAGCTGGGTGTGGTGGTGGACACCTGTAATCCCAGCTACTTGGGAGGCTGAGACAGGAGAATAGCTTGAACCGGGAGGCGGAGGTTGCAGTGAGCCGAGATCGCACCATTACACTCCAGCCTGGGCACCAAGAGTGAAACTCCCTCTCAAAACAAAATAAAGGTTATAGGGAATAGGCTAAATTAATTTTAATGCCTTCCATTTTGACTGATATATCTAAAATATTACCATTTCAACATGTAATATATAATTAGGTGTTGTATTTTATGCTTACAGTACATCTCAGTTCAGACTAGCTACATAGCAGATCCCAAGTGGGTGTCACTAAAATAGAGTGATAGATTTGTGTGTGTACATACATACAATATTATCATTTATAGTTTCTTGATTAGAATTCTGCATAATCAAGTCTTGCTAAGACAGGTTTATTATATTTTCTCATCACTTCTTGGTCTATAGGAATTCTACCTCTAAAGAGAGAATTAGGTGAATAATAAAATGTTAAGACTCCATTTTATGGTAGTATTTTAGCATTAATAGTATTTGGAATTGTTATTCTAGACCTTGGCAAAAATACATGTTTTGATTATGAATTTTCTGAAGCTTTCCAGTTAAGTATAAAACAAGTGAAAAATATAACTTCATATTTTGTGTATTTTGCTTTTTATAGGTGTCTGCTGCAGATATTTCATCAAATAAGGATGATGAAGAAAACTCTATGCACAATACAGTTGTGTTGTTTTCTAGTACTGACAAGTTCACTTTGAATCAGGTTTGAACTTAACAATTTACTGTCTTCCTCATTGAATTCCTCCTTGCACATTTCTGCTTTATCTCATATATACAGAAGTCATCCAATATTTAGCTATAGAGCTGTATTAGTTAAGAAGATATTTTTAAAGTAAAATTTGTAGATTTTTAGCTTAGTCTCCATTTAAAATATGTTCTGTTTTCTTAACTTCAGGATATGTGTGTAGTTTGTGGCAGTTTTGGCCAAGGAGCAGAAGGAAGATTACTTGCCTGTTCTCAGTGTGGTCAGTGTTACCATCCATACTGTGTCAGTATTAAGGTAAACATCCTTAAATTGAGTTAACAAAAATGTAGTGAATTTTTATTTGATTTGAGTGGTAACATGAACTCCCAGTTCTCACAGTTAAGTATGATGAATATTACACATATGTGACAGTATTTAAGTACTTTAAATACTGCTTTTAAGGGTTTGCTATTTCAAGAAATTTGCTCCTCTATAAATCTTATATTGTACTAATATCCTGCTTTTGTCTTGAAAAAGTAAAACATAAAAATATGTGCATTTAACTTAAAAGATAATTTATACTATTCACAAAGATTTTAGGTTTAACTGATTCATTTTGTCTTGTTGATTTAAAAAGCTGAGAACTGGAGTATTTAGTAAAAAATTATTAGCCCATTCTGTTCTTTCCCACATTCTCTCTCCTCTATGCTCACTCATATACAAAAAGACATTTTCTCCTTACAGCCAAAAGAAACAAAACAAGTGTCATATTTAATGCAATTGGTAATAATCAAGAGTCAGCACTGCTCACTTTCAAGCATTTCAGGATAGAGGCTTTCTGGGGAACCTTTTAAGTGGTATCGTGTGCTTGGTTTTAAATATGGACAGGTCTCAATACTTCAGTGTTGAATCTAAGGTTCTTGGTTTTTCTTTATAAGAACTCAGTCTTAATAAAACTTATATATTTGAATAAAGTGTCATGGCCACTGGAGGCAAGCATGGAGGTATAGCTGTACAGCAGAGGTCTTAATGTACTCCACAAGTAAATCTTTTCTAGTACTGCCATACCATGTAATATAAATACTAACCTCAGTTTCAGTGATAGATTGTGAACTATGAGTGATTTTTATACCTTTCTCCCCTGCCCTTCAAATGTGACTGTATTATATCATTGTCAGTAAAATGTCAGTGTAGTAAGCAAATCAACATTATCTCCCTCAGAATTCTTTGTTGATAACTACACTAGTGTTTCTTTTATAGGGTAATACAGGTTTTTGTGAATTTAGGAATCAAAATGAAAGATTGTAATTAATACTATCCAAAATAGAAGACTAGTACGGTTAATTTATGTAGTCTTTTGAAGTTAGTTGCTCATGGTATTTGACTGAAAAAGACAGTATATAAAGCCAATTAAAAAAATAGAGTTCTATATGCATAAAATATGTTTCTTTTCTTCTTTGTACTTTGTATAAAAGTTGCTGTTATTAGATTTTGTGTTTTAGAATACTTAGTGTTTTGGACCTAAGGAAATTGAATAAGATCCCTTTCAAGGTAGTAATGTATTTCTTTTAACCCATCCAACAATGACCGAATTCCCATTTTACAGATGAGTTAAATACGACTTACGTAAGTTAAGATTGGACAATTAGTTCACTGTCAAACACCTAGTTACTGGTAGAGCTAGAATTTGAATTCCTATTTTTAAAAATTGTGTGTGGTTCCTTTTATATGATGACGCTGTTTTGGACAGTGTAGGATACTGCAGTCTCATTGATTGAGAAATACAGCAGTATCTAGAAATATACCAGGGATATTTGAATGGACTCAGTTTGAGTTTTTGTTGTAGGAGGCAGTTGTTTGTGGATGAGTTTGATACCTTTGAAGCTTCTCTTTAAGCTTTCTGGGGCAAGTCTAGAAAGCCTTCACTCTGAGGTGGATGTTTTCAGACTTTATGGTTTTAGAACCTTAACGCTCTTTAAAATTTCTGAGGACCCGATAGTTTTTGTTTATGAGGATTTTAACTATGGACTATTCACCATTTTAGGAATTAAAACTAGGAACATTTTATAACACAAGACTACAGAAGCACAACCTGCATAATGTCAATGTAATGATATGATACAACATGTAGCCTCTATAAATACCACTGTATAATTGTGAATGAATTAAAGTCAAAAAAGGCAAATTAAATCCTAGTATTATTTAAACTTGTTTTAACCTTACAGGCCCACTGGGGTTCCCTAGACCACACTTTGGTAGCTGCGGTCCTAGCATTAGTTTAACCCTATACTTAAGACTTGGCCTTTCTGGTATCTCTACTGAATTCTACCCCTTGTTCACCATTGTCTTTGTACTCTGACTAGTTGGGCTTCGCTTGTCTTTGAGCCTTTTGCAAGCTCAGTAACTGCAGCTTACAAATTCCTAGTAGGTGTACTTTCCCCTGGTTGGGGGTCTTTGGCCTTATAGAAGTGCAACTTGGTGTTCTGCCGAAGATTTCAGGGGAATCCTTTAGATTTCTGAGGATCTTAGTCCTTATGCTTCTTCATTTTGAGTACTGTGTCCTGCACATTCCACTGCCTCACCTTCCCTAACCTCAGGGAGGCCATGGATTGTTCTCTGATGAGGTTCTCCTTCCCTGGGCAGCGTTCTGGAAAATGTTTCTAGGCAGAGTATCACAGGACTCCCTGAGTGTGTCCTTCCTCTCAGAGACCACTGTCGCCTGTACTAGGTGTTGTCCAATATCTGAAAACAATTGTTTCATACATTTTGTCCAATTTTCTAGTATCTTATGGGAGAACAGGCTGGTCCCACCTACTCTATTATAGTTGAAGCATGTATCTGTATTAGATTATAAAACATATCTGTAACAATTTTGGACAGTGTACCATGAATGGAATCCTGGATGACATCTTATTTGAAAAAGCTTTTAAAACTAAGCCTAAACTGGTTCAGCAGAAGAAAAAAATGACTTGATAGTACAACCCCAGTACCTAGGTTAAAAGGAAATTTCACAGAGGGAGAAATTGTTCAAGTGTTGAAGTACTAGTAATCAAGAAACACAAACACTAATATTTCTGTTAGATTTGAGAATAAGAAGGTCTTGACAAGCCTGGCTTAAGCATTTTTGAGTGGATGTGGGAGTAGAGACCAGAGTGTAGTGTGTTGAAGAGTGAATATAAACTGAGAAAGTTGGAGAGTTTGGTTGTAAAAGAGGCCACAGGTATCTGTGAAGAAAACTTAGTAGGAATGAAAATAAATATTTTAAAAATTCTGCCACTAAACACCCCAGATCTGTCTGCCACTTTATCTTCAGATCATCATTGAAGCCAGGGTTAGGCAGACTGGCCCATAGACTAAATCTGGCCCATTTCCTGTGTTTGCGTGTTTGCAAATAAATTTTTATTGAAATATAACCATGTTCTTTTGTTTACATATATTTGTAGTGGTT
This sequence comes from Trachypithecus francoisi, assembly GCF_009764315.1. Taxonomy (NCBI): domain Eukaryota; kingdom Metazoa; phylum Chordata; class Mammalia; order Primates; family Cercopithecidae; genus Trachypithecus; species Trachypithecus francoisi. The sequence continues at coordinate 7,182,850 of NW_022681469.1, forward strand.
TTTGCCTTATACTGGCAGAGTTTTTATAAAGTTGCAACAGATCATATGGCCCTCAAAACTTTCTATTTACTCTCTGGTCCTTTATTGGAAATGTTTGCTGGCTGCTGCTCTAAGCCACCCTGATCTTACTCCTAGGCCATTTCCTTCATTTGGGCAAGTAATATATTAACTTGGTAATCTAAGACAAATTCTTAAAAATCAATAAGCTAATCAAACTAATAAATATACATGTTTAAAAATCAAATGAGATGAAAAGCTTTGTAATGGGCCAGGCGTGTTGCCTCACACCTGTAATCCCAGCACTTTGGGAGGCCGAGGCAGGTGGATCACTTGAGGTCAGGAGTTCGAGCCAGGCTGGCCAACATAGTAAAACTCTATCTCTACTAAAAATACAAAAATTAGCTGGGTGTGGTGGCTCGTTCCTGTAGTCCCAGCTACTCAGGAGGCTGAGCCAGGAGAATTATTTGAACATGGGAGGCGGAGGTTGCAGTGAGCTGAGATCATACCACTGCATTCCAGCCCAGGCAACAAAGCGAGACTCCGTCTCAAAAAAAAAAAAAAAAAAGCCTTGTATTACTTTACCTCCATGTCTGAGGCAATCACTTTTCATCTTTTCAGGTCTTTTTTCTTGTAGTTAGTGCTATAGCTCTAAATGATAAACTGGTTTACTGCTTTATCAGTGCTAGATTTTGTCGACTTTCTGCTATGAATAAATCAATTCTGATTTAGGTCTTAAAATACACCTCCTTCCTTCTCCCAATATAGTTGTATTACTATGTTTAGTTCAATTAATAAGGTGTTTGTTTTGACTCAGTGAATGTTCACTGCAGATCTAAACAGTGTACTGTGAGTTTCTTTTGTCTTTCATGGAGTTTTTAATAACAAGAAAGTAATAGTGACTCTCCATTTGTTCTTTGTTTTTGCCTACAATACAACTATCATATAAGATTATTTTTTAAAGTAGCGCTTTTTTCTGGGAAAAGTCCTACCCTCCTCCTGGACATTTCCTTCTCCTGCTCTGAAATATGCCGGTAGCTTCTAGGTGTGTTGTTCTCATCCTTAAACTTTCCTGGCCTGAATGTCTTTTGTTGGATCTGTTGATTTATAGATCCCAAGTCTTCCTTTTCTTTATAATACATCCTCATTCTGTTCCACATATCTCCCAGTAACTTTATTAGAAGGAGAATGAGGGAGCTGAATTTTGAATCTTCCTGTGTCTACAACGTATTCTGTCTTCACACACAGTTGCTTGTGTAGCTAGGTTGAGAATTGTACTTTGAAAAGTGTTTTCCTGTAGAATTGGAAACTTATGCATCTGGAGTTGGGAAGTTTGGTGCCATTCTGATAGGTGTTCCTTTGAATTTAACTCTTTTGTTTTCTTCTCTGTTAGCTTTTAGGCTTTCATGTACCTCATGATCTGAATTTTTATTCTGCACCCTCATTACCTGCTGTGTCATTATCATGTGGGCACTTGGTTGGTTCTATCTGTACACCCTAGTCCCTTGAGATCTTTAAGAAGTTCCACAATCTTAATATTACATGGTGTGACTTCCTTCAGGAGTTTATTAGGGATTTGGAGATTCCCAAATATTCTACTGACACCCTTGAGAGAGAGAAGAATAAACAGAGGAGTGAATGTGAACTTCGGAATTCCTAGCTTCAGAGTCTAAATAGAAATCCTCTAAGATCATAAAATGCCCCTAAGAACTCATGTTTTACATTTTTTAAAAATATTTTTTCTATTGATTTTAAGCATGGAAATGTAGATGGAGATTTTGTTGATGTATTTTCAAATTATGTATCAGTAATAGGGAAACTTACTTGATTTCTTTAAAATGTGATCACTATATCTATAAATATAGTGGACATTAAATGTACAGCATAAGGTAATTATGTGGACTGTAAAAAGGCATTAAAATATATGCCACTTTCTATTATTCTGCTCAGTAGGCTCCTAAAAGTGCATATTATGAACATGCCCAACCCAGTATTGGGCCTCCGTAGGTGCTCAATAAATGTTAGTTGATTGCCTCTTTTCTGCTTCTGGGTACATAAGCACCATATTAATTTATATGGTATATTTGATTATGTTAGGTTAATGCATAAATCACATGGATTGGTTGTTTCTTTTACAGATCACTAAAGTGGTTCTTAGCAAAGGTTGGAGGTGTCTTGAGTGCACTGTGTGTGAGGCCTGTGGGAAGGCAACTGACCCAGGAAGACTCCTGCTGTGTGATGATTGTGACATAAGTTATCACACCTACTGCCTAGACCCTCCATTGCAGACAGTTCCCAAAGGAGGCTGGAAGTGCAAATGGTACTCTAGGATTTGTTTGCCTTGCTAGTCTTTCAAGTTCAGAGCTTTCTCGTACCACTTTAGTTTTTAAAAATTAGCCACATCTATTTAATTGAATAATACACGTATGCTATGATGGATATCACTAATCAGAAAAATTTTCACCTACACATTAAATCATTTCCCCCATTATGTTCATATGTAGCTTCCTGAATTACAGTAACTGAATAACTAAGAAAATAAAATTGAGACTTTTCGGGGGGATTTGGATTTCAGGTGTGTTTGGTGCAGACACTGTGGAGCAACATCTGCAGGTCTAAGATGTGAATGGCAGAACAATTACACACAGTGCGCTCCTTGTGCAAGCTTATCTTCCTGTCCAGTCTGCTATCGAAACTATAGAGAAGAAGATCTTATTCTGCAATGTAGACAATGTGATAGGTATTGTGCTATTTTTTCATCTTTTTAAAGCTTTTCTCTTTGAAATGTAGCAAAAAGAAAATGGAAAATAGCTTTTCCTTGATTGTAAGTTTTAGGTACAGAACTTTTTGCTTTGTAGATTTTTAGTCACCTAGAAACTTACAGAAGTGATTTCCAGTTTTGAATTCTCAACTCCAGACTAAAGTTTTTTTTTTTTTTTTTTTTTTTTAATTTGGAGACTGAGCCTGGCTCTGTCGCCAGACTGGAGTGCAGTGGCACGATCTCGGCTCACTGCAGCCTCTGCCTCTTGGGTTCAAGCGATTCTCCTGCCTCAGCCTCCCGAGTAGCTGGGACTACAGGCGTGTGCCACCACACCCAGCTAATTTTTGTATTTTTAGTAGAGATGGGGTTTCACCATGTTGGCCAGGATGGTCTCGATCTTTTGACTTTGTGATCCACCCGCCTCGGCCTCCCAAAGTGTTGTGATTACAGGCGTGAGCTACTGCGTCTGGCCAAGACTAAAGATTTTTAATTTAGGCCTTTTTGAGGGTTTAGGAATCCCTTGAAATTAGATGGAGAATTATTGCCTTCATCTATGCCGTTTCTTATGGAGGGTTTCTGAATCTTTTAATAAATTATAAAGAATATCTAACACATTCTGTTTTCCTTAAACCACTTTTTCTCAAAGCTCTAAATACTAGATATCTAGATATTAGATACCACCTTCTGCCTGCCCTACGTAATTAGTGGAATTTCAAAATCAAGAATGTTTCCTTGCTTTCATTGGTATATTGTTGTACTCTTTTAGAAGTTAAACAGTGAACATTTATTATTATTAATAGTATTATTTCATCAGTAGTACAGTATTCTTGGGACTCTGCCTACTAATTCTTTGTTCCAATGCAAGACAACTTTTTACTTTATTTCCCAATTACCATTCAACATTGCTTTACATAAGATATGTCTACTTCAAATTAGATGCATTGCATGGAGCACATATATGCTAGCACTGCCATTTGCAGTATTTCTGAATACCTTTCTGTTTGCTCTAACTAGCTTCCTTGCTGTCTTTGAAATATTTAATATATGATGATAAAATAATTGGCTTCCTTATGTAATGTGCTTTGCTTCCTCTCTAATAGTTGTTCTTACTCCTTTTATTTCCTTCTTAGCTCTATGAAAGTTTTCTGTTAATAGGGATAGTTAGGAGAAAAGGGCAAGGTAGCAGGAGCATGTGAGGCTTAGGGCTTTTAAGTTTGAAGACTGTCAGTGTTACAGGTTTTAAAAGGTAGCAGTTATCAGTATATTCCATTTTTTAAAAAACATGTACAAATATGGTCTTTTTAGATGGATGCATGCAGTTTGTCAAAACTTAAATACTGAGGAAGAAGTGGAAAATGTAGCAGACATTGGTTTTGATTGTAGCATGTGCAGACCCTATATGCCTGCGTCTAATGGTAAGAGAATAATTTAAACTGTGAGTCTGCACTCTTGTACCACTCACTTGCACCTTACTGTCTATAACCAATGAATTAGCTTAGCTCTACTCTATTTTGTCTTTGTGAAACTTACTTTGACAAGTATTTTACGAAAAATATTACTTTTGGTTACACATGACTTATCACAACTTTTAATAAAACAATTGACATGAAACAGTAAAAAGCATATACTTTAGATATAAACTATAATTTTGCTTCCAAGGAACATGATCTTGTAGTTATTGACAGTATGTCAAAATCCAGTATATTGATTCTTTCTTAGCCAGGTTTTCCTCCATGACTTGAGTATTTCCTTCACCACTTCTTGTTTTGTTGTTGCTTTAAAAACCACTTTTAACTTTAGTGTTCAAACATTTATTTTAATAAAATGAGTATAGAAACAAATTTTAATCATATATAAGTATTTAAATACACTTTACTTTTTCTGAAAAGAATTACCTGGATTTTTTTTTTTCGTTTCAGTGCCTTCCTCAGACTGCTGTGAATCTTCACTTGTAGCACAAATTGTCACAAAAGTAAAAGAGCTAGGTAAAATTTGAAATGCTTTACTTAATTTAATTAATATACTTTGCTTAATTTTTACATAATTGGCTTACCACTCGTGAAACCTGCTTCAATCATATAGGTGTTCTATCCAAATTCCCTCATGTTGGTAATCATTTCCACAATGATACATAAAATGTCGTCCAGCTTTACTGGGGCAGTACTCCTATAAATTTCAGCAAGTTGGCAACAAAAATAACAGCTCTTAGAATAACCATTAATGCCATACTTGCTTTGATTTCATTGATATATTACTGTGCTTAATTATCAGCAGAAAATGTGGCCTAGTTAGCAAACAGATTTATTTTAGAATTAATTCAATCTCTTAATTTTTAAAATAATAAATAAACTTAGTATGGTGATTAATATGATATTCTTATTAAACAATCATTCTTTTGAATACTTGTATTTAATAGCACCTGATACAAAAACATTTGGATAGTACAGGAATTGTTCTAAGGAACAACAGTTTTGTACATTTAAAATTAAATCTGCAGGATTTGTATTTATTTATTACCTCTCCCTATTAGTAATTATGTTGATACTCTGATTTTTCCAGATGAACTTCTGGAGTATTCTCTCTTCTCTTATGTAAATATATCCCTATCTTTTGATCTTTTCTAGGAAAAAGCTCATAGTGGATTAGCTGAGCATTGCGTTTAGTTGCAGTGCTTCTAACTCTTTTTATTAAGAGTTATCCTGGCATGAAAATAGAAATGCCAGGAAGACTTTTTTGTTGTTGTTTGGAGGCAGAGTCTCGCCCTGTCGCCCAGGCTGGAGTGCAGTGGCATGATCTCCGCTCACTGCAACCTCCACCTCCCGGGTTCAAGCGATTCTCCTGCCTCAGCCTCCCACGTAGCTGGGATTACAGGTGCATGCCACTACGCCCAGCTAATGTTTTGTATTTTTAGAAGAGACAGGGTTTCACTGTATTATCCAGGATGGTCTCGATCTCCTGACCTCGTGATCCGCCTGCCGCCTGGGCCTCCCAAAGTGCTGGGGATTACAGGTGTGAGCCCCCGCACCGAGCCTAGGAAGACCATTTTTTAAAAATATGCAGCCTTTTTGCCTATAATCCCAGAAAGTTTGACCTATTGTTCCTAGTTTTTATTGGGTATCATGAAGTTAATTATTCATGCATTTCATAGATATGTAATTGCTTTCTAGAACTACAGTCACATTCCCTTGACATGGGTATTTTGGAACAGTAATCAGTCAAATTTAAAATGAAAGTTTAAATTTGTATTCTTGGGATTTTGTAATTTTAGACCCACCCAAGACTTATACCCAGGATGGTGTGTGTTTGACTGAATCAGGGATGACTCAGTTACAGAGCCTCACAGTTACAGTTCCAAGAAGAAAACGGTCAAAACCAAAATTGAAATTGAAGATTATAAATCAGAATAGCGTGGCCGTCCTTCAGACCCCTCCAGACATCCAATCAGAGCATTCAAGGGATGGTGAAATGGATGATAGTCGAGGTAATACTAATTTATTTTCCATGAAATATGTGTGCAAGAATTAAAGCATATAAAGTAACTTTTGAAATATGTGTATGATTTACCAAAGGGTAAATCACACTAACTTAGATAACCCCTGATGTGACCCTTGCCATTTCCAAATGAGTGATCTTCTTAGACCTTGCCTTTTCAGGTTCTCTTCCTTTCACACATTTTAGAACAGACCTACCTTTCAGAAATCTCAAGGAGCACCGTATCTTTGAAGATCACAGGTGGGGAAATACAGAGGGCTTGACTTTAGTTTGCTAGATAACATAAACCTTCTCAGATACTGTGAGCTTGGATAATACCATGTTTAAGTTAATGTAGAACTTGATGCATACATTCTAGAAATGGAAAAGCTGTCATTTAAGCTTCAGGTATAACTTCATATTCACCAGTGTGCATCATAAACTATTGGTTTATAAACACTTTCTTGATCAATGTAAATGTAACATTTTTCTAGCTGAATTTTTTGTTTTTGTTTTTGGTGGGGAGACAGGGTCTCGCTCTGTTGCCCAGGTTGGAGTGCAGTGGCACGATCTTGGCTCACTACAACATCTGCCTCCTGGGCTCAAGCGTCCCTCCTACCTCAGGCTCCTGAGTAGCTGGGACCATGGATGCGGGCCACCACGCCCGGCTAATTTTTGTATTTTTTTTTTGTAGGGATGGGGTTTTGCTGTGTTGCCCAGACTGGTCTTGAACTGCTGGGCTCGAGCCATCTGGTCTGCTCAGCCTGCTGAATTCTTGAGATAGCAAAATATTTTAATAGTAATTTAAAATCCAATATGAGTTATATCCTAAAGAGGATTACTATAGGTTTGCTCATTTTTGGGGTGGATATTTATTTTCAACTGATTTAGAAATGAAGTGATAATTATTTCTGTTCCATTATATTTTATTTCATAGTTTTTTTTTTTTTTTTTTTAAGGGGCTCTGTCTTGTTATGTTGCCCAGGTTGGTTTCCAACTCCTGGGCTCAAGTGATGCTCCTGCCTCAGCCTCTCAAGTAGCAGGTACTACAGGCATGTGCCACTGCAGCTGGCTTTGAGACAATAGAATTTATTGAATACCTACTGTATGTCAGATGTTGGAAATCATATCATTGTACAAAGCTGGTAGAATTCTCTGCAGAGAGTTTATATTTTAATGTTAAGTAACCCAACTCTTAAAAAAAAATCAGTTGATTATAACATGTTTGGCAAGTCCTGTGGTAAAAATAAAGTTTGATTAAGAGGAATTGGCTGGCTCGGCACAGTGGCTCACGCCTGTAATCCCAACACTTAGGGAGGCCGAGGTAGGTAGATCACTTGAGGTCAGGAGTTGGAGACCAGACTGGCCAACATGGTGAAACCTCGTCTCTGCTAACAATACAAAAATTAGCTGGGCTCAGTGGCATGCACTTGTAATCCCAGCTAGCTACTCGGGAGGCCAAGGCAGGAGAATTGCTTGAACTTGGGAGGTGGAGGTTATAGTAAGCTGAGATTGCACCACTGCATTCCAGCATGGGTGACAGAGCAAGACTCCATCTCCAAAAAAAAAAAAGGAATTGGAAGTACAGATGGGTGTTTAGGGTCCATATGAATGGAAGCAGTAGTTGAGCACAGATTTTAAAGAGGTGAGTGAGTGAGCCACTTGATTACCTAAGAGAAGAGCATCCCAGACAGTGAGGAAGCCAGTGTAAAGGCTCTGGGTGAGAGTGTGCTGAGTACATTTGAAGAGTGTTGTGGAGACCAACAGAGTGAGCAGAACGGACAGTCAGAAAGTGAGAAGATTAGAGATGGACAGACAAGAAGGGCAGTTCAGTATATCTCAACACAACCATAAGGTGATGTGTCAGTAGTTTGTGCTTAATAGCAATGGAATGGGAGGCCATTGAATGTTTCTGAAAAGAAGAACACCATGACCTTATTTATATTTTAAGAGGGACACTCTCCTATGAGATAAGTAGATGATTAGGTGCAAGAGTTATGGCAGGTAGATCAGTGAGGAACAGTGGTCCTGGTGAGAGGTAATTGTGGCTTTGAAAAGGTATGTCTTTTGTGGCCGGGCTTGGTGGCTCATGCCTGTAATCTCAGCACTTTGGGAGGCCAAGGCAGGTGGATCACCTGAGGTCAGGAGATCAAGACCATCCTGGCCAACATGGTGAAACCCTGTCTCTACTAAAAATACAAAAATTAGCTGGGCATGGTGGCATGTGCCTGTAATCCCAGCTACTCGGGAGGCAGAGAATTGCTTGAACCTGGGAGGCAGAGGTTGCAGTGAGCCAAGATTGAGCCACTGCACTCCAGCCTGGCAACAGAGTGAGACTCCATCTCAAAAAAAAAAAAAAAGATATGTCTTTTGTATGTTCTTGATAATTTTTGTTTTGTAGTAGTGTGTTTTGGGTCTATGTTGCTGGGAGAAAAGCTTTCTGATGCTTGTATATAACTGATTTCAGATACCATTGAACAGATAATTTGATTTGGGGACTTGTAGTTTGTGAAGAAATAGTCCATAAACTTAGGAGGAATTGGTCAGATCAGCATTAACAAGAATTTCCATTTCTGAGGATGTTAAAAAAATGTCTGAAAAAGGTTTCCATAGTCTCTTAAATTAGGGAAGTGCTCCATTTCACAAAATATGAAAGGTTTCTTGATAATAGTGCACATTGTTTCCCAAATTATGAGATTATAATATCTTTTAAAAACAACACAAGAGACCTTGGAAGCTTTTCCTTGTGACTACCATTTGTAAACACTGAGAAATGGTAATGTGTTTCAATTTCATATTTTCTCTTTGACTTGTATCAGGGTAAAAGAAAATCAGTTGAAAAATTACCTTTGCTTTTTTTAACTCTACGTGATAAAATAGCCCATCTGAATTTACTGAATTTGTCCTTGTTTTTATTGAATATAAAAAAAGATTAGTGTGTTGGATGTTAAATGCTAAGACAATTTTAGAATTTAAGGAATTGAATATACAATATTTTCATGACTGGTCCATCATGTTCATTTACATGCCAGGATCTCACATGCTTTGTGGAAGGAAAGGTACATTCCTAGGGATAAAAGAAATGCTTGTTACTTGGACAACATTTTTGCTTTCTGCTGTTGGCTAAATAAAAATCCCTTTTAAATATTTAGTATTGCCATACTTCGTTATATTAAAAATGTTTTAGATTATTGTCTTGAAACTGCACATACACACACACCCCTAAAATAAGTTTTATGGTATTTAATATGCCTATACAGGAGAAAAAATAGGAAAAGGATACAATCATCATAAGTTCTTATTATTACATTATGCTGAGATTTCTAATAATGCTGCCGTTTTCTGGGCATTTTGTATTAAACCTAAATTTGTGACGTTTTAGACTGTTTCACTAATGTGTTTTGATAGTGTCTCAGTGCTCTTGGGAAAGCATTATAAAGTAGTGGGCAATGTTGAAACCTACTCTGGATGTTTTTAGGCAAATTTTTTAACTTCTCTAATGCTAGTGTTTTCATTTATGAAATAGGTGAACTAGGATGAGCCCATAGGATAATTGTGCTGATGAGGTGCAAGGATGCATGCCAGGCACCCGGCACTGGCTCTTCCCACGCGTAGAGTGCTCAGTAACCGTGAGCTATTAGAATACAAGCGCTAAACCAGTGCTTCGGCAATTGTGTTCTGTGTCCAGCAGAACGCAACAGAGTCCTGCGCTTGTCTTTACGTGTGAATTCAGTTCCTTTTCAGTTAGTAAGAAATCATGCCTGTGTTTGGGTAATTGAACTTTTAGGATGGGGGAATTGTCTGCCACAATTATTCTCTGAACTTAATGTTTCCATGTCTTTTTCTTCATTTTGGAAGTTGTGGAAAAATTATAATGAAAGTATATAAATGTTTTCCTCTGTATTATAGCATATCTGACAGTTTCCTTTATTAAAAAGTATAATACATTAGGGAGAGACTTGATGAACTTAAAGTTTGAAAAGTAGTATTGACTATAAGTGATCTTCAGCTGTGCATTTTTCAATTTGGGGTTGTCAGAATGTAATATTACACATTATATTACACACCTCTGCAGGATCCAAACTGTGATGTTCCTGGAGTATTGGAACAATACCTATGACTTTTTGTTTCCATTGATTTTTAACTCTTCTAATAACTACTTCTTTAAGAAAAGTCATACATCATCACTTTGGTATATCAGAAACAAATTCCTTATGCAATAAAAGCATACTTCTTTCTCGCTCACCTACTGGGATCTCCCTGTTATTGCAAGAAAAAAATCCCAAACCTCAAGAAAATAAAAACACTCTGTCTCAAGAATGGAAACACAGCACATTTCCTCTCAATCGGTGGCCCCAGATAGACCATCACAATGTATGGACGTGTTTGGAGGTGCGGGAATAGGACTGCACCGAGGCTGTAGCAGGCCAGCAGGTGGGGCAGACTGAGTGGAGGGAGGAGACTGGCATTCAGTAACTACTGTAGAGTGGGACTATCCACCTGGTGAAGGTGGCTGCTTTCTTGAGGTTTGTTACTTTCTGTAATGTTAATTCCCTCAACTTTTAAAATTTGATTTCTAGACAAGTTATGCATTCAAATGATTTAAAATTGGAAAAGAATAAAAAGGTAAACAGCGAAGTCTCTCCCTTTCCCCTGCCTTCATGCCCCCAGTTTACATCTCCAGAAACCTAGGAGGTTTCTTCTGTAACCTTCCAGATGTGTTTTATGCATGTACAAGGAAATGTGTATATATATAGTTTTTGTTCCTCTTGTCTTGCTACTTTTTACTGTCCTTCATTTTTTTATGGCTCCAAATACTCCTTTATACGGAAATATAAGCAACTTAATTTACCAGTTCTTTCCCCTGTTGATAAACCTTTAGGTTTCTTTCAATCTTTTACTGTGAATAATACAATGAATCACCTGGTATATTTATAATGTTGTATGTAGGTGGGCCTGCAAAGGTGAATTCCTTGCTAAATCCAAAGACATAATGCATTTGAAACTGTTTTTGCAGGTAGGATACAGGTTTTTTTTTTTTCTCATTTATTTTTATTATACATATCTGAGGTATACAACATGCTTTGTATACATAGTGAAATGATTACTATGGTCAGACAGATGTCTGTATCCTTCATCTTCCATAGTTACTCTGTGTGTGTGTATGCATGTGAAACCTCTTTCAGCAAATTTTCAGTACACAATATTATTAACTATGGTTCTCATGTTGTGTATTAATTTGATCTCTAGAATTATTCATCTTACCTAACTGCAGATTGGTACCCTCCGACCTACTTCTTCCCATCCCACCCATCCCCCACCCCCAGACCCTTGATAACCACCATTCTGTTCTCTATATATTCAGCTTCTCACCCCCTTGCCTCCCATTCTGCTTATTGAGATGATACAGTATTTTTCTGTGTCTAGCTTACTTTACTTAGCATAGCTTCCTCCAGGTTCATCCATGTTGTCACAAATGGCAGTATCTCCTTTCTTAAGGCCAACTATTCCATTGTATAGTTAAGTCCTCATTGTCATCAGTAAGTTCTTAGAAGCTGTGGTTAAGAGGTGGAAAAAAAGTATGACAAAACTGATTTTTTTTTCCCATTGCATTATACCAAAATTAGATTGAAGGAAACAGTGTTACTTGAGAACATGCTGTATGTTCATTTAGCTTAACATTTCAGTTCCCAAGAACCTATTGATGACATTAAGGGAGGACTTATATATGTACATACACACATCACAATTTCTTCGTCCATTCATCTGTCCTTGAATGGATAAGTAAATTGTCCATTAGGACACTTAGTTTGTTTCCTATCTTGGCTATTGTGAGTAATGCTGCCATGAATGTGGGAGTGCAGATGTCTCTCTCGGGTGCTGATTTTATTACCTTTGAATATATGTCCAACAGAGGCATTGCTGCATCTTATGGTAGTTATATTTTTTTTAAAGGAACCTCTATACTGTTTTCAATAATGGCTATACTAATTTATATTCCTATCAACCGTGTACAAAGGTTTCGTTATCTACACATCCTCACCAACACTTTTGTCTTTGCCTTTTTGATGATAGTCATTCTAAGAGACATGAGATGATATCTATTGTGGTTTTAATTTTCATTTTCCTGATGATTATGGTGTTGAGCATCTTTTCATACACTATTTGACCATTTGTGTGACTTTGGAAAAATGGCTATTCAGGTCCTTTGCCTATTTTAAAATCCAGTTATTTGGGGGTTTTTTGCTACTGAGTTGTGTGAGTTCCTCATATGTTTTGGATTTTAACCCCTTATCAGATGTGTGGTTTGCCAATATTTTCCCCTAATCTCTGTGCTACCTTTTTACCCTGTTTTTGTTTTTGCTATGCAGAAGCTTATTTGCTTGATGTAGTCCCACTTGCTTATTTTTGCTTTTGCTACCTGAGCTTTTGGTGTGATATCCAAAAAATCATTGTCAAGGAGGATATCAAGGAGTTTTTCTCCTGTATTTCCTTCTAGGAGCTTTATGGTTTCAAGTCTTAGGTATTTAATCCATTTTGAGTTGCTTTTTGTGTATGATGTGTAAGATAGGCATCAGGTCCAGTTTCATTCTTTTGCATATAGATACTTAGTTTTCTTACCACTACTTATTGAAGATACCATCTTTTCCCTGTTGTATCTTATTGGACTTGTCAAAAATTAGCTTGTAATATATACTTGGGTTTATTTCTGGGCTCTGTATTCGGTTCCATTGATCCATGTGTCTGTTATTATGCCAGTACCATACTGTTTTGATAACTATCACTTTGTAATATAACTTGAAATCAGGTAGTGTGATACCTTCTACTTTTTCTTTCTCAAGATTCTTTTGGCTATTCAGGGTCTTTTATGATTTAATACAAATTTTAGAATTGTGTTTTTTATTTTTGTGAAAAATGCCTTTGGAAATTTGCATTGAAGCTGTAGATCACTTTGGATAGTATGGACATTTTAACAATATTATTGCAGTCTACAAACATGGGGATATCTTTATATTTATTTGTGTCTTCAGGTTTTTTCTTTTTTTTGAGACAGAGTCACGCTCTGTTGCCCAGGCAGGAGTGCAGTGGCGCGATCTCAGCTCACTGCAACCTCCACCTCCTCCTGGGCTCAAGCAGTTCTGCTGCCTCAGCCCCCCAAGTAGCTGGGATTACAGGTGCCTGCCACCACACCTGGCCAATTTTTATATTTTCAATAGAGACAGGGTTTCGCCATGTGGCCAGGCTGCTCTTGAACTCCTGATCTCAGGTGATCTACTCGCCTTGGCTTCCCAAAGTGCTGGGATTACAGGCGTGGGCCACCACGCCTGGCTCTGTGTCTTCAGTTTCTTTTGTCAATATTTTATAATGTTTAGTATATAAACCTTTTACTTCCTTCATCAAATTTGTTCCTAAGTGTTTTATTCTTTTTGATGTTATTTTAAGTGGAAATGTTTTCTTGATTTTTTTTTCCAGATCATTATTGGTATAAAGAAATGCATGTGATTTTTGTATATTGATTTTGTATCCTGCTACTTGACTGAATTCATTTATTTTAGTAATTGTGGAATTTTTAGGGGTTTCTACATACAGGATCATGTCATCTGCACACAGAGATAATTTTGCCCCCTTTTTTCTGCTTGGATGCTTTTTATTTCCTTTTCTTACGTGATTGCTCTGGCTGGGACTATGTTGAATGTAAGTGTTAAGATTAGGTATCCTTGCCTTGTCCCAGATATTGAAGAAAAGCTTTCATTCTTTCCCTGTTAGAGGTTTGTTTTTGAATAGGCAATAGCTATAAGAAATACAAAGGTCTTAAAAAGAGTGAACAATGTTAAGTTAGTCTACCTTTCTCGGCTATCCCTTCCTTGGAAAGAACCAGTGGTTTTCTTATAACTTTCCAGAAATTAGTCATCTAGATACAAGTATGCATATATGGAAGAATGTCTCATGTTTGGGTGATATGGTCTTTTCCTTTTTTTTCCTTTTTTTTTTGAGACAGAGTCTCGCTCTGTCGCCCAGACTGGAGTGCAGTGGTGCAGTCTTGGCTCACTGCAACTTGTGCCTCCCGGGTTCATGCCATTCTCCTGCCTCAGCCTCCGGAGTAGCTGGGACTACAGGCGCCCACCACTACACCCGGCTGTTTTTGTATTTTTAGTAGAGATGCATTTTCACCATGTTAACCAGGGTGGTCTCAATCTTCTGACCTCATGACCCACCCGCCTCAGCCTCCCAAAGTGCTGTGCTGAAATTACAGGCATGAGCCACCGCGCCTGGCCCATATGGTCTTTTTCTTTATTGCGGCCTGTAGGAATCAGAAGGCCCTTGTGAAGATGTTGGTTAGAAGAGACTTTAGCCTTCAGTGATACCACTTGTGTTAGGGCACTGTATGTGCTACTTTATGCCATTTGTCTCAACATGTATGCTTACTGGTGTCACTATGAACCTCATCAATAAAAGTGCTCTCTTGGGTTTTACTGTCCTCGTGTGCATTGTTTCAGTTGAAAGGTGGTCTTTGTATTAGATCCAGTGCTATCCTTGGCCACAAACCATTACATATGATTAATTTAGGGATTTCTTCTTCATCTTGGAGATCATCTTGTGTTCTCTCCTGTGTTACATGTGTTTTCTGCAGTTTCATTAATTTCTCTTATTTCTTCCGTCAATTTGGGTGGAACGTATCTTCCATAGCTCCCTGACAGAGAATGTGTGGAAGGTAAGTTTTGGGCGTTATATACTTCTGAAAATGTCTTTATTTTACCTTCCTACCTGACTGATCTTTTCCAGGTTGGAAATACATTTTCATTTATCATTTTTAGTCCATTGATCCACTGCCTTTTAGTTTCTAGTATATGAAGAACTCGGTTCTTGCTATGTGACCTGTGTTTTCTTAGAAGCTCTTAGGATGCAGTGAGCTGAGATCCGGCCACTGCATTCCAGTCCGGGCAACAGAGCGAGACTCCGCCTCAAAAAAAAAAAGAAGCTCTTAGGAAATTCTTTGTCCTCAGTGTTCTAAAATTTCATGAGGATAACGTCTGTTTTTGTCTATTTTGGATTTTTAAAATCTGTTTTGTTAGGCACTGAGTGATCTCTTTCAGTCTGCCATCTTATATCCTTCAGTGGCAGGAGATGTTCTTGAACTATATTATTGACAACAATTCCCTCTCTTTTTCTAGAATTCTGCTCTTCAGATGTGAAACGTACTCAGTTTTTCTCTGCTTCTTTCCAATTCATGTCCTTATTTTATCTTCCTCTACTGAGTTTTGTTTTTATTTCTGTTATTTCAATTATTTCATGAGCTTTCTTTCTTCCCTTTGAATGTTTCTTTTGTAGCATCCTATTCTTGCCTCATGGCTAATCTTATCCCTCAGAGGATTTTAATCTTTTAAAAAATTTTTTTCTTCCTACTTAGTCTATTAATTCCAAATTGTCTTTTATGTTTTCAGGTCTCTGTCAGGGATGTTGCAGATCTTCAGGCTTCCATGGCCCACATTAAAAGGATTGTCTTGGGCCACACATAAAATACACTGACGATAGCTGATG
The DNA here is from genome assembly GCF_009764315.1 of Trachypithecus francoisi. Lineage (NCBI taxonomy): Eukaryota > Metazoa > Chordata > Mammalia > Primates > Cercopithecidae > Trachypithecus > Trachypithecus francoisi. The sequence goes on from NW_022681469.1 coordinate 7,198,619, forward strand.
AGCTTTTTTTTAAAAAACAAACAAACAAAAAAAACCAGAACTCATAAAAAGTCTCATAATGTTGTATGAAAGTTTATGAACTTGTAGTGGGCTACATTTTAAGCATCTTGGGCTGCAGGTTGGACAAGCTTGTTATAGACCATCATCAGATAATCTTTATTGTACCTGCATGATTAAAAGTGAATAACTAAAGATGGAGACTGGATAGATACTATTTTTATTTTTTAAAAAAGGAATTAAGTAGTTGATTGGAAAGCTTTGAGTATGTGGTGGTGCTTGTCAATTTGTAAGTTTAGTGGGGTGATTTGTGCTGACCATTTGGGGAACCCTCTGATTTCAGTATCTTTAGATGTTCTTCTTGAACTGATCAGGTTCCCCACAACAGTCTTTTCAAACCTCATACTTCGAGGCTAGAGATCTGGCTGCTAACTTTCTGAGAATTTAGTGGGGAAACATGGGGTACGGCAGCGGGAGCAGGATGGGGTTGTCCACATTTAGTATGCCCACATTTAGTATAGTTTCTTCATCCTATTTTCAGTCTTTATCCCATTGTTCCGTTTAAGGTCACCCAGGAATCCTGCATCCCATGAATGAGAGTAGCAGCTTCTCAGTGTGTAAACCTAGGAAGCAGGTGTAGGGAGTATGACTTCTGTAGGTAATTAAATAAAGCTCTTGTTGCTTCGGTTTTCTCCTCCTTATTTCCAAAGGTAGCCAGTTATCCTAGTTTCTCAGCCTTCTGAGGATTGTTATAAACTGCATTCTTTTTTTCAGTTCTTTCTGCTCTCAACTGAGAATTTAACTTTGTTAAGTTGTTTTTCTCCCTTCCTATTGTCTGTCCTTTTTTTTTTTTTTTAAGGAGATTGGATCTTTCTCTGTTGCCCAGGCTGGAATGCAGTGCTGTGATCATAATTCACTGTAGCCTCAGCCTCCTGGCTCATGCAATTCTTTTCTCCCACCTCAGCCTCCCAAATAGCTGGGATTGCAGGCATGCCACTATGCCCCAGCTTGATTTTATCTTTTAAAAATAGATTATTTCAGTGTGTTTTTAGTAGAGTTTCAGGAGAATGAAATTTTAATATATGAATTTAGCCGGCACCTTCACCCAAAATTCCCTGTCATTAACTTTTAGGTGGGTTTATTTGAAAGTAAACAGTTGGTCTTGTCATCTTTGGTGCTTGCTATGTTTCAGTAATTTTCTTTTTTCTTTTCTCTTTCTTTTCTTTTCTTTTTCTTTTCGTTCGTTCTTTCTTTCGTTCTTTCGTTCTTTCCTTCTTTCTGAAACGGAATTTTGCTCTTGTTGCTCAGGCTGGAGTGCAATGGCATAATCTCAGCTCACTGAAACCTCCCCCTCCCGGGTTCAAGCAATTCTCCTGCCTCAGTCTCCTGAGTAGCTGGGACTACAGGCGTGTACCACAGCGCCCGGATAATTTTGTATTTTTGGTAGAGACTCACCATGTTGGTCAGGCTGGTCTGGAACTCCTGACCTCAAGTGATATACCTGCCTTGGCCTCCCAAAGTGCTGGGATTATGGGCATGAGCCACCCTGCCTGGCCTATAAACTTTTCTTTTCATGGCTTAGTCATAAGTTCATAGCCATTATCAGATTGTTATGGAATTGGCTTCAAATATAGACCAAATATAATAAAAAACAAAAGACACATACCCTGTTCATGCCATTACAGAAATATGTTATCTGTAATACTGAAAATATTGAAGGAGTTAACAACTTGATTTTAAAATGTATTTGATAAACATGTCTTTTTCGTGTAATACAATGTAAAGCATATATAACTTGGAAAAGTTTGATTACATAGTGTTAAAATAGCATTCTCTAAAATAGCATTCTCTAAGCATTCCATTTACCGCATTCAGTGAAGTACTTGTTGAACATGTATTAGGTATCCTGCTAACAATACACCTGTTACTAAGAAAATCTGTGTACCTGTTCTCATGGAGAATATAGTCCAGTAGGGACACAGATTTTAAAGAACCAATTAAAATGAAGCATGAGATTCATACATAGGAGTGTGTATACTGTTTGACATAACCTTATCTAAATATCAGGAATTCTTTAATACAGTGAAGTTTAGAATAAATCCTGAAAGATAAATTAGGTAGAAGGCAGAAATTGGGGAAGATAGTGGAAAAAAGAGCTTGATACATTCAAACAACTGAATATAGTTTACTGGTGGGAGTGAGATGAAGCTGGAAAGTTTACAAAAGGCTGTTGTAATGGCCCTTGCAATTTGAAGTTTATTTTGAGGGCATTGGGAAGACGTGAAAGGATTTTAAGCAGAAAATTGATACATATTTATAGAAAGGTCATTTATGCAGTAATTTAAAGAACCGATTGGAGAGAGGTAAACTTTGTGGTGGGGAACTAGATAGCAGCATGTTGTATTAATAATGAGTCATCTGAGGTTGGACTAAGATGGTGATAGAGAGTGATAAAATGCATTTCGGAGGTATTGAGGAGTCTTGGTTGTGGGAGGAAAGAGATTAGGAATGATTACGGTGGTCTTCCAGGCCTTTGTCTTCTCCAGGTTACATTTCCATGCCTTTTAATGATGATAGGTAACATGGGAAAAAGGAGACAGTTTAATTAGTAGTTCATTTTGGATATACAGTTTTCAGTAACTAGGTAGTATTCAATTATAGCTGTGGTTGAAGCTCAGAAGAGAGTTCTGGTCTGGAGACCTGGACCTGAAGACACAATTAAAGAAGTGAATTTGTTAAGTGCAAATGGATTGCACTTAACAGAACTCTTTCTGAGTTCTGTGTTCCCCTTCTCTGATTATTATGTTTTATTTCATGGGAACACTGCACTAAGCAGCACAATTTCTGCAACCATTTGGGGCTTCTGTCTGCTTTCATACTTTCCCTACCAACAGGGATGGGCAATTAAAATGGCTCAGCAACAACCCTGCTTTGTATTCCCCATTATGTAGGGATTATGTATTTGATAGGTTTTTCCAATTTTGTGTATACATTTACTTTTTTCCAGAAGGAGAACTTATGGATTGTGATGGAAAATCAGAATCTAGTCCTGAGCGGGAAGCTGTGGATGATGAAACTAAGGGAGTAGAAGGAACAGATGGTGTCAAAAAGAGAAAAAGGAAACCATACAGACCAGGTATAGTGTCTGAGGTAGACATTTCAATATCATCAATACTTGGTTAATTTAAGAAAAATACAATACTGAAGACTTCAATTAAAATTAACTATTCAGGATTAAGAACTGTGTAAACAAAAATATGTGCATGTAAATTAAAGAACCAAACTATTTGAATACGACTTTTTAGCTCAAGAGTTCTTTATTTTGAATATGTGAATACTTCACAATGAATCATTATTGAATACCTTATCCCAAATGTTAACCATTTTATTAAATGTTTTACTAGATTGGCTTTTGTTCATACTTGGACTTTGAAGGCCATTTAGATAGTTCCTCTGGATGTGTACTTCTGTAATGCTTTTAATTTTCAGTATTCACTTTCTGATATCTTTTTTTGAAAAAACTGATTTCAGTGTTTATGCAGGAGTGTCAGTAAGTATACAGCGTGAAGGGGAACAGGAGAGTTATTATGCCTCCTAGAATTTATAGTCCAGTTAAAACTATGATGGATTAAACACTCTTATTTCTTATCTGCCTCAGGAGTGGAGAGAAAAGTGGTCTTGCTTGTCGATTTTATTTGCCTTATTGGAAAAAATTATTGAAATTGTCACAATACAGAAGTTGTAGGCTTTTATGTATTTATTTAAAAAAATTTTTTTCCCGCTTTTCACAGGTATTGAGTAGGCTTTCCTTAGGCAGTTTATTAATGTCTCTTTACCAGTGAGGTTTTAAATTGGATTGGTACAATCTTTATGCTTCTGATTGCTTACATTTTATTGGTAAGAGTGATCTAAATCCCTTTTGCTGTGTAGGGTAGAACTTTCTTACTTCATTTGTATTCTGTGAGACCTTGAAAGATAACGTCTTTTAAATAGGTCACATCTATAATAAGGACCTAAGATTAGTTGCATCTAAATCATTTTATGAAAATGATTTCATTTCTTCCTAATCATGAGACTTATAAGTACACTTTAAATTTTAGACATTGCAGATTTCTTCCAGGAACTTGTATTTACTGTTTTTTTTCTTTTCCTCTGCCTCATATGGAAGTCAGCCCTCTAATTGAGGGGCCCATTAGGTCACGGAGTATATTGCTCGACAGCGATTTCATTTCACAAAAGCTTATAGTGTTGACTGTGTACCAGACCTCTATTCTAAGCAATTCACTTATGTTATTTGTCCATTTAACATATGTATGAGAAGCTGCTTTGCCTTACTCCCATTTTTAACCAGTGAAAGGACTGAGGCCATGAGAAGTATTTAGTGAGTAAGTAGAATTACATAGTTTGACTCCAGATTCCATGCTCTTAACCTCAGGGCTCTATGTATCCCATGTATAAATACCCTCATACCTTGGAATACTGGACACCATCCCCCTGAAATCATATCAGTCAAAGAATGTTTCTGTCATCTAGCCGGTTAATATACAAATACAGTCATCCATCACTTAAGTTCAGAGAAATATATCATTAGGCGTTTTCATCCTTGTGTGAACATCATAGAGTGCACTTCCACAAACCTAGATGGTATAACTTACTACACACTTAGGCTGCATGGTACCCTAAATTCATTTAAAAAAAATAAAGTAATTATGCTACAGTGTTACAACTACAGTGATGTCTGTATGTGGTGGGAATTTTTCAGCTCCATTATAATCTTATGGGACCACTATCTTAACATGCAGGCCTTTGTTGACCAACATCATCATGCAGTGCATGACCGTAATTTGATGTATGAGGTACTAATATTTGTCAAATAGATAAACCAGCATAATTCAGTGTTTGATATTTACACCGATACTGTTTAGAAGAGGAAGTACACGCAGGTCTTTTTATATTCTGTTTGATAAGTGATAACAGTGGCTTTGCCTTTTTCCTTTTTTTTTGCTTATTTTAAACTTCTATTTTACCTAAAAATCAGATTATTGATTTAGATTAGCACAGATTTAATTTCGGAAAATGCCTTACTATTCAAGATAAAGCAATTTTATCCTATGTACTGTGAAAATGTAGGGAGAATTATTTATCAGTTTACCCAATTTCTTTTTTGGATAGGTATTGGTGGATTTATGGTGCGGCAAAGAAGTCGAACTGGGCAAGGGAAAACCAAAAGATTGGTGATCAGAAAAGATTCCTCAGGCTCTATTTCTGAGCAGTTACCTTGCAGAGATGATGGTATGGTACTGACTTAAAAAAATTTTTTTTTTTTAATGTAACCCCTTGGTCTTGATACTTCTGTTGGAAAGAGCTTCCTAAAATGTTACAGTCAATAAGAGCCTTATTGCTTCTTATTGTTACTCTATAAAAGCCTTACTACCTTTTATTGATGAAAGGATTTGAGTGCGTGTAGAGTTTGAGGTCATTGGATTTCAGCAAATTTCGGAGAGCTTTTACTTTTTTGCTTACTTCTGTGGTTCCTTATTTACCTTAATTTTTGTTTTTCATGGATTCCTTATGTCCTGGCTAGGTTACTGGTGCATTTAAAAAGATGGTTGTAAAAAATGTTTGTCTGTTTCTAGTTTTCAGAAGAGTCAGTTCACTTATGTAGTCTGGTGGTAGAGTGTTCATACTGATTTTCAGAAGGGATGTGCCGTTTGCCCTGCCATCATGAAGCATCTGAGAATATCATTTGATTGTTTATTTGTCAAGTTTAAGCTGTGTTCTTGTTTCTTTGCTAGTTTCATAGTCCCCAAATTTATTTCCATTTCTGATTTCAAGAATGAGTGTTCATTGCTTATTTGTTGGCATATTCATAGTCATGTTTTCACAATGTGTATGTCCTACAAATAATTAATTTATAATAAATTTCTGAGCTTGGAATTGCTGTATTAAAGGACACACTTTTTCTTTAAGGTTTTTGTTGAGTATTCTCAATCCACCCTACAAAAAAGTTGTACCCACTGAATTTCCCATAATAGTTTGTAAGTTGCCATTTCCTCATAGTCATGAGCTTTGGGTATTTATTATTATTATTATCTTTTTACTCTTTAACAAAATGTGTTTAAATAAATAAGCTTTTGCTTTGTAAAGAAATCTGTTATTAAGAAAATGGGAAACATGCTAATACTAAATAGGCATGAAATGAAAATTTTTTGGCACTTAAAAGTAATAAACTTGATTTGAGTTTTTTGTTGAAAAAGCTTGTTTATATGAAACTGTGTGTACATTGGTAAGGTATAAAATTACCTTCAGTGGGTTTGTCTAGAAATTTTAAATGCCACAGATTTATAAATGTGACTGTTATTTCAGGCTGGAGTGAGCAGTTACCAGATACTTTAGTTGATGAATCTGTTTCTGTTACTGAAAGTACTGAAAAAATAAAGAAGAGATACCGAAAAAGGAAAAATAAGCTTGAAGAAACTTTCCCTGCCTATTTACAAGTAATATTTTGCTTTACATTATTTTACATGGTTTGTTAATTGAGGAAATAGAATGTATTGAGTTTTAAAACATAGGTTTGTTGTTTTTGTTAATGTTTTACTTGTTTTGTTTTCATTTAGTCATCATAAATGCCATTTTAACTTCCACGGGTCTGTAAAAATTAACTTTACTTTTTTGGGTGCTTTGATACTTGTCATAAATTGTTTTTTTAATCCCAGTTGTTCACTTCTAAGTATTTTATAAGATGTAACAAGGAGACTTTGGGGTAGGAAAAACTCAATCTTCAAGCCATTTATAGCTATGTATACCCCACACCCAAGTTCTGCTGAAACTTCCTTTGCCAATACAAGTTACAGTAATTATATTCATTGATTGAAGATAGGTTTTTCAGTCAGAGTTATAGCTTTAATAATCGTTAACCACTTTTAGAGGCCTGGTGAACCAAAGATTTAAGCAGTATTCTTTTTGTTTTCCAAAATACACATCAGAAAAATATCTTTCAGTATGAAGAAAGTATGTTTAATAGATGTAGACTACAAAAAAAGTTTTTTTCTAGTTCATCTTGTAAACATTAAGTCAGAGTTTAAGGCCATGCAATACGATGGAAATAGCTCAATATTAGAAATGGTACTGAGATTAAACATCTGGCTCTGCATCTAACTAATTGTAAATTCCTAAGCATGTTATTCATCCTTCCTGGCCTCTATTTCTTCATGTGTTAAAATTGAACTGGAACAGACTATCATTGAGAGTCCATCCTAATATCAGTGTAGAAAACTATTCATCTGATCTGTTCCTCCTAAGAAACTATGGCTTACATAGATAACCCTTCATTGCCTGAGTTGTATTTATTTTTTATATTAATTTTCCAGTTAGCTATTACTAGTTTAATTGGTTTTAAAATACATTGCCTTTCAACTAACATACAACTTCCTCAATTTTCTTTTTCAGTAGCTACTAACATCTTAATGGCAATGTTCATGTTAGAGTTTAGCCTAGAAAGTCGGAGGGTTTAAATACCATTCCACTACCAGTTAGCTGTGTGATTTTGTTCTGTTTAACATCTCTGTCTCAGTTTCCTCATTTGTGACATAATGGTGCCTCTCAGAAATGCTCAGAGGTTCAGTAAGAGTATGTATGTAAAGTGTCTAACCAGTGCCTTACCTTTTGTATATCCTTTATAGATATTTTTCCCCTCAATCTCTTATTATCCTAGGTTTGTACCTTTGTTTTTTTAAACATCATTTAATTGGTCAGGAAAAAAATCCATTTATAGTTTGGTTTACCTTTTTTTTAATTTTTCATCTTTTTTCTTTTAATTGAATAACATTGTGCCTCATACATTTTTAAAAATTTTTTTTTAATTTTCTTGCTTACATTTGTTTATTGATTTATTTATGTTTATTATACTTTAGTTCTAGGGTACATGTGCACAACGTGCAAATTTGTTACATATGTATACATGTGCCGTGTTGGTGTGCTGCATCCGTCAACTCGGCATTTACATTAGGTATATCTCCTAATGCTATCCCTCCCCCCATCCCCCCTCCCCTCCCTTCCCCCTCCCCCCTCCCCACAACAGGGCCTGGTGTGTGATGTTCCCCTTCCTGTGTCCAAGTGATCTCATTGTTCAATTCCTACCTATGAGTGAGAACATGCGGTATTTGGTTTTCTGTTCTTGTGATAGTTTGCTGAGAATGATGGTTTCCAGCTGCATCCATGTCCCTACAAAGGACACGAACTCATCCTTTTTTATGGCTGCATAGTATTCCATGGTGTATATGTGCCACATTTTCTTAATCCAGTCTGTCACTGATGGACATTTGGGTTGATTCCAAGTCTTTGCTATTGTGAATAGTGCCACAATGAACATACGTGTGTATGTGTCTTTATAGCAGCATGACTTACAATCCTTTGGGTATATACCCAGTAATGGGATGGCTGGGTCAAATGGTATTTCTAGTTCTAGATCCTTGAGGAATCGCCATACTGTTTTCCACAATGGTTGAACTAGTTTACAGTCCCACCAACAGTGTAAAAGTGTTCCTATTTCTCCACATCCTCTCCAACACCTGTTGTTTCCTGACTTTTTAATGATTGCCATTCTAACTGGTGTGAGATGGTATCTCATTGTGGTTTTGATTTGCATTTCTCTGATGGTGAGTGATGATGCGCATTTTTTCATGTGTCTGTTGGCTGTATGAATGTCTTCTTTTGAGAAGTGTCTGTTCATATCCTTAGCCCGCTTTTTGATGGGTTTTTTTTTTTTTTATTGTAAATTTGATTGAGTTCTTTGTAGGTTCTGGATATTAGCCCTTTGTCAGATGAGTAGATTGCAAAAATTTTCTCCCATTCTGTTGGTTGCCTGTTCACTCTGATGGTAGTTTCTTTTGCTGTGAAGAAGCTCTTTAGTTTAATTATATCCCATTTGTCAATTTTGGCTATTGTTGCCGTTACTTTTCGTGTTTTAGACATGAAGTCCTTGCCCATGCCTGTGTCCTGATGATATTACCTAGGTTTTCTTCTAGGATTTTTATGGTTTTAGGTCTAACATTTAAGTCTCTAATCCGTCTTGAATTAATTTTCATATAGGGAGTAAGGAAAGGATCCAGTTTCAGCTTTCTACTTATGGCTAGCCAATTTTCCCAGCACCATTTATTAAATAGGGAATCCTTTCCCCATTTCTTGTTTATGTCAGGTTTGTCAAAGATCAGATGGCTGTAAATATGTAGTATTATTTCTGAGGACTCTGTTCTGTTCCATTGGTCTATATCTCTGTTTTGGTACCAGTACCATGCTGTTTTGGTTACTGTAGCCTTGTAGTATAGTTTGAAGTCAGGTAGCGTGATACTTCCAGCTTTGTTCTTTTGGCTTAGGATTGTCTTGGCAATGTGGGGTCTTTTTTGGTTCCATATGAACTTTAAAGCAGGTTTTTCCAATTCTGTGAAGAAAGTCATTGGTAGCTTAATGGGGATGGCATTGAATCTATAAATTACCTTGGGCAGTATGGCCATTTTCACAATATTGATTCTTCCTATCCGTGAGCATGTTATGGTCTTCCATTTGTTTGTGTCCTCTTTGATTTCACTTAGCAGTGGTTTGTAGTTCTCCTTGAAGAGGTCCTTTACATCCCTTGTAAGTTGGATTCCTAGGTATTTTATTCTCTTTGAAGCTATTATGAATGGGAGTCATTCATGATTTGGCTCTCTTGTTTGTCTGTTACTGGTGTATAAGAATGCTTGTGATTTTTGCACATTGATTTTGTATCCTGAGACTTTGCTGAAGTTGCCTATCAGCTTAAGGAGATTTTGGGCTGAGACAATGGGGTTTTCTGAATATACAGTCATGCCATCTGCAAACAGGGACAATTTGACTTCTTCTTTTCCTGACTGAATACCCTTGATTTCTTTCTCTTGCCTGATTGCCCTAGGCAGAACTTCCAACACTATGTTGAATAGGAGTGGTGAGAGAGGGCATCCCTGTCTTGTGCCAGTTTTCAAAGGGAATGCTTCCAGTTTTTGGCCATTCAGTATGATATTGGCTGTGGGTTTGTCAAAAATAGCTCTTACCATTTTGAGATACGTTCCATCACTACCGAATTTATTGAGCGTTTTTAGCATGAAGGGCTGTTGAATTTTGTCAAAGGCCTTTTCTGCATCTATTGAGATAATCATGTGGTTTTTGTCTTTGGTTCTGTTTATATGCTGGATTACGTTTACTGATTTGCGAATGTTGAACCAGCCTTGCATCCCAGGGATGAAGCCCACTTGATCATGGTGGATAAGCTTTTTGATGTGCTGCTGGATTTGGTTTGCCAGTATATTGTTGAGGATTTTTGCATTGATGTTCATCAGGGATATTGGTCTAAAGTTCTCTTTTTTTGTTGTATCTCTGCCAGGCTTTGGTATCGGGATGATGTTGGCTTCATAAAATGAGTTAGGGAGGATTCCCTCTTTTTCTATTGATTGGAATAGTTTCAGAAAGACTGGTGCCAATTCCTCCTTGTACCTCTGGTAGAATTCAGCTGTGAATCCGTCTGGTCCTGGACTTTTTTTGGTTGGTAGGCTATTAATTATTGCCTCAATTTCAGAGCCTGCTATTGGTCTATTCAGGGATTCATTTTCTTCCTGGTTTAGTCTTGGGAGAGTGTAAGTGTCCAGGAAATTACCCATTTCTTCTAGGTTTTCTAGTTTATTTGCATAGAGGTGTTTATAGTATTCTCTGATGGTAGTTTGTATTTCTGTGAGGTCAGTGGTGATATCCCCTTTATCATTTTTTATTGTGTCTATTTGATTCTTCTCTCTTTTCTTCTTTATTAGTCTTGCTAGTGGTCTATCAGTTCTGTTGATCTTTTCAAAAACCCAGCTCCCGGATTCATTGATCTTTTTTGGAGGGTTTTTTGTGTCTCTATCTCCTTCAGTTCTGCTCTGATCTTAGTTATTTCTTGCCTTCTGCTAGCTTTTGAATGTGTTTGCTCTTGCTTCTCTAGTTCTTTTAGTTGTGATGTTAGGGTGCCCATTTTAGATCTTTCCTTCTTTCTCTTGTGGGCATTTAGTGCTATAAATTTCCCTCTACACACTGCTTTAAATGTGTCCCAGAGATTCTGGTATGTTGTATCTTTGTTCTCATTGGTTTCAAAGAACGTCTTTATATCTGCCTTCATTTCATTATGTACCCAGTAGTCATTCAGGAGCAGGTTTTTCAGTTTCCATGTAGTTGAGCGGTTTTGATTGAATTTCTTAGTCCTGAGTTCTAGTTTGATTGCACTGTCGTCTGAGAGACAGTTTGTTACAATTTCTGTTCTTTTACATTTGCTGAGGAGTGCTTTACTTCCAACTATGTGGTCAATTTTGGAATGAGTGCGATGTGGTGCTGAGAAGAATGTATATTCTGTTGATTTGGGGTGGAGAGTTCTGTAGATGTCTATTACGTCCACTTATTGCAGAGTTGAGTTCAGTTCCTGGATATCCTTGTTGACTTTCTGTCTCGTTGATCTGTCTAATGTTGACAGTGGGGTGTTAAAGTCCCCGTTATTATTGTATGGGAGTCTAAGTCTCTTTGTACATCTCTAAGGACTTGCTTTATGAATCTGGGATCTCCTGTATTGGGTGCATATATATTTAGGATAGTTAGCTCTTCCTGCTGAATTGATCCCTTTACCATTATGTAATGGCCTTCTTTGTCTCTTTTGATCTTTGATGGTTTAAAGTCTATTTTATCAGAGACTAGGATTGCAACCCCTGCTTTTTTTTGTTTTCCATTTGCTTGGTAGATCTTCTTCCATCCCTTTATTTTGAGCCTATGTGTGTGTCTGCATGTGAGATGGGTCTCCTGAATACAGCAAACTGATGGGTCTTGACTCTTTATCCAATTTGCCAGTCTGTGTCTTTAATTGCACCATTTAGTCCATTTACATTTAGGGTTAATACTGTTATGTGTGAACTTGATCCTGTCATTATGATATTAGCTGGTTATTTTGCTCGTTAGTTGATGCAGTTTCTTCCTAGCATCGATGGACTTTACATTTTGACATGTTTTTGCAATGGCTGGTACCTGTTGTTCCTTTCCATGTTTAGTGTTTCCTTCAGGATCTCTTGTAGGGCAGACCTGGTGGTGACAAAATCTCTAAGCGTTTGCTTATCTGTAAAGGATTTTATTTCTCCTTCACTTATGAAACTTAGTTTGGCTGGATATGAAATTCTGGGTTGAAAATTCTTTTCTTTAAGAAGTTGAATATTGGCCCCCACTTCTTCTGGCTTGTAGAGTTTCTGCCGAGAGATCTGCTGTTAGTCTGATGGGCTTCCCTTTGTGGGTAACGCGACCTTTCTCTCTGGCTGCCCTTAAGATTTTTTCCTTCATTTCAACTTTGGTGAATCTGGCAATTATGTGTCTTGGAGTTGCTCTTCTCGAGGAGTATTTTTGTGGCGTTCTCTGTATTTCCTGAATTTGAATGTTGGCCTGCCTTACTAGGTTGGGGAAGTTCTCCTGGATGATATACTGCAGAGTGTTTTCCACCTTGGTTCCATTTTCCCCATTCACTTTCAGGCACCCCAATCACACGTAGATTTGGTCTTTTCACATAATCCCAGATTTCTTGGAGGCTTTGTTCATTTCTTCTTACTCTTTTTTCTCTACACTTCTCCTCACTTCATTTCATTCATTTGATCTTCAATCACTGATACTCTTTCTTCCAGTTCATCAAGTTGGTTACTGAAACTTGTGCATTTGTCACGTAGTTCTTGTGTTATGGTTTTCATCTCTATCAGTTCTTTTAAGGACTTCTCTACATTGGTTATTCTAGTTAGCCATTCATCAAATATTTTTTCAAGGTTTTAGTGTCTTTGCGCTGGTTACATAGTTCCTCGTTTAGCTCTGAGATGTTTGATCGACTGAAGCCTTCTTCTCTCAACTCGTCAAAGTCATTCTCTGTCCAGCTTTGTTCCGTTGCTGGCAATGAGCTGTGTTCCTTTGGAGGGGGAGATAACGCTCTGATTGTTTGATTTTCCAGCTTTTCTGCACTGCTTTTTCCCCATCTTTGTTGTTTTATCTGCCTTTGGTCTTTGATCATGGTGACATACTGATGGGGTTTTGGTGTGGGTGTCCTTTCTGTTTGTTAGTTTTCCTTCTGACAGTCAGGACCGTCAGCTGTAGGTCTGTTGGAGTTTGCTTGAAGTCCACTCCAGACCCTGTTTTCCTGGGTATCGGCAGCGGAGGCTGCAGAAGATAGAATATTGCTGAACAGCAAGTGTTGCTGTCTGATTCTTGCTCTGGAAGCTTCATCTCAGGGGTGTACCCAGCCGTGTGAGGTGTGAGGTGTCGGTCTGCACCTAGTGGGGGATGTCTCCCAGTTAGGCTACTCAGAGGTCAGGGACCCACTTGAGCAGGCATTCTGTCCATTCTCAGATCTCAACCTCCGTGCTGGGAGATCCACTGCTCTCTTCAAAGCTGTCAGACAGGGACATTTATCTTTGCTGAGCTTTCTGCTGCTTTTTGTTTAGACTCCACCCTGTCCCCAGAGGTGGAGTCTACAGAGGCAGGCAGGCCTCCTTGAGCTGTGGTGGGCTCCACCCAATTCGAGCTTCCAGGGAACTTTGTTTACCGACTTAAGCCTCAGCAGTGGAGGGCGCCCCTCCCCCAGCCTCACTGCCACCTTGCAGTTAGATCTCAGACTGCTGTGCTAGCAATGAGGGAGGCTCCGTGGGTGTAGGACCCTCTGGGCCAGGTGTGGGATATAATCTCCTGGTGTGCCATTTGCTAAGACCCTTGGTAAAGCGCAGTATTAGGGTGGGAGTTACCCAATTTTCCAGATGTTGTTTGTCTCCATTTCCTTTGGCTTGGAAAAGGAATTCCCTTCCTCCTTGCGCTTCCCAGGTGAGGCGATGCCTCACCCTGCTTCAGCGCTTGGTGGTCGGGCTGCACGCTTTGACCAGCACCAACTGTCTGACTCGCCCCAGTGAGATGAACCTGGTACCTCAGTTGAAAATGCAGAAATAACCTGTCTTCTGTGTCGCTCATGCTGGGAGCTGGAGGCTGGAGCTGTTCCTATTCGGCCATCTTGGGCGCGTTCCCCATTTTTTTTTTCATGTTTGTTGTTGTTTTCTCCTGGGATTCCCTTTACCTTCCTTCTTAATAGTCCTTTCTAGGAAGTTTGTGATGGCAACCTACCTTTCCTCCTGTTGAACCTTGTGTAAAGTATAATATAAATTTAAGAAACTTTCTTTAGGTGTTTATGCAAGTATGAAAACTGGCCATTTAATACTTTGGCAAAGAGTCTTTAAAATTATTAGGTCTAATTTCCCAATTATCTCTGTGATCTTAGTCTCATGGGCTGTCTTGATTCCCCTGTTGCACATCAGTAACTTTCAGCGTGTGTGTGTGTGTGTGTATGTGTATGTATGTATGTATGTGTGTGTATGTGTGATATGAGGCAAGTCTTTTTAATGGTACTGTTTTCTTGGACATTTAGAGACCATGTGCATGGAGCCACCTCTTTATGTTATCTACAGGGAATGGAAACCCCACTAAATTCATAAGGGTGATACAGTTTTTGATAAACACCAGTAAAGTCATGAGTCATTAGACAAAATTCTTGTTGATCATGATCTAAGATTTCTCAAATTTATACTGAAGGCATTAAATGATTTTCTAAACTCCTAAAATGCTTTCTGCTATTCAGCCTGTTTTCTAATGATAAAAGCATTGCTTATTATAAGAAATGAATCCTCTTCTACCTGCTGCTCTAGTTTTGTGGATTTTTAGATTTTTCAAAGTGAGACAGTTTTTTCATTTAAAATGTGAAAATTTCAAATCAGATATATCATTACCTCCACCAGACTTCATATACTCCCAGTCTCTTTTCTCATAAGGTAGTATTGTTAATAATTTGGCATTTATCCTTCAGAAACTTTTTTATAATTTATTTTTTCAAACTTATAATAGTCTTGATTTGAATTTTATAATTTTTTTTTTTTTTTTTGAGAGAAGTGTCACTCTGTCACTCAGGCTGGAATGCAGTCGTGTGATCTCAGCTTGCTGCAACCTCTGCCTTCTGGGTTCAAGTGATTCTCGTGCCTCAGCCTTCCAGGTAGCTGTGATTATGGCGTGTTGGCACATACCTGGCTAATTTTTGTGTTTTGTGTAGAGCCAGAGTTTTGCCATGTTGCCCAGGCGGGTCTCTAACTCCTGGGCCTAAGTGATCCACCCACCACAGCCTCCCAAAATGCTGGGATTATAGGCGTGAGCTACTGCGCCCGACCTGTATTTTATAATTTACTGTATATATAATTCAACTTGCTTTCTTTTAGTAATGTATTTTAGGGCTTTTCTTTGATAACATAGAGCTATATACTTTTTAAAAATTATTGTATTTTGTAATATGCGTGTCTAAGTTGGATAGTTATATGCCTATTGATAGACATTAAGGCCATTTTTACTTCTTGACATTACGAAATATGCTACAGTGAACTTTTTTGTGCATGTTTGGCAAGAGTGTGTTAAATGTTGATAACTATTGCAAAATTGTCCTGTATGAAGGATCCTTTTTCCGGATAGACCACATCGTAGGAAATAGACTAAAGCAGAACTCCTGGGTTGAAGCACGGTAAAGGGGTGGACCTGTGCTTCCCTTTTGTCTTTGGTATTGATTTTTGAGAAATTTTGGAGAGATCTTGGAGTTGCAAGGAACCCAGCTTGAAAGTATTTTGAAATGGAAAAATGTTAATATGTGTAAATAAATAGAAAACCACAAGCCTTTAGTAGCTGTAAATATTGCATACATAGTATGGCTAAACTGACTATAAAACCCTCTTTCAGATTGATAGTGTAAGTAATCTTATAGTGTAAGTGTGATTATATGTATCAATAGATTACAAATCTATCTGAAGTAAATATTCAAGCTGTAGATCAAAGTCTTATGCTGTCCTCTGCAAGTAATCTCTAAAAATTAATAATATTCATGAAGCTGTTCTGCAGTTTCTAGAAATCTTTGGCATAATTGTGTGGTTTTATTTCCATAATTTTTTCTCTAGTAAAACTACCAAAAATATCTTATTTTTAAAATAAGGAGTGTGAAATAATTGACAGCATATTTCTATGGTGTTTTTATACTTCTGTATTCAGTTTCTGTATTGTTAAATGTAAACCTTTTCTGTTATTTCTGCTTCCTTGTCAAAAACCATGACAGAATAATCTATTGTCCTTTTAGAATTTTCTAACTAACCATTTCTATATGTGCTTATCTTCATCTAGGAAGCTTTCTTTGGAAAAGATCTTCTAGATACAAGTAGACAAAGCAAGATAAGTTTAGATAATCTATCAGAAGATGCAGCTCAGCTTTCATATAAAACAAACATGAACGCAGGTTTCTTGGATCCTTCCTTGGATCCACTACTTAGTTCATCCTCGGCTCCAACAAAATCTGGAACTCATGGTATGTAGAATTATTCACGGATACTTTCTTTATATCATATGACATACGTCTTCCTTTCAGTTAAATCTTTTTGAAATGTTTTTGTTTGGCCTCATATGCCTTTTAAAAATCAACTGTATTGAAGTATAACTTACATTTAGTAAATGGAACGATTTTAAGTGTACAGGTGTATAAGATATAGCAAATGAATTTACCTGTGTAGCTAGTACCAACATCAAGAGTTGTGAAAGAAAACATTTGGCTTACACTTTGCTGAGGGCAATGTGAGGAGTTACAATTTGGCCAACAGTGACTTTTTTTACTAAAAATGCAAGATAGATTTTTGTTAATCATACAGCTGAAATTCAAAACAGAAACCAAAATGGATGTGGGGGTAGTTAGGACCTTGCTGGCATACTGTTTTAGTACAGTGAAGTCTATTGACCTAGGTCTTGGTTTCTTACTACTGACAGATTGAGCCAATAATTGTTTGTTGTGGTAGGGAGGCTTTCTAGTGTATTGAAGGATGTTTAACAGCATCTTTGGCCTCGTGATGATCAAAAATATCTCCAGATACTGCCAAATATCTTTTGGTGGGCAAAATCGCCCCCTGGTTGAGAATCATTATCCTAAATGCAGTGCCTATAGGAACTGTTAACAATCAGAAAGGTATGAGAACTTGATATATTTACAGAGTTACAGCAATGTCAGCAAGGCTCTAGGAGTTTAACTCATTGGGTAGGTAAGTGTTGTGATCAGTGTTTCTTGCACTTCTTGGATTTTTATGGTACTGTCAATTGTAAATCATTGTTCTTCTGGTAAGCTTCCTTTTTTTACCATTGATTGCATTTGTTACTCAGTTAATTTTATAAACTCATTTTGAAAAACAGTTTTAAAGCAATCTTCCACTGAAAAATGACTTTTGTTGTTGAGTAGTTAATGCTTCATTAACTTGGCATTATCCTGAATTGAAATACTGACATTGTTGATTTTGACTTTTTGAAATAGTTGGAAGCAATCTTACCCTCTGCTGGACACATGCGCATGTCCAGTCTACTGTTTGTAGTGAGGTCATGCTTCTTGTTCGTTCAGTCTTAGATATTTTTTAACTCCTACTTTAATTCTGTCGTTTTAAGTATTGACCTGCTCTTGTCCTTGTCAATATGTTGTTAAAATAATGTATAATGAAAGACCTGTGGGTCCTTCAAAGGATATTTTATGATAAAGTATATCTTGTAACTATCATAACTAGTCACTTGAAAACTTAAATAGGAGCTCTTTGCAGTTGAGTTTTAAAAGGAGAAGGATTGAAATTGGACAGAGAACATATAGGAAAGATATTGATATAAGTTTTTTTTTCTTTATTTGATTATTTTTTCCACAAAACTACTGAAGAGAGAACAGTTTTACAATAAGGCCAAAACTTGGAGGACAGAAAAATATACCCATTTCAAAACCTAGATTAATTGTTCTTTGCAGTTGAACCGCTCTTTTCACTTTATAATGGAAAATTAATGACTAAAGGCTTTTTTAAAACATGTCACTCATTATAGCCTATTATATAAATTTTAATGATTTATTCAGATATAAAATCCTTTAGAAGCAAACTTGTAAAACAGTCTTTAAAAAATTAGTTATAATTTGTATAGTAGAATTCCATTACTTTAAAACAAAAAACTGCTATATGACCCCTAAAAAAATTACCCAGAATTTTTTTCTTTCAACCACAGTGTTATCTAGACAATGCATTATTGAAATAATTTTCTCTAAAAAGTTCCTGGATATTTGGGCACACAAAACTTAATGTGATATATTATGTACGAATTACATTTTGGAAACTATATAATGGAACCACGACTGTTTGACAGAAATATTTGACCTGGAATATTACATTTATGCCCTCCTCCCCCTTTTAAATAAAAATAAACTTGAGATGGGTTAAAAATTTCAGTTGCTCTTTACTGAATGGCTAATATAATTATTAAAGCAAGCCTAAACGAGAGTTCCAATAGTTTCTTGGTTAAGCCCCAAACCCTTAGAATCCTCCTTGACTTTTCTTTCCCTTTTATTCATCCACATTTGTCTCTTCCTTCAAAATACATCCCAAAGCCAACCACTTGTCTCAGCTTTCCTTAGAACCCTAGTGCTGACATCACCTCACCTCTCAGACTGCACTAGTGCCCTTTTCTGATCTTGCCAGCCCTCCCCAATTCCCACCCCACATCTGCTCTACATAGAGCCTCCAGTATGTTCCTTTTAAAATATTAGTCATCTCCTATCTTTCAGCCTCTCAACACCTTCTCATTACACTTCAGAATAAAACCCAGTCTTCCCCATGATCTCTAAGATCTTACACAATCTTGCCCTAGCTGTCTCTTTTTTATCCCTACCACAGTTTTTCTGTTACCGCTGTGGCCTCTCTTGTTGGCAAACCCGGCTTGCCCCAGGGGCTTTATGTCTGCTTTGCCTTAGTTTGGAGGGTTATCTCCATCTTTGTGCATATAACTTACTCCCTCATTTAGTTTTACGCTCAGTCATCTAAAGGTCTTCACAGACCACTCTGTCTAATGCAACATCCCCACAGCTTATTTTTAATCCTTTTTCCTTGTTTTTTCTTTAAATAGCACTTATAGCGATGTCATTGATTTACTAACTCCCTCCGAGAAAGTAAGCCCTCTGAGGGCGTGCACTTTGTTTCAGTCATTGCTCAGTGGGCAATGCCTCATCTGTGATCCATAGACACAGTTCTGTGGGTAGTGAAATACTTTTTTAAATAAATGAGTGAATGAGTAATCAGTATGAACAGCAAAGCTGGAAGTACTAACTAGATGGTACCTGGCTTGTGCTCCATATGGAATTTCTAAAGAGTGATAGATTTGTCTTTCGTATTTTAACTTTTCCTACTGTGTTTTAATTTCTCAATTCACTTTTAGACATACCAATTTCTTAAGCAAAATTTTTTTTTGCTTTGTTTCTTACAGCAAAGCAAGTTGCTTTGTTTCTTACAGCAAAGCAAGTTGCTTTGTTTCTTATTCTGTTTCACTTTTATTGCCTACAGGTCTTGAAATTTTGTCTCAGTATACATTAGTCACAAGACAAAATAGTCTGAATTTTTGGTAAATTTTTGTAATTCAAAACGTTACTTCCTTTGCTATGAAAAATTTTTACTGTAAAATTAAGAGTCTCAGGTTTTTATTCTAGCACTTGCCTCAGTATCTGCTGTACTCTAGGTTTTTAGCAAATGGCTTAATATCTGGGAAAATACTGAAATTTTAAAAAACGTATTTACTATATTTAGGTCCTGCTGATGACCCATTAGCTGATATTTCTGAAGTTTTAAACACAGATGATGACATTCTTGGAATAATTTCAGATGATCTAGCAAAATCAGTTGATCATTCAGGTATATATGAATGCTGTTTGCCCTTTCTCTGGTTTCTGGTGTGAGTGAGAGGTGTGTGATGTGTGGAACAAGTTTAGCCTGTTGTGTGTTTCCCAGTAACTTCGTTTTTGTTTTTGGCTTTGTTAAAGAACTCAGCATTTTATTTGATCTACCTCAGCTTTCCTGCTTTAGGAGGGGATATAGCAAGTTAATTTCTGTTGTCTTTCTAATTGCATCACATTTAAGGCACGTTGCCTTAAAGTCTTGCTGTATCTTGTTTCTTCTTTTGTTTGCATTTTCCCTCACTTCCCGCTCCTGTGGTAATCATCCATTTTATTTGGTTTGGGTCTTATAGGTCTTGATTTATGCACTTTCCAGGTTGAGAGCTCACCTTTTCCATTTGGTAAGAAACTGAGCAATGGATGACGGCTGACTAGAAGTAGTCTTCTTTTTTCATAGTGATTTCAGCTGAAGCAACCTGTAGGTGCATGCTGTTGATCAGTAGTGCTAATGTCTCACTAATCCATACTTTGCTTTTCCCTTTTTGTGTGTGGCTAAAGCATAGTATAGCTGTACTGTACTTTGGGTGACTTTGTCAATAGTTTTTCTTTAATGAATAATTTTTTGTTAATATGTGATTTATAATATTACCTAAATGTTGTAGAGCTAGTTCCTAATATAAGATCAAATAAGAACAGAATAAATTTTTACTTTTTAATAGTAATAATATTGAGAAAGCATGAAAAAAATGTAGATGATAAACCATGTGACTCTCAACAAATGTGAGCTACAGCATGTTATAATTTTGTAAATGTAATGTACATAATCAGAATGTGCCTACAGAATATTTTGAAAATATTACCTATAATTGAAGTTATTTACAAAAGGACAATATTAAACACTGAGAATTTTAGGACTTTTCATTAATTTATATGAAACGCATTCCTTTTTACATACTGTGCGTAATTGTACTGTGCATTTGATACCACTATTTTCCAAATTAAAGCAATTATTTGTATATCAATTTCTTATAAACTCCTATCTTAATGAAGCTGATTTTTTCTTTCTTTTTTATTTTTTTTGGCAGAAGTTGGCAAGTTAAAATCAGATGTATTCTTTTGTTCCTCAGGAAATGTTTTTACTTAAAATAGAACTTTACATGGCACCTAATACAAATATATTGTGCCAGATTTTTACTCACTCTCCAAATTGATAGGAGAATTCTAATTCAGAATTACAGACCTTATTTCTCTATTTTAATCATATTGTTGTATATTAAGTACAGGTAAATAGTGCTATACATTTTTGTGTGAGTATTCTGAATGTACCTTTAAATTTATTTTCCTTACTCTTTTAGATATTGGTCCTGTCCCTGATGATCCTTCTTTGCCTCAGCCAAGTGTCAATCAGAGTTCACGACCATTAAGTGAAGAACAGCTAGATGGGATCCTCAGTCCCGAACTAGACAAAATGGTCACAGATGGTAAAATATTTGCCCTACATCTAGGCTTTCTAAAAGACCTGAGTAAATATGATTTTTAAAGACTTTTGCATGGTTATAATTAACTTCTAATTATTTCTATGTCAATTAAATGCTATTTTGTATCAGTATATTGAATTAGTAGCTGTTAATGTTTCTATTTTTTTAAAATTTATTCTAGGAGCAATTCTTGGAAAATTATATAAAATTCCAGGTAAATGTGTTTTGATTTTTTAGTTTATGAAAATGGCATTCCCCATACCATGAGCCTACTAGTCTTTTAATCTTGTTACTATTACTGTTTTATCTCCTAGAGCTTGGCGGAAAAGATGTTGAAGACTTATTTACAGCTGTACTTAGTCCTGCGAACACTCAGCCAACTCCATTGCCACAGCCTCCCCCACCAACACAGCTGTTGCCAATACACAATCAGGGTATGTTATGACTTTATAATTCTATATTTTATTCACACCCGTGTGTATATATGTGGGTATATAGTAGCCACATGTACAAACTGGTAGGGAGAAAAACCCTTTTGTGATGATAGAAAAATACTAACTTCAGTCACATAGCTGTCTCCCTGAAATTCTCTGTAATTCTGTAATTATCCTTATGTCCAGAATTCTTTTGCTCATTCATTGGCAGTAGGGAGGATGTAACAGTTCCTGCCCCCTTCCCTCCCTGCAAGTCCCATTCCCAGCTCACTCCACTCCAGTCATTTCCCACATAGGCACTTCCGTATATGTGGAACTGTCCCTGCTCATCTAGCTGCCTGTACTCATTGATCTGCTCTCAGTTTCACTGTCATCTCTCAGAGGTTAGCTGGTTACCACCCTACCCCCATGCTTTTCATTTGTAGCACATGTCACAAATATAATACCTGTTTGGGTAATTAAGGTCTTCCCTTTGGATTGTAAGCTCTTTAAAGGCTAGGGTCATACATGTCTTGCCTTATATGCCCTGCCACAGAGTATGTCTTCAGTACATACTTTCATAGTAAATGGGTGACCATTCTATCCATGTAGACACTGAAATTTTGTGGACGTTTGCCTATTTTGTTCATTTTTCTTCTGCCTACTTATAACTAGCTACCAATTTCTCCCCTTTTCTGTAGAGCTGAAATTTGATAGCCTAGGATTCAGGTCTGTATGAGTAGATGGGGAAATTGGTTACAGGTATGGGAATCTCCTATAGGAAGGAGTTAATGGAGTTGCATGGTGGCATGTATATAACTCTATATGTAGTTTTGTTTTGTTTTGTTTTGAGACAGGGTCTCTCTCTGTCACCCAGGCTGACAGGCAGTGGTATGAACACAGTCCACGGCAGCCATGATCTCCTGGGCTCAAGCAATCCTCCTGTCCTCAGCCTCCCGTGTAACTGTGACCACAGGGGACACACCACCATGCCTGGCTAAGTTTTTGATTTTTTGCAGAGATAGGGGTCTCACTTTGTTGCCTGGACCAGTCTAGAACTCCTGGGTTCAAGTGATCCTCCCACCTCGGCCTCCGTAAGTGCTGGGATTACAGGCGTGGATCTCTGTGCCCAGCTAGTATATATTTTTGATGATTTGAGCATAGGAACATTTCTCTGTATCCTGTTGTCACTACCTCATGACTATATCCTGAATTGAATAACATGAATCTTACCCTTTTCCTGTGTATAAGAATCTTATCCTTATCCTTATCCTGTTAAAGTGTGTGAATAATTTGTAACCTTTACTAACAACTTTGTATATACATGAAAAATTACATAATGCACATAATGGAAATATTTGAGTTTTTACCAGTTTCGCCTCTAAACATAAATTTACCTTGAATTTTGCTAGGCTCAACATATGATTTACATTTGGGTATTATACTCATCATAACTGCTTCTTGCCTTAATTGTTCCCATATGCTTTTTTTTTTTTTTTTTCTTCTGAGATGGAGTCTCACTCTGTCACCCAGGCTGGAGTGCAGTGGTGCAATCTCGGCTCAGTGCAACCTCTGCCCTCCGAGTTCAAGCGATTCTCCTGCCTCAGCCTCCCTAGTAGCTGGTATTACAGGTGCCTGCCACCACGCCTGGCTAATTGTTTTTATTTTTAGTAGAGATAGGGTTTCACCATCTTGATCAGGCTGGTCTTCAACTCCTGACCTTGTGATCCATCCGCTTAGGCCTCCCAAAGTGCTGGGATTACAGGCGTGAGCCACCGTGCCCTTCCCCCATATGCTTTTTTAATGATTAAGAACTAGTATTTCTCTTTTCAACTTATAAAAATGACCTGTCTTTATGTTTTCTGAACTGAAAGTGCATATTTTAAAAATCAGAGATGTATTCCTTTGTTAAAAACATAGTCATTATGAAAATCACTTCATTGTGCAGTCTCATTTTTAAAAAGTCTTGAGAGGATGACTTTTTCTTTTTTTGCAAGGTGTTAATGTGTGATACAAGGTGAATCAGGCTGCCTACCATTAGGAGTTTGTAATTCTAATAATGTAGACTTTCAGGTATACAAGTAATGTGTAGTATAGTACAGAATAGTACAGCCTTATGAATCACTAAGATTTCATTGTTCTTGTTTGAAAGAATAGTAAGTAGTTCTAATGTAAGGGCAAAGCATGATCAAGTTACATATAGGGTGACACATAGTTATTCAAGAATGGCCACTTTAACATTGTCCAGAGCAAAGGGAGTGGGAATTGTTTAAGGAAGCAAAACTAGAAGTGGACACTGGTGCTGATTGTAAAGGGCTATGAGAAATAGGCAGAGGCAGCTGGCCCTTTCCCTACAGGCTTTTAAGAACCTTTGAAGACCTCACACCAGTGGTATGATCTGATCACTTACGTATTTTGCTAAGGTAGCTCTGCTATCAATATTGGGAATAAATTTGGGACAAGAAGAGTACTAATGAAGTTATTGTGGTTGAGACTAAGTCAAAAAGTAGGTTCCATGTAAAGATACTTTGGTGCTGATTGAAAGGAAGGAATAGATACGAGAGGAAATGACATTAGAACAAGTAGGACTGTGCTACTGAATGGATATAAGGTGTGAGGAAAGGGGACATTAAAGTGAATTAGACTATGTTTAAACCAGGGGCCCAGAGGATAATCATGAAAGATGGAACAAAGGAAGACTTAGTGTGTGTGCTGGTAGAAGGTAGTGGAGGTACAGTGAGTTTAGTTTTAGACCTCTTTTAGGTTGGTAGAAATGGGACATATATACTATTCTGACTTACAGGCAGTTGCAGTTAGTCAAGGAGATGGATGAAAATGTAGGAATTATCGGTGTAATTGTGCTAATTGCAGATGTGGGAAGGATGAGATATATTAAGAGAATACACTGCCAGTAGAGTATAGAATCTCGAGCAGTGCTTTTTAATTAAATGTAATTAAGTATATGCTTAACTCATCTGACTTATATTAGGTGTGCACATTACATGTTTCTTATTGTTCTTCCTTTTAAAGGTTAGGTGAAAGTGAAAAAAGTAGTGAGAGATTTGAGACACTGAGTGAGAGGTATAGGATCTTGGAAATGAATGATCATTAGAGACAGGTTGTACAGTTAAGTAAGGTGAATACTTGAAAAACGTTGTTTCATTGGACCATGGGAAGGTTGTTGGTAATCTTCAGTGGAGTAACTTCAGTAGAATTGATGAGAAAGGGAGGCAAAGTGTAATATGTTATTATGTAATATGTAATATGCTTTATTATCTGATGGTAATAAAGTTCAGAAAGTAGAGAATAGAATTTTCAAGATTGAGAGAGAGTAACTTGAAGTCCCTTTATGTAAAAGTTGTGAAGTAACTTTTGAACTTTTATAAACTAATATGACTAGTTTGGGTAGATACGGTGGACTTGAAAAAAAAAAAAAGAGACCACTTCTTGAATAAAATAAGATGAAATACTTTGCCTTTACTTGTTTGTCCTTGAACAAATTATTTAATTTCTGTGGGTCCTCTTTGCTTAAATGGAGCTGAACATAATAACCTATTTCAGTGGGTTTTCGTGAAGCTGTAAAGCTTTTAAGACTACTTAGAATAGCATAAAGTACTTAACAAATAATAGCTAATATTATTGGGAAAAGTTTCAACATAGTAATATTGTAGTTACAGTAGATGGCACTGATAGATGGCTACAGTATGGATCACATTCTCCTTGACAATAAACTCTTGTTTCTCCTAACTACATGAAAGACATTCGATGTTGTTTATTAAAATTCCACATTCCTTAATGCAGCGGTCCCCAGCTTTTTTGGCACCAGGGACCAGTTTCAAGGAAGACGATTTTTTCACAAACCCAGGTTGGTGGGTTGGGGAATGGTTTTGCGATGCAACTGTTCCACCTCAGATCATGAAGCATTAGATTCTCATAGGAACACGCTTGCATGCACACTTCACAACAGGGTTCACGCTCCTATGAGAATCTAATGCTGCCGCTGATCTGACAGGATGTGGAACTCAGGCAGTAATGGTCACTTGCCCACTGTTCACCTATTGTGCAGCCGGGTTCCTAACAGGCTATGGACTGGTACCAGTCTATGGCCCCAGAGTTGGGGACCCCTGCCTTAATGGAACCTGCTTTTCACTGAAGTTGAAAATAGATGTAGTATTCTAGTTTGAAAAAAAGCAGAAATCTTGCCCTTTAATCCTTGGAGTAAATGTAAGTGTCATGAGACATTTGTCATTGTGAAAACCTGATCCAGTGGACCCAGGTGTGGTATTTAGTAGCATAAGCCCCTTTATGGAAGTCAGAGAGTTCTAGGAAGTCTTTGAGACAAAATCTTTTAAACTTGTCAGTGATCATCCTTAGTATCTGCACATACACACTGGAGCTATGTAGGCTTTAGTGTTGTAGTAACATTCACATGATGTGGTTTAGGTGAAAGACCGTTACGCATTGGACAATTGGAATTGTGAAAGACCATTACGCATTGGAATGACATTAGATAACAAAAAATCAGGTGATCAGGTTAGGAATTCTCTAGTTATACCAAGTATTAGTCAACTCTGTGTTGCCATTTGTGTAATTAATTGGTGATGTGGATCTCCTGTAATAGTATGGCCCTAAGTGTTGCAACAATTAACAGAGGCTTTGTGTATTTCCACAAATCATCACGTTTAATTGGGAGGGCTTTTTGAAGGCACACAAAGTTTTTGTTGTTGTTCGTTCTTTTTCTTTGGAAACTGCTCCAATATGGACAGTTGGCATACTTCCAAACAGTTTAGACAAGTAGACTTTCACAATAAGGATTGAAGTTACATGCTTAAAGTAGTGTTGTAAAGAAACATAAGATGGTCTTATTATTTGCCTAATGTCTATTTAGAAAGAAAACGATAAGGTATTTGATGTTTGTGAATAAGCTCGAATGAGAATTCAAATGCATTTGGGGGCTGAACTGTCAGTTATAAAAATTAGGCCAAAACCGGAGTGTATATATTTTTAGCAATAATCATCTGATTGATAGTGATAGATATATTGCTTACTCAAAACTATTTAGAGAAAGTATCAATTTAAGAATCACAGATGGGGTGGACACAGTGGCTCACACCTATAATCCCAGCACTTTGGAAGGCTGAGGCGGGTAGATCACTTGAGGCAGGAGTTTGAGATCAGCTTGGCCAAAATGGTGAAACCCCACCTCCACTAAAAATACAAAAATTAGCTGGGCATGGTGGCAGGTGCCTGTGATTCCAACTACTCAGGAGGCTGAGGCAGAATTGCTTGAACCTGGGAGGCGGAGGTGGCAGTGAGCTGAGATCTTGCCACTGCACTCCAGCCTGGGCGACAGAGTGAGACTCCATCTCAAAAAACAAAAAAAAAAAAGAATCATAGATGGTTTTTTTGTATTAAGAGGAACAGGAATAAAATATAAGAAACATCTGTTTATAAATTTTTAATGAAGAGAAAGAATATTTGATAAAACGTACTAGCATTTGCTGTGATTCATTCGTTTTTTAGGAGTTAATATGTATCGAATAGTTACTCCATACCAGGAACTGTGTTCAGAGCTATGTATATATTATCTCAATTAACCCAAATGACAGAATACCTGCGGTTTACAGAAATACAAATTGATTCTGCTTCTAACAGGTAAAATTGAGGTTCACACCCCAGGCTTTTGGACTCCAGAACACTTGCTGTTTCTAGTACACAATAATGAAATAGAGGATCACAGCTGTAGAGATCGTATTTCAAACTCTTATAGCCAAAAGTGACTCTTTAAGTATTATATAATATAATACTAAAAAATCCTACTTTTAAATTGCATTAAAGATTTTGATGTAGAAGTACAAGCATCTCTTCTATACTTGGGGATTTGGTTCCAGGACCCCCAGGTATAACCAAAATCTGAGAATACAGAAGTCAAATGTTGGCCCTATGGAACCTGGCATACAAGAAAAGTTGGTCCTCTCTATGCACGGGTTTCACTGTGTTTTCCATCCTCATTCAGTTGAAAAAATTTTGTGTTTATGTGGACCTATGCAGTTAAAAACCATGTTGTTCAAGGGTCAACTTTACTTCAGCTCCTTGTTATTTATGAATATTATGCAAATAGAATTATTTTTTTCTCTTAAGATGTTTTTTCACGGATGCCACTCATGAATGGCCTTATTGGACCCAGTCCTCATCTCCCACATAATTCTTTGCCACCTGGAAGCGGACTGGGAACTTTCTCTGCAATTGCACAATCCCCTTATTCTGATGCCAGGTACAAGCCTTATTTTCTATGGAAACTTAAATTGCACTAATTTCTGTTTGATTTATATATAAATTAGTCTGCTTAAATGATTGTGTATGATATTATTGTAAGTTGCATTTATTGTGGCTTTTGCTATAAACGTGTTACTTTTAACTATTTTGTAATAGGTTTTAATGAAAGCTGTACTTGGACATATATTAAAAAGTTATTTTATGTTTATAAAGTGAAGATATTAATTTTTTCCCAGGGATAAAAATTCAGCCTTTAATCCAATGGCAAGTGATCCTAACAACTCTTGGACATCATCAGCTCCCACTGTGGAAGGAGAAAATGACACACTGTCGAATGCTCAGAGAAGCACGCTTAAGTGGGAGAAAGAGGAGGCTCTGGGTGAAATGGCCACAGTTGCACCGGTTCTGTACACCAATATTAATTTCCCCAACTTAAAGGAAGAATTCCCTGGTAAGTCATGAATATATTATTTCTATTTTACCAACATTGTCACATGTGCAATAACTTTTTTTTTTAACTGCGATAGAGAGGTAGCTTAACTAATTTTCATCTGTGATGACCCACAATATGAAGATTCCCTAGATATCTAGAAACATCTTGCATGTTTACTTTGTCCTAGACCGTGCATCCATTCTCATATTTCTCAAAAGTTAGTTTCAGTTAATGAAATGGTCAGTTTTTCAGCTCCTAGCAGTGCTTACTAATATGTGGAAATCAGTGTTATGTGATTCTTCAATAATTTCTAAAACCCAAACTATCGTTTAATCAAAAATATTGCTAGGCTAAATCAGTGAATTCTAAGTAGTGTTTATAGGAAACGAATTCAATATTGTCTTCCCTTCTTCTCCCTTCACCTTCCCTGACTGTCCAGCTATTACCACTGCCTCTTGAAAAAAGCAGATGATAAAATAATAGTACAGTTTGTGAAAATTCTGATTAACCAGTGAATGAGACGTTTGGATTAATGAGATGTCAATTATTGAATATATGCAAGCAATGCAGTTTTACTATTTTGAGTTCATGGTGTCAGACAAACCAGGATTGAAAAAGTTATTCAGACTCAGTTTTACAATTGTTTCCCAGCTGTCTATCAGTACACAAACTCTTAAATTACTAGAGGGATACCTGGAAGTGACTTTTCATTTGGATGACCCCTGATTTTTAGGTACCTTTTTGGATTGGCATCTTCATGGTACTTTATTCCTTATGTATTGTAATAAATGAAATGCTTTTTATCCAACAATAGAAATCAATGGTTTGATGCAGGGAGACCTGTGAAGGCAGTGTCCCATTCTTCAGCCACTTTCTTTCCATGCTTACATTTGCTGTTTATGAACATACATGGGTATGTTGTCATTTTGTGTCAGCACAAATTGTCCTTACAGCAGAGCTATAACTTTTTTAAAAGTATTTTTCTTTAATAATTTTACTTGTGATTCAAGAACCTCATGAAATACTGTGTTAAAGCTGTTGGTCTGTGAACTGATTTTTCATTTTCATCGGCTTTTTGGAAGCTTGCTTTCTTTTTGTAATGTGGAATAAATAATTTCTATATTTATCATTAACTGTTGATCGTAGCCAAGTATCTTCATTTTGTATACCATCATGACACTGAATTTCATACAAATGGTTTGAACTGATTACTTTTCCATGTGTTTGTTGTCCGCACATGCTAGTGAGATGCTTATTTATGACTTTGTTTACTTCTGGTAGGTCAAATTGATAGACTTCTGTTTAGCGCAGATGTTTTACAAACTTATGCTTTGGTTCCGGTGGTATCTTACCACCCGAGGGAATTTATTATGTTTAGCTTACATTTTTGCTACTTTGTCCCTTGAATCTAAAAAAAACTTCCCAACTTTACAAGCTAGGTTGTTAATAAGGCAGCACTTCATTTAGAAAACATTTGTTTGGCCTACAGTATTCCAGCATCTTTGTTCTTTGTAAAGAACTTAATATAGGTCTGCTACCTCGTGAGAATACGGCCTGAATAAGATTAACTGTCAGCAGTTCATCAACATTTTTTATTACAGCACATCATTAGCATGACTCTGAGAAAGTGTTATACTCTGTTCTTTTGTTGCAGATTGGACTACTAGAGTGAAGCAAATTGCCAAATTGTGGAGAAAAGCAAGCTCACAGGAAAGAGCACCATATGTGGTATTTTAAGAAACTCCTATCTTTTAAATATTTAAATACAATGCTTGAACCTTATTTGTATAAGGTTAATAAAAAAACAAATTTCCATTTCAGAAAATGCTTTTTAGTACCTGTACAACAAGCAACTTTATTTTTACAGTGATTTTCTAACTCCTTATGTCTTAATAGAGAGTGTGACATTTTAATAAGCAAGTTAACAGAACGAAAATGTTGAAGATTGAAAATCAGCTATTATAGGGGGCAGGATGAATTCATTTCACTTTAAAATTGTTTTATCTCTTCAGCCGAGGTACAGTTGGCAGTCTGTATCCATGAGTTCTATATCTGTGGATTCAACCAACCATAGATAAATATTTTGGAAAAACGTCTATACTGAACTTGTACAGACTCTTTTCCTTGTCATTATTTTTTTAAACAATATAGTATAACAATGATTTACATAGCATTTATATTGTGTTAAGTATTGCAAGTAATCTAAAGATGACTTAAAGTATACAGGAGGGGCCAGGCACAGTGGCCCACACCTGTAATTCCAGCACTTTGAGAGGCCAAGGTGGGCAGATGGCTTGAGCCCAGTAGTTCAAGACCCGCCTGGGCAACATAGCCAAGACCTCATCTCTATAAAAAACGAAGAAATTAGCTGGGTATGATGGTGCATGCCTGTAGTCTCAGCTACTTGAGAGATTTGAGGGATTGAGGCTTCAGTGAGCCAAAATTGTGCCACTGCATTCCAGCCTAGGTGACAGAACAAGACCCTGCTATGTCAAAAAATAAAAAAGGAGAAAGTATACAGGAGGATATGTGTAGGTTATATGCAAATACTATGACATTTTCTATAAGGGGCTTGAGCATCTGTGGATTTTGGTTTCTGCAGGGAATCCTGGAACCAATACTCCATGGATACAGAGGGACAACTGTATTCAATTTGGAGAGTGGATTGGCATGCCTCAGTGTCTTCCACAGTCACCTCTTTTCTTGTTAGGTTTCATAGCGAATCTATGCATCTTGAAAGAGAAATATTTAGACATCTTTAAAGAGTTTTTGACACATGATCTTTGCCATGAACTATTAGGTAATTTTATAAGATTCGCAGTTCATATGGTAAATTATTTTCTCCCAAAGAGCCAAATTAAGATTGTCAGCTGGAACCAAATCCTTGCTTTCATTTTAAAGCATATTAAATGTGTATTATTGTTGGGAAATATATATAGTTATTTTCCAGCTTGTTCCCCAGTGCACATATTTTCATTTACAGTGATTATTTTGAATAGAGCATATATGTGTGTATATGCTCTATCACATATATATAGATGTATTGATATGCTGTGTTTTATCTTGACTTTAATTAGGTAATGACAGAATTTTTTAAATTTTTAAGTGATTTCTTTAATGATACATTTCAAATATCCAGATTTTTTTTTTTTTCTTTTTTAAAGACTGATTGGATATTTTTCTTTTTTCTAATTTTTTTTTTTTTTGAGATGGAGCTTTGCTGTTGTTGCCTGGGCTGGATGGAGTGCAGTGGTGCGATCTCGGCTCACTGCAACCTCTGCCTTCCAGATTCAAGCGATTCTCCTGCCTC
Source organism: Trachypithecus francoisi (assembly GCF_009764315.1). Classification (NCBI taxonomy): domain Eukaryota; kingdom Metazoa; phylum Chordata; class Mammalia; order Primates; family Cercopithecidae; genus Trachypithecus; species Trachypithecus francoisi. Next base: position 7,230,315 of record NW_022681469.1, read on the forward strand.
AGCCTCCCAAGAAGCTGGGATTACAGGCATGTGCCACTATGCCCGGCTGATTTTTTTTTTTTTTTTGAGACAGAGTTTTGCTCTTGTTGCCCAGGCTGGAGTGCAACCATGCGATCTTGGCTCACCACAACCTCCGCCTCCCGGGTTCAAGTGATTCTCCTGCCTCAGCCTCCCGAGTAGCTGGGATTACAGGCATGTACCACCATACCTGGCTGATTTTGTATTTTTAGTAGAGACAGCGTGTCTCCATATTGTTCAGGCTGGTCTCGAACTCCTGACCTCAGGTGATCCGCCCGCCCCAGCCTCCCAAAGTACTGAGATTATAGGTGTGATCCACTGCCCCCGGCCTAGTTTTGTGTTTTTAGTGGAGGTGGGGGTTTCATCATGTTGGTCAGGCTGGTCTCGAACACCTGGCCTCAGGTGCTCCACCTGCCTTGGCCTCCCAAAGTGCTGGGATTATGAGCATGAGCCACCGTGCCTGGCCGCAGCCCCTTCTTTCTAAATTGAAGGAGACGTGATTTCTAAGGATGTGTTAAGAAAACTAGGAGCTAAAATATTAAATCACACCTGGGATCTTTAAGCTTAATTCAAATGCATAGAGAGGATTATATCCTCAACTGATAGATACTGTGCACTGTAAAGAGAGAAGACGGGTAAGTGTCCAGATGCTTTTTTGGGAGGTGTCGTAAGTATTTCAGCTATTTTACCTGACTTTTTTTTCTTTTATTTGAGAAAGTTCATGATAGTTTTATTTTATTCCTTAAAACATTTAACATAATCTGGGGAATATTTTTTGTCTTCTTTTGTCAAAGCAAAAAGCCAGAGATAACAGAGCTGCTTTACGCATTAATAAAGTACAGATGTCAAATGATTCCATGAAAAGGCAGCAACAGCAAGACAGCATCGATCCCAGCTCTCGTATTGATTCAGAGCTTTTTAAAGATCCATTAAAGCAAAGAGAATCAGAACATGAACAGGAATGGAAATTTAGACAGGTATGGAATTTTTGGATAATCTACTTTTTGAAGTTGCATTTTTATGTTTTGAGAGGGAGGTCTTTGCATTATTATTTTAGAATATAGTTCTTAGACCACGAAAATTTGATTAAGGATAGACTTGTTTCTCTTTTCAGTAAAATATATTTAAATTGATTTGGGAAGTTTATTGAAATATTATAAACCATATACTGCCCTAGGCACAAATGGAACATGCCATGATGAGTAATTTCTCTTCTTCAGGAATTCATAATCTAATATGGGAGCAATCTGGTAGCTGCTGACATCAAATTAACTTTCTGTTGCTTTTTCCCCACATGATGGTAGTTTTCTTCCTTAACCTAAATATGATTGCTTTTTCTTTATATTTTAATAGCAAATGCGTCAGAAAAGTAAGCAGCAAGCTAAAATTGAAGCCACACAGAAACTTGAACAGGTGAAAAATGAGCAGCAGCAGCAGCAACAACAGCAGTTTGGTTCTCAGCATCTTCTGGTGCAGTCTGGTTCAGATACACCAAGTAGTGGGATACAGAGTCCCTTGACACCTCAGCCTGGCAATGGAAATATGTCTCCTGCACAGTCATTCCATAAAGAACTGTTTACAAAACAGCCACCCAGTACCCCTACATCTACATCTTCAGATGATGTGTTTGTAAAACCACAAGCTCCACCTCCTCCTCCAGCCCCATCCCGGATTCCCATTCAGGAGGGTCTTTCTCAGGCTCAGACTTCTCAGCCACCTTCACCACAAGTGTTTTCACCTGGGTCCTCCAACTCACGACCACCATCTCCAGTGGATCCATATGCAAAAATGGTTGGTACCCCTCGACCACCTCCTGTGGGCCATAGTTTTTCCAGAAGAAATTCTGCTGCACCAGTGGAAAACTGTACACCTTTATCATCGGTATCTAGGCCCCTTCAAATGAATGAGAAAACAGCAAATAGGCCATCCCCAGTCAGAGATTTATGTTCTTCCTCCATGACAAATAATGACCCCTATGCAAAACCTCCAGACACACCTAGGCCTGTGATGACAGATCAATTTCCCAAATCCTTGGGCCTCTCCCGGTCTCCTATAGTTTCAGAACAAACTGCAAAAGGCCCTGTAGCAGCTGCAACCAATGATCACTTTACTAAACCATCTCCTAGGGCAGATGTGTTTCAAAGACAACGGATACCTGACCCATATGCACGACCCTTGTTGACACCTGCACCTCTTGATAGTGGTCCTGGACCTTTTAAGACTCCAATGCAACCTCCTCCATCCTCTCAGGATCCTTATGGATCAGTGTCACAGGCATCAAGGCGATTGTCTGTTGACCCTTATGAAAGGCCTGCTTTGACACCAAGACCTATAGATAATTTTTCTCTTAGTCAGTCAAATGATCCATATAGTCAGGCTCCCCTAACCCCACATCCAGCAATGAATGAATCTTTTGCCCATCCTTCAAGGGCTTTTTCCCAGCCTGGAACCATATCAAGGCCAACATCTCAGGACCCATACTCCCAGCCCCCAGGAACTCCACGACCTGTTGTAGATTCTTACTCCCAATCTTCAGGAACAGCTAGGTCTAATACAGACCCTTACTCTCAACCACCTGGAACTCCCCGGCCTACTACTGTTGACCCATATAGTCAGCAGCCCCCAACCCCAAGACCATCTACACAGACTGACTTGTTTGTTACATCTGTAACTAATCAGAGGCATTCTGATCCATATGCTCATCCTCCCGGAACACCAAGACCTGGAATATCTGTCCCTTACTCTCAGCCACCAGCAACACCAAGGCCAAGGATTTCAGAGGGTTTTACTAGGTCCTCAATGACAAGACCAGTCCTCATGCCAAATCAGGATCCTTTCCTGCAAGCAGCACAAAACCGAGGACCAACTTTACCTGGCCCGTTGGTAAGGCCACCCGATACATGTTCCCAGACACCTAGGCCCCCTGGACCTGGTCTTTCAGACACATTTAGTCGTGTTTCCCCATCTGCTACCCGTGATCCCTATGATCAGCCTCCGGTGACTCCAAGATCTCAGTCGGACTCTTTTGGAACCAGTCAAGCTGCCCATGATGTTGCTGATCAGCCAAGGCCTGGGTCAGAGGGGAGCTTCTGTGCGTCTTCAAACTCTCCAATGCACTCCCAAGGCCAGCAGTTCTCTGGTGTCTCCCAGCTTCCTGGACCTGTGCCAACTTCAGGGGTAACTGACACACAGAATACTGTGAATATGGCCCAAGCAGATACGGAAAAATTGAGACAGGTAAACACATTGTATGTTCTCAGTTTTAAATGTATGATGTGAGGAAGCTGTTCATTTCATCAAACTGAGTAATTTCTACACAGGGGTTAATTTCTTATTTTTTAAATTCTGTAGAGTTTGTCATACTGCAAAAAAGAAAAATGAAATTGATGAAATTAACACCAGTTTCATTTATTCTGTATCTGATTTCAGTCTTCATGAATTCACAGGGGATCCTTAAATATTGGAGCTTTGTTTTCTGATAGTTGTCTGGCAAGTAAAAGTACCCAAATCATCAAATTACTTTTCCTAATATATTGAATAGTTAAATGTAACTGGTGTTTCATCAGACTTTGAAATATTACAGTAGCCACATAATGAAAGTATCAGGATTTAAAAAGCCACTAACCTGCCAGGCACAGTGGCACATGCCTGTAATCTCAGCTACTTGAGAGGCTGAGACAGGAGGATTGCTTGAGCCCAGGAATTTGAGGCCAGCCTGGGCAACATAGCAAGATCCCGTATCTAAAAATAAAAAGCCAGTAACTGTGAAAAAGCCATTAATTACCACAAATTCCAGTGATTTTTGTTTCTTCCCATTTAGCGGCAGAAGTTGCGTGAAATTATTCTCCAGCAGCAACAGCAGAAGAAGATTGCAGGTCGGCAGGAGAAGGGGTCACAGGACTCTCCCGCAGTGCCTCATCCAGGGCCTCTTCAACACTGGCAACCAGAGAATATTAACCAGGCTTTCGCCAGACCCCCACCTCCTTATCCTGGGAACATTAGGTCTCCTGTTGCCCCTCCTTTAGGACCTAGATATGCTCTTTTCCCAAAAGATCAGCGTGGACCCTATCCTCCTGATGTTGCTAGTATGGGGATGAGACCTCATGGATTTAGGTAATGCTTTTAATTTCCTACCAAATTTAAATTGCTATTAGAAGAAGGAAACAGAGCCGGGTATGGTGGCTTGTGCCTGTAATCCTAGCTACTGGCTGAGGTGGGAGGATTGCTTGAGTCTAGGAGTTTGAGAACAGCCTGGACAATATAGTGAGACCCCCAACCTCTTCAACAAGTTTAAAAATTAAAAAAAATAAATATACAAATGAAGTTAGTATTAATCAGGAAGCTGTTACTGCTTTCTATTTCTTTCTCCCCTCTGAGATATATATATATAATCAGTTATTTTCTGCTAATGAGAGGTCATAGACATTTTTTCCCCCCCTAAGAACTCTAGAGACTCTGAAAACGTTACCTTTGTTTTTAAGTATTAACTGTATTAGCACTACCTTGCACCCTTAATGATGTAGTTTATCATACGACATCCTCAAAATGTAGCTATTCTGTGTAGGCAAAGCCTCCTATGATTTGATGAGACTTGTCCTCTATCCAAATTTCTACCTTTTAAGTTTACAGTCTAGATTAATTTTAGGCTGGGTGCAGTGGCTCATGCCTGTAATCCCAGTACTTTGGGAGGCCAAGGTGGGCGGATCACTTGAGGTGGAGTTCAAGACCAATCTGGCCAACATGGTAAAACCCTGCCTCTAGTAAAAATAGAAAAATTTGCCGGCCATGGTGGCGCATGCCACGCCTGTGTTCCCAGCTACTCGGGAGGCTGAGACAAAAGGATTGCTTGAACCCAGGAGGTGGAGGTTGCAGTGAGCCGAGGTCTCGCCACTGCACTCCAGCCTGGGAGACAGAACAAGACTCTGTCTCAATTAAAATAATAATAATAATAAATTTTAGAGATTTCTAAACTGAAAAGACTTGCCCTTTGGGAACTGTCCATGGTGAGATAGGGTTGTAAGTTAGTGGTGATGAATCATAAGAATGTTTCCTTTTTCAAAGTGGCTAAAGTCAAAGCCAAACCTATGCCCTGGTTATAATAAGGAAATAGTTCTTTAAGATATGCTTTTTAGTTTTATGTCTTTTAGTCTTATATCTACCTTTATGTTACATTCTTTTAGTTTCCTTTTCTTCCACCTTGGTTATAATTTTTGCCTCTTGCTACATTTTATATTCTGTGTAAGTTGCCTGTAATCTTATTCTTAATTTCCCTTTTTTCTTCCACCTTGTTATAATTTATGCCTCTTGCTATGCTTTATATTCTGTGTAAGTTGCCTGTAATCCTATCTAAAAGGAAGTGCAATATAAAATAGTCCAACAATTTATTCATTTACTTAATCTCTATAGATGAGGCCTACTCGTCTTTTTCTCTGACTAAAAGTTTAGTCTATTCCATCGTCAAACCTGTGCCTTTGTATAGTCTCATGTACTGAGACCTGTAAGTCCCTCAATAGGTATGAAGACCTATCTTAACTCAAACATCCTCCCCAAATCAGCTTCCTCCATTGAACCTCCCTAAATATAGATAAAAGAAACTCTTCCTGAAAAACTCGAGTAGTATTGTTCTTACCTCTAAACAATTGATTTCATCTGCTTGGTTGTTGTTCCTTTGTCTTCATTTTTGTTATCTGTTAAATCTTAAGCCTTTAGAGCTCGGATATGGTGTTCGTTATAGGATACTTAGCAAAATCTTACTTGCATATTAATATCTGTAAATACTTTTTAATGGCGATAGCTTTGCTTTTGTAAGTCATTGTATTTGGCAACATTAATTTTGTATCTACAATTTAATTGAAAACTTCCCCTTGTTTTCAACTTAACTCTAAATTTAACATAGTGCCTATTTGCTTTTTTTATTTTTATTTATTTTTTTAAGATTTGGATTTCCAGGAGGTAGTCATGGTACCATGCCGAGTCAAGAGCGCTTCCTTGTGCCTCCTCAGCAAATACAGGGATCTGGAGTTTCTCCACAGCTAAGAAGATCAATATCTGTAGATATGCCTAGGCCATTAAATAACTCACAAATGAATAATCCAGTTGGACTTCCTCAGCATTTTTCACCACAGAGCCTGCCAGTTCAGCAGCACAACATACTGGGCCAAGCATATATTGAACTGAGACATAGGGCTCCTGATGGAAGGCAACGGCTGCCTTTCAGTGCTCCACCTGGCGGCGTTGTAGAGGCGTCTTCTAATCTGAGACATGGAAACTTCATTCCCCGGCCAGACTTTCCGGGCCCTAGACACACAGAGCCCATGAGACGACCTCCCCAGGGTCTACCTAATCAGCTACCTGTGCACCCAGATTTGGAACAAGTGCCACCATCTCAACAAGAGCAGGGTCATTCTGTCCATTCATCTTCTGTGGTCATGAGGACTCTGAACCATCCACTAGGTGGTGAATTTTCAGAAGCCCCTTTGTCAACATCTGTACCATCTGAAACAACGTCTGATAATTTACAGATAACCACCCAACCTTCTGATGGTCTAGAAGAAAAACTCGATTCTGATGACCCTTCTGTGAAAGAACTGGATGTTAAAGACCTTGAGGGAGTTGAAGTCAAAGACTTAGATGATGAAGATCTTGAAAACTTAAATTTAGATACAGAGGATGGCAAGGTAGTTGAATTGGATACTTTAGATAATTTGGAAACGAATGATCCCAACCTGGATGACCTCTTAAGGTCAGGAGAGTTTGATATCATTGCGTATACGGATCCAGAACTTGACCTGGGAGATAAGAAAAGCATGTTTAATGAGGAGCTAGACCTTCCAATTGATGATAAATTAGATAATCAGTGTGCATCTGTTGAACCCAAAAAAAAGGAACAAGAAGACAAAACTCTGGTTCTCTCTGATAAACATTCACCACAGAAAAAATCCACTGTTACCAATGAGGTAAAAATGGAAGTATTGTCTCCAAATTCTAAGGTGGAATCCAAATGTGAAACTGAAAAAAGTGATGAGAATAAAGATAATGTTGACCCTCCCTGCTCACAGGCTTCTGCTCACTCAGACCTAAATGATGGAGAAAAGACTTCTTTGCATCCTTGTGATCCAGATCTATTTGAGAAAAGAACGAATCGAGAAACCGCTGGCTCCAGTGCAAATGTCATTCAAGGATCCACTCAACTACCTGCTCAAGATGTAATAAACTCTTGTGGCATAACTGGATCAACTCCAGTTCTCTCAAGTTTGCTTGCTAATGAAAAATCTGATAATTCAGACATTAGGCCATTGGGGTCTCCACCACCAACTCTGCCGGCCTCACCATCTAATCATGTGTCAAGTTTGCCTCCTTTAATAGCACCGCCTGGCCATGTTTTGGATAATACCATGAATTCTAATGTAACAGGAGTCTCTAGGGTAAACCATGCTTTTTCTCAGAGTGTGCAGGTAAATCCAGGATTCATTCCAGGTCAATCAACAGTTAACCACAATTTGGGGACAGGAAAACCTACAACTCAAACTGGGCCTCTAACAAGTCAGTCTGGTACCAGTAGCGTGTCTGGACCCCAACAACTAATGATTCCTCAAACATTAGCACAGCAGAATAGAGAGAGGCCCCTTCTTCTAGAAGAACAGCCGCTGCTTCTACAGGATCTTTTGGATCAAGAAAGGCAAGAACAGCAGCAGCAAAGACAGATGCAAGCCATGATTCGTCAGCGATCAGAACCATTCTTCCCTAATATTGGTAGGAATTTTTGTTGTTGTTGTTGTTGTTGTTGTTTTTTGAGACGGAGTCTGACTCTGTCGCCCAGGCTGGAGTGCAGTGGCCGGATCTCAGCTCACTGCAAGCTCCGCCTCCCGGGTTTACGCCATTCTCCTGCCTCAGCCTCCGGAGTTGCTGGGACTACAGGCGCCCGCCACCTCGCCCGGCTAGTTTTTTGTATTTTTTAGTAGAGACGGGGTTTCACTGTGTTAGCCAGGATGGTCTCGATCTCCTGACCTTGTGATCTGCCCGTCTTGGCATCCCAAAGTGCTGGGATTACAGGCTTGAGCCACCGCGCCCGGCCAGGAATTTTCTTGAGTCTCAACATACGTTACTGTGGGTATTAGAGTGGCATGCGATATGCTTATACGATTTTATTATTAGAATTACAGTTGGAATAGAGCACTGAGTTTTTCTATTCCTCCTTGAGGGTTTTTGTTTTGTTTTGTTTTGTTTTGAGACAGAGTCTCACTGTGTCACCCAAGATGGAGTGCAGTGGGGTGATCTCAGCTCACTGCAACCTCTACCTTCTGGGTTCAAGTGATTCTCCTGCCTCAGCCTCCCAAGTAGCTGGGACTGCAGACACGCGCCACCATGCCTGGCTAATTTTTGTATTTTTAGTAGAGGTGCGGGGTTTTACCATATTGGCCAGGCTGGTCTCGAACTCTTGACCTCAGCTGAGCCGCCCGCCTTGGCATCCCAAAGTGCTGGGATTACAGGTATGAGCTGCCATGCCTGGCCCTCCTTGAGCTTTAAAATGAAAGCAGTTGGCTGAGCACAGTGTGGCTCATGCCTGTAATCCTAGCACTTTGGGAGGCCAAAGCAGGTAGATTGCCTCAGCTCAGGAGTTCCAGACCAGCCTGGGCAACACGGGACATGGATGAAGCTGGAAACCATCATTCTCAGCAAAATAACACAGGAACAAAAAACCATACACTGCGTGTTCTCACTTGTAAGTGGAAATTGAACAGTGAGAACATATGGACACAGGGAGGGGAACGTCACACATCCGGGCCTGTCTTGGATTAGGGGCTAGGGGATGGATAGCATTAGGAGAAATACCTAATGTAGATGACGGGTTGATGGGTGCAGCAAACCACCATGGCACGTGTATACCTGTATAACAAACCAGCACGTTCTGCACAAGTATCCCAGAACTTAAAGTATAATAATTTTTTTAAAACCCCAAAAAATTAGCTGGGCATAGCAGTGCTCGCCTGTAGTCCCACCTATTCGGGAGGCATAGGCAGGAGAATGGCGTGAACCTGGGAGGTGGATGTTGCACTGAGGCAAGATGGCGCCATTGCACTCCAGCCTGGGCGACAGAGCGAGACTCCGTCTCAAAAAAAAAAAGAAAGAAAGCAATGAAGAGTTTTAGATTCTTTCCAGGTAAATTAAGAGATTCAAAACTGGGTTACGAACTTCCCTCAATTCTATTATTTATGGAATTGTTTAATAGAACCTAGTTGTCTTGTTAGTTCCTACATTCCAACCATTGTTGCCATATGTTGTCAGTCATGGAGGGATGAATTGAAGAAAATTATGATAGAAATAAAGCTTTTTACTGTCCTTTTGTGTATGACAAATGCTGGGCAATTTTTTGCTATATAAACCTCTTTAACTTGTTTCTGATGGTTTACTGATTCTAAAACAACAAAAGCAATGCAGTCAGAATGCCTCAGTGCCTCTAAGAAGAAGAATTAGCAATCAAAGGGCACATGTCTAAGCAATATGTCTTATTCTAAATAATAAAATTGACATTCCATTTTATATATCCCCAATTTCATCATTTTGCTTCCTTTTTTTTCATTTAGATGCAAATAGGTTTTTTCTTAGTAGCTTCTTATTGTGAGGGTATACCCTTAAGAAATTGGTACATTTTTCCTTTAAGAGTGATAACTAATTTAGTAGAATTCCTTAGTATTGCAAATTCTTATTTGTGATGTTATATTTACTGAAGAAACCATTCTGATTAGCATTGCAAAAGTTTGGATGAAAGGGAATTAATTGCATTAGTTTGGATGATTGCTTATAATCTCCCTTAAATTTGACTTTTTGTTTTAATTCCTGCAGGACTAAGGTATTAAAGCATGATTCATCTAAGAACTACTGAGATGTGATTAAACCCAGGATAAGATTGCCATCTCAGAAATCTGTAATGATTATTAAATAATAAAAGTTTAAGAGCCTGCAGATTACATAATGCTTGTGATATTTGAATTACCTTGAACCAATTACTATGAAATAAGTAACTTTATATTTCTTTTCTAGATTTTGATGCAATTACAGATCCGATAATGAAAGCCAAAATGGTGGCCCTTAAAGGCATAAATAAAGTGATGGCACAAAACAATCTGGGCATGCCACCAATGGTGATGAGCAGGTAGGTGGAGGGGCTGATGGTTCTTACTGGGCATCTAGACATTCATGAAATCATTACTAGTTTAAAAAAACACATACAGAAAATTGAAAGCCCTTGTTTTAGGAATGAACAATACTATTTAAGTTGTCATGGTATCAGCTCGATATGATCAGATATAAAATGCTATGCCAATGTAAGAAATTAGTGTAAGAACCAGTGTAAGAGCATTAGTCTAAAGGATGGTAAACGTAAAACATCTGAAAAAGATTTAGAAGATTGGCTTTCCTGATTCCTCAAGGTATTTAAGTTTGTGCTCTTTTAAATACCTTTACAATTGTTCATGTTAATTAAGATTTTTTTCAGTTAAGACACTAAGTGATTAAGGCAACTATAAATTCAGCTCTAAAATAAAATGTTCCCAAACTGGTTTTGAATCAGAAAAATAAAGTTACAAGGAATAGATAAGAGGAGAGGACACTTGGAAGTTAAGAGTTACAGACTTTTGTCTTTTCTCTCTTAGGAGGAAAATAGAAATTATACATTCAATAAGACAATAGGATGTATTTCAATATCTGAATTTTTGAAATTATGCCCTCTAAGGGTTATTAACCACAGGGCACTGTTTCTTAAATTTTGATCATGGACCACCATGAGAATTATGTGGTAATTTTTTAAAAAATGCAGATTCTTTTGCTCTACTGCAGACATACTAAATAAGAATTATCTGGAGATGGTTGCCTGTGTGTCTGTATTTTTAGCAATCTTCATGAATGAGGCTTATGTGTATTACTATATGAGAACCTCTGTCAATAAAGTAAGCATAAAGCCTCAATTTAGTCTAATTATCTTGTTGAAAAACTTTTATATAAAAAGAAATGTGGATGATTATAGAATTGAATATAAAATTTGCATGAATTTAAGATGTATATATTTCAAAGAAATTTGAATTCTTAACGGTATAGTTCTGTTCAGTTGTTGAGATACTTTGGACATGGTTAAGCATTTTTGAGATCAAAGTAGAGATAGTGGTTTCCAATGATTTTCATTACTGAGCAATACTTATTAACACTATTTGTCTGTCATAGAGGTTCCTGTTTTATGTCTTGAATCTTTTTGGATTCCAGTAAAGCCTTTGAAATTCTCAGAATGTTTTATATGCAGAAAATTAAAAACATAGTATTACAAAGGAAATGATTATACTTGAAATATAGTTATTAAAATATAATTTATAGTATATATGCTCCTTAATTAACAAATTAGCAATAAACCATAATTTAAAAGTAATGATGAATATAACTAATCTATTAGGTGCCTGCAACACTTGATAGGAAAATAATCTGTCTTCTATTGGTGGTAGCCGTGGTACTGCTAATAATATTGTAGTTTCTATGTTTATTCAAAACAGAAGGAAATGCTGAGTTTTATTTAGCACTTAGGTTTTTTTTTGCTTTTGTTTTTGTTTTTGAGATGGAGTTTTGCTCTTTTTGCCCGGGATAGAGTGCAATGGCATGATCTTGGCTCACTGTAGCCTTCACCTCTGGGGTTCAAGTGATTCTCCTGCATCAGCCTCTGGAGTAGCTGGGATTACAGGCACGTGCCACCATGCCCAGCTAATTTTTGTATTTTTAGTAGAGACGGGGTTTCACCATGTTGGCCAGGCTGGTCTTGAACTCCTGACCTCAGGTGATCCACCTGCCTCGGCCTCCCAAAGTGCTGGGATTACAGGCAGGAGCCACCACGCCTGACCAGCACTTAGTTTTAAATATGGACCTCAGAATTTGAGACCTTCCAGCATCTGATGCTCTTTCAGCATCGTGTGTCCTCCAGTTAGATACATTAGTCATGCATCAGGTAGATGGCTTTCCGTTCTACTGACTGCTTTGTAGAAATGGAAGTGATAGTTCCTCCTTAGAGTAGTGTGATACGTTGAGTTAGGATGATAGACCATGTATGGCGTTTGGATTAGAAGATCATTTAGACCAGACCTGTAGCAGAGGGTAGGGTGATAGATGAATGAAAAACCTGAGTAAAAAAACTTAAAAACATATTCTATATCCTAATAGTACTTAAATAGTAATATACAGCATTTGGAATACATTTTGAAAATTGTGTGTGTATCTTGATATATTAAAGCTTTTGATAATGCCAGAGGAAATATTTTCATGTCAGCAGTAATGCTTCTGTGAAGTTTTTATTGTTTTAATTAGAATGAGTAACATTTCTCTAAATACGTTTAACCATGCAGACTCATCTTGGCCAGTGGTCAGTTTTTGATTTGCTCTAACATTAGATATAGAAATGTATGAAAATATATGAAAATTCTTAAATTGGGAAATATCTTTTGTTTTAGAATATAAAATAGCTAAGCTGCCAATTAGTTTTTAATAAAGATTGGAATGAGAAAACATTTTCTTAGAGTTTATGTTATAAAACTAAATCAGTTTATTTTTATTCTGAAGGCTAGAATTCATTTTATTGTAAGGTAGAGTGAGGCACATAATAGAGGGTAAAACCTCTAGAGTCAGCTTAGCTAGCTTCTTATTGCAGCCCTACTAGTCCTTGTGGGGAAGGTTACGGAATATCTCTGAATCTTACTTTCATCATAAGTAACATGAGGGTGCTAAGAGCACACACCTCATAGAGTTACAGTGAGGATCACATCTGCTCAGTACGTGAAAGGTAGGGCTTTAGTGTTTTGATGAAGAAGAAATTGCCACTGCTCTTCTCTGGAAGAGAAAACTGTTAAGCACCTAATATAGTTTTTAATAAATATTAATAATTTCTAAACACTCATAATTTGATACTTGTGTCCCCTGTTTTGACAGGTTCCCTTTTATGGGCCAGGCGGTAACTGGAACCCAGAATAGTGAAGGACAGAACCTTGGACCACAAGCCATTCCTCAGGTAACACTGCCTGTAATGAGTCACTCTAGAATGCACACTTTTCTGTTTTCTAGCAAACTCATGCTTTATAGTAAGGCCCCTGCTAGAGAGTAGTAGTAGGTTTGTGCAAAAGTAATTGCGGTTTTCGCCATATGCTATTTGCCAATGGCAAAAACCGCAATTACTTTTGCACCAACCTAAATAGTAGCCTTAGAAGACTGCCAAGACATATTATCAGAACAGCCAAAAATAACCAAAAAGACATTTTATTGCTTTTTAAACAAAAGACAAATTAAGGTTAAAAAAATTGGCTATGATTTCTGAAAAGGATTTATATACCTAAGGGTAAAAAGTCACTTGATGGGAAAACCAAGTGCTCAGGACTCTTGGTTTTACTTTTATTTACTTATTTTTAACTCCAGAAGGACATTTTCATGTCCTGCATTTTAGAATTAAACCCATTATATTGAAAATGTAAAACTTCTGTAAATACTAGAAAACGGCTGGGCTCAGTGGCTTACGCCTGTAATCCCAGCACTTTGGGGGGCTGAGATGGGCGAATTATGAGGTCAGCAGTTCGAGACCAGCCTGACCAATATAGTGAAACCCCATCTCTACTAAAAATACAAAAATTAGCCAGGCGTGGTGGCGTGCACCTATAGTCCCAGCTACTTGGGAGGCTGAGGCAGGAGAATCGCTTGAACCCAGGAGGCAGATTGCAGTGAGCCGAGATTGTGCCACTGCCCTCCAACTTGGGTGACAGAGTGAGACTTTATCTCAAAAAAAACAAACAAAACAAAACAAAAAAACAACTAGAAAACAATATGCTATATTTGTTTTTTCCCGTTTTTCTTCCCATCCTTGTTGAAAGATATGCTATATTCTTAAGCAGTATCTGGGGAAGTAAAACTTATGTAGTATTTTTGTCAATGATTTTTTTTTTTTAAAAAAGGGAGCGACCTACTATAGTATATGTCCTGTTTTCTTCCTTGCCCTGCCAGTTATGCTTTGGATTTATTATGCTGATAATTATATTCTTCTCATTATTAAAAGAGGAAACAAACCATTTGATATAATGGGAAAAGCATAGCCTTTATAGCTGAGTTTTTTAAAGAAATTCTAGTTCCACTATGAATTTACTGTGCAACTTTGGGTAAATTCTTTAGCCTCTTGTTTTTTAATCTGTCAAATGTTAAACCAACTGCTTGGCAGTATTGTGAAGATTGCACACAATACATTCTGGCTGCTAGTATAGTTTATAATTATTACCTTGTATACAGCTCATGTTAAGGAGAACTTGTGACAACTGGATAAACATTTTTCAACATTAATTTGTCAGGTAATTATCAGGGACTTGTGAGATTAATAACTGCTTGTTCAGTCACCAGGAAGAAATAAGACTTTTAACTCAAAAATAAAACTAAATACTTTTTAATTTTTTAATTTTTTTATGTTTTAGGGACAGGATCTTGCTGTGTTGCCCAGGCTGGCCTCAAACAGCTGGGCTCAAGCGATCCTACTACCTCAGCCTCCCAAGCAGCTGGGACTACAGGTGTGTGTAGAAAATAAGACTGATATTTTTATTAACAGATTTTTCTTTTATATTTGTGCGTGTTAGAGACATTAGTTTTTTTTTAATAAATAACCATCCTGTGGAGTGGCATTTAGTCAATCTGGAACTTGTGTTTGATTGAAGAAGAAACCAGGTAAACTTCATCAAAAAGTGAGATTTTTTTATGTGGATCTCTAGCTTAGTGTTAGCAGTAATTGATTTGCCCTGTATTATGTTTCTGATGAATAATCCTTTACCTCAAGTATAATTGTTTTCAGCCCAAATCTAGACAATGTAATAGTTCAGAGATAGTAGTAAGAATTCAGAATTAGGTTGCCACCACTAAATTCATTCTACTTTTTATAAAAATCAAAACTTTAAAAGATATCTTAGGAAATTAAAGGGTTTTTTCTTCCATTTCTTTTTCTTTCTTTCTTTTAAAGTTTTTTCCCCCCTTTGACTGAAATGTGGAATAAACATATTTGTAAATTTTACTTATTTTAGGATGGCAGTATAACACATCAGATTTCTAGGCCTAATCCTCCAAATTTTGGTCCAGGCTTTGTCAGTAAGTATAAATCTAATAAGTTAATGTTTTCTGGGGATTGCTTGTCTGCACTCTTATGTGTGCTGTTCTAAACCTGAAGTGAGTGTAGGTACACCAGTTCAAGCCCAGGTGCCCTCCTGTCTTATTAAACATCACTGCCCTATTAGGCAACTCTTCTTCAAGGCGTGTGTTTTCATTGCTTTTTTCACTGTGCATGAAGAATTATAGTTACAGAAAAGTATTTTAATACAGAAAAACCATCTTCCCCATTCTCTTCAATATTGTTGTTGCTGTTTTTGTATATAGATTGGGCACTTTACAATCTGTAGAATTAAATCACGTTTTGCTGTAAGAACTGTCTTCCTAAGTGACAAGGACACTAAATGGGAAAAACAAAGGGATTATACTTAGCAGTAAGTTGGGTTAGCAGCATGGTGTAAAGGTCAGGTATGCAAGGTGCCCCTGAATCCTTTCTAGTTATTTGCAGGGGTCCCAAGGTGGTTCAGGATAGTGTTTAAAGTTCTCCCCAAACTGAACCTTTCTGAAATCTTCAGACTGTTTAGCTAACTTTTTTTTCACCATTATTTTTCATTTTGCTCACCTCTGCTCTCCTGGTTCCAGAAACCAGAAAGGCTTTCCTTGCGGTAGGTCTCATTCTACCAGAAGCAGAACTTCTGAAATCTTGTGAAAAAGCCTGTTCTTAAAAAATGCCCTTCAAATTTAGTAGACTAGATTTCAAGTTCATACATGTACTGGAACTTCTGGGTTTAGGAACAAACCCAAAGTCTGACCTTTTGCAATTCCCCCTACATTAATTGTTATTATAATTTGAATACATATTTGCGTTAAAAACAAGTAAACAACTATACCAACTGGCTTTTTCTGGCTTTATTGTGCCCATTGGCTTTGGTTGGATTCTTAATGTATGACAATATTCTGTTATCATTGATGTTATTTTCAGCGAATGTCCTTCTTAGAAATGTATTTATTCATTTCTTTGTCTTGTAGTGAGTCAAAAAGGTATATTCAGAATTTCACTACATACGATGACTTTTTTTCCCCCCCCCTTGGACTTGGTGTCAATGAAGTAAAGTGCCCTTAAAGAATAAAGAAGAGAATATTGGTACAAAAAGAAGAGATATAACCATTTGGGGAGAATTAATGGCAGTTGTAAAAGTAGAAAATATTTTGCTTGGTTAACTCTTCCCTCCCCTTATTTTAAAAAATGTAAACTGCAAAATAATAATTACCAATGTTTTCAACTTATGGATTTCCTTTATAAGTCATAGACTTTAAATTATTCCCTTCTAAAACATTCTGGGTTCCCTTTCTCTCCATTTAGAATATTTTTTCGTTACTAAGAAGTAGGAAAGAACTTATAAACTCAGAAAAATGAACATGGGAAGTGATTTCCTAGTCTATGCACTCGACCTTAATGGGATATGTCTTTGTCTCTTCAAAATCTGTAAAGTTGTATTCATAAAATGCCTGTATACCTTAGTATGTAGTTTGGCTTGTGGGTTAGAGAATTTGTTTAGTAAAAAAAGAGAATTTCATTACATAAGTCTTCTGCTTTTCCAAGATTGGATTTGTAATATTTATAAGGGCTAAGTTAACCAGCATCTTAAGAATGTATATTCCTCAATTAAATATTTTTCTAAAATCTGATATTTTATTACATAATGGTCTAATATTTAGTATTGTGGTTTCAAATTCCCTATTATATGGTCATGGTGAAACTACTGCCTTACAAAATAGATTTGTGTAGCTTATTATAGTGTTGGACCCTTTAGAAAATTAACACAACTGAATTTTAATTTTTCTTCAGATGATTCACAGCGTAAGCAGTATGAAGAGTGGCTCCAGGAGACCCAACAGCTGCTTCAAATGCAGCAGAAGTATCTTGAAGAACAAATTGGTGCTCATAGAAAATCTAAGAAGGCCCTTTCAGCTAAACAACGTACCGCCAAGAAAGCTGGGCGTGAATTTCCAGAGGAAGATGCAGAACAACTCAAGCATGTTACTGAACAGCAAAGCATGGTTCAGAAACAGCTAGAACAGGTAATAAATAGGTTTGCAAAATAGAAAGTACCAACAATTAATGAGTAGAATGTTTTGGTATGTCATTCATTAGTGACTTTGACTAGTGATTTTTTTTGACTAGTAGTAAATGGCATTAAAAGTACATTGCCAAGAAGTGACATCTCTGAGACCCCTTAGGAACTGCAGCCATAACAGCTCCAATCATTTACTTAGAGTGATGGTCACAGCACATACTCAATAAATGACACAACGGAGATTGAGTCTTATAATTTCAACTTCGAAGAACTATTTTCAGACTTAGAGATGTTGTTTTTTCTGCACTAAGAAATCACTGCAAAGACCATGTTTCTATTATACATCATTGAGAGTATTCAACTTAACTGAGGACCGAGCTCATGAGGGGATACTGGGTTTAGTTGGGAATAAGAATTGGGGGCCCAGGAAGTATTTTTGTTTACTTGAAGTTGATATTATTATTATTTCTTAATGGTTTGGTCTTAAAATACATTGGTATATCTTACGTGAAGGACTCATTCTAGAAAAATAAAATCCTTTTGCCATTATCTTCTGTAATAAACCAGATGTTTATCAGAATGTTCAAACTGAATAATATACTGGAAAAGAAGAAACACGTAAACATTTTATTTAAAATAAAACAATAATAGTGTACAAAATGGTTTCAGAGCCAACTCCTAGGTATATTTACCCAAGTAAATTAAAAAGTTAGGTTCAGTTCAGGCACGGTGGCTCATACCTGTAGTTCCAGCACTTTGGGAGGCCGAGGTGGGTGGATCACTTGAGGTCAGGAGTTTGAGACCAGGCTGGCCAACATGGTGAAACCCTGTCTCTACTAAAAATACAAAAATTAGCTAAGTATGGTGGCATGTGCCTGTAATCCCAGCTACTTGGGAGGCTGAGACAGGAGAATCCCTTGACCTAAGGAGTCAGAGGTTGTGGTGAGCCGATCTTGTGCCACTGTACTCCAGCCTGGCAACAGAGTGAGACTCCATCTCAAAAAAAAAAAAAAAAAAAAGATGTGAGTACTCTCTGTAATGAACACTGTAGGAAGCACTTCCACTTATCTTGTCTTATCTACAACTTTCTGAAGGAGTTATTATTATCACCATTTTTTTACAAACTGATTCATTGTAGAGGTTATAAACACTGTGTACATGTGGCCGGGTGTGGTGGCTCACGCCTGTCATCCCAGCACTTTGGGAAGCCGAGGCGGACGGATCACCTGAGGCCAGGAGTTCGAGACCAGCGTGGCCAACATGGTGAAACCCATCTCTACTAAAAATGCAAAAAATTATCCAGGGATGGTGGCAGGCACCTGTAATCCCAGCTGCTTGGGAGGTTGGGGCAGGAGAATTGCTTGAACCCTTGAGGTGGAGGCTGTAGTGAGCCGAGATTGCGCCATTGTACTGCAGCCTGGGCAACAGGAGTGAAACTCCGTCTCAAAAAAAAAAAAAAAAAAATCCCCAAAAACACCCCCACTGTATATGTTTGCTCATAACTATTAGATTAGGGATTTGGACTCAAGTGTCTTATCTTCAAACCGCAGCTACCACAATAAGGTACCAACAATAAGGTGATTATAATTCCAATTGTTTAAAACTAGGATTATTCCAGAATGAAAGTTTTCTTTTCTCTTTAAATCTACTCTCTGGGTTCATGTTTACTGTAGGTTAATATTCTTGTAAAGATATGTTTAATAAAGTTTTTTTTTTTTTTTTTAGCACTTTATTGCCTTCTGGCATATCTGTACAAGGTCTTTTGATAAGGGCCTAATTTTTGCATATCCATGGATCAAATCCTATTTAGAAGCTAATACTTGAAAAATGGGGTACATCATCTATTACATAGTTGCCAAAGATCCAGTGTAATCATATTAAGATAAGCAGTCGATGGTAATGTTTTAAAAAGTATTATAAAATATCATGGGAAAGACATGGATGACCACCTTATATATCTCAGATGCTGTTAGAGGTGCTTTCTGTACTTTCTTACTACTTCACCAACCAATGGTAATTTCTCAGTTCTAACCAGTAAACTGGCCAGGAAAAATAAGAAAATAAAATAAGAAAATAAAATAGGCATTACACAACTGTTGAAGAAGAGATCAAACACCATTATTTGCAGAAAATATTGGTTTACCTGGGGAACCCAAGAAAATACTTTGAAAAACGATTAGAACTCCTGGGTTTAGCATATTAGCATATTTGTCTAAAAATTGAATGATGTTGAAAGATATACACATCATTTTGCATTCCTTCTTTCCCTAGCTTGCTGAATGAGATGGTGAGGTCCTCTGGAACATAGATTCCATTTTGATTGATATTTGGTCTGTAGTATTGAGCACATTGGGACACAAAGGTTTTTGGAATGAATTAATTGATATTACTCAGCTGTTATATTAAGAGACTTTTGCCAGGCGTGATGGCCCGCGCCTGTAATCCCAGCACTTTGGGAGGCCGAGGCGGGCAGATCTCGAGGTCAGGAGATGGAGAGCATCCTGGCTAACGTGGTGAAACCCCGTCTCTATTAAAAACACAAAAAATTAGCCAGGCATGGTGGTGGGTGCCTGTAGTCCTATCTACTCGGGAGGCTGAGGCAGGAGAATGGCATGGACCTGGGAGGTGGAGCGTGCAATAAGCTGAGATCGTGCCACCGCATTCTAGCCTGGGCGACAGAGCGAGATTCCGTCTCAAAAAAAAAAAAAAGAGACTATTTACAGACTATTCAAAATACTACCTCGGTGCTTGTATAGATTTCAGAAATTACAATTTGAGTGTTAGCCGTTAAATTGAAAGTGTTCTATAAACTTAGTCTTTTTCATCTGGGCGGGTGGTGTGATACTCATGCTGGTAATTCATCTTGTCTTAAAATGTACAATTTATATATTTAAGAAATGAAATCTTAACATATTTAAATGATTCAAGTTTGAGTTAAATCTGTTATTCTAACATTGTGTATTGATGTAATTTCTAGGACATCAAAATTAGCTGCTTGTGTAACTTTTTTTATTGTATATTTTTGATGTATAGTATAAATAGTATATATGAGTTTCACCGTAAGATTTTAATACTTATTTTACAAAACCGTTTTTGATATTTCATATGTGAAGCGCTTTTACAGATAACTTTATAAAAATCCTATTGTTAAAGAAAGATTGATAGTCGTTAGTTAAGGCTCATCAGTTCAACTTTTTTGTGACTTTTGCAGTTACCCAAGCAAAATATGTTTGCTTCTACAGGGCCAAACTGCCCTCTGTATAACCTCAACCAAAGTCATCAGCCAGTGTTTTACTTCAATACCTGTGCTGTATGTAAATGAGTAATGAGGCATTTTGTTATTCCAGATTCGTAAACAACAGAAAGAACATGCTGAATTGATTGAAGATTATCGGATCAAACAGCAGCAACAGCAGCAGCAGTGTGCGATGGCCCCACCTACCATGATGCCCAGTGTCCAGCCCCAGCCACCCCTAATTCCAGGTGCCACTCCACCCACCATGAGCCAACCCTCCTTTCCCATGGTGCCACAGCAGCTTCAGCACCAGCAGCACACAACAGTTATTTCTGGCCATACCAGCCCTGTTAGAATGCCTAATTTACCTGGATGGCAACCCAACACTGCTCCTGCCCACCTGCCCCTCAATCCTCCTAGAATTCAACCCCCAATTGCCCAGTTACCAATAAAAACTTGTACACCAGCGCCAGGGACAGTCTCAAATGCAAATCCACAGACTGGACCACCACCTCGGGTAGAATTTGATGACAATAATCCCTTTAGTGAAAGTTTTCAAGAACGGGAACGTAAGGAACGTTTACGAGAACAGCAAGAGAGACAACGGATCCAACTCATGCAAGAAGTAGACAGACAAAGAGCTTTGCAGCAGAGGATGGAAATGGAGCAGCATGGCATGGTGGGCTCTGAGATAAGTAGTAGTAGGACATCTGTGTCCCAGATTCCCTTCTACAGTTCCGACTTACCTTGCGATTTTATGCAACCTCCAAGACCCCTTCAGCAGTCTCCACAACACCAACAGCAAATGGGACAGGTTTTACAGCAACAGAATATACAACAAGGATCGATTAATTCACCCTCCACCCAAACTTTCATGCAGACTAATGAGCGAAGGCAGGTAGGACCTCCTTCATTTGTTCCTGATTCACCATCAATCCCTGTTGGAAGCCCAAATTTTTCTTCTGTTAAGCAGGGACATGGAAATCTTTCTGGGACCAGCTTCCAACAGTCTCCAGTGAGGCCTTCTTTTACACCTGCTTTACCAGCAGCACCTCCAGTAGCTAATAGCAGTCTCCCATGTGGCCAAGATTCTACTATAACCCATGGACACAGTTACCCGGCATCAACCCAATCACTCATTCAGTTGTATTCTGATATAATCCCAGAGGAAAAAGGGAAAAAGAAAAGAACAAGAAAAAAGAAAAGAGATGATGATGCAGAATCCACCAAGGCTCCATCAACTCCCCATTCAGATATAACTGCTCCACCGACTCCAAGCATCTCAGAAACTACCTCTACTCCTGCAGTGAGCACACCCAGTGAGCTTCCTCAACAGGCCGACCAAGAGTCGGTGGAACCAGTTGGCCCATCCACTCCCAGTATGGCAGCAGGCCAGCTATGTACAGAAGTAGAGAACAAACTGCCCAATAGTGATTTCTCACAAGCAGCTCCAAATCAACAGACTTATGCAAATTCAGAAGTAGATAAGCTCTCCGTGGAAACCCCTGCCAAAACAGAAGAGATAAAACTGGAAAAGCCTGAGACAGAGTCATGCCCGGGCCAAGAGGAGCCTAAATTGGAGGAACAGAGTGGTAGTAAGGTAGAAGGAAATGCTGTAGCCTGTCCTGTCTCCTCAACACAGAGTCCTCCCCATTCTGTTGGGGCCCCTGCTGCCAAAGGAGACTCAGGGAATGAACTTCTGAAACACTTGTTGAAAAATAAAAAGTCATCTTCTCTTTTGAATCAAAAACCTGAGGGCAATATTTGTTCAGAAGATGACTGTGCAAAGGATAATAAACTAGCTGAGAAGCAGAACCCAGCTGCAGGACTGGTAAGTGTAAATGATAAAAATGACAACTTTTTTCTTTTGTTTTAAATTATACTTACAGCAGATTAGTACCAACAACTATATTTCCACATTATTCTACAACCTTTTTATTCTAAAGGACCGTTTCTTATTTTATCTTTCCTACCTCTCTGGAACCCATGTTTTTACTTATATCTAAACTATATTAAATAATAATTTGTTTACTGTTTTTTAAAAAGCAAAGGCATGTATGGCATTTCATATGTAACGTGATGTGTAGCAACTGGTTGATATGACTAAAGCAAAGTAAGTAAATGTCTGTGTACTTTATTGTAAATAAGTGATTAATTTCCATTAACCTCTTTAAAATATAGAGGATAGCCCATGCACCCCTATGAATACCCTTGGCACTCTTAGGGATACCACACTGGGAACCTATTGTGTTACAGTGTTGTATTGATACTTAATGTAATGTTACATGTAGATACTATTTTGTAGTTTTCCATGTATCAATTTTCTATCAGTTTTAAGTTATTAACATTGAATTTGCTTTTTTTTTTTCATTTCTATGAAGAGCTAACTCGTAAATATACCTTTACAAGAATCCCTCCCCTTTCAGTTAACTTCATTAAGATATTTCCAAAACTGGAGTTTCTGAGTCATGGGAATTGGTCTGTTGAATAGCTCTTGCCTGTTTATCTTTCAGAACGTATAGTGCCATTACCAGTGCATTCATAAGGCTGTCCCTAGAGAGCTTCTCAAATTGGATTTTATTTTCATATTTTAATTAAGGGTGGAGTGGTATATTTAGTTGTCCAGTTTTTTCATTTTAAGATTGTTAATGAAGCTCGTCTTTTTTGCAAGTGTTGCTCTTTTTCTTGCCTTTGACCATTCAGTAAAGATTGAGTGTTGACTTAATAGACCTGTGTAATTATTGTAAATTTTAGCAGTTATGCTTTTACAGTTATTTGTCACCAGTAAATATAGCCAACTCTCCAGCACAGTCCCCATCCACTTTCTCTAAGACATCTTATACCCGGAGGAGTATTGAATAACTTGTAGTCTTCTGTCTTTTTACCCTTCTATGTGTACCACATGCTGCTGCTTCTGCCTCTTCTGTTCTCCTTTCTTATATATGTCTGGCCAATATATTTTTATCTTTTAAAACACAGTTCTTGAATCATCTTTTTCCAGATACCTTTCTCACCTCTTCCAATCTCAAATATGTGTTGATGCCCATGTTCTCACATAGCAATTTCTGTTGTACCATTTAACATTATTTAAATAGCTCCTTGAAGGATGTAGACTACATTTTGAGCATGTTTATATTAAAATTCGTGCTGTATAAGAATGTGTAATGCTATGGGGAACAACCACATGTCAAGTTTAAAAATGTAGGCCCCCCCCAATTAAAGTGTGATTTAAATAAATAAGTATATATGTGTGTATATAGTTATTTAAGTCTATATATATACACATAGATAATTAAGAAATTTTTAGGTTCTTGCCCCTCAAAGTGCAGTCCTTGGGGATCCGCAGCATCTACATCGGGTGGGAGCTTTGTAACATGCAGTCTCCCGCCACAGACCTGCTTCTCAGAACGTGAGACTTAGCAAGATCCCCAGGTGACTCCTGTGCATCTGAAGGTGGAGAAGTACTGCTGTAGGCCGGTGATTCTCAAAGCTAAAGTGTGAGGATCATCAGCAGCGCTTGTTAAACCAAGATTGCTGGGCTCCAGCATTTCTGATTCTGTTGGTGTGGGTGGGACCAGATAATCTGCGTTTCTAAACCAGTTCTAGATGCTGCTTCCGCCCTGGAGACTCCCCTTGAGAGCCACAGAACTAGCCTGGAGATGAGTAGTCTGAGCCTGCTTTCGCCTCCCTCCATGAGCTAAGAATGGCTTTTACATTTTTAAATGGTTGAAAAAAATCTAAGGAAAAGTAGTATTTTGTGACACATAAAAATTACACAAAATTCAGACGTGTCCATGAATTTTAAAAGTTTTCTTTGAACACAGCCAAGCTCATTTTTGTATGAATTGTTTATAGCTGCTTTTGAAGTACAAGGGCAGAGTTGAGTAATTATGCCAGGGGCTATATGGCCTACAAAGGCTTACAGTATTTACCATCTGGCTCTTTACATAAAAATGTTGCCATCCATGCGCTAAACTATTTAGAATATAACTGGAAACTAATTTTCAGAACCCTCAAAGATTCAATGGAGAATTCGTTACAGTAAGTTCAGCTACTATAATTGTCTATAGCAAAGGATTGCTGTTAAATTTAGAAATAATGGAGCCTGAAAATATTCCTGTATTTTAAGGTATTGATAGAACTACCCTTAAAGGCCTTTTCAGGGCTTGGCTTATTCTCACTTTGTAATGATCAATGTAAAGAAGAGGTTTATTTGTTATCATCTAGGTTCTCTCCCATTGACTTTAAGTATGTGGCCATTATTTTTCAGTCAAATATAGTTGTGAACTAATTTGAAGAAACGCTGTTTTTTCTTTTTATTGTTGTGTGGTGCTGTCTGTTCTCTCACCTAAGATGCATAGGCTATAAAGCTTTTATGGAGCCTGTGAATTGTTTCAGCATACCTCATATTTCACTAGTTCCTAAGGGGAACCAAAAATAACTCACCAAGACCACTATGCAGAGGCTCCTACAGCCATCTACAAGCATCTCCTTCCCTTCTGGAGTCAGTAAGCAGGAATAAGGGGCTCCAGCCCCGGGGAGGTCAGCATGAGGGGTAATGCTTTGCCAGAAAGGGCTATGGCCTTACTAATGAGTTCTGCTCTTTCCTCAAGCTTTGCAGCTTACTGATTTCCATACTTGAGAATAATGTTTGAAGAAAAGGATGATATTTTCGGAAAACCAGCATTTGACACCACTCTATCTTCCCTCCTTATTTAATTTTTAGTGGCATGTTAGGATGGTGCGTCATAGCTTGGCATTGAAGTAGCATGAACTAAAAACCAAATGTGCAGATTGTTCACTTATTTTTTACCCTTTCCAATTACATTAGCAAACTTTGGGGGCTCAAATGCAAGGTGGTTTTGGATGTGGCAACCAGTTGCCAAAAACAGATGGAGGAAGTGAAAGCAAGAAACAGCGAAGCAAACGGACTCAGAGGACGGGTGAGAAAGCAGCACCTCGCTCAAAGAAAAGGAAAAAGGACGAAGAGGAGAAACAAGCTATGTTCTCTAGCACCGATACGTTTACCCACTTGAAACAGGTGAGGGTGA
The DNA here is from genome assembly GCF_009764315.1 of Trachypithecus francoisi. NCBI lineage: Eukaryota > Metazoa > Chordata > Mammalia > Primates > Cercopithecidae > Trachypithecus > Trachypithecus francoisi. The sequence continues at coordinate 7,255,790 of NW_022681469.1, forward strand.
GTCATTTAGAGCAGCCCCTTTAAAAAGTCAAGGATATAGGCCGGGCGCAGGTGGCTCATGCCTGTAATCCCAGCACTTTGGGAGACTGAGGCAGGTGGATTGCTTGAGGCATGAATTCGAGACCAACATGGCGAAACCCCATCTCTACTAAAAATACAAACGTTTACTGGGCGTCGTGGCACACGCCTATAATCCCAGCTACTTGGAAGGCTGAGGCATGAGAATTGCTTGAGCCTGGGAGGCAGAGGTTGCGGTGAGCCGAGATTGTGCCACTGCACTCCAGCCTGGGTGACAGAATGAGAGTCTGTCTCCAAAAAAAAAAAAAAAATTCAAGGACATGAGAGATCAAATGCTAAAAGACATCTGAACAAGGAACCTAGTAGACTGTTTCCAAGCAGAATTGCACCGTATCCTATTGGCACCTGAAATTTACGGTAATACAAATAGATTGATAGGTGATAGTCAAGATTTTCTTACGTTCATAAGGAGTAGCCTCAGTACCCAGAAAAATCTGTCCTCAGTACTTTGTTGTGACTCTGGATCCAAAGAAATACATTGTAAATTCTATTCCTACACCTCTGTAGTTGTCGCAGAAGGTGGGAGACAGTCGCTAACAGTGCTGTTGGTGGTACTCAGCCTCGGTTTATGCCCCCCCGTTCTTGCTGAGCAAAGATAAGAAATGTGTTTTTCTTGTTAGACACCTGGCAGCGTCCATTTAGTACAAAGCTTATTTTTAAGTCTCAAAGGTCTGTAGTCTGTCTCACTTATTCCAGCATTTTGATACTTGAAAATTTTAAGTCTCATTTTTCTGAAGCCTTATTAAGCAAAGTTGCTTCGGGTCTTAGAAAGTTGAGCTACACTGAGTCCCTTTTATCATGTACATTACTCTTAAATGTGTTTTTTAATAGCAGCTCTCTCTGCTCCCTCTAATGGAACCAATCATTGGAGTGAACTTTGCGCACTTTCTTCCTTATGGCAGTGGCCAATTTAATAGTGGGAATCGACTTCTAGGAACTTTTGGCAGTGCTACCCTGGAAGGGGTTTCGGACTACTATTCTCAGTTGATCTACAAGGTATGTTTCTCTGCCAAGGTGTTGTCTTGTTTCATCTTTGGGTAACATGTCAGAATTGATAGAGCTTGTCTTGTTTTTGTATCTAGTTTACATCTACTCTTCCAAGTTTTATTAAAACAAGTTCAGCTGCAGGGTTACAATTTTACCTGAAGTATTTCTAGCATAAACATTTGAAGTTTTTTTATAGGTAAGAATACAAATTGCAAGAAATATCTATTATGTACTTCCATGGTAATGGAAATCCTTATTTCCTTATAACCTTTATTAACTCCTAAAATGAATTCAAAATCATTATAAATGGTGGGGATTTTTAAAAAGCAGTTAGTATTTTACCTTGAAAAATGAAATTAAACAATTTTAAATGTATCTCATCTAATGATTTAGGTATTACACCTAATTCCTAGACTATGGTAGGTTTATTTTATTTTATTTTTTTATTTTTGAGACAGGGTCTTGCTCTGTCACCCAGGCCAGATTGCAGTGGTGCAATCTCAGCTCACTGCAATCTCTGCCTCCCAAATTCAACCAATTCTAGTGCCTCAACCTACCAAGTAGCTGGGACTACAGGCATGCACCACCACGCCCTGAGGTCAGGGCTGCAGTGAGCATGATCGCACCACTGCCCTCCAGCTTGGGTGACAGAGCAAGTCTCTGTCTCCAAAAAAAAAAAAAAAAAAACCTATCTTAACTCTTAAAAGTGTCTTTTCTTCTGGCATAAGCTGTTCTCCAACCTTACTTTATCATCCTCATGAAATTCTTTATCTTTGCAAAATTTGTAATTTCACCTTGCACTTGATTGGCATGGTGTTATTGGTAGATTCCAAGTCTCTCCTTGAGAAACCAATCAGTAAATGACAACTTGGCGGTAACTGTAAAGCTGGGAGAGGTGTCTGAAGAGGAACTACATTAATGATTTTGTTACTTTAGGATTACTACTGTTGCTTCTTTTAAAGGTCTTAGTCAATCCAGATTCTCATATCTCAGATGTGAGTTGTATTACAAGTTTAAGACCAGAAATTCTTAAGTTTTTCGTAGAACTGGGACGTATCTTAATGATAACTTGAAGGAAATTTTGATAATTTTTTGCAACTTATCGATTGCATTTTAAAGTTATACTTCACTAGCTTGCAGAATTGCATAAATAAAGTCAGGTATAAAGGAAATTAGCTTCTTAATTTCAGAGCTTAAGTAGTCAAGTTGGATAAAGTAAGCAAGTTGATATGTCCATAAAATCACGAGAATCTGTTCCACTAAGAAGCCTCCTGGCCTTGTATGTATTATTTTTCTTGGTGTGCAAGGTACCTCTTGATTACATTTCTGTAGCCTTGCTTCTATGTGCATAAAATTCACAGAACTAAGTTTTAGCAAGGTCATTGCATATTTGCTCAGTAGCATGTAATTTAAATTTTTTGGTCTCCTGCAGCAGAATAATTTAAGTAATCCTCCAACACCCCCTGCCTCTCTTCCTCCTACACCACCTCCTATGGCTTGTCAGAAGATGGCCAATGGTTTTGCAACAACTGAAGAACTTGCTGGAAAAGCCGGAGTGTTAGTGAGCCACGAAGGTATGATTATAGCTTCCAAATTTCACACCTCGGAGAAGTGTACCTCTGCCAGTGTGTATTGTGAAATGGCAATATAATTGTAAAGTTCTACCTATTTATCAATGTTGACTAAATGTATTTATGGTTTTGTGTTTTTGCTTTTCCAGTTACCAAAACTCTAGGACCTAAACCATTTCAGCTGCCCTTCAGACCCCAGGATGACTTGTTGGCCCGAGCTCTTGCTCAGGGCCCCAAGACAGTTGATGTGCCAGCCTCCCTCCCAACACCACCTCACAACAATCAGGAAGAATTAAGGTACAGGTTATTTTTTTCTCAAATAATTCTTAATTATTTCTTTTTTTAAAAAAAGTATGTATGTGGCATAATGTCTTTAGGAATAGCATGTAAAAACATTTGAGGAGTAAAATTTGGTGAATCTTCAGGATTTAAAGTTTATAAGACCTGGTTACCATTAAACATAATTAGTTTGCATTTTTTTAAGCTTACATCATATAGAGAGTTACATGACAATAATCTAATAGACATTAAGGCAATGGAAAATCTCCATGCAACATATTTCAGAGATCATTGTCCTTTAAAGGCTATTAATGCGATTTAGTGTTGTTTGTAGGTGTCTAAAATGAAAGAGCAGAAGTTGCTGATATCAGAGAATGCTGTTGTGGAAGAGAGTTTAAGAACTGTCTGGGGTTTATAAACTCTTTGTGTCAGTTCTTTAACTGTAAGATTCTCATTGGGGAGAATCAAGTTCCCTTAGTAGATAATTGCTGCCCAACTCTTTAGATCAGAGGATTCTTACGACATCATCAAATAATTCTCACTTCCTTGGAAAATCTGCCCACTACCCTCTATTTGATCAGACATTTATTTAACCTAAGTCCCTACTTTATTAATGGGGAAACTGTGGACCAAAGTGGAGAATAATCTGTCCAGATTGAGGATCCAGGTCCCCTTTCTACTGTACCTCAGCAGGTCAGCCTTTCTTGGGTCTCCTGCGTGACAGCAACTTCTCTGCATGAGGAGTGGGAGACAGCAGCTCCACAGGGTTGTTCTGTGACTCTTAGTCTGAGACCTCACAATTGCCCTGGTAGACTCGAACTTGAACTCAGTAGGAGGGACCAGTCTTTTGTTTTTCTCACCTCACTTAAATCAGTTAAGAAAAATAAGGGCCGATGAAGTCAGTGGCCAAGCTTTCTCCCATCTTGCCGGTGTAAAGAGCAGCATAGGACGGCTATTTTCCCAGTCAGGTGTGTGCAGTAGGATGGCTGTTTTCCCGGTCAGGTGTGTGCAGTAGGATGGCTGTTTTCACCGTCAGGTGTGTGCAGTAGGATGGCTGTTTTCACCGTCAGGTGTGTGCAGTAGGACGGCTGTTTTCCTGGTCAGGCGTGTGCAGTAGGACGGCTGATTTCCCGGTCAGGTGTGTGCAGGTAGGACGGCTGTTTTCCCAGTCAGGTGTGTGCAGTAGGACGGCTCTTTTCCCGGTCACGTGTGCGCAGTAGGACGGCTGTTTTCCTGGTCAGCCGTGTGCAGTAGGATGGCTGTTTTCCCAGTCCGGTGTGTGCAGGTGTGACCATTGCATATGTGCTTGGACTGCTGTTTCCTTTTTAAAATCTTTTTAAAGTCTTCCTTTTTTGTTAAATCCAACCAGCAGCTCTTTCCTTTTCAAGCTACAGGAGTGCTGCCCTAGGCTCAACGATCTGGGATTTTGAAAAGGTGCTTTGATGCTTTCTATGTTATATGCTAATCAGAACATCTTCCTCTTTGGCAGGTCTTCAAACTTTGGTGCTGAAGCTTTGGTTAAAAGGAAGCATACCATATAGATTATTTTGTAGCTAAATATTGTTCTTGTATTTTCTTCCCAGTGTGACTCTGAGCTGATTAATTTGCTGTGCGTCGTATAGGTGCTGCTGCCAGAGTGTCCTTACAGCTGTACTCATAGATGTCAACAGGGTTGGCACAGGAAGCCCCCACGGGTGGATTTGCACACTTTGATGGTGTGTTTATTTTTTTCAGGATACAGGATCACTGTGGTGATCGAGATACTCCTGACAGTTTTGTTCCCTCGTCCTCTCCTGAGAGTGTGGTTGGGGTAGAAGTGAGCAGGTACCCAGATCTGTCATTGGTCAAGGAGGAGCCTCCAGAACCGGTGCCATCCCCCATCATTCCAATTCTTCCTAGCACTGCTGGGAAAAGTAAGAAAAACACTTAACCTTATTATTTCCCTTTACACTATGCCAATTTACCAATGTAAATATTTTGATTTTGAAAATCCATTATTAACACTTTTTTCCTCTTTTTTTTCCTCTCTTTTTTAAGGTTCCGAATCAAGAAGGAATGACATCAAAACTGAGCCAGGCACTTTATATTTTGCATCACCTTTTGGTTCTTCCCCAAATGGTCCCAGATCGGGTCTTATATCTGTAGCAATTACTCTGCATCCTACAGCTGCTGAGGTAAAAGATTAAATGACTTCTTAAACAGTATGTCCCCAATTTTAAAAGATGGGTCAGGTGTCTACCGTGAAACACACCCAGCAGGATCACTGAGGACGAAGGGCCAGAGAGCAGGGCTGGTGCCCACTGCAGACCTCCCACCTGCCTTTGAGTGCCATCCTTTGTCAGTGAATTGGTCTCAGCCTACGTCAAGTAAAAAGGGAAATTAGAGCTCACATTTTCTTATTAAAGGACGTATACTTCAGAGAACTCTTTTTTTTTTTTTTTTTTTTTTTTTTTTTTTTAAATAGAGACACGGTCTCCCTCTGTTACCCAGGCTGGAGTGCAGTGGCACAGTCATAGATCACTGCAGCCTCAAACTTCCTGGGCTGAAGTCATCCTTCTGCTTTAGCCTCTTCAGTAGCTAGGACTACAAGTGTGAGCCGTCATGTCCAGCTCAGAGAAAAACTTCTTTATAACCGTTAACAGAGAAGAAAATTAATGAAAAAGAACTTTATCAACAATAACAGTTTTGCAGAAGCAATAGAAATGTTCCTCAAGTAGCATCTGCTTGTATCAGACACTAGTAATTTGCTGAGGATTTTTTATGTTTTTAACTCTGAATTCTGTGAAGACATTTCAGTAGAGACCAAACTAAAGTCCAGTGATGTGGTATTTTGGTTATCAACAAAATACAGCAATAGCAAGACCTTTGTCTGTTCTTACGGGTTGTATCACGTTTGGCCAGAGCTGGAGGGAAGCCCCTGGAAGTAAGCTTTCTGACCACCTGTGGGAACTGACGGGCCTGTCAGATGTTACGATACCTAAAATAGTTTAATGTGTTCCTAGATATTTAATGTTAATTGGAATCCCTTTATGAGGATTTCTGTGCATAAATTTTGTTTTTTTTGGATATTGGTTCGTTGGAGCTAATTTTTTTCCTGAGACTCTGAGTCTAAATAAAATTTGTTGGATTTTCTTAGAATCTGTGTATCATGCAAAGAGGATTTATCCTAAGTGTGTATTTTTCTTCAGTGGTTCACTGTTGCCTTCTGGGTGAATAACACAGCATTTGCATTTGTTTTAGAACATTAGTAGTGTTGTGGCTGCGTTTTCCGACCTTCTTCACGTCCGAATCCCTAACAGCTATGAGGTTAGCAATGCTCCAGATGTCCCATCCATGGGTTTGGTCAGTAGCCACAGAATCAACCCGGGTTTGGAGTATCGACAGCATTTACTTCTCCGTGGGCCTCCGCCAGGATCTGCAAACCCTCCCAGATTAGTGAGCTCTTACCGGCTGAAGCAGCCTAATGTACCATTTCCTCCAACAAGCAATGGTGAGCTAATGAGCTTTTTGTTAACCCCATATCCATTCCTGATTCAAAAGTTAAGCTTACTCTTTTGAGATATCGATTATCTTTTAACTATGGACAGGTAACATGCTGGTGTGTAGTCCTTGGTGAACTCACCATGTGTGGGGTGTTCTGTTTTCTGTGGTGTGATTTGACCTCTGGTGCTTTCGCCTGTGTATTCTGTCATGCTGTCACCATGTGGGTGCCAGCCATCTGTGCAGGCTGCCAGAAGAAGCCTGTGATGGGCTTGCCCTCGAGCAACTTTTGGTCTTCCTGCCTCCCAGCCCTCATCCTACTGCGCCTGGGCTACCTGGTACAGATGGAGCTGGCGACCTGACGTGGGTTCTGTTTCCCATTCTCCACTTTCCATCCTCACCTCCCTCTTGTTTTACCTCAGCACCAGCTCTACAGGGCCCTTCTCTTCCCACAGAGGTATTCATGCCTCCCATCTCTGAGAATGGAACAACTTCCTTAGACTGACCATGATGTCGCTTTCCTTCCTGCCTTGCTGGCAGTCTTACAAGCATGCTCAGTCCAGGCCCTGGCTTCTTCCTCTTGGCTTCTAGCTGTTTCTGTCACTTTTTCCCTGCTCTTTTTTGCCTTCACACTACACCTGAATGATGCTTTCTAATTCCTGAGTCCTTATTTACCTTCTTATCCTTGGCCTTGGCTCTTTCCTCATTTCTGACTCTGTAAGTCACACTTATTTAAGACTCTTACACATTTATCATTGTATCTTTCATAAAATGTTTTTTTACCATCTTAACCTGCAAGCAAAAGTAATACCTGTTTCCCCCTCTGTCTTACTTTGCACTTAGACTGAATAGTAATCTCTCTTGGTGACTTAGTTTAATTAGATTCTTCTTTTATACTGCCATTGTTTTCCCAGCTATTTGAGAATAGGCATGTTTCTTTATTTCGGCCCCAGTGTCAGATAATCGATTCTGTAACCATTGCTTAAAAGATAAGTTTTTTTATTAATTAAAGAATAAAGTTAATGAACCATGTTGTAATGAGTTGATGTTACATAATTTTTCACCATGTGCCACCTTGTGTCATCAGTCAGTTTTAATTACTAACAAAAGTTGATTGCCTTTAGGTCTTTCTGGATATAAGGATTCTAGTCATGGTATTGCAGAAAGCGCAGCACTCAGACCACAGTGGTGTTGTCATTGTAAAGTGGTTATTCTTGGAAGTGGTGTGCGGAAATCTTTCAAAGATCTGACCCTTTTGAACAAGGTACTTTGCTATTCCTTTTATGACCCCACCTCCTACCTCCAGCGAAATTGTCCTTGGCAGTGTCTCTTCCAACATCAGAGAGAGAGACACCACTTATGGTGGTGCGATGGACACATGTTCCTGGTGGTGGCATCAGCATATGTTAGACGTGCTTGAGCTGAACACCAAAGACCTACAACAGGCTGTTAAATGGAATATTATGAGGACTACATATTTTAAATAGAGTGAACTGTGGACCACATAGTTTGGTTCTGTATGTTTATTTTCTCCCTAGCTAAATTATCATATGCTAAATATTGGGACATAGTTCTCTTTCTACTATTAAGATAAAGAACCGCTGTCACTTTTGAATATAACGTAAAAACAATGTGTAGATCCTGTTTTTATTAAATTTTGACTTGTTGAGATTCCCACACATTTCTCTTTGCTTTTCAGGATTCCCGAGAAAGCACCAAGAGGGTAGAGAAGGACATTGTCTTTTGTAGTAATAACTGCTTTATTCTTTATTCATCAACTGCACAAGCAAAAAACTCAGAAAACAAGGTGAGATGAGGATAATCTCAGCTGATAATAATGTATAACAAGTGATTTCTGTTCTGGGCATGTGGGAGTGAATAAACAGATGTGTCCCTGCCTTCATGGAGCTCTGTGTGGGAAATCCAAGGCAGATGCTGTCGCGGCAGAGGAGGAGGAGGTGTGGAGACCCTTGAGTCATGCTGCCCTTTCAACTTAGTTATTTGACAAAAGTGGGCAGAGTTACGTTTTAAAAGTTAAATAAATAGAACACTAATATTAACATCTTTAATTTTACCAGTTTAATTTTTTTTTTGAGACAGTCTCGTTCTGTCCCACAGGCTGGAGGGCAATGGCACATCTTGGCTCACTGCAGCCTCTGCCTCCCGATTCAAGCGATTCTCCTGCCTCAGCCTCCCGAGTAGCTGGGATTACAGGTGTGCGCCACCATGCCCAGCTAATTTTTGTATTTTTAGTGGAGATGGGGTTTCACCATGTTGGCCAGGCTGGTCTCAACTCCTGACCTTGTGATCCACCCACCTCGGCTTCCCAAAGTGCTGGGATTATAGGTGTGAGCCACCACACCTAGCCGTAAATATCTTAATCAGTATTTTAAAATTACTTCTATTGATGTTACCGTGATAGGAAAACCTGTTTAAAGGTAAAATTTAAGACTATCTGTGTGCATTTTAAGAGAAAACATTTTGCTCACAGTATGGTGAAAGAGGTCTGCTTTATTTGATTTTGTGTAATTTGAGTGTGTCCAACTGAATAGTTGACACAAATGATATGTTCGTAATTACGTTTTGAAGGAAGCTTTTACTTTACAATATTACTGCCAGTCAGTCCTCCATCCAGGTTATTGCTCTAGTATGTCTTGCACAGAAGAACATTCTGAAGACTTCCTTTTAACAGGTAGTTGTGTGTAGTATGCCTGTAATAAAATCCAAGCTATATGACAGATAAATTTAGACCTTAAAATGTATCAGCTTAAACGCAAGGCGGTTTTTTTCACCATATAGTTTAAGTTGGTTGCAGTCCCTGCCTGATTTGGTATGAGGCATGTCTTTTTTCAGGTACCTTGTCAGGATTGGGGCATGTGAAGAGGGCAGCCCCCATGGGTTGGTTTTTATTAGTTTATGATACTCTGTACCATAAAGTAAATAAGCTATTGGAGATTTCCTCTCAGCTCAACTCTTTCAGTAGCCAATCAGAGCTGAGAAGCCTCAGAGGAAAGTTAATATGATTCATTTGTTGACAGGGGCTCCTTCCCTTTCTCTGACATTTATGCCAGTTGATTAAGCCTGAGATTAACAGATGTGAATTTTAGAGAGGAGATAAGCTCTCAAGAAGTGATGTTGCAGCATTCTTATTTGGTTAAACAAAAAACACTGTTCCGTTGTACAAATTATATTAGCTCTTCTGAAAGCATTGTGGTTTTTTTTTTTTTTTTCCTTTTTCTGGTTTTAATATAGTTAGAAAGGGGATTGTCCCAGAAAGTATAAGAACAGAATATTCTCCAGAATTCTGGCTTTGTGGAAAAGGCCTGGAAAGGATGCGGCACAGCTGCCGTCACTCGCTCTCTATTCCTGTGCACCTTAGAGCACGGTCAGTTTCTGCGATGCGTGAGCCCCAGCACTTACTGCTGACTCTCCCTCTGCCCCACACATCCTCTTCAGTCATACTGCTCAGTTTCTTGTCTTAACAAGAATTGCTTTTCGGGCTTGTGAATTATTTTTCATTGTCATGGTTTCTTTCTGTTGCCCAGGAATCCATTCCTTCATTGCCACAATCACCTATGAGAGAAACGCCTTCCAAAGCATTTCATCAGTACAGCAACAACATCTCCACTTTGGATGTGCACTGTCTCCCCCAGCTCCAGGAGAAAGCTTCTCCCCCTGCCTCACCGCCTATCGCCTTCCCTCCTGCTTTTGAAGCAGCCAAAGTAGAGGCCAAGCCAGATGAGCTGAAGGTAACAGTCAAGCTGAAGCCTCGGCTAAGAACTGTCCATGGTGGGTTTGAAGACTGTAGGCCGCTGAATAAAAAATGGAGAGGAATGAAATGGAAGAAGTGGAGCATTCATATTGTAATCCCTAAGGGAACATTTAAACCACCTTGTGAGGATGAAATAGATGAATTTCTAAAGAAATTGGGCACTTCCCTTAAACCTGATCCTGTGCCCAAAGACTATCGGAAATGTTGCTTTTGTCATGAAGAAGGTGATGGATTGACAGATGGACCAGCAAGGCTACTCAACCTTGACTTGGATCTGTGGGTCCACTTAAACTGCGCTCTGTGGTCCACGGAGGTCTATGAGACTCAGGCTGGTGCCTTAATAAATGTGGAGCTAGCTCTGAGGAGAGGCCTACAAATGAAATGCGTCTTCTGTCACAAGACAGGTGCCACTAGTGGATGCCACAGATTTCGATGCACCAACATTTATCACTTTACTTGCGCCATTAAAGCACAATGCATGTTTTTTAAGGACAAAACTATGCTTTGCCCCATGCACAAACCAAAGGGAATTCATGAGCAAGAATTAAGTTACTTTGCAGTCTTCAGGAGGGTCTATGTTCAGCGTGATGAGGTGCGACAGATTGCTAGCATCGTGCAACGAGGAGAACGGGACCATACCTTTCGCGTGGGTAGCCTCATCTTCCACACAATCGGTCAGCTGCTTCCACAGCAGATGCAAGCATTCCATTCTCCTAAAGCACTCTTCCCTGTGGGCTATGAAGCCAGCCGGCTGTACTGGAGCACGCGTTACGCCAACAGGCGCTGCCGCTACCTGTGCTCCATTGAGGAGAAGGACGGGCGCCCGATGTTCGTCATCAGGATTGTGGAACAAGGCCATGAAGACCTGGTTCTAAGTGACATCTCACCTAAAGGTAACATCTGCCATTCACATGCTGTGCAGACTACTTACTCTGATGTCAGGCTAATGAATGCGTTTTGTCAGTTTTCCATGTTTGTCTCGTGTTCATTTTATATTTTATAATGTGTATAATTTTTCATTTACAAATGCCAGTCGTCTTTGTGTTCTCACACCTTGCTCTCTTTGCTATACAGTTGTCTAAAGACTTTCATTGTCAGTATATCTTTGAACATAAGAGTTGGTGAAGTAAATCTGAGAGTGATTTGTAGATAAAGTTTGCCTGTCATTTGCATTGGGAACCTCCTTTTTTTTTTTCCCCCCGAGATGGATGGAGTTTCTCTCTAGTTGCACAGGCTGGACTGCAATGGTGCGATCTCAGCTCCCTGCAACCTCCACCTCTCGGGTTCAAGCGATTCTCCTGCCTCAGCCTCCCGAGTAGCTGGGATTACAGGCATGCACCACCATGCCCAGCTAATTTTTGTATTGTTAGTAGTTTTTAATTTTGTATTTTTAGTATTTTAGGGGTTTCACCATGTTAGCCAGGCTGGTCTCAAACTCCTGACCTCAAGTGATCCCCCTGCCTCAGCCTCCCAAAGTGCTGGGATTACAGACGTGAGCCACTGCACCCCGCAGGGACCCCCTTTTTCTTAAAGTCAGTTTCTAGAAGGCAGGAATGACATCTAAACCATACTGTATACATTGTCTTATCTTAGAATCAGATACTACTTCAGTTTAGAGGTGGAAATTAAACACTTAGTCTGGACCTCCGTGGTTAAGTCTAGATTGCCACTTTTGCTTATGTAGAAAGTACACAAACAAAAGTATGTAGAGCTGCTTTCTTAAGTTTAGCACTTAAAAAAAAAGTCTGAAAATACTCTAAAGATAATTCCAAAGAAGATATCAATTTAACATTTTAAATCTGAGGGGAAAGGAACATACCTATAGACATTACCAATTAGACTAATCATTTTATAATCTGATATGTTATATGGCCAGTATGAAAGTAATGAACTGTTCGCATGAAGTTCAGTTATATTAACTTTTTCCACTTTAATGTCCTTAATCTATTATTTTCTCCAAAATTTAGGTCTTTAAAATAAATTGCTACCATTTAATAAACAGATTCATTAGATTATTACCAAACAGACTTATTAGATTATTGCCCAACAGGATTTATTTGGAAATTAGTAAATCTTTGTGAGTGGTTATTCTTCATTTTGCTCTTGTTTTTTATACTGTATCCTATTTCCCATAAAAATTATGTTTTTGTCCCTATGTAGGTGTCTGGGATAAGATACTGGAGCCTGTGGCATGTGTGAGAAAAAAGTCTGAAATGCTCCAACTTTTCCCAGCATATTTAAAAGGAGAGGATCTGTTTGGCCTGACCGTCTCTGCAGTGGCACGCATAGCGGAATCAGTGAGTGTCTTGGTCAGGCTTTGAGATTGGAATTGCTTTCCTAATTCAGTGTGACCTCTTGAACACATGCTGTAACATTTGTGGCACTCTTCAGAAAGTGACTTAGCCTGTGGATTAACCCGTTAGTCTTAGAGGAAACAAGGCATTGGTGATTTATCGGGAGAACTCAGTATGTGGTACTCACCCAGTGAGGTAGTTAACAAACTTCAGGTTCTTTTCCAGGCTGGAGGCAAGCAGGGGTGAAGGACACCAGGCTTGTCACATCTTCTGGGTGTGCTGGATGGGTGGGGACACTCTCCTCTTCCCTTGCCTTTCTAAAGTTGCTCCCACCTCAGAATGTCAGTGTGCCCATTTCCTGACACTGGGTATTTATGGCCACTCTCCTGCCCTCTTCCTAGGGTGAAGTCACTAGAGGGCAGTAGATCGCAGCAGCACTGATTTATGACCTCTGACATCTCTTTGCCTAAAAGATTACAAGCCTGTTTGGCAGTGAGTCTCACTGAACCATATCTACACAATAGTTTTAGAAAATTATATGATTCTAAGGCGTTGTTTTCAAGAATAAAAATATCATTGGTGTGTTTTCTTTGGAGAAGCAGAGGAAACCCTAAAAGCCACTGAGTAATGTGCCTAATTGTTTTCTTTGGCATAGCCCTGCCTAAATGAAGCTGACCTTTTATGACTGTAGAGAAATAAATTTCACAAGCAATGTATTCCAGAAAAGACGTTTAACATGTAAATTACTTTGAGTAAACCTTGAGTTAACACCTATGCTCTGTGTTCCCAGGACATGGAGAGTGACAACCTCATCATATCAAAGTCAAGTTGAAAGAAGTGAGAAATGATCAAGAAAGAAACCTTATAAATGATTTTTAAGCTATTCTTAATTGTAAAATTCCAGACAGAGATAGAAAAGTTGGCATTAATCCAGGTGAAAGAACTAAATGCGAATCACTACATGCCCTGTGTTTGTAGGTATTGGAATAGGCAGACCCTGAAATCACACAAGCGTGTACATTGGTCAGCCAGTGTTTGTTGCATGGGCTAATCTTTTTCTTCAAGGAGCATTTGGCAGGTTTACCTAAGTGTGGCTTTGAAACTGAATTTGCTTACTCATATTTAAGTAGATCTACCTACAGGCTGATATTTTGAACACAAGCTAGAAGACCATTTTATTATCGAGGAAAATGGTGACGAGTTATTTCTGTTGTGGGCCATCCTTTGACCAGCTTGAGATTGTCTGTAGTCTCCATCAGATGGGTTGACTCTGTGTCTACTTTGCTTCTTTTCAGCTACCTGGGGTTGAGGCATGTGAAAACTATACCTTCCGATACGGCCGAAATCCTCTCATGGAACTTCCTCTTGCCGTTAACCCCACAGGTTGTGCCCGTTCTGAACCTAAAATGAGTGCCCATGTCAAGAGGTTTGTGTTAAGGTATTTTGTTTTAACTTCACATAGTACAGCCCAGGGTTTCTAGGCATATTAGTGGTTTCTTGTGCTTGATTTGTCTGCTGCTTACAAACCCTGCTGTCTGGCTGTGTATGTGCCCAATTACATAAGAGAACTCGCCGTGTGTCTCTGCTAGGCAGCTTTCCATGTATGTTTCTGTTAGTAAGAATTTGAATTAACCTGGTTTTGGGCATTACTCAGAGGTATCTTCAGTTTTCCTTTTATTTTTTTCCTGTTGATATGCCATTGTCTGCAGGCCTCACACCTTAAACAGCACCAGCACCTCAAAGTCATTTCAGAGCACAGTCACTGGAGAACTGAACGCACCTTATAGTAAACAGTTTGTTCACTCCAAGTCCTCGCAGTACCGGAAGATGAAGACTGAATGGAAATCCAACGTGTATCTGGCACGGTCTCGGATTCAGGTGAAGAAATACTTTGTGTACAGGAAGTGGAGAGACAGGGTAGAGTCTAGCAGTCTGAAGCTGTTGACGTCCAGTATGTGAAAATGATTTCACATAGCTGCGCGGACAGAAACCTGTTTTCAAAATCACTTCAAATCCTGTCCCTTCATAACACTAGGGAGTTAATCGGTAGTCTTGGAACTTAGTGATTGGCTTCCCCAGATGGAAAGCAGACCAGTGGAATCCGCACCTTTGCATCTTGTTGGGAGCTCCGGGAGGCAGGGAGCATTGTCATTTGCACACTCTGGATTTGTGGAGTGCTCAGTAGAGCTGTTTCAAGCACTTCAGACAAATACAAATGAAAATATTTTCAAAAGGTACACCCATTTTGGAAGTTACCTTATCTTTTGGAAGCTACTGTTTCATGAAATCGTTGCACGTTTTTTGGTAGACTGTGGACTGTCTTACAAGTAAGGCCATGTATAGGCTAAGCATTTGAGTTTACACCTATAGTCCATACTTTCTGAGTTGCAGACCCAAATATCCAAATGCCTGTTCAGCATTTTTCTCCTTGGATGTCTCAGAATGGAATTACAAAGCTCTTACTTTGTCAAACTTGTCTAGCTCCTAAACCCCGCCATCCTACAGGCTCCTTGGATTACTCAGTGATGTTACCATGTGTGTACGTTGGCCTCAGTACCCCCAGATTAAACCTAAAGCATCATCAAGTTCTGTTTTCTCCTAAAATTTCTCTCAGATCCACTCTTAGGTTCCCAGCCCTATCCTGATCCACATCTCACTTACCTGTACCACTGCAGGCCTGGCTGTCTCCTCCCATCCAGTTCCTTCTCAGCAGCCAGGGAAATATCTTTACCATATAAATTGGATCAGCGTTCCTTTGTCTGTGTTCATTCAGATTCTTGTTCCTTTGTCGGAACCCTTTTACTCTTCACTAGACGTTAGTAGGATCTTCCCTTTATTGATATTTGGACATTTCACAGAACTGCGCCTCAGTGAAGATCTTTTTATTGATTGCTTTCCTCCCTTGATGAGCCCTTTCAACCTGGAGCATCGTGACCTTCCGTCTGAGAAATGTGTTTTGTATTCATTCTTTTGCAAGTTCTGCCCCTCTGTTCCCTCTGTGTTTACACGAAGACCTCTGAGATTCAGGATCTCAAAGTGTGGACCTGAGACTAGAAGCAGCAGCACCACCCAGGGAGCTTGTTACGACGTGCAGGTTTGGGGGCCCCAGCCCACCCTTACTGAATCCAGCTCTGGAGGTGGGGCCCCCTGAGTGATTCTCTTGCATGCCAGAGAATAATGTGTCTTATATCCTTTCTCCCCTTCTGTTTTTGGTTTCCTTGTCTCTCTATTCTTTCTGAGACTTCCTCTACTTTATTTGCTAATCTTTCTTGTCCATTTTTAAAGATTAGCTACGAGCCCTTTCTGCTCTTGATCTTTATGTTTGACATTCTGTTTCTGCGTTATGAGTGGAGTATCTTTGTTTTTTTCTCTGCTGTGGCCCCTTTCTGTTGAGCCTCTCTCGGATTCTGTAGGTGGATTAGTGCTTTGCCTCTCCTCCTTCCAGTTGTAGCTTTCTCCTGCTAAGGCAATTACTTTTCATTTTAAATAGTTCATTCACTCTTATACCCATTCGTGTTCTTGAGGAATGTGCTTTTACTGTGATTTTAGTGGATATCTTAACTGTGTTCAGCCTGTCATCTTGAACCTGAAGCATTTTTGAGAGTTCTGGTTTCTGTCTGTTGACTCATTTCATCCTGCCAGCCTCCCATCTGCCCACCTCCCTGGGGATCCCATGGATGATCTAATACGTATCCTGTTTTTCTGTGCTAATATCTTAGAAATATATACACTTTTATGTACATATATAAAAATGGAATCATGTTATATTTCTTTTTCTCCATCTTCCTTTTCTCCGTAATACTCAGAGGTCCCTCTACATCAACTGAGGTCGCTTCATGTCATTCTCTTGAATGGCTATGTGATGTTCCATAGTGTTGATGAACTGCAGTTAAACCATTGCACTACTATGGTGTTTATAATTTTTCTCATAACAAACTGTTGCTATATCTTGTACAACTATCAAAATGAATTAATAGTTTCACTCCTATGGGCTATATTCCCAAAAGTAAGGTTTCTGTGTAAAAGTGTGTGAACTTTTCATTTAAATAGATATTGCCGCTTTTCTAACAAGGCCCTCATTGCACACCTCTTCCTGCAGCACGTGAGACTATTTTCTTGTTTCCCATTTGTGGCTGGTGTTACTATTTTTTTGTTCAGGTGGCCTGATAAATATAGATTGACGTTGTTACCTTAATTGAATAGGCAGCTTTTCATGTCGGCCATTTGGATTTGCTTTCCTAGGAATTGCGT